>NC_039265.1:13997122-15409622 GCF_003368295.1 Carassius auratus | reverse complement strand
CATGGCTCCCAGGCCTGGGAATGCCACCATCAACATCCCATCCAAATGTGAGTACAGGATTTTTCATTGCATTCAGTATGCATGTGCATGGCATGTGCATTTCTTATTTTTTTAAATGTGTATTGATTTTTGCAGTATTATAATGTTTGTTATGGTATATTGTTATGGTTAAAGATTTAAAAAGTGCAGAATGAGCTGTTTTAACTGAGTTTAATTGCTAAATTGATTATACTATTGATTTGAGTGCTTACTCCAGGTCTGATTAGAAAGGACATTCAAGCATGCAGTGATTGAAACGCACCTGAGCAGGAACTGTAAAAACAGCAGCTGCTACACGCTTTCTAAAGCTATAAACAGCAGTGGGTTTGTTGCTATTATTGTACATCTGCAATTTAAGATTGCAGCTATGTATCAGAGCATCTCTCTTTCCTGCAATTCGAAACACACACACACACAAAGAAGAGGAGAAAAACTAGATGATGAAAACCGCAGACAGAAATGCACCAAAATGAGATGTCAGTGAAGAGTTACACCTATATTAAAGGTCACACTTTCTCTTGACTTTCAATTAGTGACCTTTATATGGGAATTGTGGACATGGATGTGGCCAATGAGATCGATAACACACCCACATTAAAATGCTCAGCCAGAAAACACAGCCTGACCGGGTCCGTCCCATATGCTCTCTGCTAATTCTCTGATCCTGTCTCATGACATTCAGCATATTTGTTTTCTTATTAAGTTGTTGGGACTGCAGGACCAAGCAAAAGTGTTGCAAAAGGATGGTTGAATTCAAGGAAGGAAAAAGCTAGATAGGGAGTTTATTTTAGCTCTGCTTTGCCAGCATCTTGTTATCTCTAGTGTTCCTCTCATTGGCCAGCTGATCTATAGTCCAGGTGTCTGAGCTGGCATCGTGCGTTTTCTTTGTTTCGCCTCCAAACAGTATAATCATACCATCACAAACATTTGTTTCATTAAGAAAAGGCTTAATACAATCAATGTGTGTGGAGGTCAGGTTTTGCCTTATAAACATTTAATAATATCATAATAAAAATCTGAAAATGCTAAATGGTCTCTGTAAGAGGTAGGGTATATCAAATATAAATATTTTAAAAATATACAAAAAGAAAACAATTGAAGTCAATGGAAAGTTCAAGAACAAAAGGTCCACATTTCTAGAAATTTCAATGCACATCCAGTTAAACTTCTAATCCTCTTTTGAAGAAAAAAAAAGGTTCAGAAATGGGACAATTAGTGTCTTAATTAAAATCTAAAAATGCCAAAGAGTTAGATGAAGGGTGTTGTAATTAGCTTAATTTAGGAATAATAAATGTTTAGGTGCAATTCAAGTGTATGTGTGTCCATGCTTCTAAGTGTTCATGTACATGTTGTTGGTGTGCATTACTGCAATCTAAAACTATTTATTTTTTTCCCCCTGCTGACTCACTGGACAGACAAAATAAGAGATTGTGAGTATTTCTGGCATGTAAAATGTTTTTGCTTATACTAACTCTACTCCACTAAAATTTCCGGGACTCATTCCAATAACAGAAGACAGCCTGCAGCAACAGCCAAAACTGATCAGCTCAGAAATTTGTTTGGTATATTCAGAAGTGTGGGAATAATTGTGCAGAATTCGAGGGTGCATTAAGGCATGAAACTTTTAAAATGAATGATTGTTTTCAGTAAAGGCACGAGAGATGGACATGCCTCCCAGTTATAATGGTTAATGCTCCATACGCTGGTCCATTACCAGAGATTTCATGAATTTTTAATCAATGTCAGTTTTTAATTTGTTTTATTTCCTCCTCCTTGTCATTAAACTGATAAATAAATATGCTTTATATAGATAGATATGATTTGTATGGATGGATGGATTGATGGACAGATAGATATGATTTGTACAGATGATGAATGGATGGATTGATGGATGGATGGATATATAGATAGATAGACAGACAAACAGACAGATTTGTACAGATGATTAAATGGGTGGGTGGATGGATGGATGACGGATATATGACTAGATAGATGGATAGATGGATAGATAGATAGATAGATAGATGGATGGATGGATGGATGGATGGATGGACGACTGGACAGATATATATGATTTGTATGGATGGATGGATGGATGAATGGACAGATAGATATGAATTGTACAGATGATGGATGGATGGATTGATGGATGGATGGATATATAGATAGATAGACAGACAGACAAACAGACAGATTTGTACAGATGATTAGATGGATGGATGGATATATAGATAGATAGACAGACAAACAGACAGATTTGTACAGATGATTAGATGGGTGGATGGATGACGGATATATGGCTAGATAGATATAGATAGATAGATCGATATCCATATAAAAGTCTGAAATCTGAACTGCATAGTGAGGGTGACTCTCCCCTTTCCCAGACATCAGTGTTGTTATTTGTCTAGTATATAAGCACTTGTTTATAGCCTCGATGACTCTGTCCGTAGATTACATCACTAATGCTTTATGCTCTCGCTCTCTGCCTCTCTTATTCATTCTTCTAGTCTCAGTTTCTTCCTGCTCTCGATGCTTTCACAGGCCACTCATCCGTAACACAACCGACACTTAGAGAACATCTGAGGCTCACCTAATCTCCATGTATTACCTCTGCATGCTTTACACTGCGCTCTTCATTTCCCTCTTCTCACTTGGGAGTTTCTAATGACATGCATGATATTCCATTTCCCGCATATGCCGATTGGATCTAATTGAGTGTGTGCTTTGGTGAGAATCAGGGGCACTTTCTTCAGAACAGAACTGAGGTTTAGTGGAGAACTTCACTGAAGTCAGTGGCGCAGCGGATCATTAAGCTGTTTTGAATATTGGTGTCATGTGATTACAGCAGGTCAGCGGAACGACTGTTTAACTACTGTGACTAATAAGCCTTTCCTTTCCATATCTGAAGTGACTAACAAATGAGCTGAAGTTATTATAGCTCTGTGAAAATAGAAGTCTATTTCTATTTTTAGGGTGTTGCTTTGCTAACTTCACAGCTCGCAGAAATGTCTCTGTATTCATTGAATGTTGCTGTGTGATTGTGTACTCTCTCCACAGTGAAAAGCCCCCCAGTGATTACCGCTCAGCCGGTGTCTGTAACCACCTTTTCATCAGATGACATCACACTTACCTGTGAGGCAACTGGGAATCCCCCGCCCACGTTAGTATCCATAGCAACAGTTACATAATTTGGTAATCTATACAGTATATACTGCTTTATATGTTGCTTTGTATTTTGCATTGTATTCTTTCATAAATAATTGTATACACTGTTGCAATACACTATTATTCTAACCGTTTCCTAGATACACATTTAAACTTGTCGTGCATTATGATACTATATTATGTCTTTTAAAGATGCGGTTTTGTCTGTTAGCTGTCTGATAACATCTGTTAGCTTTGAGGCCCATATGCTATTTAAGACTAGGAGTGACACTTAAAAATAAAATGAAGAAATCAATATTCCGAGTATTAAATCAAAAATAAAAATGTAAATGAAAATAATTCAAGAATAAATAGGCATTTTTAATTCTCTTTTAACATGATTTAAATACGTCTGTTGATTTGTAAATGTATCTTTTTTCTATTTGATCCCAAAGAGACCAGAACATTTTCAAAACTACAATCAAGCTATTCCATTGGCTGTATATATTTGCATATTATAATATATTGTAAACGCGATAACGTTTATTAAAGAAATGCACACCAAAGCTGCATGCATTTGATCAAAATGCAGCAAAAACTTTAATATGGTGAAGTGTCACATGACATTTACTTACACCAAATGATGAACAGTTTTTAGATATATTTTGTTATTAATTAAAAAAAATATTTATTGCTATAGCAATTTAATTTAAAGGGTTAGTTCACCTAAATGAAAATGATGTAATTAATAACTCAGCCTCATGTCGCTCCAAACCCGTGAGACCAACGTTCATCTTCGGAACACAGTTAGATTTAGTCCGAGAGCTCTCAGTCCCTCCATTTAAACTGTGTGAACGGTCTACTGTCCATGTCCAGAAAGGTAAGAAAAACATCATCAAAGTAGTCCATGTGACATCAGAGGGTCAGTTAGAATTTTTTGAAGCATTGAAAAAACATTTTGGTCCAAAAATAGCAAAAACTACGACTTTATTCAGCATTGTCTTCTCTTCCGTGTCTGTTGTAAGACAGTTCAAAACAAAGCAGTGTACTGATATCCGGTTTGCGAAAGAATCACTCTATAAAACCGGATCTTTTTGAACCAGTTCACCAAATCGAACTGAATCGTTTGAAATGGTTCACGTCTCCAATATGCATTAATCCACAAATGACTTAAACTGTTAACTTTAACGTGACTGACACTCCCTCTAAGTTCAAACAAACCAATATCCCGGAGTAATTCATTTACTCAAACAGTACACTGACTGAACCGCTGTCAAGAGAATGAGTCAATCTTTTGTTCGTTATCTGGCTCGGCTCGGTGTTCATCTTCAGTTCTCTCTTCACAGCAGTTCACAGCAGACATGTTAAAAACGTCTGTTATTGTTTTCTCTTCTGCTTCATTGCTAGGTTCCGCTGGGTGAAAGATGGTGTGGAGTTTGACCCCTCTAAAGACCCTGAACTCTCCGTGTCCAGAGATTCTGGGACCTTCTCGTCGACAGCCAAAGATGGACCAATTCACCAATATCAGGGCAGATACAATTGTTACGCATCTAATGATCTCGGCACGGCGGTGTCTAACGAGGCTCGCATTGTCACAGAGAGTAAGTCGCTCTCATCACTGCAACATCATAAAGCGACACACATGATTGCCTGTTTGATATCCTGACATTACCACATGCAGTGAGTTTTCTGTAGAGAGAATCTGGCACGCAGCAGATAACAGCCCAAAATCAAGCCCCCTGCCCCCTGTTGTGTCATATGCACAAAATGACATTTAGAGGAAAATTACAGCTCATTGTGTGTGCCAGTCACACTAGCAGTTCGAAGAATTCCAGAACAAATAAAAATCCCCAATTGCTTCCCAATTAGCTATCAAACAACACTTTGTGGGTGAAAACAACATCAAAACAATTGTTTTGACTAGCTATCTAGCAATCTACCTGTCTCTTTTCCGCTATCCCGACCTCTCAGCCAGTTTCCCTGACAACGGTTACCTCAGAAACCAGTGTGAGTCGTGTAAGTGTGTCAGCGGGGACGACCACTCGTGGGATTAATATGTGCAGGAAGAGAGAGTACTCAGCATGAGCGGGGCTAACTATAGCCCACATATTATGAACTCCACTTGCAGCTGGGGCTGGCCACATTAATATGTGCATCATCACACACCTATTTCATATCATGACAAGCCAAGGCATCTTCTGAATAATTCTGGACTAGTTATGTAGTTTTTAATTGCATTCTGGCGTTCATTTGGTTTGCCTGCTGTGCTGTGGATAATTACTTGCTAACCCAATTAACACACGCCGGTTTCTCACAAGATAAAATGTATCTGAAATTTTAAAACTTCTTCATTCACAACTGAGATTGAAAGTTTAAGGTCCACAAAGTGTTTTTTTTTTTTTTTAAGAATTTTTGTTAATTTTGTCAGGTTACATAAAATTAAACAAAAGAGAAAATAAAAACATTTTAATGTTACAAAAGTTTTCTTTTTTTAATCAGTGCTGCAGTGTTATTTTACTTTTATTTTATTTTAGTTTTAATTCATATGTTTTTTTAGTCATTTTATTGTGTTTTTGTAATTGTATTCGTTTTCTTCAATTGTGTGTGTGTGTATATATATATATTTAAATATATCTAGCTAAAATAAAATAAGTTTTTTATATTTATTATAAGGTCAAGTTTTATTAAATTTTTAATTTTTAATTTTTAATTTTAGTTAAAGTTCATTTTGTTTCATCTAATGCAAGATTTTATGATTTGAGTTTTAGTGAACTACAATAACCCTGTGATGCTGATCTTTGGAACTTTTTAGTCATAAAATAATCCTGAAAAACTACATTGTATAAGGATTGCCACAAAAATATTAAGCAGATCTCAATATTGTTAATAACAAAACTGAGATTGAAAGTTTAAGGTCCACAAAGTGTTTTTTTTTTTTTTTTTAAGAATTTTTGTTAATTTTGTCAGGTTACATAAAATTAAACAAAAGAGAAAATAAAAACATTTTAATGTTACAAAAGTTTTCTTTTTTTAATCAGTGCTGCAGTGTTATTTTACTTTTATTTTATTTTAGTTTTAATTCATATGTTTTTTTAGTCATTTTATTGTGTTTTTGTAATTGTATTCGTTTTCTTCAATTGTGTGTGTGTGTATATATATATATATTTAAATATATCTAGCTAAAATAAAATAAGTTTTTTATATTTATTATAAGGTCAAGTTTTATTAAATTTTTAATTTTTAATTTTAGTTAAAGTTCATTTTGTTTCATCTAATGCAAGATTTTATGATTTGAGTTTTAGTGAACTACAATAACCCTGTGATGCTGATCTTTGGAACTTTTTAGTCATAAAATAATCCTGAAAAACTACATTGTATAAGGATTTCCACAAAAATATTAAGCAGATCTCAATATTGTTAATAACAATAAATGTTTCTTGAACACCAAATCAGCATATTCGAATGATTTCCAAAGTATCATGAGACACCGGAGTAATGGAAGATGAAAATTCAGCTTTGTCATAATAGGAATAAAATACATTTGAAAAGATATTACAATAGAAATTAGTTCTTTTAACTACTGTATCTCTCATCAAATAAATGCAGCCTAGGTGAGCATTAAAAAAAACTTTTGAACTGTAGTGCAGTTTTGATTATTTCTTTGTTCTCTTGCAGACACTCCCACGCTACAGAAGGAGAAGAAGGTGGCGAAGAAGGTGGAGGAAGGAGAGAGTGTGGTGCTTTCATGCAATCCTCCTAACAGCACTGTGGCTCCGGTCATCCACTGGATGGACAAGAGTTAGTCTGTTTTTATCCTGATTTATCCATGTTAAACATGAACCTTATCTCTGCAATATCTATATATATATATATATATGCACCTATGTCTACGTCTTTTTCTCTTAGAGCTGCGGCACATTCAGCAGAACGATCGTGTGATTCAGGGTCGCGATGGAAACTTGTATTTCTCTCATGTGACTGTGGCTGACAGTCGAGACGACTACACCTGCAACACTCAGTTCCCCAGCGCACGCATCATCGTCCTCAAAGAGCCCATTAAACTCACTGTTGTCCCCTGTAAGCATCAAGACAGACGATGCTGACTGTCCTTGGCCAACCTTTACTTGTCTTTAAAAACTTTTAACCTGTACAGAGGAGAAAGAGCAAGACATTGAGTTATATTTAAAATAACACCATGCTTTATGATGCAATGTGAATGGTGCAAAACACTGACAAACAGAAGACTAGCTAGACTAACAGAACAGATGGAGTGAAAGAAAAGGTCCTGTGTAGGCATGGGCAAAATATGGGATATTTACAATGAATTTAAAATGATAATGCTGGCGATAAAGATCATTTATGCATTTTGAATTGAAGGATATGCTTCATATCATAAAGAGTGTGATTTATTTCCCAATCCATCTGTTTTAGCAGCCATAAAAGCAAAAAGTTACTTAGTTACTATTGTTTCATTCACTGATTAATTTGCATATGTATCTATCTGTCTGTCTGTCTATCGTTCCATCTGTCCTTCCGTCTGTCCATCTGGCCATTCATCATTATCCATCCGTCTGTTGATTATTTTGTTCTGTCTGTTCTTTCATTCATTTTATATTTTATCCTGTCCATCCATCCATCCATTCATCCATCTATCATCCATATCATCCATGTCCATTCATTCATTGTTTCTTTTATCCTGTAAGTTTATCCATCTTTTCCCTTTTTCAATCCGTCCATTAATCATGATTCATCCACCCATCTATCTATTGTTTCTTTTGTTGTTTTTCTGTCCTTCCATCCATCCTGGCCCAGCTTGGTGTGTCCATCCATCCATCCATTGTTTCTTATGTCTGTCTGTCCATCCATCCATCTTTTCTTGTTCTATCTATCCGTCTGTCCATCCATTTTTCATTCTTTTGTTTTCCATTCTGTCAAATGTCATCAAAAGGCTGAAAAATGTTGAGATATGAATCTGTTTTGCCCAGTCTTAGTCCTGCGTGAACACCCACTGACTGTAGCTGTAATTGTTTACCATGCCCTCTCTCCTTGTTTCCCTCAATAATTCCCCCATATGTATCTATAGCTAACTCAGTGGTGCGTAACAGAAGGCCACAAATGATGCGACCCACTGGCTCCCGCAGCTCCTACCTGGTGCTCAGCGGCCAAAACCTGGAGCTGGAGTGCATTGTTATGGGCCTGTAAGTCAAACCTGCTCTGACTGTGTGTCTTTTACTTCCTTAAAAAGTGTCCAGTGTTTACATCCTTTCCTCTTACTCACTAGCCCTTCTCCCAAGATCCAGTGGATCAGGAAAGATGGAGTCCTGTCTGAGTCCCGCACATCCAAAGATAGTTATGATCGAGTTCTGCGCTTTAAGAATATCTTGGAGTCTGACAGCGGCGAGTACCAGTGTACCGCCTCAAATCCGCAAGGCATAATCACTCACACCTACAGCATCACTGTAGAAGGTAATGTATACTTCACACTGCCAGATCACATCCTCTCCAGATTTAGATTTAGATGTGGGATGTGAACTTGCGAACATCTATGGGGAGGATGACTTTAAAAAACAGTGTGAACTTATCAGTGTATCATTGCTTTGTTAAAGCTTATTGACTACTTCGCTTCCCTTTCAGAAGTTTGTATAGTACGGTTGGCTGAAATTTTTCATGAGTAGTTGTTTGTGTTTTGTTGTGGTCTAGCTGCCCCATATTGGACTAAAGAACCAAAGAGCCAGCTATATTCCCCAGGAGAGACTGTCAAACTGGAATGCAAGGCTGATGGCATTCCCAGCCCTGAGGTCACCTGGAGCATCAATGGCGATCTTCTTACTGGTAATTGATTCAGTCAAGACACCTTTCATTTAGTAATGCAGGGTTTCCCAAACTGGGGTTTGTGAGGAAACTGCAAGGGGTTTATAATTTGATGAAAAACGTATTGAACACAAAAGAATATATTTAGAAAATGTAAGATGTGTAACCAAACATGGCCATGTATTGACATACTGAGATGTCTTTTTGCGTAGATATTGACCCAGAGCCCAGACGCAGCTTGAAACATGGCGTTCTCACTCTGAACAATGTGGAACTCAGTGACACTGCGGTGTATCAGTGCGAAGCAGTCAATAAGCACGGCTCTATACTCATCAATGCCTACGTCTATGTTATAGGTAAGGGAATTTTCCAAAACAGCTCTTAAAAAGCTCTTTTTGTGATTGTGCTGGCTAATGTATAGTTAAACTATCCTAGCAACTGCATAGCAACATGCTTACAACACTTTAGCAACTGTCATAGCTATTTTCTTTTGAGAACAGTAGAAACAAAATACATTTTCTAGTTTCTAATGTTTTATATTTGGTTTTCCTAGAACTGCCCCCCCAGATTCTGACAGAAGATGTGCTGATGTACTCCGTGGCAGAGGGACAGATGATTGAGCTGGCGTGTGAGACCTTTGGCTCTCCTCGGCCTAATGTCACATGGTGAGACAGACTCGATCCTGTGGGGTGTCCCTTCCTCACATGCCAGGACTGCTCCAGCCAGCTGTCCTGATTATTGTTGGGGGGAAGCTGCTTTGTGGGGAGTCCATTAGGGGAAAAGGGGAAAATCACACTCAATATTCGACATTAAATAAAAATATATTGGTGTTCTTGAAATTTTGCGTCCATTTAAAAAGGCTAAAATGAATATTTTTTGTGTTCACAGGGAGGGAGAGACATTGGGTGCTCTTGCATCTAACCCAAGGATGAGACAGTTACTCGATGGCTCTCTGCAGATCAGTAACGCCTCCCTCGATGACAGCGGCCAGTACACCTGCACTGTCAGCAACGGCAAAATCACCATCACCGCTGAGCTGGACGTACTCAGTGAGTCCCACTTGCTTGAATATTCATGCCTTCGTGCATTCTTGATTTCATTTCAGGCTTTAAGAATCATTGCTTTTGTTTATTAATATTATTAAAAATATTCTAAAAAATTAATGCTATGTGCATAGATTTTTTTTTATTATTATAACAAGAATAATTGGTAAAAAAAAATGTAACATTTATTTAGAATATATATTCTTAAAGTCTCCTATTATCTTACATAATTTAGGTCCTTGTGGATATATATATAAAAAATTTTTTTATTGAAACAAGGATGAAATTAAGGGTTTAATTATTTTATTTTTTTACAGATAAGACAGTCATTGTGAAACCTCCACTGGACCTGCGAATCCAGCGGGGGAAGCCCGCTACCCTCGCCTGCGAGTACCAGGTGGACTCCAGGCAGGACGCCCCTCAAGTCCAATGGAGGAAAAACGGACAAAAGCTCACAGAGTCGTCTGATTCAGACAAGTATGATATCTTTGTTTCCCTCAGAATACTTCAGAAAAGCTTAGTTTTAGCTGTATAACATGATCACATGAACATTATTATCCATAAATGTCTTAGGTACATGCTAGACGAATCTACACTCATAATACCTGATGTCAATGAAGAGGATGAAGGGATTTACACCTGTGAAGTCATTACCACTCTGGATGTAGCTGAAGCGAGAGGCTCCATCACTATCGTTGGTAAGTAACTTTATAATATAGCCGTTTTTCAACCCTTTTACGTGTCTGGATCTGGATTGCTGTATGTGTATTGCATGTTGTATGATAATGTGACCTACAACAAGGACAATAGGACATGTTTTGCTGTAGGGCATATTAAAGAAATAACCTTTGAAAACCATAGATGCCTTGTTTTTATTAGCATCTCACCCCCGAGCTCTTTGTCAACCCTCATTCACCAGACCGACCAGACCCTCCGACCCAAATACAGATGACTGATCCTAAAGACCGCAATGTCACTCTCAGCTGGACACCAGGAGATGATCATAACAGCCCTGTGCTAGGTACTGTATGTTTTTCCTGTTTAGGCACAAGTTTAAGTGTACACAGCCAGTGTTTTTGATGCATGTAAATCTTTTGTATTACTTATTGATCTTTTCCCCTATATATATCAAATACTGTATAAATGTATGGTTGAACAAATTGTGATATTACAATTCCCCCAATAACCTCCCCAACCCCTCAAAAAAAAAAAAAGATGTGAACACTTCAGCCACATTTAATATGTATAAATGCCATTAAGTTCACAAACAAAATATCAAACCAATATCAAACCACATTTTCTCAGAAATAACTTTTCAGAATTTTCGGAGGCAATTTTGCATAGTTTACAAAAGTGTCCTATTACCGGAAAACCCAAACTATTTTAGTTTTTAATGATTTACTTCCATTTTTTAGCTTCTCATCATCTCATGAACACCAGTTTCTTAAAAAGTGTACTTTCTGTAAAATAAATGCAATGTAATTAATTTCCCCCTGTTCTGTGGGTATATTCACGTGTTTATATATCTAGAATATTTGATTGAGTTTGAGGAGACTGAATATGAAAGAAAAGAATGGGAGGAGCTAAGCCGCGTGTCAGGCAACAATCAGCGAATCACCGTTTCCCTGAAGCCCTTCCTTTCCTACCGTTTCCGAGTCATCGCCATCAATGACATCGGCAAGAGTGACCCGAGCATGTACACGGATGTCTTTTCCACACCAGCTGCTCGTAAGTAACACAGCGTGTGTGTGCATGTGGGTGTTTACATAGCCTTAAAACAGAAAAGACTTGTACCACCACATTGTGATGCATTTGTTTTGTCCCTTGAATCATTGTATGACACTTTGGATTTGTGTTTGTGCCTTCTCTCAGCATGTGGCTGATATGAAGTGACAGTTTTATTGCCATGTTAGAACATCTTGGCATTAAATTATGATTTGTCCTCTACAGCTCCAGACAGTAACCCTGAAGGAGTGCGCAGTGATTCCATCGACCCAGGCACCCTTTTAATCACATGGAAGGTGCGTTGCACAATTCAGCATTTAAAGAGACCAAAATGATTCTGTCTTCATGTATTCATCCTCATGTCGCTCCAAACCTGTATGATTTTTTTTCCCCATATGAACACAAAATATAATAAAAAAAAAGTCTGCAAAGTTTCAAAAGGAGCCCATATGACTTCCATCATATTTCAAGCAGTGTCGGAATGTATCTAACTAAAAAAGTAGTGATGCTACTAACTATATTTTTGGTAACATTAGTATTGGTTTAGAAAGTCTCTCTTTCTCTCTGATGTAGTGTTAGTAGTGTTAAAGTCTGACTTGTTCTAGTGAATAAGTTCTAAATTGGACCTCTTTCTGTCTCTCTCTCTCATATGTAGTATTAGAACATTCATTCTCTTGAATTAGATCATTTTAAATGTTACTGTCTCTCATATATAGTGATGGAATGTCTGATTTGTTCTAATGAATCAGTTTATCCTAAACTGTCATATTTCTTTCATATGTAGCGTTAGAAAAGTAATCCCACTCATATTTAGTTCTCGAAACAAGACCCTCTACTATGAAAGGCACAATTGGCAATGTTTTCAAATCCTAATTGTTCACAGAAAATACATTGTGACTCAAAACTCAATCTGTGTTCCTGCAGGAAATGGACAGACGTAGTTTCAACGGCCCAGGTTTTGAATATAAAGTGATGTGGAGGAAAGTTTTGGGCAGTGGACCATCTTGGCACATTAAATCCATCAAGTCTCCACCCTTAATCGTCACAGATGTGGACAACTTCTCTGCCTTTGACATTAAAGTGCAGGCTGTTAATGAGATGGGAGAAGGCCCGGAGCCCAAATCCACCATTGGATACTCTGGAGAGGACTGTGAGTTTGTCATGTTCCATATTTCTGCTGCTCTTGTGAACCCTTTTCCTGACATCTTCCTGTAAGGTTATGCATCTCAATTCACCCCAATTAAACAATGATTTTAGTTTAACGTTAATCCTGATGCAGGCGTTTTAAAAGGTATCAGAATGTCCTTTTTCTTCCTGTCAGACCCTCTTGAGGCCCCTTTGAATGTGGCAATGGACTCGATCAACAGCACTGCCATTGAAGTGGTGTGGGCGTCCATAAACAGAGAAACTGTGAGAGGTCTTCTGAAGGGTTACAAGGTAATATATACTGTGCTGTACGAAGATAAACTGAAAAATGCGATCCATCTAAAATATCTTTGACTGTTTATATATTATCCATCCTATAGATTTATCTAATGTACTACGGCCCGGTAAGCAGACGGGAGCATTTTAGGGAGGGGAAGCCAAGCAACATCTCGTTTGTGGTGACAGACAGTAATGAGGAGAAGAAGATTCTGGGAGATCTGCTGCCCTACTCCCATTATGCACTGTCTGTGAGTGTCATCAACAATAAAGGAGAAGGTCCCCAGTCTGAACCCCTCACTTTCCGCACTGCCGAAGGAGGTAGGAAGGAAACCCTGAGAGACAAATTGTAAAAAAATAGATGAAGAAAAGGTAGGGATTCAAATCCTGTCATCCATTTTTTTTCCAGTACCTGGTCCTCCATCATCTTTACTGCTGGATAGCCCATCAGAGACAGAAATGACACTGCATTGGACTCCGCCCACCCAGCCGAATGGTGTCCTGAAAGGATACATATTACGATATCAACAAGGTGCGTTGACTGACAGCCTGATACATATTCATCAGGCTTATTTGGAGCAGCGAACGTTAAAGGGATAGTTCACAAAACTTGAAAATTCTGTCATGAATTACTCACCCTCATGACATTCCAAACTTGTAAGCTCGTCGTTCATCTTCAGAACACAAATTAAGATATTTTTGATGAAATCCGAGAGCTTTCGGACCCTGCATAGACCGCAACATAACCACCACAGTCAAAGCCCAGAAAGATAGTAAGGACATTGTTAAAATAGTCTGTGTGACATCAGTGGTTCAATTGTATTTTACAAAGCTGCGCAATTACCATTTGTGCGCAAAGAAAAAAAATTGCAACTTTATTCAACAATTTCTTCCCTTTCTCTGTCAGTTTTGGTACTCTCATGAAAGCCCGACGAAAACTGATATGGAAGAAAATAAATTATTGAATACAATTTTTTTTTCAGGTTTGGAACTAGGTAAGTAATTACAGAAAGAATTTTCATTTTTGGGTGAACTATCCCTTTAAGCACCAGAAAACCATTCAAAATACTATAGCAAGTGCATAGTGCTTGGTGGTTAACATTTATAACACCTATTTTTTTTAAAACAACTATTTTTGACATGTCTTTTCCCCCACATTTCTCTGCAGTTGATAAGAAAGACAGTTCCATGCAAATAGAAAATAATTTTGACCACGCCGTGTCTCACGTCAGCTTGAAGCTGGATCCACAGAGCCGTTACCGCTTCTACCTGCGAGGCTACACTGCTGAGGGAGAAGGACTGCCAATCATCAGGGAGGGAGCTACAACACTGGATGGAGGTCTAACATTTTATTAATCTCTACATTATATCTAGACATAAGTAGCTGGGTGGGGGGTTACATGATATATGAAATGTTTTCATGAGTGTTTCAAACACTATGTCCTAACCAGACGTGATGCGGCACACTACTAGCGACAGATCATTTGTGTGTCTACACTGAAAATAAGAGGAAATGTGACAATCACAGCCAGTTTGAATTATATTTGGACAAATTAGTTGGTCTATGTCTCACTTGGTTTGTGTGTGTGTGTGCGTGTGTGTGAACAGTTCCACCCTCCAACATTAGTTTATCGACTGGAGAGACATCAGTCAACCTGACCTGGGTATCAAAAGAAAGACAGAGGAACGTGGGATTCTTTATTCATTACCTGAAAAAGGATGGTACGTGTCGTATGGACAGGACATGATTGTACACCAGCTTGCTTACTGAATAGATAAATAGGAAGTAGCAGAGAGAATAAAAAGTGTTTTGATTTGTATTGTATTGTCTTTTTCTGTCCAGGCAAAGGCACGTGGAAGCACTCTGAAAGAGTAAACAGCTCCCAGTCCTTTTACACACTGCAGGGGCTCCAGTCTGGATCTGAGTACCGCCTGAAGATTGACTTCAAAAACAAAACTTTATGGGAGGATGAGGTTCAGACAGAAGGAGCAAGTAATCACAAAACAGCTTTCTTAATGCTTTTTATAATAAATTGCACCAGTGTTCTAATTTACATGCAGACCACAGAAATTGCCGCCCTACTCCCATATATATATATATATATATATATATATATATATATATATATATATATATATATATATATATATATATAAACCATATATTTTATCAATGATTTTTTAATGAATAGTCATTTAAAAAAACTAAATTTGAAATAGAAGTCGTTTGTACAATATAAACGTCTTTACTATCACTTTTGATCAAGTTCTTGAGAATTTTTGAGGCGAATAAATGACGACAGCATTTGCATATTTTCCCCCTTTATTATCATACAAAGTGTCATGACATTCATACATAATTTTCTTCCTCTACTTCAGAAGTCATGATGGTGCGTAAAGGGTTTGTGACTGAGAGCTGGTTCATTGGACTCATCAGCGCCCTTGTGCTGTTACTGCTGGTACTGCTTATTCTGTGTTTCATAAAACGAAGCAAAGGTGGAAAATACTCAGGTAACAGAAGCACACACATCATTTTAATCTATTGTCACGTGACAGTACTAACAAATGTGTAGATATCCCTGAATTGTATTCTTCTTACAGTCAAAGAAAAAGAAGAAGGCCAGATAGATTCTGAAGCTCGGCCAATGAATAATGAGGGTTTTGGAGAATACAGGTATGGTGAAGTTTGTTAGACAGATTATTGCATAAATTTCCTTTCCCTATTTCTTATGCTCTTCCTTTCTCTCTGAAATGCTCTTCCTAATGATTTGCAGATCACTGGAGAGGTATGCTCTGCAGTTGCGTTGTTCCTTTGCATGCATACATTTCTCAATAGTTTCTCTTGCATGCATGGAGTGTCATTTTTGACACCTCGCTTGGTGCACATTTGTAGATTTTTATTTATTTATTTTTCTTTCCATAGTGATAACGAGGAGAAGAGGACGGCCAGTCAGCCGTCTCTGTGTGAGGATAGTAAGCTATGTACCGACGACGCTTTAGATGACTATGCCAACAGCATGCAGACCGAGGTCATCATGGACGAGTCGCTGGCCAGTCAGTGCAGCGGAGTCCGAGATGTTCCTGATCCCGGGACTCAGGAAAGTTCCCCTCTAAATCCTGCCACATCCATCTCTCACCACGGCTTGCCCAACTCCGCCGCCCTCCTTGACTAGCCGGGTGACACCAAAACCAAACGTGGATGCACATTGGCCCATGACTGACCAAATAATCCAAAACCCACAATTATGAGACCTACACACACAACAGATGCCAAGAAAACCATCCAGATGCACTGCTGGACATAATTGGACCAACACAACACTTACACATTCGAGTGACATATAACAAATAGACTGCCATGCCCGTTGTTTACAAATATTACTGCTCATTTTATGATATGAAATAGGCTACAGCCGTTTACAGTTGTATAAATGTGACAAGAAGAGACTAATCCAGTGACAAATAAAGTAGACGCTTCGCTCCCATGGCGAACGCCAATTCAAATCTTAGACAGATTCACCTGTTAGTCAAAAAAAAAAAGCGTTGCGGAAGGAGAGTGTGAGGGAGAAGAGAGAAGCTGAGGGCCTTAAAATCATGACTAAGTGCGTTGTGCAAGCATATATACAGCATGAGCTGGTTATACTGGTTGCAAAACTTTATCAGCTTATTGTTTTGTGCGTCTCTAACATTTGTTGATTTTTTTTATTCTTTGAAGGCTTGCCTGAACCATTTTTTATCCATTTTATTATTAATTTATTTTATTTTTTTACACAAGAATCCATTTGTTGTGTTTTAAAGGTGTTGTAAGCGATGTTAGCCATTGTGGAATATCTCCATTTTAGCCACTGACGTAGACACGCACCCTTAAAAGATTAGCACGGTTATGAAATACGTTTCATTTTGATCAACTCAAACTGATCAATGCCATAACTCCTTCCAGTAAATTTCTTAGAATCTCCTACAGTGTCACATTCAGATCTGCCACTATCTAATCATGGAGATTCTATTCCATAAAATTAGCTTACAGTACCTTTAAGTCATCTGTGTGTTGATATTGTAATATTGTAGAGTATACATATCAATAGAAGATACATATCGACAATGACATCCCCTCAGTTATGATTACAGATTTCTGTAGTGTAAATACATGATGCAATTGCTCTACGACGCTAGATCGTATATAGGAAGCTGTACATACAAGCATCTATCAATTTAGCCAAATACAGTATTATAATCTCTTTCATCTCCATCGGTTCCTGTGCCTGCCTTCGACAAAATACTCACCACCATCTCTCATGTTTATTTCTTCTTCTGTATGTGTCTGTGTTCTTAATTCTAGTTTTCTGCATTGTATAAAATTGTACTGATTCTCTCTTGGAGTCCTGTTGGTGTAAAGCCATAAGAATACACACGTAAGGTGTGTGGATTTGAGGTCGTATTGAGTTAGATAGGGCTGTGAGAGAGTACGTCAAACACACAGTTTAGGTTTGGTTACTTCAATGCAATCATGTATTGGCTTGTCTTATTACGCAGAATGTATGCTTTGTTTGGGTGGGAATTGTTCCATACCAGTATACCAAATAGCATTTGTTCCCTTTTTTGCTTTTTGGTTCATTTGATTTGACGTTTGATAAACAAATATAGCAGAATATAGCACTGAGAGAATCTATGGCACATCTGGTATTTCTCTAGAGAGGGGCACAGGGAAAAAAAATTATAAAATCTCTTAATTTCCAGATGAATGTAAATATAGCCCAAAAGATTTGTTTGTTATGATGTTGAAAACTGTCCTGTTGATTATGTTTTAGGTTTTTACATTTGAGTTTTGTAACTTTTTTAACTTTAGAGTAACTTGTTAGTTGTGATTTGAGTGTGGTAGACAAGTAGTGCATAGTATTAAATAACTACGAAAAAAGTCCTTTGATAAATAAATGTCGCAGGTTATGAAAAAAACGAAGAGACCGAAAAAAGCTAACTGAAACATGATTGCGCTTATAGTTTCCCGAGTGCTAAAGAATGGCAGTATTGTGCATATCTGATTAGAATCTATTGCTGCAGAGGCAGTGTGAAAGAAAGGATGCAATCATTTTATTTGCGCCACTGCACACACATGCACACACACACTTCCAGGGAGCAATAGAAACAAGCTGACTCAGATCTTTTGAGACCACTGTCTTGCGGCAGGCTTTTTGCAGTGATTCCCAGCCTTCTGGGATTGTCTGATCAGTGTAAGCCTCCCTCACAAAAGCTGTACAGACACACTCAGGACAAAAGTCTCTTAGAGGTCTATTTTCTTACAGGAGGGGGAAGTGATGCAAATTCTAACTCAATATTCAACTGAACTGCTGCTAGTGTATTTTGTCAGTGTCTTGACTGTGTATTGAGCTCGGAGGTGAATCGACTCTCGGATATCCACTATACTGCCCTCTGCTACTGCAACTAAAACTGGGAGGGAGGGCAATGTTTAAAGCGTGACTAGCGGACGAACGTTGCCGTTTCTGTTGTTACTTGTCAAATGTACGCATTCAAGCTCATAATGCATCTTAAACTGTAGGCTTAATGCATAAATAAGCTTGACATAATAGTCTCTTATTCCTCTTGTATGTTCTGTTTGTTACTGCATATGATGTGAAAATAAATGAAGGACGAGATGAATGAGGTTGTGGGACTGTATTGGTCACATTCCCCTGTGGTGTCGTGGACTGAAAGGGAAGTGAGGGTGGGGTACGATAAATAGATATGAACAGGATTTTGTTATTGTATCTGCATCACCCATAAGCCAGTGTAAGTAAATACTTCTTAAAATCAACGGGATCATCAATTCATCACTATATAATATTTTATAATGGCAACTGCCAGCAATGATTGTTATAAAATTCCAATTGATTGAATGTCAAACGTACACGGTGCTTTGAAATCCGGTAGCACTTTATTTGTTGTGCAGGAGAATGATCAGATAAGAGGATGGAATGGGACGGTGCTTTATCGAGAGCTTGTGCCGAACTGGGTGAAGTAGTGAACTGTGGGACGGTTTGTATACAGCTGCTTGTCCAGGTATTGTTGGCTGAAAAACAGAAAACACTGCGTTTTCACTGTGTTATTCAAGAATTACTCTGCTAATAGCTACTAGCAACAGCTATACAATGAACGAAATTAGAATTTGCATACACAGAAATGTATCTATTATTAAGTTCTCACTTATGGTGTTAGTGTCAAAATGAACATGGAATTTTACTTCTGTAATGTAACGTACACTACTATCAAAAGGTAGGGGTCGGCAAGAATTTCTTATTCTCACCAAAGCTGCATTTATTTGATCAAAAGTGCAATAAAAACAACAAAATGGTTCAATATTATTACAAATTTACATAACTGTTTCCTGTTTAATATATAACAAAAAATGAATAATTTTTAAGGTCTTTTACTACTCTTGATTATATTTATTTTCCAGTTGTCTGCGTTCTGCTTGCATGCTGCTGTGTGTTTTTAACAATAGTGAAATATGGATGTGCCACTTACTGAGCTTGCTGCTCTCGTGCCAGCTGTTGATTGTATTTATCATGCTGAGTTCTCCTCTCTCTCTGCAGCTCCTTGTCTCTGTTCTTCTCTCTCTCCTGCTGTCTGGCCTGCTCTGTCAGATGGTAATCCCAGGCCACATCTCTCTGCCTCTCCATCTCTCTCAGTCTCTGGTGAAATCGGAAAGGGATAAAAGAGTATTACTTTTATGATGACTATAAATGCTTGCTCAAATGGCACGTCAGTGCAGGATCTTAACCTCTTTCTCCAATAGCTGTTCCTCTCTCTTTCGGTGGATTTCACTGATCTCCTGTGGGGTCATGCCCTTCCAGCGGTCGGCCAGGACTCGTGGACCCTCTGCTGAGGATTCGGTTTTTCTCTTGGCAGCCTCTGGTCGCTCTGTCAGAAGGTCAGAGGTCACCATGTACTGCATCTCTGCCAGCTCCTCTCCCTCTCTCCTCAGTCTCTCTTGTTGCTCCCTCGCCATCCTCTCCTCAGCCTGCAAAGGGAGATCAGATGTTACCTTGACCTTTCATCTCAAAGATCTATGGACGTGTCATTTCAAACCCGTGTTGGTGCATATTAACCTCATATTGGATAAAAATATCTATTTGGGGTGACAATAGCCGCGTTTCCACTGTCGGGCCAAAAGCAGGTGTGCTAGTGTCTGGAGAAAGTCAGCGCCACGGATCATTTCAGAAAGCTAACAGCTATAACAACAGCATTAAAGACTTTAAAATAAGTTGAGCCAAAAACTCACATTCAGTCAGCAGCGAGTGTTTGAAATTACTTGATTCGATGTGGATTATAAATTATAATCACCATACAAGGCAGAAATATTTATAAGCGATGCAAAAGACTATGCACGCTAGGCATTAACTAACATAGTAAACATGTTAAATATGACTGCTGGAGAAATCAGACGTCAGCTTCATATTTTCTATCACAATCGTGTATTCATATTTTATCTGTCATAAGTCTCGTCTCGAGAGTTTAGCTCCGCGTAGCATATGTCATCAAAACATAATAATGGTTTTTGTTCGGGAGCTTTTATAAAAATATATAAATGATCATTCTTTCTAAATGTGATGTACTACAGTATATATAGGCTATTGTGACTTCAAATAAACAGAAACAGACTTGACTGAATAACAGACTATGTTCATAACATTTTATTTCTGTGTGACTAATTTTCACTGATAAATTAATTAATGATGAATGTTTACTGATAAATTAATTCATAATGATCAATGTAGCACTTATTATAGTAAAACATTGATGCTTTTGGATTTAAATATTTCACAAAGCATGCAAACAAACGGCCACTTTTATCATGTTCATTTTGTGATCGCACTAATTCCAGTGACTTATTTCTTATTAGTTTTCTGATAACTTCTCTTTGTTGGTGAAATGATGGGGTTGTATGAAATTGTTCCTGAGAGGCGTGTAAAGGGTGGGTTTTAGTGAAGCACAGCGGAGCTTCAGGCCCGACTGTGGAAACGCAGCGCTATTTTGGCATTAGGATATTAGCCCCGCCCAGCCCATTTTAAGCCCTGGCTCGCACTGGCCCGACAGTGGAAAAGTGGCTAATGGCAGGTTGCCACTTTTTACAGTGTTTGATATTATAGTATAGAAAATAGCAGTGTGAATATTCTTCAATAAATCTAATTTCCATGCTCCATGAAAGTTGTTTTGAACATCTTGAGGGTGAGAAAATGACCTTGTGTTCATTGTTGGGTGAGCAATATTTATTTAATATTTAATAACCTATTAAAAAGAAACACAAATGATTGCCTTGATTAGTTTGTGGTGAGATAATACCTGAGCTTGATTGTAATGACTGAGTGCAATGTGGGCTGCTCTTTTGCACTCCTCCTCCAGAGCATTCAGCTGCACTGCCCGGAGGTCTTTTTCCACCAACTCCCTGCCGGTTAGCAGCTCTGCACACACAAACCCAGAGGAAATACACAGTGAAATACATTACCGTTCCTTCTATTTTAACATTACAAGGCTACAGGGAATATAATGTCATCTGTTTACCTCTGTTTTTTTGTTCTCTTTCTTGTTTTTCCCTCTCCTCCTTTTGAGCTCTCAGGTTTCTCTCATTCATTTCCATCTGAGCTCTCTTCTTTTCATTTTCATTCATTCCTTCTCCCTGACCAAGTGTGAATAAACATATTCATAGAATATAAACAGTGGTATCCTGCAATATGACAAAAGTTTATTCCACTAATTCCATTCAAAAAGTGAAACTTGTATATTATATTCATTCATTACACACAGACTGATGTATTTCAAATGTTTATTTTAATGATTATAACTGACAACTTAATCCCAAAATCAGTATCTCAGAAAATTTGAATATTGTGAAAAGGTTCAATATTAAAGACACCTGATACCACCCTCTAATCAGCTAATTAACTCAAAACACCTGCAAAGGCCTTTAAATGGTCTCTCAGTCTGCTACACAATCATGGGGAAGACTGCAGACTTGACAGTTGTCCAAAAGACGACCATTGACACCTTGCGCAAGGAGGGCAAGACACAAAAGGTCATTGCAAAAGAGGCTGGCTGTTCACAGAGCTCTGTGTCCAAGCACATTAATAGAGAGGTGAAGAGAAGGAAAAAAGTGTACAAACAATAGGGATAACCACACCCTGGAGAGGATTGTGAAACAAAACCCATTCAAAAATGTGTGGGAGATTCACAAAGAGTGGACTGCAGCTGGAATCAGTGCTTCAAGAAACCACTATGCACAGACGTATGCAAGACAAGGGTTTCAGCTGTAGCATTGCTTGCGTCAAGACACTCTTGAACAACAGACAGCAGAAGAATTGGGCTAAAGACAAAAAGGACAGGACTGTTGCTGAGTGGTACAAAGTTATGTTCTCTGATGAAAGTACATTTTTGTAAATCAGGGTCACAGAGTCTGGAGGAAGAGAGGAGAGGCACACAATTCACGTTGCTTGAGGTCCAGTGTAAAGTTTCCACATTCAGTAATGGTTTGCGGTGCAATGTCAAATGCTGGTGTTGGTCAACTGTGTTTTCTGAGGTCCAAGGTCAACGCAGCCATACACCAGGAAGTTTTAGAGCACTTCATGCTTCCTGCTGCTGACCAACTTTATGGAGATGCAGATTTCATTTACCGAAAACTGCATACAGTGCCAAAGCTACCAGTACCTGTTTTAAGGACCATGGTATCCCTGTTCTTAATTGGCCAGCAAACTCGCCTGACCTTAACTCCATAGAAAATCTATGGGGTATTGTGAAGAGGACGATGCGATATGCCAGACCCAAGAATGCAGAAAAGCTGAAGGTCACTATCAGAGCAACCTGGGCTCTCATAACACCTGAGCAGTGCCACAGACTGATCGACTCCATGCCACGCCGCATTTCTGCAGTAATTCAGGAAAAAGGAGCCCAACAAAGTATTGAGTGCTGTACATGCTCATACTTTTCATGTTCATTCTTTTCAGTTGGCCAAGATTTCTAAAAATCCTTTCTTTGTATTGGTCAACAAAAAAGTCAACATTTGTAATAAATCAAAACCTTTTAGTCCTTTTGTTCTAAAACCAAAATGTGTTCTTGACAACTTTGATGAACTTTTTTGATCTACTTCACACGTTGTCTACTATATATATATATATATATATATATATATATATATATATAAAAATTTAATTTCGTTTTTAAGGCTGTTGTATTTGAGAGATTACATATTTGTACTTTTTTGTCACACTAAGACTATTTAAATGAATTAAAAATGCTGAACAACCTAAAGTAAATGCTGAAAGTTACAAAAACGTTCTTTTATAGTGTTCTTGTTACACGTGACATACTTAAATATACTTTCATTATATAATTACATGCAACTAACATACCAAACCCTTATCCTAATTTGAACCTATAATAAGTACATTACATAAATATTACTCATGACTTAAAGGGATTGTTCACCACTCCCCCCCCAAAATTCTGTTATCATTTACTCACCCTCAAGTTGTTCCAAACCTGTATGAGTTTGTTTATTCTATTGAACACATAAGAATGTATTTTGTTAACCAAACAGTGGATGACCCACCGACTTCCAATATATTTGTTTTTATACTATGGAGGTCAATAGGGTCAATGTTTGGTAACCCACTTTCTTCAAAATATCTTCTTTGTTTTCAGCAGAATAAAAAAAAAACTCATACAGGTTTGGAACAACTTGAGGGTGAGTGAATGATGACAAAATTTTGTTTTTAGTTAACAATCCCTTTTATTATACTGTGACAAATATGAAACCTTAAAATAAAGTTTACCATACATTTTAACATTTCGTGTCCATGTCATTTGTTAGAGACTTTATCTGTTGCTGTTTCCCAACAAACATTCACTGTACATAATATGCTTACCAAAAACACTTGCATGCTGGCGGGTCCCAATGAAGAGTCCGAGACAGAAATACTGGCGTCTGGCGCCGCCTGTCGGACATAATTGACATCTGCATCACGACTGTCTTCAGCTCGTTGATGTATCGCTCTATATTGTACCAAGTTCTGAGCCAACTCTCTTCGCAGCTCCTCTTCTTCTTTTTTCTGTTGCATTGCCGATTCATCCAGGGACAAGCGCAACAGATCTGAACAACAAAGGACATAATTTCTGCATATCATAGACCAATTTTTTTTGCTGATCCATTATTGGAAAAAAATGGAAAGAAGAGAAACACCCAAAATACAGGTGATATATAGCTTAAAAGTATTAGTTTGATACATAAACTCATTGATGTAGCTTGTTTTGCAGCACAGAAGTAGTGCAGAGTGCAGAGGTGGTCTTACCATGAGCCAAGTCTCGCTGCTTGTCCATCTCCAGTCGCTCTTGTTTCTCCTCCCGCTGTTTGTGGAGCGTGCGCAGGTCAACGCCGATCACTCGGGCTCTGCTGTTGAATATCCGCTTCTTGCGCTCTGCTTCTGCGGCCTGACGCCGCTCCACCGCCCGCTGCGCAGACTCCTCCACGGGTAAATCAACCTTGTACATGTTCTGTCAAAGCACAGTTTGATATCAACCAACTTCCAGAATATCAGCTAACTATCCATCACCGCCAATGAGAAGCTGGTGGATTTATTATTATTATTATTTTATTTATTATTATTTTTATTTAATTTTTGCGTAGCTATTAATAACAAAAAAAATGCTATAATTTATAATTACACACAGAATAAGATGAAACATTAAAGCCTTACTGGTGAATATCAGTTGGGTTTCGACGAACGGCAGTCTCATGTCAGCTCTCCTCTTGTGTTTGTTTGGCGTTGCCATGGTAACCGCTTCACAGTCTGTGACGCGGCTTATCGAATATGTTTCACAGACATATATTATTCATGCAAATTTATGTGAGAATTGGTTGCTATAAGCTAAAAAGTTACTATGGACACAAAGATGCTTGCTGAAATAATATAATTTTAAGTTTTTAGATATTTTGTAACATTTTTGTGTAATGAAAATGTTTCTTTCATGGTTTTAGTTTTCATTTTTGTTAAATATAGTAACCTGCCATTAGACTCTACTGAACACTTGTAATATTATTGTTATGATAAGCTAACTATAACTCATGGTCACAGTTTACTAAAAAAAAAAAAAAAAAAAAAAACGACTAACCTCACCTATTCACAATGTTTCTTAATTAATTGCTTGCCTTAATTTTCTGTTCTACGCTTTTGTAACTTATCTTGCATATTATTTCACCTGTGTCTGCTGTTTATATGTTGTACCGTATGTAAAGTGTCCTTGGGTGTTTGAAAGGCGCTATATTAATAAAACATATTATTATTAGAGAGAAAGATAATACACTGAATGAGAAATAGCCACAGTATATCAAGGCCAAGGAGCACACTGCCAAAGTTTGAGGAACGGAGGAATCAAGGAAGATTTGACACTGGAGGATAACCAGGTCAGTCGAACTCTCACTTGAATAAAAAAAAAAAAATGCTAGTATGTCCATAAATTTCAGTGCTTTTTTATTGTAGACTTATATTCTTATATCAGGTGAAGCAGTATCACAGGCTAAAGGAGGAGGCCAGTAAGCGGGCAGCTTACTGTTTAACAGGGACCAAAAGGTCTGGAAGAGAGGAAGAACATTTAGACAGAGGTGAAATTGTAGGAAGGCCTCTTCCAAATGTAAATGGCATCGATATGAAATATCAAGTCAAGTCTGCTTTGTTGTCAATTCTTCCACATGTACAGTACATACATACAGAGAATTAAAATTGCATTACTCTCAGACCCATGTAGAAACAGATAACACTAACAGTAGAGCCTAAAAATTTAGATCAAATATAAAATATAAAATACAACTATACAATACACTATGCAATGAGGGCATGTAGAATTTTTTTTTTTTTTTAAATAAAGTTAAATAAAGCAGCGCAAGGCACATGGCAGATAAGAGTGCAAACAACTGAAGTGAACAAAGAGTGCAGATAAAAAGATTGTAGTGGAATAAAAGCTTATTCAGTCTGATTACATTGACAAAGGTTCTTTTATTTAAACTGACTGAAGAGGTAGTTGAATGAGGTAGTGAGCAGACCAATGCTGCACAAAGTGACTGGTGCATGTCATCTTATGTTAGTGGGAGGGGGGAGTGGAAGGACCTGGGGATGTGGGATCTGGGGTGGGGGGAGAAGGTTCATAGTTCTGTGGTGCCTGGGGCAGAAGAGGGAAGAGGGGCAAGTTCAGGAGCAAGTTCAGCTTCCTGACAGCCTGATGGATGAAGCTGTCCTTCAGTCTGCTGGTCCTGGCCTGGAAATTCCACAGTCTCCTCCCTGATGGCAGCAGACTGAGGAAGCTGTGTGACGGGTGTGTAGGATCACCTGCAATGCAAAGGGCTTTACGGGTGAGACGGGTTCCCTAAATTTCCTGGAGGGAGGGGAGAGAGACACCAATGATCTTCTCAGATCTTCTCACTATGCCTTGAAGAGTCTTCCGGCAGGATGCGTTGCAGGTGCCATACCAGGAGCAGGAGCTCTGGCTCTTCTCTGTTTGCAGAGGAAGTAGAGATGCTATTGTGATTTCTTGGCAAGTGCGGCGGTGTTGTCGGTCCAGTAGAGGTCCTCTGTGATGTGCAAACCCAGGAACTTGGTGCTGCTCACTCTGTCCACAGTCGCACCGTTGATGGTCAGAGGAGCATGCTGAGTGTGCACTCTCCTGAGGCCAACAACAATCTCCTTCCTCTTTTCCACGTTCAGAGAGAGATTGCCGGCCAGGCGGCTCACCTCGCTCCTGTAGTTTGTCTCATCTCTGTTGCTAATGACCACCACAGTCTTGTGACACAGACTTGATATGGTGCATGACTAGCTGTTCAAAGCACTTCATGATAGGAGTAAGTGCAACTCGACGGTAGTCGAAGCAGGATGGAGACGGCTTCTTCGGGACTGGAATGATGTCAGTGGCTTTGAAGCATATGGGGAAAACAGCCTGACTAGTGAGATGTTGAAAATGTCTGTGAAGAAATCAATATGTATTTGGCTTTAGCTTTTCAGGTGGTCAACTACATGACCAGTCAGTCCAGAATTTCCAGGCAATTGTAATCTCTCTGAGAGAGGAGTTCTACACAAAAGCTGACTCATTCATAGGAGTTTACCCTGAGTTTTGTATTTCAGCAATGGGCCATATAAATCTTAATATAACAAAAGTAGTTTACGCATACAAGAGTTCATCCCATCCCAACATATCATTATATCATTATTGTACACTGTGCTCTAGAGATGACAACTTTAATAATAATGTATTTTGTATTATGTTGACTTTTAATATATATTATAAATTGAATCGTTTCATTAATTCACAGTGAGGAGATTGTATCATAATTAAGCTGCTGATTCCAATCCTAATGGTTAGATTGTACTTATCTGAATTTATTGGTAGACAGCTAAAAAAAAATGATCAGTGGCATCTTTTAATTATAATCATTGATGTTTACATAGATTTTTTTTCTTTATTTAAATTAATAATGTTTCTAAGATGCCTACTGTTGTATTTCAAATAGTGTGCATGATTGTGTAAGTATTAATATTCTGTATTCTGTGAATATTAAATACAAATGAACAGATTTTCACATTTAATCAGCTGGACAGTCTAGATCGGTGATTTTACCTTTGGTTAATGTTTTGACTGCACTTCATCAAAAGCTGCCTATTGTCAAGTATGCCTTGTTGATTTGTTCATTCAGTACAATGTGGAATAATTGTTTTGTTTTAATTCTCTGTCCTAATGGGAAAATGTGTTATGTAAACTGTACTCAAATGGAAAATAAGAACGTATGTGATGTGCTCAAGGCTCTTTCCATATACATGGTATACTGTTTTGTTTTTTCCTTCAAAAAATATACCCCATAGAGAATAAAAAATAAGCCATCTCAAAATAAAACTTAGTTTGGTTTCCTGAGGTTGAATCAACATTTTCCAAAAATCATCTTTCCCCCCACAGAACTCTTTCCTCTACGTAAGAAAAAAATAATAATGCTTTGAAAAAAAAGACAAAATTTGACATCATAATTTCAAATTCAATTTCAACTTATTTCATATTTGACTTAGGTGCATCTCAGTAAATTAGAATGTCATGGATTAATAATTAGCAATTTAACTCAAATTGTGAAACTTGTATATTAAATAAATCCAATGCACACAGACTGAAGTAGTTTAAGTATTTGGTTCTTTTAATTGTGATGATTTTGGCTTACATTTAACAAAAACCCACCAATTCACAATCTCAACTAATTATAATATGGTTACATGCCAATCAGCTAATCAACTCTAAACACCTGCAAAGGTTTCATGAATGGTCTTTCAGTTTGGTTCACTAAGCTACACAATCATGTGGGAACACTGCTGATCTGACAGTTGTCCAGAAGACAATCATTGACACCCTTCACAAGGAGGGTAAACCACAAACATTCATTGCCAAAGAAGCTGGCTGTTCACAGAGTGCTTTATCCAAGCATGTTAACAGAAAGTTGAGTGGAAGGAAAAAGTGAGGAAGAAAAATATGCACAACCAACCGAGAGAATGACAGCCTTATGAGGATTGTCAAGCAAAATCGATTTAAGAATTTCATTTGGAAACCAAGGTCCTAGAGTCTGGTGGAAGAGTGGAGAAGCTCATAGCCCAAGCTGCTTGAGGTCCAGTGTTAAGTTTCCACAGTCTGTGATGATTTGTGGTGCAATGTGATCTCCTGGTGTTGGTCCATTGTGTTTTTTGAAAACCAAAGTCACTGCACCCGTTTTATCAAAAAATATTTTGAGCACTTCATGCTCCCTTCTTTTTGAACCAGCTTTCTGAAGATGCTGACTTCATTTTCCAGCAGGATTTGGCACCGTGGGATGGTGACCAAGAGCACCAAAAGTTGGTTAAATGACCATGGTGTTGGTGTGCTTGACTGGCCAGGAAACTCATCAGACCTGAACCCCATAGAGAATCTATGGGGTATTGCCAAGACTCAAGAGGAAAATGAGAAACGAGACCAAAAAATGCAGATGAGCTGACTGTCAAACTGTCAAAGAAACCTGGGCTTCCATACTGTATGCCACGCCGAATTGAGGCAGTAATTAAAGCAAAAGGAGCCCCTACCAATTATTGAGTACATGTACAGTAAATTATCATACTTTCCAGGAGGCCAACAATTCACAAAAAAAATAAAAAAATAATTTGTATTGGTCTTGTGAAGTATTCTAATTTGTTGAGATAGTGAATTGTTGGGTTTTTGTTAAATGTGAGCCAAAATCATCCCAATTAAAAGAACCAAAGACTTAAACTACTTCAGTCTATGTGCATTGAATTTATCTAATACATGAGTTTTACAATTTGAGTTGAATTACTGAAATAAATGAACTTTTTTTTTTTTATTGAGATGCACCTGTATGTCAATATCAAATTTATGTCATAATTTTTAAGTCTAATCTCTTAATGTTGCCAAAATTATGATTTACCTTAGCATTTTTTTTAATTATTATTATTATATGGAAAAATACATTAGTTGAAAAAGAAAAGTAAAATAGCTGGAAGCCTTTTTTGTAGCCTACTAATGGAAAATGCCACAACATTTTAAATGTTAAACGAAACAAAAAAAATGAACTTGTGGTAATATATAAACAAACCAGAGCACACCTGGCGTTCCCACTCACCCACACCCTTTAAGCTAACATTAGACCTCTTTTTTCACGTGGGCTCATCCTCAGCGGTACAAAACCAAGCATGCTTGCACAGAACTCGCTCATGTTGATGACGCCAGCCAGCTCCCATTGGTCGCCTCTTGTTTCTTGGGTTCGGTTGCAGTGCAAAGAACGCCCAACGTGTCAATCGGCGCCCAAGAAGATCTCCAGAAACGCCTCGCTGTTGACCGGTTTGAGCAGACTACTATAACCCACCGCTGCTTTCGTTTAAATCCCCGGCAATGGACAACATTAAAGACGGGTGGTTCACCGAAACATGCACACTGTGGCCTGGTCAAGCGATGAGTCTTCAAGTAGAGGAGGTTCTGTATCATAAGAAATCGAATTTCCAGGATGTAATGGTTTTTAAAAGGTGAGTCGTGGTGCAAAGTGGCTTAAATTAGCATGTTGGCTAACTTGCCGTGTTTTCTGGCAAGCGTAAGTGAAGCTATCTGTCACAATGGATGGTGAGGAATGTGTTTTTCTCACTTTTCTCTGAGGTGTCCACTCAGAAAGCACGTTGGCTTATGGGTGTCTTGATGTGTGGGTGGCTGCGGCTAGAATGCTAACTGCAACGCCTGCTTTACTGTAACGTTAAGTCTGTGGCGTGGCACTGAAACTGTGAGATCACATTGATTTTGTACTAGGCGTTTGTATAATACGTAAAACTGCACACTGCACCGATTCTGACTTGTCCGAACATTAAAAAAAAAAAATAATAATTTCTCCAATATTTCCACCCATAATTGTGTGGTGCATTAGAAAACCAAAACAACATTTATTTGACAACGTTTTCAAGGCTTAATCAGCTATTTAAACACCACAATGCTTTTCTGGTGTTCAGTGATCACTCGACACTGCCTTAAGACAATAGATTGACCCATTCATACAGTGAGAAATGCAAATCTAGACTTGCTTTCATTATCTATGCCCTGGAAATCAATAAAATGAAGTATTTGCACATGTAGGGTGTTTCCCATTTTAAAATGTGCTGAGAGATCAGAGCTGTCAGCTGCCATCTCAAATCACATGTGCATGGTTGCAATGCTTAGTCCAATGCTTCAAATGGATCTTTGCTTTTCCCCCACTTGTTTGTTCTACATTTTATTGCTTAATGTATGAAAATGATCATTGTTGCTTCTCTTCTTGCAGTAAAACTTATGGAAATGTGCTGGTTTTGGATGGAGTCATCCAATGCACAGAACGAGATGAATTTTCTTATCAAGAAATGATAGCCAATCTACCTCTCTGCAGCCACCCTTGCCCAAAGAAGGTATGTGGAATCATTTTTGTCCTTCATATAAATGTGATTTGGAAAAATTGAAGCTGTTTGGGTTTTTGTTAAGTTGTTCCCCATTTCTTTCATCAGGTTCTCATCATTGGTGGAGGAGACGGCGGTGTCCTGAGGGAGGTTGTCAAGCATCCGCTGGTGGAGTCTGTTGTTCAGTGTGAAATTGATGAGGTTTGTATCCAGTTAAACCTGAACGTATGCTTATAGTTAAAAGGTTTTGGTAAGTAAGGTTAGTTAAAGTTAATGAGTTAATAATTTTTATTCAACAAGAATGAAATGTATCAAAAATGTCAGTAAATGCATTTAATTTTATGCAAAAAAAGATTTGTATTTCAAGAAAGATGTTGATGAACTTTCTATTCATCAACAGGGTTTATGCGGGGTTGTAAAAGGTAGTAAATTATATTATGCCAAATTAAGGCCAGTAAAAAGTAGTAAACGTCATCTGACGAGGTAGTAAATTTTCGAAGCCCCATCTAACTGGGTCTATATCATGGGTGTCCAAACTACAGTCCAGTTTTTATTGGCCCGCAGCCAGGGTCCGAAATTAACAAGCGCCAAGTGCGGTTAGATTTTCTGTTTGGCGAGTAAATCTCAAAAGGCTATCCGCCACACTGGCGGGTGAATGTTCATCATACCAAAATAGTAATAAAAAAAATTACAATTGCCTTGTGTAATGTTATGATGCCTGGAAATTAGTTCAAATCTCCTGCGAATCTAGAGCGAGTGAGCGAGCAAAAGTATGCAAGCAAACCGTGTAGCAAGCGCACGGCAGAGAGGAAGAGACCTTGCATGTGTGTCTCTCTCTCTCTCTCTCTCTCTCTCTCTCTCTCTCGCTCTCTCATGCAGTGGTGATGCGCAGTGTTGGGCAGTAGCGTCGCTACAAGCAGCGAAGCTACTAGTTTAACTACATTTCTCAGTTGCTTGGTCGTAGCTTCACTGCTTTCTGAATCAAATAGCTTTTCAGTAGCGAAGCTCTTTTTTTTTTTGGCAAATTGATAAGGAACACAAAAAACTATTAAAACTAAACAATTACACCTGCCTATCTGTTTGACTGACAGTTTTGAGCACTGCGATAGCATTGACTTGTAATAAAACGTGTTCAACATAAAATTTTTATTTTAAAAGTAGCTTAGATGTAGCAAGCTACTGTTGATGTAGCTTAGCTTGCTACATTTCCCGGGGGGGTAGCTTCAGTGTAGTGAAGCTTCATTTACTGTGGAGTTACTGGTAGCTTAGCTCACTAGTACATTTTCCAAGTAGCTTGCCCGACATTGGTGATGCGTTCATATAAACGCTAAACGCTGTAAAAAAAATATTATGACATTTTAATTGTTTATTAATAAACAAGTGTTTCTGTGTCAGCTGCAAAGATGAAGTTGACACTGACTCGCGATCTTCGCAGTAGTGAACCCACTGGAGAAAAATGCATTTCTTACGGATTAGCCTATAGCCTACTTTTATTTAGTTTTGAATGGTTCTGTTTAAAAGTAGAAATTTCAAGCTTTCTGTTGATAATAGATATAGGATATTTCTAATTTGTTTAGGTCTGTGAGGCAAGTAGCCTAGGCTACCTATACGCTGAGTTTCGGTTGTGATTATACAAAATAATGAAACATGGATTAAAATTAAGATAAAATTTATACAAAACGAAATTGGTTTCAAAGAGATGCTTTGTGTTTTCTGTTTGATGTTTTCTCTCTTTTCTCTCTCTCTCTCTCTCTCTCTCTCTCTCTCTCTCTCTCTCTCTCTCTCTCTCTCTCTCTCTCTCTCTCTCTCTCTCTCTCTCTCTCTCTCTCTCTCTCTCTCTCTCTCTCTCTCTCTCTCTCTCTCTCTCTGTGTGTGTGTGTGTGTTGGACAGTGCTTGGGTTGTGTCCAGTGTTGAAGTTATTTGTTTATTAATGAAATACTGTTATTATAGTGTACAATTGCACTTTATTATTACACATTGTATAGCTGTTCATTCTAAAGGTCCAGTCTGTCTTCTAATTTTTATGTAATTGTTACTCTTTGACATATTGAGTAAATCCTATGGACCAAGGCCTGTTGTGATATCTTGATTAATCCAAGTTCTATGGTAGAGTTCCCTCTTACTTGAATGTAGCTCACTCACTTGCCCTAACACACATGCACACTCACATATACCTACAGAACCTCACCTGACTTTCTCTTTCTCTGGTTCTCTATCTCTCCCTCCCAGTGTTGAAATTAAGTTATAATTGCCTCATTAAATTGTGATTAAATATGTTATTAATTAATTTTGGAAAGATATTTCATGTCTTTACTTGTCACTTTACTTAACACTTAACAATGCTACAGTTGAAGTTTGAAGTCGTGTTGGTAGTAAAACAATTGTGATGGTAGTAAAATAGGTGGTAAAAAGGTAGTAAATTCAATTTAAGAATCTCTGTATAAACCTTGATCAAAGAATTCAAAAATGTGTCACGGTTTCCACAAACATTTTAAGAAGCACAACTGTTTTCAACACTGATAATAAGAATAGATTCTCAAGCACTAAATCAGCATAATAGAAATGATTTATGATAGATCATGTGACACTGAAGACTGGAGTAATGGCTGCTGAAAATGCATTTTTTTTTTTTTAAGTATAACTTATATTTAACCTGTATAATATTTTGAATATAATCGTTTACAAATATTTTCAATATAATATTATACAGGAAACAAGTTATTTTAAATTGTAGTAATATTAAATAGTAAAAATTTTGATCAGATAAATGCAGCCTCGTTTAGCATCATTCTTTCACAAACAGAAAAATAATCTTAATCTGGGGCCCGTTCTTCGTACGTCGCTTATTACATCCGAGATCAAATGACACATCCAAGATAATATCATCGTCCTAATCATGATCCGGCTAATTGGGTTCTTCGAACACACCTGTTGTGTATGATTAGTATCGCTGGATTGAGTTATCTGAGATAATTGCGCGTTCTTGTGTTGGCTTAAAAGGGGATATGTATCGATACTTGAAACCATGATCAGCAGTGCAGCGATTTGGCTGGTGGCAAGACGGCAATGTAATGATGTCATATAATTTAAAATGACACCTGACGAAAAACTTGCCAAATTTCTGGACTTTTATAAGGAAACAGCCAAGCAAACAAAACTACATAAATGTTATAATAGATACATGAAACAGATAATAGATACATGTTTTTATTGTATTCGAATTTTTTTCATGATCCCCAATTATTTAGATTCGGAATTTATAATAGTTGTGCAGTCTTTAAATTTTTATTTCAATGTAGAAATTTTCTATTAATTTCATTTTATATTTGGACAGATTTGTTACGTGACCGCATTAAAGTTTCTAAAGGGTCAATATCATGTTATCTGCATCTCCTGCACTCCATCAAGCCACTCTTATAATAGCAGTCATCACTCAAAATAATGCACGACTCTATTATCTGTATACCATGTGTGTAAGACTCTTATACAATTATGAAGTAATAATTTTATGACAAATATTTCAGTGAGTAAAACTGGCTGTCTATAGTAGGCTGTTATGGACTACAGAGCATTTTTATATTATTTTAAAATAATTATTTTAATGATTATTATTTTAAATTATTGTCGCTGGATCAGTACGATACTCTTGTAATAAAGTAGCGGTGGTAGCAAACATATTTTGATTATCAGTTCTGGTTGAAAAGAAGCGATCTAATCCTGTTTACATGAAATAAGCCTGCTCCCGAGCAGGTTTAAGCTTACGGACCTGTTGCTATGACAGCTACTCCGGGATGAGCTTCGAAGAACCAAACGATTCAAGATCACGCCAAATCGTCAACATTCAAATCCAGCTAACTGAGTTAGCGACGTACGAAGAACAGGCCCCTGATTTATGAAAGGATCATGTGACACTGAAGACTGGAGTAATCACAGGAATAAATAACATTTTCAAATATTAATATAGAAAAACAGTTACTTTTAATTCAAATTCAATATTGCTGTTTTTACTGTAATTTTTTTTTTGTTTTATCAAATAACCCTTTGTGACTATAAGTCATTTCTAAACATGAATGAATCTTGCTTCAAAGGATGTAGAGAATAGTTTAGAATCTACCTCTGTTTTTAAAACCTTCTTAAGACTCATCATTTGTTTTCTCTGATCTGCTTTCTCCTTTTAAATTCATCCATTTAAATGCTTTTTTTAAACATTTGTCAGTCATGCCTTGTCAAGTTAACACTTGATGTATGAAACATGTATGAAGGTTTCAGAAACTCCCTCTGGAAATTAATTTTGTAGCATATTTAAAGGTTTTGCCATTTTCTTCAAACTATTTCATGCTTTAACATGCTGATTAATTTCATGGATTGTTTTCCCACAGGATGTAATAAACGTCTCCAAGAAGTACCTCCCTGGAATGGCAAAAGGCTTCTTCAGCCCCAAACTTACTCTGCATGTAGGTGATGGCTTTGATTTTATGAAAAGGAATCAGGATGCCTTTGATGTCATCATCACAGACTCCTCAGACCCTGTCGGTATGCAGCCCAATGTGTGGCGTTGAAGTTTCTTCTTTGCATTGGTAAATAATGATGTAGCCACTGACTCTGACAAAACATGGTGTTCATTACAGACCGATCTCATTTCTTCCTGTCACAGGTCCGGCTGAAAGCTTGTTCAAAGAGTCTTACTATCAGCTCATGAAAACGGCTCTTTGTGAGGGAGGAATTCTCTGTTGTCAAGGTTGACATAACTGCAAATCTACAAAAAAGCTCTAAGATGAAAAATATGAATGATATGCATTTGACAAGTTTGTCATTTTTGCTTATAATTTCATAGGAGAGTGTCAGTGGTTGCATTTGGACCTAATCAAAGAAATGCAGACCTTCTGTAAGACCCTCTTTCCTGTAGTAGACTATGCATACTGCACCATTCCAACATACCCAAGTGGACAAATCGGATTCATGCTTTGCAGTAAAAATCCGGTATGGTTTTTCTTATTACCTTTTAATAAAGCTGCTTTTGTTTTAATAGATTTATGATTCCTTATATATATAGATGTTGTGTATACACTACAGTTCAAAAGTTTGTAATCAAGATTTTTATTTTATTTTAATACTTTTAAAATTAAAATGTTATACTTTTATTCAGCAAGAATGCCAAATTGATCACCATGAAGACAATTATAATATTGCAAAAGAAAAAAAAGGTGTCACAGTTTCTTAAAAAATATATTAAGCAGAACAACTGGTTTTAACGTTGACTATAATGTGTCTGTGAGCAAAAGGATTTCTGAAGTTCCATGTGACACTAAAGACAGGAGTAATGGCTGCTTCAATTACAGATTTGCCGTCACAGGAATAAATGACCTTGCAGTATATGAAATAGAAAGTTATTTTACATGTATTTTTGATCAAACAAAAAATAAGATCTAACAAAGATCAAACAAAAGAGACCTCTTTTAAAAAAACGTACCAACTCCAAACTTTTGAACGAAAGTCTATTTCTAAAATAATATTGATAATGCAAATAATTTTATCATCAGTAAATAATTTTTTTTTTATTGCAGAAAATAAATTTCCGTGAGCCAGTACGAGAACTGCCAAGAGATGAGATCGAGAGCATGAACCTGAAATATTACAATCCTGACATCCACCGCGCGGCGTTCATCCTCCCAGAATTTGCCAGAAAGGTGAGACGCAGCCTATTGTTTTTTATTTTGGGCTCTTTACTTTGCATTTATAGGGATTGAACCGTTTACCTACTGTTTACACAGGTACTAAGTGAAGCCTAAATGGCTTCATGGGTGCCATCTTGTCAACACGCTGCCTTCTGTGAAAGCAGAACAAAACCCTGACCACAGCTGCAGTAACTCCAACACCGCATCCCTCTCTATCAATGGACTGCTAATGGACAAGTGCAAATGCCTTCGGTGGGGAAATTCTGTTTATCTGTCCAGTCCGGCATGTTCTGTGACCGATTCCAGTCTTTCTCTTACTTGTGTTGAGTATGAAAAAAAGAAAAAGAGTGCAACGTTCCACTACAACTGTCTTATTTTTCCATGATTTAAATAAGCATGCAGGTGTTTTAAATGAACTGCATATCCTCTGTATAAACCCTTTCAAAGACTTGAGGTCAGTATAACAGTAGATTTTCTCATCATGCTGTATTAAGGTTTCATATTACGGATCACTTTATCATCAGTACACTACTGTCAAACCTAAACCGATTTAGTATTGCTATAATTTCTAAGACTACTACTCCGAAGTCTGTACAGAAGATGCTTAACGTAACTAGCAAAAATAGAAGCTATTTTCGCGGTTAAGATGATCTAACATTTAAATGGGTTGTGTTTTCCTTCCTCCTCTGTTAAGGTGGCACATGGGCTCTTTGTAGGTGACTTGTGTGCTCTGGCTCTCCTGAACAAGTCTGATTACATGTGAATTATTATTATTATAATTTTTTTTTTTTTTTTGTAGAGCAAATAGTGTTTGGTATGCAGCCTTTTTGAGTGATATGCTATAGTGTATTTCAAACGTATGCTTATGGTCAATGGACTGTATGATGGAACGATTTTGCGGTGTCTTTTAACATTAGAATTACTGGAAGTCTCAAACATTGAGACATTGTCTTAATATTGAATATAATCATGGAAGTATACTTTATGACAAAATAAGTGTATTTGATGGTTAGCTAAAGATCTTTTAAGGATAGCTGCATAGGGCAAACTATTTTGTACTCTGTCAAGTTTAACTGTATGGAAGAGGGTTTATTTGTCCTTTTACCATTTAATGTTCATGATGTACATTTAACTTTACTTATTTCATAAATTGTTTTGAAATACAAATTATGGAACCACGATTTTTTTAATCCGCTGTCAAATTATGGCTACGTGAAATGCAATGTTTGATGGTAAAGTGCCGTTGTATGCACTGGAGGGCGCCATTGTTACTAAAACAAACAGCCTGGCATTATTTGACTGCAATGATGTGTGGGATATGTTTGCGAAGAGTATCAGGACTCAGGAGTCACTTTAGAGGTAAATATCTGTGCTATCAACATTGCTTTTTATATGTTTGTTGTATTGTAAATGTAGCAAAAATCTCCATTTCAATGTTGCTTCGGTTATAGAGTAACCGTTTATAAACAAGAATAGTTGCTCCGATTATTTTGAGCCTTCACCGTTTACATTCGCCTTTCCGTTAAAATAAGTATAAAAAATGCAAGTTATGTCGACTATATATACTTTAGATAAGTGGAGATACTTTACGTTAGTGTTTATTAATTATTGGACATGCTAACATCACAAAACTGTTTTTCCGTTGTCACTATGTTTTGGCAGACTAGTCATTTATTGGACCAGCCTGATTATTAGCGTTTCTCATAAATTAATAATGTACATGAAGCAGTGTCAGTATAATTGAGATACTATTTTAGTTTTATCTAGTTTTGAATGTTTATATATATATATATATATATATATATATATATATATATATATATATATATATATATATATAGTACAGACCAAAAGTTTGGACACACCTTCTCATTCAAAGAGTTTCTTTATTTTCATGACTATGAAAATTGTAGAGTCACACTGAAGGCATCAAAACTATGAATTAACACAAGTAGAATTAACACATGTGGAATTATATACATAACAAAAAAAGTGTGAAGCAACTGAAAATATGTCATATTGTAGGTTCTTCAAAGTAGCCACCTTTTGCTCTAATTACTGCTTTGCACACTCTTGGCTTTCTCTTGATGAGCTTCAAGAGGTAGTCACCTGAAATGGTCTTCCAACAGTCTTGAAGGAGTTCCCCGAGCGATGCTTAGCGCTTGTTGGTCCTTTTGCCTTCTGTCTGGGGTCCAGCTCACCCCTAAACCATCTGGATTGGGTTCAGGTCCGGTGACTGTGGAGGCCAGGTCATCTGGTGCAGCACCCCATCACTCTCCTTCTTGGTCAAATAGCCCTTGATGCCTTCAGTGTGACTACAATTTTCATAGTCATGAAAATAAAGACAACTCTTTGAATGACACTTTTGGTCTGTACTGTGTATATATATATATATATAAGATTTTAGTTACACTTGTAAGTGTTTTGGTCATTTTTATTGGATTGTTTTTATGTACATAGCTTTTAGTCAGGTTATTTTAGTTTTCGTTTTTATAATATCTAATTACTAAATATCTAATCATTAGATTGCATTTTAAAACAGGCTACCTGTAATCAGACTACAGTTAATTGATTACGTGATTACATATTAATCACATCATTTAATAATTCTGCCTAATTCCTCATTTTCATCTTTTATGTTTCGTTCTAAAATAACCTAGAAATGACATGAAGGTAAACAAATTTTATATATATATATATATATATATTTGTTTTAATTGTAATTAAAAAAATACATATTTATTATTTATTAAATTATTATCATTAAACTCCCAAACCCCCTGCCGTTCCTTCACAAACAAAAAAAGTTTGGGTAACCTCTTTTGTAATGTAATGTTTAATGCAGATTACTAATAATGAATGGAATATATTTAGGCTACTTTCTCTCTGTAATTTTGTATCTATAAGGTACAAGATTATCCTATTTAAATCAGTGTGATAAACAAGTTAGGTCAAAAATAATCTATAAGTAATCCAAAAGTAGTCTGATTATATTACCTAAAATGTGTAATATAATGGATTAATGGAACTCAGTTATGGATCACAGTTTGTATTTATTTATTCACGTTTATTTTAGTTCAAGTAGAAAATCTTTAGTTACCCTGATATGAAGTCATCAAAACTCCTGCTGAGACAACAGGAGAATGTGGTTTTGCATTTTACTCTGACGCCAGATATGTTTGACGTCGGTTTGGGAAGTGAACGTTAGATGTGTTTGCCACTGGTCAATTGGCATGAATTCTTCAAACGCACTTTATCATGATTCGGCTGGGGGCAGCTCATCTCAACGCTGTGTTAATCTCTACAGAGCCCGGGGCCCTGAAGTCTGTCCGTATCTGTCTGCTGTGAAAAATGGGCTAAAGCTTGACTATTAGGGCTCCTAGCTACATGAACTCAGTCGGGGTGTGTGTGTGCATATCCAAAGAGGTGTGTGGGTGCCAGAGAAGCTGACCGGAATGAGAACACAACAGGAGCCCATGACCAAAACATGTTTTACTATCACTGCCCAACTGGTCTGGTTTAATTAAACACACACATAGACTACTTATGCACACTGCACAGCACTTTGAATATAGTGCTATCTGCACAAAAAATTAATTGAAACACCTAAAGTCACAAAAAAAATTGTTTTATGGAATATTGCAGTTTTAATTATAAATGATTTATCTGTGCACAACTTTTTTGTAGTTTTTAATTCATTAGCCTTTAAATATTTAATTAAAAACATTAACATCCCCTCTCTTCATGTGAACTGGTGAGAGGGTGGGCCAATAATCCCTTTATCATCCTGTCACTTACATATTTGACCCTGAACCACAAAACTAGTCATATAGGGGTCATTTTTTTTTTTAGAAATTGAGATGTATACATCATCTGAAAGCTGAATAAATAAGCTTTTCATTGATGTAATGTTTGTTAGGGCAATATTTGGCTGAGATACAACTATTTGAAAATCTGGAATCTGAGGGTGCAACAAAAAAAAAATCTAAATATTGAGAATATCGCCTTTAAAGTTGTCCAAATGAAGTCCTTAGCAGTGCATGTTACTAATCAAGAAATCAAAAATTACGTTTTCATATATTTATGGTAAGATATTTACAAAATATCTTCATGGAACATGATCATTACTTAATATTATAATACATTTTGGCATAAAAGAAAAATCTATAATTTTGACCCATACAATGTATTGGCTATTTCTACAAATATACTCATGCTACTTATGACTGGTTTTGTGGTTCAGGATCAAATATGATCACAGCAGTTAGTATATGAATATGCTTGATTCCTGATGGACAAATCAAGATGTTCGTTTTAACAATCAAAAACATACCTTATGCTATTCCTCTTATGCTCATGTAATAAGGCTCTAGTTAGAAAAACATGTCAGGTACAACTACAGTTGATTTTAAATCATTACTGGATACAGTGAGGCACTTACGATAAAAATGGATGGGGCCAATTTGAGTGGGGTTTAAAGGCAGAAATGTAAAGCTTTTAATTTCATAAAAACATTTATTAATTCCATTTATTATTAACTAATGTATTATTTGAGCTCTAAAGCTGTTTAAATAATCATTTTACAATCATTTAAAGTGTTCTGTTGTCATTATGTTATCAAACTAGATATAACTACACACACAAATGGTCAGTAAGTGATTTTTTTCACTCTAAAACTATATTAAAGCACATAGTATTTACATAATGTGGCTAAGCTATTGAAATAGTTGCCCCCCCCCCCATTCACTTCTATTGATATCTGATTAAACCCAGATTTTTTGCCTTTTTAAGGAAAAATAAATTAATTTGAATTACAATTAGTATTGTCTATCGATTGTTGTCGATTAAGGCAATTACCTTGTACTGAACCCTGGAATACTTTTTTAAAGCTTTTTTATTATTATTTGTTCAACAGTTATTAGTCTGTTATGCTCCCCAAAAAACGACTTGTTTTTCTTTTTGTGTTTGTGTACCGAGACTTGTCATTTGCACTTACATATTGTTGCTCTTTTGTTAGTTTTGATTGCTTCTGTTGTCCTCAAGTCGCTTTGGATAAAAGCGTCTGCTGAATGACTAAATGTAATGTGTTTACAGACTAATGAAAAGAAATCTATACCTCAAGAGACCATTTTCCATGAAAACGAACTAATCTTTATATTTCAGTTGCTATTTTCTATTAGATTTGCTGCTGTAGTATTGACTCAATCATAATATCGTTTGCCTTTTATGCTATTGTTTGTCTCACTTGATATTCTTCCTTGGTAAAATCTGCAGTTACATTTTCATAAAAGACTTCATTTCTGTCATTCAGCCTCTTTTCATCTACGGATCAAAAGCATCTTCTTTCTCCATAAAGACGGTTTTCTCAGCTGTTCCAGGTGCCAGACGGTTCGATGGCAATCTGAAGGAGAAGGAGGAGGAGTTGTGCTCAATTACACTTTGGAATGAGAGCAGATTGCCACTGTACACAACAAAACGGGTTAGTTTGATTTCCTTGTGTTGATAGCACAATGCAGCTCTGAGTGAGAACGGCGTGTAATTACAGCGTATGTCTGACCGCCGTACTTCCTAAAACATGATTTGCTGCCTGCATGCCATTTGGCTCTACAGAAATGTAAATCATAATTAGCATAAAAAATGAGCGGCCCACAGAACTTTTCAGAAACGCGTTATCGGCAGCTCCGTCATCATCAGTGTTTTTTCTCCTCACATCCCTTTGAACTGAAATCACGACCATTTTTAGAGCTATGACGTGAGCGTCGTGGCGCAGTCCTCCTCATCGGCACAACGTCTGGTTTGTTGGGTGGTTAACTACTCAATGCTTTTGTTAGTTCCTAAGCTACCCACTCCCCCACCCTCTCCCCTCCATCCTCCAACCGCTGCGTCAGTAGGGGACTGGAACGAGAGGTATATAAAGACCCTGCCACCTGAAGCTCTCAAAACCCAAGATCTCTCCAGCTTTACTCTGCACCAGGAACTACAAGGACTTCGAAGTTCCTGCTTCACTTCTCTTACCGACCTTTCTGCGCACTTTAACTTCAACTATTTTGTCAGTATGCAGCTTTTGTCCAGCTTAGTGTCTCTTTTGCTGGTGCTGTATAGTGTCAGAGCAGCAGCTGTGCTTCCACTGGAGGAGAGGAACCTGGCACAAAGTAGGGTGAGTGACTGTAAATGTGCTTCCTGTTACAGCTTTTATGGATTTACCAAGCAGGTGTTTGTATTTTAGACACATGTTGATAATTAGCGACCGAAAGAGACCATTCTGGGATCATTTTAGTATAGCAGCCATATTATTATTATGAATAGTTGAAGCCTTTAAAATCTTGCATTCTAATTCAAGCCCAGTTGCTTTCTCTTCAGGAGCTGAGCAAAGAGCGCAAGGAGCTGATACTGAAGCTGATCTCTGGGCTGCTGGATGGAGCAGACAACAGCGTTCTGGCTGGGGAGATAGCGCCTGTCCCCTTGGATGTGGAGGAGCCCCTGGAGTCCCGTCTGGAAGAGCGGGCCGTCTACAACCGGTTATCACAGCTGCCGCAGCGTGACCGCAAAGCCCCCTGCAAAAACTTCTTCTGGAAGACCTTCACATCGTGTTAACGGCGCCAGTCCTGCAACGATGCCGCGATCCTTCCTGATACCTGACATGAACTGTGTAGACCTCCACTGTACATACACATCTCTGTGGACTTACTCTGACACAGTCTGTTTGTTAAAGACATTGATGATGATATTTATTTATTTATTGCTCGATTAAGCTCTTTATGGACCTTTGTTGTTTTTCAGCATTAAAAGAAAAAAAAAGAATAAAGCATGGTTAAGAGAGTTGCTTTTTTGATAAAAGATGTCTTATTTTACTGTGGTCAAACATCAAATGAATGTTAAACTGACTGATGAATACATAATTGATCACAGAGCTAGATGCATTACGGATGATGTAATCATGCTACATATAAACGTTTTCCCTGAAGAACAAATCACGTATAGGCTGTTTGTTACCACCTCATCTGAACTGCATTTTCACAAGCTGTTGTTGTTTGACTCTTAATACATCAGATGAATCGATTGACAGTTTGTGTGGTGGTAATTTTTCTTGTCTATGAATTATAAGTAATTGCAGTTGATGGGAGGGTGTGCTTGAGGTCATTATTCTAAACTAAACCCTTGTCTAATAATTATTTGCTGGTAAATTTGAGGCATTACTTACATATTTATTTTGGTTTGCCCTTTTTGTTTAACAAGTTGAGACACATGGGAAGGGAAAAAATAGTTATGCAAAATAATTTTGAGACCATATTTTGAACACCAACTTCAAGTACATCACGGATTTGCCCTGTTTTGATGGCACTTGTATTTGTCGACACTAACAACCTAGCTTTAACAGAAAACATGTAAAGGCAATGTAGATTTAATATTTAGATGTAAATGCATGCAGTAGGAAATCAGTCTACTTTAATTATTTGTCCTCCAAATGTAGGCATACATGGTTATTCAAACTGTGTCTGCATAATTACTGAGTTACTTGCGTCAGTGCGTCATTGCTTTTGAATGTGAAAGTAGCTGACGTCATGAATATATATATAACAACGACATGACATAACAGTGAAAATGGGAAAACGTGTTGGAGCTGTGGTCTATTTATTAGCACATGTACTGAACCTGATCTCCTATAACTTCTCTATTGTCATTCCAATGAAAATGTCCATAATTAAAAAAGTCATTATTTTATGTTCTTTAAATCATTAGCAACTACGAACAATTTTAGATAATTAAATGTACTATCTAGATGGATAGATGGATGAATAGATGGATCATCATAAGAATACAATTCATAATTTAGTATTTGTCTAAGACACACACACACACACACACACACACACACACATATATATATATATATATATATATAGATAGATAGATAGATAGATAGATAGATAGATAGATAGATAGATAGATAGATAGATAAACGCATGCACGCACACACACACACACATAACCACTCAATGTTCAGTTTCAAATCTCAGTGAAGTTTAAAGAAAGTTAACTTATTTTTAGGTAAGGTTACAACCATGCCTCTTTCTAGCCTCAAAGTTAAAAGTGTGTATGCAAGGGAGATAAATACCACGTTTGCCGGAAAAAAAATGGCTTTTTGTCACTACAGGCCAACCCGAGCAATTTACTTGTTGATGTAATGACTGTCTGAAAGGCATTTAATGTGTATGTGTAAATGCCTGTTCATGTCTGTGTGACACCTTACCAGCTGATTTACACACAGCTGAAGATATCACTTTTCTAAACTGATAGAGAAAATGATGTCTGCAGTAGATATTTGATCCTCTAGAGCTGGGGTCACCCTGACCTCAATATTCTTCTATTCTTCAGTGAGTTCAAAGGTCGAATCCAGATGATACTGACTGCCTCTTCAGTGCTTGATAGTGTAATCTGTCTGCTCTTTTCTCAGAATACTGAGGACAGATACTAAACACAATTTCTAAATAGACATCAGACATTTCGTCTGTGCGCATAGCAAAAACTATTGAATATTTTACATATATATTAACATTTCATGAAGTAAAATAATAAACTTGTTTCACATTTAATATTAAAGGACTTAAAATTTATGAATAATTAAGAATAATTCTAAATATATTGTTATGCACTCTAACAGGTCATCAGTTGTTCGGATTTGATAAAGAAATGTCATAAAATAATTTAATCACTTGTGGTTAACACCAAGATCATTAATGTCAAGTGTGGCGGCTGATAATGCAATATCGTCTTAAACTCAGTCTCTGGCATAGCATTCATATATCTGTTCAGTTTATTCGAAAAGTCAGATGGGGCCAAATGTAATTAGGTAACAGACAATAAACATGCTGGTCCTGCCCAGTACAGCATGGGGACCACCTAATCAGTGGAATGAAGACACAACAATCATCAATACACAAGAGGAATTCAATGTAACCGTTATCATGCAATATCATTTTGGTTAGTCCACAAGATGAAAAATGACTGACAGCACGTTTTCTATTACAGTTTAATCTTTTTGTTCTTTCTGTATTTTATTTATTTATTTTTGCCAGTTGATGGATGGACTGACTCAAATAGATGACTCTAGGATGTGTTTTATTTGCATGAAGATTTGTGGGAAGTGAAAGAAAAACTGTCCATTATACAAGTGCCCTGAGCTACAAGGAGAGCATTGTGAGGGGACATCAAAGTTGCTGCTGGTAAGCAAAGCATTTTGATTGCTTTGCCTTTGATCTGAAGGCATGCTCCCACCTGAATGTGAATTTGAAATTCGTATGTAATGTATTTTATATTTATCTTTGGGAAATAGAAATAAACACAGGTGATGTGTAGTAAGTATGAAATTAAGCAATTGGAGTTAATGAATTAAAACAGAAAAACAACATGTACTCACTCATCAACAACAATAGGCCTATTTAAAATCAAATTAAGTCTAGTATTTTTGAATGTGATCAGGAAAGGTCTTTCGAACTCGGGACGCCTGCTTTTATAATATACTCAAAATTTTTTCCAAAGTCATCCAGTTGAAACATTAACATTTATAGACTGTTTTACATTTACACTATCATTTCCCAATAAAATATCTAAAACCAATTTAACTTAGAAGCTAAATTTAACAAGATATTAAGACTTAGAGATAGAGAGTATATCTGTTATTTATTATTACTCTAATGAACTGTCTAAACTATATTTATCATTTTCGCTTGTTTTTAAAGCATAAATATAACACAATACTGTTTTAAGCAAGAGGAAGAACTAGAGAAATAACTTAATTTAGAATATAATTTTAAAAAGTCTTATATCACATATTTAGCTTATCAAGAAAAGTATCTTGTATAAGATTTTTAAATTTTTTATTTTTTTTGAAAAAAGCAAAAAGCAAAAACTATTTTTTCAGTGCTTGACCCAAATTTATTCAAAGAAATTGTGTACATTCAAGACACATGTTACCTTAAAGGACTATTTCTATCTGATTGAACCCATAAAATGAGTTTTGCTGGTATAAACAGGTTGGTTGAGTGATGCTAAATAATATTTTTGATTTGAATAAAATCAGTTTATTTAGATGTAAAAAAAATTCAGTGAAAGGTACTCCTTTGGGGGCTGAACCCACAACCTTAACATTACCATCACATTGCATCACCAGTTGAGCTACAGGCACATTAGTTATTGCCAAATAATAATTGAGCAGTTTGTAATGCCACCTTCATATGCATTCCTAATTTAGACATTATTATTTTTTACAGTTAAAAGATATCTATGAAAGCAGGTAACGCGAGAGTAGAAAAATTCACACCTCAATTTTGAAACCGCTTGAAAACCTCGGGAAAAAAAGGCTGTGACAGAAGCTGCTCATTTATTATGATGCTAATGTTCTGTTCAGTTGCAATAACACTGTCTGTGTGGAAGGAAACCATGTGAATTATTAACTGATCGCAGTCATTCAAATAACACACAAGAACATTTTTAAAAGATTGGCATTTTGCGTTGATTATCTGGCAAATCTAATATGATTTGAGAAAAATGGACTAAGACCTCAATCAAAATGTCTTGTTTCTTTTCTCTTGATAGTCTTTCTTTTATCCGCAGGCGAGTGGTGAGTAATGTTTCAGTGCTACATAAATGCCATTATGTTCCATGTAAGATCTTTGTCACATGGTCAGATGGCATCGGAGAGCACTCTCACTTCATTAGTTCTGCGTTGTCTGTGTCTTTGCTTTTACCTGTTGCCACCAGCAATGTTTTCGATCACCATCAATAATTCTTGATTTGGTTCTGTGGTGACATTTGAAGGTAGGATCCTGAACAGACACAAACATACCAAGGGTGACTAAGACATTTGAGAACAAAGGAAGAACACGGCCGACTTGAATGCCATTTGTGGGAGAAGAAATATTGGGGTTTCTGAATTGTTCAATTCATTGTTCATTGAGTTGTTTGCCCTTCATTGGGCTGTAGTTGGCTCTGCAATTGCCCTCAGGTGTAGGTCACATTTGCTCATGTTGAACCATGTGTTATTGTTTAGAACAATGTCCCTTCGCCTTTCTGATGAGCAAAAACAGCGAGTGGGAAGTTGATGGCTTGTTCTAGTGTCATTAGAAAGTAATTTAAGCATGAAATGCAGCTTTAAAATTGTGTTTTATATTTTATGTGCAGTAAAATAATCAGACAATAAATTGTTATTCGATAAGGTACCTTATTACATGAATTGATTTAGACTACAGACTCCCACTGAAATCTTGTGAAGTGAAAAGCTGTGTTTTGGCCAACATATGACTCAATAATCCATAATTACACTTCCAGTCAAAAAAGTCCATTCTTTTTTTGGTGAGTAAATTTTCAGCAAACTTTCAATTTTGGACCTTTTAGTAATATTTCCTAGAACAAAAAAGGTCTGTCCATTGTCTGTTGTCCACAGTGTAGTGGTGTATAAAGCATAGCGCGCACAGATGTCACTTTCAAACTAAACAGATTTCTGTTGGTCAACATGGCAAATTTGCATGACTAAAGATCATTGCACACTGAGTCCTATCAAAATGCTTGTAATGGATGTGAAGATGCAGACATTCATACCTGATTTGATTTTTTTTTTATGACGGATGAAAGTTTTAGAGGCAGTTTGTTCCATGATTGACACAAGAAAGGTGAGATTTAATTTTCAACATTTTCAGACTCGTTGTGCAATGACCTTGGGGAAATTGTTTGCCCTCTCACAAAATTCCAGATTGCACTGATGCCTATTAACATGACTGTTGCCGCGTTTCCACCGCAGGAACTTTACCCAGGAACTAGGGACTTTGGCCTGGTACTTGGTGTGTTTCCACCGCAGGAACTAAATAAAGTTCCGGGTAAAAAAATGCCCCTCAGAAAGTCCCTGCTGGCGAGGTGGTACTTTTTCAAAGTTCCGGAACTTTCGGGGGCGGGACTGTGGTGCTAAACATTCTGATTTGTTGAGTTCATGCAGCATTGGTTGAGTTCAACCACCATTTAATCGGATCAACATTTTCAAAATATTACTGTTATTGTGTCATGAAATTTAATTTTAAAAGTATTTCAGGCGAGAATCTAGTTGTTTAAAACTCAAATCTGTTGTTTATTTATAAAGACAGCGCCTATTTAAAAATGTGTTTCGCCGATCTCGTAGACGGTGAGCTCCACTCGATCAGCGGGAGCTCAGTCCTCATGTATCCGCCGAGAGCAGCCTCTCCTGGGATTGACCTTCTGTTATGTGCCGCTGGCTCTGATGTCTCTTTAGTGGTTAAACATAAGATAATTCAGCTGCGGGGTAAATCAAACAGGTTTTCTTTGGTCTGTATTCAATTTATCTATATGTTAAAATGAAAATAAAAAAGGCAAATTTATATAATATTTCGTTTCATTGTAATGGCTGCATATACACATATCCCTGAACTAAGTACATTTCTGCAGCTGTTATTATGCTTAAATGAAAACCAAATGAGGCAGTGGTATTTTATATCCTATTTCGTTTTATTGTAAATATACAGAGAGGAAAATTACAGGATTCGCGTCGTCGCTGACATCTCACTCCCCAGACGAATGCAAGAAGTCAAAACTAACTACCGATGATGCACGTCCAAAATCAAAATAATTTGCCTAATCTACCCAGTACTTTACACTGTGGTGGAAACGCAGAAAGCAAAAAAAGGAAAAAAAGTTCCTGGTACAAATGTTCCGGGTAAAAATAAAATTTTGCAGAAATTTTATTTCAGTCATAGCAACTGAAACTAGCTATACTTTAATGTCTCTTGTGACCTCAGATTCTTTTAAAAATGCAACTGGCATCATTTTGCATTCAGTTGATGATTTTAGTGATGGTCTTATTGCTTGACACATGGTTTTACACATTCAAATTTACAATTTTTATCTTAAAGGAGTAGTTCACAATTTACTCACAATTTGGTGGCCAACGGGTTGAAGGTCCAAATTGCAGTTTCAGTGCAGCTTCAAAGGGCTGTACACAATTCCAGCCGAGGAACAAGGGTCAAAAAAACAATACAAATACACTTTTTATCCCCAAATGCTTGTCTGAAGTCCATTATATGGAAAAAATTCCTTAAGTTTTTCTTCAAAAAACTTAATTTCATTGCAATTGAAGAAAAAAAGGCATGAACATCTTGAATGATGAATGCAATCTGTGAGTTCAGTAGGTTTGACTTCTGTGATATCAGAAGCATGCCTTACATTTTCATACACAGCCTGTATTATTCCATCAGACTGAAAGGTCTGAAGGGAGCGAGTATTAAACTGTAATTGCCTTCTCATAAACACAAATGATGAAACAAGCCACAGAATCAAACCCTTGTCCATATCTCAGAAGGCAGGTCAAGTTGGAGGGGGACAGAATAGGTTGCATAAGACTAGAAATTAAGTTTTAGATTTCGTGCTTAACAGCCACTAATGACGCCTGATGTTTTTGTGTGCTGTGACTGCATTGCTAGTCAGTATGGCTAAAAGCATATCATTATCCCTCTCAGCGCACCCTACACCGCAGTGAGAGCTGAGAAAATTAGATGTCACAGACATGAAGAAGGGATGCAGGATGCCCGTAACCATAGACACCCTGCCCATCACAGAGGGGACCAGTTCAGGGGGAGGGACAGAGTCCTCGTAAGGGGCTTATAAGGGGACAGAGGACATGATCTTGTCTTTTCCAGTGCCATTTAAACTGAGTGCTGATGAGAATAAAAGGGAAAAAAATGATTCTGTATCTGGTTCGGCATAAGCTGCCCAAAGTTTATTTTCTTAAGAGTATTGGGAAGATCTGATGTTAATGTGTGTCACATCCAAATATCTAGTTATTATTTATTATTATTACAACTTCATTGTATTATAAACACAATACTTAAAAAGCAGTTTTTAAATTACTTTTCTTTTGAAATTATTAGCCAAGTAAACTGAATCATAGAGCTCAAAAATTAGCCCATCATCGGTGTATTTACTGTTCAGTGGTGCAGTGCACCCTACATTATTCTGCTATAGTCTTTTAGAGGACCTCTAGTGTCCAAAATTTGGATAATTATTTTGATGATAATTTGAAAACAACAGTCTGTTTGTTGAGCATCAAATCTGTTGGCATGTTATTACAAACCATGCTGTTTGCTTTTCCAGAATTAGCATAATTACTCTTTGACTAAGTGTGTTTATCGAGGGAATGGATCCAGATTCACGCTGGCCTCGGCATTAAGGGAAATGAAAGTAAAGCAGCGTTTGCTAAAAGCTCTCCTTTGACATTGCGCTTGTGTAAGTCAGTATCACAGATAGTCTGCTAACAAGCAGAGTGGTTGTTGTAGCAGCAGCTCATTAGCTGTGCAATGACTCTGTCATATCCTGACTCCGTCTCTCGTGCTCTGTGCCGTAATTACTGAGAATGGACTGTGGAAAGAGGGAAGGCAACTAAACACAATATTGACCGTCTTGTTTAAGCGCAGAATTGACCTGTGAGACGTGTGCTTTAAATATCTCAATCACAGATGGGCCACTTGTGGAGCAGAGCAAGAAATGGTCCCCCTTTAGGGAGCTGTAATAGATTCGTTGCTGCAGCTGAATGAGAATTTCATGTCATTTGCTGTAATGAAGTCATCACACTCCAGACACAGACACTCCAAACTACTGAATCCTCATGATACATCATGGTTATACTGAGGACAGTTTGTTTCTCTTCCCAGTGGATTGTGATGTCTGACAAGGCTATTGCATGTCTAAACACCAGCTGAGCATCTGAATCACTAAATGGGCAACAGACAGGACAAAAAATTTACATTGTTTACACATTATTCAACTAAAAGATGTAAATTAACAGTGAAAAAAACAAAAACAATGATGAAACCTTTTTTTACCATTAAAAACTTTTAAATATTAACATTATTCCAAATTTGAGACAAAACTGAATTACAGATAAACAGACATTTATACAGTCTAAATTAAAACTGAAACTAAATTTAAAATGTCATTACTTAAATGAAAAGAAGTGTGAAATGAAATAAACTTTCTCATTTTAATTTAATTTTAACTTGATGAACTAAAATAAGTAAAACAAAAATAAATTCATAAAAACAAAAAAAAATCTAAATATTTAAAACTGATTCATGATGTTAATAAACTAATAATGTCACAATTATAGAGGATTTATATTGTTTGAATGTTCTAAAATGAATTTAAATTTGTTTTTTTAGTGGAGGGTAAATTTGAAATTCATGACAACTCTAATAAATCAGTCGTATTTAGCAGATTAGATGAAACAAATACTAACAAACTAGAATAAACTTAGTGCTGGCATGTAAAATGTAAAATAATAATAATAATAATAATAAAAATAGTTTGTGAATGATGAATGTAATCTGCCTCTGGTCAACTGGAAAGCTTGTTCTGCTCCAAACTCACACTATTGTTTAAACCAATGTTGTTGTGATGGACTGGTCTGTGTGCTGAAATACATAAAGTAATTGTGATATCTCATCACTGTTTACACATTTGAAGAGAAAATCACCCTACAAATGGCTTATATTCTGTTCATAATATGCGATAAGGGAAAGTATTTTAACCCCGACAAAATACACACTTCAGCTTTAAGGTTAATGACTGATGAGTTAAAATAAATTAGGGAATATCTCCGTATGGGAAGGTGAAAGAAACAGCACCATAAATTAAGTGTCAGTAGTGTGGATGCTATATGGATAATAATTCAGAGTTATGAATCTTATTTTGCAAAATAAAATATTAAATTGTGATAAGGCTTATATGTATAATTAGGAAAGTTTGGTCTTCAATACACAATTTTAAGCCTGTCTCGTAGTCCCTTATTAGATTTCTGCATGTTTGAGAAACTAAATCAGGAGTGTAAACCTGAAATACCATGGATAAACACAGGCAGACTCTCTTAAAACTTGACTGTAAATAGCACGTGTCAAAGCCTAAATGTAGTAGTCATAGACTGTGAGTATTACTGATTGGCTGTTTCTTAACTAAAACTTAAAGTCCTAAAAGCCTAATCCAAACATAACCATATCAAATACATCACCAGACACTTGTAAACAGCTAAAGACTGTGATTTAGTTTTCATGTTCACTGACATGTCCCCACAGTCCCACATTAAGTACACTCTCTCTTGTATTTTGAACCTGATATATCGACAGCTAATCAAGTGATGAGTTACTACAATATATCTGTACCTCGTGATTAGGAGTGGTGTTGAGGTTGTGATAACACGGAGTATGATAATACATGACATACGAGAAAAAATAAAAAAATTGTGCGCACGATTTACTAATTTGTTTCCTTGATGTACTAAAAAGTGCACACGATTACTATTTTGTTCCCTCAATTTGCCAATTCGTTCTCGATTTATAAATCCTATGCATGATTTAGCAAAATGAGGGAACAAATTTTAAAATGATGCACACAATTTATAAATCGAGGAAACGAAACAGTAAATTGTGCATACGATTTAGACTACAGTTTTTTTCCTGCATGTAATGTGCGGGGCTCTGTGTGATAAAAGGGTGGAAATAAGAAAGAAAGATTAAGGTGAATGTTTTGATGTGATGCCGAATGAAAAACATCACGAGTCTCCAGCTGCAGCTGTATGGCCTTTTAAACAGTACAGCTAATGATAGGGAAATTACTTGTGATAAATCGAGGCTGAATCCCTCCGCACTGAGTTTCGCCCCAATGTCAGATTGCCATTACTCTTTCAATTTAGTCGCTGATGCATCTTTCACAGATTTAAGTCCCCATATGGCCATTTCCTTTCTCTTGAGGGCCTGTGGACGGTTGCCAAATCAGTGGCTCTGACATGCAGCTCTGCGCCAATGACGGAGTCAGGTAGCAATGACAAGAAATGGTGCCCAGGTGCAGCAATCACACCTTTAGGAAAGAATTCAACTTGACATTAGTTTAACCGAAGACTATTGAATAATATCTACCTTGATTACAAACAACAGGACACCCAGCTATCATCAGACATGGAAAACACACCAAAAATGCATTAAGCTTGCTCACCACCGTGCAAAGTTGCTTCAAACTTCAAATAAATCCTATTGTCTGAATTCTTAAAGACTTTGCCTAGTCAGGGAGTATCACAGAGACAGGAACGGATGACACGAGGAAAATAACATGCATTTCATGCTGCATTTGTTTTCCTCAACAGACGACTGTTGACAAAGTTAGATCATTTCAGATTTAAATAGAATAAATAAAACAATTCTTTTATAAAGTGTATTTACAAAACATTTTACAGATATTTGACTACATTGGTTTGCTGTATATGTTTTGATTCTTTAAAAAGAACCAACAATTTATTCGATTGGGAATCAGACTGTACTCGTTGTCCTGTTTTCGATTCCTTAAAAAAAAAAAAAAAAAAAAAACTTTAATAAGATTCATTCACTCGATAATCAGTCTTCATTGTTTGGATATATGTATTTAGTTTCACTAAAAATAACGCTGCGTTCAGGCAGAACCCTTTTGGCAAGTTACAGTGAATTTATTGATTATCTTTGGCAGTATGGTTCCTTATATGGGTTTCCGCTCCATAATTATTTGCACACACGAGAGCTTTAGCATTAACTCTCCAGAACCATCATCTTGTGTGATATACAGATGATTAAGAAACTTAAGAAAAACAATGGTAACACATAGACATGGCAGTGAATCTCGGGACGACTATACTGTAGCTTGCTATGAAGAATGAATGTCTATAGGGCAGTGAGGTCCATGACAGCTAGGACTTCAAAACCTTGGTAATCTGAAACAACAAAGACGACGACAGCCAGAAGGTGCACAACAATATGCTTGATGCTTACAGATGGGAGGGAGGGAGAGTTGCGAGCTGTTTGAGCATACTTCCCAAGCTGTAACGCTAATAGAAGAATGGTAGTGCCTGGAATGATTTTTTCTTTCTGTATTTTGGGACATAGCCCAATAGGTTTTAATGATTTTAACAAGCCACTAATAGAAGGTGACCAATTACCAGCAGAAACCCACAGGGTCCATTACAGTTTCCATTAAAACCAATAGAATTCCCATCATAACCAGTAAAACCATTAAAATATGTGACTATGTGATATTACAATGATCATCACTTCTACGTACATTCATACAAAAGCACACGGTAGCATTTGAAAGCCGCATATATCAATGGATTAGCGTATTAACACAATGGACAATCAGCTGTGTTTAAGAATTGTCACAACAGCTCTCAAATTTTAGCAGGAAATGGACCGTAAAAATTTCAGTACCGGCTGTTACCAAAAAACACTACAAAAAAGAAACAACACAAAAGCTTAATTTGTTTCGGGAATCTGATTTCACATCTCGGATGAATATTCCTGTTTGAGAACTGTTAAAAGAATTGAAGCCATGAATATTATTCATAATCTACTTCAGGCCACAAGTGTTACAAAACAGAAAAATTATATCTGAACAGGCTTCCGAAAACTTCTCAAAAGATAGTCCCGACTTCAAACTTACTCCATTAGTGGAGTCAATGATGAGGGCTAGTTAGGATATTTAAACAGAGCAAAAGCTTGTTACGTATTTTGGGGATACCAAAGTACAAATGCTGTACATGTAGGTATAGTTGTCTATGGGGCCGTTCACATATCGCGTCTTTTGCGCGCGCAAGTTCATTATTTCCAATGTAGGCGACGCGCCCGTTTTTTCCAGAAGCGTCCGCACCGCATCGATTTAAAAACATCTCAACTTTTCAGAATGCCGCAAGTGCACCGGGGGTCATGTGACAAGAACTATCCAATCAGCTTCGTCCTTTCCCATAACAACGTTGAAAGCTCAGCCAAGATGAATATGTGAACGGCCCCTATAACTACACCTAGGACAGAAAGTTTTTTTTAACATTAACCAATATTAATTTAAGTATTGTATTTGTTCTAGATATTCACATGTGATGTTACGGTGTTAATACACTCACAGACTTGACACCTACATTCTGTTCTAAAAACATCCCGAGTTTTAATCTACCCTAGCACACAAACTTTTGATGAGCAACCAGAAAATAATTGGCGTGTCAGAAATGGCACATTTTGAGACCCCTGGACAATACACTGATTACCCCTTCTTTCTGCTTTCTGACACCTGACCCCAAAGGTTCTGGACACACCAATGAATTCTTGGAGAAAATAAGAAATCCTGCTCTATTACAGAAAAACCGTGAGGCTGCAAAGACTGTTTCTTTTTGTTTGTTTGTCAGTTTGTGACAGTTAAACCATGGGGAAAATGAAATGCTGTGAAACGGATTGTCTTGATTGTAGTCATTTCTTTTTCAAGCTGAGCAAACAGAAAGGTGGGTGATACCATTGATTACCTTGTCATATGTGTTGGTGGTTTCTTTGGCTTTACAGAAACCATTCAGAGGCGTAAATTACAAAGCCAGCAATATTATCATTTTTTTTCGTATTTTTAAGAGTGGTGTGCATGAATGGGGCGAAAAAAGATTACAGTGTTAACATAACCATCCAATTTACTCCTCCACATGATTCAGCCTGTTCTTGAAACAAACATCCAACAGCGTATTTATGGTTTCTTATGATGTATTGTACACACTGTTGTCCTACAGGATGTTTAGCTGCAAGGGTTGCATTAGTGTGTGATGTTTCAGCTGGTTTTTCTCTCGCAGTCTATAGTCTCAGTCACAAGTGTTATTCTGTTCCTTCACTAGTATTGATCTTGGACATATATTTTGTGTCCACAGTGCTCCTGTTCCACATCAAAAAGTGACAATGCTGACTGGTGTCTTATCAGGATGTACTTCATTACATATTGTACGTCAAGCATTACTGAGCTGCTCAAAAGGAAGGTTCTAAGGCTCTGAATATGCATATGCAAATATCCTTTGGGTTATTTTTGTTGGATTCTGTGGCAAATTGCTAGTTGTTGCTTAGATTGATGTGCTTGTTTGCATCAAGGCTGAATCTGAGATGCTTTCTCTGATTTTTAAAATACAAAGCTACACAAAACTGTCAATTATATAAAACAAGGCTAATGGGATGGAATATGTCTATTGCATCCTGATAGAATGATGAACTGTTTTAATTATAGTTCACCTAATGCCTCAAGCTGTCCTCAGGGTTGTAGTGCATACTCTGCAACAGAAGATGCAAGTGCTCGAAGAGTGACTCATCTTTTCAAAATTAACTACTTATAAAAGGAAAAGAGCTCTAAAAGGTCATGAGCTTAGCACTTGCTGATGCACTGATAAGTATCTGGCCTCTGACGTAGAGTCACTTACGAGTAAATTAATGTGTAGTAATTGTTTAATTCACTGGATTTGGTTGTTGTCAATAACATCAGCTGGTGCTGTCTAAACATTTATTTCATTATTGTATAAAATGTTTCATTATTAGCAAAGGTACAGATAGTAAAAACAGACTTTGCATTGTTAGAAATTGGCATGGCAGAATCCATTTACAGCACTTGAAGATATTTGTTTTGTTTGAAATGCCCATCACAGAGTTTGGAAAACCATGTTTTTATGTGTCTAAAGGTAGCCTGGTCTGAATCACATGTGGATTTACAAAGTGATATCAAGTTAGATGTAACATGTTTTCCAAGGGGTCAAGATTTAGCTGGTTAGTATACACCAGTTTGACTGCTAGTAGATGCTTAACTATACCATCTGTAACCAAAAATGCATTGACAGCCATTTAAATGAAACTATGTATTTCGTGCAACATATAAATTGCTAATTATTTATTATAGCAGAAGTTTTATTAGTACAGCTGATCAGAGCCATTGCTACTGGAGTGAAAGGACGATTATAGGGGCCCACAGCTGAGTGGGTACCCCCGGCGATTTCAAGATGCTCAGGACAGTTAACAGGCCACTGTTGCACATCACATAAGCTTATCATTTGCATGTGTTTTTAAGCCTTGCCAATTTAAACATTCAAAAGAGTTTAAAGCATTCAAGCACTAGATGCTGAGTACTTGCACGCTGTGTTCGGTGTAACCACAGAGACAGTGTTCTAAACACAGAATCGCGCTCTTCTTCGCTTCCACCTGTGCCTGAACAAATACAAATACACACAAATACAAATACAAATACATTTGGTTGTGTTTTAAGTGAATGTAAACATTTGAGAAAGAAATTGGATGTGTATCATTATATTGGATGTACCTAACACACCTAATTTACTAGCTGGTGTTGAAGTCCTTAATGTTAATCTAAGAAATGAAATGAGAGAAAATCACTTACTGCTCTTTACTTAATTACTTTGTAGTTTTAACGATAATTAATATATTTAATTTAGACAGTGAAGACTGTTGACTATATACTACAATAATATTTTGCATTTGGTTATTCGGTTTCTGTACTATATAAGCCACTCTTGCTATGATTAGGGTCATTGTCCTGTTAGAAGGTAAACCTTTTGCCCAGTCTGAGGTTCTGAATGCTCTGGACTGGGTTTTTATTAAGACTATCTCTATATTATGGTGAATTTAGCTTTTCTTCTACACTGATGTGTCCCTCAGTCTCTACTACTGAAAAACAGCCCCACAGCAAGGGCCTACTACCAGCACACTTTACTTTAGGGATGGTCCTCTGCAGGTGATGAGCAGTGCCTGGTTTCCTTCAAATATGATAATTGGAACTGAGGTTCATCATACCAGAGAATCTTGTATCTCAGAGTCTGAGGTGCTTTTTTTTGCAAGATATATCTTACCAAAATTGTTTATGTTCCTAAGTGGACACTTCCCCGAAGTGTCCCTTAAGAAGCTTCTTAACACGTTGCCTCTCACGTTCGACGATACAAAGGCGCTGTCCCAAGTGAAGGTGCTGAATTAGTTGGCATCGATTGCTCAGGAATCAATTTTTCACTTCACACAAAGGTCCATTAATTCATTAAGGAAGACAACATGTTCTATGCAAATGAAATATTCCTCAAATTATACCAGTAACATTTATTTTAACATAGTTTAAGTTATCAGTAAAATATAGACTATTAATTAAATTATCAAATGGTCAGTAATATGTTCACACGATATGTTGTGATGGGTAGACGAACCGGGTATCCCTCGCTAATCATCCACCCTCCTTATCCGAATTGAATTGAATTGAATTATCCTGTTATGTCACTTGTGATGCTTCTTGACATGGGTTTAACAACTTCTAAAAATTATGTAAAACTTTTATTTTAATGGTAAGGTACTTTAAAATCAGAATTGATTGGCAAGCAGCTGCAGTTACTTCTGTTTAATCCCCTCTCTCCCATCTCTCTCCGCTTGTTCACCCACGGCAGAATTGGCCCAGACAAAACTATCATGGGTGCTTCCTGGCCACCTTACCACCAGGTCGGAGATCACACCGGGCTTAAGTTTTGCCGAATAAAAAAATTGACATGGACTAAACGGCTCCGCGGCCAGCATTGTCTTTTGACACGTTGGATCGCTGCCATAGTTGGTCGCTTACTGGACACCACCATGCTTACCCATTTATAGATCTTAGCCATTTAGAGCCAAATAATTTGCCAGATTTTAATTATCAAAAGTGATTGCCAATATAAATGCTTTAATAACATTACAAAAAAACATAGGCTAATTGCCACTATATTAGTTCTGATAACAAATAAAGTCAACTTCATAAATAGGCCTGTATCCATTGTGAACATATTTTATTATTAGTCTTAAAATGTCCTGTGACGAGTGGGGCGGGGCCGAGAGATGTGGGAACGAGCGAGGCCGGTATGGAGTGATTAGGAAATGAACGACACCTGCGACCCACTACCTGTCTCAGTCCCACAGAGGAGATGGAAGGATATAAAACTGGAGCGACGACAGTGAAGGACGAGAGAGGACCAGGCCTGGGCCTTATTTTATGTTTTGGTTTTTATTTGAGCACACCAGTCGTCCGTGAGGGGCTGGTGCGCTGTTTTGTGTTTATTTTGAATTATTAAAATGTTATTTGATTGTCCGCCGGTTCCCGCCTCCTTCTTCCCGATGATTATGGAGTTTTTAACATTACATGTCCATAACATAAAATCATTGTTGAGCCACAACATTGTCAACATACCATATTTTGACTTGTACTGCGCTGTGCTGATGTCTAAACACAGCTGCACAGTGGTGGTGACTAGCTAAGAGAGAGCTTACGAATGTTCCTGACCAACCGTACAAACGTGTGACTTACAGAAGATATACTAAGCATACGAACATGTAGGGAATCGTGCCATAACTTTAAGAGAGAGGTTAAGGAATAGGTTAAGAACTACTTAGCGATAAGAATGTTTTGGGGAACTGGGCCCAGATCTGTGAAGCGTTGCAGTGATGTTTGTCCTTCTGTAGGTTTCTCCTATCTCCACGTATGATCATGGAGCTCAACTAGAGTGACCATCAGGTTCTTAGTCACCACTCTAGAACGTGGAAACATGAAGGGGTTTGAATACTTTCGCAAGGCACCGTATATATATATATATATATATATATATATATATATATATATATATATATAGCAGTGAAAATATGTTTTCTTATATAAATATATTTTAACTGAATATGAATTTTAGCATAAAATATATTTTTCTTTTAAACATGCAGATACCCAGATGCCTTCAGAGGTTTCCAGTCAGAGTACTCAAGAATGTTTGATAAACCAGTGTGAATGATTGCTTCTTCATTATTTCAGCTGCATGTGTCCTAACAACCTGTGACCTCTCAAGCAGGCATGATGCCAGAGATCAGCACATTTCACCTGACAGCCACAATCAGCACGGGTATGTGCAGCTGGAAATTACCATTGTCGTTTATGAGGATAATTATTGTAATCTCCTCATACATCAAGCATTACCAGGGTAGTGTATTGGAAATGAGGGGTCTATTATAAGCTTGCTTATGGAACATTTGTCGCTTTATTCATTCTGTCTCTCTCTACCTTGCTCACCCACTTTCTCTTTCTCTTTCTCTCTCTCTTTCTCTTTAAAATAATTAAATAACCATCTCATTCTGTGCCAAAAGGTTTAAATGAAAGGGACTGTAGCATTACAAAGACATTTCAAATTAATTCTGCTCTCAAGGTAATTGGCACATGCGACGGCAACAGGCTTTCAGTGTCACCTGTTGTTTTTTCATCACAAACACCTGCCTGTGGCACATCACAGTTCATATGTCTCAAAATGTCATAGAGCTGTAAATACTTTTTCATATTAGTGTGACTATTCTACTTTTACCTTTAATACATTTGCAATTTTACATCTCTTAGTCATTATCACAACACGCCCAAAAGTGATCAACAATTGGTGTCAAAAAAGTAATTTTATAATATCTTGTCATCTCAGTGTTACTGGATTGTAGTCGCCTGTTAATTTTGTAATATTACAATGACTCTGTGTGTGGATGAATCTGTTTATCAAGATCCAAAATGTACATTGAGGTCTGAGATCACTATAGTAAAAATTCAGTTGTGCAAATTTCATTTTTTGTATATATTCTGTATATATATATATATATATATATATATATATATATATATATATATATATATATATATATATATATATATATATATATATATATATATATATATATATATAGCATAGTAATTTGAGTGTAAAGCTCAGTTAAATAATTAAAAACATTTTACACAGTTGATTTTTTTTTCATGTGGTATCAGACTTTGGACCCCTCTGTATATTTAAATAAACATACAGTTTGGAAAAAAACCTTTGAAAGCTAAAGCTAGTTTGTTAATAGGATGTTTTTTTTTTTTTTTTTCTACAAACCAAAGTTGTGTCTGTCTATACATGCACAAACACATACACAAAAAAATCAATTATTGACGACTGGTCGGAAGGACACATTGCAAAAGCAAGAGTTAATTTGCTGTCAGTTGCTTTCATTTACTGTAAGTTAATTCTGACTTTTATAGTCAACATAAATTCCAGGATTAATCAAATGTTTAATTAATCAAATGTCAATGTGATTACTGCTTTCTTTCTTTTTTTTATGTTTTATTGTAAATCTAGTTTTAAGGAGAATAAAAGGATGTCAAGCATGATGACAAAGGTTAACTTTTCTACTGATATGTCTTTAATTCAATAGTTGATACTAACATTTGGCAAAGTAGACAGTGATGAAAACCCAAAGCTCTGTTGTTGTTCAGTGCTGTGTTTGCACAGAGCCGTTTATTCAGCTAGGTCTTTAACCTGGAGGACTTTAGAGTTCTGCAGAGGTGATTAGGACATTTTTTGTGAGATGAACTGAAGACTGTGGGGTTCTGGAATAATGAACAGGTATGCAAAGTGTTCAAATGTGTTCACTGTGGATTGGGAACAGTTCCCCCCATGTTTCGGTTTAATGTGTTGGGATTGTGAAAGCTTCAATACGTTCTAACCTTTTTTTTTTTTTTTTGCTGCTGTTTTAGAGTATCTTTGGCATTCGTCACCCTGCTTCCATTAGCATTTGGCTCACAGCTGACAGGTCTATTTGGAAGCTTCACCTCACCAAACTTCCCAAATGTCTATCCTAACAACAAGCGTATGGTGTGGAATATCACAGGACCAGAGGGGCACAGAATACGCCTCTACTTCACATATTTTAGCATGGAGCCTTCTCATCGCTGCGAATATGACTACGTTCAGGTAAGACAGAACTTAAAACATGGGGAATTTTAAGGGGGAATATATACATATCAAAGTGCATGAGTTACTATTCTAGATTAGACTTTATATTTCAGGATAGTAATTCAATGAAAACATAAGTGAATCTGCAATCAATGCCATCAAGCTTTTATTATATTCATACTACCTGTGGGAAAAGAATTTCCTTATGGTTTGTTTACAAAATAAATGATAATGTATATAATTTAATTAGATATACTTCAATCAATTAAAGTAATTATTTATAATACAATTAATTTAAAAAGAAGTTGGGAGATGTCTTGGAACTGAAAAAAAATAACTGCAGTTTTAAATGAGAAAAACTTGAATGCATTCTTTGCCCGTGAAAATCAGTCAGACTTCAATCAGGAATCTGTTAGATGATTGACTGAAATGTCAACAAGGTTTAACCTTGTTAGTAAAGTTCAGTCCATTTCAGATTAAAAAAAAAAAATCCCCCTAAGAACCTACAATCATTTCAAAATCAGCTTTAATGTATGTAAATATATATATTTTCTTGATCTATAAGTGCACAAAGGTGGTATAATGTAAATTTAAGATTAGAGCTTTATCATTAAACTGCACCATTTGCCAGATTATAGCAGAATACTCATGTTAAACATTTGATTTAACCTCTCTATCATGAAATGAAATGCACAATATGACTGCTGCATAGTTCTTAATGAAGTTCCTAGCATGCTTGTTATTTGCAATAAAGGATACCAATTTGTGCTTGTAATAATTACTACGTACTTGCCGAAACTTTCCAGGTGTTCACAGAAGGAAATGACACAGTCCGGTTCTGTGGTGAAGCAGAGAAAAATTACGGTGATGCACCCAAAAACACCATGATCTATTCTGCCACCAACACCATGTCCGTGCTCTTCAGATCAGATTACTCCAACGAGGACCGATTCACAGGCTTCCAGGCATTTTATTCCACCGAAGGTGATGGAAACAATACATTTATAGCATGACTATCTCTCTCACGGCATGATTGTTCCTCTCTTTTACTGTCACCTCTTGCTGTAAAGGTTTAGGTTTAAATTAGCTATAAAATAATATGATATTTAAAAAAATCTAATATTTACTTTTTTTAAAGTTTATAATATTGTATATTTTCTTCTCAAATTAAACATTATATATTATACACAGTATATATATATATATATATATATATATATATATATATATATATATATATATATATATATATATATATATATATATATATATACTGTGTATATATAATCTATATATACCATTTGATCATAGATGTGATCTTAGTGGAAGCCTAAATTGTTGCTAAACGGCCTCTTTTTACTCTTTACAGACATTGATGAGTGCCTGAGCACTGTGGATGGAGAGCCTGTGTGTGACCATAATTGCCATAATTATGTGGGGGGCTTTTACTGCACTTGCAGATTGGGATACCAACTCCACGCTAATAAAAGACACTGCCCTGGTAAGACACCAGATACCAGAAAAGATTAAACCTCTGGTCGGTAGATTTTCTGTTCATTGATTATAAAATATATTGGCCATTTTGTAATATTTTGTACATGCTCATTTTCACCAAAAAAAAAAAAAAAAATGTTTGTTGCTATAAATGTATTATAAATAGCATGTTAAGCACTGACACACTGAGATTCTATGCATGTTGACTGCCTGTGCATTACCGCTACAACTGTTGTATTCTCTCATAGTAAACTGTTGTAGTAGCAAACTACTTCCATCATTTTTCTATTAACTGTCTATGAAAAATAATTACATTATATTATTATATAGTATATTAAACCATAACATTTAAGTAAGAGCTTTAAATACCTGTTTTTGTCTTGTCTTGTCACATTTCAAGATTTAATTTTGTGTTAATTGTCTCACAGTTTCCATGCAATTGCACTGCATCAGAAATTGTGGTTGCCAATGAAGATAAACACAAAAGTGATTGTGCATAGATTCCATTACTGGTTACCTGATTGATACAAACTCTTTGATTGTGAAACTAAAAGCTCTCTTAAAGGGATAGTTCACAATTGTGTCATCGTTTAATCGCCCTCATTGATTTTGTTTCTAAACTTGCATGACTTTATTTCACAAAACACAAAAGAAGAACTTTAAAAACTCAGGGCCCTATCTTGCACCCAGCGCAATTGACTTTGTACACCGACGCATGTGTCATTCCTATTTTGCACCCGCGCAAAGCGCGCTTTTCCCTCCACAGAAGCACGTCGCTAAACTAGTGAATGAACTTGCGCTCCCTGGGCGGTTCAGCGCAAAAAAGGAGGCGTGTTCCGGCGCAAACAATCCCTGGTGCTATTTTGCTGTTCCATTAAACAATTGCGCCACTGACCAGAAAAAACCTAGTCTAAAGTCAGTGGCGCGTTGCGCGTTGTTCATTATGCTATTTTAAGGGCGCATGCTTGACCATAATGTATAGCGTGCACAACGCGCATACACTTTGCTCATGTAGCTAATCTACACAGATGCAACAGTTATTTTTGCAAATCATAAACTGTTACACTAAAAAAAAATATTAACACATGAGATGACGGAAATCATTGTGGTGTGCCACGAAGATGTGAAAAAATAGGCATAAATCTAGCTTACAAATTATTCAGGCTAATTGTAGTAATTAAGGATCAGACCTGTTTGCCCAATAGTGGCAAGACATATGTAAGGACATCTGACAAATATGTTTGTCCGTCAAGAACCAGGAAAAAAATCGATGAAACAATTGTGGCTATTTCCTCCCACGCCTGTTTAACCGACGCAATTTTGGGTGGGTTTCTTCCATCCCGATACAACACAACTTCTCTGTCTTTCACTGCTCTTACAAGAACATCAGTCTCCTCGGCTGTGAACCGCTCCTGGCGTGCACCTGGTAAATACGCCATAATAATAGCAATCCATAATGGAACTTGCGCACCTGCTTTTAAAGGGAATGTTGGATGACGCTCTGATTGGTTTATTTCACGTTACGCCCAAACCACACCTATGAATAATGAAGCTACTTCAGACCAACCCATTTTAGATTTGCGCCGGGCGCAAGAGCCATTTATCCCGCCGGGAAAATAGCAACAGCGCCGAGACCCGCCCACAAACTTACTTGCGCTTCGCGCTTTGACACTTGCGTTTCAGATCGTTTAAATAGGGCCCTCAGTGTTTCAATCTGCATACAATAAAAAACAACATTGGACTCCATATACATTTATTGTATGGATACTAAAATATAGATTTTGGGTGTTCCACAGGACAAAGGAAATGAGGAGGATTTAGAAAAAACATAATGCTTTTTAAAGCATAATCTTTGTTAAGCGACCTTGCACTTTAAAAAATAAAACAGATTATTATAATCAGAATTTAATTCAATTGTTGACAATTCATTATAGTACTTTTATCACTGATCTTGATCTGTATCCAGTAACAAATGCATAAATGAGCATGCATAAATGTCTCTTTGTCTGTAATCTTATCTATAATAATACATTATAATATCTAACATGTATTAACATAATATTTTAAGGAAATATTGTCATACAGCTCAATACTGATTTATGCTCCAGTAGGGACTCTGTGCATCACAGACCTGTTGAAACGGCGGTCACAGCAGCAGGCTGGGCAGCCACGGCTCACCACACACAATCTATCAGCCCTGTCAACAGCTCTTGATTGAGCTAGCATATAATCGAGTCACAAAATAGAGGTTTGTTATATCATCGATAGGCTGGCCGCAACTAACTGCATGGCATTTTTTCATGTAAGCAAGGCTTGTGTAGGGTTTCGAATAGACAAATGTACATTTTCGACTTCCCCACAGGTTGTGAAAACTTTTGGCAGGAATTGATTAGTCCCTAAAACCTCCTCATGTAAAGTGCTAATGTTAACTGTGGTTCTGGACAGCGCTAACTGGCTTTAGCCTGAAGTTTGCTTCTGAAACAGACTCATGATACAGTGGGCAGCGTCTCACTAGTCTGCCTGTATAAGGCAGTTGATCTCTGTCACTCTAAGCGAGTCCAGGTTAATTACCATTGGTTCCTGAGGGAACAGTGTTATAGGAATCAGTTGATAATTGATACCTGTTTCGAGCTGTATGCTGTGCTAATGGTGGGTAATTAATCACAATTACCAGCCTAGACATGCCTCTTAATTGTTTTTCTTTGCAACATCACATCATATTGCGCAGAAGGGACGACAGAAACAATGACTTGTGTCTGAATCATTTAATCATATGAATTAGTATACCTTTGCCCTTCTCAACTGAAATTCCCCATTTATCACAATTATTTGTAGCGTCTGCACTTGTTGGGTCCATTTATTAAATTAATAGTTTGGCCAAAAATAAAAATCCTGTCATCGTTTACTCAACCTCAATGTTCCAAACCTGTATAATGTTCTCTCCTTGGTGGATACATTTGATCTAAATGTGATTTATGTGATATTCCAAGTCTTCTGAAGTCATTTGGTAGCTTTGTGTGAGAAATATTCACTGAAAATCTTCCCGTTCACTTGAAAACCGCTATTATTGGAGCATTAAATCAGTGAGTAAGTTCTTGAGTGATTCATTCAGACTGAATCAGATGATTTGTTTAAAAGATTTAAATCAAAAGATTCATTTGTTCCCGATTCAGCCATAACTGCTTCTTTCATGAATTTGCTTTGGTGTATGTAAAGAGTTGCCATGAATAATAGTGTTTTAGTAAATGTTGCTTTTATAACAAATTATTATTTTGAAACTTTTACTGTACTTTTGCATCCTTTAAAGCCATCCCGTAGTTTAAACAGTAGAGCATTGTGCTAGCAACACAAAGGTCATGGGTTCAATCCTCAGGGAAAACAAGAACTAATTAAACATGAACTGATTAAAAGTTGCTTTGGATAAAAGCATCTGCCAAATGCATACATGCAAAAATAAATGCATAAAGCTCCAATCCCCATTGATTTTAATGGCATGGGAAAAAAAGCAAACAAGAAAGTTTTCAAAATTTCTCCTTTTTTGTGTTCCGTGAAAGAAAGTCAGTCAAATATGTCTGCTGCATCCTGATGTGGATGATGGAATTTTTATGTTTTAGGTGAACTATTCCTAGATCTGTTGAAGTGCTGTGCTCACAAATAAACAGGCACAATTGAATATATATGTCTTGTTATTCTATCTGAAATTTAATTAACTACCAATAGATTTTTCAATCATAAATCTATCAAAGCATGAGTCCTAAATACATTTAATAATACACAGTTTAGTTGGCAATAGCATGCAGTTAATATAAACAGCAATAATCTGAGGCATCTTGCAATTCTTGCATCTTGAGTAAAGATGTTCATTTATATGCTGTGTCTTTTCACAAATTACTTATTCATGTCAACAGCATAAAAGCTAAAATAATAGCAACCTGAATTTACTGCCTGAAAATTGCACTGCAGTGACTATTTCTATCTGACAAGTGTTTTTGCTGTAAAAAAGTTTGTATTTGACAAAGTTGCCAAAATTGCCACACATCTAATGTTTGTAACTGTTCATAAATGTCACTCTGAAAAGCCATTTATCTGACCATTTTACAGGTGGAAAGGTTTATTTACTTCTGAGCGTCCCAAATCAATGTTGCAATTTCCTGCAGCCCTCAGTGTTAAATGTGGCATGGATAGTTGTGTTAACCATATGTGTGTGTGCTTTTGACAATTCCCAGTGGGTGTGAAAATGCATTGTTCCCCCCACTGTAGCTGAGTGTAGTGGGCAGGTGTTTCAGGAGAGGTCAGGAGAACTGAGCAGTCCAGAGTACCCAGGTGTTTACCCCAAGATGAGCCGGTGTGATTACACTATCAGTTTGATGGAAGGCTTCCAAGTGACCCTTGACTTCCAGGACGTATTTGATGTGGAGACTCATCCTGAAATCCACTGCCCTTATGACATCCTCAAGGTTGGTCATTTCACAATCAACAAACACTGACAGCACTCCAGCTAGAATGGTAGTTCAAACTTTAAACAACAGCCATAATAATATGTGTGTGCATGTGTGTGGCACTTTAATGGGGTCCTTTGGGAACCCTCTCTATAATAAAATAGGGATTGAAGAGTCAACCAAGCTTTATGAGAAGAATTTAAAGACCCACATTACATGGTTTTGTTTAGATTATATGGAACAGTTCACATTCCAGTTTTTTGGAACAACATGAATGACAGAATTTTTCATTTTTGCGTGAACTGTATGTTATAGTGTGGGTCAGTTTGACTAATTGTTTGGGTCATTGAAAATACTGGCTAACCTATGATGTTTTTCTTGACATTTTATGACCTTTTCTATAATTTAGGGCCATGAACATGCCTGGAAAGTGTCAAAACTCTGACGTGTTGTGGAATATGTTTTTTAAAAAAAAATCTATTATGAATTGTTAAAAGCAGCTGCATGGACCTAATATTTTCATTTCTGACCTTTGGGACAGCATGCAGAACAAGTGCTTTTTACCTTTTCTGTTAAAAAAGTTAAAATGGTGTTTCAAAAAATGCCTATAACACTGTTAATATTTACAGTTTATAAGACAATTGTTAAGAATGGATGTTTAATTTAGTTAACATAATTACATACAATAGGTTCTCACGTTTTTTGGGAACATCTGAGAAATATTCATGCTTAAGTTTTGCTATTTTTAACAATTTTTTTATAGTGTGATTTTTGTGTGACCCCCATCATAAAATACAAAGATTTTAATATAATACAACTATTAGTATATGTAATATATTAATATAATATATGTTTCATAGAATCCCCACAAAGAGTCATGTGTATATGTATATATATATATAAATGTATGTATACTGAGCTATATTCTATAGCTGAAGGAAGACTGTTTACAGTACAAGTACTGTTTGAAGAGAAATATAATATGCCTTTTAGTGTCCTTGTTGGGTGTTAAGAAAGATTGATTTTAGAGTGGTTTACACACATAAGATTGGCTCTCCATGAAAATAAGCATGAGAAGTGTTTAAGAGTGTTTACTTTCAGCACTGATTTTTATGCTCTGCATCAAAGCTCATTTGATCTTAATGGCTAAATCCAATCCCTTTTTATGGTGTTTAACAGCTTGTTATAAGTGCAGTCTTTCAGTTTAGCTTTTTTACCCCCCTCAGCAATAGTGTTAAGCATCAGACTACTCCACTAATCACTGACCTGAAGGCTGTTGAATACATAATGTATGCTCTCTCATGGCCTCCACAACCGCCTATTATTTCTCCTCACCCTCCCACCTCCCAAGAGTCTTGTTTATCTGTTGCCATTTGTATACACTGACAATTCAAACTGTTTTTTTTTTTTTGTGTAAGATCACTGCAGGTGGAAGGGAGTACGGCCCATTTTGTGGCAAGACCCCACCAAGAAAAATAGAGACGGGAACTCACAAAGTGCATGTGACCTTCCGCTCAGATCACTCGGGGAAAAACAAAGGCTGGAAGATCAAGTATACCAGCACAGGTAGTTTACAACACCCTTTTCTCTTCCGTTATTCGATAAGTAAAAACTAAGAAAAAATACATTACACTTTTTCCTGCAAAGAAATCTCCACAAATCAGAGAATCTCAACAAGTCAAATGTAGCTCTCAAGCACCCGCCTACTCCTATAAAGCACAGTGTTGTGCAAAAAAATAGTATAAAATGATGAGTAATGTGAACGCTACCAAAAAAAAAAAAAAGTTTTGGAGCAGGGATTCAGATCTGATGGCTGTCTAAAAAGACATTTTGTACATGATGCATCAAAAATAACATTTAAATGACAGGTTTTCCAGCATGTATGTATTCATTACCAGTGCTGACTGTTCTCTGCTCTCATAGCACAGCCATGTCCAAACCCTGTGGCTCCTCAACACGGAAGTATTCAGCCCCAGAAGCCTCAGTATATCATGACGGACACTTTCAATGTCACGTGTGATCTGGGCTATGAGTTAAATCTGGTAACCTTTTACTTTCTCGAAGATTTGAGAAAAGAGGCTTAGTATGCTATTAATGGACTTAAAAGTGACTTTTTGCATCTTTAGGGGGAAGAAGCTTTGCCCTTTTATCAAGCCACATGCCTGAAGGGTGGATTTTGGAATGGGCCAATGCCTCGCTGCATCAGTAAGTTGTTCAACATTTCCAGATAAGCATGAAGTGTGTATAATCATCAATGGGGGTTTACTTACGTACCAAAGAGGAGGTACGTTTTCAGTGAGTTGAAGTGAGTGAAAGCCTTACTGTGATGAAATAGTGATGAAACTTAGAACGGAAAGCATATTTTCCATGAAAAAAAATGCATTTGGTTAAATGTATGACAAAGTAAAGCTTAACACTACAATAATAATAATACCTTTTTTTCATTCTTTGCATGAAAAACCTAATAATGCAAGTAAATTAAAAACAAAACATTAGAAACAAAATGATGTGACTTGTTTTTAGAGAAATAATTTTTGTATTTATGTATTTAATTAAATTAGCTTTTTTAAGTAACTTAAAAAATGGTTAAATGGTTGCTGATTAAATTAAATATTCATAAAAATACAGGAGTATGAAAAAAACAACTGGTATAGGACTGATAGGACCCTTTTAAAATATTTTGGAGGTCAAAATTCAAAATTTTATGTTGACATGCTGCATTGCGAATTCTCAGTTTTAGTTCAGTTAAATTACGTGAACTGAATGTGTTTGAGTTGGACCAACTGAACATTTTCAATGCAACGATCAACATAAAACACTCCCATACATTTTTGTGTACAAGGTTAAAAGTGTTTAAATGTAAGGAAAGAACAAACAGAAATAACAGAAAGACTTTGTCAACTTTGAAAGTATCAATTTCAAATTCAATTAACAGTAAACAGAATTTTACCAGAATTACCAGACTCTCAAGGTAAAATACTGATATGCTTTCACCAACATTGAAAATCGTTGTGTCTATAAACTGTGTCAATGACCAAATATCCCTCTTTTGCAGTTGTTGATTGTGGAGATCCTGTAGAAGTGTGTAATTCAAGTGTGAAATTCACCACCACCACATATAAATCTGTGCTCAAGTATTCATGCAATGAATTCTACACACTGAAGGAAGGAACAAATGGTAATGGCAAGTTGTAGTGTTTGAATAGCAATACATTGTACAACAGATCCATCATCACTGGAGGTTTACAGTATGGAGGAGCCTTAATCTTTTTCTCTCTGAAACCAGGAGTGTATACCTGTTCACACGACGGCTACTGGAGAGATGCGCTGGGTGGAAAAATACATCAGATATGTTCACCCAGTGAGTTTAATGTATATTGTTTGTCAGTTTTATTACGTCAAACATATGGACACATTTGACTATTTTTCATGATCTTAAAAAACTGCTGCTCAAAAAGGCCAAAGCTCAAATGAGTTCTGTAGACAAATATAAATTGTAAATACTTTTGAATTCCTTTACAAAACAAAAACTATTTTATATAAGTTCAGAATTTTTTTTTCAAAATCCTGAGAGTGTGCAGAGCTGCAATCTAAAGTGGGGTGACTCAGACTCAAATATAGGAATATTTTGATTATTTATTTATTTATTTATTTATACAACCCAATTCAGTATTTCCATTTCATTTAATTTCGAATTTTTCTTTTCTTTTTTTTTTTTTTGTATGCGAATAACCAGAATTCCCAGTACAGTCTTGGAAAACCTGCATTTATGAAGAAGGCTAACTGTAAAGTGTGATTTGCAAAAGTCATGTAAATGATTAAAATCTTAACTCCATGAGCATTTTTATAATGAATGTGCTTTTCTCTCTCTCTCTTTCTCTCTCTCTTTTTTGTTTTGTTTTTTGTTTTGTTTTGCAGAGCTCTAAAATAATTTACAGAAATTGTGATTAAATTTTTAAAAATCCAGTAAAGCAGCTGGGACAAGTCTTAATAAGGCCTTGGAAAATTGTCAAAAAAGGTTGAGAACCATTAGTTTGGTTGTTCTAAAATGTGGAAAATAGCAATAATTAAAATAAAATAAGCAATTTCCAATGTCCACTTTTTTTTTTACTTATATTTTATATCAGTGTCATTTCTCTATTTGATTTGCAATGTCGTATGTGGAAAAAATAACTAAATAAATAAAGATAAAAATGGAGTAAATACTGATTTGGTGTTTGCTGTGTTTCAGTTTGTGGCCAGCCTGAGCTCAAGCTGTCTAAGGTGATTGGCGGGGAGAATGCAAAAAAGAATGAGATTCCCTGGCAGGTCATGATACGAAAGGGCCAGCGGTTCATTGGTGGAGCTTCTCTTGTTTCAGACAACTGGGTCCTCACTGCTGCCCATGTTCTGAAAAGCTTCACAGATACTTCCAACCTGCAGCTGAAGATGGGCATAGTCACACAACAGGACACCGAGGCTGTAGTTGGCATTCCGCAGAAAATCTTCATTCACCCTCTGTACCATCACGATGATATTAACTTCAACCATGACATTGCCCTGATTAAACTGGAGCACAAGGTACCTGTCAGTAAAGCCGTCATGCCTGTGTGTTTGCCTGGGACGGAAGAACGGTTTGTTTTGAAGGCTAATGACGTCGGGAAGGTGTCTGGATGGGGTGTGTCAAATATAAACAGACCCAGGTTATACACCAGTAATCTCCAGTACGTACTTTTGCCCGTCACTGATTTCGAAGACTGTAAGGCTAAATATGATGCCACAGTGACAGATAAAGGCAAACTAGTAGTGACAGAGAACATGATTTGTGCTGGGATTTCTGATGGAGGAAAAGACTCCTGCCAGGGGGACAGTGGAGGGCCCTATGCGTTTTTTGACACACAGAGTACAAGTTGGTTCATAGGCGGTATTGTGTCATGGGGTCACGGATGTGCCCAGCCTGGGTATTATGGGGTGTATACTAAAGTGAGCAACTATCTTTCATGGATAGAAGAAATCATGTCCAAAAACAGCTGAACAGTGTTGAAATGTTTGACTTTGATCTGATATGAATTTATTATTGACCAAATTATCTTTACCATAGCAGCTTTTCATGTGATAGTCATAGACTTTTTTTTTTTTTTTTTTTTTTTGGTGTTGTTTTATTCATCTTTTTTTTGTGTAGCATTTTGGTTGGCCTTTGCTGTTTGTAAATGTGCTATATAAATAAACTAGAGGCACAACATTTTGGGCATTTTTGATGTTATTAATATTAAAATAGGACAGATCAGAGCTGACAGGAAGTAAAGTGGGAGAGAGATGTGGGGTGGGGGGTGTGGGTTGTGTATGGTGACGGAATCGGGAAACGTTCCCGAGTAAATATACAAAAATAAAATACCCTAAAACACTTGATCATAACTGTAATTTAAAGTATATTTATTAAGTTACATAAAAAATCTAAAAACAAAAGACACCAGAGGGTGTGCTATATTATGAATTATTTTACATTGCTTCATTTTATTTTCTGTAGTCAAAGAATGAAATGAGTTGCTCATACAGAGTTACTTGTTTCATTTTCATAAAGCAACTGTTGTTAATGCAGAGGTGTTTGTTTAAAAGTCAAGTTAGCTCAGGCATCATGATTTACAGTCTTTTTATGCATTATGCATTTGATCTCAAAGTTACTCTTATTGTCTTCTGTCAACGGGGACCGGAGGGTCTCTCCAGCCCCGTGCAATTACCTCTCCGGTGCTATTTTGGCCCAGCAGAGTTCTAATCATTCTCAAGCCTACTTAAACTTGTGTTGTATCACATGAACTAGAAGCATGAATAGATAAACAACTGAAAGTTTACTGCAAAGGCTGCTTGCATTCAGAACAACATCTCATACCAACATTTACCATTTAAATGTCTATCTAAACGCAAACAAATGTATTGCCTGGGGTTTGAACTCCTACACATTTTTAACATTGCACTAAAGACATGAATTAGCAAGCATCACTTTTTCATCCGAAGTGTAATTTTGCTTTACTAAGTGATCATTTTTACCTGGCTTGTTATAAAATGACTTAAAAGAGAGAGAGCAGAGAAAATAAGTGAAGGCAGCAATAAGTGAGTCATCCTTTTAAAAATATTAAACAATTTAAATACTCATACTATTGCTCATGTTGCTAATATAATAATATTTAGCTCTGTAAAGCCTGATTTAAATCATAATACTTTATTGAACCTTTAGACAAAATACAAAAGAAAATCATCATGTTTGATACATCTGGCCTACTGTATATACAATATGGTATGATATAATGCAAATGTAGCTCACATTCAAGGAGGAAAAGACAGGCCTAAGGAAAAATATGCAATTTGGTATAGTTTTGTAATTTATATGTGGCTAAAATAAGCTGAAATTCTGATGCAAATTAATGAGATCTTAATAACAGTAACAGACATACAAAAAGGCATTTCAATTGTCCCAATAATATTGTAGTTAGATATTAAATGCCTTTATGAAAAATCGTTAGTTTTAACTGGGGGGCAAGATGTAATATTAAGAATTCCAAATAAATAAATAATTATTCTTCGAAAGCCAGTTGTATCATAATTGATAAATTTTAACAGAAAAAAAAAAAAAAAGATTAATAGATAATCATGTAAACTTAAGTTGAAATATTGAAGTATTAATGACAAAATAAAAGTCATGTTTCATTTGTAAGAAATTATCAAAGATTTCACAGCAAAAAGATGTGTACTATAACCTGAAGATGGATATGTGTATTTACAGGCCTTGGAAATTCATGTATTAAATTGGCTTTAATATATGTGTGTGTGTGTGTCTGTGTGTGTGTGTGTGTGTGTGTGTGTGTGTGTGTGTGTGTGTGTTTTACAACAACTCATTCTATATTCTCATTTATTAGTTCTTTTTTTAGACGTATTCTTCAACCTGTAGATCTCAGTATTCCCCCAGGAGTCAGCGAATGATCAATGCACTGTGGTTTTGCCCTGCATGACACAGCCAATCCATCATGCAACAACAGACCCCGGCTGAAACTGTGGTCATGCTTGTCTGGTAGAGAGTACATAATTCACAGTTGATTTGCTTGCTTCTGGTGGTCAGAGCTCAGTGATGTGAGGAAAGGGTGGTCACATTTTCACGCATTGATCCAGCAAACTGACATTATAACAACAATAGCAGATTGCTGCTTATTTATTTATACTTCACAGGCACATAATAAAGAACAGATTTAATGTTATAATTATCACACACCAAAAGGAAGCTTATCAAAATTATAAGGTTAAATGATCAGAATAAAGACATGACTGTTGCAAATCTGAGGACAGGAAACCTATTATTAGTACACTTCAGCTGGGGACTGCATATGTAACAGCAGCCTAATGAATTCCTCAGGAACATCTCTACATCCTGTTGAAGTGATATTCTGATCATTGGCATATAGTCTAACAATGGTCCGAATTTAAAAATTCAAATCAATAGTACATCACAGCCACAAAACAGCACAAAGACTGGCTTCACAAACCCGCCCAACACCAATCAAAGCCTACACATGCTCATTACAATCTAAGGTAGAACTACATCAGCATGGAAATAGGTTGTTTTAACAAGACATTCATGGTGCAAAGGAACAGAGAGCGGGTCTCTTCATTAGTTTATGAGCATATGGAAATTTTATCTACATACCTTACCATTCTCAAGCTGAAAATTTTCATTCTGTAACTCAGTTTATGTTAATGTTCATTATTGAATGTCAAAATCTTTTTATTAGTCCAAAAATATTATTTTATATCATTCAACGTTTCAACAAGTGAAAAAAGAAAATGCACCCCGTTGGCTAAATTGCTAACATTTCCAATCTGACACATTTAGTGAATCTTGCAATACTATGGTTATACATTCATGCCCTGAGAAATATCATAAAAACAGCATTAAATTCTTGTAATAGGTATTAAAATGTCATATCTGTCAGGATATATTACAGGAATTTGGTTTAATCAACTAATTTACCTCCCTTCTGAAATACTGTAATAATAACAGAAAATGTTCATTAAAATGTTTTTTTTTGTTTTTCCTTTCACTATTTAACTTAAAAATTACATGCACTCTTAAAAATAAAGGCTCCAAAAGGGGGTTTTGACAGCAGTGCCATAGAAGAACCAGTTTTGGTTCCCCAAAGAACGGTTCTTAAAATAATATTTTTTTTTCTTAGTGTGAAGAACATTTTAATAATCTAAAGAACCTTTTTCCACTGTAAAGATCCTTTTGTGGAATGAAGAGTTTCAATAATGGTTAAGGAACCATTGATGCCAATAAAAGAACCTTTATTTTTAAGAGTGTAGTATATGATTATCACCATCACCAATCGATCCTCTGAATGATGGGTCAAATTACAGGCAATGGATAAGAAACATGGAATTTTATAAATCAAAATGAGCACCAGTCTGTATGTTTTCCTTGCTTAAAACAGGACTTTTATTACACTTTTGGCATTTCTATACAACATACTTTTATCTAAATAATCACTATCCAAAAATGGGAAAAACACAGTCTAAATTCATTTTTCTTTTTAGATGGAGTGTAATGAAGCAGTCCAAAAAAAAAGAAAAAAAAAAGGAGCAAAGGTCTATCCGTGTGTGTGTGTTTTGCGGCATTTGGCTAGGGTCTCTCTCTCAGTGTGTGGTTGTGAAGTGGACTGATTTTTGAGCACCGATGGATTGCAGGGCTTGAACTCGCTGAAGGTGTTTTCTGAGCTCACTTTCAAATGCCTGGACCAGTGCTGATGTCCTTTCACTGTCCCAGTGCAACACCTCCATCATGACCTCCACTCCATGCCCTGCCACCATCTGTATAAAAATGCATCCATTTGAGACAGATATACTAAATGATATGCTCTTAAATAACCAAACATAAAAATGTACCTCTTTTATTACATAATATATGATAATATTAGGATTAGGTTTTCAAAATCACTTAATTTTATAAACTGTGAACAGACTGATTATATTCTCTTGTGGCTTGTGGTCATACCACTGAAAAGAGCGAGTTACCCCTACTGACATATGACTGAAAGTTCAGTCAAAATGAACTCTATGCAACATCTACTTCTCACAAACCAATAAAAAATAACCAATAAAGTCCTGCCTTACTTTTTCCAGTTGAACACCTTGATATGTTGTGTTACGCAGGTAAAATGGGCTTTGAATGATGTTCATGTTGGCTTCCGCTGTCTAGTGTAAAATAATATGCTTGGATTTTACACCATTCTTAAGAAATTGTGGGAGGTGTTAGAACACTGTAAGATGTCATACCTGTAGCTCTTCATTAAACATTTATCGGTTTCATTTACTGGTCTCTAGGTATTTTTTTGTCCTTTAGGACCATGAGTGTTATGGAGCTGAACCCTACCTGCACCCCATCTGTTTCATCTCTAGCGCCTGCAGCAGTGAAAGTGGTTAACGTCCTGAAAGCACTGGAAAGATTAGGGCTGTCACAGCAACAGATAAGCTGTAGATCATCCAAGCTGCCACTTTTCTTCATTCCACCAAGTACTGATAAAATTAACTTGTATGAACTGGTACAGCATTTAGAAATGGCTCAGTGATGCCATCTAGTGGAAGAAGAGTGAGAGCAACAGTAAAAGAATAGTTCACCCTAAAATGAACATTTCCTGAAAATTTGCTCACCCTCAGGCCACCCAAGATGTAGATGAGTTTGTTTTTTATCAAAACATATTTCTAGAACTTTAGCATTACGTCACTAGCTCACCAATGGATCCTCTGCAGTGAATGGGTGCCGTCAGAGTAAGAGTAATGATAAAAACATCACAATTATTTACAAATAAGCCAAATAACTCCAGTCCATCAATTAACACGTTGTCAACTGAAAATGCATTTTTGTAATAAAATGTTTTCAACTCCAAACTGTTTTTGGCTAAAATAGGAGTGTTCTATTCATAAAACTGCTTTCTCTGTAAATAAAATAATTCTAAACAATATGTCTGATATCTATGATTTTGATATGGGAGAACAGCAGAGGATGGAATTTTTCACTGTTGGAAACGTTATTATGGATTATGGGTATTCTGGAAAGAAACTGATTATTGAAAACTTAAAGTTTAAATGCCCTATTGGTGAATTTGTATCTTACAAACACATAGCTTTTGCCTTCACAAGACATTAATTGATGGACTGGAGTCATGTGGAATGCTTGTGGATTACTATGATGTTTTTATCAGCTGTTTTGACTTTCATTCTGATGGCACCCATCCACTACAAGAGGATCCATTGATGAGTAAGAGATGTAAAGCTACATTTTTTTTTTAGTATTTCTTCAATGAAAGAAGAAAAGAAAAAGACTATGGATCTATTAATTTAAATAACTGCTGTGACTTTACTTGGCGATTTTTCTTCTATTGCTATTATCTGAAACACATTCTGTTCTTCTGGGTCCCAGGTGCCTTCTTGCTCCATGGCTTTCAAACAGAGCCTCAGTAACTCTTTGGACTGTCTCTTTTCTTCCCTGTAATATTGTCACCATCTTTGACAATGCACCACAAAACATTTAAAATAAATATGTTTCGGCTTCTGTGTTTTAAAATGTGCTGATCGAATCCGTAACGGTTCAGTGGCCTACTGGCCTTGCGATGTGAAGTGAACAAATCGATTTTTAGATCCGAATCTTTTAAACGAATCGTTTGAACTGATTCACAAAAGATATTTTGTTTATTCCAAAACGTTCTCTTTTTTCAGACTTAAAGAGCCACACAGATGGGAAATTAAAAATTACCTGTATTACAGTGTATGATGTAGCTGTCCATCAGTGTAAACAATGTGCAAATAATTAAACAAAAAAGTACACGATTTATAAAGTTTTTGGCTTCTAAAGTAAGGAGTCGACTCTGAATCGCTGAAACGAGTCGTTATAGATTTCAAATCTTTTCCCGATCTCTATGTACGTCACTAGGAGCACTTTGCATAATAATCTCCGCCTACCGTGTTGGGAGAAACGGAACTCTGACCTGCCCCCCCACACAGGCGCTGTGGTTGGTGTGAGAGCATCATGTCAAGGAGACCGTTTGTTTTATTTTCACTGCCAAAGAATGAAGATCAGAAGAACCAATGGCTAAAATTCATTGTCACCACAATACCAGAGCAGTAACTTACAACAAATCCCTTTTGTTGTGTTCACAACATTTCACTGATGACTGTTTTTCTAATCTCGATGAGTACAGCGGGATTTTCAAAGCCTTTGGCCATAAAAGATGGTTCATTACCAACTTTATTTAGAACAACGAGCATCTCCGAATCACAACTCTAAGTATGATTATGAAGTTATGTGTCTGTTTTCTCCCGATCGTCTTATCAGTATGTGTGCTGTCTGCAGCCTTTGTTTGTGCTGATCGTCATTTACAAACACGTCATTAAAATGAAGTGTAACTCCGTGAATACTCAAGAAGAGACATGAGAGATATATCTATAGAAAGCTTGACATGTCTGTTAAGTGCTGCTAACAGATATTCTGTGATAAAGTAATCCATATGAAAACAACGTGATGTCTGTTTTTCATGTCTCCCTTCGTTATCTAATGTGAACGCGCTATTCAGATTCAAACTGAAGCGCAAGGCTTGAATACACCCACACAGAAGAAAAAGCAGCGAGGCTGTTCAAGTTTTTTATTTTACTGTTTGCTTCGCGATGAGAGGAACAAGACATAATTCACCCCAAACAGATGTTAACGCATAGTTTACCGTGGGGGTGTGTGCGGAACAACCAATCAAACCTGACTATGTCAGTTGACCAATCAGAACACAGTATGCTACTGAAAGGTGGGGTTTAAGGAAACTGAATCTTTTGAACAGCTTCGCGCGAACCGTTTGGGGATCTCTGAGAATTGAGGTAATTTTAAAATGATATTTTGACAAAATGACAATGTTTTTTAACCTTGGATGGATTTAAACCTAATGTACAGGACTTATATACAGTGATAGGAAGCTTAGAATTTTACTGGCCCTTTAAATGACTGTCTAGAGAACATTAGTAAGATCAGTACAGAACTCAAAACTACAAAAACCTGCTTTTGGGAAACAGGAAACCATTGGCCAGTTAGAGTATGCAGCATAAATAGAGGGGTGCAGGTACAGTAAAATTCAGCAATAAACTTTAAGAGAAGTTTACTTTTGTTACATGATCTTACAGTAGGCCTAGATGAAAAGCACTAGAAGAGAAAAAGTTCAAAAACCAAAGAACAGAATATATTACAGTTTTTCACGATTGCTTACACTAAAATTCAAAATAACACACAGCTAGTGAAACCATACACTCAAAGAGCAAAACCTCAGCCCAGATCTAACTTATTCGCAAATTCTCAGCATCACACTTTTTGAAAACACTAAACACATTGTTTCGTAAAAACATTGAACACACTTCTCTACATTAGACACAGAAATCTAACATTATGTCACTTCTTTTCAATTTCAAGACACTGCTTTCCAAAAAACTACACATATGAACTTATTGATCAGGTATGCAGACATTTAGGTGCTTAACTGTAAACTAAACAATCAAGGTGTAGGTACTATAAAAGGCTAACAGGGGAATTTTTGTCTTCAACAAAAATGAAAGGCGGTGGTGCAGGAAGAGGAATTGGGAGAAACATCTTTGGCCAGAGATCTCTATCGAATATCCCGGGTCAGCGTGGTAGTAACATCACAATATATGCTGCAATCACACAGAATGGGGTCCTCCACTGGCATGCCAAAATGGGTCTTACAACACTGACCACATATGTTTTTAGACAGACTAAGCAGTGAGATGATGCCAAGGTGTTGTTTACTCATCTCCACAAAAGTTTGAACCGTATGGATGGTTTGGGAAATTGTGTAAAATTAATCAGTTATAGTACTAGCAATCGAGAAAAAAAACTGTAATATTCACTTTGAACTCGTTCTTTGAAACGAACAGTTCAAAAGAACCGATAAATGCAAATGACTCGAATTTCGTATGAATAGTTCAGACTGAAGTAATCGAGCACCGGGGGAGTGTTAGCGTCCTTAGCCTTATGGCTAACAGCCCTGAGAAGATGGCATCCCCGGATCAACCTGACCACCAAAATCAGGTAGCTGATAACGTTCAGCCAACTAACAACATGCATTAGATTTTCCCGCCGTGGATTTGCAAAGTAAATGCACGACTTGTCACGCTTTAATTGTTAATAAGCTCATAATCTGGCAGTCCCATGTTGTTTTGAAAAAGTTTTAGCTGGTTTGCTAGCGCCCCGTTGACTGTCTCATCCATCCATGCAGTTAGACAGATGTGTGACAGGTGCAGGCCACAGAGAACAGCGCATACAGAAGATTCCAGTGCAGATATTAATGTGTCTGTCTCTGTGAAATAATACAAGCGCTATATAGACAGTTATCCAGTAATATTCAGTCAGGGTCGTTGACCCTGAAAACATGACACATTCATCCCTCCATGTGCTCATATGTTTCAGTAAAGATCTCAGTTTTATCGGTTTACAGCCGACATAATAAGTATTATTTATGAAATGTATCAGCAAAGAATTAAAGGGATAGTTCACCCTGTCATCATTTACCCACATTCATGTTGTTCCAAACCTGTAACTTTGAAAAATAAGGGTATGTTAGAGAGATATGATACTTTAACATAATTCAGGGGTGATGCAAAATCAGTGATGTTAATGGGAGATTAATTTTAACTGAATTTGCATAAGAACGGATTGTAACCCTTGTTTCAGACTGTGTGCTTATATATTTTATATTTGTAATAGTTTATAATAAAAATATAGTTATAAATTATATTAATTGGCAATATTGCATACATAAAATTTATCACATTCATTCTTCTTAATACCCTACTTAAACTTTATTACTTATATTTTTCTTTACTCATCTTTATCTTCTAAAATTTTAATTCTGACTCATACTTTTAATCATTTAAAGTACTTTTAATTATTACAGCTTAAAATGTTCTAAATAAATCAACAATGAATTAAAGGGATAACAGTCTTTCATTATATTTTAATTGGGACATAAGTCCTGATGATCGGCAGAATGACATCCTCAATCACTATTCATTTCCAATGCATCTTTTTTTCCATGATTTTTATTTTATTTTTCTCAACTAATGACAGACTTTTCATTTTGGGGCTTGCAATCTTGTTAGCCAAACGTTCTTGTAATTAGTGTAATGTAATGTCTCAGCTTTAAGGCTAGGATGTGAATCATGCATGATAATTCCTGTGCATTTTTCTCTATTGAATACTGTTAATGGAAACATAAGTTTTTCATAAGTAATTGCATAAGAAACCTATGAATTATATGAGTGTTCTAGATATGCTTATTTTTAGTTTTTTTGGAAGTGTGTTGAGGATGTCTGGACTGTATTCTGAAGTTGAGAACCATTGCAATCAACGTGTCAAACCCTGTCAGTGTGTGTTAGTGCTGTGTGAAAATGACAGTTATAATTCTTAACAAAATCTGTTGCCAGCTTCAGAATGTTTGCAGCGTTGCCATTTATTGGAAAGTGTAAACCAGCCTAGAGAAGTTCAGTGTGCTGATATTTGGCCTGGTTTTGGAAGTAATGAAATGCCTTTAGTTACAATCAGGTTTTGAAAATCTGCAGCTCTTACATAGCAAATGTTGTAGCATAGACACTACAATTAGAGCTTTGCTATAACACACACAAAAAAGTAGATTAAAATGGCGAACAATTATTTTGAATTAATAAAATATTTCAATAATTATATAACAATTATATAATAATTGCAATATGTTTAGGTTTTTATCAAATAAATGCAGTCTTTTTGAACAAAATAATCTTGTTTAAAAAAATCCCCATAAAATTACAACGCTATTATTAAGGCTGTGCAAAAACTGTCCGTGGGTTGAAGCGACCCCAATACCAATAACGTGAAGTTTAGCCCCTAAAATGTGAATTTTATCAAGGCATCCCTGCTAAAAAACATGTATTTTATCCCCGGGTAGCAATTTTTCATCGGGGAACCCCCTGGTAACGCGTACAGTACATTTTTCTTAACAGAGTCAACTGAATAGCTAATTAGTAAATTAAAAATCCTAATAGGAACCTTGCAGGCTTACTTAGTGCTCTAAAGTGGAACTAACAAATGGTATCATGCACTTATGAGAACCAAATCAGTGAAGAGACTGAAGAGACTCCAAGCCTGGTGCAACTGCACAATGAAGATAAAGCCAGGAGTATTACAGCAATCAGCAATGCAGTAAACTCTAAAGTCCGTCAAGAATCATATTACAGTATATAGATAGTCAGGGTTAGTGGAACTTGTTAAACATTATAAATGTTTTTTTAACAAACAAAAATATTTGGAATGGTAGTGTGCTAGAGCTGTCATGTAGTGTCAAATGCTGCGCTGTAATAGAATCATATGTATGTCATCGATTCTGCCACTAGATGGCGCTGTAACACAAGTCGTCTGTTCTCTTTCAGAACGCTGCTGCTGCCAGAGAAGAAGCGCCTCCAAGAGACGCGCTGGTAAGGGACTGTCTGTGAGTCTGACTAACCAGCACCCGTTTTATACCACTAAAAAACAGACTGTTAATGAATGGATTTGCATTAACATTATTATTACCATATGTGCATAATAAAACAGAAAAAAAAGAATTGTTAGCAAAATGGGTATGGTTCTGCTTTTTGTTTACCTGCATTCTCTATGCTATGTTAAAGGACATTATGTGAATATTTCTTGGTCATTGGTGACTTTAGTCATATTGCTATTGTTGTAAAAGTAATAACCCAGACGAGGCTGTATTTTACAGAGAATCTACCACTTTATTAGTCTTGTTGGTCTATAGGACACTACTGTTCAAATGTTTGGGGTCAGTGAGATTATATACACATGTACGAATAATGTTTATTTATTTATTTATTTTTTAACCATGTTTGGGGTCAGTGAGATTATATACACATGTACAAATAATGTTTATTTATTTATTTTTGAATTTTTTTTTTACCATGTTTGGGGTCAGTGAGATTATATATACATATACAATTAATGTGTGTGTGATTTTTGTTTTGTTTTTTTAAACCATGCTGATCATGTGCACATATACTGTACCGTGCCTTCAACTGGCTGAAGTAAACACTGTTTACAAGCAGTGTATATAGGCGTTCTAATAATTAATTAGTCAAGGAAAATTATAAGTATCAGGTTCAAGCATATTCTACAAACAGCTAACTTGTTGAACAATTATCAAAAACAGCATAACAGGTAAATTGGGTCTTTTACAGCATAGTTGAACATAAACATTAGATTTTATTAAAGCTATCTACACAGTGGACAACCACGGGTAGAACATTTCAGCTTTCAATTTTTTATTTTATAAAACTCTCTTCATCCACATTGATCCCAATATACATTTATCATAAAAGAGCCTTTATAGAAAACCAAACATTTTCTTACATCTTGAAATATAAGCACAGCAGGGTAACATGCATCAGAGCTACAATTGTCATCATGATAGCAAACAAATCCTATTCTGCCGTAATTGTGTGTTTATTAGCTTCATGTTTTGAGTGTTTAAATGTTTCTGAGGGTCTGTTGTGGACAGAACAGAATGTAGAAGTTTAGGATAAGCTTGTGATCGGAAGAGACAGGGTGGGTTATGAATATGATCATGTATGAGTGACATGAACAGCAAATGAGTTTCCACTGAGTCATAACAGTGATTGCGGACTGAGACAGAAAAAAAAACCATACAGAGACAGCACTGTAAGCAGCTGTTAATCAGTTGTTAATCAGATCACACAATTCTGTGGAAAATGAATATAAATTATGATTCTGTCAAAAGAGACGCAAAGTAAACGTGTATCAAGATATCAATAGTTCATCAAATGTGCACACTTCTGGACTAAACGCTCTAAGGGACGGTTGTTTAGTGAAGCTTTTCAGCTTTTGTCAAATGCTGTTTATTTTAACTTTTTTTGTAAAATTATCAATGAATCAAATAAAAAATATCTTCAAGTTTCCACACAAATATTAAGCAGCGCAACCGAATCAACATATTAGAATGATTTCTGAAGGCTTGTGTGACACTGAAGACAAAATTTTTCCAAAATATTAAAAAAATCTTACCACCCTAATCTTTTTGCAAAATTATCTATGAATCAAATAAAGAAATATCCACAAGTTTCCAAAAAAATATTAAGCAGCGCAACTGTTTTCAGCATTGATAGTAATGATGATAATAAAGAGCACCGAATCAACACATTAGAATGATTTCTGAAGGTTTGTGTGACACTGAAGACTTGAGTAATGCACAGATATAAATTAATTGTAATAATCATATTGCACAATATTATTGGTGAGCAAAATTTTTCCAAAATCTTACCAACCCTAATCTTTTTGAACTGTAATGTACAATAGAATGTACTTTTCAGGATGTCATTGACTGTGATTATCTTTGACCATCATTTAGTATATGATTGGTTAGCAGGCGGTTTATTGAACAGCCTGGATATGAACGTGAGTAATCCTCACTCGTCCTCAGTAGCAGAACTGCTCTCTTTCTTTTATTGCTCTTAAACTAGGAAGTTCTTGGATTATCTATGGTGCATTTACTATCATTGGACAATTAGGCTGTGTATTGTGCGGTTTTGTGCGATGTGATTTTCCGCTATGAATGATATCTAGCCATGCTCAAAGCACTGTCCTTAACAGCGGGGAAAAATGTTGATTATTAAGGCTTCTTGGCTTTCTAACTGCTTGACAAGTCCCCCTTTTTTTCCTCTGCTTTTCTCTTTTTGATGAGCTGCTCTTTCCCAGTTAAGTGGATTATTACAGCTCTGGATAATTCATGTCACAAGGCATTATTTGGATGGGGTGAATAATTGAAATCTGTGTCTGAAAGGATTTGATGTGGATGAGCGGAAGGGGAATAGTGGCAGGGCTGGAGGGAGGCTCTGAGCGCGAGTGCCGGGGTGTCAGGCTGGGGACACCAGTCACGTTAACAGGTTCTGACTCACCTCGCCGGATGGGCGGCCCTCGCTCCTCGGTGGCAGGCGACTCTGGCTGGAGTCTGAGCTGGAGCAGGTTTGGACCTGCGCTGCACTCTGGCCTGTCAGTCAAAGCCAGTACCAGTCCCGTTCAGGGTTGAGCTCTCGCCTCCAGGGACTGTCCTTCCTGCCCTGTCCCTCTCCCACACACTGCGCCCTACTTCATCATTTCTTTATTCAACCACCCCCTCACTTTTTCCTTTTCTTTCCTTTCTTCTCCTTTCCTTTGCTTTCTGTTCTTTTCTTTCTCTGTTTCCTTCCTTCCATTCTTTTACTTAGATTTTTGTTCTTTGCCCTTTCTTTCCATTTTCACTTTGATTTTAATGTCTGTATATTTCCCTTTCCCTTGTATTGCTCTTTGCTTTTATATTTGTATATTTCCTGTTCCCTTTCCTTTTAATTTCTTTTACTTTTGTCTTCCCTTGACTTTTCTATCTCTTCATTTTTTGTTTATTTACTTTTTTGTTCTTTTTTTTCCATTTTTATTTTCTTGTCCTTTTACATTTCACTTTCCTCTCATTTCTTTACATTTCCCATTGTCTTTTCCTTGTCTTTTTCCCTTTCCCATTCCCTTTCATTATCCTTTTCCTTTACTTTTCTGTCTGTTCTTTCTTTTTCTTGCCCCTTTCCTGTTTTCTTTTCTTTTTCTTTTTCCTTTCACTTTCATTTCACTTTTCCTTTTGCATTTCCCTTTCTTGTCCTTTCTCTTTTTTTTTTCTTTTTTCCCTTTACATTTCCCTCTTCTTTTAATTTCCTTTTTTTCTCCTTTTATGGTTCCTAGTATTTTTTTATTACTTTTTTATTTCTTAACTTTTCTCTTTCATTTCCATTTGCCTTTCCATGGAGATTTTCCTCTTTATTAAATTTTTTCTCTCCTTTCTGTTATTTTGCATTCCTTTTTATTCAGTTTCATTTTTCTTTTTCCTTTCCATTTCTGTTACCTTTTCCCTGTCCTTTCCCTTTGTTCCCTGTCCCTCTTCCTTTTCCTTTCCTGTCCTCTTTCCTCTTTCTTTTTCCCAGTCTACACACCTGACAGTCACAACCATAGGCACATCAGTCCGTGCATTAATTATTAAATCACAGAATGCCCATAAACTCCTAACTGAGTAACATGTAGCAGTAAAAGTCAAAGATTTAACCATATACTCAGGCTCGGTGGAGTTTAACATCAACCCACCAAATCCCCTCAGGCTGTAAGAGAGCCATGTTTGTCAGCTCTCTTGTTTGCCTTTTAGACTTCTGTGGTGAGCTTTCTGCCTCAAAGGTGTGTGAAAGGTTAAATATCTTTCCCTCCAGTGGTGTTTTGCGGTACCCTCCTGCGATCTACCGCCAGTGACTGGAACGCTCCGCGTGTTGGCATGGTAACTGCCGGCTCCACGGGACACGCTTCCATCCTCGCTCTGCCCGCTGGGGCTCCACCGTGCGCCCCAAATATCACTGGCCTCCTGTGGAAAGAGCGAGGGATACAGGAGCGGAGGGAGGAGGTGAAAGGAGGAGGGAGGGAGGGGGAGGAAAAAAAGGAAAGTTGTCAGAAGAACATCCCGCTCTCGCCGCAACTTCAAAAGCTCCCCTTCCCCAGGATATTAAGCAACTGTGATGAAAAATTTAGCAAGCGTTAAATAAGGCGCTTTGAAGTGATCTGTTTTGGCTCGGCAGTCTCTGAATTTCCGGAGCCCCTCTGCTATCACCACAACACTGGAAAAAAAGAAACAACACCCCCAAAGCCTAGGAATTGGGGTCTGCCTGACGAGATGCCAATGTTGACTTTGGCCATTGCGTTAAATTGGTGCTCATTTACATTATTTTCTTTATATCGTACACCTTGCTGTTGCCTCTTGCCCTCTGGGCATTGGAGACACATCTGTTGCGCAAATGTTGGTTTTGAAATTTGCTTCCACTTTCCAGGGATTTGTTTAAAATAACACAGATGGTAGAAAGTATAGGTGATCCGCCATGAGCATTCATTATAGGTGAGGTTTGATCTATTGGTCGCTGTTGACATTTTGGGACTTGCGACTTTTGTTTCAATTTCTCTGGTTCCTGATTGCGAAACTTGAAAGTTAATTATTGAGGGAATGAGGGGTGGTTAGCCAGTAATAACCCAAAAGACTTACTCTTTGCTCACTTTCAAACTGTGCTGCAATTTAATTTGCCTGGGGATCCATCCTCGGACTTTTCTCTTTTTTGCCCCCCTTTGCTCATTACTTTAATTGTAATTGTAATCCTTTATTGGAGCTGTCTGCAGTAAAGGAGAGTTATGGTTGGCATGGGGGCATGGGCCACAGAGATGTTCCATGATTGTTGGGAATGATGGTCACTAGGTGGCGATGAGCGGGCAAATGAGGGGTCTCTCATTCTGATCAGATCTGACTGGGTTGATTGAAGCAGCACACCTTGGCAGAACATACTTTCCAAAGGTATCGGTGCCCAGTCTCTTTCCTGTTCTATGGGTTTCATCGATGTTTTGGATGGAAAAAGACCATGCTGTCTGCACCAAACCCTTATTTACATGCATCTTATTTTATCTGTCCTCCTGGGAGCAATTTTTTATATATATAGGTAAATATACACTACCTTGCAAAATTTCCAAAAGGGTCAGTAAACATTTTTTTTTAAAGAAAGCAATGCTTTTTCCCCTGTTTTTTATTATTATTATGCAATTTTTTGCAAAGGCAAATTTGATTTACAAATTACAGACATTTATAATGTTACAAAAGATTTCAGTCTCAAATAAATGCTAAATGTATATGTATGTATGTATTAAAATGTCAATATAAATATATCAGTAAAAATATATTAAGTCAGCATATCTGACAAAAAAAAAGAAAACTATTAATGCTGAAACTATTAATGCGCTTAAACAGATGCATTTTGGAGATGTATAAATAGGTTGAGGAATTACTGACCTCAAATCGCATGTGTTTGTGTGAGATGTGGAAGTTTATTTAGTCTTGTTGCAATTGGCACTGTCTTGTCCTGAGCTGCTTGAGCTTGTGGTTAATGATACAGGAAAGGCCTGTGGTTTTATTGTTGCTGTGTTGCACTTTTCCGCCCCCCACCAACCTTGTCCCAGCCGCCTTGAAAGGGCTCTGTATGAATTCTCACTGTCACATCCAAGGGCGAGCGGCACAGGGTCAGCTAATTGCTTTTATAATTATGATTTCACGTCAGATTTATCGTGCATGCTTGAAGTCTGCAGATCAGCGGCTTCGGAAAATGTGTTTACAGCTCTTGGCTCGACTCGTTCTCCCGTTTCAGTCCTTCTTTTTTGACTCAATTTACCAGATTAGAGGTGAATAGATGAGACCAGGCTTCCTCTTCAAGCCCCAGTGTGTATAATTTCAAAACTCCATCTGTAAAGTCCCCTACTGAATGTGTTTGTTTACTGCTGTGAAATGCTCATTAAATGACCGAGGGATGACACAAACCAGAAATCCCAGTTTTGTGTTTGAACCTTGAAATGGCGTCTCTCCAGTCCTCATTTGTTTTCGGCCTGACTCTATGACACTAGTCTGAATGACTGTGTTATTTAGCCTCTTTTATAGTAGTTTCCATAAATGTAAACGGTTAGTTTTGATGTTGGTCATATATTTTTTTTTTCTGGTTTACTTTGAAAAAGCAGAGCAGATAAAGACGAGTGGCGCCCAGATTTCTTTACATTGTGGTTTTGGTCTCATGTGTGCCGTTGGACCAGATTTCTGGAGCCGGTCCCCCTGAGGCCAAATTCAACAGATTTATGGCCGGACATCTTCCCACATGAAAAGCCCATTTCTTTTCTTTTAAGGTTCTTTTTTTGTGTGTGTGTGTGAATTTTGCTTTACAGTCTGTTAAAGGGGTCTTTACTGATATCAGATCTTGCTGCTTTCTTTTGATGTTTCTCTTGCCAAAGTCTTTTGACATTAGGTAAAGTCATAATTCAAAGATATCAGGATATAAACAGATCTCAGCATCAAGAGTTTAAGATATGTTTCCAAACATGTTATTATGTTACATCATAGTGACTGTCGCCTCCTAACGATTACTGTCAAGGTGCAACAGTGCAATGATGGTACGGATAGACAACCCGATCTCACGGCAGTTCGTACATTTTTCACAAGGTGGCTTATTCGTACAATTTCGTATGACCACACTCTCATACGATTGTTGCCAAATCGTACGTATTTTACGATTTGCCAATTCGTAGGAATTTGTACGAATGACCTACACCTAACCCCGCCCCTAAACCTAACCGTCACTGGGGTCGTATAAAATCGTACGGGTGAGGTCGTACAATTTCGTACGAATAAGCCACCTCGTAAAATAAGTACGAATTGGTCGTGAGATAGCGTTGGGATAGAAAGTGAGATCCATACATTTGAGACCATTTTTTGGTGTTATACATAAGTAACTAATAATAATGGACTCAAGTCGCATTATTATAGACTTCAGACTTGACTCCAGCTCAAGGAAAAATTAAACATTTTTAAATCAACTCGAGTCCTTAATCCTTAAATAACCAATATTCAAAAGGCGGATGCATTCATGGGACAGCAGCACCATTTTAAGTGAGCAGCGCATCAAAACAGCTGGCACATTACAAGCACTCAGTTTTGTTTATGGTAAATATCTTTCAGCGCTATATCTTCTAGTATTTTTATTAAAAGCCAAATGCGCTTCATTCAGGCCCTCTCAGCTCTGTGCGCTTTCTTTCTCTCTCCGGACGTACGACTGCCCCAAATTTAGAGCTGCGGATGACGCTGTTATTTTAACATCTAAAGAAACAACCACACACAGCACAAAACAACAATGCTGCAAATGTAGTTATACTGTGGAGGACAAAATAAACATTTAATAAAACAATTATAATTTAAACTCCTAAAAGAACTAATTGGAGTAGTTTGATGCAACGCATTAGGTTTACTTGAACAATATTGTCCAATGTTAGAGTGAGGACAAAATAAATAGAAGCATTTAAACTCCAACATGGAGAAGTCTGATGTAACACATAATGGTTTAATACTGTCCAATAGAAGACTGAAGAGTAAAAAAGCAATGGAAACATTTAAACTACTGAAAGAACAAAACAGTTTGGTCATGGTTATATCCACGGGTGCTGCGGATAATCCACGGGTCGTGTAATAAAAAAATGCATCCTGATTATTTGTGGGTGGGTCACGGGTGGATAAAATAAATCATAAATGATGCAAATATTAAATACAATTTTTTTTTTTTAAATAGTTTTTTTTTCATCAGGCATTGTGTGTGTGTGTGTGTGTGTGTGTATGTGTTAATTTGCCAGATCGGGAAATTGCAGTGGCAGAAACGGTGACATTCCAGATAAAGTTTGAAAGGAGTAAAGCCTGTTTTAATGCTATTGAGTAGGCTAATATATATGGCCAAAGCCTTTTATAACAGAAGGACCACCATTCAAGTGGGAGGTAAATATGACATGGAGGGATATAAAAGATTTTAAAATAAATATTGTGGGTATTCATTTGGAATCAACGGTTTACAGATCGCAATGCAAGCGGGTGAAGTCTCATGTAGCATTATCACGACCACGGATGACAACATCTTGGATCAACACTGTTCATGTATAGCAGACAACGATTCAATTATTTACATGTAAACTTGTTTCATATGAAGAGACAGTGAAATGTAGACCTTTGTTTATGTGTTTTTGCCCTACACTGTACAAGACATGAGAACAGTCCGCTATTTAGGTTCGTATGAACTCACTAACTTTTTTTTTTTTTTTTTTTTTTTTTTTTACATTTGCTAATTTTAGCCAGAGATACCTTGTTAAAGGACAAGATGACATTAATGCTTGATTAAAATTGTAACCTAATGAGAGTATGACAAACAGAAAACAAATGTTTTGTCTTTATTTGGATTGGGATGGATGCTTTGGGACATTTTGCTCCATTTTGTTTGGGATTAGGAAATAGAATAAAATAAATTCAATGGTTTATCCTCTCAGGATAACTGGAATTAGTGTTAAAAGTACCCCAGGCACATTGTTTTATCATTTTTTTAAAGCATAAACGCCATAAAAATGTTGCGATCTTCCAATGTATCTTTATGCTACTGAAACCTACATATGTTCAAGTTCCCCTCCCCGTGCAACTGATACTCGACTGCCATTGGCTCATCTGCATTCGAGGGGAGTGGCTTACTGATAGGTCAATTCTGTCCACGTTTTCTGCATTCAGGAAATCTTAGGACCCTACTTGCATGAGCTGCTTTTGTCTCTTTCATTAACTGTAGTTTCTTAACTTCAACTGTAGTTTCTGACATCCAGCATTTTGTTTGTTTGGTGTTCCGGTGGGAAGATTCATAAGAGTTGTCAGGTGACTCAAAGCTATCAGCTCAAGGAAAACAATTTAAACTGACTAGGTCACCAGTGTCTCTGGCTATTTGTCCATTTCTTCCGATGACCGCCTATTTCATCAGAACGAGGCTTTGCCACTCTTCAGACACAAGCTTTCATGATAGTTTTTGTGTTTGCCTGCATAAGCTGGTAATTAAAGTTTGTCTTCAGTTTGACCGCAGAGAATGTTTGTTGGGAAATTGTGTTGACATCCAGCCTGTTAAACATTACAGTCTGTGTCATATTGTTCTCAAAGCCAAGATCTTCCGAGCCAAATACCACTTGCTTCATCTTATTTCCGTTTACGGCCTGTCAAAATGACTGAGAATGTCTCGAATTTAGGAAATTGTGGGTTATAGCCCATTAAGTTCTCCAAGGTACCTTAATTAAATCCTCTTTTATGATGTGCGTCTCTGTTTGTCAGCGAGTATTTCTCTCTCCGTCTGCTCCTTTTGCTTCCATGTGTCTAGATTAATTTTGTATGACATAGTTTAACGTTACACTGTCCTCCTTTCACATTGCTCGGTGACCTGGTGAGGTTGGGCCGCACTGCCTTGGGAACACGCGGTTTATTTCCAGCGTTTTCCTTCCGACGGCCGCAGTTTGCCAACCGCATTGAAGGCAGACTTTAACTGAACTCTTTGATCAGTCAGAAATCAATAAAACATAATTTATACTTGCGCCGTAATTTGTAAAATCTCGGCAAATATATTAATGCTAACAGGACGGCAAGTACAGATCTGTAATTTCTAGTTTTGCTGTAGCCTGCCGAACTGTGTCATTATACATACACCCGACATGATGATGGAAATATGACAGGATTTTAATTATAGCGTAGCCGTGTTTTTAAAGAGCATGGAAGGAGATCTGTGACACCAGTTTGGCTTGCGCTTTGTAATTACTTCCGTTTGATGTGAAGGTTCTCCTTGGCGGCAGATACGAAGAGTAGTATAGCATGTGATGGAAAGAGAGAGACTCGCCATATGACTGACGATCAGGTCGAATCAGCGACTGCCTTCCCCCGTCACATGCACACGTCCCCCTCTGCCTCCAGTGTCACTTTCAGGGCATAATTACTCCAAGTTGTGTTGATTAGTCTAAGAAGCAATTATGCCAGTTTTTCCGCCGCAAATGAGGAGACATGATGGCCCCCTGATTGACAGGAAACATCTCTGCTTTAATAAGTAAATGGCTATGGTAATGCAGGTACAGAGAGCCTTTGATATGTCAGCATCTTTTTTGTTGCAGGCCCTGTCCCTGAGATTTTAATGAACAGGAGTAGGACTAAAGCCCAGTGTTTCTGACTCCCAGGATCTGTCAGGAGGACCGACCGGCAGGCAGCGTTTCGTTTGGAAACGCCTAGCGCTGACAGCGCCTTCTCTGATTTCTGGGAGCGTTTGATCAAATGAATAAGGCAAAAAGGAAAAGAGCATCTCCAGGGTGCTCTGCGAAAGCCAAATTTTTCTAGTTGTACCTCTTTGAAGTGCGCGATTATGTTTGGAAGTCGAGAAATCAGAGAAAAATGCGATGTAATTGACACATTGGGACTGTTCTTTATCTGCCTGCGCAGTAAGTTATTAGCTGTTAATTCATCTGCCAACTCCCCTGCAGCGCCCGTTATTTGTTTAAATGGAAGGATTCCCATGGTGCATTTGTAACTACACTGCTGAAATGCTCCTCTCTATAATTATTTAACATTACACGCTGACTTATAGTGGTTATCGGTGCTGGAATATTAACATGGGAAGAGGCGAGGCTGTTTAATCACGACTGAGACTTTGGGCCAGAGTTGTGTTTAGGAGCGCATGGGTTTGCTATGATCTGCTTTTGAATGCTATGGCTAATGTTCATTTCTTGTATAATAAAACTTCAAATCTGGCCTGATTCGAAGGTGTTGGAAACATCTCTTCCGGTAAGACAGAAAGGCTTTGTGAAAGACGCCCTGATTGTCCCCTGCTTCTCATCCAGTAGTTGCAACAAGACGTCAATGTGCTGAAAAGAAGTACATGTGTAATGAATCACTTAGGTAATCTACTGTTCGTTTCTCGAGTTCACTCCATGGTATCTTGCTCTACTATACCAGCTTAGACTTGTCTGTTATTGTAAGATTACTGTGCTGTACTTTACTGAAGTTTAGTCTAGACCAGGGCTTTTAAACTGGGGTTAAATAACCCACAGGGAACCACAAGGGGTTTGTTTGTGTATAGAACTTCAGTATAAAATACAAAATGTTAACATGCCAGATTATTGCACCATTGCTAATTTACATCGTTCTCTGCTGGGGGGTGCATGAAAAATTAGCTTTAATATAATTGCAATTATTTAACTTTTTTATTGTCTCTCACAGTATAAATGCAGAAGAATTTTCTTGGCATCAACAAGTTTGAAAACTCCTGACCTAGTGTACTTTACTCCAGTGTTGTCTGTTTAACTGTCGTTTAGTGTAGTCTGCTTTACTTCATTGTACTCTACACTAGTGTACTGTACTCTTATTCATTGTGCTTACTCTAGTTCTCTCCTCCAGTGTACTGTATGGTACTTTAATCTGCCCCAGTCTTCTATGCTCTGCTCTTAACAGAATTCCCATACAAGCCTGCATGCACAGCCTTTTATACATTATTCCACACTTTTTATTTGTATTGTAGGTAGTCACTTTATGGATTAGTTCATAAACAGGACGCCCGCCCCTTGAATAACCTCCGCGGGCACACACGCGTGTACCATCGGATAAATGTAATAGAATCATTTGCACCAGCACTCTCAATCCCGCGCCGTAATTTATGCGGATTGAATAAGTGCCGTATTGTGGAAAAGCGCGAGTGGACCAAACACTCATTTGTCACCTCTAATAAATGTTGGAATGTAAATTATGAAGTTATGCTTCAGATGTAAATGCACTTTGTTTCAGTCTCTTAATGCAGAGGCCCCCTCGCCAATACATTAAGAGAGTGAGTGAGGTCGGCCGAGAGAGAACATAAAAATTCAGTCTGTTTTCACAATCAATAATAAGCTCAAAAAGGCTCAGATGGAGGAACATTATGAAATATTTGAAGTCGACTTCATAAATTATTGCTGGAAAACTGGCATGTACACTAAAATGTAAATACATTAATGTTATTAATAATGAAGTGACTAATAGTTCTATCAAGACTGTAATAGCTGTTTAATAGAACGTGACAGCAAGAATATATTGCACTTCGCTCTCTGAGATGGGACGGCGTGGGACATTCATCAGCGCTCGTTCAAATACACTATTTTGATTATTTTGTTCAACTAATTGCCCGCCCCCCTTCAAACCCAACATCTTGCCCCCTCAAAGGAAAAAAAAAAAACGAGTAATAGATATTAATTAATATGTGTCAGTTTTAACCAGTTTGATGAAAAATAATGTAGAGAAGATGCTAATAGGCTTCTTGTTTCTCTCTGTGTGGTGCTGGGAGATTACAGATTTAACAAGCCAATCAGGAATCAGTCAAGTGAGCTGCATTATGGCATATAAAAGTTCTTATGGAGTGAATGAGCTCTGTAAACGTACAGAAAGGTGCGGAAAAATGGTAATAAGGTATAGAAAATTATAGCATTAAATACCTAAAAAAAATATAGCAGTTGAAGTTGTTGTGTATTTATTATAAAGGTGCATATGCACCTGTTGCTGCCTCCTTTGTGAGCACTAGGGGCTGCTAGAGACTATTATAGATCTGTCCCCGTTTCTTTCAAAGTAAATCCCCTCTGAGTGCCTGTAACTATGCATTTTATAGGTCTCAGAAGGGCAAAGGCGCTGCTTGAACTTGCTTATATAAAATCGCAGTTGCCTCTGGGCTCTAGTAAGTGCAGTGTTGAGTCAGGTATGCTATACAAGCCAAAAAATACTTCACTGTCCGTCTGAGGACTCGCATGTATCCATATAAACCACCATTTTTTTTTTTTATCTTTGTATATCATCAGGAGCCCAATCTTAGATTAGTGCTGTATTATTAACACTTCTTACAAGTCACAAAAACAGCAAGAAACAGGAACCCGCATGTGTCTGCTAGCTGCTGGCAGCCCTCCCAAACACCTGGACCAGCGGCTCGAGGGATTTTAGTGTTGTGACAACAAGAGAATGGCAGGCAAGCCTTAACACTCAGGATAGGCGATAAGTGTGGCACATGTCACCGTTTTGGGTGGGCTGCCTGGTTAATCAGCGACGGTCACTTCTGTGAAGAAGCTGGTCGTGAAAGAGTTGGGGAAGATGAGAGTTGTCAGCAGCCTTTTTGTGTAGTATTAATTATATGACTTGCTTCTATTGTTTCTATATTTTCTTCAAGCTGAAAATGAGGTTGTTTTTGAAAATCATTATTTACTCATTCTCATCTTGATTCAAAAGCTGCATGATGTTCTTTCTAGGATCACAAAAGGATATATTTTGAAGAATGTACAGTAAATTTTCTTTCCCCCATGCAATTACATTAAATGGGGACTGAAGAACTCAGAAAATAAATGATGAGTCAAAAGTGAAATTAAGGACAATTATAATATTGCAGAAGAATTTTATTTAAAATAAATGCAGTTTTTTCGAACTTTCTTTTAATAAAACTGTTATTAAAAAAAAAATAAAAAAAAAATAAATTATATTAATATATTAGGAAATAATATAACAAAAAATGTTTCCTGTGCACCAAATCAGCATATTAGATGATTTCTGAAGGATCATGTGACACTGAAGACTAGAGTAATGATTGCTGAAAATCAGATTTGCATTACAGGAATAAATTACATCTCCCAATATTCAACAATACTAAACATATTTTTAAATTGTAATAGTATTATTTTGTATTTTTGTATAAATAAATGCAGCCTCGGTGTGCATAAGAGACTTCTTTCAGAAACGACCCTGGATCTGAACTTTTGAACGGTAGTGTGTTGTTGTAAAACAGATTTTTGAATTCTGATTCAATAAGCTTTATGCAAAGCTGCTGAAAAACAATTCTACACATGGTGATTTTGCCTTTATTATAAAAGTGACAATGTCTAATTTATGAATAAATAAAAAAAACCCGATGTGTTTTGTATCCCACAGAAGAAGAAAAAATACAAGTTTAGAACAGCATGAGGTGGAAATAATGACATAATTTTAGTTTTTGCATGAACTATTCCTTTAAAGGAGTTGGGGAGAGAGCAAGAGAGAAGGACAACGGTCCCGAGGGACTACGCGGAGAGGTATTGTCATGTGTTTTTCTCAGTCAAGGTCGGCAGGAAATGTCAGAGCAGGTGTGTGTCTGTCAGTGAGTGGCCTGCCAGCGCAGCCCCTGGGCTCCAACACGCCATGCTGTGACACTGGAGCAGGACTCACACTTACACACACAACCACACACACACACGTCTGGATCCTCATGCCCCATAAAGCCATTGCGGGTCACCTCCGGGCACAGCAAAGACTCACGTAGAGTCTCACGTATTGAGGACATATTGCATCTGATACTGCAACAAAGCTATTCTAGATTGCAATAACCGACGTGTTCGTTACTGTTTACTGTGTTTAAAGAAATATTTCACTCAAAAATGAAAATTCTGACATTGTTTACCCTCACCCTGATTTTTCTCAATGCTGTGAGTCAGTGAGGTTCAGTATTGTTTTGGACACCACTGACTTTCATAGTTTGGACAAAACCATTGTCTTTTGTGTTCCACTGAATAAAGACTCAGTCAAACATGTTTTGAATGACAAGAGGATGAAAATTCTGTCATCATTTCTTTAATTTGGGGTGAACTATCCCTTTAAGGTGTGTCTATATGAAACTTCCCTTTGAAAGCCAGTCTGATCTGTCAATCTAGTTTGAACTCTTGCGTGTGATCAGATCTCCGCTTGTTCATTCCATTGTGTTTTGGTGTTTTTCATGGTTATTGTTGCTTGGGCAGGGTCAAGAGGGTTTTTACGCAAGCTGATCTGATTTATATGCAGGTTTGAGAACAGGGCTGGGTGGCACCATCATACCGCAGACATGCTTTGGGCAATTATGCAGTAAAACCTGTACATTCTGGCTGAATCTTTAGAAATGTACGATTATTCTCGCAGACAAGCATTTCTCAGATTCTGTGGCTTCAGTTGAGTAACAGCAATTCTCCATATGAGTCAACAAGCATAAATCACTCTGCCACGCTTTTATTTTCTACCCCATTCCAAACCATTTTGCAAGCAAAACAAAACAGCTTTTTTTTTCAATGCAATTTCAGTCACTATGATAATTAAAATGTTCCAGTTCGTTCTGATGCCCTAAATTAAAACTGGAAACCTGAATTGTTGTTGTTTTTTTGTTTTTTTTCGTGCTGCTGTGGTTTGAAGAAGGTTTAATCTCACTGCTGGATTAAACACTTACTGCTCTTCTCAATCATGTGACCCTATTTGTGGTCTGAGTATCTCTTTAAATGCAAGCTCCATTGTCATCTAATCGTTCCTGACAGCTCTGACTATCACACAGCCGGGGAGGCCTGTCGGTTCCCTCGGACGAGCGCTGTTGTTGCTGATCTTCCTTTTGAAGCCAGTAGATGGTGGTATTCATCTTCTGAGATGTACCCAGAGTGCCGTGGGAGGCCAGGTTGCCCTGTCTTTGTCTCTTTCCTTGTCTGATCTTACTTCTTTAAACTTTCTCTGCCTTTTACCTCCTTAAATATAGCTGTATCTTCCGTACCGTGCGTTTTTGTTATGCTTGACACATCATTTTTCGACTCAACATCCAGTTGTTTCCATCTCCGCCACTCTCCGATTAATTTAGAGGAGGGTCATCGAGCAAAAGGGTCACACCACCAATTCCTCACCTTTTTCAAAGACCGCAAAACTGTTGATCCGCAACATGCAATAAGCTATTGAATGCAAGCCGTCGTGAGATGATAATGTCACCGGAATGTCACAATCTGTCTGCCGCTGTCGTGGCCGTCCTCTTTCGGTGTCATATTGTGCTTACGCCTAATCAACTAACCAGCAGCAAGCACATTTTCCTTTTAATTGTCAACGTACTATTACGTCTGTTAGCTAGTTTGACGTGAGAGATGTTGGCACAAAATTGTACACTTTGATTTTGTGTGTATGTGTGTGTGATTATGGGTATGTGGGCGTCTGAAGAGGAGAGAGAAGACACTCGTCAGGGTTATGGCCGTCGTAGCTGACAAGAAGGCTCTTCCTTCGCCTCCATAAACCCTGCATTGTGCGGTTTGGACACGAGTGCGGCGTTGTTGCCATTGGTGCTGTTTTCATTTTGCTTCAATTAGCTAATTGGATGTGAAGGGTGGTAGTGTCTCTGAAAATGAAGGACAAGGATCCAGCGTCGGGTTTAAGACCGCCTTTGTGTTTATCTGTGAGATGGATCGCAACGTGTTATTAGGATGTGCCACTAAGTCACGATAGGCTGCTATTAATTTGTGCTCCGTTTCCTTTGGATTGTCTTGAAATCGGATGTTTGGGGGTTTTTTTTGCCCTCAGGTTTTGTTATGAATTGCAGTGGCTTTGAGTATGTGCGTGTGTTTACGCTCTGCTTATTTGCAACTCGGAGACATTTTGCACGGCCTGTCACCGAATGTCATCATTGACTGTAAAAGTAGAGGAAAAAAACGCCTCAAATTACAGGAAAGCAGCACTGCATTAAAGAACAAAGAGGATCGATGGCAGTACATTAAACTTTATACAATTGGGGGGGGGGGGGGGGGTCAACTAATTAAAATTGATTACTCTTGCTTTGTAAAAGTGTTTCTGAATTAAATTATTGTATGAAAACATTTTGACCAATTGTGGAGCTGAGGAAGTATCCATTACTGGATTACTGCTGGAATATTTGCGGTGAGCCGGACTAAGTACAGTTTTTTTCCCCTTCACTGCCGAGTCCAGGGGCCACAGTTTCATCTTTCTGTCTCTTTCTCTATCACACACACATATTTCACTTTTTTTTTCATAGAATGCCCAAAAACAATGACCAAAAAAATAAATAAACAGAGTAATCATTTTAAACTATATTTGACCATTAGACCACGAGATTACTGTTTATTTTATTAAGTGTAATCATTTATTAAGCAATATGAAATTAAATTTACTTTTGGCCAAAAAAAAAATCACATTAAATCAGCCATATGAACAATTCTGCTTTATAATGAAAATCTCTAGTATACACATTTTACGCTTTTAAAATGTTTTTTGTGAAGAATGCCAAAAATGCCCCCCCCCCAAAAAAAACATCAAGATTCCAGTTTTTTTCTGTTGGATGTCTGATTATAACTTATTTTTTTTATTATTTTTTTTATTAAGCAGGTTATAGTCGAGTATAGTTTCCCTGAGGAGATTAGATTAAATGAACATCCCAAAACATGCTTTTTGTCCAAAATCTTTTAAGCATCTTTTAGCTTTGTGAACAAGTCTTATATCGAACACCTCAGTGAGCCGGCGAAGTGTGTCGGATGTGTAATTCCGGCACCACAGCCGCTCTGGCTCTCTCATTAGCGGAAACAAATGATCACATGAAAGCTGGACATATCTCCCAACAGTTAATAATAACGATTAAGATAAATTTGCCCCACATTAACAGAAATGTTTCCAGCAAATGCTCTGCTTTACCGTGTTCTATTGATTTGCATGTTAAGGGGAAATATTTCAGGTCTGTAATCGAAAGTATTGAGTACTAGTTAGGCTAGTGTTACAGATTAGCCTGGGCTGAGTGAGGCAAGTTGCTGGCAAACGTCTGTTTAATGTGCGCATGTGCGTCTGCGTGTGTTCAAATGTGTCAGTGCCACCGTAAACCAGTTGAAAAGTTGTGTGCATTTTTAATATGCAAATTGCTTAACATTAGGCATAAAAAATATTCTGGTTCATAAGATGTTTTAAATGTATTCATTTATGCATTGATAATATTTCTTTATATTACAATTTGTTGCTATATTTTAGTTTTCGGTTACTCCTGTGAGAGTTTTACAGGATTTCCACAATCATGGAAATATCATGGACACTCATAAGTGTGATTTTTAGTTATGTTTAACCTAATTCTGAAGTGTTTATGTGGCAAAAATCTGACTGATGTTTTTATAAATCATCAGGAACAACTGGAGCAGTCGTGGAAAAATAATGTGGGAACCCTGGATTCTGAATCTCGTCGTGAAGGCTTTACTTATTTTCAAACCTTTGTAGATCGCATAACAGAACCCTCAACTGTCCTTTTCTCTGCTATTGTATCCGTTGTATTTTTTTGTTTTGTTTTGTTTTGATGTTAAAATTCGCCGTGACCTTTAAGTCGTCAAAGTTCAGAACATTCATAAAAAAATTGCCTCCACCGTGATTTGAATATCAGCGCTGTAATCGCGGGTCTCTGCGCTCAATCCACTCGCAGCACATGGAAAATGTGTGTCGCTCTACTTTGTCATCAGTAATGGCTCTTTTTGCATATATCTATTTATCACGAATGTGACCTTTTGAAAGTGGATTTGGTTGCATAAGGAAGATGGGTAAAGGCATAACTGACTGAGATATTCCCGTTTCATGCACTTTTTTTTCAGTAGTTTAAAGTCGTAAACAGACCGCACTGTTATGCTGAAGACCGATCGGAGTGACTGCTAAGATTTTTGTGATTATGATAAGGGGCAAGCAGAACATTTCAAAGGGATAGTTCACCCAAAAATGAAAATTCTGACATCGTGTACTCACCCTCGTGTCGTTCCAAAGCAGTAAGGATTTCTTTCTTCTGTAGGCGAAAAAACTATTGGTTTTTGTTTGTTTCAGACCCCACTGTTTCAGACTTTTATTGCTTGTGTAAAAATATTTTAAAGCAATCAAAAATAAAATAAAAATAAGTTTCTTCCTTGTTGAAATGGAATGTTCATTTTTAGGTGAACTGTACTTTTATGGGCAGCCATAGAAGATCAAATCTTCCAGAAATCATAATGAAAAGGAGGCAAAAGTGTGCTAAAATGCTGCTTTATGAAGCATGGTAAAGCTTTATTGATGTATATAATGTCTGTGTCGTGTGGGTGTGAAGTTGATCAGTAAGAATTGATTTCATACTGCTGTTTTAGATGAACTCTCGCTCTCTGGTGCACACATGGTTCAAGCTCAGCTGTTCTCAGTGGGCTCCCCTCGGTAAAGGTCATTTAAAGCGGAAGTTGTCATAATTAGAAGGGCATTTTAAGATCTAATTATAAAAGATTAAAAACACCATTTTGTGCATCAAGCCATCAGGAGTTGAAAGGAATCTGACTGCATGGAAACCCACGTTGCAATTTCATTGAATCGGAGCTCTTAAAGCGTCCTAGATATCCATCTATGTCATGGAAACATTCACGAGAGAGGTTAATTAATATAGAAAGTCGACTACCATCTCTTTCTCCCTCTCTCTTCTTCTGAAACCATTGTTTTGTAGGAATCTGAAACCAACCTAACACAATTGGATCAGTGTCTATTAGGCCTTTATTATATCAGGGGTGCTTCTTCACAAATGTACAGGGCAATTTGAAATGAATTGATTCACGCTGAGACTGGATCCCCAGACCTGCTAATGATTTCCTTTTAGCTTTCTTTACCCTTTCTTTTTAAGTGCCAACTGATGGCCCCCACCTTCTGCTGCTGTAGATCTTGTCCTTTCTCACGGAGCAGTCATTACTGTCAGCAGTCCTGTAGCCCAACATCAGACTCGTGTACAGTTTAGACACACAACTTTACATGGCCCTCTTCAAAGTTGGGGCATGATTTGGGCATAAAGTCTTTATCGATTTAGTTTTAATGTCTAATAGAAATAACCCCTGCAATACTTTTCTAAATGCTTTTGTTCCTATGCACAACTAATTTTTGCCTGATTATGCTTTCGACAAATGCATTGACAAAGAATTTGAAGAAATTTAGTTTAACATTTTAATGCTTTTGTCATTTTACATTTTAAATTAAACATTTGCAAATTGTTTTTAGCTAATGAAAAATGGATCAGATCTGTTATCTATTAAAACAACAATTTTTGTGTGTGTGTTATTCAAGGTGTCTTGTGTGTGTGTGTTTTAATTATTTGTATTAAAATGAAAAAAGTAAAAAAATAAATAAAAAAAAACCTGGTGCATTGTTTGCAAAAGTGTTTGTTTTGAATATGCACTTAAAATATTTAAATACTTAAAATATCTTGATACATCAAAAGTGATATGGCAAAATCCCTGCAGATTTTGACATGTCACTAAATTAATTTTTTACTTTTTTGATGTTAAAATACACCATTTTTTTCAGCATCCTGATTTAATCGTGTTTGGCTTAATATTTTATTTAAATATGTGTTGCCTTGAGCAAAAGTGTATTTCCCTGTTTGCTAAGGAAGTTTTCCTTTTCATATCGGCAAGTTAAATAGCAAAATATCAAACTTCCTCTTTAATTTTTATTTTATGAAACTATTTCTTCTGCTTTAAAAAAAAAGAAAAAAAAGAGAAGAAATAATCTGATCAGAATTCACTGGTTATTCTTAAAATGACATTTCTAGGGTAAGAGTCCGATCAATACAGGTACAATTTTTTTAACATTCAAAATGTGGCGATTTATCTAAATTCGTCCTGTTCTATAGACCAGATATTGAACTTTTAACTTGTTTAAGAGAGACTAACATGAAGAAAGCATCATACGAGGTTGGCTCTAAAAATTTGGCTTCCCTAATAGGACATCTATGTTTCCTTCCCGATCAATATCATCACGTTAAGGGGAACGACCAGCTCCTCCAAATTTAAGGCGAGCGTGAGGCAAAAGTGCTCTGTTAAAACTCGGTCCGATCCAAACTCAATAACCGACACGGCGCGATTTGCAAGACCTTGTCCAGTCATCATGTTCACGGCAGGCATGTCTCCAGACGTGGCCCTTAATGTTGCTTGGCCCCTATGATTGAGTTTTCACCACTTTTTAGGTTGCACCTGACACTTGATCATTCATCTCATTTGTAAAGATTATTGGTTAGAACAGGGAGCACTTTCCGTGCATTAGCAATTTTAGCCTTACAAGAAACACTAGAAAATAATGGTTGATTAACAAAGAGTATTTACTGGTATTCAGCAAAGAAACGCGCACCCACCTTTTTAATTTGAGTTAATATTTGCTTGCCAAACCAAATGTGCCTTGTACTGACATGTAGTGATACAGCTCTCCCCCTTAAAAGCACAATCACATGCTGCTACCTTATATGACAACGAGGGTGATCTATACGTCAATAAGTAGACAAGACTAAAATCTGTGCAATGTGGTTATAATTGATTGAGATGTCTGGGTGGAACTTGCATAAAGCAGCCGTGTCATCTGCAAAGAAAAGCACTTTTCTTCTCCCTAAAGAACAGACATAACACTCTTGAAAAATAAATGGACATCGCCCTCATTTGTTATCCCACTTTGATCCCATCTTTTAGAGAAGTGTTTACAAGAATGCCGTGCCCCTTCCATCCAAGTAAAAGCTAGTCTAAATCACAAAAAGGAGTCGTATTTCAAGCTGAGGAGCCACGATTTCGACCCCTTTGTCTTTATAATCTTAAATGAAACATCCCCACGCTTGTGTTTTTTTTTTTTTTCTCGCTGGTGGTGACTCAATTGAGAATTTTCTTTTCCTGTAAAATGTGATTTACTGTACGCGTAACATGCCTGGCATCGTTTTTTTGTGCAGTGAATAAAGAATATAATGGTTTATCCTGTTTACGTGGTGTTTATAGAGCGGGGAAAGAGCATATCTAGATTGTAAAATTGCACTTATTGTGTCATTGTACAACAACTCAAAAACCTCATCCATTCAGATACTAATTTTAACTTGCGATTCATGTTTGAAGACTTCCTAGAACTGAGCTGAACTTGTTCATTTATGAAGTAGGAGTGTTTTTAGTGAGTTTGACAATGTGGACTTTGCGGTTTTCTTGTCATAAAGTTTCTAGGTGACTGAATTTACTATGCTTTAAGCTTATATATAGCACGGTCCGAAATAATAGGTTCCAGTGGCATAAATGGCAAAAAAAGACCACAGAGAATGTGATTACTTTTGCTGTATTTTTCCAATGTTTTTAACAATTTATTTTTATTTTTATTTTTTTTAGCCCAAGTTATTTTTGCATAATGCAAAATGTGTTGAAATGTGTTATTGAATTTTTAGGTAAAAAGAATTATGCATATTGTGATTTTAATAAATGATTCCATTAAAAGTTGAAAAACTATTGGTGTGGAACAATGGCATGTACAAACAGTTTTAAAATGGCAAAATAAACGGTTTGACTAATGGATAACATAAAGTGTGTTTTTATTGATGGTTAGTAAAAAATTCCCCCTTTGTAAACATAAAAAAACAAGGTTAACTCCTGACACTAATATAGAGATCCAGAAATGTCCTTACCCTTTGGGTAACAGCTTGGCAAAGATCATGTTACTGTAAAACGTTGTCCCTGATGTGTTCTGAAACCAGGTGAGATAAGGTCGCATTCTTTGCAGACACTGACTCAGTCGTATATATATATATATATATATATATATATAGATATATATATATATATATATATATATATATATATATATATATATATATATATAGATATAGATATATATATAGATATATATATATATATAGATATATATATAGATATAGATAGATATAGATTTGAAGACGAATGCGGCCTGCCTGCTTGCTTATTCCAATTATCAGAATCATAATCTCATGCCGTTCCCTAAATCGGCAGTGCCTCCCTTTTCGTCTTCCTTCTTCATCCAACAAAGCCAAAGTTGCTCCCCATAAATTTAAGCTGAAATCAATATGATGTGTTTTTGAGAGGAAAACCGGGTCCCCGACTCACTCTGTCTTGATTTGTCGCCGCAGAATTATACAGCTGGCCTGACTATTACACATTCTTCTCAGCCTATTTTCAGAATGCAATCCTTTTGGATTGAAACAGGTCTTTAGTATATGCAATGCATTACCTAAAACGGATTACCACAGACAGAGCTCTCAATCACTTTTTATCTTTTGCCGCTTAAAGAAAAAGAACAGTAATCAAAACCTTTCAACCTATTAGAGGGATGACTTTTACAATTGAATCACAGGGACCACAGGTGCGATAACGAGGCGGCTCGGCTTTATCCTTGAGTGTGCGTTTCCCCCCTATCTCCAGATGTTATTTCATGTTTATCTGTTCTTTAAAAGCACCACTTCAGAGCCCGCACTTCAAATTCCTGCCATAATGGTGTTTGAGGAGGAGACCCTTTTTTAATTCTAGGAGAAGCAAGCTAAAGAGGCAGATCAAGGTGCATCTCGAAGGAAAACGCGATGGAATCGATGGGAGCGGCGCTGCACTTCCGACTACACGTGTTCTGATGATATTTAATTTTCTAGTGCATTAACACTCAGTCATTACAACATGCAGCCTAGGTGATTTGATCATAATGCATTTTCTTCTTTAAGAATCGCTGAAGTTTTTAGCCAGGTATTGTGCCGTTATTAGATACAGATGGGCACTTCAGCATTAAGTATAGATTTTCAGTCCCTGCTCACTTAAGGCTAGGAGTTTGTCTTAAAGAGGATAATGGCAAATTAAACTCCATACCCCATTTGTTCAGCAAACCTTGATGGGATAATTTTATAACTGCTGATTCACTCATTTCCTAGATTTATCTCTAAAGTGGTTTGGTGGTCTGGCCTCCATATACTTATTGGGAGGGGAAGGGCTATTTTATAAGTTCCTGTTGTTGGCTGATGATATACCTTGGGGAGTTGGAAATGTACAATAATTCAGCCGCCTTGCAAGAATTCCTGAGTCTTCCTCTCATTTCCAGCGAAGTTAATTTACTGATGACTTTCTATTACACTGATGAGCTCATTTCATGTTGCAAATGTAAGATGTGTTTGTTTTTTTGCTCTCTTCGCAGATTGCCACGGCAGTCAAGTTTCTACAAAACCAGCGAGTTCGTCAAAGCCCCCTGGCAACCAGAAAAGCGTTCTTGAAGAAAAAAGGTGAGCTTCATCAGCATGTTCCAGAACCTAATGTAAAACGCTACATTTTTACAGGCGGAATGGATACGAGATGGCTCAATTCCAAGACTTTGACCTTAAATTAAACCAGCCGAATGCTTCCGTTATTCATTTCAAACATGAGTGGAATTGGCGTAGCATTTTTGCAGTGTTAGGTTAAAAGGACAGTTTGCCCCAAAATTTAAATCAGTTAAAAACATCCTTGTGTTATTTCAAATTCTCATGACTTATTCTGTAGAATGCAAAAAGATCATCTGTGAAGAATGTTCACGCTGCTCTTTTTACTTTCATTTACAATGAAAACTTAAGGAGAACTGGTGAACTTTTGTTCAAAAATGGACAAAAATGCAGCTTAAGTGAGGTATGGCTATATTTTAAGTCTTCTGAAACCATATAAGTTTGTGACAAAATGGCAGAAATTGAAATTGTTATTCGCTGAAAAGTCACTGCTGTTCACTGTTTGACAGCCATTAAGAGCAGCTTGCAAATTCTGCTATACGTGTTTGACAGAAGAAAACAAAAAAAGGTTTCGGGAGAGTAAATAATGACACAACTGGCATTTCTTTGGATGGACTATCCCTTTAAAGACACCTTAGCTTTAGGCACAGAATGTAGTCCAGTTGACTTTGGCCCAAGATTTTCAAAGGATGAGATCATTCGCTTTTAAGGGTCAGAGGTCGAGGCCATTGTTGCATGCCCTGGAGGGTCAGGTAAGGGTCGATCGGGCTGCAGAGAGCTTGATCCCAGCTGTGTGGATAAATGACCTATCAGTTGGGACGCTTCTTTGGGATCCAGAAAATTAATATTGACAAACCCTCCTGCACTTTCAATGGAATTGTCAATTATGCTACCTCCCAGCATTTTAAAGCTTTTACTTAATTTAGCTGTTATCATAAATATTAAAGCACTGGAATGCATCGGAAAGTTTTATCGACCAGAGAAGTAACGTGTTGTGAGCATACATATGCATTCACTCTAAATTCAGAGCAGTTTAGGTATCAATCAATATGTGTGTTTGATGCATAACCCACCACTATCTCTCCTATAGCACAAACCCCTTTCAGATCAGATCACCGGCCTGAGTGTGTGCTGGATAGAAATCAATCCATACGCTGTATTTTGATCTTTTTCGAGAGATTTTTTTTTAAAAACCCAGCACTGAAAATGACATTGTGCTGTTTTAGTGAATCACTTTGGGGGCGGCAGTGATGGAAATCGAGAAGCACAATGTAATCTGTCTCACTTTATGGCTTATTTGAGTGTTTTGCAAGCAGGTCTTAAAACTTTAAAATCAGTCACATAAAATAACGATCACTTCGGCGCCGAAATGCATATCATTTTAAAAAAAATAAAATATAGTCCTTCATAAAGGTCAGATTAGTTTTATCTTGATTACATTGAAGTTTAGCAAGGTCAGCACTGTCCTTTATAACGCGATAACTCATCTGTCTCTGCATGCTATTGATAATTGTAAATCTTAGCACAGCCGTGCTTATCTGACGTGGCTTTTTTTCCCTTTAGATCTTATTTAAAATGAAATTTGTTCTGTCGGGACTAATTAATGGCAAAGGCAGGTGGATTTGGCCTACGATGGTGCTAGTTGAGCAGCAGAGGAAAGCGAGCTTAATAGCTCCATGACCGTTGTAGGTAACTAGAGATAAAATCCATAGTTGCCTGCTGCTGTTGTTCACATCAGTGGCCTATTATGACGTCTCAATATCTTTAGCATTTTCCTCGGTCAGTGCTTCTCGTTAGCAGTAGATCATCTTCATTTATAATTCACAGCTGGGTTATGCGGCTTAATATGCTGTATGTTTATGATGAAATGTGGTTCTTTTGAACTTGAATGTGAAATTGTATCCAGATCCAGGGATTTGCAGGTTTTGAGTGATATGTATCGTATCTGTTTTTTTGTAGCAAGCGTGTTTGGCGGCTCAGATGGATCTCTCAAAGGGGTCTACTGGTACATTAAGTATTAATATGCCAGTGTGCCACTGTTTATAATAAGTCAGCCTCCCATGCCAACTAAAAGTAGAGTTTAAAGGGTTACTATAATCCACATGGAGACATTTCATTATGCTTTCTGAAAAAGATATACAATTCCCTCTATTCAAACATACAATATGACTAACTAACAAACAAACTAAAAAAAAAATATACATTTATTTATTTATAATAAACATGTTCAGAGAAGGAGTTTGGAATGAACGAACAAACAAATATAATAAGTAATAATAATATATTAATATACAATTTCTATATTAATGATACATTATCAATAAAATGATAGACAAATAATGTATTAAATTACAAATTAACTAATACATAAATATATCAATAAACAATGTATAAATTAGATTACTAATACAATTATGGAAATAACATTATTTTAAAAAAAAGTCTTGAATTCATATTTTTCAAAATTTTAATTGCTGTTTTTATTAAATTACTTTTATTTGATCAGCATAACAATTTGAGGGAAAAAATGAACATGGCATTTTTATATTTATTACAATTTGATGTGTCCTCTTTTTGCTTTAATGGTATTTAAGCTGCAAGAATTTCCCAAGTTCATATAAATCCTGATTTTCACAGTCATTTTGGACTCTAGTGTGTTTGTATTATTTATAATTCTTGTACATGCATGTATCTGTTTTGTATGTGTATATAATGTATATTTAGATTGACTTTGACCTCTCTGAACATTGAAACCTGGTTGTAATGGGGAACACGGTGAACTCAGGACTATCATGGCAATGTGCCCCCAGGGTGTGTTTGAACATCAATAGATCCATAGCTGGAAGACTCGGCCTCGTGCTATTGCTATTCTAATCTGATGTTGTATTTTTTATGCAGACATTTGGAGATCTTCGAACGAGGACACTATTTCCAGGTCACTAGCCTTTTAATTACCGACCCGTGTAACCGAGAGGTTATTGATAGAACTCAAAGCACACAGCTGTTTACAACCACAGCCGACGAGTTATCATCAACGCTTCAAGTTTCATTTCTTTCGTTTCCTCTACTCGCTCATGCAATTTTGGGTAGGATGCAGCTGCTTCCACCCCGAGGACGACTTTGCTGCGATATTGCCGCTTGTCACGTAGTTATGAAAATATGCAAAACATTGCAATAGACAACTATTCAATATCCTCTCAATGGACGTTCCCGATGGGACGATCAGACCATCAATCAGACGGCTTAATTAAGCCAGTATGATTTAGGAATGATTTGTGCGTAGGTACAGTTCATAACGCCTGCTGTGTGTTTTGGATTAAAGTCACAACGTCCCTTTTGTTTTAATTGTGGATCGCAATCAGCAACGTTTTGTCAACATGCAAGCGGTTTTTCGTTTTGCCTGGTCCTTCAAATGGCAGAGAAGCGCAGGCTTTAAAGTGAGCCGTCTGTAAATCTGCATGTGCTGGAAAATCGTCTTGTGTCAGCACGGAGCCATTTCTACTGAGCCTCACCTTCAACAATGTAATTATGTCACAATGTTGTATCACTCTGAAAGCAACTCGTGCAATTTGAAGGGTAGGAGGGAGACTAATCTAGAAGCAAAGTGCTGAGTAATCTTAAGCCAATTTCTCCTTATTAAATTTCTCCTGAAATTTACCATTTTCCCAGTGCCCTGCTGAGCTCACAGAAGCAATTTGAACGTGCTGCTCTGTGTGTTGTTCCTGCAGTGTTTTCCGTGCCATTCCTGGAGTTTGCTCGAAAGTTTAATTTGATTAACGTCGTTCATATTAAAGCGTGCCTTAAACGCGCTAGCCGAAATGACGGATCAGTGGTTATGAAGGTGACCTTTAATTTTCACTAATACCTGTTAATTACTGCAAGATCATTGTAATAACTCCTAAATGCAGGCACAGATTCGTCAGTAGCTATTGTTGATGTACTCATATCTTGAGTTTTGTCTGTAATCCACACTGTAGTTTTTCATTAAACCATTTGTGCTTCGTCTATCTTGGACTGCATTTCATATGCAAATACAGCTTTTGTTACTGATAAATGCTTTACAACGTTTTTTTCCCTGATGTTTTTTCTCTTGTTTATGTACAGTACACCCTCAGCCCTATCAGTAAGCCTCAAGTACCCCTTCGTCAACCCCAAACCAGAAATGTGTTCCTTTTAACTCTCATTATACTGGATATCATTTAGCATTGTCTTTAATATTATTAAAGCGGCATTATTACAATGAGTCACTTTTAAACTAAAAGCAATCAATACTGTGGGTGAAAAATAGACTCATCCAGCTGCTTCCTATCAAACTGAAGCAGTATGGGGAATATAGGCTAGAAGCTGTTATTTTATAACTGCATTTAGTTTGATATTGGTTGGTTTTATAGCTTGAGACATTTGATTCGATGGAAATAGGAAAGAGCGGTGTATTTATTGTGAAGTGTGAGATGAGTAAAGATTACTGTTGCAGAAATTGACCTCCATCCACACAAATTGCCTGAATGCAACTATTATTATGTTTTATTTCCTTAAAATATAACTACATAAGGTACCTAAAATTGCATAAATATGGATTTTATAAATGATCTATGAAAATGTATAACAATTAGGACATTATCGTAATTCATAACTACACAAGCTGTTACCAACAGATAATTTATTTTGAAAAGAAGACATTATATTATGTAATTTATTTATTATAAATTTTATATATATATATATATATATATATATTATAGCATATAACATATCTGTTTATATGTTAAACAAAACAACATAAAAATCTTACCATATGATTCCTGGTTGATATTTAGTATGTGTTCTTACTATAAGGTGGTGTTGTCGATCTGTCTGTCAAGATTTACGTAAATGAGAGGAGCATTATGGATGTTACAAAGATCAGAGATCAGATTTCAGGTCAGGTCACCTCCCCCCAAACAAAGACACCTAATATACATCCATCTTAATCTCTAAAGCAGTTTAATGTCAAATTTATGTAAATATTTTCCAGTTTTGCTCTATATTAACGGTGAGAAATGTCAAAGCCCCCATAAAATAAAACAATGCTATCTTCTGGTGGAGTGGGAAGTTAAATTGGATTCCTGCAGCAAGCAGCCATAGTGGCGGGCAGCTGATGAAGGGGAAAATAGGAAGCACTTTGATTACATGTTGCAGCGTCTTTACACAACAATCTCTCCTACACGTATTATTTACATGCCGTTATGCTCTAATCCACGCTGAAGGATACCTCCATGATTTCCACCTCTTTCTCTCTCTCAGTATTTCTGTCTCCCTCTCTTTTCAAGGGGAATGTGATTGGTCTCGGTAAGCATTCAGAGATATGTGCTAATGTTTTCTAAGCAGGTCATTTTACAGTGTAAATTGTGAATTACTGATCCCCCGACACACCCCACATCATTACATCACTCTTTGATTGGGCTTTCTAAATGTGGGTGTTTATGTACTTATTATCTAGGCTTGTGCTAAGTGTATGCACTGTCCTTAAGCAGAGGTTTAAACTAAAAGTAATCAATATTGTGGGTGAAAAATAGACTCATCCAGCTGCTTCCATTCAAACTGAAGCAGTATGGGGAATATAGGCTAGAAGCTGTTATTTTATAACTGCATTTAGTTTGATATTGGTTGGTTTTATAGCTTGAGACATTTGATGCGATGGAAACAGGAAAGAGCGGTGTATTGTTGTGAAGTGTGAGATGAGTAAAGAGGACTGTTGCAGAAATTGACCAAAATGTAATCATTGCTTTGGTGTGTGCCATTTTACCCATGATTCCCAAAATTATTATATTGAGGAAGGTCTCTGAACAAGTATTTCTTTGTGTGTTTCAGACTGTTATATCTCTATTTATTTCACATTTGTTGATTTTTGCAATTAGGTGTACAATAGAATGTGGGTTAGTAATATCAATGTACATTTTATATATATATATATATATACAGGTGCTGGTAATATAATTAAAATATCATCAAAAAGTTGATTTATTTCACTAATTCCATTCAAAAAGTGGAACTTGTATATCATATGCATTCATTACACACAGACTGATATATTTCAAATGTTTATTTATTTTAATTTTGTTTATTTTAATGTTTATAGCTAACAACTAAGGAAAATCCCAAATTCAGTATCTCAGAAAATTTTAATATTGTGAAAAGGTTCAATGTTGAAGACACCTGGTGCCACACTCTAATTAACTCAAAACATCTGGAGAGCCTTTAAATGGTCTTTCAGTCTAGTTCTGTAAGCTAAACAATCATGGGGAAGACTGCTGACTTGAAAGTTGTCCAAAAGACGACCATTGACACAAGGAGGGAAAGACACAAAAGGTCATTGCAAAAGAGGCTGGCTGTTCACAGAGCTCTGTGTCCAAGCACATTAAAAACCCAAGCACCAAAACCCATTCAAAAATGTGTGGGAGATTCACAAAGAGTGGACTGCAGCTGGAGTCAGTGCTTCAAGAAACCACTACGCACAGATGTATGCAAGACATGGGTTTCAGCTGTCGCATTCCTTGTGTCAAGCCACTCTCGAACAACAGACAGTTTCAGAAGTGTCTCGCTTCAAAAAGGACTGGACTGCTGCTGAGTGGTCCAAAGTTATGTTCTCTGAAGAAAGTAAATTTTTTATTTCCTTTGGAAATCAGGATCCAAGAGTCTGGAGGAAGAGAGGAGAGGCACACAATCCACGTCTTGAGGTCCAGTGTAAAGTTTCCACAGTCAGTAATGGTTTGCAGTGCCATATCATCTGCTGGTGTTGGTCCACTGTGTTTTCTGAGGTCCAAGGTCAAAGCAGCCATACACCAGGACGTTTTAAAGCACTTCATGCTTCCTGCTGCTGACCAACTTTGTGGAGATGCAGATTTCATTTTCCAACAGGACTTGGCACCTGCAAACAGTGCCAAAGTTACCAGTACCTGGTTTAAGGACCATGGTATCCCTGTTCTTAATTGGCCAGTAAACTCGCCTGACCTTAACCCCATAGAAAATCGATAGGGTATTGTGAAGAGGAAGATGCGATATGCCAGACCCAAGAATGCAGAAAAGCTGGAGGCCACTATCATAGCAACCTGGACTCTCATAACACCTGAGCAGTGCCACAGACTGATCGACTCCATGCCACGTTGCATTATTATTTAACTATTTTTATTGTTTAATTGTATAATTAATTTTATAAAAAATATTAAGTATTGTGATACACACATTTGATCACCAGTGTTTTGTAAACATTTGATATACCAGTGTTTGGTAAACATTTGATATACCAGTATTTTACCAATCAGTATTTACGGCGCATTTTGTTGCAGCTTAGTTTTCAATTTACAGTATGCTGAATTTGTAAACTATTGACCCTTAAAATCTGGTATTTTTTAATCAATCAGCCAAAAACACTTTGACGAATCAATATTAAATTCTTGAGATATCATTTTGAAACTCTCTAATGACCGATTCACTGGATCACAAATTATTACTTTTGCTCATTACCTATTTGGGGAATAAAAAGATGATATCTTTGTCGATTTTTTATTTTTTTTAAATACGTGATACGCAAGCAGTGGAATGGGCGAAAAATGGAAGGTCTCATTACATTTTTGCACAAGACACTGCAAAAGATTTGAGATGTGAATGTAATGATGAAAGGTCTCTGTTTATCACAACTTAACATTCAAAAACAAAGGAAAATCAGCCCAGAGGAATATAAAAAAATGCATTTTGTGTGAACGGCACCTCACCGTCTGTGTTATGTGTGCACATGACAACGTAGTTAAGCTTACCCACATTCGCAACAGAGTATTGTTTCTAATAAATGACATTTTAATTATGAACAACATTAAATTGTGTTCTCACTCAGGGGAAATCACTAAAAATGAAGTGTGCCCGTTGATATGTTGTTATCTTAAAAAAACTATGGGCAGCATTTTTCAGCTGACTGCTAGTTGGCAGCGGTACAGAATTTACTGCCCTTTATTTAGTTGAGTAAATTTTTTTTTCTCCGTTTTCCCAACAGACTATGGATTTTCCCTTGTCTACCAGTCCTGTCACAAGCTTCACCCAGAAGCTTCCAGTGAGCCTGCATGTGGACGTCTGGTGTGACACAAGCCGCTTAGTTCGGTGCCCAGATCTTTGACCTCACTAGTGTTCTTCCTGTAGTCATTTCATTATGCTTAAAGGGCCATGAGGGACACTGGTGCACTGCAGGTGTAATACCACTCACGTCATGAAGTTAAAGAAATGGTTCATCATCCCTGATATTAATAGGAAAGAGTTTGCAAGTAAGGTGATGCGACTCACCTCTTGGACAGGAATGGCAATGACCAAGGCCTGCATATAAGACAAAGGGATTGATGTGGTTATAAATTACTCCACGGCGCCACCTAGGCCAGCAGCTTTTCACTTTGTCATCAGGAGAAGGCGATAAAGCAGGAAAATGACCAGAGTCCTCCTCTTTTTTTTTAATACATAAATGAATACGCTATGAGAGCGGTCATTATTTAAGGCATGCAATCTTGTGGGACATGGACTTGACATGTGAAATCGCAAAGAAACGCTCTCGGTGACCTCCATCTTTACGACCTTAAGTATTTTTCTTCATGTTCAATCTGGTATTATTTTAATAATAAGCAATATTCACAAAGCGATTTTGTTCAAGCCTTGTTGGGCTGCTGAAAAAAGAGCGGCCACCTTTAACAGCCGTTCAGTAAGCAATTTTATAATTGTCCCTGTGAGCTTGTTCTTACCCTATGAAGTTCACAAGTGCCAAAATTGGAGAACCGCACTTTATGGCTGGATGAGTCGCCTCATCACTCTTTAAAAAAAAGGGTGGAGAAAAAAAACATCCTGAAAATAAGAGCCCAGAAAATAGAGCCATAAATAATACAGAGAGCAATGGGTTTTCCTTTAAATAAATACCGATCAGGTTTATGTTGAAAGACAATAGAAAACGTAGCCCAGATATGCAGTTTACAGTATTTATAGCTGTAATATCGCAGTGCCACCACCGTAATTTCATGCCCCAATGAGAATGGCAAGGTCACAGCAAATGCTTCGACTGAGCATCTGCTAATATGGTGACTCATAAACAGGCTCTGCGTGTATCAGGTGCACCAAATAATACAGTATAATGAAATACAGAATAGCTTTCCATTATTGTTCTTTTTTACGGTGTCGTCATTAGATGTAATTTATGTCTAAAAAAAAAAAAATCAGGTCGATCTGAAATGGAGGTCCGAGGGGTCATTCCACAAGTTTCGGAAACTGTTATAAATTTCATGTTTCCTTTCTGTGTCCTTATCCTTTTATATGTAAAACTCACTCTTGTTCTCCTTCTTTTAAATCGGATCTCAAAGGTCTTTCATTTGTCACCCTATTTTCTTTGTAATAAAGGCATCAGAGGAGACAAAACAGCTGAGTGAGTCCGAAAACCCGAAAGAAAAGCAAACGCGTTAATGAATTTGCATGCATCTTATTGGGATGCGCGCCAGGCCCCTTTGTAGTTGCACGGGGGGTGCTACTTAAGAATTCAAATGACGTTACGAATATGTACATATTTGTTCATTAGATCCTCAGAAAATGACCCCCTCGTTTCTGAGGTGAACTCACGAAAACGTGAACTTCCTGAGAGCGTCTTTACGGCGAGGTGAGTGGGAGGAAATGAGAGGGGGGCCTCCAAGTCTCATTCAATAGTCTGCCACCATGCAGTCTGGTGTGGTCAGATGAATAGGGAGTCCAGGGACACATTATTGCTTATTGGACAGTACAGGCTGACTGCACCAGCTCAGCACATGGCCATGGCTGCTTCCTGGCACTTTGAATGCCATGCAAGACAGGATGACCAATATTTGCCTTAAATTATTCAACATTTTTTCAGGGTCATTTCAAACCCCACAGAACCTGCCCTCCTTTTAACTTTGACCTAAACTTAGAGGTTTCTGCAAGAGAGGTAAAATCAGCTACATGGGTGGTGGTATAAATTTTGTTAATGTCATTCTTGACAAATAAAGGAGGATATGGTTATATGTCGAGAAATCTGTGCCATAAAAGTATTTTATGCTCACCAAAAATACATAAAAAATACAGAAACATTTTGTTAAAATTTAACCATTTTCTGTTTTATTGTATTATAATATGTAATTTATTTCTGTGATGGCAAAGCTAAATTTTCTGCAGCCATTACTCCAGTCTTTAGTGTGACACGATCCTTCAGAAATCATTCTAATATGCCTTTTTTGTGATCAACTTTTTATATTATTTCAAATAGAAGCAAAAGAACACCATTAGAGCAAACAATCAAGGATGGAGGAATCGCAGACATATTATAAATAATTCTACAGTCAAACAAAAAAAGCAAGAAATAAAAATAAGAAAAAAACAAAGAATAAAAAAGTGTTAATAAAATACTAATATGCATATGATTTGATGATCAGTCGTGTTTTATAAAGGCCACTAATTATTTTGCTTATGGATATAAACACATGATTTGTCAATACAAATTCATTATTATTATTTTTTAACTCTGTACAACAAGTTTTTTTTGCTATTTTTGCACTCTCCCCACTTTTTTCAGTGATTTTTATTCATCATTAACTTTTCTTTAAAAAAAGGTTACATTTTTACATGATTAATTGCTGTAATTAATCTCTCGCACAGAATATTTTACTGGAAATCCATGAAACTCAGCAATAAAATGGTGCGATAAACCATGCATCCCTACCTCTGCTGCGTTTGTGTGCTCCTGTATTGTTTTGCAGTGTTGTTAGTGTGGCTCTATGAAGTGTGACTGTGATTTCATACCCAGCAGACAGCAGACAGGGCTGAACAGGCTCAGACTCTGTTCTCTGCCAAGCTCCCAGCTCTCTCCGCTCTATTTAAGCACATGTGGCACTGGCATTTGCCACATTTATGATGTGTGTATTACAGCGCAAAAACAGCTTGCTGTCTGCTCTTTAAACAGCTCAATTTGGAGCAAAGCTCAGCCTTTTGGCTCTCTGGCAGGCAGCCGTGCCGTATGAAAGCATGTGGAATAGAGTAGCGCAATGCCCAAGGGGATATCTCCAGTAAACAGAGCAAGAGTGCGCGCGGGAGAGACTAAATACGCAATGACAGACGTGACACACTCCAGTCTACTGTGGACAAACAAAGGTCAGAGGGAGTGTGTGTGTGTTGGAGGATACAGTAGATTTATTAAATTGATATATGTGTAACTTACAGTTTAATAGAAACTGGAGCCTTTTTAAACCATTGGCTCTAAATGGAGATGTTAAAGCATTTGGGTTTTATGTGCCAATTGTAGAGGAAGCCCATAATGTTTTCCCGCTTTTATGTCTTCATTAAATGTCAAAGCATAAGTACATTCGACTAACAGGCTTTTTCCGCCTCTGTCTTTCTTTTACCAGTATTTCTCTGGGCTCTTGTTGCCGTCTACTCCATCGCCGCTCTGTTTAGGCCTGCTAAGAGTCGTTCAATCAAGACAAGATGCAGACCAATGACTGCGTGCAGTGTTGGAAATAAACCAGCTTTTTATTCCACAAAAGGAAATATTAATATTAGATTTTTTTTCCCCCCTCATTTTCCATCAGGGACCTCTATGCAATTTAATCACCACTAAAATCATTAAAAAAGATCTGAAGATTAAATTATATTGGCATTTGCAAAATTATGTAATACATTTACATTACAATGAAGAAATTAAAATAATGCATTTTATCTGTCTGGGGTTCCGCTGAGCTCTACCTGGGGAAATATAGCAGCAGGAAATGGACAGGCTGTGTTCTTGAGATCTGACGATCTGTAATGGAGAAGAGCTCAGAGCTTTGGACCTCCAGAGCTGCTTCTCCTGGTATATATCTGCTGCCTATAGTGCTATTAACCCAGTTTAGCGAGAGTTTTAATGTTTAGATCTATTTGCAGGTAGTAAAGGACAGTCAAGGAGACACTTCAACTTAATATCACCAGTTATTTCTGGAGTTTTCAGACACTTTTTTTATTCAATAGAATCGTCCCTTCAATCTCGTGAGGGACAAGGCACTGATTCTTGAGTTCTCAGAGGTGAAAGGTTACAAATCATTTTTGAACAATCTCTTCAGGTTTCTCCAACATTTTTACTTACAGTTGTCTCACTAATAAAGTGTTTTCCTTTGCCTATCACTCAGTATCAGTCAGCACCATCAGATACGAAAGTAATGTCTGGTATTTAATACAAATATTTATTAGCTAAGCTACTTCAAATGAGGAATTTAAAAAAAAATACCTAACTATTTCTTTACACCTTGTTTTAAGGAATAATAAGTGTCCACATATACTGTATATGCACTTTTACTTTATAAAATATATCAATTGCATAAGCATCTGTTGATGTGTTTAATGTCATACCACCCTCTCTCTCCATGTAGGTCTGACTGATGAGGAGGTCGACCTGGCCATCCAGCGGTCCGGTAGTACAGAGGAGCCGCTCACTGTAGCTGTTTCAGGGCCCACGTACATCGCTCACCCTGTTCCACTGGCCCCACACAGTGAGTATTACCACAGTCGCTTTTACTAGGATAGGGGGTCTACCCTATAACCCTTCCACTTGCCCACCCGCTGTATGTTTTTGCAGCCCATGTGCTCCTTAAACATGACTCTATAGTCTAGTCTAGTAGATTTTCTATACCAAATGGTGCGTGACTATATTAAATGAGTCCTCCATTCTCCCCTGTGCTCCCGTAATCTTGTTTAAACCTTCGCCCGTACATCAATTCAAAACAGGCCAACTGTGTGGAATACCTTGAAATATTGTGCTGATATTTTTATAAGCGTCCGAACATAACTATTATCTTAGACGAGTGGTTTTTAAAGGAAATGAGTGGCATGGAGCATCCCATTTGCGTAGGCATGTAATTAATTCTGGCACGGCCTTGCGATATGATGTCCGCGCTGTTACGACGATCTCTGGATGGTTGGCCCACCAAGGGCCTTTCTGCAGCCGATATCTTTATTACCTCCGTGGGTTATGAGCTCCGGGCCGGCCGCTGATTTACCAATCCTGAATGAAGTTCGCATAATGCTTAACCTGTATGACAATGATTCCAGATGTATTCCACCCTCATTTATTGCCACCCTGTCCTTGACTCCCCGCCATCTCATGTTTTGTAATGAAAGCGATGTTGATGGGATGGCCATGTAGTTAGGCTTCAGCCCCACTAGAGTGGGGGGTTTTATATCAAAATGGCTGTGAGAGAATGGCATAATGAGGGGAGAGTGAGGAGATCTTCGCGGGGGTCAGGTTGGAAAGAGGGGGTCCCACTCTTTGATGTCCTTGTTATGGGGACGATGCGTCTGGACCCGCATCCATCTCTGTCGGAGTAATGGATACTCTGATCTCTATTTTCAAGCAGCAGAAGGACAGTAGGGCCTTTTCTGAACCCAATAAATTTGAACAGAGATTGGAAAAAAGGGGAATGGAGGCCATGCTCACACCTTAAGTGACCAAATAAAAAACAGGAGTGGAAAGTAGAGGTGGAGGGGCTACCCATGTGGAAGAAGGACCTCCGTTTGGACCTCGAGTTGAAGTAGGAGATTGGTCAGGGCCACCAGCTAAGCTCAAGGACTCTGAAATCACCCAAGCTGCCATCATGCGTGTCCTGCACGCCATGCTCCCGCAAGGACACTTCGGGTTAATGTGGTGTTTACCATTGATACAAAAAGCTATGTTGTCAGAAGTTCTTAAAATGGAAGTTTTTATTTTTGATGTACTTTCTGGTGTAGAATGTCACCTTCATCAAACAGGTTTGATCCTATAGTCCAGGACACACCAAGCACAACGGGCCAACGGCAAGTGATGGTCGCGCTTGTTTGTTCAATGTGTTCCACTCGTCGGCCCTCGTTGGGCTCACATCGGTGGCATTTTGCCCAATTCAACATGTTTAATCTGCGTCGGGGACGTTGGCAGTTCAGTTAGCGAACGAGTCAGTGCTGAGAATTAAAGCAAAAGTGATGAAAACAAGCATGTGAATGAAGGCGGTACAGACAGAAGCCTGTTTAAATGTTACGTTACTTATATTCAAAATGGTATGCAAGCACTGCTTTGTTTACATTTCATTTATCTGCATTTATCTCGTATATCTTCTTTTTATTTTATTTTATTTTATTTTTTAAAGGGGCGGATTCCCCAATACAACAAAATGGACAACGTTTCAAGGGACATGGACAATTTTTTTTTTAAAATAAAAATATATTTATATTACCAAATGATCAATACACTCAAATTGAGTAATCTATTATTTAACAAAATATTAATAGGTATTTTTTTATTCCATGATTTGACTATTCTACTATCATTCAAATTGACAGTGCATTGGACATAGCAAAATAACACGCATCCTCTTACACAAAACAAAAACAAAAAATTCTAGAAAATTTATCTAAAGAGCCAAGTAATGCTTTTTAATGAATATAATGACACAGCCTTTCATAGACATTTTTGTTATCATGGCAAATGAGTTATGTACAGGAAACCAAAAGCAACCTGTGTGTGTTTATATACATCAATAATATATATTTGACAGCAGTCTAATATTCCCACTGTCATTCTTGTTAATCAAACAACAAGAGACGGGAAATATCTCACTGAATATACAGTACAGACAAAACGTTTGGACACACCTTTTCATACAAAGAGTTTTCTTTATTTTCATGACTATGAAAATTGTAGATTCAGACTGAAGGCATCAAAACTATGAATTAACACATGTGGAATTATATACATAACAAAAAAGTGTGAAGCAACTGAAAATATGTCATATTGTAGTTTCTTCAAAGTAGCCACCTTTTGTTTTGATTACTGCTTTGCACACTCTTGGCATTCTCTTGATGAGCTTCAAGAGGTAGTCACCTGAAATGGTCTTCCAACAGTCTTGAAGGAGTTGCCCGAGAGATGCTTAGTACTTGTTGGCCCTTTTGCCTTCTGTCTGCGGTCCAGCTCACCCCTAAACCATCTCGATTGGGTTCAGGTCTGGTGACTGTGGAGTCCAGGTCATCTGGCGCAGCACCCCATCACTCTCCTTCTTGGTCAAATAGCCCTTGATGCCTTCAGTGTGACTCTACAATTTTCAAAGTCATGAAAATAGAGATATATGTATATGTATGTATGTATATATATATATATATATATATATATATGTGTGTGTGTGTGTGTGTGTGTGTGTGTATGTATGTATGTATGTATGTGTATATATATATATATATATATATATATATATATATATATATATACACACTGTGAAGAATATGCTATTTTTAAGCATTTGATTACTTTTTACAATGTAGCATTTTTATTTATTTTTTCTACTGTATTTTTTGTCCTGGACCTGTTGTTTGATTCCTATTTTTATTTAATGACTGACTGTTTACTTGTCTTCAGCGAGCTTGAATTTTTGTTTTGGTATACTGACACTGGAGACAAGAATTATTACATTTCTATGGTATCAAAAATTTAGATATCATCAATACCTTATTTAAAGCAAAAATAATAATGTTGTGATGTATATTGTTACTGTAAAATAAAATTTCTTGTACATGCATCATGATATAAGATTCTGGTCATATTGCCCACCCCTTATATTAATTATTTTGGAGTAATCTGTTCTCTTCTATATGACTACTTAAAATGAGGAAAACGTATCTAAAACTACTGAACGGTTTCCTTACATTTGTGTTAAAGATTAATAATGAGAGACAAAAAATATGCACTTTATACATGAAATTATAAACTTTTTTTAATATGTGCTTAATATATCTGTGCTTTCTACTATGCAATATTTTAATCAAGAACTAAAACATGGTGTGTAGGAGTAGTACAAGATTATTTAATACAAGAAAAAAAAATGATCTGGTCTAGTGATCTAGTGTAAAATCTGCTATTTTAAAAACTAATGGCAAATTGTGGGACATATTTTGTCCCATGTCTCAAGAATCAGTGCCATATTTTATTTGGTTCTCCCTAATAGACCTCTAATATAATAAATCAGATAAAAACTGCTTGTTCAGTTACGCATAAAAAAAAGAAAAAGTACTATTGCTTTGCTAGTCTATTAGAGAGCCTGTCTATTTGTATTCAGTGGAGCAGATTCAAACAAATTACAGTAACACACCTGTTCTGCAGACCTCGCTATGTTACAAAATGGAGCATTTTGTATCTGACATGTTGACCTGCCAGAGCCAGGCTTGCTTTAATTACTTCTCTGTTTGGTGTGCCGTTAAACATTTGCATGATAATTTCTACCTCCTTTCTGCTGGCTGAGCCTTGCCAGATTGCCTCAGCATGAATTGAAACGGCTGCTCTTGCTATCAGAAACTGGTTAAAGCCTAACTTAAACTAAAGTCTCGTGTCCAGGTTTAATATGCCAACTATAAGTAAGCCATTATTAAGTTGTCGCTTTGAAAAGGCACTTTTAGAGAGCATTGCTTGATTGTTTGAGGTTTCTGACCAGTCTGACACACTTTTTTTGTTTTCTGCCAGGTCAACTCTCTCTGAGAATGAGTGTGAGGGTTGAGTAGGGACTCTTTGATGTGGTCTTTCATTTCCTGATAGTACTCGTTCTTCTTTTGCGACATTCACACTCCATCTCACCGCTAGCGAGCACTTTTGCAAAGTCTGAGCAGAAACCGTACGAGTGATCTTTTAAACAATTCTCATTTCCATTTCTTTAAGATCACGATTACCCTTAACAGAGAGATTTTTCCCCTAAAATATTGTAAGCGGGAGTTTCCGTTGTGTGCAGTCATACTGTTTTACAGTAATGTGGTACGTACTTAATCTTAAAGTTCAGATCTAGTTTACACTTCCATGACTATGTGTAATCAGAACTAGCACTTTTTATCTTCCCTTTCCTTCTAGGAACAAGAGCACAAATTCATATAGATGTATTTAGACTAAAAACATTAGTCATTGTAGACGCATTTAAAAATAAAAATAAAATTAACAGTAGTTTGTCATGAACAAAAAAGCTGCAAAGGTGTAAAAGTACAGCGAGTATGTGTTGCAGTCCCAAGTCGAATAACATTTTTAAAGTCAGTAGTTTCTATTTTTTGTCTTGTGGAAATTTAGATTTATAATATTTGAAAATATTTTAATAAATATATTTAGATTTGTAATCAAATATTTAATATAAATATTTTTGTATAAAATATACGCTGCTTTAATTTTCAGTCTTTTCATAATATTCAGTATGCATCTGGATAGATTTCAACCATAATCAGTAAAAAATCTGTGTTTTTTTTGTTTGTTTTTGACCAAACACTCACAGAGCATAAGATTCAAAATGTTTAATGTAAGTAAAATGTATTAAAACTTAGAAAAGTTGTTTTCACTAAATGAATATATATATATATATATATATATATATATATATATATATATATATATATATATATTTATATGTATGTATGTATGTATGTGATGATACAAACAAATCACTGAGCCATTGTTTTGAATTGATTCATTACAATGGACACTTTACACTGAATCACAGAAATGATCTGGGGTACCAGCAACATCTTAAGCAAAAGATTCGTGCAAGAATGATTTTATGATGGAATTGCACAAAAGGCTGCTTGTGTTTCAGAACAATTTCCAGACAATTGGAAATACTGTATTTCTGTACAACACAGTTTTGTTTAGTTCATGTCAAATTAAATATGGCATCTACCAGAAGGCCCACAACAGCTTTTCCCAGGCTTGGACTAATAGAGGAACTTGTTGTATTTGTGTGTGTCTCTCTGCAGGTCCCTCAGGTTATAGATGGAGAGACTACAGTGCCCTGGCTGTCGTCTTGGCAGGAATGGCCTTTGGCTTCTATCATCTTTACCGGGTATGTGTCTAAGTGCCACCAATAGCCTATTCCTCAAAACGTATTTATTATTCTAAGAACTCAAGCTTTTCCCAGCATTTCTACTTTTGTGTGTGTTTTCTACATTGATGTCGTGTAAATCACTGTGGTTACAGTCCAACGTCATCGGAATGAGCTCATCTCTACCCCTAGATCTATCTTTGTTTTCCTTTTCGGAAAAACCCAGAGGCAGTACTCTCACTGCTTTCCAGCACTATCACGACACGATTTTGTATGTGGGCACGGATGGGTGCGTGGGCCCTCAGGCCCCGTCAAGTAAGGGAGAGACCCCGTTTCTCTGTGACAGTAAACCCACACTGCCCACAGAAGCATGTGGACTACATTACTTTGTTTTATTAGAGAAAGAAAATGGACCAGTGGCCTTTAAGAGAGCATTTACAATGACATTGTATGGAACTCCCATGATGTCATGATTAGGAACGCATGTTTAGCTTCCTAAGCTTCCGTCTGCTCTCTGCTATTTCAGTCAGTCAGCACACACGCTCTTTCTCCAGTAGCACATATGTCTGCTCTTACTTGATGTAGTGAGCCAAACCCATGTCATTTTAACAGAAAAAGTCACATTTTCCTTTAAGTTTATCAATCCGAAACTGCAGCTTGTTCAGTATTTAAAGTGATGTTTTGAGAATGTGACTGCAACTCTCATTTTTAGCAATTTTCATTTTCACTCATTCTCATTACTGGTGCTTGCTCAGGGAGCCATTACTGTTGCTATTACTATTTTATTGTTACTAGCATTATCTGAACAAATCCCTAACTCTAGTTATTTATAGATTTGCTTAAATAATAATAGTAACATACACCAAGTATTAAACTTGCAGTTTACTAGCATATAACCCATGCTTGTGCTCAAATAAATATAATAATAAATAAACACTATTAGACAAGATTTTTAATGTTTTTTAAAGAATTATCGTCTGCTCACCCAGCCTGTATTTATTTGATTCGAAATAAAGCAAAAACAGTAATATTGTGAAATATTTTTACTCTTTAAAATAACTGCTTTCTATTTGAATATATATATATTTTTAGCATCATGATTCTAGTCACATGTTCCTTCAGAAATCATTGTAATATTCTGATTTGCTGCAAAAAAAAAAAAAAAAATATATATATATATATATTATACACATTATATGTTGAAAACGTAAAGAAAGATTTTTTCGGGTTTCTTTAATGAATAGAAATTTTCAAAATAAAAACATTTGTCTGAAAAAGAAATCTTTTGTAACATTATTCATATCTTTATCAGTTATTTGTATAACGTTACAAAAGCTTTTTTATTTCAGATAAATGCTGATCTTTGGATTTTTTTATTCATCAAAGAATCCTGAAAAAAAGTACTTAAATATTGATAAGAAGAAGAAGGAGAAGAAGAAATGTTTCTTGAACAGCAATTCAGTATATTATCATGATTTCTGAAGAATAATGTGACACTTAAGACTGGAGTAATGATGCTGAAAATGTAACTTTGTTCACAGGAATAAATTACATTTGAAAATATATTAAAATAGAATGAAGTTATTTTAAATAGTAAAAATATTTTTACAATATTACTGCTTTTGATGTATTTTGGATCAAATAAATGCAGGCTTTGTGAACAGAGGGACTTAAAAAAAACAAGGAAAATTTTATTGTTCAAAAACTTTTGGCTGGTAGTGTAAATATAAATATAATAAATAATGATTTTTTTTTATTATTCAGCACAGACAAATTAGATTGATCAAAAGTGATAGTGAAGACTTCGATGTTATTACAAAAAAAAGAAGAAAGAAAAGAAAAGAAAATGCATTGTTCTTTAGAACTTTCTATTATTTAAAGGAACACTCCACTATTTTTGAAAATAGTCTAATTTTCCAACTCCCCTAGAGTTCAACAGTTGAGTTTTACCGTTTTCGAATCTATTTAGCCAAACTTTGCATTTGATGGTAGCACTTTTTGCTTAGCTTAGCATAAATTAGTGAATCTGATTAGACTGTTAGCATCTCACTCAAAAATGACCAAAGAGTTTGTATATTTTCCTATTTAAAACATGACACTTCTGTAGTTACATAATGTACAGATACTACACTTGATCTTAGCCAAAAGGCCGAGAAGCGATAACCACAAATGATATGGCTAGGAACTATACTCTCATTCCAGTGTAATATTCAAGGATCTTTGCTATCAGCCTAGAAAATCGCAACTTTTCATTTTACGTTGGTGTTGGTACATGATGTAACTACAGAAGAGTCAAGTTCTAAATGGGAAAAATATCAAAACTCTTTAGTCATTTATGAGCAAGATGCTAATGATCTAATCAGATTCAATGATCTATGCTTAGCTAAACTAAAAGTGCTACCGTCAGGCCTGGAGATCAGCTGAATGGATTCGAAAATGGTAAAACTTTGGTGTTTCTTTCAAAGAAAACTAGGAAAAAATGTATCAGTTTCCAGAAAAATGTTAAACAGCACAGCTGTTTGAGATAATAAGAAATGTTTCCAGATCACCAAATCTGCATTTTAGAATGATTTCTGAGGCATTTTCTGAAACTGAAGACTGGAGTAATATCTGCTGAAAAATCAACTGTACTTGCACAGGAATAAATTACATTTTAAATATATTGAAATAAAAAAGTTGTTTATTTACTTTATTTACTTTGGTGTGGGTTGTTTAACTAGAAATGTGCATGCAACATACATTAAACAACTCGAAACACTTTAGCAACCAAGTAGTGATGTTCGCAATACTCTTAGCATTATTAAATAGTTTTTTGTGCAGGCAAGGAAATGCAAAACCACAACTCTGTAACTCTCTTGCTCGCTCGTTGTCTCTCACTCACTCACACTCAAACAGTTGGTGGTTCTCCATTCTGTTCGGAGGATCTGTGCCCGTGGCTGGAGGTGTTGTTCCCTGGAGCGAGAGCTCTCACTGCTGTCATGTCAGAGGAACGGCTCACCGGTGCCACCATATGCCCTGGCCTCCTCCTCCACTTTATTTATGCTATAGAGCACATTGTAAACAGCGCTCACAGCAGCTCTCTTATTAACTACCCTGGTGTTGACACTCATTCTGATTTTTTCAACTTAAAAGTGTTTATTACTTATGCTGGTGTCAACAACGGTTGCGCCGCTGTGAAAACCTGTTAAGGCCAACTGTTTTCCAGACGGAGAGCCTGCACACGCACATAACGCTTTACAGCACCCAGCTATTCACCAAATGCCATGTTAATTTCCCCGTCTATGTGCTGTTTGTTTGTCTGGGGAAAAGAACCGACGTGTGTGTTTGGAAATAAAACAGCGATGGCTTGGGAACCGGCAGCTAGTGGAAGCGTAAGCCGTCTGACCTTTGCCGCTTATTCTCAGTGTTTGGAGATGTTGTTCTACAAGGCTTAAACTCTGATGAGCAATTGTCCTCAGAAGGTGACATGTTTAAATGGAGAAGCCAGCCTGTGGGCTAAAAGACTTAATGATGTTGAACCCAGAGTCATGCCCTGATGCTTAATTCTTGGCCTCTGTGTCAGCCATTGAGGCAAATTGCTCTGGATGAAGTGAGAAAACCACAAGACTTTTGAGAGGGATTAAAAAAACAAAAGGTCTTGTTTTTTTCAGCATGAATGCAGGCCTATTCATCATAATTCATATAATGATGTTTTATCTGCTGTTGCCAAACACAATACTGAACTTAATACTGTGAAATCAAACACGAACACAAGTTTTGTTTGGATTTTTCCCCTCTTTTTTATTTTTTCCCCCTCCTTGTTTAATGTCCTATTGTACTGAAATACCTTAATATTTAATAAAACATTCTGTCTTTATCTTAGCCTCTCTTAGTGTTTCATTTTAGGGAAATATTTAGTTTAATGGTGACTGTTTTTATATGAGTTAGGGTGTGTTCTAATATTCTTTATACCCTGATAAAATGTCAAATATGCAGTACTTTTATTTTTTTAAGAAATGTATTCTTTAAGAATTGAGAATGATAAAAAATTGAAACAAAGGCATTTGATGGTAAAAGAATTGTAATTAAATGCTGTTCTTTTTTTTTCATTTTCTTTTCAGCAATAAATTGTGAAACAGTTCATGTTTTTCACAAAAATATTAAGAAGCTGTTTTCAGCATTCATAATAATGCAAAATGTTTTTTTAACACCAAAACAGGATATTATAATAATTTCGGAAAGATCATGTGACACTGAAGGGTGCTGAAAATTCAGTTTTGTTATTACAGGAATACATTTGGGAAAATATAGTTAAATACAAAATGGTAAAATACTACATTTTTAATTGTAAAAATATTTCACAATTCTTCTTGTCAAAGAAATATTGTAAAGCTTTAAAAAAAAATCATAAATCATGACATTTTGAGGGGTTTTAGTTGAGTTTTGGGTTGACTATGCTAACACTAATAGATTAGCTCTTTGTCTGTTTGTCGATGTGTAGTGTCAGAGCGCGTCCTGGTCCACTGGCCTGTTTTCTCTGTTCCTGAGTGGAATTCTAATAGTGTGCCGTGTTTTTAATTGCAGAAATACATCCTTCCCCTCATTATGGGCAGCAAAGAGGACAAGAAGCATCTGCGGAGGATCGAGAGCAACATTGCAGATATGAGTGGCACACTGACACAGACAGGTGAAGATTAATATCTTCATCACTTTTTCCTCCTTAACATTTTCCTTCATTTATCTGTCGCCAAAATCTGCACACATTTTACAAATGACGGTCCTGTCATTTTGCTTTAATTTGAAATTGCTTGTTTACTGTCAGCTCAGCTTCAATTAATTACGTTTCGCTGAAAAGCTCTTAACCTCAGAATATTAATGAGGGGAAGAGGAATGACAGCATTTCTTTTTTCTGTTCTTTTTTTTTTTGCTGCCTTAACTGCGTGGCAAGAAAGTTCATTTTAATTTTCGGCGTTGTGGTGTGGCTCTCCGGTTGGGCCCGGAGCGCGATGGTGATTAAGTGTGTGGTGACAGGTGCGTCTCCCGCCTTGGACAGGTGAGAAATCTCAGCTAGTCTGTCAGAGAGGGATGCCTCTCCTCTTCTCTCCTCCCCCTCTCTTTACCCACGACGCAGCCGGTGTAATTAAACATCCCGGCAACCATGAAAGCGGGACACTTCCCGAAGAAACTTAGTCTTGTTAGTGCCGCAGTCGACCTCCAGCTGGATGGCTCCTTTTGTGTAAATGACAATTCACTCTTGCAGTGTTTTATTTATTTTTTTATTTTTTATTTTCTTACAGTTTTTACAAAGCAGCACTCTGGTTAAGGTTTTGAATTGAATTACTTCTAAGGGTTTTTTAGTAGATGATTTCAGATTTAGCTGTGCTTTATTAGTATTATTATTATTATTTTCTAATTGTAATATCTATTGTTTTGAAACTTAAAAAAGAAGTGGCTATAGAATATTCGCTATTCAAAATCTAACAGACAAGTTAGACAAGTTTTACATGCTGAAATGCAATTGGTCTTTTTTTCTTATGTGTATTTGCATACTTAATAAACGGTATTGTGTTCCTTTCATATATTTAACCTATAAAAATGGGGATGCGCCAGTATTCAAATATTTGTCTTGTACAGACAAGCTGATAATTCTCAATAACAATATAAAAATTATTATTTCGTATAAATACGTTAAATTAAAATGCAGTTATTTTAAAATGACATACGGTATTAAAAATAGATTTTCATTCTGAGATTTTTAAAGATAGCATTTAATTGTTATTAATTTATTAATGATTTTAAAGATTAATTGAGCATTAGACTACTGTAAAGGTCACTTTGTAGACTGAATTTCCACCAGGCTTTTTATTTTTATTTTGGTAAGGTTGAAGTCCTTTATTTATTTATTTATTATAGTGGCCTACATTCTAAAAGCAAGATTTGTTTTATTTTATTTCTATAAAGCAACGTTATCTCCACCATTGTTTAGTACCACAGTAAATGGACTCATATTACATATGATCATTTAACATATTATTACATTTTATTTTCACTTGTAAACTTTGTCAAAATTGAATGTAATGAGTAAAAGGTGTTCAATACTGTTAAAAAATACCTCCCCCAGCTGCCTAACATTTTTCTGCTACAAAAACTTGTAGGTATTTGTTGTTTTCAGTCTAGGCAATTTGAAAATTTTTGATGTAGAGCACACAGTCTATAAAGGTGAAACAATACATGCAAAGCAAGCACTCGTGATATATAATAGACACAAGACTTTTTGTTATTTATGAAGTAAACTTTGTCAGAGTATGCTTGCCATTTAGCCATATTAATATTTGCCTCATAAAACCATGGAAATGATCTGGATTTATGCATGGATTTGTGATCTCAGCGTAGTCTTCTGATATGCATATAGTATTGTTTTCATTATCCAGGAGATCAAAATAAGCAAATTTGGGGCATAAAGGATCAAGGCGAGTGATTTTAATAAACTGCGTCTCTGCATTACATTGCCCGTTGCCCAGTTTTTGGTTTGGGGAGGGTGACTGAAAGGCCAGTCGATTGTGAGCCATTGCGTGCAAGCTTGATGTGGGTTGCTTTATCTGATTATCAAATGAGCCTCTTCATAACCATTTTGGTTCATATATGCAAAAAAACCTCCTTTGTATTACGCTGCCTGCCTGGCCCTCATTTTGTTTGGTTTTTAGCAGGATTCCTGTTTTGTTTAGCGTCACATTCAGATTCAGATGATAAGACTCTTTATATTGTTCCGGGCTGAAGCTGCTTTTCATATTTCCTTTGTGAAACACTTGTTCCTGACAATCTCTTTTTTCCCCCCACTCTCTCTCCTTCCCTTCGCCACTCTCTCGTTTTCTCCTGGAAGAGCCGTACCTACCCCCAGTCACTCAGTCAGTCACGCCGCTGATCTAATTTGCTGTGGCTGCAGTAGCCAAGTTGCTATTGTAGTTAATGACTGTTTCAGTTAACAGTTTGGGAGAGGGTTGCAATTACGGAGTGAGTTTCCCCCTCTTCTCACAACGTGAGTAATAGCAAGTGACTGCCGCTCTTGCCAATTGCCCGCACTCCTTTGTTAAAGTTCGTGTATTTCTCTAGTGCCAAGTGCGTCGGAATGATGTATTCCTTTGAATGTGGCTCCATTACTCCTGCAGCCTTTGAGTGTAGGCCTTGACTCCCATTATGATTTCCCAACAACTTTCCACACGCAATTAATGAACAGGTCTTGGAAGCATTCCGTCGCACGCGTGCGCGCGCTCACACTCGTGCCGGCTGTAATGGAATTGCGCTAGCTGCTTGGTCTCTTTGTCTGTTGAGAGCATATTGGTGACCAGCTGGCCAATAAAGGCTCAGACAGGCCTGGACATATGCAGTGTACATTATATTGAGGGATTTACTGAATAATTTACGCCATACACACTGTCTGCCTCCTCACAGCAGCTGCGAAGCCACTTGCAGGATCTCAAATTCGGCCAATTGTTTCCTCCAAAGAGAACGTTTGTGGAAACCCGAGACACAGTAAATGGAGGCATTATTTCTTGTGTTTCTAGTATGAAGCGAGTGTTTGTGGGTTTAGAGGTCTGGTGCAGTTGCTGCCCATTCTCTGTAATATTGTAGGAATTGCTATTGACATAAGCTGTGGTGGCATTCCTGCTTAGAACTTATTTAAGCTTCATTTTAGCGGTTTTATTCATAGTTCTTGGATAGGATAGAAAAGGATAGAATGATGAGTTCAAACCTGCGTCGCCCGTTTGAGCACCATGGCTTAATGTAATCTCTAACCATGCGCTTCTACAGAATATTTGAAAACTTTAAATGTGATGTTCAATGCATCCATGATCACATATCAATAGTTGGACTGAAATGGAAACTGAGGCACACACGCAGGCTTGAATGTGCATTCTGCGGAATAGTTCCTTTTGTGAAATAGAAAAGGCATACTAGTTTGGAACAACATGAGGGTAAAGGATGGCAGAATGCAATTCTTTCAGTGAACGGTTTCTTAAAACATGTTTTGGAGAAAGTTATTACATCGGATGTCAGATCTCTCGTTAATATTAATACAGTCATCTGAAAGGACGAGTTTGAATCATCATTATTATTCAGCTAGGGAAAACTGTTCAGCATCTGTTATTCTGTAAGTAGGCACCTAATGAGACAGACAAAGGCTGCGAGAGAAAGAAACATGTAACTGCTCTTAAGCAGAAAGTGGAAAGGCTGTTTCTATGAAAGGAGAGCCCTGGAACTGTGCGCCGGAGAGCCAACAGTCAGCAGCTAATAATATCTGCTGATGTTAATCCAATTAGAGTTGATTTAACACTTTACAGAGCATGATTTATAGAGGCGTTTATTGGTTTTCTGTAACATAATCAGTTTGGAAACTTAATGCATTGTTTGGGAATGCATGTGTGACTGGAAACAGGGGGAGAGCAACTTGTGCTCTGGGTTATTTGAAATGATACCCCCATTAATAACACCAACTCTGGCCCTGCTAGGGCTGTTTTTCTTGGGCTTTCTCTAATCCTCGGGACCAGCACAATCTGACAATAATTCAATCTTCAGAGAGGGAGGAAAATGAGCTGTATTTAGTAAGATTAGTGAGGACAGTAGTGTCTAGCCCTCCTGCCTCCCAAATGAGCGGCTTTTTTTCCATCTTGTTGATTGTTTGGAGAGTTTGATGGAGCCAGCGTTTCAAACCCATGCTAATGGAGGTTAAGAGACCCTGATTTGATATCGGAGCAGACGTAGGTGATTAATCTTGTACAAATAGAGGTGTCTTATATTACTGATTGAGCTGAAGGCTAAATCAAAGAGAAAACCAGTGCGTGTTGATCGCCGCTAATGCTTTCGAACAAACAGATATGTCGGTTAGCACAGGATCGCGACTGAAGGTGCCGAATCCTTGCTTTTCGAGTTCTGGTAATTGTTTTGGCTGTAGTCTTATCTTCATTTGTGTGTTTTTGGATGCAGTCACCCAGTTGCAGATGACCCTGGCTTCAGTGCAGGAGCTGCTGGTCCAGCAACAGACGAAAATACAGGAGCTGACACAAGAGCTGGCTAACTCGCAGGTAATCACAGCACAACACTGGCCACAATGGTAAACAGAGGGATCTAATGAAGTCAAACAATAGTTTTAATCTGAATAACAATGCCGAATTTAAGTTCACTGATAATCTTCCCCTTCACCACAGCTCTTAAATTTATATTCAAAGAACATTCAGCAGGGCATATTGTAGGCCTGGGCGAAAAATCGATTGAATGAATTAATTTGATTTTTTTGTTACAGGCGATTTAAAATATAAGTAAATCGAATTTTTGTGTAATGGCGCATTTTTGCTCAGGTGCGTGATTTCACATCGAGCAGCTGTTACTACAAGGAGCCATAAATGAGAAGATGCGCAAATAAACGCTGAAAATGAAGTGTATTTGCGCATCTTCTCAGTTGTAACAGCTGCTCTATGTGAAATCACGCACCTGAGGGTATTTACCTTTACTTAGATTTAGAAATGTGGCGGAAGGCAAAGTATAGCGATTTTAGGCCTGTTGTACATAAAGCCTACACTGGTGTAAATTTGGAATGAAATAAGTGTGACTAAATGACATCATTACTTGTTTTGGGTGAGCGGGCCCTTTAAAATTTGTCCAGTAGTGCGGTAGTTGCAGTAAGTTTCCATATTGGGGTTTGGTTCAACCGAAGTGACTGGAAACCAAACAAATCATACAATCTGAACATTCCTTTAATTTTTGACACTTTTCATTACGGACCTTATGTAAGGAATGAATGTGACGTTTATGGTGCATGTGAGAGTAATAGTGACAACATTTTTTTTTTTTGCAAAAAATAATTCTGTGTACATTCCGTAAGCACCATTTTTAAACTGCGTAATCAACAGGTCAGATATGCATAATTTTTCATTCATCCTCTGAAATACCTTGGATACATGCATCACAGCTGAAACGTAAAAAGGAAGCAAAAAAAAAAAAAAAAAACTTGAGGAATTTGGCTGTCTAAAATGGTTGCATTCCTCCCTGGCTATGTAATTTCTCTTAGAGATATTATGAATGATAGTTTTGTTGATATGTTGAGTTTAAATAAAGCCCTCAGTGTGCATTTTCATAAGGCCCTTTGCGCCACTCTGTTTCAGGGGCGCATCCTCTATAAAACAAGGCCACTTTGAGTTTAAAACAACACAGGGCATTTTTCAGTGACACTGAGACTGATGCCTCACCCTGATGTGAATATTAGTGGTGACAGAACTCATATGCCGCTCACAAGAGAAAAATGTGCATCAGCAGGACAAGGCATGTCATGGGAGCTCCATAAAGAACATGTACGGCCATCTGCGGAACGCTCAAGTCATCCAGGGACAGGAAGTGAACCCACGCTGATGCCCCCTCCTGATCTCTCCTGTATCTGTCATTTGCTTTCTGCTAATTTCATCTGGACTGAAACCTCATTTAACCCCCACCCATACTTCGACTAGAAGAGAAGGACCAGTAGGATTTTCTCTGAGCTCCAACTTAGAGGCCTGTCAATTAAAGAATTATGGAGGAAGGAAACTTTATTGTTCATAAATAATGCTTGGGATTTCCCGTCATCTGTGGCAGCAGATAAAAAGTAAATTACTGGTTAAAAGTATCAATTATGTCCTCTATGTGCTTCATTTTGTTTGCACTAGCAAATAAAATCACTCTCTCTCTCTCTCTCTCTCTCTCTCTCTCTCTCTCTCTCTCTCTCTCTCTCTCTCTATATATATATATATGTGTTCTGTCTATAATATTTGAATATTTTTTTAATATAAAACAAATATATTTATAAAAATATATTATAAGTTATTTGAAGTATTAAATATATAGATTGTAGTAATTAGTAGAAAATATATAGGATATATATATAGTATTTTTTATTGATTAAAAATCGTGAATTGAATTGAAACAGTGTTTTTTTTTTTTACTTTTGAGAAACTAACGAAAGCTAAATTAATGGATAAATTATCTAAAATATAAACAAATATTTAGAACATTTAAAGAAACAAAACAATAAAAATTGTATATTAATAAGTATTATTAATTATATTTTAAGATGTAAATGTATAATAAATTATATATAGCTATTTTTTGGTTTTCACTTTTGAGAAACATTACCAAAAGCTCATTTATTTAATTATTTAAACCTTTATTCCACACAACCCACAGTGATAGCCAACAGAAAAATGATAAATAATGCACAGAAAAATACAGAAAGTGTACAGTACTGATGCTTTAGTCTTTATCACATTCTAATTTAATGCATTATGATGTCATTATCTTTCAGAAGAATGCTCATGATGATACGGTCTTCAAATCCTTTCTGAAGACATGTGCTTATCATCTATAAAGAGTAGTCATCTGAGGGAAATCGCCTGCTGAAAACACATTGCCATACCTCAGAATGTGAAACTCTATGTACTTTGTATCTTACGATACTGCAATAAATCTTCTCTTAACGGCTCCAAAAAGCGCTTTGGAATTGCAACTGAGGGCATGTTTTATGTCCACAGCTTGTTAAGCACATGGGTTGTTTTACTGAAGCATCTGGATCCCGTAGGAAAACATATGCAAACACATCTGGCCTTGCAACAAATTGAAGTGAAAATATGAATCTCTCACCCTTCTGAAGTTTGCAAGAATTGCATACTCACCACTCCCCCCCCCCCACCCACACTCCCCCCAGCATCCTTCCGTCGCCCTCTTGAAGTTTGTCATCCATAAACTGGCTTGCCAAATAATCTCCGGTTCACCTAAAGAGACACGCCTCCACTAGTTCCAGAAAAATGCCACCACATCGATCTATTGTTCAAAACACTTTAGGTCATCATCCACAACAACTGCCCTAAGTCAAGTAAAAATGGCTGAAATTCTCTGTCAAATTCCAGATTGAATTAAAAAGCTTCATTTGTCATGAGTGCCCTGCTGGAAAGCAGCAGTGTGTGTAAAGTATAGTTCACATCAAAACGCCCATTAAACAAATCATACAGTCTACTTTGCGCTGATCCTAAATTTTGTTTTGAGAGATGCGGGGCCCTGTTGTCTAGAGCCATATGGGAAATTCGGGAAATTATTTTCAGGTCCAGAGCATGAAATGAAGGACACGTGTTTAAGCCTTTTGGCTGCGTATCGTTTTTATTGTGCGGTTTTCTGAGTTGCCTTTTCCGAGTTCTTTACTCTGTGCAGAATGCGGCCAAGCTTGGCAATTAAACTCTCTAAAGCGGAAATGTGTATTTAACCAGAAACACATGGCGACTCCTGTTTCCTCAGCTGCTAAGTAAACATTTTTATACATATCTATATATTTCCAAAGCCACACAAATAAAATATATTCTGTTATGAGCACAGTGGTCCTGTTTCTCTTCAGCAATCACTCAAACTGTGGATATGTTTGTGCTCATAGTTTAATAGTCTTTTTAATCTCCGTAGATTGGGTGTATACTTTGTATTTCATCAGTGCTCACCTGACTAAATTCCCTTGTGCACACCTGAAGCTGTTATTCAAATGGTGATTGATAAAGTCTTCGACTGATAAAGGAAGTCAGTTGGGACTTCTAAAGTTGTTTTTTTGCATTGTCTTTGTACCAGTCAAAATTCTCAAGTGCTTTGTCAGGTACTTTCAGTGTTTTATTTCTTATTTTTTGGGATGATTTGAATTTTGGATTTTCTGAGCTAGTTCTCTGTGGAATGGACTTAAATATGATGTTATTATTTTGAAATTGTTAGTGATTTTCTTTATTTGACCTTTCTTTTTTTAAGCTCCAAAATTTGCCCACTGCTTTGTCAGAAAATTTCTGACTTGAATGAATTTTTTTCCATTTCAGGCAGATTGTCTACCACTCATTTGCCATCACTGACCTGTATTGTATCAGTTGATTTAAATGTAAGAGTTCTTTTTTATTTATTTAGCCAAAGCACTTTGTTCTCCTTGATAATATTTAATGCTGAATAACAGGCAGAATGTTGCACCTCATTCTCCTCATATATAAAGCATTATCATCTTGACTGGTTGAGTTTAATTGCTGTGCCGTTTGAATATAACGATAGCTGTCTTTATTAGTGGCTGCTTGTGGAAGATTAGGAGCGCTTCGATTTTTTTCCCCCTCTTCCACCGCAGAACGCCCTGCCACTGAGAAAGTGAATAAACAGGCTCAAATAAATCGTACCAGTGTTTTCACCAGAAAACACTCCCTTGGGATTTATTTTCAAGCTGATTCCACCATAAATATACATGTATTAAGCGGTGAAAAGAGCATCACAGAGAATTAATTTGCATTCAGACGTTTCTTAACTTGCCTTGTTAAGATATTATCCGTTGTTAATGTTCTGCAGACATTTGCTTTAATGTATTCCTTGTCTGACTGCTGTTTCTGCGTAAGTACGTGCATATACCTCTCTTGTACGGTACGCTCCACCTCCTTAAATAATTACCCAGACTGTAGCAAAGCTTTGTTCACACTTAAGAGGGTGATGGACCCCGATCACACTGCACTGACCCCTCTGACTGGATGACTGCTCACACAGTCAAAGACATGCAGAGGAAGGCCTTTAGCAGCAATTAAACGGTCATCACTAAATGTGTGTGCGTGCGTTTGGCTCTCGAAAATGAAGAATTGCAACGGCGGAACTTTAAACACCGCCGGCTGAGAGGTGCTTTGTAGCCTCTGTTAAAATATTATTTAGATTTTATGTCCGAGAAGTGTAAGCTAAGCCTCCGAAGCAATTAATTTTTTTTTTCCCCGTTACAAAGGTAAAATGAGCAAGAGGTACATTCCAGCCTTATTATATGGGGTGCCGTGGGGAGTGTGGGATTAAGATGGCCATAATGAGGTGAGGCCTGTAATAAGAGTGTCTTCACCAGGCCTAATGCGCTCGGCTCGGATCAGATGTGGCCTCTTGGAAAACGCTGCACTTATCTGAGGGCTTTAGGAGCAGAAAGGAGACAAAACCGCCGTCCCTCCCCAGCCCTCGCTGTAAACGAGTCCGATCCTTTTCAGATGTGATTCAATTAATTTACTTTAGATTTAATTACATGTGGAAGAGTCCGAGTTATCCCTCGCCTCTCGATAGGGGGTCTCTGCTTTCTAACTAGTCGCCCCCAGTGACTCCGATGTTCTTAATTACACTTTTATTTTCCTTTTCCCCCCAGCCCTTTTTTCACTTCCTCTTCCTGCTCTCGTACCCCCTCAGCGGGCAGAAAAACTGGAATGGGATTATGGGTAGATGTGGGATGTTTGTTTGGGGATGGTTTAAAGAGTCATTGTGTAGCCATAGAGGAGCGGTTTGAGAGAACTGAAATTAAAATGTAGAGGGGCTACAAATCTTTCTTTTTTTTTGTGTGTGTGAAGAGGGTATCTTTTTATAAATTGACATTACCAACCACCTGTCTGTTTAGGGGGAAAAAATGATGGATGGATTATTTTGGACCTTTTTTCCCCTTGAAGTCATTTGCTATTCAAATGTTTTCTGGCCACTTCAATTGGCCATCACTCCCTTCAGCAATTCATCCCATGGCAAGCAGTTGGCGATAAGGCTTCTTTTAATAAAAACCTCCCTGACTTGATGAATACTGCCATTGTTGTGCCAGGGACCTCTTATCAAACACCTCTGTCCTGCTCAAATCAGCAGTCTGCAATATGGAAAAATATGTAAAAATGGTATGATTAATTCCCTTGGCCTTTTTTTTTTGAAAGATCCTGACCTTCTGGGTGGAGAAAATACAGTAGCTGGGACTCGTCAGTGTAGTTGTGGTTTGATATTGAGACTTTTGTTGTGTTGTATTGGCAGTTTGAATGCATCGAATTATTGTGTTCATTGAGTGACTCTTGACAAATCAAATTAGAAAAATTCACACTCTAACAGATCGCTGCATGCCAATATAACAGGTTCTGGTAAATAAGGCCTGATGTGTTAGAGCTTTCACATTCTGGGGCAGATTTTCACTTTTAACAACAGTAGAGAAAAGCCGATGTTAAGGTCAGTTTAGCAGCATTTTAAAAGATGACCATGATTACGTTTACAGGGTTTTCAGAATGATCCTTGGTTCATGTTTTGAGGTGTGGAAAGCCTATAGGGGTAAATAATAAGCGTTTTAAATTGGTTTCCAAAACCAAAATGATGGTGATGATCATTTGTAATTTTGTCTCTTCAGGCCTCATCTGCCACCAACCGCATGCTGGAGTCTCAGAGCATCAGTGAACTCAAGGCTGAGATTTTATCTCTTAAGGGTCTTCTTCTCGGCAGGTAACTTTTCACTTTTTTAATACATCTCTAACAATAGATGCCATATTTGATTTGACGGACAAACTGTGGCTTTGAAGGATTTAGAACCTTGTGTATTTTGGTGTCAGTCTGTCAGTTTGACACCCTAAACATTAAAATTGGTTTTCCACAAATTGCAGAAATTGCATTATTATTTTCTGATGCATAACAGTATGACATATTAAACAAACAGTATTTTCCTCACGCACTGCCTCGCTTTTGTTTGAGTAAAATAAAGTTTGACACCCAAAAGCCATGTCCTGCCGTTAAGAATTTCTTTATTTTACGGTACGTTCAGATTTGTGCTTGAAAACTAAGAAGATGCATGTACTTAACATTTCATATCCTGAAAGAGACCTTTAGTTGATGCATACAACATGCATGCTTTGTAATCTCACTGTGTAAATAAATGAGTGGAGAGCATTGTTTCTCACTTAGGGCAGCTGATATTAGTATGCCTTGGGACGATTTGGCAGATAAATGTGTCTGAAATGGTTTGATCTGTATGTGTCATATCGTTCTCTTCACCGGGGCATGTAGCTGGAACCAGCTCATTACTGGTTAATGAGGCCTGCTGCATCCAACAGGTTCCCTCAATGCCCCAAGATGGATCTTCCCTCACTTTCATTAATGTTTACTTGATTATGTATGTGTCATGCAAATTAAGATCTAAGTAATCTCATACATCTGAAATTCACACAGATAAAAGCTTTCGTTTGTCTGCCGTTTCGTTCTCATTAAACATTTTAAGCTGTAATTACCTTTTTCTTCCAGTGTCTGAATGTTGTGTCTGGTTGTCCTTCTCAAGATGTGAGATCTTTGCTGTAAATACAAACCAAGCTCACCATCTGCTCAACTTGTTGCCTCGTGCATTCAAACAAAACCACCCTGAAGTCGCTTTTGAATTTATTTTACCTTTGTTGTGAGGACATGCTTTGTTTTGAATCAGATGCCAGGTGTGGAGTACATATGGACATAATCTCTCATGTACTTTCAGACTGACAAATCTGCTCGTGTTCCCAAAGCACAATAGCTGGACTCGCTTGTGCATATTTTAGGCAGACGCAAGCCTGAGGCACAACGTGTCCTCTGTTGTGAGAGATTTCAGCAAAGATTTCGAAGAAAGCGCTTGTAATTTTCTATTCACGTCCTCTTTCTTCTCAGGAGACAGTTTCCCGCTTCGCCCTCCGTTCCCAAAATCCCATCCTGGCAAATCCCTCTCAAACCCGGATCGCTGTCCAACCCGCCCTCCATCAACCACACCAACAGCAGCAGCGACATCTCGCCCGTCAGCAACGAGTCAGCCAACTCCTCCCCCATCAAAGAGGGCAACAGCTCCCAGGCCACCCCGTCTGGCTCGCTCTGCCTGAACGGAGACGTGGGCCTGGGCTCCATTCTCCCTCTGGACCTGAAAGACCAGGTCCGTATGGAAGTCCAGGGCGAGGAGGAGAAGAAAGAGGATGATGAGGATGAAGATGAGGATGACGATGTGACCCATGCGGATGAGGGAGACCACCTGAGCGTGCAGACGGAGGACAGGAAAGGAGGTGATGGACAGATAAATGAGCAGGTGGAGAAGCTGCGGCGTCCAGAGGGTGCGAGCAACGAGAGCGAGGTCGATTAGAAAGAAACTTCATCCGTCCATTGGCTTCTCTCGGTTTCCTTGGAGTTCATTTAAGATCTGATATCACACCCTCATCGCAGTAAAACGGCTACCGTGAGCATCATTTAACATTGTACGAAAGCAGCAGGTGAGGTGGATTATGCTCCTTTCACTGCAGTTCTTTACCCTTTTGACTTTTCAACATGCAAACTTTCAACGTGCAAACCAGACTGAAGGCACAAACCCTTCTGCATGCCCGAACAAGCACAGCAACAGAAATTTCTGGAAAGAAGACAAGAGAATTATGACTTTATGTTTCGCAGTCCATACATTTCCCCTAAATGCTAGCTAGCTGTTTTACTAGAGACTGTAGTACTCCAAAAAAATGCCTGTTTAAGTGTACCATAGCACCTCAATAGTCAATACAAATGTCATGTACGTGGTGTTAAGACGATAGACAAATCAGAGGCCCCACAGAATTTTGTAGTGATCTGAGATCTGTTTCAACGCCATATTTTTTGTTTTGTTCAGCAGTAAACACTAGTTCTGGATCAGACCTTGTAATCTGTCGTAGTGAACCAATTCTCCTTCAGACGTGTAGTACAGCAGGCTTCAGCAGTCTGTGTAACAACGAGGCCTTGTATTTGTGTTTAGAGTGATGGTGGATTTGAGATTCCTGTGGGAGAAAGAGAGAGAGAGAGAGAGCGAAAACGCGCATGAGAATGCAGACAATGAGGCGAAAGAGAAATGTGTTTGTCTCTGTCGTTTCTCTCAAGTCTCCAGCAGGGTAGCTGATTTGGTTTATGAAGTATGTTAATAATCAAATGATCGACAAATAACAGATGTATTAGTTCATGCGGCTTGAAATGTCAAGGAGGCTAAAATCGGAAATCTAATACTGAAAGCCTGTTATATTGTATTATATTACATGACAAACCCTCCAGTCCAAATTATATAGGCCTCCTGCAGTGAATAATCTTAACATGAAACGGTGCTGGGGTTTTGTAATTAAACCGTGTAAAACAATGGATGCTTCAGCGGAGGTGCTGACAGTTGTGCTTTTCTCTTTGGGGGCTTTTCTCTCAGAAAGTCCTGAGAGGATTAAAAAAGAAGACGAAAAAAAAAAATTTCCCGTGATGCAAATGGAGAGTAGCGTATGAATATTTAACTAATGGAATTACTCACTCACCAGCTGATGAGAAACAAAGCCAGAGAGATCCTGGAGTGAGAACGAGTGTCAGATCCATTGTGACATTTTCACTTTTAACAAATGACCTTCAGAGTAACCGGATTACAGTGCAGCCAGGTGAATTGTGGGTCTGGGACTGCACAATGAAAGAGTCATGTGCGTACGTCTTCTTACTTCCTAGATTAGGAATGGCTTAACACTAACCCACACAAGAATAGTATATTCTTTCATATGATACAATGTCGAGAGAAACCGTGAGTTGACTTTATTTTTTTTTTTTCTAAAACTTGGGTGATGATTTGAAAAGCTAAAAATCCAAATGTGAAGTGAACATTAGAGGAATAGTTCAACCCAAACCACAACAAATGTGATTTACTGAAACCTTTTTTTTTTTTTTTGTGGAAAAAAAATCACACTTCTCCTTACCATAGATCAACAATTCATAGCAACCATGTCTGGTAAAACTCCAAAAATATCCCCTGAAACACCATTAAAGAACCAGATCAGTCCAATTGATGAATGGTTTTTGATTAACTGGTTGATCTGGTTCAGAAATCACACTACACATTTCATTCGCAAAATTTGACTGATCTGGTTCTTGAGTTAAACTCCGTACATCCGGAGTGGTTCTCAAGTTAACAGTTCAAGAACTGTTCAGACAAAGTTTTTTTTTTCTTTTTTTGGAGCTCAACTGGTCTCTATTAACTTGTACACAAACACTATTCAAAACATAACACTGTTTGTCCCATAAAAAAGGCTGTTTGTAATGACATGAAATTGAAAATAACATGTTTTTTTAGTGAACTATCCTTTTAAAGGAATCAGTAAAGTCTGTTTAATCTTGAAAGTAAAAGACAGTTTTTGGTGTCAGAAGTGTCATTGCAGAGTTACCGAAAGTTAGCTTTTTAAGTGAGAGGAAGGAAGACCATCAGCTTCAGAATGAGACAGAGCTTTAGTGTGAGTGTGAGTGTGTGTGCATGTATCAGTTTTGCTTAAAACCACATTCAGGAGTTCCTGCAACTGGCAGGTTGTTTCTAGCAGTGTGGCGACAGAGACCTTTAAACAACATGGTATGCTAATTTTAGCTAATCATTGTAAAGCTGCTATGAGGGCTACTGATTGCCTTTATCTCTTTTAGTGTTGCACACTCATCTCCAACTGTTTTTCTGACAGTCATCCTGCTGCTCAATTTCAGCAACTCAGTTTAGTGATTTAAGCATTCGTTCTCATTTGCGTGAGCTGTGTGTGTGTGTGTGCGCCCACTGGATCACTTTTATAAGTAAGCTTACGTCAAAGGTCTGTAACAGTTTGCACAAACTGCACATTGTTGCTGTATGTGGGCTCTGTTGATGTTGATGTTGTTGACACCCTGCCGGTATTTGTCTCTGAAAAATTCTGGTATGAAAGATGAATGTACATAATTGTAATAAATTTGATTTAGCACAAATTTCCTTTATTTTCTGTTGATTTTTTTTATTTGATCAGGAAGGATTTAAGAAAGGAGTCATAGTATTAATTAATCAATTATTCATTGATGTAAATGATTCATATATAATACATGCATTTATTTTGGTTCCGTTCCAAAATAAATGATTATAAATATAAATTAAATTTAAATTAGGCAGTTGTTTACACAAGTACAAATAATTATTAAATGTAAATTATTTACTTTTTTTTATATAATTTGCACATTAAATGAGATGGTCACCAGCCTTAAAGAAACTGTGTGTAAAGTCTGCATAACTATGTATTTGATCTGACTCTAAATTTCACAGTAGCTCAGCATTCTTCTTGGCATTTTCAGTGGACTCTATTAAGTGTATTTCAGTCGATAAACCTTGATCCTAAAGCAGCACTGTTTAAAAATGTAAAAAAGGCCCCATTCCACTGTAGTAAGCAATACAAATATTCCAGTGCATTATCAAGTTTATGAATTTAATTTGTCTGTCAAGGTCTAAATGATCAATAGCCTTGCACATATTGATGTGGTGTATAAACTTCTCAAAGGTTCGATACCGCATCCCTTTGTAATCCATTAACCTCTCCCCGGAGTTCAGGCCAGGCTCAGATTTATAGGGGCTGCTGTAATAAATGCACTTGTACATCATTTAGTGTCTTATGGGACAAGCAGTGCGTTCCTGCCCAGAAAGCCTCTTCCATCCCAATCTCCAACCCTTTGGAGTGGTCCTATAGGTGAGGCTTACCGCTCATTTTGGCCCAACATGACTCATAGTAACAGGTTAAGATGCTGGAAAGCTAGAGCAGGGAACACAAGGAGGCTGAAGTCTTTATGTCCTTTCAGAGCGATGGAAAGAAAGGGTTTATTTAACAGACACTGAAGGTTCTCTGGAGCTTCAACCTCATCAGTCGGCTTTACTAAACGGAGTGCGCTCAATAGGCTGCTGCTGTATTGATGTGTGCTGAACTCCATTGTTCTCGTGAACTGAGCACTCAGCAGGTTAGAGGGCTGAGTGTCTCCTTGGATCAATGCAAGGGTTGTTAGCCCTTCCTGCTCCAGGAGGTTCACTGAACACAGCCTGCAACCGCTCGCAGCCCGGGGTGCTCATGGAGGAATTGCAATAGGTGACGCCACATCACCTCAAGTCCCAATCTGGATTGTCTTTTGCCATCCATATCTTACAGAGCAATTTAAGAGAAAAAACCTGAAGAGATCAAGCAACCACTTCTGTGAAGTTTAAAATGATGCATTTCAAAATAGTGCTTCGTGACTATTAGTTAAACTAAATTATGCACTTCAGTTTACATAACTACAAATTATTAATAAATAATTTTATAATAACACTATAAATGGGTTCACAATTGAAAATTAATTAGAATTACAGACATTTTTAAGGTGACATCATGAAAATCTGACGTTTTCCATGCTTAAGTGCTATAAACGGGTGCCTGGTGCATCTACCAACCCAGGAAACCCAGTCATTTTTTTTCTTGGTAAGCCTTTCTCTGCAAGCTTGTAAAAAAAAAAAAAAAAAAGCTTTAGATTTTGCTCCCCCGTGACATGGAAAGGGGATGTTATTATAATATTACCGCTCCTTAATCTGCAAGTTTCCACCCACGGCACCATCATTTTGTTGTTTTCACAAGCGACAATGGTGTACCAGTTCTAATGCCATGGTGAAAGCAGTGCAGAGCAGTGGATTTATTGATTTATTTACACTACTGCCACACAGATCTAATACAAACAGGAGATTTCTTTGCCAGCTGTTTACATTCACAGACCTAACTGACTGTTGGTTTCTTTTCTTTCTTTTTTTAAAAAACTTTTTTTGACAAACTTGTGTGTATTTGACAGTTTATGAAAGATAACTTTATTTAGTACTAATATGCCATGTGATAGTTGTTTTCCATTGTGTGTGTGTGTGTGTGTGTGTATGTGTATATATATATATATATATATATATATATATATATATAATATATATATATATTATATATATATATACAGTATGTATAATTTGTATTTTTTTTCATACATATAAAATATTTCTATATAATATCAATTATATGAATATTAATACAGTCATGGCCAAAATATCATATATTTAATAGATGTGTATTTTTTTCTCTATTAATTTGTGTTGTCTCCCAAAACATGTAATAAACATGCTTTAAGTCCTGGTGTCCCCAACAGTCGACATGTATGAAATCGATGTCCTGTTTCATATCAAAAGGTCATATTTCGATTCCAAACCACATAAACAATTTTCTGAGATGTTGATTTATGACAAACTAATTAAAGGTTAGTCAGATTTAAAAGATAATTACAAACTGTTATCATATTTCCATAAGGGTATCACACTTGATTACTAAATTAATGTCAGACATATTTAAAGACCAAGTAGTGGGAGTGATCATGGTGAAACATCCAATGATTTGGTATCTCTAAAAAGCCCTGAATGTGACGGCACAGGACATCCAGACTTAAAACTGTGATCGTAACGTCTCAAAGAAATCGCTAAAACATAATGTCCTCCATATTTGGTAGTCAGGGGGATATATTCAGATTCACTTTTATATATTCACAATTTACATTATATGATCAGGCTTATACAGTAGCCACATATTCAGATTTACACCTATATAATTGAATAGATTTGTATAAATTACTTATTGTTTGGCACCTCACAAAATATGTGTGTGTGTATGTGTATATATACATATATGTGTGTGTGTGTGTGTGTGTGTATGTGTGTGTATGTTCCTGGATCAACATTATTGTTCAAAAATATAGACTTAACCCAATCCCTAAACCTAACTCTACCCATAATTTATTTCTAAAGTCAGTGGGAAATGATAGCTGATTAACAAGGATGTAGAAGCACCTAACTCTGGCTGTAAGCCTAATACAGATAAGTTATAGCTCAATTCTGATTGGTTGATAAAATTGTTGTTCCAGGATCAACAAGGATGTTGATCCAAAAACATGTTGTACTTGGTGAAATCACGCTCACACACACACACACACACACATATATACACCATACATACACACATATACAGTAGTCAATATTTTAAGTTGTTTTATTTTAATCAAAACATTTCATAAAAGTTGTCCTAAAACCAAAATGTGTCTTGTCCTAGGACAACTTTGAAGAACCATTTTGAACCACTTCAGATGTTGACTACTTATATATATATATATATATATATATATACACGCACGCACACACACACGCATTAGCATGCTGTATACTGTTCAAGTGTGTAGAATTATATGTATATCATTATTTATTTTTTATAATTTATTGCAATTTAATCTCAGTTTCTTTGTAATTTCATCATGTAGCACTAGGGGGTTGTGAACCCTGGTTTTGGAAACCATGCGTTTGAAAGTGTGCTATATGTGCTATTAGCAAAACTAAAGGACACTTTTAACACCCTTAAACATAACTTTCATCACTACAGTGCTGTCATAAAAATGGAATTAGAACACATTCCATATTAAAGATATCAGCCGATGCCAGTCATACCTATCTTTATTTTTAACAATAGCACAGCAGGTGCCCCATTAAAGCAGTATCCCTGGACACAATCCCAGTCGCCGGGGCAGAAAACCTCTCCAAGTTCTCTCAGCTTTGCATGAGAAAGGTCAAGCCTAATTCTACAGGGATGGACCAGAGGGGTGACTTCCTCCTTCCGTCTCAGATAAGATAAGCAGGAGCGCATGCAGAGCTGCATGTGTAGGAGGGAGCCTGTTTGATGTTGTGCTAATGTGGGTCCAGACCTCTAGAACACCACTGGGTATCCTACACTCAAAGGGAATCTGCTGATGGACAGATGGTAGCACGCACCACGGGACACTCGCGCTCTATGCTGATGGAGTCAGCTGCGTGCGATGTTGCGCTTCACCCTGCAAAACACAGAATCTGGTTTCTGTCATTGTGCTGCGAGAGCCTTGGGCACACACTTTGGAAGCCCTCTTATCTAGACTTTAAGTAACAAGGTTAATTTGGCTTTAAAAATCATGATGTCAAACTTCAGAGTCAACTATGAGGAAAACTACAAAAAACTCACAATGCATGATAAAGCCCAAAAAGTGTATGTGCCACAATATTCCATGGAATGAAAGTTGCAAAAAAGGCTGAAAAATATAAAGATGAAAAAAGATGACAAAAAAGTTTTACTTAAGAACAGCAAGTGTTTCAGTCATAACATGACCTTACCTCATTACAATGGATGGATGGATGCATTTATATGGCGCTTTGTGTGTTGTTGTACAATCACATGGGGGGGGTCTCTCCTCAACCACCACCAGTGTGCAGCATCCGCATTACAATGCCAGGTGCAAGAGTGATCTTATAAAAAAAAAAAAGAACACATGGTTTTGTCACCCAATATATGTGATGTAAAAATATTTGTATTGATCGTGTGATTTATACCAAATTGTATATGACTAGTGAAAACTGCAAATCTCAAAAATGCAGAATTCACTCTTGCACCTGGCAAGAGAAGGTCACGCTGTGACCGAAACACCGTTCCTCAGTTAAATTTTATTTATTTATTTATTTATGTATTATCTCACATTTTTTGCTTTTTTCATCTTCATAGCGTTGGGAGTTTTTTGTCACTTCCAACTTGTATCGAGTGACTTCCTTACAGTTTATGCCTCGATATTAAAAACACACACACATACACACATATATATATATATATATATATATATATATATATATATTAGTATAATAGAAATCGGTATATATAGCGCTCTTCTGGGAGCTGGAGTTTAGGTGACAATGGGCCAAGGTCGCATGAGAAGGCCTGCATGAGACCTTAGTTTGCTAAACCCTAGTGCAAAAAACCCTGCATAGTCATAAAGCACTTTGTCATCACTTATATGATTGTTCAATCGAGCAGGATTGCATTTCGCCCTGCTGTGTGGCTGCTGTCACTTGATGTTCCGCTGGCCCTGTTTCAACTCTAAATGGAACAAATACCCGCCGCCGTCATCCTCATGCGGCAAGCACTGTAGCTCTGGTGGTCAAAACGGTGTCACGTCTTGCAGAGGAGGTTTGGAAGAACAGAGGGTGGGGTGTGAAAAACAGAAAGAGGGAAGAAAACAATAGCATGCTGTAAAAGAGCAGAATAAATCTCCAGGGAGCTGAGAGCCCCTGGAAGTGGTAATACTGGAGACAATATTTATGAATTGGCCTGTAATGAGCCATCAGCGGCATGGCGGATATGAGTGCGCCACCGGAGAAAAATGCCCTTGTCCTACACGGACCAGGGAGAGCATCCGTGTTATAGTGGGTAGAATGGATTATCTAGGGGTGCTTGTCGCTTGGTGGAGATTTGGGACTGCAGGCGGTGGCGGGGCAACAGGTGCGGCCCTCGCCAAGGCTTGCAAATTAGACAAATCGCATGCGTGGCACCTGAAAGACGCCGGAGGCTCTGAGGAGGAAGCGAAAGGAAAGCTCGACCTGGCACTGACTCTCTGATAGGACTGGCTCGTCCTTCCCTATTGCAGTCTTTCTCAGTGGTGTACTTTCCACATGCAAATGCGGATTGCAACCCTGGGAGGATGTTCTGGGTGACAGCGACATGCTCCCATCTTCTGCTATAACTCGGCGCCTAAACCAACAGATTTGCTTTTAGCTTAGAGCACAGAGTTTATGCCTTAATTAAGACGATGAATACCACTGCTAACTTCCTCATCACGGTACCTGTGTAATTACACCAGCTCTGCTATATCCTGGAGCACAGCTCTTAATGACTGTGGAATAAGTAAGATGTCTGATGCCTGGAGAAATAACTAAGTCTCTTGTACAGCTGGAGGGTTGCTCTGTCATTAACGTGTTTATTAAAGACTGTTTAGAAATGTGCTGCTTGCATAAAATGCTGTGTGCTTTGAAACCATGCTAAAATGTTGTTGGAAACAATAAAGCCATTAAGAGACCTGATATGATTTCACAAATGCTGCTTTGTAAAGATTTCACGGCCCTCGAATGTGGATTTAGTTTGGACTAAGATGCACCAAAAGTGATATGTTACAGGGTTCTAACCACATGCGGCATGATTTGCGTCATTCTTGGTAGCTCCGCCCACCACAAAATCTCATTAGTCCAAAGACGTGCAATCACATAACTGTACATTAAACATCAAATGCCTTCTGATTGGCTGTGATAGTGTGGCGTAGCTCAGCAGTTTCATGTTTAGTGTGCGCAGACAAATTACTTGTTGCTGGAAACATGTCAAAGACTGTTAGTCTCACAAGCCAGTGTTTTGACTATCAGAATTAGATTTGGTGCATATTTTAAATTAGCCAAAACCGTCCATTCAGATATAAAGGCTGCTTCAGACTGACATGTTTAACCTCACACTTCACTGGAGCTTAAGTGTCGTTCAGGAGATAGTATTACAAGAGGGTGCATCAACCGTAAATGTAAACATTACTTTACTTTTGGGGAAGTCTTGGCCTAATGGTTAGAGTTTGACTCCTAACCATAAGGTTGTGGGTTCGAGTCTCGGGCCGGCAATACCACAACTGAGGTGTCCTTGAGCATGGCACCGAACCCCCAACTGCTCCAGAGCGCCGCAGCATAACTGCTGCCCACTTCTCCGGGTGTGTGTTCACAGTGCGTGTGTGTGTTCACTGTTGTGTGTGTGCACTTTGGATGGGTTAAATGCAGAGCACAAATTCTGAGTATGGGTCACAATACTTGGCTCTATGTCATGTCACTTTCAATTATCTGCCACAAATTCTCACATTTCTTTAAAAGTTTTCATGTCATGAACACAGACATTTTAAACTATCTATTTTATACAACTATTATACTTAATATATTAACTTATTTTCATAAATTATAATTTGTTATAACAAATTTAAATAATTATGTTTTAAAACATCGTTAAAAAAATTATAATAATAATGTCATAAACAGACTTTTTTCTCCACAGGTAAGAAGGGGGTGATATATTAGAGCTGTTAGAAATTGTGTTGGTATTTTTTGAAATATAGAAATTGATATTTTCCCCCCGAATATGTATTTTCCCCTCTTAGTATGTTAATTTTGCTGCCAAAGTAAATGTGCTAACCTAATTTTATTATATGTAAATAATTATATATTTATATAAATATTATTTCTATCATATTAATTTATTTACTTTAATAAATGTATCTTTAAATTATAATATATACGCTATATATATATATATATATATATATATATATATATATATATATATAAACATTTTTCCCACTTCAAGCACTTTATTATTAGTATCAGCACAATCTTTCCAATCTTCACCTCTTCCATTCTGCAAATATCACATTGCTGATGTATCGGGTATTGAATGACAGTATTTTAAGTGTGTGGAGTGAGAAGACCAGTGTGTTATCAACCATCACCATAATGCAAAAGATTAGCACAAGCCCCGTCCCACCTGTTTTCACGTTTCTTTTCATAAGGGCCGCAGCTGCTGCACCAAACAAGGCATTTTAAAAGCTCTTATTTACCTTGACCCGGTTCACAAGGATGCACTGGGAGATTCTGTCATGTCCTTATGGCCATCATGCAAACATGCATTGCTGGTGGCTTTAGTGTCAGAGCAGAGCTGTGGAGAGCTGCTGAATGTCATCATATCCTGTGTGGTTCATCAAAAGAGCTGCTTTTTCTAATTCTCTTTGTTCCCTTTCAATCAAGTCTGATTTAAGAGTCAGTTAAATGGACGAAATTGGTAGCTGGCTTTTATTTCTCCCTCCCTCTCTTCTTTCATTCAATAAGGTTCAATTTGAAAATGGTCTGGTTTGTATCCTTAATAGGCTATATATGCCCGCTGCACTGTGTGCAGGTGCTCCCAATCACAAGAAGCAGTGCGCGCACACACTGTGACAATGTGAAACACCGCGATTTATCGCTTGCATTTGCGTGATGTTTTTCAGCGTTGATTGCCTGGCTGGACGTGTGATTTCATAGGGCCACGTCTCCATCTGTATACACCATTTTCTCTAAGTATTGAACATTTTCATCTTTCTTCAATACAAGCTAATTGCATTAAGTTTGAGCAATATTCATATTGCCGCGCATTGTGCCCCTGCGTGGCAGCTCTGTTTTATGGCTCCGGCGCGCGCTGTCAACCGCGTGTTCCTGCCGTCATCAAGGCGCTAAGGACCACATCAACCATCTCCGCTCATTCGCAGCGAGCCTGCTGGGCTTTCCCCCGCAAGAAACCCGACCAATTCTCTGTGGAATCGTGCTAAATTAACCAAATTTACAGCTTAGCACTCAAGGATCTCCTTAGTTGGTAAGTAAATGGCCCTCGCTGGCGTGCGCGCGTGCGAGAGTAATGCCTTGTTGCTCCCAGTACTCTCTTTCTGGACGGAGTCGTAAAGAGCTGAAAAATCTCCCCAGTGCTCCAGAGATGGCTGTTCAGCCTTTAAGCAAACTGCGTGTAATCTAACCTAGCCCGAGTAACAAAGTCGGCTAAAACAGTGTTATTTAATCATTTCCACATATTTTCAGTCCTGTGATGATTAGAGAACGCGCTGTTATCAGGCCCACACAGAATCTGCGAGCTCTACAAATATACGAGAAATCCAAGCTTCCCAAATATTACACATCCCCGCATTTTATTATTGTTTGGCTAATTTGATAAAGCCTACTTTCAGCCAGCAGTGCCGAGAAAGGCTTTGAATTGGAAAGGGCCGTAGTGATGTCACGACCTGCCCGTCTCAGCTCATGAATATTAAGTTGTTTCGACCTGACCTTGCATATGTATCAAATATATAAATAAAGAAAAAAAATACAGATCAAATTACAAACAATTTGTTTGCAAACATCCTCGTCGTCCTACCAATAAGAGTGCCGTTATAGAAAATATAAAGGCATTTTGGTAACGTTTTCTTTTTAATTAACATGAACTAACAATGAGAAAAGCCTAAACCCTATTTAGTGTAAATTTCTAAATACATTATTAAGATCAAAAGTAGTACCTGTAAATATTATTTTAATATTTGTAATGTTACAATGTAATTACACAGTTAAGTAGACTACTACATGTACTTGCTATATGGTTAAGGTTAGGATGAAGGTTTGGTTTAGGGAAAGTTGCATGTAATTATGCATTAACATTGTTAGTTAATGTTAGTTAATACATTATGTTTGGCTGATGGAATCTTGTAAAATGTTACTCAGATTTTATATAAATATTTTTTTGCAGATTCCTACTGGGCTTTTATACATTTTATAATTGTTTAAAAGTATTATCATAATTTTTAACATGTATGTAAATGCCTAAAACAAGGGCATTTCGTGTCTTTGCATTGTGTATTGGCATTTTACAGTATTTAATTATTTCTTTATTCTTTTTAATGTCTGTATTAATATCTGGGTTTAAAATGACTTGTAAAGTTTACATTTACAGAGAAATTACCTCTTATCCCTTGCACAAAATTGCTATTAGGAGATTCTGATTGTGGAAATTTGGCTCAGACTGAAATTCTTCACTTGTTTACGTGCAGCTGCGCAGCTTCAAGTAAAAACTTGCGTGTTTTCGACAGGTGTGTCTTTAGTTAATGTTAAGATAAGAGCATATTAAATCATTCTTAGCTTTGGATGTGCTTTTCTGTTACAATGATTTGCCAAAATCTGAAATACGGTCTACTGAACGAGCTTGTTGTGTCTGACTACACACATTTAAAGTCATATTTATGCTGAAATCTCCCCTGATCCAGAACATAATTGAGCATTTCTCCTCATTTCAGTAGACATGAATACAGAGAATAGCATTTGTACATAGCGGGCCTGTGACATTACCGCCAATAAGGTCTTGTTAAAGTTAAATTGGCTGAATGTGTGTCTAATTCTCTTTTTCCTTCGGGGTCCCTGAACTTAATTTTTCACACAAGCAGCAGCTGCTACCAGTGGCATGGCAGCTTCCTTATGAATCCTTTTTTTAAACTCTGACCAAAGGTCTCTTTAAATAAAGCCACGCATGAATGGAAATGGCAAAATGAATGTGAATGCCAAAGGTTACGCGGAAATGGATGAGATTTACAGACGCATACTAAAAACAGAACAATACTGCAATTATATGCACAAATGGAATGATTATTTCCAATGTTTATGACAAGCATATGAAATGCGATTTGTAACTAAACAACCGTACACTTCTGAATTGTCAGAAATACACAGCTGTTACAATGTGTTTGTGGGTGTAATGCCATTAAACAATGCAATAAGAAACTAAATATACACACGGCGTTCCTCGATTGCTTGAAATATTATGGTTGATTCTTGTGCATCCTAATAGGTTGTGTAGATGATGTGTGACCACCGCTGTTGTGACATATGTACAGAACACCTGTCGTATGTTTCTGGGCTCCATTGTTCCTCATGCGCTGCTGTTGCTGCTGCGTCTCACACAACCTGTTCCTGGAACCTCAACCCTCAGTACGAGTCAGATCCAGCCCCGGTATGACTACACACACACAGCTCATTATGATGAAAAAAAAAAAAAGTCTATGGAGATGAAACATGTTCATGCAGCTGTGTGTCTCTGTTTCAAGTGAAATCTGTCCGGTAAATAAGCTCAATATAAAAAAAATAAAAAAAAAATAGATTAATTTAATTCCACATGTGGTGGTCCCACAACGTCCTTGAAAATAAAAGCATAAAAATGTCTTTGCATTACAGAACAAAAATTCATTCTGAAAAAACAAAGAAACAAAAACCTAGCAGCATTTGTTTGCACTTACAGTACCTTATCTACTTAATACTTCAGTGTTATAATTTAACACATTTTGCATTATATCTACTGTAATTATATAAAATTCTAAATTATAGATTTATTTTATTTATAATTTGAAATACACATACAATTGATAAAACGCTTTGAAAACTGGTCTTGCATAAAGCATAGCCTATATGCACACATTTTTATATATGATTATTACTTTTAGCATTTAACATTTTTGGTTTTGCTCTAATGTTTTGCATGAAAAGCATGCTTGTGCTCATTTTGAAATAAATGCATTCTTGATTTGCCAGTTGACTTGCATTTTTAATTGTGGCCTAAGTGTCCAAATGATGTTTGCAACGTAATTTACATAACTGAATGCAATTTATAATTTATACAGCCAAATCAAGAATTATTTGTTTTTTCTTTTTTTGTAAGACAATAAGGTGATCTGTTGTTTCAACAGCAGCCTGCACTAGTTTGGAGGTTGTTTCCGTCTGGTTTTTGTGTAATATAATTTCCATAGTTGTCTTTTTTTTTTTTTTTTTTCAAGATTATATGCAGGATGCCAGCTGGCAGACAGATGGTGGTGGCTTTACACGTTTTTATTTAAAGACACATCAGAAGGAAGAGGAGGGTGAGGCAAGAGAACAGCTGTAGCGAGTGGGACAGGACGGTATATGCTGGTCAAAACGACGAGCAGCCTGCACAATGAGAGAGAGAAGAATGAAAAACAAACACACTTTTAGAGAGCTAGAAACTTTCCCCAAATGCACCAGAGAGCATTCGTACCCTAAATATGGCTCCATGACTATGTCAGAGTGAGAATTTCATGATCTATTGTTTGTACACGCGAACTGAATTTGTTATACAAAATGCTCGGTCTATGGAGAAAAGTAATAAGGATGTTAAAATGCTGTCTTCCTCAGTCAGAGCAGCGCTGCTGGCGTTCTCTGTGTCATACCACAGACCTGGGGCCTTGTGCCCTTTAACGGCGTTCGTCTCAGCAGGAGGGGGGCTTATTAACTCCAGTCCCGTTAAACCTTTTCACTACAGCACAGCAGTGCTACCTACGACTAACCGCGCAAGCCATGAGATCGAGAAACACTGTGTGGAGCATTTGCATTGTTATAATAATTAGAATTTCTTTATTTCGACTCTTTACAAATCCTGCTATTTTACACACATAAAATGTATTCAAGTGCACAGTATCTCCCAGGCAAACAGCTGCTTCAGTGTGAGTCCTGCGCCTTTGCACTTGAGACCAGAGAACAAACGGCCTGTGAGAGGGGCATGCCATATGCAAAATACATAAGTTCAATTAAATAAAACAAACACCAAAACAACAGCAAACGAAAGAGTTGTGGATGGTATTAAATTATGCAGATATCATCGTTATTGTGGTCGCACATGATATACAGCTTTGAAAATGATGACTTTGTTGCGTAAAAGGTAGAAATACACTCCAATGTTCAGTGCTACAATAATGTGACTCGTATAGATTTAATTACCACTAATTCCTCTACCACTATGGGGAAACCATGGTAATAACAATAAAACCTCACATACACGCTTACATACAGTCACGCGCACACACATACAAGCAAACTATACTGGTGTTAGTTCAGTTTTTAACTTTTTATTCTTTATTTCTCCTTTTTATTTTCTTTTTAAAGGAAGCTTTTAATCAAAGAGCATTTTTGTTCATATATAGTTTTTACAGAAGAAAATACTATACAACCTTTTTTTTTTTTTCTCCTGAAACAATATTGTCGAGGATAACCATCTACACATTTAGTTGCCTATATTATGAACAAAGCCGTGTTTAGGAAATAATTAATCATTTCCTCGCCTCGCGTTTCCTTGTTTATATTCAATGGAGGCCAAGCAAACAAAAATCATTCTTCTGTCTTTTTCTTTTTTTAATTTGGAGCGAAGCACTGCAATTATTTCCTCTGTATAGAATTCATTTAAATTACAGTCATCATTAGTGTTACTCGTTAGACAAGCCAGGTTCTAGCATGCCCGTTTCATATTGAAATCATCCAATCTTGGAAGCGAAGAAAAAAAAGTTTTTTTTTTTTTTCTTTTTTTTTCTTAAATAAAACACAGAACAACAGTTCTTCGTCACACTGAAAGACTATTTGTGCATCAAAGCAAAGTGAACTAAACAACATTGTAAAGCAAATTCCCTGTTAAAAGATATATGCAATAATTTCAAAAAGTAAAAATGAACCTAAAAAGTGCAAAAACACCCTAGAATTTTCTCATTGCAAGGTCACATAAATATTAAATAACTTCTTATTATTGGAGCGAAACCACAGCTGTTGTTAAGAGAAAACAAAAGCTTGAAACATTGTTTTCTGTCTGTACAATTCAACAAAAAAAATCACACACTTTCCATCACCAGCATTAGCATTCATCGTGGTGCCTGTGATTCCTGTCCTCCATTCAGCCCTCTAGAAAAAAAGTCTCTCTCCATGATTCCTCTTCTTTTAGAAATAGATATATGATGCTTCTGAAAAAAGAAGCTTGAAAATCCAGTCTCCATCCTCAGACTTTGTTGCAACTATTGTTTTTTTTTTTCCGTTTCATGCTACAGAAACTGCGAAGGGAAAAGGAAAGAAAAATAACACCTACAAACATCTTTTCCCTACATTCAGAGACACTCGTCTCCTGCTCTGTGTTTGATGGACACTTTAGGACATCTATTTTTGGATCAAAACAAAGACATAGCTGTAATCTCCTCCCATTCATACTGGGCAGTAGCACCATCATCACATTACAAACTCTCCGAAACACAGGGGGCGACAACTCTCGCCATTGAAACAGACCCATTTACAGTGAGACACCCCCACATCATCTGGTCATGCCTGTGCAATTAGAGAATAATGCAAAAACAAACAAACAAAAAGCCATAGTAATGCAATCAATGTAAAAGATAACAAAACGTCTTAAATAGAGGCTTGAGTATCTGCTCTCATCTATACAAAAGTGCACTATGAATATGCGATGCCAAATGGGTCTCATCGAGAAAAGGAGAAGGAACAGAAATCAAGTGAGAGCTAGCGGCCTGCTTTATGGCCTGGAGCTTTGCAGTCACTGGTCACTTTTTGTTTGTCCTGAAGATGCAGGCGAATGTCCATATGGAATGGAGCCTATGACACCACTGACCATGACAGCAGGTTTAAGTGAGAACTGTAAATAAAAATAATAATAATAAAAAAATCAACGGAGAAGCATACAAGTCAAAGCACTGATGCAGGCCCCTGCACTTCAATAACAATAAGAATAAGAATAATGACACAAGGTGTTTCTGAATCAATTATTTGAGCAACATTCTTTATAAAAGATTTCCTGCAATGTACGCATTTCGTCTGTTTCTGGTTGGTACAAGGGTCCTGCAATCCAGTGACCGCAATTAAAATGTACATTAACATCCACACATCTACTTTATATAGATAGTCATATATAGAGAGATTGTTTTTTCCGTATTTTTTTTTTCCACACACAGAAAGTAACAAATGAAATTGAATAAATTAAAGTCAAACATGCACACACACAAAAGACTGATGTGTAGGAAAAGGTTTACATGGCCACCCATGTGTAAAAGAGGGCCTCGTCTGTCTATTTCTCTGTTCATTTTTTAATGCATAATTAAATTAATAATGTTGGTCATCTTGTAAACATCATAATAAATCATTTTGGGCCTTCACTTTTCTTGTAGTTGGTTATTTTCTTGTCATCTGCTGTGTCTCTAAGCATGATAAATGAGGCCACTCAAACTTGCGTTTGTTCAGGGAATTCATAGTTCTCCTTCTACAGCATAGATTAGGGCTCAGCCTCCGGCTCCTCTTTATCCAGTCGGGAAGTCTCAGCATGGTTCATGGAAGCATCAAAACTCTCTCCATTGTCTTTGTCTACTTCTGGCTCTGGCATTGAATCTTCATACGAGTCTGTATTCATATCCTCCTCCTCTTCATCGTCATCATCGTCGTCATCCTCCTCGGCTATCGGCTCTTCCTCAGCTGACAGGTCATCTTCTGGGTCGCCGGATGTGCCAGTAGTGTCGTCCTGGGGGTGACTCAGGCCCATTGAAGCAGCAGGGCCAGAGCTGGTGGCAAGGGACAGTGGCTCCCGGTACATCTTTTTGCTCAGGTCCATGGAGTCACTGAGGCCCAACCCAGCAGCATTTTTCAGGAAGAACAAGGAGCTGTTGGTGTCTGTCCCCAGGTTCAGAGAGCTGTCAAGGCCCGGATGCTCATACTCACTGGAGGCCCCTGCCGAATGGAGGTACATGGCCATGTTCTTGTGGGTCAGCCCCGGTGTGCCAGGTGAGGTTGGGGGCATATTCATGGGCATTGGAGGCATGGCTAGACCTGCATGGTGGTGATGGTGGTTTCCCTCCTGGTTGGGGGAAACAGAAGGCAGCTCTCCCCTCTCTTGCTTCTCATGCTTGCGCTTGTGGGAATCCATCTGTGACATGCCCACTACTGTGTGCTTGCACTCTGGGTAAGTGCAGTGGAAATGCGAACACTTGAGCTTGTACTTGCAGTCGGCCACTTCGCAGTCCACGCTGGAGCTGAACTGACAGAATCCGGCTGCGCTGATCACATCCTGCTTGCCGTGGTGCTTGCGGTGCGCCGTCACCTTCGTGCTGTCCGTGCAGCGGAAGCCGCAGCGCAGGCAGTGGAAGTGGGTGCTGTTGCCGGAGAACTGGCAATCGGGGAAGTTGCAGCACAACGAAGACTTGAAGCGCTTGAAATCATCCAGGACCAGGTTGTCCACGCGGTCGTGGTGCTGGGCGTGCTTGTACATGTGGGTGCGGCCGCAGAACTTGTAGCCGCAGTTCTCCCGCGTGCAGTGATAGTGGGTTACCTTCAGGGAGAATTGACAGCCCGTATCCTTGCAGTCCTCATAAAGGTCGTAGCGGCGGAACCCTTCCAGCATCATGCCTTCATCCAGCATCTTGCGAGACGAAGCGGTCTTGCGGCGCTTGCCGAAGGGTGACATGTCCTCAATGATCCAGAAGCGTTTCTTGGCCCCAGTTGCCGTCGGAATAGAGATGGTGTTACCTGTTTGCAAAAAAAAGCATTTACGGGTTAGACTTCACTCATTACGATGAACAGCAAAGCAATTCTGCAAGCAGTAGCCGCCACATGCGCCCTATCAAAGCTACCCACAAAGGTTCCTCCTACAGCAATGTACTATATAATGTGATTCCATGTTATAATCAAACAGAGACAGTACCATTTGTATAATGTACTGGTGACATTTTAACGTGATTGTCACGTCTAGGTATTGGGAGAGTTCAAAGGTGCTTCCGTACATCTGGCTTTATGGGAGAGCGGGATTCCCTCCCATAAGCCTGAGGTCAGTGCTAATGATGTGCTCCCTGTCCTGGCCAGCAGGAATCACATGACTCTATTAAAGCCTGGCATGATTAAACCAGCCCTTTACAGCAGGCTACTAATGGACAGCATTTCAGACAGTGGACCTAATAGCAGGTGTGCAATGTACTACACAAGACTAAAACCACCACCTCGGTGGCTTGTATGAACTGCACTGCATGTGTAAAATGCTTAAAGAGTTGTACCCAGCTAATAAGCTCTAGTCCAAACTACTGTGACTCTAAAGCTGCAGTGTTCAGGTGGAGACGGGATAGGTACCTGCAGCGTCCTGCACTATAGGGACGTCATTTTTAACTGAAGACGAAGTAGGAATGATGGGGCTGAAAGCTGGTGTGTTGGTTGGCATGACAACACTCCTAGTGGCTCCAAGAGAGGCGCTGAGCAGAGAGTATGACAGACAGGATGGGGAGAGGAGATATGGGAGCGAAGGGAGTGGTGGCCGGAGAAGAGCCGAGGAGAGAGATGGAGGCTGACTCTGGAGCGCAGGCTGATGAGGAGGTGGAGGAGGAGGTGCAGATTGAGAAGAAGGAGGAGAGTCAGCAGAGGTAGTGGTGGCAGGGACCTGACAGCCTGGTCCTACAGAGACATGGTGCCAAAGAAGGATGGTAACAGAGACAGGAAGGTACAAGACACAGAGGTGGGGAGGTAAAAAGGGAAAGAGATCAAGTAATGAAAAAATGAAAGCCAAATGGTAACAAAAGTCAGACAACAGCCAAAAGCAACAGTGATGAGAATGAAAGATAACATTTGAAATCAAACAGTGAAACTATAAAAATCAATTAAATGAAGGAAAGTTCAGATTCAAAGAGCAAAGGCCCAGATTTAAAATTGTTAGCCAGTTCGCTAATGTATGCCTGTGAATTAGACCTGTCGCCCATCCCTTCAACGAAACGAGCTCTCTCAAAATTCTACAGACAATGACTGACATGCCTTTAAGTTAACTGATAAAATAGCACAGTCTGTACCCAGATTATGTTTTGATATTCCCCGGTAAATTCCCAGGACACCCATTATAGTAACACCTGCACATTTTAGGTCATATTCCAAAAACAAAATAAATAAATAACTTTAAGCACCTGTAAGCCTAAAGGAAAATGGTAGATAACTTGTGCTATCTCTGTGTGCGGCTAATTTCCATGACAATAGAGATGAGAAAAGTCTGGGATACCTCCCTTATGTAGAAGGGGGATGGCATTCATCTGACGGGTGTGCGGAGGACTATATAACAAATTTACTGCTTTATAATTTCATAAATATCATTATAGTGGAAAACATTTGGTACCTTTACGAGTCAGCTACAACAAATACAATGAGAGTTTTTACATTTCTCTTCTTAGGGAGGTTCAAAAGGCTAACATAAGGAATACAAGGAAGTTTGGTCTGACTGACCAAATCTTTAAACATTTGCTTTGTTGGCCACACTGAGCCGTTATTTTCCTTCAGTCTATCTCTTATATTGATAACCCTAGTTATTACTGAGGTCGACTCACCTGCTGGTGAACTATCGTTGCCCACAGGGGTGCTGGTGCAACTGCGGTCTTGGTTGGAGGACTCTGAGGAGAGACCCAGTGGGCTTCCTCCACCGGTGTAATCCATGTAGTCATCATTGTCATCCATCATGCTGGAGAAGTTGGGGGTCAGACCAGGGTGGCTGCCTACCACACCGGATGAAGCTAGACTGGCCATGTGCTGCATCTCTTCAGGTCGGTTGCCATGAGAGACCATCTAAAGTACAGCACACAAACAATCCAATAAATGCCCAATGAATAAAAGCATTTGCATTCAGGTGGCAGGCATGAAGATATATAGAATTTTTGATCACTTATGGCAGTGATCTTCAAAAAAAAAATTTTCTTACCTGGGAAGGAACTCTGTCGAAGTTTTTACCCAGCATCCGCCTCATGTGTTTGCGGGCATGGGAGGTCATCTGGTGCTTGAGCAGGAAGGAGAACTGACAGCCCTCACGGATACAATGGAAGTGGCTGTTAACTTGGTTGTATTTGCACCCTGCAAGAGACGAGCGACAAAATTAACTTGAGCAAAGACCGTCTTCATCGCGCCTGGGTTTCAGGGACAACATACATCATGGATCCTCAACGAGGTAATGAGGACATTGTGCTTCCGTCCCGCGCCTGCATAATGCGGAGAGACAGAGCAGATGAGTCCAGTGTCACACTGGGAAAGTCGAACCTTTTGAAGATTAGACCTGTGGTGCTCTTTTATTACAATGACATCTTTTATTCAATTTGGAATTTACATAAATACATTCTGCATTTGGAGAAGCAATAATGCACAACCCTGCAAACCAAAGTAAACACACAATTATTTCCATATTAAATTCATTTTTCACGACCTATCTGTTGCTGGTGTACTTCCTCCCCCTCACGCCTGTCCCCTTCGCCTTTTTTCTTTTTATTATTTATTTTTTTCTACACAAAGGGCCCTACAGATTTTAATTGCTATATGTTTTCAAATTTAAAGACTGCCTCTGTGCACTAATCAAATATTGTAGGGTGCTCGTAATAATTTTATTGTGAATAATGCGAGCTGAAATAATTGAAAGAGTAGCATTCAGGGCAGGTGCGGGCTTGTCCGTAACCATGACACCCGTGGCGCCGCGCAACAAGCCGCCTGTTGTCAGATTGCTTTTGTACACAAGGGTGATATACTTTAAAATGGCAGAGTTGAGTAAATACGAGCACATGCTGAAATATCAGGGCTCTTGTGCCACCAGATCCTGGTAACCTCAGCGCCGGTGTTCTGTTTAATGTTGCTGCCATGGATACCACTTTCCCAGTCCAGCTGAACCATCAATTCTTTATGACTCTACGCTTTGCTTTTGTCATATATCCCTGGTTTATGCCACTAACCATGCAACAGGAGAGACCTTATACTCTGTGGACACCTGTGATACTTTCCACTCTTCAATCAATGTTCTTTTTGTCTTAACTTAAAGGGACAGTACACCCAAAAATGAACATTTGGTCATCATTTATTTTTCATACAGTTGATGCTTTTATACAGATTCAGTTGGACCTACAGGCCATAAAAACATACACTGACCTCTTTTTATTACGATTTTTGTTCTTTTATGGCTCAACAGCACCATCCCCATTCACAATCTCCATTTCTTCATGTTCCATAGCAGATGGGTTTGGCTCTAAAGGAGGGTGCACAATTTTTGGGTGAACTCTCCCTTTAAGGGGAGGGGAGTAGAAAGAAAATAAATTGCAAACTTTTAATCTGCCTGGTTGTGATGATGATCGAGGCTTGAAAAAGAGCAACACAAACAGACTGAGCTCGACAGGCACAGTAATTAACAAACATATGTAATTGCTCATTCCTGACAGGTTAAATATACCCAAGAAAACAACCTCTGTTTGATTGCCTACTATAAATACTGAAGTATTAATGTATGACAAAAAAGCAGACACAATTTTTCTCGGCCTGTTTTCGCTAATATAAATAAAACGTCCCCAGTTTTACAATGAGACAAGACCATCTTTAATTCCACCAAACGTGTTTGTTCTGCAAAATGTAAACGGCTGCTGGCGCGCTGACTCTGTTGTCAATGTAAACCATTCAATTGACAAAATATCAATGCACAGATACTAATGAGATAACAGCTTCTGAGAAACATGCTCAAAATTCAGTGAATAAGTGCGAAGCGCAGCCGTTTCACGCTCTGTATGTTCTACTGTGAACAGAATGGCAATTAGTGACTCAACTAGAGGAACGGCACTTTTCCTGTAGCCAGAGCCAGTGGAAAAAGTGTTTTCATAGCAGGTGATGGCATCGATATGAAATCACAGTTACATCATCTCTGATTTCACACCATCTCTGATTCTTCCAGCTGCATTACAAACGTCAAGCTTGCAGTCACTGCTTGAGAATAACGTGGGAGCTCGGATGAACAGAGAGTGTTTGGAAACACTAGTAACTGATGTCTACGGTGACTGAAACTATGAAGAGTGTGGGAGGCTGGGACATGTAAGGTTTGTACGATTTCATGATGCTGAATTCACTAAATTACTTCGCAAACCACACAGAATCAAGCAATTCCCAAAGGGTTGAGAAGGATTAAAGGAGCATGACAGAATTGTCATTTTTATGCGAACCGTCGCTCTGTGATCAAGACATTTCTTTTAATACACGGAAAGCTGGTTCTTACCTAGTCTGCCACATTCTTCTCTCTTGGTGAAGTATTTGAAGCCGTTAGCGGCACGTCTTTCAGCTTTCTCGTGCTTCTTGACGTGCCAGGGAAGTTTGGTGGTGATGTTGGTGACGAAGAAACAGCCGGGTCTCAGACAATGATAATGGCCCCTCATGCGAAACTCACAGTGCTAAAGAGAAGAGCAAAAAAACCAAACTCAGGCCCATTTTGCACAAGTCTCCATGGTTCAGTTTTCTACAGTTAATTCACAGGCCAATTATTACATATTACATTAATTTACAATCATTACTAAACCAACCATCTTTTGAACAGAAATGGGGTCTGATCATTTGTCAGTTAGTAACTCATTACTCAGGGTACCAAAGGGAAGAAGTAGGTTATACAGTATGTGCTCATTAAATCCTTTTCCTCTTTCTTTCCCAGAGCGTGTGACAGGTCCAGCCTCACTGACCAGTGGAAATCTGAAGTTTAGGTTCACGTTGTAGCCACTGACCCCAATAACAACACACCAATTAGTTCATTTGGGGATTCATCTATTTCTAAAACAGCTCTTTTATCAATTCATTAGTCTGCGTGTGCATGCATGTGTGTGTCCTCGGCAATGTAACCTGTTTCTGCACCACCATCTGTTTCCAGAGAGGCAGTTCCCCCAGGAGCACATAAACAGATCCCACTCTACTCTGGAGAGGAGGGGGGAGCTCTGAGAAGTGGGGATGGGACGCATAAATGCATTCATTTAAACAGGTTTTGCTCCAAATTCAAGTTGCAGGAAGGGGAGGGATTTTTCTATTAATGATGGAATTTTTGATGAAAAGCAAAACTTGTTTATTTTATACAGCTTTGGGATCTCCAAGGTGGTTTTCATTTTTTTTTTAGTTTGTTTGTTTGTTGTGGTGAAATAAACATGTACCTAGGATTTTGTCTTCAGTGTTTTAAATATCATTTATATGTTTTCTGAAAATAGAGTGTTTGTCTGTAACAAAGCTTATTGCCATGGAGCTAGGATGTTGGTGGTGGTTGCCAGGGTGTTTTTATCATTATTATTTATTTTATTTCATGTTATTTTTTACAGTGGTTTCAGCATATTGCAATGAGTTCACAGGGTTTTCTGGGGGGTAGCTATGTGATCCTTCAAAATAAATTTAAAAATTGAAATAATTTAGACAGCTTTATAATTTTAATTTTTAATCTTTTTTTTAAATAAGAAAATTGTAAACTGTAAGACCAGTAAGATTTTTTTTTCTTTTTTTTTTAATCATTGGAAAATGTATAAAATTTAATCAGCAAGGATGCATTAAAATGATCATTTTAACATTATATGATAACTTATTTTAAATAAATGCTGTTTCAAAGAGTCCTGAAATTGTATCAAATATTAAGCAGCACAGATGTTTTCAACATTTATGAAAATAATAAATCTTTCTTGAGCAACAAATTAGCATATACGAATGATTTCTGAAAGATCATGTTATAATGAAAAATGTATTAAAAGATTCAAATGAAAATGTTAAATTGAAAAAAAATATTTCACAATATTACTGCATATACTGTACTTTTGATCAAATAAATGCACCCTTTATACTCATCTTTCAAAATGCTTACAAACTGTTACCGACCTCAAACCTTTGAATGGAAGTGTACAGTACGGACACAATAATGTACGTCTGATACAAAAGTACCTCTAAAAATCAAGCTCACCTGGTTAGGACAAAGACACTGCAGAGAATAGTAGGAGAACTGGTCTCGCACATTCAACAGGTTGTTGTTGGGGTTAATGTGGTCCAAGCAATGTGATTCAGCCTTCCCGGATGTCTTACACACATATTTGCAATTTCCAAACAGACAGTGGAAGTGGAACTTATTGGAGTATTTGCAGTCTGTGGCCAGACAAGGATCACTGAGGGAGATAAGCGTGACGAAACGTCTGTCAGATATTTAAAACTGCACAGAAGACATGGAAATACAGGCAGCACAGACCATTCAAATCATACCACCACAGTATCGTGAATTTACACGAATGACAACGTCTACTCACTTCTCCTGAAACTGCAGGAAGCCAGGCTTGACCTGAGGCTTGGCGTTTTCCAGCGAGGTGGTGGCAAGAGGGGAAGTGGCTGGCATACTGGGCATGGAAGCAGGAAGTTGGGGGATCGATCCAGCGAGCTGCTTCCAGGCTTGGAGAGAAGGGGAAGAGCTGTAGCCCCCAGACACAGCCAGGCTGGGCACCTCCATGGGAGGCGTCTTGGCCATGGAAATGGGGGCAGCCATTTGATTAGGGGCGCTATCATTGGATTCCTTGCTCTCGTTGAAAGGGGGCTCCGATTTAACCTTCAGGTTGGCTCTGAAGTGGAAGCTAATGACAGAGAGAGGTGATTCACCCATTAGAGCTGCCAAACATAGTAGCAAATTAGCATTACTAGATCATAATCATGTAAATTTTGTGTACGTGTGCATATGTGCGCTTGTGTGTTGGTGTGAACCATAACATTTAAGAACTTTGATTTATATTCATTATGTTTGATTGTAATGCTCCAGAACAAGCGCGCTCCTCACTTGGCGTGTTTGATGGCTCCGTCCACCGTGCTGAAAAGCGCCCCACAATCTTCCACTAGGCAATGAAAATGTATCTTGTGCAAGAAATCACACTGGGCTTCACAGAAATCGTCAGTGTCATACCTGTACAAAGATTATAAGAAAGAGAAACTTTAAAAGGACGTAAAGGGTCGAACTGCTCGTAAATCCAGGTCAGTTACTCTCATGTTCTCAGTTTAGCTCATCGGGATCTGACTTTGAATAAGGTGGGTATTTTACGTGAATTATGCTTGAGCCAAAAGCAGCAGGTCACTAGCTGGGACATTTTGCTAGGGCTTCATAAGTAAATACTGTACATAACAGCACATGCTCTGGATAAATCTTCTCTTTCCACATAACAACCTGGGAATAAACACTGTGGATGGCACTGACAAGCAAAAGGGTACATCATAAAGATGGATGGTTACAAAAACCAGACACCATCTTCAACAAAACACAGAGGATGTGCAGCCAACACACGGCTGTGTTTTCTGTAATGGAAGATCTATTTGGGCATGCTGGTGATAGTAGATGACATAAGTAACATGTCCATGGTTTAAGGTTACAGTTTATAGGTAGGGAAAGTGTATATTTTAGGTGTGCAACTGTTCACCATTTCTTCACATGTTTTCACTTGAAAATGTAAGTTACTATTCTAAACTGATTGGCTGGTAGTCAAAAATCTTTATAAAAAGTTCATAAAAATCGGATGTATAGGGAAACACACACACACACACACACATATATATATATATATATATATATAAATATAAATAACACACACACACACACATATATATATATATATATATATATATATATATATATATATATATATTTTTTTTTTTACATGAATATTCAGTTGAATAAATAAAAGAAAATACAAATGAAAAATATATTAACAAATAAAAAGTGTTAAGAAAGAAAGACTCGCATAACTAATGTGAAAGAAAATTAAACAAGCCTCAGTTCCATGCTTTAAAAAAAAAAGTGTGGACGAGACTTTGTAAAAGTAAAACTAAAGCTGGAAACGACTCTATAGGGACACAAGATGATTTCAGGCACCTGCGCAGGTAGGTCCTCCACTGCTCAGTGTGTTTCTCTGGGTCTGACCTCTTCATTACCCTACTGAGATAATGAGCTGCGTCTGAGCCGTCTGCCACCTGAGCTCCCTCCAGCTCTGACTTCAGATCCAACGCACCGAAGAAACCAGGATTCATCTACACACACAACACTTGCTTAGGCACGTTTCATCACACAGTTTGCAAAAAGACAGACCAAACACACAAGGGTTTTCGTGTGCTTTATGTTTGAGGCTACAAATGTGTTTCCGTTCAGTACTTTATATGAAGCAGAGAGAGAGAGAGACAGGAAGAGAGAGAGAGAGAGAGCTGAGCTAAGCCTTCAGGAGAACTAGAGCGAGTTTTCTATTTAAATCATCAAGGTAATGGTACATGCACACCATTTATATTAGTCATAGATGATATATGATTAAAACAATGTCCATTTTAATCCCCACAAAAACACACAACATTTAAATATCTGTTCGGCACCATTTCGTCTTTTTAAAAAATGAGGGTGACAGTTGCTCTTTTTTTTCTAAGCGCTGACTTTTTAATCAAATAATTTACAAAGTCCATAAATAAAGATAGAGCAGATGGAGGAGAAAAAGAAGAAAGCCTGAGAAAAAAAAAAAAGCACGGAGAGTTCAAAACAGCTCATCAAAAAACAAACATCTCTATATATCTGCCGTGGCAACCGGCTCCTGCTTCATTATATTAATTTGCGAGCGGCGGGCTGAAATTACACTGTATGAAAAATGGCTGGAAAATTTAAATGATACAAACTCATCCTATTAGCGGTGAAACATTAAAAAACAAACAGCCCCCTCTGCATCCTGCTAATTTGTCTTGGGATGAAAAGCGTTTGATGGATGAATCTTACCTTATTCATAAGTGAGGATAAAAGAGATGTATTTCCCAGCATCGGGTGTCCGTTTGATTCAGCGCTAGAACACAAAATGAACAGCGTTTAGGCAGGATTTGCATGAGAACAGTAAATATTATAATTTATCCAGGATTGTGAATATACAATGAAAAAATAAAAAATGCAGGGGACTGGAAATTAGGGTTTATGCAAACACACTTTTTATCTAAATGAATGTGCAAACATGTCACGCCTCATACTTGATGTGCATTATGAAAAGAGGGCATTATGGGAGAATTTTTGCATTCGTATGATGGATTTCCTCAAAGGAGGCCTCAGCGCTGGGAAAAGGAGGGAGCGTGTAAATCTCGTCCTCCTTGATCACTCCACAGACCCACCTTGTGAAGGGGGTTTTAACAAGAGCACTCACACTAATTAACACAATACGGCATTATTCGAGAGATAAATCACGGCGGGGCGGGCCTGGGCGCGAGCCGAGAGGGGGAGGATGATGGGATACCTGTGGTCTTTCTTGCTCAGGTCCAGGCTGTGCTCCTGGACGGACTCCTGGGAGGCTGCGGAAGCACCGTCCACCGGCTCCTGCTTCACCTCCACCGGATTAAACCGGCTTGTCTGAGTCGGCTGCCCCATCCCTGAGGAGAGAGAAAGAGAAAAAAACAAAGTTATTGTGGGTCAGCATTATTCCGCTGTGATGAGATCCAATCTGACTTCTGTCCCGGCCAAGGAGAAGACCAGGAGTGATAATTATTGTGGAATTGTGTCAGGCCGTCAAGGCGTTTAGATGTTGATTGAGAGGCAGCAGGAATGAGGGAAAAAGACTCCGTTTTCAGCAGCGCTTGTCACAACTCATTTGCGGCCCTGCCTCTTAACTGGTCATTAAGAGGCATGCTAATGCTGAGGGAAAGTGGCAGATTCAGACTGCCCGCCCCTCCCTGCCGTCGCCGTGTGTCCTTGTTGGCCCACGACGGATGCCACTGAGCATGCCCGAAAGGAACATCTGCTTGTCCGTCAGATTAGAGGTGACAGCCAATCAGATCGGTTCAAATAGCGTGACCTCTCGATCGGGTTTTCAAAATAGGTATGCAGACGACGTGGAGAGGAGGAAGGAGGCGGGTGGGACACTGACGGGAATGCGACCTGGCTTTTCCTCCAATCCCCAAATGATTGAAATATTAATTTGTCCTCAGGCTATACAGAGAAAGCCAGGCTTTTGGTAGCCACTAAGTGGTATTTTATTAAAAAACGGCTCGGAGTTCAAGGCACAAAGATGGAGCGCTGAGTGCATCAGCAGTGATTGCGTGGTTTGGGTGGATGTTGTTTAAGACACCTGGCCTGCTGAGGAAAAGTGACAGCAAGCATCCACCCTGCCCTTGGCCTTCAGTTCAGAGGGCATGGAATTTAATCATGTGTAAAGAGAAGAGAAACACTCCTTTGCGTCACAACACGAGTTTATCAGATAGTGTCACTCTAACCTTCCTGACGCGTGTGATTTGACTCTGTGTTGGTTATGGAGGTGAACTAATGACTCATTGTGATGTGTCAGCTTTAGGTAAATCACATCCAAAATAAAGTGGGTAGCTCATTCCAGCCCTATTTTCAGTCTTCTGCTGCACATGACACTCAGTTACCGCCTGTCTTTTTGCCTAAAACTGGTCTAGTTCATCTACCTCCAATCCATATAAATCTGTGGTCTGCATGTGTGAGAAGACATTGCACTGATATTAACCTCGCTGCCTGTCCGTAAATGACTCTGCCCTACATCGGTCTGCTTTCTACTCTCTCGTTTTTTTTTTTTTTCTGAGTATAAACTGCCTGACATTAACAAGGGACGTTTAAATAACGACCATGTGAGGAGAGAGTCATTAAACCTTCAGCTTTGCAGTTTCTATGACAAAAATCGGTGATGATCTAAAAGAGCGAGAAGAGAAAAAAAAATGCACATGCTCACGACGCGGTGTTTCGCTGGAAATTATCCAAGAATAATGTTGTACTGTGTAATTACCTCAACAAAGTTACTGAACTCATGAAAGATCATTTGTACTGGGTGTCTAATTAGCGAACCCCTCCGATTTCAAGATCCTCTGAAACACTCTGGGGGTGAGAGTGGATTTGAAAAAAAGTGCGTATTCAACTAGGAAATAACGCCACCTGAACAAATTAGCAAGCTACTCATTTTACACAGTCAGACTGAGATGTGTTTTCTTTGCAAACTGGCCCTTGACTAAAAAAAAGAGTTTGAAAAAACAACAAAGCTGTTTGAAAATAGCCGCAGTAAACATCGTTCTCTCTTTTCTAACGCTGAGCCCTGACCACATCCTCTTCAAATTTTACCCAAATGTCCTGTTCACACGTCTTTTCTGAGCTAACGTGTTAAATTAGCAATGCCACATTATGATCTGCACTCTCAATTCTGTCTAGTAGGGGATTTTTTTTCTCTACTTTTTTCAAAGTTACCAAAACTAAATGCAAGGTGCTCACACATGAGGGAACATGCTCGTTTTATTTGCCTTCTTGTATGGTTGTAGGATTTTTATGAGAAGATCTGTTCTTGCAAAGGCTGTGATGGCCTTATAGCAGCCAAAACAAAATGTAAGGGTCTTCCACAAGGGATGGAGAATTAGCATACCATGATTTTTTTTATATTTGTTGTACCTGCAGTACCATGTACAGTAAACATTATTCATGGTAAACATTCAGTACCGTGGTATATATTGAAAGTACAGCACCGTGAAGCCCCCACAGTACTTTTTTTTTTTTGCAAGGAAACCCTTTTACTCACTAGCCTAAAACGGCTGAAGAGTAAGAGACTTCACAGACTCCACATCAGTGTTTTCATACTGAAACAAGTAGTGCTTTTATATACACACACCAGCACATACACACATCCCCCTCTCTGGAGCGCTGAGTCATTTCTGCTTCAACAGTTTCTGATATTTCTTCCTCTATATCAGAGTGCATATAAAAAGCTGCTTTGTACCTTCAATTTCTCAACTTAATATTATTCAGGCTCCATTTGGTTGGAACGAGTGCACGCTCAGATAAGAGGCCGGTGATGAGGAAGCATGTAGAACACAGGCCCTGGGATCCTCCTGAGAATGCTATTAGAGGCAGCTTTACAGAGCCCACTCACTAGTTCAGCACTTATCTGCTAATGGATTGTGGGTATCATGACAATGATCGCTGCAATAACAAGACTAGAGCAGCAAACCAGCCCTTTAATATTTTGCCCTAATCCTGAAATCAGAGATTTGAGCAGAGTCTGTGGATAGGATGAGCAGATGACCTGAAAGTGCCCTTTTACTGATGGGTGGGTACTGAGAAAGAGAAACACATGGGCAGAGTGACCCAGGGAACTGATATTCTCATGATTAAACAGTGAAGAAAACTGATCCTTTGACAAAGTATCTATTAAAAACAAGTATTTATTCACTCCTGTTGTAGATAGTAGCATTGGGAATATTTAGACCAGTGGCACTTAACTGGTTAGAGATGCACGATGTATTTTTTATATATATTTATTATTTACCAATATATACCATTTGTTTCAAAATGAATATCCTTCTTTTCAGATCCTTATGTTGTAAAGCCTAAATTCACTTAGTAGAATTTGATTTGTAGTGCTTTCATTTTAATTTATCTAAACCAAACCGCATAATTTTAATACTGGAGATCTATGAGCTATAATATGAAAATAAATAATGGTTTATCAATACTGAGAAGAATTTAATTAATAATAATAATAATAATAATATTTTGATTATTATTAAATGTAATTCTTTTAATATTAACATTAATGATTACAATGAAAATATATCATATGACTATTAAAATGTACACAATCTGCAATCTATGTAGCATTTAATATGACTGATTTTAGTTTCAAGTCATTTATTTAAAAAAAAATACAATATTAACATCTGCCATCAGTCACTACATCAGCTATAATCATAAAATCAGACATTTATCGGTTATCGGCCCTAATATGAAAATAATTATCGGTTTGTCAATATTGGCCAGAATTTCAAACAACATTAATATTCTAATTATTATAATATTTATTATTAATGACTAATATTTAAATTTATAATTCAGTTAATAAATGTTATAATTACTCTGTGCAACCCATCAGTTCTGATCTAAACAATATTCATCTTACAAATGAATAATGCAGTATGACATGAACAAACCTTCATCCAGGTTAATGGAGGGCTTCAGGGCAGCGGCTGCCAGTCGGGCCATCATGGGCGATATTAGACCCTTGCTGGCCGACATCTTCTCCATAATGGATGAAGCAGCAAAAGAAGTTGGTGTGGATGCTACAGTAGCAGCGGCTGGGTCCCCAGTCGGGGTGGAGGTCTGGGGTAGAGAATCGCTGGGCATGGAGTGACCTCCGGAGGTGACGGCAGAGATCAGACTGGCAGTAGAGGGAGTGAGCGACATGGGCATTCTGGGAATGAGGGGGAAGAAGGGGTTGGAAGCACCTGCCAGTGCACTATTGGAAAGTGCTAGGGCCATGGGCACATTGCTGGGCAAAGCCTGGGACAGTAGGGTGGAAATACGGCTGGCTGGAGGCAGAGCAGTGGTTGGCTTGACGCTGTGGCTGGAGGACATGGTGGTGGTGGGAGTGGTCAGCATGTGCTGTATGCTAGAGGACTGCTGGGTTGTTGGAGAAGCACTTAAGCTGGAGTTCTTGCTGCTAATGGCTGAGTAGTCCATGAGGTCATCATTGCTGGACTCTTCCAGTTCCTCTTTGGGCAACAGGAAGGGGGAACTGAGGCCCAGCACTCCCGAGGAGCGAATGTGGCGGCGCTCATGCTTGCGCTTATGTGAGGTCATCTGGCTGGTGGAGGTAAAGGTGAAGCCGCAGCCTTGGCGTATGCAGTGGAAATGGTTGGTGGCCTTGCTGTAGACGCAGCCTTCGTACTTGCATTCCTCATATTTGTAAAACTTCTTAAAGCCGTCCTTGGCGTAAGCGTCGTCTTTGATGTGATAGCTCTTGTGCTTCTCGATGTCACACTTGTTCTTGAAGGTGAAGGTACAGCCTGGGCGTCTGAGAGATGGAAGGTAAAGGATTAAACTCTTAAACGCCAGTTAGCACACATTAAATTAAATTTGAACAGACATCATACCTGCAGTGGAAGTGGGTGGTCTTCTGCCCATAGAACTGGCAACCAACCGTCCCACAATCCTCAGTGGCCCGGAACCTCTGGAAGCCATCATTGATCAGCTGCGCATTTTTCTTATGGAAGTTCTCATGAGTCATGACATCAGAAGTGCTTGTGTACACCTTGTTGCAGCCCACCTGACAGACAGGAAATGAAAAAAAAAAAAAAAAGTGCTTTCATGAGAAAAAGCGTATGCACGGTTTGGAAATAAACACCAAGTGTGAGTTTCAGTTAGTTGCACTGGATGAAATATCATATGCTCGGTATGAAGCAGAGGCTTTGTGCTTGAGCTCTTGTAGTCTGCAGGGACATGAAAACAACAACTCAAGATGTGACACAAAAATAGCTCAGTTTGGTGATGAACTCAATGTGGGGAGCAAAGAAACAGGTGACCTAAAAAAATGAGCAGGAAACATTTTCTCAAGATCTGAGCTTTGTTAAAAATTTACTCTTGAGACAACAACTCATAAAATATGAAAAGCAAACCCTTTAGCCCAAAAAACAGGTGTGCATTTCATGAAAACGGCTTCAAAGAGATAAAAGACAGGACTATTTTTTGTGTATGTGTGATTTGCAATATGTGGCATGCAAAAGCTGCATGGTGAGGTGGCTTGTGGTTGAAACCTTCTGCCATTTAAGGTTTTAGTCTATATTAGAGGTCTCTGCTTTAGGAAAAGTGTCAGGGGGGTTGTTCAGGGAGACTGTCACTTAGTTCTGTTTGAAAGGCTCTGTTACTCAACAGCAGCACTCAGGAGCTCTCTGGGCAGCAGGCGAACATGAACTAATGTTTGAATTAAAACCAGCAATTGTATATCATCTCTGGCACTTTTCACCCCTGCAAACAGGGCAACTTGGCCATATTCAGTCAAACAATGAAAAAAATGCCACTCTGTTTTTTCTCCGTAAATCAGGAGAACGGGTGCCAACATCTGCCTGTTCTCACCGCTGTTAAAACAAGAGCTGAAATGTCTAATAACAATTACGCCGTTAAGGAGGCTTTAAAAAAAAAAAGAGAGAATATATCTTAAGTCCCGGGCCACTGTTGCCTGCGGGTAAAAAAACGCTTGTCTCGAAAGTGACACCTTGAAAATAAGCAGATGTAAAGAATTAAACAGATCTGGTGGGAAATAATCTTTAACTTGCCACTTGGTACTAAAAGATGAAAAATGTTGAGTTCATATAAACAACTGCTAGAATTTCATCCATGCCAATTAAGGAGTGAGAAAGAAAGGGGGCGATGGGAGATGACGTATACACACTTTCTTTATCCTTGTAATTCTTATTTCATTTATTCTGACTACTTCGGTCTTATAAAAAAAAAATACACTCTTAAATGGTCAAGGAAATAGTTAAAGAATTTCATCCGTAAAGATTATTGCATCATACAAAAATTCACCATTCGCCTACCACTAATATTATGCATGGAAAGTAGATTTTAGGTATTCTTCCACAGCTTTTTTTTTTTCTCATTATATTCATGAAAATTGAATTTAATATTTAGTCTTTTCTCAAATCCTGCACATATAGGGGAAGTTTTTTTTTTTTCTTTTTTTTTTTTTTAACTAGGGGTTTTGCTGTGGTTTACCTGCATGCAGTGGTAGTGGGTACTCTTGCCGTTGAGATGGCAGCCGTGGTAGTACACACTGCAGTCATCCAAAGGGCTGAAGCGCATGAATCCATGCTGCAGGGAGTTGTCCCGCTTCTTATGCATGTTATAATGCCTTATCACATCCTGCTTACTGGTGAATCTCTGTAAACAACAGATACACAGAGGTAGTAAGATGGGGGTGGGGGTGTGGGTTCTGAAGGAAACCAGCAATGAGTTATTTTATTACTCATGCAACAGCTGCAGAGCATTGCAGCAAATTGCAGCCTAAACACCAGCGGCCGTAGCAGCAGGTAGAAGGTGTATTCACTGTTCCCTACTCACACTGCAGAGGACAGAACTTGAAAGTGGATACTTTGAAGGGTGTATTTCATTTGGAGTTTGCACTATAGACTCTCTTAACAATAAAGCACAGCATTATGACTAAGATATTACATTATACCATTTTCCAGGCTCACCTGATGTTTGAACCTGCTACTTAAAAAGGTTCCTGAGCTAGGCTGTTTATTACGTTTTATTTCACCATTTCTAATTAAGATGGATCACTTGACATGCGAGATCACATTTGCGATATTCTCCGCTTCTGAAAAATCATGTTCCATGCAGATGGTTTTGGAACGTGGATGGGGAAAAGACAACAAACAAACAAACAAGGCAACCAAAAAATGTTTCCCTTTTAATTCCCGTCTGAGATATGATTCCATTTTTAATTAAAGTATTAAAGCGCAGTTTTGTGCAGGGTTAGACAATAATAATGAGGAAATATGCTAAAATACCCCTCCTCGAAATTAAAATCTCCTACACCATGGAGCAGTCTAGGAGAAAAAAAACGAAGCGATGTGGGGGAAAAAACCTCACTCTTGAGAGATCAGGGCAACCAAATCTGCAGTAATTGGGCTTGAGCTAATATTACAGGAACTGAAACAAGAGTAGCTGAAATCAATGAGCCTCTTCCAACGTAAATCCATATTTTCTACATAAATGAGCAACAGGAGAAAAAAAAAATATGACAGAAACATCCACAAAACCTCACTGCCCATCTATGAAGCTTATCTTACAGGCAAATAAAAAATAAATAAAGATATATAAATACACAAAGATAAATACTTAAACCTTGGCTATATATAGTGTTACATTTCCAATCCTGTTTCAAAAGAAGATAACTGTATTTATATGATATATGAGCCGATGTCCAACAAACGGTAATGACAGGTATTTGGGATGTCGACAAACAAATAAAAAGAGATACTGATCTAGATCCGGCCACACTGAGCGGAACTGTGGAAAACAGCAGGAAATTGTATCAGTTGGGCTTCTGTAGTTAGTGGAGTGGCCACACGGTCGTGGGGGCATTTATTTTAGGATTCCCATCACATTGCAGGATGGCCATGAAAGGAGAGGCAGGGCCGGTATGGAGTGGAGCAAAGGCTGGCAACCGCAGGATAATATTCCAGCGCTGTGTCATGTAACATTTTAATGACTTATCAATTCCAAAAACAAGTTCATCTGAGCCTCACTTTTCTGCTAGGGTGCGCACAGTCTCCTGTCTGTCATTGCTAAACTGCCAAGTTCCACTGACGCCTTTACATGTACAGAAACATTCCTGTCTTATGTGTAGGTGACGTGTAAACGCAGTAACCAGATTGCCACAACTTTAGATTACACCAAAGTTGCAGGTTTATATAAATACAAATAATTTTTTTGTTTTACATTGCTTATGCATTTAGCAGACACTTATCTAAAGCCACATTATCAGTTTTTGGCTTCCCCGGGAATCAAACCCATCACCTTGGTGTTGCTAGTTCCAAACTCTATTGTTTTAGCAACAGGAAAGCTTGCGCCTGTATCAATCAGAATTTGGGGTTATTTAAAAGGCAGGTTTGGGTTACTAACATTTAACAACCACTAAAACAAACCTTATGGCCTAAATTTGTAATAAGTGAATTATTTAAAAAAGTACAATTATAAGAACAAAGGCTTATCCAGAATATCGACCTTAATCGTGAAAACGAAAATGACACGCATGTACGTCAGTGAATTATTAACCAATGCAAGTCCCAAAAACGGACTTGCTTCAAAGGGACTTTTCAGCCAACTCTTCTTACAGTTTGAGAAATAGTTCTTGAATAACAAGAGGCAGCCTGCTGGGCTGAATAAGTCTCTTTTAGATGCAACAGCTGCCCTGTTGTCTTCAGCAGGATTCCTGGATGTTTATAATGAAAAATGTAATCAGATGATTAAAAATGAAGTGGGAGATTATGACTAGAGAGGACTTGATAAAGAAAAGACTGAGCGGCTCTTGTTGCGGGAGGATTTTTGATGTCTTCGACAAACGCGCCCGTCTTTGCCTGCTCTTTTCCACCATATGCGCGTGAGCCGCTGCTGTCTGTGTTCTGATCTGCTTAATGCTGATTTTGCTGTGCTGAACATGACAACTCTGGGGACATGGATCAGATTAATAATGTGAAAGGGGATTATGAGTAGCCCAAGAGTATTAGCAGATGTCCTAAGGAAAAAAAATTAGGCATCTTTTCAAACTATTTACCATTCTCAGAGAGAAGGCCACTCTCTGTCTGATTGAGTTTTGAGAAATAGACCTCATCTATCTAAACCTGTTAATCCAGTACGATGGCAAGATAAAAAGCCTTGTCCGTAATGTTTTGTTTGGCTGTTTCCTTGTGTGTACCCTGGCACACTTCAGTCATTTCCTCTAACAGTTATCTTTCTCTCCTGTCAGGAAGTGATTGGGAAAGAGTTAAGGTGAGCTTTAAACTGGTGTTGTGATACTCTTGGCATTATGAGGTTATCCTTACAGAAGCCAGGTGCTTGGATTTTAAGCAGTGAGTGTATTAACCTTTAGGTGTGTTGAATTGCAAAAATTACTGGCTGAAAGTTTCATTTATCATCAAAAAGTGGGTGAACTAAGAAAGTTATAGGCCATTTTACTTGCATTAGCACTTGGTGAGCGTTAGTTTTGAACCCTGCTTGCGGCTGTTTTACTCACCTGATAGTTACATTCGGGGTCCATGCAGTGATAATGCTCTCTGTACTGGTAAGCACAGTGCACATGGCCACAGTGTTGGCTCCCAGAGAACCTACAATCAGACAGATATATAATATTTGTGTCATTGTTAGTGTTTTGGCCGAGCATCCTGAATGCAAACATTATTATCACATTGAGCACAAAGATAAACACGATTTATAAAACAGCAAGTGAGACAAAGCGATCAATTTCAAAGAGAAAAAGAAAGTCGCATTTACTGAAACTGGTGTAGATTTTCGCTATTTCTATTCCATATACGAAACCTCTAACAATGTGGGGGCTGATCTTGAAAAGGGCAATTTAGCCTTTTATCTCCGCTTGATAGATGCCCTAACACTGACAGAGTCATCTTCACGGAGCTCAGAGTCATTACCAGGAACTATAAACACATAGAGAAAACAGGCCTACGCTTCCTCGACCATACGATTGCAATTCACTCTCCAGCCACAGCAATCTCCACCAAATTAGTTCCATTGCCTTCAAAGGCAGTAGGTAGACTCTTATTAAACTGTAACCTCCGACATAATTCACTCATTTGCTCGTGCTTTAAGCCCTGCCAAATCAGCGTTGGGTTCTCCAGGTTAACAGCCTATGCTTTAATCAGGGAAAGGTTAGGCCTAATAGAAAGGTTTGAGTGTGTCTGCGTGCAGCTTCCTCCTCTTCACTCTCGCCGACTGACTCGCCCGGTCTTCAGCGGATTGGCGGCGCTTTAAAGAGGCACATTTCCTGAGTGTTTACAGGCTGATTATAACCCTGACGATGATGACTGTTAAAAACCTCCAATTACAGCTCAAAACACACAAATAAACATTCGCACCGCTGCTGCCAAGAGCACCATCTGCTGAAGTAGAGAAAAAGCGAAGTAATTTTTTTTCCCCCTACTGCCTGGATTATCCCTAGACTGCTTTTACAAATCACTTTGCTGAGTTCATTAAGCTAATTGAATGGCGAATCCACTACCTGCTAAACGTGGGTGGTGTTCTGAAGGACTGGGGAGGGGGCAGGTGCTTAGGGTGGTTTTGTTTGCTTCTTAAAGGATCAGCTGACTTAAAAAAGATTTTTTTACTCACCTACATGTCCTTTACAACCCTCTTGATTTCTTCCTTTCATTGAACAATTTTTTTTTTTTCTCAATGCAGTTACACTCAATGCGGACGGGAGAGTATGAGTTTCATAAAAAAGTCTTCTGAAGCCACTTGAAAGTGTTTTTAGAGGTATTTTAAAATGTAAGGTGCACTAATGAGAGAGGTAGTACTATCAGGTTTGTTGGTTTTTGAGTTGGATTGTTTTAATGAATCATTTAAATTTGATTCAGAATGAATGATTCGTTCACAGACTGAACTGATCTGGTTTTTGAGTTCAACTCAATGACTCACTGATCCGAACACAGCAGTCATCAGCTCGCTGAACAGAGAAATGAAAAATGACACTGAAAGGTTTGTGTGTTTCTCATGCAAAGCAATTGTTTGGATTTAAATCTCAAAACATATAGTCATATGGTCCATTTTTCTAATCCATATCCATGAAGCCTCAATTCCCATTCACAGTAACTGCATGGGGAAAAAATGGCCAGAATAATGTTTTGAAAATGTCTTCTTTTTTTGTTCCACTCAAGTTTTGGAATGACATGAAGGTGAATAAATGAGGGCATAATTTTTATTTTGGGCTGAACCAACTCTTTTACAAAAGAGATTAGAGCACGGGCTATGGTATGGTGTATCACACAGTCGCACCAGCACAGATGCACGTGTTAAACTCACCCACCATTAGCAGCCCCTCTGCGTCGCACTCAAACATTCCTGTTCCTATGTACACAGAAGCCCCCTGGGATGGCAGCCCACCCCGGCTGTATCACTTTGCCTCTGGACAATTCCCACTTGCCGCGTCAGGGGGCTAATGGGCCACGCTGCTATTCAGCGGCAGATTAAATATTAATATCGCCATGATACAGAGATTGCCGCACATCTCCCCTTACAATAGAGACACGCCGATCAAAGTTTGGTGCAATGGTGGGTACATAAAAGCATTTAGGAGGGAAAACAGTGACTAAACACTACCAGGGAAGCTCTTTAAACATCAAACCGCAGCAGCGCGAGGAGATAAAGAACTTTTTCCCCTTTTGTGGGGGGGAAGGTGGGTGTAGACAAGTTTACAAAGCTGCTTTTTAGCACGACTGTTCTCTCATTAGCGTGGATGATTCCCCCCACCCCCACCCCTTCAACAACCCCCCAATACACCAGGCTGCATTTGCCCTTTTTATGAGTCCTCATTTTTCTTTTTTCCCCTCCTCTCTTTCCTTTCTTTTTTTCCCAACACGGAAATTGAAACTGTATCTGGGCTTATCTACTGCCTCCCCGCGCATCAACTGCCGAGATGTTTAGACAAATTTTATGCATTATGCAGTGCAAATATCAAAACAGTTCTTGGCAGTGCCAGCAGAAGCCTCATTAAAAATTCCTTAATTAAATCTTCTTGCAAAATGTAATCAGTCCAAGGAGGGTTTTTGTGTGTGCACAAGGATGTGTGTGTGTCTGTTAGTGCCAGGGCTTTGATTTGTGGCCTTCATGTTACGGCTTGGGAGAGTAATCATTAACGCCAAAGCCACTTTGCCTTTTGAAACGCGCCTTTTTCTCTCTTTAAGACTAGAATAAATAAACAAATGATAATCACCTTTCTACTGGCGCGACAAAAGGAAACAGAAGCCGATATTGGAGTGCGCTGCATCTATCTCCGTGCTTTGTCTGCAGTCACGAGTGCCTGTCATTTAGTTGATTCAGTATCTTCATTTGAAGTGCAGATATTAGAAATGAAAGTCTCAACTATCTGTGCAGTCATGCCTGATGACACACGGGCACATGCAGGGCAGTCTAATGTGTCCGATGTTTTCAAAAACATTTCATGCTGTTTGCTCAAGATTTTACAGAGTTCAGCTTTGGGACTGGCAGGGAAACTGACACTGGGGAAAAAAATTACTCACTTTCCAGCCTTTAATTCAATTAATTTTCCTTAGTCCATAAACCTGGCGTGCTTAGGCGTAATTTATCGTCCGCACAGAAAGTGTATTTTCGCAAATCTACGTCCTAGTTTATTAAGGCATAAAATATGTCCTCGATTAAAGAATGTTGTCGTGAAGTTTTGAGAGGGTGAGGATTTGCATACCTGGCGATATATTTCTGGTACACATTGACGTCCTCTGTGGCAGGTTTCTCAGGAGGTAGGCCGTTCCTATCATAGCACAGAAAAAAAAAGAGAAAAGGATTAATGGTATGCATTCCATCAGTAATAAAAACAAACTGACGCAGTATTTACTTATGAGCCATTTCAAAGTTTGGGCTATCAATATACATTTTCTTCGATGGAGTAGTGATTTGGTTTGGGAATGAATCAGGGAGGTATATATGTGCGCTTTGATGCATGGCCTCCCAACAATGAAAGCACAGAGGGGAAAAAATGTTTTTGAATGCATAAATTATTTATGTGTGTTTTTGGAGAGAGCACAAATGCAAAGATGTGGGTGTGTGCTGAGTGTCAGAAAGCCAGAAAATGGCTGCGTGCATTTTATTTTGTTTGATTGGCTCTTGTATGAGGGATGACTACGGCTTTCAGGACATCCTGCTTCAAAAACAATTCTCATCGATTTACCAGTTACTTGGAAGTCTGGGTTTGGTGGCACCGCTTGACTTAGCATCCCACCTTCATTGAATAAGCACTCAAAAGGAGGAATTCATAATGTAGCACATTATACTCTGCGTGAAGCATTTAGTATACAAGGTGGCAGCAGTTCAGCAGCACTAACTCAGGACTAAAAACGTTAGCAGCTCCAGCAGGGGATGACCTGGGGTTAATCTGTCTCTTTAGGGGTGGTCTTGACAACAAATCACTGTATGTGTGTGTGCTTGCACATGGCCACATTGCTGGATGGCCCAGGCACTGCTGGAGAACAGCCTTAAGGTTCTGAACCATTGACAAGGTCAGGAAACTCACAGAAAGAGTGCCAAGCAAGGCCCTACAAACTTGCAATCTGACTTTAAGGCCAACGGAGGTCTACTGACCCCCCCACAAGTCTCAGGATTCTAGTCATTTCCTGTCAGTTTAACGTTTAAACAGTTAAGTAAAATTTTCAGAGATTGCCTTACTTGACTGAGGAGACGGTTCCAGTAGTGATGGAGTCAGTCTTGGAGAAGCTGGACTTCATGTGGTCAGTGTTAAAGCCGAGGTGGCCCGCCTGGTCTACGGTCCCGGGAGGTCCCACGACCCCCGCAGGAGCAGCTGTATTGATGACTGGTGTTCCTGGGGTTCCTGCCGTAGCTGGGAGAATGCTCGGCATCATCGGAGGATCAACCTTCCCAGGAATGAGCTTCTGGATGTTTCGTATATCATACTTTGACGGCCTACCGACCTTGCCGGTCTTAAAGGCAATTGCGCCGCCCATGTCAGGGTTGCCCTCGCCGGGTTTAAAGAGGTGCAGGAACTTGACATTCTCCAAGTCGTACTTGGAGGGCCGCTTATAGGAATTGCCGTTCTGCTGTCTGAGACTCTCGCCCATCTTCAGCTTCTGGATGAAGTAATCGTACTTGGAGGCGCGGGAGGCCAGGTTCTGGATGTGTGATGGGTTGGTTGGGGCTGGGTTGAGCGAGCTTTGTTTGTGGTCCATTCCGGATGGAAATATCTGACCCTCTGACCCCGTGAGGGCCGGCTGGATGAGGGCAGTGCTCTTCTCCATTTTGGAATTGAGCTCTTCGGGCTTGGTGTGCATAGGCCAGGGCAGGGTCTCCCCAGCCTTCAGCTTGCGGATGTACTCCTCATACTTGGAGAAGCGAGCTCTACGGGTGGCCTCCTCACTGCTCAGGGAGGAGGGATCTGAGGTAGCTGCTTTCAGTTTTTCAAAGCTGATCTTCCTGGCCAGCTCATCCCTACCCTGCTTGTCATCATAGCCAAACATGTGTAAGAATTCAGTCATGGTGTTGGCGGCATAATCACGTAGTGCTGAGGCCTCTCCTATACGAAAAAAAAAACAAAACTTAGATTTCCTTTTATCTATCAAAAATAAAATGAAATAAAATAGCAAGATGAACCAATAAGATGAACAGAATGAGATAAAGGTGTAGTTTAAATGCAGTATAGTGAAATAATGCACCATTAGCTGTCATATATGTCTGGAGGGAGGTCAGATAACTGGTCAAAAGGAGACAATTTGGGTTGAAAGCGTCCCCTGCTGCTTAACCAGCCTTTTATAGGCTAAATTATAGCCCTTTCAGAGTCTTTTGTGCATGTGTGTGAGCAAGAAAGGGACACAAACTCCTCTGGCACCGGTGCACTTAGTTCTTGGCTCTGATATAGTGTTTACCACAGCAGATGAATGCAAAAAATCTCATCTTGTCTCAGTTTGTCTGTCAGGACTAGAACACGGCTCTAAATGACAACTTCACAGAGGTGTCAGATAAACTCCCTCTCCACCCTGCCAGGACCCCTGCCCTCCACCAGACCTTTTTTCCATTTATTTGATTGCCTTTTTCATTGCTGGGCAAATGAGACGGTTAGAGGTAACATTAGCTAAGGCCATGGTAATTAATACTAAAATATTTCAGCTTTGGTCTCATATTTCTATGTTATTGCTAAATCGGTCTCTTGCCCGTGCTTTTCACATCTCCTTCTCAGCATGTAAAATAATCCCCAAATTTCCATTGCTGCATTGGGGCTAGTACTAGCCGTGCTACATCAGTATGAAAAGTGATCTGGGAGAACGAAAGGGCATGAAAAATTTAAGAGAAATGTATCAGGTATTTGAGAGGAAACTCCCTACGCTTTGCCATGCATCATTTTAGCAGCTTCTACTGTGTTTTAGCACATCATTTCATCTCAAGCTTAAAGATTAGAGCTTCATGACAGTCCTTAAAGGTCTCCACATCTAACTGTTTTCTTAATTCATTGTTGGCTTGGAGTATTACTGCCATGTTTACCAAATAGAGTACAATATATATATATATATATATATATATATATATATATATATATATATATATATATATATATATATATATATATATATATATATATATATATAAATGTTTATTAATGTTACTAAAATTATGTATTTATTGTAGATAAGTGTATTGTATATTTTAGATATACATATAAAATGGTAAAAATAGCACTGAAAGCTATTGCTAGATGAGATCTGCGTGCCTCTAATGCTATTTTGACTACATTTTGACAAAGTACACTCATTTATTGTTAATTAGCCTCAGTTTAATCACTGCTAAATCGGCCACAAATAAAACATTAACTGTAAAAATAATGAGCTATTATTACTTACTGTACGTATCTCCAGAACTTCAGTTTGGCAGAGCAAGGCTTCAGTTATAAATTTGGCATCCAGTGATGGTATTTTAGTATAGGTCATGACTGCTTAGAAGGGTTTTGTCAGGTCATGTGTTTTTACACAGCTTTAAAGTCAGGACCGGCTCTTTAATCTCTGTCCCTGAACATTTTCCAAGGGCAGCGATCAAAGACTCTCCTGCTTTGGGCAATTGGACGTATTCCATCTATACCTTTTTTCAAACAGCTGGGAAACTCCCTTCATTTTCTGACCGAAATCCGAGTGTTATGGTCTATCATCAGCATTATTAGTGTCAAAAGTCACCTGTATGACATGCAGCCCCTATACTGTTAAAGGGATAGTTCAACCAAAATGATCAACTTGTGTTGTTCCAATCCTTTTCAGTTTTTCTTCTTTCGTGGAATGCAAACAAAGTTATTCAGATGATTTACTTTGTGTTCCATGGACAAAGAAAAACCAGATGATGACAAAATACCAATTATAGGGAGAACTTTCTATTTAACACTTTTCATTTTGAGATCAATCTGTTGGTATTAGAAGAGATGTCGGTTGTACTACACAGGAAAAGTAATAGCTGTGGCCACAGTAGTAGCAGGTGGTAACAGTAGACAGGACGAGAAGTCTAGCATGCCAGTGGGCGGCTCTGCATGCGTTTAATAGACTATCAGTGTCAGGAGAATGATTGGACTTAAACTGCACACATTATGCCAGGACCTAAGAGAAGATAACCTTTTAAAACAGCATGTAAATGAGTTTTCCCCCTCATCCTTATCTCACACGCTCCAAATGATGTCATGTGCATGTGGTTGGAAAGCCATGGCTTTGGGGGAAAGGTGCGATTTGCCTGGCTGAACTCCCAGCACTCTCTCTCTTTTCCTCGTGTCACTGGAGAGTACAAAAAGAAGTGCTCCTAATCTCACCACTTCATACTGGCAAATTCCAGCCTGTGACAAAGCCCTTGTCTACGTTTGAGGCAATTAAGGTACATTTTTCCCTCCGTGGTGTGATAACAAATGGGCATTATATCTCCTTTCTGTTGACCAAACATGGCCATCAGAAGCAGGCTGATTTTGTCTTCCAGTGGTGGTGATGATAAGGATATACTTGTAAGGATCTATATATATGAACTTATCAAGGGTCCACTGACAACACTGTCACTGCTCTCAAACGGACATTTCTGATGCTGATTTTGAAATCTTAAACTCGGTCAGTTTTAGACTCAACTCAAAAGTTTATATTTTGAAAGATGTAGACTTCAAAACATACCTCTGCATTTCTCTTCAGAATAAATCAAATAAAATTAGCTGTGATATGAAGAAAACACTCATTAAAGATACAAATATTTTAACAGTGGATGATATTAGCTTCTGTTGATTAGCAGAACTAAAGGTAGCTTAATTTATTTAGCTAGCTAATATAGCTAAATTGTGATTTTTTACCAAACATCTTTGGTTAGAATTCATAGAAGTAAAATTTAATTCTATTAGAATTTATTCTGAAGTGAAAAATATTATATACTAAAAATTATAAATTAATTTATGGATGAATGTATGTTTTTATTTCTCAAAAATATTTCTAAAAATTTAGAGTGAAAAAAAAAAACATTATTTAAAATATCTAATATTTTATGCACTGAAATGTAGACATGATCTATTGCCTAGCCTGGTTGGGAAGCATGGCATGCATTTGACTGTTATGGGAAAGGCATTCTGTGATTTTTATGCTGATAGGGATTCTGCTCAGTCCCCTGATGTGATGAGTTAAATGTTTTGAAGGTCGCAGTTTCTCTCATTGATCTTGCGATGTTTGTTAATTACATTGTCACTGATGTTGTGAGAGATAATTAAGCCACTATGTTTATATGCATAATTATGTGCGCTCCGCATCAGCCTTTGAAAGACAGCAGCACGAGGGAAGAAAAAATATTTTAATTGTGAGCCGCTCAGTAACATGGCAGTATAGATGCCCTAGTTACAATCAACAAAGAGAGAGAGGAGGGAAAAACAACTCAAGACAAGAGTGGTGACTAATGTCTGCACACTGCAGTCTTCAAACGCTTTTTCTTCATTTTGAGATGCAGACGCAGCCGGGGCTCAATGAAAGCAAAGGTGTACAACACAAACACATATTTACAGACAGCTTTCTTTATGACCATGAAATAAACACAAAATGACTGATTACAACCACAAAGCACTCATGTTTGCCGGAAAATACTTGATTTTCTGAGAAACTCTTGGCCCTACCTATGTGATAGTCCACAAGCATATAAATGCTTCTACCGTAAGATAAAAAAAAAAAAAAAAAACATGAGGCAGAAGAAAAACAGAAAGAAGAAAGCATTTAACAAAAAAGCACCAGCTTAACCTGATTTCAGTAGCTATCTGAGAAAAGAACTGTCTTTTAAACAAAATGATATCACTCTTATCTCCTGTTGTTATCTAGCATAGTTTCTGTCTTGTTGTACCTTTGTCGGGTACTGCAGTCCTCCTGAGATAGTCAGAGGTGAAAGTTCGCAGACGTTTTAAGGTGGAGATTGTGTCAGTTTCTGCAGATTTTGCTTTGCTTTGTTTTGTGAAGGATGGCAGAGCGTGCCTCATGTTATCTAGATGACTTTGTTACAAACACAGAAATAAATGCAGTCTTAATTTCTTTCCATGCTGATTTAAAGGCCACTCGGTATACTAAAGACTTTATTTTTCTGAATCTCTAGGATTAAATCTCCTGAACTGATAGATACCTGGAGTCTCGGCAGAGCTGGTCTACTATGTAACTGGGTCCGGGTGGTAGCTACGTTTTGTGAGCTTATAGAAAATCAAAGAGTCAGAGTGTAATCCTGGGTGTAATATGAAGCTTAGCTGACCTGCAGTCTTGGCACCTCGGCTGCTACACACCACAGTCTCTATAAGCCTCTGCTAAAAATGAATTTCTTCTTTTAGTTCCCGTTTAGTTTCCCCAATGCAGATTGTTTCTATATAGTATGTTTGCGAATGGCAACAGTTACTCTTTTTATGTTATACATTTCTCTTTCCAAGAACTGCACTTGTGTAGCTGTGGCCCTGTCAGAGTGTCACTGTAATTATGCTTGCAAAGCACACAGGTGAAGTAAGACCTGTGAAAACTGAGCCGGCAAGCCTTTGAGGAGAGATTTTATCTTGCTTATGCACACTTTGTTTTGGCTACAAAGAGAAAAATACTGAACAAAGTGATCTGTATAGTATTCGCAGATATTTTCACTGTACGTCAAGTGTAGATCTACATGTTTTTTTAGACACTGAAATGCAAGCAACGTACTAACAGCATCTAAGATCCAAATGTTTCGAGATTCGTAGAGTAATACAGTAAATTCATGAAATTAAAAAGTTGGTTTTATTTTATTTGAATAAATAATCAAATGTTTAAAATGTCATGTTTTGTAAAGTTATCACATTTATTTAACATAGCATTTTATTGTTAATCTATCTATCTCTATCTAGATTTCATTTATAAAGAATTTCTCAGACTCTTCATCCCAGTATGAGATTGGGAGTATTGAACCTATTTATCAGGGGACACCTCAAAATAATAAAAAGATATATATGTATAGTATGTATATGTATATTGTACACAAACATATGAAAATGTGTGTGCAAATGTAACATACAAATACCTATGCATACTAATGACATCATCCTAAAAGAAAGAGGTGATACCTGGCGAAGAGAAGGGGGCTTGGCGAGGTGGTGCTTCAGTGGTGGGCTGGTAGCTGTCGTCCTTGTGTGGGGTGCTGCCCTCAGAGTCCCTGTCCTCGTGATAACTGCCCTCGTGGGAGCCTGTCATGGTGTCAGCTTCTTCTGCGTTGTCTTCTTCATCGCTGCAGCCCTTGGGCTGTACCATATAAACACCTTCAGGGGGACAATCGTCTCCATTGTTGGGTTTGAGTCCCCTGTGCTCGCCCCCGTCTAAGGACTGTGGATCGTCGGCGTACTCGCCGTTCACCCATTTCTCAATGGCCTCACGCCGTTTCTGGTCCTCCTCAAGGCTCTGGCCCAGGGTCAGGCCCTCTGGGGAGTCGCTTTCAGGCCTGTCGCCCTCATCATAGTGCAAGCTGCCCCGCTCGCTGTTGTCCACTAAATCTGAGTCTCCCTCGGCATTCTGGGAGCTGCCGTCATACACAACCTGCTTGCTAAGCTTGGCACAGATCGCGTTCAGTTTTAGGCCACCTTTCCTTTTGGCGGCCATTGTGGATTTTCCTGAGGTCTTTTCAGTGCATAAACTCCTCTCAGCTGTTGACGAAAAAAAGAAAGAAAGGAGAAAGAACATTTTAGTGGTTAAAAACAAGATTTGTGGAAGTTGTTTACTCACTGATGAGCCATCCTTCACTGCTTCAAGCTAACCACAATGCCTCACGCAAAATACCACAAACCTGTTTTTGTTTGCTGCTACTCTTTGATACACTGGCACTTCTTTTCTAGAACAATAGAGAATTATAAAGAAAACATCATGTGTGTCTGTAAGTTGCAGATGTCATTCACACCTAAGAGAAGGTGAGAAAGGGAACAAGAGAAATATCTCTTCCTACAAACAAAGAAGAAAAACTAGATTTTAATCAGACCCCCAACAGTGTGTCAAGCCACCACTATGGAGAGATTTAATCCTGAACATAGCCTAACACTGACTGAACGCTCCCTTCACCTAAAGAGGCCCAGCGTCCTGCCAATGTGAGCCTTAACTCAGCGCAGGGACGAGAACAATGAAGACTATAAGACAGTACATCTAGAAGCAGAAAGAAAGAGACAGAAAGCATAAAAAGTGACAAACACAGAGAGAAAAAAGCTGCCACCCCCTCACCTCACATCAACTCCCTTCACTCAACCTGCTTTAGTCTCTACAACTGTCACTCAAATTCGCCGTCAGCCCCTAAACCTGCTTATACAGTGCAGAAGACCACCACACCAACAGTTTTTTTTTACCACATTTCAGTAGACATTTACAAGATCAACAGTGGTTTGAGAGTCAGATATACAGTACACACTTCCTGTGCATCCCCCTTGAATATAGACAGTTGAGAGTGTAATGGAACCGATCATTCGCACACGGTTCCGGTTCACAATAGACTCGTTCCATTTTACCTGCCGCACAACCAGAGCATTTCCAGTTTATAGCAGCGTGAATTTCTACGGTTTAGTGTTTCAGTAATTCTACGGAAATCTGCATGTGGAGATTCCACATTGGCCTGGTTGCTATTTCACCCCAATGTGCTATCTATAATATCTTTCCCCGTGTCAGCTCCCCCCTGCAGCTGTTCTGGGTCCTTCCATATCCAGAGATGCCTTTTTAAGGGCAGAATTCTCTCATTGCTAAGTCACCCTTTCTGATGCGAAGATTTAGCAAAGTTCACTTTTAATAGGTTTTCCAGGCTTAAAATCGAGCCCGCCCGTAACGTTAGATGTTTATCATGCAGTAAATAAAGAATGGGAAACCTGCGGGGCGAATAACGGTCTGTGGAACGCTTTAGCTGGTAGTTAGACGCTGCCTTGAGATGAGCTATTTCTAAACATCACATGAAGCTGTCAATACAAAAGCTGGTTAGGTTGGAATGGATGCTTTAATGAGAACATATCACATCATTTTTGATTGGAAAGTGTGTAAAATTGAAATCAATTTTTTTTTTTTTTGGCATTATGTGCTTTTTAAGAGACTCGAGGTAAGCCCGTTACTTACTAGATGTGCCGTGCACCCTGTGGCCCCCGGCACATGCTTTCTCAGTTACTGTATTTACACTCAACACTTCCTCTCTGAAACAATGAGCTGAGGAATTATGCACGCTCTGCGCTGCACCGCATGCACCTAAATGCCTCAGATGTGCTCATTTTTACTTTAAACAATTGCAAGGCCCGGGTTTAAGAGGTCATTCAGTTGCGGACGGCAATTTTGAACCCCCAAAAAAGGAAAAAAATAAAAATATCAGCTGCAAAAACTATTAGGAAGCGGGAACATAAATTCTGAAGTATTTTTTTCAGATCACCTCCAAAGGAAGATTGAGGTCATTTGGGCGTAACAGTAAAGGTCATTCACTGTTTACCCTGCTCAGTATTTCACGTTTTAACTAGTGATTTCCTTTGCATTGCAATCTCGCTTTTCCTTGTAGGAAATGACCCCTGAGAAGCGATCTTGTTCCATTACCCACAATTTATGTGCATTTCTTTTTTTTTCTTCTTTTTAACAATCAAAACACACATTGTCAACACCCAGCATCTAAAATTAGCACTCGCCATAATAAAAATGTGCATTTGTGAGTAAATGCTAACTATTTGTCAGTGACCGACAATTTTATAAGAAACTAAATCATTCATGTATGTATATTAAATGTTAAATATTACATTAATATAATATATAATAAAAAATAAAATATTATAATAAATTGAATATGAAAAAAAAAAGTTAGCACTTTTACAAAAAAAAATAATGCTGCGCACTTGAAAGACATCTTTGTCTAGAGATGAGATCTGAGGTTTTAGAGAGGATCAGGGCACTAATGAGACTCTCCGGAGCTCAAAAAAAGGAAGGAAAAAAAAAAGATGATGGTAAACCAGTTAGTAGCTGCTGCATTAAATACATGCCCGGCAATAGATATGCCTCGGCTCTGACCAACAATGGAAATCGCTATGGTAACTGCTGTTTACTTCAAGTCGTTTGTGTTCATGATAGCATGCAGTGCGATAGAATCAGAAGGGACGCAGATAAAAGAACAGCCTCTCCTCTGGGATCCCTCCCACCACTCAGGAGACCGGCACTCGTGTTAAGAAAAATAGGTGTAACAAACAGCAAACCTCACTGATTTGATTCGTTTCGGTAAAACGCTATTATTTCAGGCCGCCGAAGACGCCTGTCAGTGCTGAATACTAAACCAACGGTGGGGATGATCACAGCAAAAACTTGTTTTCTTTAAGAGGTCCTGTTTATTGTAATGCTGACAAGATTTTTTTTACTGGAAATAGTGCAGAGCTGGAATTGCCGTAACGCTTTTACTGTATAAGGAGAAAAGCTTTGCGAAAAAGTCAAGAAACTATTCTAAACAGATTTAACAATAAGAGTGAGAGAGCTTCTTCTTTTTATCTGCTCGCACATCAAAGGCCCCACAAGCCCTGTTTCTTTTCAGAAGCGTGAGGCGGAGGACGCCGGGAATGACAGAGAAGCTGCCTTGAACGTGGCTCTCCAGGCCCTGCGTGTCTCGTTTAATGCGGAGCTTCTGTTTATGTGCCGGAATGATATCATGCCCAATCAAGTGGTGTTTCAAATCCTAATAATGCCGTTGGAAGTGCATTATTTGTATGAACGTGTGCTGACTGCAATCAGCCCACCAGAGTGAGGAAGTGGCTGTTAATGACTGCTTAGATTGGCGTGTCCTGTTCTTCCCTCTCTCTCTCTCTCTCTCTCTCTCGTTCTGACAGGAAGCGTATACACGCTAAAGCTGGGATATGACATACTCCTTCTCACCTGGCATCCACTGCAGCGGTTGTTTTAGAAACAAACTCTGTTTACTTGGCTAAACCCGAATCCCTCGACTTAGCGGTGATCTAACACTCTGATCTGCCCTGTCTGATTTCATGCAGACTATCAAAATACGTTGACTAATGCAAGGACAAAACCCTGATAATACGGAGCACTCATTAATACAACAGGCCTGGACAGCGTTGGATTATTTTTCATTATTTAAAGATCCTCCAGTCAGAGCAGTTTGTTGCTGTCCTCACTTTTAAAAGCTTTATGCTGATATTATAATCTTTTTGACAGATTTACTGACCTGGAATGTGTGTGAATTACCTTTTTTTTTTTTTTTTTTTTTTAGGACCTCTGACTGTCAGGGGCTTCTGCAAACGCAACTTAACGAGGTAAATGTCAAATAAACCGAGAAATGAGAACGTTTAGCTGTTCCTGCCCCTTCCTTGGCTTTATTGTGCATATTTACAATGCAGTTTCTCATTATGAGCTGCAACTCCAACAAGATGGAGCCAGGGTCCCAGGTATTTCCTCACCTACTAAAGCTCGGACACACACACATGCTGAAATAATCCCCTCTGTTTTTATTTTGCTAATTTACAGCTTGCAGGAAGGAGTTTGTGTCTCCCACCGCTCCGAGGGAAGGGGAGCGGAAAAGTCAGCATCGGACCGGTTCTCCACACACACTCTCGTTCCCCAGCATCTGGCCTCTCTTTCGATTTTATTACACAAGAATAACAATAAGCAGGTCTGCGACCCCATCTATGGAATTTGCCGTATTTTTTCCACCGGTCTGTGCTGATGCTCTGAATTTCCATTTTCTGCATGCATATTTAATTGAGTTTTGTCCCAGTGGTGCGGAAATGATTTGTTTTTTGCTCTCTGTTCACTTGACTCCTCTTCGGAGTCGGTAACCCTGATTAAGACGTTCACGTTAATTTCCCAGCGCACACCTTTTTTTGTGCATTAATGGTTCTGATCGTCTAATTAAAACTTCTCAGCTTCGCTGCTGATCACCGCTCGTTGTGCCTCTGACCTGAAGTTTTAATTGCCGCGTCAGAGACGATAATAATAATTTCTGGGTTCTGATGATTAAAAACAATGCCATTCCCAACTGCCACTTAAAGCGGAAAAAGATGGAAGGAGAGGCTGAGGTGAAGCATAAAGAAAAAGAAGGTGAAAGGAAGAGAATTAAAAGGTAAAAGATGGTTATTTGAGGTTTTAAACAGGTTTGTTTGGTATCTCAGTATGAGAGGGGAGGATCGGTGCTCACAGGGCAGGTTTACCTGGTTTGTGGTGTACTGTAAATGATGGCAAAACAAATAAAAAGCTTCTCAGAAATGCACGAGGTTCGGAGAAACTGTGCATTCTGCATTTCTATGATACGTATTTTAATAGTTTTGCTTTTGGTCTTAATCTTGTAATGTGACATTTCTGCGGTATCTTATGTCTAAAAGCAAGTTGTTGCATTAAGAGGTTGTGCCGAAAATAAAACGTCTGCTCACATGTGCACTAATGGCCAAACTATGATGGGGTTTTATAAACTGCTCATACTCATACACACTCTATCATTGTCCTTTTTTGTCTGATGGACTCTAATGGATTTTTCAGATTCCCATGCAGGAATCAATTTTTTAGTGGGAGATACACATCCGGACAAAACAATTATGTTCATGAGTTTTTCTTTTTTTTTTCTGACTTTAAAGTTGTTGTTTTTTTGGAGAAGCAAAATATGAATGCAGAGGGCGTGCACACAAGTACACACACACTCACTCAAATCTGTTGTATTATTAATCAGTCTGTTGCACATCTGCTTGCTTGCAGTGTGTGTTTTTTCCCATCAATAAAGCACTTATTGCTTTTAGTCTGGAATGTGACCTTGCATGTTGCATGCTGTCTTTGGACTGACCTTGAAGGACCTACTTTGACTTCTCCCTCTCTCTCTTTTCTGAAACCTTCTGCCACATACAATAATTCAGTTACATCCCGTTACAGGTAACAAAAACAAACAAGCCATGGAGAAAAAAAAGCACGCACATACTTGCCGCTGAGGACAATGGACAGAAAATGGCAGATGCATATTTTGACGCACAGACGGAAAAGGAAATATTTTGTTTAAGAAGCAACCCTTTACATTCGGAGAATAAATACATCCCTGAAGCCTAATTATAAGACAAAGCATTTAAGACGTCCCCTGAGGACAAAAGGGCTGAAATAGGGAAAAGTAAAGTCTGAGGTGATCCGAATATACCCTGATGACGCTCATGAAGGAAGGCACAGCTGTTTTCTGAAGAATGGGTCTGATTCATTCACAAATGAAAATCCTGTCATTTACTTATTTACTCAACATAATGTTTAAAACCTGCATGACTTTCTTTCTTCCTTCTTTATTTTTAAAGTCACTGGAAGTGTATTGTAACACATATTTACAATATAAAATAACCATCTTCTATTTAATTTATTCTTGTGATGGCAGAGCCATTGCTCCAGTCTTCAGTGTCACATGATCCTTCGGAAATCATTCTAATATGATAATTTGCTGCTCAAGAAACATTTCTTATTATTATCAATGTTGAAAACAGTGCTTAATATTTTTGTGGAAACAGTGATACATTTTTTAAAGGATTCTTTGATGAATAGAAATTTCAAAAGAACATAATTTATTTTTGATCAATTTAATGATCTTAGCTGAACATAAAAAACATTAAAAAAGTTAAAATAAAGTTTTTTCAGTTGCTCTTTATGTTACAGTACATGTGCTTACATAATGTACTTACAGTATATTTATCTAAGAAAGTTCTGGTAATACAAGGTAAATACATGGGGTAGGGTTAGGTTTAGGGTTAGGTTCAGGGTTAGTACCTAGTTATTACATAGTTATTGAAATAACTATAATAAGTACATAGTATGTAAATGAGGAACAGGACTGTAAAATAAAGTGCTACCGTATTTTCCATAGTTTATTGATAAGTGTCATTTTCAAAAAGAAAATCACATGAGGCTGAGTACATAATGACAGCATTTTCGTTTTTGGTTGAACAAACTCTTTTAAAACAGCAATGGTTGTAGAGATTTTTACATTTAAAAATAGTACATGATGGTCTCAACACCAGTTGGGTAGAAGTTTGATTGAAGCGCACCCTGGCCATGTCTGAGGGGCAGCCTGTGTGCAACGCAAGAGTTTGAGAGGAATCAAGGTTACGAGGAGAGGCTCCCCGTGCCACTGAAGGGCACTTGAGCTGATATCTGCACAGATTAACTGCTTGAGATGTATTTTTGTCACGAGGAGCCGTGGTTAGTGTGGTGCATTGGGGATCCGAGCGGACGCAGAAGGGGGTGGGCTACTCTAGTTCCTCCAGCGCAAGGGCACAACGAGAGGTTGGTGGCCGCTGGAGCCGCCCAGACCGGAGTCTGTCACTCAGAGTCATTATCTGTGGGGATATATTTAATTTAGTGGTTCCGGAGCTGCGCTGCTGAGTAAGCCAAGCCACCATTAGGGCCGTCCTCCGGGGGAAACACAGCACACGCAGCTCGATTAGTTATCAATTAAGAGTGCAGAAACCTCCACCTGCCGTGTGAGAGAGAGGGAAAGAGTGGCAGAGAGGAGCAGGACCCGGACGCCGTCTGACTTTTTCTTCTGTTTTCCTCTGCCTCTTTCCCTCTCGGGCCTTCGAACGTCAGGTTAACCTTGATATGAAGCGCTGTCAAGCCGGATAATGTCAATCAAAGAGGGCCCTTTCAGATAACCTCAGTGTGAAACCTAAAAAGCAACCTGTTTAGATGTTTAGACATGCCCCCTCTCACCAGCATATGAATTTCATTAAAGAGAAATGAGTTGTGGCACTTCTACAACAAGACTCTTAAGACATTTTGACAGGCTTTAAGACACTTTGCTGTAAAAAAAAAAATTGAATGAATTAAATTAGCCGTGCAGTAAAGCCTCCGGGTAAGTTAGTAAAAGAAGGCAGAACATTTAAAGAGCTCATCGAAAGATGTTTTTGTTTCTGTGTTGAAACAGAATGTTTTGGCAGGACATATTTTGGAAATATATAATTGGTTTAAATGTCACAGTCATGAGCCATGATTTGCTACACGCCAATCAGTTGTAGAAGAGAAGGCATTGGACTAAAATGTGTTGTGCAAGATGCCATCAAATAAGAAGGCCAATAATTTAATACAAATAATAAAAAAATTTAGGTGTGTGTTTATATATATATATATATATATATATATACACACACATATATACATTTAGTGTTTTTGGAGCAATTTTGTTTTTAAATTCCGCTTGCATTTTATTGCACGTTATAGTTCACGGTGCACATCTTCAGAAACGAGATAGACAAAAAACTAAAAAACTAAATTTCCAGACAGGAAGCCTTGCTGACAGCTTCGATCCCTGGCCACCATTAAAACATTTGCTCTGCTTCACAGACTCTGACTTTTTTTTTTTTTTTTTTTTTACCTTTTATGCACAGAGGAACAATTTGCAGGTGTCCCCTGGACTTCTCAGGTTCAGACTCTTTTAGTTCTCCAAGTTCCCTTCTGCAACAATACCTCTTTAAAACAAACCTGAACTCTTTTAATCTATGCTTTGTTACGGTGAAATGCGGTCAGTTGACAAGACTGAAACATCTGAATCATCCTGTGAGAGTCATGAAGCTCAATATGCGTTGGTTAAAAAAAAAAAAGAACACAAACAAAATGAACAAAGCACTTACAGTAACTGTAATAAGACACTCAGATCTACAACATGTAATGAACATGCATAGCGTCAGTAAAATGTTTCACGCTACAATTTAATAAAATATTTTTAGAACATTAAGAATAATAGGAAAATCAGTTTTCAAAGCAAATTTAATATTTTATAAATTATTTAAAGTATTTATTTGAAGCATTAGACTGCCAACATAATTTATGGCTACTCCATGTGTACTGGACATTTAATGTATTTAACATGCAAACTTTTGACGGGTTTCTGCTGTAGTATACATAGTTCATGCTGATGATTTTAAACACCTGCAAACACAAGAGTCGTTCTCAAAGATGGCAAATGCTTTTAGCATTTTTTGCAAGAACACACAAACTCAAGTTCGAAAGTGAGAACATTTCATACCTGTGTACAAAAGCAAACCGATACACTTGTGAGGGAAAAAAAAGGCTGCGGCTGCTCTTTTTGAAATCATCATGAGTAGAAGCTTTTCAAAAGGTGAGCGTGTGTGTGTTTGTGTGTGTGCTATTTTGGTCAAAGAACAAGAGGAAGTATTGCATACTGACTCAAACAAAGAATATGCTTTTGATAAAACCACATCAGCTTCTTGTGTATTCTACACTAAAAAAGGCTGGTTTCCTGATTTTTTAGATGTGATGTGCCCTCAAACGGAAGCAGCACAAGTAAACAGCACAACAGCTCAGTGCACAACGAAACGAGCGGCGCACAAATGATCACAGACATTGATAACAGTTTCTAAACGAGCAGCGAGGGCAATATCATTAACACGCCATTGTTTTTCCAATGCACTAAAAATGGCACAAATTGCATTTAGAGCTTCAGCCGCACACGGGTTCGCAATTTTGCATTTCACCTGCATTAGCATTCGACTTATTATTATTTTAAAATGAAAACGGATACTCTGTTGAAGTGCAAATCTGATGAATTACCGTAGCAGATTGCTGTTATCAATTATTAAAGCATATTTTATAAATATTCAGGTCTGTCATGCATCTAATAATGAAGGCTTTGGAGAAGGTTACTTCCTGTGCGCATCCTAACGTGTCAGAAATATCACTTTTAATCACAGCTCTGTCAGGGTTTTTGCATTTGAACTAAAAAAATAAATAAATAAAAAAAAGCACAGCTCACTCTTCTGCTGTCTTTTCCCTTTTTCACCCATCCAGGATTGCCAGATGCATGACCACATCATTCAAAGCCAGTACAGCCCATGTACACTTGGCTGCGGCACTATGAGCGTGATCATTTGAGAGGAGAATAATACATTAACGTGCTTCTACCTTCTGGACACACCTAGTCCCAGAGCAAGTGCAACCATATGGTGCGATGCATATTCATATTCCTCTGTCTGCACCTCTGTAATGCTTAAACAGTACTTCATAAACTTCAAATGGGAGGAAGTGAAGATGAAAGGGAAAGACTGACAAAAAAGGTGAAGAAAAAGTTTTCCCGCTTCATGTTTCCTGTCATTTTTTTTGGGTTACGTTTTTGTGGTTTGTCTTTGAGATTAGAATGGCTGCTGAAACTGATCCCAGTGTAGCGTGTGTGTGTGCATGTGTGTGAGCCTGAGGTGTCTGGCTGTGGGTAAACTGTGTTGTCAGGTGGGCTTGCCGCTCTCTCCCCAGCAGGGTAAATACCAGGCGAGGACGATGTGGAGATTAACGCTGTCAGATCTGCAACAGTAACCCTTCATTATCAGAGCACCAGGGCCTACACACACTCACACACTGTCCTCCGCTGCCTGGGCACACAGTTAGTAATTACCAAACCAACCTCTTCCTCTCTCTTCTGTTCTCATACTTTCTGCTACAGTATCTACAATGTTTCTCTTATCTTTCTCCCATCTATGTGTGTCAATCATTTTGTAACAGAAATACACATTTTTTCTGATATAGTTATAAATAAATAAATAAAAATCTGAAAAAATATGTTTCAGGCTTGATTAGATGAAGAAGATCACACTTTAATACAGTAAAATATTATAATACATAATAGTAAAATATTGTATTATTATAATAATATTATTAGATGGCTAAATATTAAATATGTAGAAATATAACAGAGATTTAGATGTGATGTATAACACAGGGACTTTTGGATATCTGCTTGGAATTTGCACAAAAAATTACAGTCACAGGCCTTATTAGAAAAATAATACAATAAAATGTTACAGTATATTATTATTATAAAATTATAAAATATGTCAAACTACAAAAGATAATAAATGAAAAATAAAAAAATAAATCTAATAAAAATAGTATATTTAAACACTAATAATTATTAAATATAAAATAGATTTTCATTAAAATATATGGTAAGATAATTATTGCAGAAAAGTATAAGGTAATTTATTAATTAAATGTTAATTTATTTATTGTTAAAATTAATTAATTAGTTTTTAATAAAAAAATACATTTATTTAATAATTAAAGATTATTGATAAATTTTACAGTAACCTACAGTAAAAATACACACATTGATATTAAATCGATACAAATATGGTAATGTACAAAAAAGCATGCTTAGTGCATCCTCTGTTCGAATTCGATTTCGAATCCGAAGTTCGAATCCAGCGCATGTCATTTCTTATTAAAAATAATCCACAAAAATAATATGCCATATTTACATGACGTCCCAGCTTTTTTGCTGGGTGGCCTGACACACTTGATGGCGTGCCAGGCACGGTCACAGTATGTGTGTGTGTTTGGTGTATTAAGTGGCGCTTTATCAAATTAGTTTGGTACCCAGCTGATGAGTAATAAAGGTACAGTGGAGCCCCCACTGACTCCCAGACATCAATCCTGTGAGCGGGAGCCAAACGCAAGGCCTGGCACTGCCTGAGGCGTACAGAGCGCCTCTCCCCACTGATCAGCTTATGGACTCTCTTCAACCAAACTAATATTAACACTGGGCATGTGGAGGACTTCAGCTGTCTTACCCCTGTGAGGAATAACGCTTAATGGATGCTGTAACAGGTCTTTTATTCAAACCGTTGCTGTGGGCTTTTGTTTTTCATCTTGTTTACCACCTTTATCAGAGTCGATGGCCTGCCGCTGTACATTCTTCCAGACTTCGTCCTCTCAAAGCATCGGCTCACAGGTGTCGAACAGACAGAAGACGAGAGGGGAGATGATGGCGAGATCAAACGGAGGACTGGAAGGATGGCGAGAACAGAGAAGGAGAGAGAGGAAACTCCCGCCGCACGACTGTAATCTCGCTCAGCATTGGGCTTTTACACAAATACAACAAAATGCAAAACGCCAGAAGAAGGTGGAACGGAGGGGAGGGTGGGACATCAGAGGGCTTCAAGCCCGTCGAGGAGTTGTGTGTGTCAGTTCAGAGCAGCCGCTGGGACTAACAGTGGAGAACAGAAGGTAGCAGCAGGCGGATCACAGCCGATCTGAGGCCCTGGGAGAGATTCTGTCTCCTCCACCCCACAACTGAGCTCGAGTCGCTCTCCGCAGTCACATACTTATCCCGATGACTTTACACAAAACCCTCTCCGTAAGAATTCCACTGATTTCACAAGCTTTCAGGTGTTTTGCTTGATGCTACACTAAAGTCACTGAGACGTTTAAACCTTAAACCTGTGTGTGTGTGTGTGTGTGTGTGTGTAATTTAGGCAAAATAAGACAAATGTACACATCTTAATTCTGTTAAAAAGTTAATGCATTGTTTTTACTTATGGAGCATCAGTGAGTGTTTGAACCTTCCGTAATAGTTGCATACGAGTCCCTCAGTTGTTAACTTTTGACTTCAACTATAAATAGAGAGAGATTGGACTCTGCCTCCATATTCTTGTTGGTGTAAAAAGGCACAATTTATCAAGGCCCAGGACAATGTTCTTGGTTGTCCATCCTAACTAAGAAGCAGCTTCCTAGTGCTTAAAAAATGTCTGGAAATCAACAAGTGCTACCAGCAAAGCACAATATCATATTTCCATCTATATTCTGATCGTCAGAACTCTGTGTATATAAAAAATGGCTCTGATGAGGGCGAGCGGGAGATCTGAAAGAGGCAGCTGTCGACGTGACGGATCTGATCGAGCTGAAACAAAGACAAACAAAGCTCTCTCTGCAATATGAGTTTAGTTAGCGAGAGAGTTAGAGAATGAGTTACGGCCGGCATGCTGTTGGGGAAGGTTGTATTTATGGGGGGATTGAGTAGGTTTAAATCCCTGCTAAGAAATAAAGTCATCCCTGTGCAAACTGGGGAAACATTTCACTCAGCCTAAAAGGTAGTTAAAAAAAAAAAAAAAAAACACACAAGACACTTTTTTCCCCCTCAAAGCAAAAGTTTGGCCCATGTGCTGCGATGGAGGGATGGAAGAATATCACACTGGAGGGAGCGTGAATACTTCTGGTTGAATGTGGCTGAAAAAATTCCCAAGAGACAGAGGTATAAATTGATTTGAATTCCTTTAATATTACATGCTGTTTCAGTGGGAATTGCATTGGAATATCTGCATGAAGGCACATTTAAAGACTTGTACCATGTCAATGCTTAAAAAAGAACCAAGAACTTCCAATAAAAGTCCTTATAAATAAAACTAAAAAACAGTGTGTGAATTGCGTTTCCTTCACAGCATGCTCAAATACAACTCTCCTCTGGCTGAAAGCCAACACAAACCCACCCAGTAATCACAATTATTACTTAAAAAGGCTCTATTTCGACATTAACTTAAAAGGCCTATATCTTTTTCTTCCCCTCTTAGTTGGTGCCCCCTCACTTACTCTAAGTATCTCAATAAATCAGCAGTTACTGTTAACATGTACTCAACAATTCAGTTATCAATCTCCCCCAGCTCAGAGTGAAAACAGAGGGGAAATATCTGCTCAGTAAAATCTCCCGTGCCTGTGTTTATGCACGGAAACACACACACACACACAGACTCGCTATCGCACAAACAAACAAACCAATCCGCTGGGACATCGGAACCATTGCCAGATCACCACGGAAACGCAAGCCAAATTCAATTGTGACCTCACCTTTCACTGAGGGCTCAATTCCATCAGCAAAAGAAACAAATCAGCAAGAGGGTGGAAAAGAAACAAACTTCCTTCCTCTCTCTTTCTCGGCCTCACTTTTCAGGCCTGCAGTAGGCCCGAAACAGCACACTGCATCCTTGGCAGCGCACTGAGCTCCATGCAAATGTGTGTTTAGATTTAAAGACACTGTATTTATTTAACAAAAAGGGGAAGATCTAATTGAACGCTGGAACAGAGCGCATCTTCCAAACAGAAGCCCTGTGGAAAACCCTCCTATCTAAACAAGCGCGTGAGAGCACGCTCGATACCGGCAGTCACTCGCTTAGCTGGGCAAATAATACCACTTGTCATCTAACTGAGAAAATCTGAGCAATCACTAGCTGAGGCCTCGCTAGTAATTAAGAACAGCAATTTGAGAAAAAAAGTACACAGTGACTAATCCACATCCAGCATAAACAAAAATTACAGGAGACTAAACGTTTGACTCACTTAGTTAAGAATAAAAAATGATTCTATTTTAAGAACTTTGAATGATATTTCACACCTGTAGATTGTACATGTGAAGTCTATAAACTGTTGCTATTATTACAAATAATCTAATATTTTATTTTACAAATGGAATTGTAGCATTTTTAAGTATCCAATTCAGCATAAGCTAATTAATACATTTAAATTCAATTCATGTTAAAAATTATTTGTGAAACTTGGAAAAGTACAGAAAAAAGCATACATTTTATTTCACATTTTCTGTAAAATGTTAATGATCAAAGCAAGTGGTTTAAAAAAAAATATATGTGTATTTTTTTACGTTCTAAAAGCTAAAACAAAAACCTACAGAAAAATTATGATTTGTATTTTTAATTCTACGTAACATTTCAATCAGTTAATTAATAAAGAAATATTTGCTTTTGTAAAGTTCTAAAAGCTGGAAAACCACAAAACAAATTGCATTATTATAATGAAAAAGAAATCTAAATAAATTAACTAACCAATTAAATTAATTGTAAGCAAATAATTAAAGAAAAATTCAATAAACTGTTTTAGTTTTCATGAAACTAAATAAACACACAATGTCACTTGTACACCTAAAAATAAAAATCACTCCTCAACTTCATATTTCCATTCAGTCATCACATCATAGTGAGGTATTAATTTACCAAAACACACAGTGAAAGTAATGAGTGCCTTTGTCATTCTACACCCTCACGCCCACCCCATCCACAGCGTGCTCAAGCCACCAGCATCTCTCACTCTCACTCTCTCTGTGTGTGTGTGTGTGTGTTTGTGGCGCCTGGCGCAGGTCTTACCTGGCAGGAGACAGCCCTCCTCTCTCTGTCTCACCTCTCCCTGCTGCTTTGGAGGAATTCTCTCCACAAAGCAAGGCATTTTTCTCTTCTCTCCCTGTGCGCCTTTACGGCTGGGCTGCACTCGCCCTCTCTCACTCTACCCTTCTCTTCTCGCTCTCTCTCTCTCTCCCTCTCTCTCTCTCGCAGCACAGATGTCAGGGCTGTGCGTGTTTACCCACTTTACCAGTAGGGGTCCTTCAACACCCTCTGCTCCCCACAGCCACTGTGGAAAAACAGGCCCAGTAGAGTGAGAAGGAAAGAAAGAAAGATAGAGAGCAAGAGAAGAAGGGCCACTTAAGCCGATCTCCCGTGGTACGAGACTGTGCAAGACGGAGCGGAGAAAGTTAGACTGGTCAGTCACTGAAAGTCACAGTGAGCTCAGGCCATTAAAGTGAGACCCGTAGAGAGAGAGAGAGAGAGAGAGAGAGAGCGAAAGAGTGAGTGCCAGCAGCTGACAGTAATAATGTGCCACATACTCCTCTCAGTCTACTGAAACTGGATACCATACTCGTATCTTTAAAGCGGAAATCGTTCACTTTTTTAACTGAATCAGAATTGTACTTTTTGAGATTACAACCCAGCCAGATTAACTTAACCAATGGCATGAGTTTGGGGTGGGGCTATCTGTTCAACTAACCCAATAGCAGTCTAGGGGAAAGGAAACCAGTTGGAAAACAATCATTATTTTTGAAATTCTTGTTGCAATAAAAAAAAAATGAAATTGCGACACTAACATATATTAATTAATAAATATATATTTATATGTATAATTTTTTTCAAATATAAAAATACAAATATAAAAAGAAAGGCATTCTTTCTGAGTAAAAAAAATCTTTCTTTCTGAGTAATTGACACAAGTCTGCCAGATTTGACAGCTTTGGGCTATTCTTCAGCGAGGAATTTCAAGTTTTGCTCCTACTTGTGGGGCACTTTTCACATTGCAGTATTAATGCTGGGGCTGTTGCCCGCCTGGACCCTCTGTCATGTCTAATGACAGCTCTCTCTCTCTCTCTCTCTCTTTCTCTCTCTCTCTCTGAGACCAGTCACTCAGACAGAAGAATTTGAGACTAAGCCTCAAATTAATATCGCGGGCTGGACAGACTCAAACTGCACATTATGGTAAGTGGAAAGTTTCAAGGGTGAGCTAAAAAACAATCATTCTTTAAATACGAGGTGTGTCGACGGAACAGGGGAAATAATGTGGAATGAGAGCAGGGACCTGCTACTGGACTCAAATGGGAGGATGTGCCGCGTGTGTGTATGTGTGTGTGTGTGCATGCTAAAGATACTCGTACCCTCCTCCTTCATACAAAAGAGAGGTGCCATGTGTCAACTCTCAATTCATTCATTCATTCAAAGATTGATTGATCAACACAGAAGCATTGACCTTCTGAATATGGAAACTTGTCCAGTGTTGTTAAAGTTGACACGAAATCAGAATTGACCATATTTACTTTTGCATATTACTTTGCATGTCATTATTTGAAAAGAATTGTCTTTGGAATTTTTAATCACTTCCTATGAAATTACTCTTCTTTTCCACTGAAATTACTTATAAGCTGCACATGCAGACTACTAGAATAGTGCTAACCGATAGTCAAATTATTATAATGCTTAGACAATGTTTCACAGTGTATTGAATGATGCTCCAGTTTTACATCAAACTATGCTTCTCTATAACAGGATATAAAAGTCCCAATTTGGCTTAATTTGCGTACAGGTGTGAGCAGAATAAAAAAACATTCATGTAGCCGGACACGTTATCCTGGATTAGCGTTAGCATGAAAGCAAATTGACAGTGTTTGAGCGAAATTAAACAAACAGTAAAATAAATACTTCAAACAAAACACTGACTGAGACAGGTTTAACAAGTTTCTGCCTCTTTTTGCAGAGCTATCATGATATGTTTTGGTTTGTGGCCTAATTAAAAAATGATGACACAAAATATGCTAACTTAAAATATATGTTACAAAACAGATAGGCGTGACTGGATGAGCCACGTTCAAAGTCACTGTAAAATGACAATAAGCATGTTGTTGTGAAGTTTATGAATGAAAAAACGATTTGAATGATTTTAGCATGCTGTGTAAGAAGGTTTGAGGCAATCTTGTGGTAAAATTACTATAACGCACAGTCTCTCGAAGCCCATAGCTTTATTTCCAAAAGCAAAGTGGTGTAAGTATCTTCTGACTTTATTTTTATAAAAAAGCAAGTTATTTAGTCAGTGACCTCAGATCGCAGCACTTGCTCTCTCCAGCAGTGTCTGTTTTTCTTGTCTTTTTCTTTTTAACAGGCACTTCTGCTGTCATTGCGCTGGGACGAACGTGTTCCCTCTAAATGGCTTTTCTGACAACTGATCTGTAAATACAGCCAGATCTGCAAGTCTCTCCTCTCTCTCTCTCTCTCTCTCTCTCTCTAGCATCAGCAACCCCGACCCTACAGCAACACACACACACACACACGCACTGCCCCCATCGCAGCCCCACGGCACGTCCCCCCTCCCTCTCTCTGACAGCCCCCTGCCCTCCTCCCCATCTCCATTCCCTCAGCCACTATAAAAACACAAATATGCCATAACTCAGCTTGCCCTGCCACACTGCCTCCATCTTGCCCTGTACCAGGGGGCCCCTCAGGAAGGTCACCAACAAATGGCTTTCCGATTCACTGCCCCTGAAATAATTTTGTGTATTAAAACCTGAATCTGCACTTTCTGGCATGAAAGCTTTTCTAATTATTCTGCCGTCCTTGGGATAGACACAGATCCTTCACACGGGGGGAAACAAGCTACGGACCTGCCTGTTCAGCCGCCACAAACATCCGCTCTCCGTCTTTTTTCCTCTCTCTCTTTCCCCTCTGTCGCTGCTGCCCCCCTCCTCCTCCTGCCCTCCTCTCATCTGCTCCCCTCTCGCCGCTATATAGCTACCCCCCAATCTGTTTTCAAAGCGTGCCTGTCCTTTATTAAATTGTTTTCTTTTCCACATTATCAGTTGCCATGGAGACCTCATCTCTCGGATTATTTGAATTTCATTATATCTATTGATTTGGGAGCATTTCATCTTTTTTATTGTTTTTCTGTCAATTTTCGAAACGAATAACCATCTAATTTGCGTCAGTGCTGATTACGTTCGTCCCTCAATAGAGGTCGGCAGCTGCGCCGGGGAAACAAATCAATGAAAAACATCATAAAATTCGAAAGTACAATCAACCAGGATATGGGTGACATTCCATGGTTGCTGAAACTAAGTCATCAAAAAATATATACTTTTCTTGCGCCTCTGCGTGCGAGCTTGTGTTTGCGCGTGTGCGCGTGTGATATATATGCATCCGTGCAGGCTTATGACTCAATATCGGCCGATGCTATAGTAAACTCAATCTACTCTTCAATGCCCCCCAGACCAAAACAAAAAATGCTTACTTTGTGTTTAAATAATTTATGCAATTTTAGCATTTATATATAAATTTTTTAATAAGCCGCTTGGAGCAAAGTGGCCATTAACAAAATACACAGCTGTCCAGTGGGCTGAGCACTCCAGATCAATTGCACTTTTTTATGACATGATAAAATGCTTTTAAAGCAATTTACACAAATATGGAGAGAAAAAAAACAGCACCCGGGCTTAATTTATTCATAAGCTGGAGTATTAAAAAAATGTCATGCAAAAGCCAGCATGAGAAGATGGTCCCAGGCCTAACCGAATCGGACTAGCTGTCCTTTCTGCAAGGACATAAAGTTTCATTACCGATGCACGCAGTCAAAGGCAATTTAGAAAACACAATGTGCAAAAGAAAAACATCAGCATATTGGAGGTGTTTGCGTATTAAGGGGCGCCAGCACTTTGTTTCCCAATTTTATGTTCATTATTTATTTTTGCCCAGGACGGTCTGCCATTGACACCCCACCCTCGAGGGAAGAGCAAGGGAGGGATGGATGGATGGATAGATGGGGGCATGTCCAAGGTGAGAGAGATTGTTGGGAAATAATAAGAGGTCCTGACAGGAGTCCACACCTCAGCGGTACACACACACACGTGGCAGACGGGTGTCACCGGGGAGGCAAACGCCAGTGTGTTTGCATGTGTGTGTGTTAGGAGGCACAGGCAGGTGTGTGGCACCAGACCAACACTATCCATCAGCCACTATACAAACAGTCCCGGGCCTAACGCTGACATTCTAAGCCATTTCGTAACGCCAGTTTTGTCACAAACACGGTTACATTACCTACGTCACACACTGCATATATAACAGGTGTGCTATTATTTTTAACAAGAGTTTAGGGGTGACTTAATTTCCTTTGTTTCATTTCCGTCAACGCTGTTCAAACATTTTAGGCCAATTTTAAAGACATCATGAAAATCAAATTGGAGTTTTATGGCTTTTATGTTTTTAAGAGATATTCCAGGCTAACATCTAAATCCTAGTGTACTCCACAAAGCTGACCAATCACTTGATCAAACTGTACAAACTGTAATACTTTTTTTTTATTCTTTGAAGAATTGAAATGTCTAAAGAACAGCATTTATTTGAAATGAATTATAAATGTATTTGCTATCGCTTTTTTGACAATTTAATTCTGAATAAAAGTGCTCATAAGTTCATAAGCATTAATAGTTACAGTTAATCTTAAATTAAACCAGATCAAAAGAATTGATGTCTCACTTTACACTACAAATTTCTGTCCAATCAAATCTCTCTATAATGAAATTGGCCCGCCTCCTAATTCCACCTGGTTTTAGCTGGCAATAGCATGTGGCAAATAATGATACATTACAATTAAGTAACAGCAGAACTTAAGCTATGTATATACAAAAAAGAAAATCGCTTGAAAATGTCATTCCCAAAAAACAAACAGAAACAAAGCACAATTTTGCTATTGTATGAGCCGTCTGTACTTAAGCAGGTTTAGCGTCTATGTACGCGTGTATGTAGTGGAGACACATCTACTATTAGTTTGAGGAGTGCAGAAGCTGAGCAGCAGGCTAATCTCATTTCAAAGCTTCTCTTCTCCTCCTCATGTGCTGACAGTCCTGGCCGCCTGCGCTCTTTATAAATGCTCTGCTAAGGGCTCCGTGTTTGCGACACGTGTCAACATTTGACAAAGCATTACTTTTCGTACACAATATCCTGCGCCCGGGCCTCTGAAATGAGGTAGCTAACAAATTAGCTTTTTATGTTTATTTGCGCGTGGGTGTGTTTGAGTAGAGGACGGGTGGGTGGGGGTGGGGGGGACGAAGGACATTTACGTTAACGTTTCTGTTACGCTGAATGATTTCTTTCCGAATCAGGTTACTAGTCTTCCGCAAAAAGTACTGTTGGGGTACCATGGTAAAGTAGTGTAAAATGAAAACATAATTTTGTCATGCTGCATGTGGTAATAAAAAAAAAAACAAAAAAAAAAACACATGTTTAGATAGAAAAAGCATATTATGTTACAATTAGTGAAGCAGGAGACAAAGAAGGTGCTAAAGTCACGACTCCCACTGTCTATTGGGCAAACGCATTTCTCTAGCCCAGGAGACTGGATAAATACTATTTCATGTATCACTATATGAATTCAGAGACAGTAATTACACCGTTCTCTTTAGCTCCCACACAACGGCGGTGGATCTGAGCTGTGACGTATACTGTACAATCGTAGGTGTATAAGTCACTTGACAGCTCTAGTTCCTGAAAAAAATGAACACCACAGAGGCTTCACTGATCGTGTTTTTAAACGTTACATTAATAAGCTGTAAACACTGGGTTAAAACCACTTGATGTTAAGGAAATGACAGGTACTGATAGGATTGCTCTTCCCTGTCGGCTGTGGGTTAGATGAAAGGATGGCAGTTTTGAGAGTGATTTCAATATTTGCCACCCCAGCGACTCGGCTCTACTCTCTTATCAATGTGGCAACAATAACACGCTTGTGTTTCAAACCAAACATTCCCACAGTGAATAATAGGCTATGTCTGAGTCCAGCCACCAGCAGCAATTTGTTTACACTGGACTGATCATAAACTACAACTTCCTACTGAAAAGCTATTTCTGCTTGACTTGATGCTTACAACAGCATATATCAATACAGAGAGATATCTGGCCGCACATTCACATTAGGCTTTTCTTTTTAACATGTGTGAATTGACCATTGTTAATAATCATACATGTCTATTTTATTTAAATATTAATCAATATAATATATTTTATTATTATTATGAATAAATTTATAATATTTAGATTTGTTTGCAAACATATTGGAGGGAAATGTAGGACGATGATAATGATTTTTAGCTGTTTGAAATGTGACTGCTTCCGTTTTTCTTTTCAAATGAGGCTTTATGTTTGTTTTTAATGAGGTCACCATGACCACAGTATTTGTTGGATATTTCTCTCTCTGTGCCCGGAGCCATCATGTCAATCAATGCATCTTCTAATTAAAATGATCTGTTGCCTAAATGTGACGCACTTACACAAATAAGCACACAAACCAGGGTCACAGTAATACACATATTTTCCACACATTTAGAACAGTGGATTTTATTATACAACTAATGTAAAAATAATAATAAAAAAACAAGAAAAATACTAAAATTGTTATACAAACCTCACTCTATTAATTTATTAGTTTGTGATTTAATAATAAAATCTAAAAATATATTTTATTTATAAAATTTAAATAACAACATTTAAATAAATAATTGTATAAAATAAACAAATAAACAAATAATAAAAATATTTTTTTTTTATAAAGATGACATTTATAAAAAAGTTATTTCTAGATAATGGTACATTAATTTTCTTTAATTAAACAGACCTAAACTAGATTTTTTTTTCTTTATTTAAGAATGTATCAATTTCCATTAAAAAGTTCACAATATCCCCTGATATTTCTAAAATTTCCTTGCTTTATGTAGGGGTTTCACAGAGTCGGGGGGAAAAATAAAAAATAAATCATGGCATTAGAGCTCAGTGAAATAGAGACGGGCTTATGGAAGGATAGAGGTCTGGTCAAAGCTTGCCCAGACTAACAGAGCAATAAAGCATCGTGTCCATGCACAGAGGCTTTAAAAAGCACAATTAAGAAGGACCCAGGTTAATAATTAAAATGCATAATTATTGACCCCTATTTTCAATTCCTCGTAAAGTACATTAGATCAGGAAAACAGAGAGGACAGAAGGGAGGTGTCTCTAATGCATTCTTTCCTGCTTGAACTTCCTCCACATCCTAAAGTGCCAGTTTGCTATTGAGATTTGCACTTAATGAGGGTCCGTCACAGAAAAAAAAAAAAAAAAAAAAAATCTCTTACACCATCAACAAGCATTACAATCACCCCCTCATTCTCAGTGCCAATGCCCACCCGGAGAGCTGGGCCAGACAGGGGAAATTTGAGGGTTAACTGTCCCTTAGGGGGCTATCAATGCACGGAGAAACCGTCACTGCTGGTGCCCCCCATTCTCGTTTGACAACAAGGCCCTAACAGATTAACATGCAGTCAAGAGTGATATATTTCCTGCCAAGTAGTCAAATCACTGCTGTATAATGATTTTGTGTGTGGGAAGACACAAGAGGGACACTCTTAATTAAGAGGAAATATTTGTTTTGGGGTTATGAATCCGGCTGATTCTGATTGGTCCACTTTCAGCGACACTGTTTAAATAGGTCAGTCGGGTGATAAAAATTATCATTTTGACACATTAAAACTGTGACGTCAAGCGGCTGGAGGAGAAAGAGGGATCAGCCGAAGAGGTCAGAATGAAATGGCCTGGTTCAAATGGAGGCCACTGAAATTACCGGGAGAGTTCTTCAAAATCCTGAATGCCAAGGACAGGTGGATTAAGGTATTAAAACAATCGCATTTCAGTCTTGAAATAGTCCTGCACACGACTCAGCATCAAGCCTATCTGTTCAAGATCAGGTGCAAGCAAATTCGCACCATGCGCAAGATCTGCTGAAAACACCAGCGAAAGCTGATGCGAGCAGTGATTATGGCAAATGTTTCTGAAACAATTCAATCATGAAAAAAAATTAAAAATTGTAAATGCCCCCAGATGGTGAGCTGCTTCAGACTGACATTTTCCAATGGCATGCTAACATGCACAACCGAGAAAGCTACCAGAATTCAAACCAGTGTAACAACTGAGCATTTCGGTGTATTTTTTCCCACCTCTAATTAATATCAGAGAGCTGGCTGCAAGGGAGACGAGAAGACAAGGGTTACGCTAAAGTTCAGTCCTGAATCTATTTACAGTGCCAAATTAATAAGAACCGGAGGTGATAATAGTGCCAACACATTCAAACATTTGGGTGAGTGATTTTAATTTAATCAAAGCCATTTAGTACAAGTCTATTCTTTAGCGCAACAACTGTGGAGAATGAAAAAAACACTCCTTTTCCCCCTCACTCTCCAGCTATCCAAGCGGATGGAAACCCATAATTTCTTCATACACCGCTATATAAACTAATGTGGTGTTGATGGTCAAGCCTTGAAGTGTATGTGCTCATTTATGGCTGTTCCCAGCGAATGAGGAAATGGTTGAAAGAAAAGACTCTTAATACTTTAAAAATTCCATTAGTGAACTCACTGCCATCATGGGACCGTCTCCGACAGAGGCACTTTCTTCACAAGACCAAGAGTTATGTCTTACATATCGCTGTCAAATGGATGGCTCTCTGAACCTAAATACTCCCATTCAAACCCTTAGATGATAAAGCTTGTGATAAGTCTTTTTAGGACAATGCATTCATTTTTTTAATAAAATACAATAAAATAAAATAAAATAAGGTTTGATATTAGGGAGAAAAATACATACTGCACTGCTTGTAATGCTGATAATTAAGGTGAGCTGTGATGAAATTTAAGCCTCTTAGTGGAACATGAACCATCTGGGACAACAATATTGCTGTGAATGTACAGCCCACAAGCATCTGCAGTCATACTGTACCCTTGGAATGCACAGAAAATGACAGACAGAAAACAGGAAGCCAGCGAGAGAGAGAGAGAAAGAGAGAGAGAGCAACCTGTGCCCTTCAGTCTCAGTTAAGGCACAGCTAACCAAGTCTGACAGCTGCCGGCTCCTTGACAATTGGGGTCAGTTAGAGGAAAAGTAGCTCAAGTTTTCATGGCTTTGCAGGAGATGTTCAGGAGCAACTGCCCACCGCAGCATCAAAGGGGATTAGAGGCCACAGCCATCTGCTGCCAGGACAGGCCATGGGCCTTTCATGTCCTTCTTGGAGAGAAAGGCAATCCTTCCGTTGCACAGTTTTAAGTCCCACCGTAGGGGAGGAAAGGTCTAGCTGGGAGGGACATAGCCAATTAGGCCCAAATCAGTGAGAGATAGAAAAGCCAAATGTACACTATTTATAGCAGAAGGATTGTGTTGGCATCTACATATATGGATGCACTCAAAAGGACAAACAAATGTGCACACATATATACAACACCAACACAACAACATTACAAGGACTTTTACATCCTCAACATTTACTTTGCATTAGTGATACCCACTAAGCCAACTTTCCACATAGCCTACCTACATTAAATATACCTTAAACGGTCTAGCTTTTTGTGAAGAAGAATCCAAAATAAATATAGACTTGCACTGAAAAGGACAGTTAAGGTCAGAATCTTATAGAGATTATTGAGATGTAGAAACGAGTCAGAATACTGTAGCATGGTGGGTCTTACATGCTTTCTGTGCCCTGAATCTCATTTTCCCTCTCTTAGACGTTTATTGACAAGCTGTGCCAACATTTTTCTTTCAGCAGCTAATTTGTTTTGGGTCCCGTTCCTGGCCTCCCCCATGACTGTTACCTCAATAGTCTGCTACCTTTCAGCTCAGCAGCTCAGCACTTGACCCGCCGTCGTCGCTTATTTCCAGCGCTCTAATTGTCGTTTAATCACATATCAACCTGTCACTTAAAGAGCCCCTTTTTCAATTGCAGGAATTTGCATATTGTGTGAAACTAATTTCTATCAAAAGCTCTGCTGGCTGGGAAAGCGTTCATCTACCCGGGCTCTCTCTCTCTCTCTCTCTTTTCTCCAAAGCGCCTGATTTTCTCCATTCTGAGCACAGGTTTGTTAACAGCCTCACACATATGGTGACAGGAGAGATAAGGAGCTGAGAGCTCATGACGGAAGGTACTGGAGAAAACATGATGTCATAATGGAGGGGTTCGGCGGGCAACCGCTGGGGTTAATATCACCCTCCACTCAACGGTAATGGCATACATAGGGAGCGCTAGGGAGGCCACATATCCGCTCCTGTCCCTGCGCCTGTGCTGGGATTTGATGATCCTGGCCAGTTTTTACAGAGGGTCCTCCAGAGATGGACAAGTTTAATTACGGAGAGGAGGGAAGCGCTTTGTTCCTCCTTTTATAATATTAATTGATAAAGGGGGCCGGAAGGGTGCTCTTGGGGGACAAGGATGAGGGAGTGTTTTCAGAGGGGTTTAATCCCGTTAGAGGCACCGGTCCGTACCCCAGCCTCACTGGGACCCTACTCTAGCTTTTCACCTCCACCCCACTTTTCTCAATCTTTCTCAGGGCTGTTACTCCGCATGACGGAGCATAATGAAGAGGTCTTTTTTAGGTTCAGATGGGACGAGGGCTGCAGATGCCTCCCTGCTTGAGAGAACTGATCTTACCTTGTACTGCTATTATAGAAACATATTTTACAGATAAAATTTGCATCATTAACACTGCATAGTTGAGAAAACTTAAAATCATCAATGCAGATTTTTAGGTTCTATCAACTATTGCATTAAAAAGTGTCCTTTCACACTTCTTTGTATTTGTGACTCAAAAGGTCCTATAAACTGAAAAAAAAATATCATTATCAGTATTTTCATTGCACATTGTCTCAATTTTTACCTTTCCAATATTGAATATTTGGTTACGTTTTGGTAAAAATAGTATGTTGCTCCAACAGCCAGTCTGAACATTCATAGAAGGAGGACTTAAATGAACTCAAGCACTGTCAATATCCTTAAAGTGCACACTTCATGTACTAATACACACTAAGCTAGTCTCAGCCCTGATGCGTTGGCTCATTGAAGGGTTCATCTCAACCTGACCAAGCTCGTGTCATTTGTTTTTTTTCAACAAGGAGTCAAGATGTCTCAAAACTGTCAAATGCATTTTCCACAAAGCTGAAGAGAGGGACAAGAGGGAGACGGGGAAAAAACCTCGCACGCAGACATACGCACCGACACGGACTCACTCGCGAGGCTGTCAGGTAAATTAGATCTGAAAGCTGACAATTTCTGACCATATTTCCTTGATTATTTCGAACAAATGCACACCAGCCGCTCTAAGGAGATTAAAGTGACATAAAAGTCTCAAGTGGGAGGAGGGAGGGCAGAGAATCCAGGTCACCCCCATTTGTCCCCCTGCCTGACAGCAGCTATATCGCTATCCAATCCAATAAAAATCCCCCCTCCTTTTGCTTTAATTAATTTTACAGCTAGCTTGCTTAATTACTTTCAATCAAAATCCTCTTGCCATCACAAAATTAGAAATGGTTCAACTCCATTAGTCTAAATTCTTCATTTACATACACAAAGACTGTCAGCTCTTGCTAAGCAAACGGCCTCTCGCCTGATGAGATTGTTTTTTTTCTTTCCCTTCACTCTATCTCTCTCTCCCTCCCTGCCCTCTCTCTCTCTCTCTCTCTCTATCACTGTCTTTCTCTAATCATAAACATGCTAAAGGAGTGGTAGAAATGTCCAAAACGAACTTTCAAAACTGACTAGATGCTGGGTTGCCTGTACAACTAGTTGACTAATCAAAAGTCCTATAATTAAACTGATTTCAGGTTCACCTGATCTTTTCTAATGCGGGGGCATTTAAATAAAATGAGAAGAGCTTGACAGAGTGCAATGGAATAAGAAAGAATGGAGGGGTCTTCAGAAGCATTTTTGAAATTAGAACTATTATTAACTTAAAAATACACTAATTTAAATTATATCAAAATTAAATTAAGTAATTAAGTTAGCCAACCTCGCCTTTCAACTAGTCAATTATTGTGAATTATTGTGAATTATTCTTAAAAATGAAAGTTATATTTCAAATAAATGTTACTTTGATCACTACATTTATAAAAAGAATCCTGACAAAAGGTATCACAATTTCCACAAAATATATATATTTTTTTTTTTACAATATTATTATTATTATTTTTTTTTACTGTATTATTGATCAAATAATTGCAGCCTTGGTGAGCATTAGAGACTTATTTCAACTTGACATTAAAGTTATAACAGGCTTGTACAAAAAAGTTCAGTAAATCAGTCATTTTGCGACTTTTCACTTCTTGTTCCCTACCGACAAAAACTGAATATGCACAAAAATCTTTAACCAAACCGTACTCTTTAAACAGGAACAAAAAATCTGCCTCAAACCGAAACAAACGGTCCTTGTATCAAACAATGACCTCAGCAATTCACACTGTGAATAAATAAATAAATAAACTTTTTTATTTTTTTATTTTCTGAGATTATCAGTTTATTGCATTTTTCTACCACTTGGAATTATGTGTTCACAGATTTTAATGAAAAAATTTAGAAGGTTAAATGTAAGGAAACGATGTTATAATGAATTATTTTTTAATAGACAGGTGGCGAATCAAATCAGTGCAGTATGGTGTGCACTTATACACCCAACCTGGGTCTCTTGCCTTTTAGGACGGGGCCACACAAGCAAAAATCAACTACCCCAGTTTCAACGTGATATTCACAGGCCAAACAATAATTTCAACTGGTGACGCGTCCTCTCCATCACACTCAGTGCCCAAGGCCTGCACATCAACAGGAATTAAGGACATGCAGACACAGTTAGTGGGCTGGCTATGCATCCACCCCCAGCCCTGCTTAAATAACTAGGGCCCTGTAATAATGACAAAATCAAAGCAGGCCCTTGCTGGTGCTATGGACGTCCCCGAGCATCACCACTCAACCCTAATATCCACACACACACACAAAGTGCTGACTCTCGCATGGCACGTTTTGTTTGCCCTCACTTTCCTTGACCACACGCATACAAAGCCGCAAACACTCACTAACTGAAATGAGCTTTGATCTGTTGTCTACACGCTAAACATATTATCTTTCAGCTGCTTGCCTCACGCGCTGTCCTCACTGGTGATGATGCAGAGGGAAAGTGACTTTGGAAAAGACTTATTTGCAGGGTTTCGTTTCAGAAGGTTCGTGACACTTAAGAAATCAGGCCAGGGAGCTGCAACTGTTTCCTGTTTGGATGTCCTGACTGGGACATAAAACCCAGGTCTGGGATTTTTAAAGTCAACCTGTACCCCTCTATCATGTCCTTTTTATTTTGCCCCAAAAAGATTGGATAAATATGATAAGACGAATTTCCAAATCCACATATACTGAAATCAAACTTTTAGTTTTGTTAAAAAAATCATAATGGATAAAAATCAGCATTTTTCCTCATTAAAGATCCTGTTTTGCTCATAAATAACAATAAAAAATTATTATAATAAATTATAATAAAAAAGAACAATAAAAAAACACTTATTAGTTGCTCATTAGCATGCTTATTAATAGAATATTAGCCATGTATTAGTGCTAATTAAGAACATATTAATGCCTTATTCTACTTGACCTTATTCTACATCCCTAATCTTACCGAATACTTAAACCTAAACCTAACTTAATAATAAGCAACAAATTAAGAATTTATTGAGAGAAATGTCGTAACAAGTGTAACCTATTCTAAAGTGTTGCGGAAAATCTTTTAACCTTTCCATTTACAACATCAGGAGACAGTGATGGAGGAAGACCCTGAAGGAGGGGGGCACTGGGTCTCTGTTGGCTGGCTGGTGTTGAGCAGCAGTTCTGCATCCTTCAGAGTGCCAGCAGTGCTTCTTTACCAGCCCTGCTCACTTGGGCTTAGCTAATTCTGTCACTTCGCTCCACGCTGCCCACGCTGAGCCTCTTTTAACAGCTCCTCAGCACCTCCACTGCTTCCGCTCTCCTGCGCTCCTCCTTAACGAGGGGTCTCTCGTACCAGCCGAACAGTAAGTGGGAGCAGTGCCCTAATCATAGACCACCAGTCCACTTTAGAGAAGCTAAATAACTTGTCTGTCTGTCACAGGATTTCCTATCTGCTCATGCAAATCTACAGCATGACAAATACTATAGAGAGAGAGAGAGAGTTAAAAACTATTATATAGATAGATAGACGGATGCTTCTAAATGTAAAAAAAAGAGTTTAATATGATATAAATATAAAATAATTATTTAAAAGAATGGGTGAAATGTAAAAGTGTGCCTTCGATGATCAGTGCAACATAAGTCACTTTGACTAAGAAACTGCATAAATGCACAATTATAATATCAATATAAAAGAAATTCAAAAAGTTATAAATATAAATAAAAAAGTTTTTCAAATAAGAATCATGTTCCTAAAAAATTGGTGCTAAAAAATAAAACCGATATGGCAGCTGAACAAATTGCTATTGTTTAATTGTTCTAAAGATTGCGGAACGTAGCGTGTTGAGAAATAATTGTTATTCCAAAGAAAGATTATAAAATATGATTACATTCAAATCATGCAGTGACACCGCACGCTGCAAAATAACAGCACAAAGGCACATTCATTACACGCACAAAACAGCATAAAGACAGAAACATAAACAGTGAACTGGAGAACTGTCCCCTCATTGTTCATCTGACTGCACATACATAGAAAAACAGTGTTTTCCCTTTATCCGATTATTTAATGAGAATGGGAATTTGCCCCAATTCCCTCATTTTACAATGTATGAGATGCTGAACTACACAAACATGCAAGAAAAAAAAAAAACAAGTTTAAACCCCAGGCTTTCCCTTTAAATTTCCCAGACACTCATTGTTCGGAAGAGTTTTGGATGATTTTAGCCGTGATTTAATGTAGCTTGTTAAAGAGTGATGATGTCAGCACAATAGAGGAGCCTCTAAATCCACCACATTCACCCAAAATGCCTCGATGAGATAATCACGGGTGACGTCTGCGAAAACACTTATTATATTCGCCCATCGCCTGGCTGAAGCTGCTAAAACTCATCAGCGTTATTCCCTATTTCTCTCTGGGAACGAGGAGGGGGGAAAAAGGATGATCTGAACTTTGAGGGAAAACTAGTTTCTTTTCTTTCTTTTTTTTAAAGGGACGGGGCTTTTTCTATAAAGAAATGGGCTGCTTTATTGCTTACTGAATGTATTTGTCAGATTCTCTATGAACAATCATACAACTTTGAAACGTTTACCTTTTACAAACAGCTTGTTTTTCTGAATGCTAATGCTGAATCCTAGGCTCTTGTCCCTGTTCTTGTGCACATGGGCTTTACCAAAGTCCCATAAAAGGCTTGGAGCTGACAACTCAGCACTAGAGATAAGAAAAGGATCAACCTGAGCCTTTCTCATAGCTTAATTTATTTTAAATCCTGGCTCTGTTTACCCAGCACAGGCCAGCAGCCATTGTCGGACTACACCTAGAGAAACAAAACACTGCTTCAGTGTGGCACCTCTGTGAAACTAGTCAGGTATTTATATGGATACGTCGATAATCTCACTACATTCAGGGGCTACGGCCTGAGTTGTGAGTCTGCTGGGTCGAGGGCAGTGGCTCCTTGTAGTGTAAGTTAATAATGATGAGCGGCTCTCAGGCGGTATGTGATGGGGAGGTGAGGTCCTAATCCTCCAGCTCGCCCCCACGGGGGCCAGGCCTCCACCCGGCCCCTGTTTATCATCGCAAAGAGCAGCGCGGTCGAGGGAGGGGAAGCGCAAGGCACTTGGGCCGCTCACGTCAGGCAGGATATCTTCTCCGATGCGCCAGCACTTTAACCCGGCCTGTTATTAAAACTCTAATCTGTTAAACATGTCAATGTTAGCACTTTTAGCGTGATTAATAAAGCGAGACTCCAGAGTGCTGCGCAGGCCTTTCTGTTGCCTTAGGTTGTTTTGTTTCATGTGTTTGTTTGTTTTTTTTATTTAAAAACATATTTTTCTTTTTTGCCTCATAAACAGTTTGAATTATCTACGTTGCACATACATAATACATTTTCTGTTTGTGTGCACCTCACGTCTCTCAGCTTTTGAACCTGAAACTGAAAATGTGTTACCCTGAAACATAAATATTTGACACTGAGTCGAAAAAGGTTTCCAAGATGCTAGTTTCAAACTGGCTTTATAGAACCTGAAACAGTGTATGTGCTTGCAGAGAAAAATAGGGTGATGCACAGCAACGGTAGTGAGGCGGAGGGGGAGACTTAAAGGATGTGATTTATCTGAGCTTGATTGCGTGTTAATCGAGGTTACGTGTATTAAGTGGAATCTAATTGGAACAGACACTGGCAGCCTGACAGATCGACATGATGCAGATGGATTGAGAGAGAGAGAGAGAGAGAGAGAGAGAGAGAGAGAGAGAGAGAGGTGGTGAGTGAGTGAGTGAGTGAGTGAGTGAGTGAGTGAGTGAGTGAGTGAGTGAGTGAGTGAGAGAGAGAAAAGGAGACAGAAAGTAAGAGAGTGACAGCGGTGAAGCAAATATGAAACTACTTAGTGGTGCTTTCCAAAAAGAAACACAGGAATTTGTACTTAACCTGCTGGAGTTACACATAACGAGTCAGAAACTTCAATAATATGAACATAAAATTAAATTACAATATACTTTATTTACAATTATTGTAAATTAACAATGTGTGCATGTTACTGTAAAGAAATCAAATCAAAACATAACTTCGTAACTTTAAACGACTTCCTTGCGTGATAACATCACTAAGACCACTAGGTGTGTATTACACCCACTTTCCATTATACAATCACTTCTCAATGGACAAAATAAAATAAAAATGTACTCATAGAATGTACTGTTTACATTTAAAAATGCATCATATTACAGAAGGAAAATTGCTATTTATATTGCCACTAAGAATAAGGAATATCACAGCATTTTTTTCTTTTTTTTTTATGAGAGCCTGGCAAGTTCTCTGGCCCTTCTAGAAGACACAACTGCACCACTCCATTCTGTCATGTGCACTGCACTGCCTCAGTTGCCACAAACATTCATTTATGCTTTATTGGAAACAAGGAAAAAAATATCCTCCCCTTCAAAAAAAAAAAAAAAAAAAAAAGTCCCAGCTGCTCCAGTACATCTCACCTCTGGGAGCCAACTGCCCATGTGTACTCAACTAACCAGCTTTTTCTATCCCAGAAGACAACTGGTTTGAAGGCCCTTGCTTTAAATCCGAAGCATTCATCGTACGTCTGAGTGCCCTTTGCAATAGTCAGAAAAAAGGCACAAGAGCCACACCTGTTGTGCCAAACAACTGCTCTCTGAAAGGCTACACAAAAACGTAACAAATTATACCAACAGAAAAGGAGGGGGTGAAAAATATCTGTAGCCGCATGCCAAATGCCAACGGGAGGAGGTGACTTTAAGGTTTCTCTCTCAAATGAGCATGTGGACACAAGCCTGTTAACAGATATCGATTCCATCGGGTCTTGCACTCAGAAATGTCATTTGTAGTCATCTTTTATCACAACTGTGTTCGATAACAGGCCTGCGTTATTAACAGCAGCACATACCCGTCGTGGATGACTGTGTCCATTCGCATCCCTTCATTTTGCACTCGTTCTTGCATGATAATTACACAACTGATGATGTGAATGATATCATATTGTGCTGTAATCTCAGATTATTTCACGTTCAGTCAATCCCCCCAAAAAATGATAATAATAATTATTGTTAAGTTTTTAAATATTTTTTATGGCGCATGTAGGTGGACAAACAATGTATATATATATATATATATATATATATATATATATATATATATATATATATATATATATATATATATATATATATATATATATATATATTGCAAATTGTAAATAAAATAAATAATATTGTTTTACATGAAAATACTCTGTTTTATAAATAATATTTCGTACGTTCTTGAATCTTTACTGAAAAAACAAAAATAGGTATCCGAAAGCCATACAGCATTGTTTAGTGAAGACTAGAGAGAATAAACCCTCACTCATCAACACAAAATGCTCAAATCACTCTCGACACAGTCCCGTCACAGTGCTGAGACAAGGGACTGAGCTACTCCTCTCCTCCTTTGATTTGATGCATGCTGACTGTTACACTAATGGCATTAATAAGGACAAAATTACTATTTTGAAACACTGACTTTTCATCTTCCTAATCTGTCTGGCCATGTCCCTGCCCCCAGCCCTCCATTACAGGACCTGCGGACGGGTAGCCTTCCCATTGCTCGGTATGCCATGCAAATTGATTGCAACATTTTGAGAGGCCAAGAAGACTATGATCATTGAAATTTGACCCTCAGCTATTTTTAAGTGTTTGATTGAGATAGCAACTCATCCAGTTCAGCCCAGATTGTCCAGATAAGATTTCTCTTACTCGGGATATTCTTCTTAAGCGTGGTAGAGGCCAGCACAACCGTGCACTTGGCTTGTGAAAAATGCAGAAATGCAGAACACAAATAAAGAAATATGGATATATATGTATTGTAATGTGCAAAGGGATGGGCTGGTCATGCTCTGCTAAGCTTTGAGCTCTAACATTGAGAGAAATGACACAATATGATCAAGGACATGAATTGCTCATTGATTTTTAGCGCCAGCTTAACTATCCATTCCAATTGATTTTAGCCCGGCTGGGTTATGCGAGTTATGGCACTTTTAATGCATCTTTCTGTATGGCAGCTCACTACTGACAGAGAACAAATTTCCAAGGCACAGGAGACAGAAAAAATGTTGATATGTAAAACAACTTGCCAAAACATGTGAGCTGTTTTCTCTCTATCTTTTCTCTCTCTTTAGCCCTCTCTCACCCAGTTCCTGGTTGGGAAATATACACATCATAAAAAGTGTACTTCAGTCTCTAATTATTGGGATATGTCAGTATTTTCACCTGAGAAAACCTTTGCTGATTACAAAACAGAGGCATAGTGATATAACTCTGCAGAAGATTGAATTACAGCATATAGCTCCTCTTTGTGAGCCAGTGAGAAAGTGCAGAACATTCTAGGTGCACAGGAACCAAATAAAACCTTTAATGCCTCAACATGCACACCACATACAGTATACATTTCAGGCTGAGAATATACAGAGCCTGCTTACCAGAAGTGAATCAAGTTTCCACCAAACATGTACAGAGAATGTGGCCAAAATGTATATGTAAATGCTAAATATTCTACATAAAAACAGCATTTTTCTTTCATGCTAATTTAGAATGAACCCTGTCTATTATTATTAGCCAAAATCATGGAATAAATTCAAATTTGTGGATAATTCTTGATATATCTCTTCTCTATCAGCGGCACAGTATTATATCATTTGCATCAATTATTAATTAAGCTTGGGTTTAGTGAAATAAGAGATAATGTGAGACATGTGATCCAATAGATGGGCTAAATGTCATCTGTCACAGAGAAACACGTTAAAATAGAGGCTCACTTTCCTGTGCGGGCTCAGCTTTCACCCCGGGGACAGGAGATTTCTTTTACTTCTGCAAAATACCGCTTTCAAATATCACAATGTCTATTACGGCACACTCATTTCAGCCCTATTGGTTCAAGTACCTATTAAGTTTGAAGGACATTTCGTTCTGTTTTCAAGCAGGGTTCAGATTACAGACCGAACTGAAACCCTAAATTTCAGAACTAACATCTTCCCCTCTCTCGTCCCACCTGAGACATCATATCTTTTCATTTCCCATACTATGCCAGTGGCCTCATGAGACAGGTTTAATGCGGATTTGAGTGCAAATGGGACGTGGCGAGTGTCTTTCCAGCACGGCGAGTGGAAGTAGCCACCAGCGCAGTGTCTATAAGAGTGTCAGAGTGTGTGGGTCAGGATGAAAGACAGGCTCCCTGTTAAAGCTGCGAGAGCTTTCAGTCATGCGCTTGTTTCTCTCGGCCTCATTCATGCTGTGGCCGTTGAGAGCAAACAGCACATTGATTCATTTCCACAGGATGACAGGCTGTATGTGGGGAACATGCTTTAAATGTGCTACTGTATATATGATGTCAGCAAAAACAGAAGTTAGTTAAAACTGACAAATCCTCCACACAAACACGTGCATACATTGTCAATAATAATGTAATATGAAAATAAGAAAATTATTAATATAATTAATCATTTTAATATACATATAGTGCATACTAAGCTACAGTATTTATATCGCAAGCTTTAGTAATAATAGTTACAACATACATTTAAAACAATAGAAATGTATAGAAGTAAATGTGTGTGCAGAACAGTAGACTCAGACTCTTCAAATATTTGCAATACTTGAAATATCTAAGACATTATACAATTTAAATATTAGAATGCATTTAATGACAGTTTACAGTAACTTTGGCCTTTTTATCGCTCTGTTCTTTCACAGGCACACACACCTTTTCTGAAAACACAAACAGCTATAATGCATGAACTCCCTCCAGCATTATTGACGATGTGATAATTCTCATTTGAAAAAAGCAACTTTGCACTTGTGCGTGTGCTTTGCATGACAGCATAATTACAATATTTCACTTTTCCTGTTGATTCACTCTATTTGTGCACAGCAATGATAGAGCCAGCACAAACCGTCTGCCAGTTACAACAGCAATGAGACACGTCATGGAAAACTTTATGATCTCATGTTCCTGTTAATCAAGGTTTGAAAAAAGCGAAGTCCTTCACTCCTATTTACCTAAACCAGCTCACTTTGTGTAGCATTATTTTATGGGTTTGTTGTTCTAGCGTGAGGTATTATAACTTTGCATTCTTTCCCAAGGTCAGCTGCTGGCGTGACACACACAATATTTGCTTATGGGGCTTTTCAGGTCAGTTCTATTATATTTACATAAAATAATTTTTGATAAGGGATGTAAAAGACCTATAAAACTGTACCATAAATGGGAGAGGTGAAGTTGAGAAAAAAGTACAAAAGATCAACAGGTTGTTTTTTTTCCCTTTTTTTAAATCTTTTGACACGTTGACGTTTTTGCACTGAACCTTGCTGGGGAATGCATCTAAACTAGGCCAACCAAGTGGGCACCAGCTCTTGTTTCTACCCAAAGTACCTGTCTCTTATCTCTACAGCTCTATAATCACTTAACAAAGACTCGGGCATTTGCACAAATTAAAACATCAATAATGCACGAGTGCTTTTCAGTTTCTGCCACACACACACCCCAGTGCTGGGGCAACAGCACTCTCTCAAAATGTGCCACGCTTTCGCCCTGAGAGACCTCAAATCCAGTATGAACCCACACCCCCTTGACTCGGAAGGGGGGAATTAAATGCAATAGACGATTGGGGGAGGGCTTATTTTTTAAGAATGAGAGAAATTGGTGCTTCAGTGTAAACAGCCAACACCCTTGAGTGGCATACTTCCATAAACAACATCACCACGGCATGGCCACTGTTTGTCATTAGCGGTCTCGCTGCGAATACAGACACAGCTTTAATTCAGGCCTGGGATTCTGCCCTATCTTTACATATCTAAATCGGCAAAGGCTAGTCTCTTATTTACAGGGATGAGAGCGACCAAACTATCATAGTGAGATGAAATATTGCATGTTAAATATGCATAAAAGGGGTCAAAACAAGTCCACTTTCGGAGAAAAGGAAGAGAGGAAGGGTGGAGGAAAAACATTAAAACGTAAAGGGTCCGAAGACGGAGCCAGGAGGTGTTCCATATGAGACAGTCCATTAGGACATGAATCTTGTACCCGTCTTCATGTACTATCCACATACCTCCCAGAATGTATAGTCTATACCTTAAATAGGAGATAACCATTCAAATACTGCAGGATTTGTAATGTGTGTGCTTGAGCCAAATGTGCATGTTTGTGAAAATTAAACACATTCCTTCTACGGGCAAAAAGATGTCAAAGACTGAATAACTCATACAGACACACACACACACACACATACACACATACACACACACAGTCTTTTAAGCTGATGCATTACAATTAAGTTGCTTTATTTTTCCCAAAGTACAATACGTTATCTTTTTTTCTAAACAGATTATTTCATGTTCAGAGCTAGTTTATCCTTATTCCCTAGTTTTTTCTCTCTTCCCGTTACCCTTGCAAAAATCCCCTTGTTAGCAAACTGTTAAGACAGGCGCTTGGTACACAAATTGCGTTCGACCAAGCGAATTTGTTTTGCAAGGATGACCTGTTTAATCATCTCATTTTCTTTTGCGGACATTTATTCATCTGGTTTCCACGGTTACAGAGAACATTAAGGGGCTACAGTAATAAGGCTGGAGAGTCAAACAGGTAATAAAAAAATTAACGCCATTTTCCAGCAGCCGAGGACGGTATCTGAAATGAATCAAGGGAGAGGGGAGCGCACACGCAGGTGAAAAGGGGCCTCCAATATTTCCAAACAATTAAGGGCCAGGCGGGTTATTTCACTCTGTAGAGAAGCTCAGATGGGCGTCCAATGGACATGACACTTTCAGAACAATCAGAGCTGGGCGGTTTTAAAGTCATAATGTTCCTATATTTATTGTGATACTCTGATTACTTATCAAGACAATCAAATCCATCTTAATTACGATTATTAAAATTTCTTCCATTCTAAGATAAGATTACTGTTTGTTGCAAAAATACAGTTATAGAGACATGTTGTAAAACTATAGATAAAAAAAAATCTATGTATTTAGCTAAAATATATAAACATAAAATATTTCTTTGCAGATTTCTGTATCTCAAATACTTGTATTATTATTATTATTATTATTATTATTATTATTATTATTATTATTATTATTATTATTATTATTCCTGGCCCTATTTTTAAAGCCTTCCAAATCACTACAGAATGTAATGTCTCTCTCTCTCCCTCGACTTTGACAAATGTTGCCCCTTTGTACCAACCAATGAGTCTGACTATAAGCCAAATATAGAAGATTCCGGCACAATAGGCAGGACAGGTGTTGGAACCCCTCTGAAAGGGTCTGGGCTCAGTAAATGAGACTAACAAAATCCAAATATGGCATTCAAGGATAGCAGTGCACAGGCAAAATAAACAAGCCATTGGCATTCTTTATATCTCCTCTACCTGCCTTATGCTTTCACACAATCCACACATACCAGGGATCTACACCACAGATTGCATAATGTAAGGTATAAAGGAAAAAAAGAAGTTGTTAAAAAACTCTGGGCAGACTTGAACAGGTATTTTCATTCTATTTCTGCTGGCTGTGCAAGCCATAACATGGCATTTGTCGTGGTCTGCGCAGTGCTGGAAAATATCTAAATCATGCTGGAACACTATTTAATGAAGGCTGCTTTCAACAACCCAACATGCCCTTTCATTCATTACTCAGTGTGTATGAATAGATGGACATAAAATTGCACAAATAATAGCACACAAGCCTGGTGTCAGGTGTTGTTTGCCACATAGCTTGCACGGGGTTTGACTCATTTCGTAAGTTGGTAGTTCCAAAAATATACACTGGCCGCAAAAAGAGTTTGGACCCTTTTTGACACTTAAAACGTGTGAATGTCACTGCATTAGATAACAAAATGGAATCTGAAAAGAAATGATGCTAGAGATTTTCTTTGAACTAACTTCAATTTTCTGAGACATTTTTGGAATCACTTTTAACCAACTTGTGTCAAGGTGATTTTTTAGTCAATGCATGAAGTCAGTTCCCCTCAAGATCACATATGTTTCCTAGCAAGGTAACCACAAATGTAGTTCATCACTTTAATTATAGACACAGAAAGTGTACATATACTTTATTTTTTTAATACTTTTTCAGTTTATAACTATATTGTTTTATCATTTGAAATCTAATAGACCAATTGATTTAAATCAAAAAGAGTGATTATTCCCATCTATAAAATAAAAGCCAATTTTTTCAGTGCTTTGATACGTATGTATGAATGCATATTTAAAATGCACAAGATTCAATTTAACATTTTGCTGTCTAAGGCAAAGTCATTCAGACAATTTGAAGTGTGTAAAATATTTATAAAAGCATTGAAATGAAACATTTGTTTCTTTTTTTTATCAACATAAAAAAATAAAGAAAATTGAAAATTAATAATCAAATAATACATCAAATAAAATCTAAAGTAAACATTTTTTTTCAGTTGGCTGTATGTCTTGTTAGAATTCAAGCTGAAGCAATTTAATGATGCCAAATCCACACCTGTCATCCAGACGGTTCCAATGTTTTAAAGCAGGCAGTCGGTTTCTCATACAGACCAAGGGTATGAACTAGAACCCAGACTAAAGAGACACCTTAGCCTCCCCCCTTTGGTCTTAACAAAAGTCTGGGGCCAGGACAGAACAGCCTCGAGTCCCAAAACTCCTCTTCCAAAGGCAGAAATCCCCAAAAGTGGACACACAGAAGAGTCTGAAAAAGCTCTAAGCTCTAACCATGAGACCGCCAACTGCTCTGTTAACAGCCTCTTAACAGGTGTGGGTCCAAGAACCATGTAATCCTATCAAGTTACAGAGTTTAAAAAAAAAAAAAAATCAGTCAAACAGCAAACTCCCGAGCCCCCTTTCGCTCTCTCTTGTTCTCTCTCTCTCCGCTCGGTTTAGTGTGTAGGCTGTGACAGAACGCAACAGCTGGGCTTCAGATTTATCATGTACAGACTGTAATTATTGCTGCTGCTGCCTGCTACTGACCCAAGTGAATAGAATGTCACAGGCAAAAGCACACACAACCAGAGGATTCACGGCAGGGGAGGCTTCGAACGCAAGCACCCCTGTTTGCAGTCAATTACCAGAGAGGACAGGATATCAGCTCTGTGGCTCTCTAATGCAAACAATCTCAGAGGAAAAAAGGCAACAGAGAAGACGTTCATTTCCCTTGGTTATCATTGGGAGAATAATAATAATAATAAAAAAAAGAAGCAAGGATTGTCTTTCAAGAAAAAAACAAAAAATTGCAAATAAGTGAATATTTACATAACCGAGTAGATGTGAGGGAACTTGCTAATTCCACAAGATAAACTTCGAGAGATGAATGCAACATGCACAAGCTGTAGAGATTTGACATAAGACCACCGGAAAAGCAGCGCTCTAATCTTATCGCCAGCCCCACCCCATGTGACCTGTGTGTTTGGGTCCGAGATAAGGAGCTAAAGACTGCTAGCGAACAGACTAACCATCCATCAGCTCGGGCCAATCGGTCCCTTAACTGCAATCCAGCTGCCGTTCTCCGCTCCTGCCAGACTACAGGAACTGCACTCAGCCGTCAGGAGCGGGTCGCAGTAGCCTCTCTAACAACCCTGCCTGAAACCTGCCTACAGGGTTGTTCACACCTTAAAGACCCCTGCCACATTTAAAAGGATTAGTCGCCACATTTTGTACCGGCTTAATCTTCTTTTCAGACAGCATAATAAGGGAGCGCCGATAAAGGCCATTCAAGGCCATTGGAGCTCAAGCTTTCAGACAAACAGACTAAAGTCTTCCACACTGTGCTAATTGCTTCTTCATATTCTTCTTTTCCCCTCTTATATGCCGTATCAGCTGCCGCAGATTATTTGTCTCCCCCCACTTTGCATGAAATTAGAATTTCATGTGGAAGATCATAAACGTGAAATGAAGCCATTCTGCGAGGCCCTGCGCGCAGAGGAAGATCTTTCCGCAACTTTTCTAACCATATGTGCCAAAACAAGAAAACTCTGTGTTGTGTCTGCACCGAGGGTAGAAAATGGATCAAAAAATTCTCAATCGTGTGGCATATTTGTTGTGAAAGGTGAGGTAGATAGTTCGAGATAGCAACACTTATGAGAAGCTTTTTTTTTTCCTTTTTTGTTTTTGCGAGATGCAAAACTTAAACCACAAGCTCTGTGAAGCACCAGTACCTTGATAGCAATTTATTTTTTTCTTTCTTTGTACAGTTGACTTTTGTTTTACTGAAAATGACACCACAGCTCACCTGAACTTTAGCTTCATAGCCGGATTTGCTTCCAGCCAGGGAACTCACATTTTTTGGAAATTGTATAATTACAGCAATACTCAAAAAGACTTCACACTGTAAGCATTTGTTTACATTAATACAGAAATCTAGTATTATCCTATTTAAATTACATTTTTATTTAATACACAATTAAATATATTACATAATAATTTCGATATACTATACAGCTAAATTATACAATTACAAAAGCACATAAAATGATGCATATTTGAGATCAGTTTATTAGTCCACAACCTTTTCTAGCACAGTATCAATTAGACCATTACTGTGTATAAGTGACAGAAAGGTTTTGAAGTTTTAATTAGGGTCTGGTGTCTGCATGAATGCACAGGAGGAGAGGAGAAGAGAGGAGAAGAGAGACCTCATAAGCATCACGTTCACATGCCTAGAGATTGATCCGTTCCTGTATTAGCCTCCGTTATCGTTTGCCCGACTGTGAGCTCGGGGACTGTTGGGGTATTAGGATGACAAAGTTCATTTTGATGGTGGGGAGCCAGTGACTGATCAGGAAACTCAAGCTAGACTCAGTCGCCCTCTCTCTGTCTTTGCTAGCCTTTCTCATTTAAAGAAATATATCAAATGAAACAAGTAAATACAAGCACATTTACTATAGCAGTTAAATTTACAGTAAAATGTGCTGTTTATTCTAAATAATAAATTACACTATTAATATATATAAACTTTGATAATTAAATGTAAAAAAAAAATCATTTTTTGTATAAAAAAAAATTTGTTTGAGCTATATGAATACAACATTTAAATAAACACAGCTATATATAAATAATTTAGTAAATTTATTTTTTGCCATATTTTAATTTGAAAAAAAAAACATTTTGTTTCAAATGACTCAAAATGTGCAAAATGCATTTCAGACGTCCTTCTAAAAGGAGCTCACCTTTCTTCTGTGTCATCTGTGCATGCCATCAATTATAGATTAGAATTTAAAGAATATGCATGAGTTGACATGGCAACACTGATCACCCCTTCACTAAAGAACGCGTTTGCCGCTCTCAGCGGTCGGGTGTGCCAGAGGTCCCTCAGGAAAAATAAGCATAAAAGGGGTTAAATGTGATGCCTAGCATCCTCTCCCCCTTTAATGTCCCCCCTTCCAAATGTACTTCAAAACTCTGTTAATCTGCGGCACACAACATTCCCATTAGCATAGCCCAGCCCCCTCATAAAAATTCCAGCTAGTTTAATTAAAAAATGTAAATTTACTGTCATCCGAAGAGCTGCAGAATTAGGACAGCAACAGCCTTTTTATTGTTTCAGACATCAAATTGATTCGGTTGTTGCTAAATTGTGATAAAGGTTATTGAGGGCTGCAGACCTTGGGTTGTTTTTTCCTCCTCATTTGATCCTATTTTGCAGATGAGTGGTAAAGGTGCTCAGAGTGGACAGAGGCTAAAACTGCTTTCGCTCGCACAGAAGAAAAAAAAAACTACTGGAGTAATAAAATAACTCCAGTCATCTGAACATAGAGGGCATGGAGCAAAATGACGATGATCAAAAAAAAAAAAAGGAAAAAAATTCTCGGGAGTGTCTCATTTAGAATAAGAATAAAACAGAAAGTAAATTGTGATCCTGTTAAAAATATGTTTCTGATAAATATGACGTAGCTAATCTGAAGCCCATTTTGAAAGTTCAAGAGATGCTCTTTAAAAGAAGCCACAATGGCATTTATTTTCACTTAGTTTCATTTCATCTTTCCCCATTTATCATTTAGAACAAACAATGTTCATTAGTGTCAAGAAAAAAAAATGTTTCTTGCCTGAGGGCAACAAGACATGAAAATATAGCATCAAAAACCTTGCTAAAATTATTGATTGAATTTTTCAGTTATGTTAAAACGTATTTTAGGCACTGGAAAAATGCACTGACGTATGTGTGTATTTATTTTCCAAGCTAAAAAACAAATCGTGGCTGTTGACTAGTAAAACAACCAGTCCTATAACAAAACTAAAAAAAAGACAAATTTTACAACATGCAAAAATATGTTTTTAAATTAATATAAAATATCTATTTGTTTTAAATAAATAAACATATAGCAGTTACACACCGCAATATATAATCAAATAAGTGTCTAAGTGACGTCTTAAACTTCGGTTGAAACACATCGAAAGCTAGTCAAACAAGCGTGTGAATAAACACTACAATTATGGCCTAAATTAAAATGATTAAAAATACAAATATGTTGCATTTTCCAGGAACACTATTTAAGACTAAACTGAAACAGAAATCCAACAAACTCAAACCACACATTACAAACTAACTATGCTAGAACAGCAGTATTTATTTCAGGAACATATTGCCATCTCCGATTTTATAATTATAATATCTAAAGATCCAAAAGCTGGATTATTTGGTGGTGAAATTAGGAAATAGGATGGGACTGATATCAATTTTACAATAAAAATCCCTAAACGGAGAAAAAAGGAAAACGGAGAGGGGTATCATTTGTTCGGGTGCCCTTACATGTGTCACAACACCGTTACTACAGCATTTTGTTTACTCAGTCCCCTTGGCAACAAACCCCTAGGCCACACCAGTCACTTCACTAATATTTTTACATGCTTATGTATGTTTATGCCACATCGCTGCTTCCATAAAGTTATATCAGGATCAAAAAAAAAAAAAATCCCCTGACCTCAGACAAACAAGACTGCTTTAATAAACACAGATATATGAGTTTCAGTCACGAATGCCTGTAGGTAAGAGTGATACACTGTGTCTAAATAACAAATAAACTTGACTACTTCCAGGTTTAAAATGAAAGTAGTCGACTTAAATTCTTCCCCTCTTGAGAGGCACGGGTAAAGTAAGAAAAGAAAACCCGGGACTCAGGGACAGAGTGATCGTATAAAACACTGCCATCTCTCAGGGCTTGTCGCACAGTTATAAATAAAGGTACAGTAAACTCACAGCGACGTTATGCGGCACTTAAAACAACTTCCCTGTTCAAGACCTATTTTATATTAAAACACTCACTTATGGGCACACACTCACACACACACACACAGACACAGAAAGGTTAAAGAGGAGGGTCACTTACCATATTCAGGGTAGTCGAAGTTAAATCCTGTCAAGCATGTAACTTTCATAATATTACTCAACTCTGTTTGAAAATCATCAGATGTAAGCTGGTCTGTGAGAAAAGGAAAACTAAAAGAAGTTGACAATAAACGCCTTTTTTGCTCTCAATCATGTACTAAACTCCTTGACATGTAATCTGTCAATAGTTTGTAGCAGAGATAATGCCGGCTGCCACGAGTGAGGTTGATTGGCAGCTTGGCTTGGCCCCTCCCTCCTGTGGTTTGACGGGGGGTAGGTGAGAGAATACAGAGCCGGCCCCTTCCTCGACTGCTTCTCCTGCCTTTCTCTCTCTCTCTCTCTCTCTCTCTCTCTCTCTCTCTCTCTCTCTCTTTCACTCGGTCTAAGGTTCTGCTCCTGTATACGCGCACACACACCAAGCAGTTGGCGATGTCTGAATAGGCAGATAGGAAATTACAGCAGTGGAGGAACCTGAGCACACTTTTTTCCTCCCCTTAGTGGGCTGGCCTTCCCATCTTTGGGCTCTTCTAGCCTTTCAAGACTCTCAGGGAGGAGCCTTCCACGATTCCATGAAAATGAGGAGGGAGGGAAAACTCAAAGGCTCAGAGAAAAATATCAAGCTCATTAGATATATCAGTCGGACATTTTTGCATGCGATTCTGATGATAACAGCACGCCCGTTTTAAAATGAACAAAGTGTTCTGGTTTTTGTTTATCTCACGTTGTGGGAAAGACCCTCTCTGGTTTATACTGTGCATTTGACTATTGCAGTTCATTTTATGAGTGTTATTTACTGAAAACAGGAAGTTTGCGGAATATTGCAAAAAAAAGAATACCAGCAAATTCACGAGTAAAACTAGGGTGGATATATAAAAGAAAAAAAAAAAAGGTTAGTACCAGTTACATTTTATTGCATATTTTTAAAGTTTCCTCGTAATAAAAAAAAAACAGACATCAGTATTGAACAGTGCTCACATGGTGAAGTAACCTTATCCTCGGAACAGTTGGTTGTATATGACGAGGAAGGGAAAAAAAGGAAAAAAACCTGCATGTCCCATCCCCCGTTCCCTTCTTCCCCCCCCCTTTTTCCCTCTTTCTCTTCTTCATTCATCTTTGCCTGTTCTCTATGTGCATGTCCCTCTGATAAGGTATCAGTTTTCATTGTAATTTCAGGTGAAATGATAAACGCCAGCCGTTACCAGGTGACAATGAATACTTTATAAGACAAAGCCCTTATTTGCCTGGCAGTTTCTTCCGCTGCGGCATGCAAAAGCGCACCCGGACAGCATATTTTCAGCATATTTTCTACTTAAAGTCAACTTTGGAAGTATTTTCATTTGCAACTTGAACCGCAAATGATATGAGTAAACACCAGGCAGGAAGTGCCCAAGTTTTGGCCACAACAAAAAAAAGAGCGCAATTTCTTGAAAGCACTGAAAAATAAGGCCAATAAAATGGGGAAATGCATATTCTGAGGACTGTCTCATAAGTGTGAGAAATGAGTCAATCTCAAGTTCCTGTTTGCTAACCGTTACATCTCATTTGTGAGCATAAAACAGGTTTTGGTTGATTTAGTGATTATACGGATGACTCATAAAGCAACAATGGCAAAATGTTCCCACCTTAAACTCAACAATCCAGAAGGGAAGAGCCACCGGAGTCAGTCATCAGATATCTCGGGCCATTTTGGAATTAGTACAGCAACACGTGTCGAGCACATTCAAAGCGCTGACTGACACCATAACAAGACGCGCAACGAGCGTGCACCGATCCGGTGGAATGCTTTGTACGGTAGCGAACGGCCAGCGGTCGCAGATCATTTTTCTTTTCGCTGCCAATTCTGTTTCTCAAAGAGGAGCTGAATGCCTTTTGATGTGGCCCATTATGATGCTATGCTCAGGGCATGGGGGCGAGCGGGGAGGGGGGACTGTGACATGGCAGGGCTGCATCCGTCAAAGGGATGCAGGGGCCAGACGTTTAGCTGCCCCTGACCGCGCACTCCAGGAGGGGCTGGTCTGATGGCCGCCCGCTCCAAGCGACTCGCTCCGCCGGGACAAAAGCCAGCGCCCAGTTGAAAGATGTGAATTGAGGGGCTTTTGTGCCTAGGTCCCGGGGCCATGCGGAGTGAGAAAACTGACCTTTGCTGGGAGTTAGATTGTGTTTGAACCCTCTCGCCATCTCAGCCAGTGGGACGGCACACAGACGGAGTGGACAACTGTGAGGTGAAGGGCGTCACAAAAAAGAAAACGAAATAAAAAAAGACAGAAAAGGGAGCATCACCACCACCACCATCACATCATCAACTCTCTGGCCTGAAAAAGAAACTGTCCCACCGAGGTTTGAAATGCAGTTTTTCCCCTCTCAAATCTCAATTGTGAAAATGACAGGAAATTGAATATGACAAATCTGGAGTCTAGTGCAGTGGCTTGTAAAGAAGGCCTGCAAAAGCATTTGCCCTTGCACTGTTCTAGCGAAGCCTGTGATGTTGGATATTATTCTCCCTCACGTCTATTTGGATAGCATTATATATTTATTTTTCCCAGGGCAAGTGTATTGCATACCAAAATGTGAGTGCATCTCCTAAAGGAGCGGTCAGAAGTCACTTATCATAAACTAATTGGCCGACTTGTGGCAGTGATCTTTATAATAAAAATATGTTTATTAAATTAGCCTATCATGCAAACAAATGAAAATGTGCCCCGGGGAAAAAAAGAGGTTAAAATGTTCCTGGAGCGCAGAAAGGTGCACATCTATCTTGGTAGGCTGAAATGTCCAGTTCACTTAAAAAACATTACTTAAAAGTCTAAACATTTGTCTTGACGCAGCTTTCATCCCCTGCCTGCCATCATTACATTTCAGTATCTCTCCCGGATGCAGACAGTCATAATGTAATCTTCCTAATTTCGGCCTCTCGCAATCTGGTTTTAAAAGGGAATGAGAGAAAGGGCCACATTTCTGAAGGCCCTGACCATAATCATTTTAGACAGATAGCTTCTCCCATCGCAGATGAGCAAATATTTGTAAACTAGCTATCTAATGGAAAATTATAGTGAAATTAGAGCGAAATTCACGACAGAGAAATCTGATTACCTCTAATTTTATTATGCCATCTTAGCCCACACAGCATATTTTTGTAGAGTTTTTTCCATAAATACCTATGCCAGGGGTCCCGGTAATCAAATAAAATTGAAATTCATCTCCCCATTAAATTCAATTAGATGCAATTTCAAAAGCCTATCAAAGATTTTAATTACTAAATTATAAAAGTCTCTAAAGCCAAATCGGGGAAGAAAAAAGTACATCCTGCATCAGAGGGGGCAGGAACGTAAATGTAAATAAATGGATGCGACTCAAAATAAAACCAGCAGAGGAAATTGCAGATCCAAAAAAGATACCCGACGGAAAATAAAATTAACCGAGCAGAGGCTTTATTCAGCGGCTCTGGGTGGAAGAGTGACGTGCGGCCAGGACGAAGGACTCCTGGACCAGAGGAAATGAACTTAGCTGAGGTACGCTCTGCTTCTAAACGTCTGCCCTCCGAGTTATTACGCCATAATTGACTAATTGACACCTTAATTTCATTTATGGGCTCCTGCATTGAGGAGTCAACCTCTGGGTATGGAGGTGGTCCAGGAAGAGAGCAGCGAGCCAGCATCCTGTGTGCAGGTGGATCTGAGCTCTGCTCTCCCCCTAGACGCCTCGATCACAAGTACGATAATTAAATGGCAAAGGGAAACATATTGACTGAGCAAATGCTTGTGGAATACGCTCAAATCCGCCGTACCTGCTAACGATGACAGCTGCTGGGGTTCAATCATGCGTGCGCAACCAATATCCTTGCAACTTGCCTCATTGGGCATCAATTTGTTTCCTTGCTATAATTCTTTTTGCTAGAATGTGTGATAAAGGCTGCTTTTCTAGGTGATTTGAAACGCGCAGCTTAAATTATGTTTACCCACCGAAAGCTCTGTATATGATGACACAAATTCATAAACAGTAAATTTGCGTGGGACTTACGGATGAACGGGTTTCGGCACGCCATGCCGTGATGTGTAGGACTGACTCTTTTAAAGTGACATCAAATGCTGCTGCTACCTTTCCACAAAAGTGCTCACAATGGGACAGTAGAGGGGTCTTGGGTCACCTACTAGGCCCGTTTCCCAGCCACCCCCTGCTCCACACCAATGGGTGGCTAAAACAACAGCACAGCAGCCTGGGAGGACTACAAAGCTCCATCTGAAAGGACACCTGCTGCCTTTATTCACTTAACGCTCTTTAACTGCTCCCTGTGTTTGTTTAAAAGCCATATCCTAAAAAGACAACCTTCAGGCATTGGATTGGGCGATGATGAATTAGATAAATATTGGCATTAATTGTTGCTAGACAAACATCTCGCATCTGAGAGAGAGAGTGGGTGTGGGGGAGAGCGGCTTCTGGAAGACTCTGCCCCGATGCAGAGCCGGGATCCGATAGAAGAGGCTCGGTAAATATTGCTAAACTGAAACTTTAATCTGCTTTTTTCCACACTCAAGCTGGCTGGGTATTAAAGCTAATCTTTTTTGTGTGTCATATGGTGGGCGATATGGATGGAGCTAATTTTTAGAGACAAATCTGATATTTGTCAACTGGCTGAAAAAACCTGGGGATTTTCCACTAATCCTCCCACGGATGTGAAGGCACGTTAACAGCAAAATGCAGATGGTGTGGAGCTTTCGGCACCCAGTCCAGACCTGAGTTAGCCTCGGAACGACTTACCGCAAACCTGTGCTTACACCCCAAGCGCCGCCCGCAGCTTGTCATGTGTTTTTCTACGCTGCAGTTTTCTCACTGTTTATTCTCTATTCTTCCCCGTTGTTTGCCTGGCTACTTCCTATGCAATTATTAAAAATGCAACACTGAGCTAACTTTACAACTCTTGCTTTTTCTAATATGAAGACAAGGAAAACTTTGAATTTAAAATGTAGCATAAATCTTTAAGGACGCTTAATACGAGCCCACTGGGTAATTTTCTTGTTTACCTTTCCAAATGAAACTTTTTCCGTTCCTCTGTAGACTTTTCAAAACTTTAAAGAATAAGGAAAGTCATTTGAGAAATGGACCCAAATTTTGATTAAGGATTACAAAACATGCACCAATTAATAGTTTACTATAAGACCAGGCACACAGTAAGAAAATAAGCTATCGCAGAGGTTAAAGTGCAGTCCACTAAAAAGGCAGTTCGATACTGACTTCATTGAAGCATTAGAGAGAATAATCTACAAATAGTGTTCAGGAGGAAATGAGCCTTTGAAGCTCTATTTAAGGAACAGTGGCAACATAGCAGTTCACATAAAGAAAAGGCATTTTAAGAAGTTAAACACTACCCTCCTTCAGATGAGAGGCCCCTTATGAGAAACTCTGTTACTGAGACAGAAAGAGAAGAACAATGCTGATCAACATCAGCCGGACAGACAGATCTGAGATCAGCAAAGGTGTGAGGTAGAAAGCCTGTCATTCCAGCAGGCGGAATAGACTACAGTGATACATTTTCCCACTTCCCTAATGTTCATTTTTTTTTAGCAATCCAAGCCTTTCATTTTGACCACAAACATGCATAAACAATCACTAGCCTCCAAAGTTTGAAAGAAGCTGTATGAACAGGCACAAATGTTCAGCTAAACTTATTAATCTTCTTTCGTACACTTTGTCAGCGTGTTAGTGTTTTATTCGACAGTTTTATTTCATTTGTACACCACAGGTTAGCTTGTAATAAAATTACTTATTTGCTGCTTTAAAGAAGCACAACAAGTTGGATAAATCTAAATTTGAAAATAAAAGCATGGTAGAGATGATTTATGTAACACAAATGCTTGTTGAAACTAGCAAGCAGAGCTGACATCTATTGATCAGTCCTACTGTGAGCTAAGGAGCTGGAAAAAGTTTATATTATAGGCACAGTGAAATTCAGCATTTTTTTAACCTTCAGAGATGCTTTGCATTCATCTGTAAAATAAATAAATATATAAATCCCGACACGATGCGGAGGGGGAAAAAAAATCACTAAAGCTCTTTTGGTGTAATTGGCTGAACAGCAAGGGCAGCAGAAAATTTACAGGCAGACAACAGTGTGAAGGGGACTCGGTCACCGCATGAAAGCGAGCCCTAAGCACTGGCTGCTCTGCTCTAGCCTGGACTTTAGCCACTGGCTTGGCACTGGGATCATCCAATGCCGGCCCACCTACACTAGATGGAAAGCACTACAGACTACTGTCATGCAGTACTGGACAGTTTTAAAGGTACAGTTCACTCAAAAAAAAGAGGATATCCTGTCTGTCCTTTTTAATAAAATGAATGAATGAATGAGGAACATGCAATTTGTCAAACTATATACAGTACATATATACATGTGTGTGTGTGTGTGTGTGTGTGTGTGCGTGCTGTTCCTTTGGAATTTGTATTCATCAAAGAATTTTTAAAAGCATGTTTTCAAGAAAAAATATTAAGCAGCACAACCGTTTTCAACATCGATAATGATTAAATGCTAAATCAGCATATTAGAAAGATTTTGGATGGATCAGTAATTTAAATTTGAACTGCTGTAAAGTGTATTTTTGATTAAATAAACGCAGACTTGGTGAGCATAAGAGACTTCTTACTAAGAATATCGTACCAACCTTTTGAATGGTAATTCATATTTATAAAAAAAGACATTGTAATTCACTAAAGGTCTTGACTCTAAATCTCCTTGGCATGTTCATGTGAAAAGCAGCAATGTCTGAAAGAATCTCTCTTTTGATTTACATTTTTAATATGTATCAATTGACTCAGTTTGGTCTGAATGATTCATTCACATAAGCCTGATTCGTCGACTCAATGTGGATAGCAAGTTTTTGCAAAGGAGGATTATCAATTAAAAAAAAAGTGGATTTAATATTAGTATAGTATTGGTCATCTAGACTATATTTCTGACATTTTCCTGATTTAAAAAAAAAAAACAATGATTCTATGCAGTTCAATGTGATTGCATGTAAAAAAGGAAATCAGGGCTTTACTGAAAACATCTCACACTGGTTTGGAGCAACATGACGGTGTGTAAATAATGACAGAACTGTCATTTTGGTGTGAACTCTGTTTAACGTGACATACACTGACACAAAGGCCAAAAATCTTTAACAGAAACCAAACAAATCCAATCAAACTATAATAGAGGGCAATGGTGGAAGTAAAGCTGTCACAGGCGGCCCAAAATTGGCCTGACTTGTGACAGTGGTGCCTCTTTCAACACCAGCCATCTTGAGAGGATAGAGAGGATAACACTTAAAACCTCACAGCTTTATCTCACCCGCTGATTTTCCATAAAATGCTGGGCCAGGGAAGCAGGCCATGTGACCGCCATGTAGGTCAGGCAAACGGGGGAAGAGCGGTGGGTGGCGGTGGGGCTTGCGGAGGGAGGGAGTTTTCGATGGAACTATCGAAAATAGCATGCAGTAAACAGATTAGATCAATAAGGATTGTTGCTATATCTGTCTTTGAATACTACCCAGAGAGAGTAAGGAGAAAAAGAGCAATGGGGGGGTTGGGTTAAAAAAAGACAGGAAGAGAGATGAACAGATCATTTTGTTTAAACAAAGTTCTAAGGTCATAAATGTTTGGGTGGAGCTAATCAAACAACCGTCTGCATGTGGAATACGCCTGAATTTACCAAGTGTGAGAAATGTGTGTATACGTATAATCGCTAACATGCTGTTAGTCTTGACCTGAGAGAACCTGAGACACAAGTGAAGAGTTTAAGCCTGCTCTAGCTGACAGCTGGTTTGGGCAAAGCCAGGAAATATGACACTGTGTGTTGAAAATGTCAGCTCTCAGCTCAAACTGCAAATCTGAGGATGGGTTAGGAACATCCAACACTGGTAGGTTTGACAGCGCGGTTAAAATATACGAAAACCGATGCGGTGCCGACCGTTTTGCGCAATTTATCAGACGATAATTGATATTAATGTAGAAGGGGCCTGTCAGCCAACACAGGCTGGAGTAATGAATAGGTTCCTCTAATGTACTCACTCCCAAACCCTTCAAAACTTCTCAATGTTTCTTTTTTTTTTTTTTGGTCCCCGGTTTGTTCCTCTTTAAAAGGCAGCACAAATGTGAGGGTTGGTGTGCGATCTGACAGACCAACCCACAGGGAACACAATGAATAGTATAAGCAGTATGTTTCAGTTTGCTTAGTTACAGAAAAGGAAGCAGATCTATTGAATGAGCGATTGACACCCAGACTGGATTTTTCACTGTCAGAGTATAAAAATAACACTCATCGACTGGTTGACCTTGCTCGGTGAAACAGCAATACAGTATATTGAACATTTGTGTGAAACTAGTGTATGACGTTCATTAACCGGACATCGGCGACGGTGGACCCAGGAGTGAGACGAGTCACTGCGGGATGTTTTCGTGTTATTAATTGACCTTGACCAATCGTTCACCCAAAACCTCCATTTTGTTTTGGAGTTTATGTTGCATGTAACTAATGCGAAATGGCCCCCGTGACCCAAGCGCCGGCTGAAATTTAGATATTGGCACTGCTGTTCATCATCTGAGCATTTTTTCTATAAATATGAGCATTTGGTGTGTTTGAACGTCAATCCCCATGCCATCAAATCAAGACACTGTATCCCTGTTTACAATAATTATTGATCATAAGTCTGCTCTGGCTGCTCATAAGGGTCCCTTTCAATTGATTTTTTTCTCTCCTGTCTGAATTTTTTTTTTTTTAAATAATAATAGAGTTGGTATGAATTAAAGGCTGGTTTGCTTCAATTCATCTAAGCAACCAGACAATAATTTCATGTTACCAGGGAAACGTGATAACACAGACTCCTTGTTGCTAAACAATCAATTAATTTTATGCTTTGTACCGCTGTTTACTCTCCCATTAAAACCTGAAAAGTCAGTTTAGCTTTTTGCAGCGCTCCAGTTTTCGGGTTTTGTTGAATAAATCCTGAAATACAAAAGAGAGTGAGAGAGAAGCCAGGTGGCTGTGAGTACAGCAGCTCCACACACAGACGTGGCCTTTTGTTGGGATGCTGAAATTCAACAAACCATGCCCCATCACGAATAGAAGCTGTGTTTTTGTTGAAAGGATGTTTTTATGTCACCATTCTTCTAATGAGGGGGCATGACAAAGCATTGACTTTTATCCATTTTAATCAAAAGCATTAGCCTGGCTTACAGTGAACAGATACCGTTTCTCGTCATACGCAACCATTTTACTAGTGCGGCATGTTTTGTTTGGGGATCTTTACAGAAGCTTTATCATATTGTAAATATAAAACTTTTCTGGAAACAGATATTAAAAATGTATGATGTTTTATAACACAAAAAGAGAAGTTTAGCAGAATGTTCATGCTGCTCTTCATCATGATTTATATTTTCATTTCATATATAATGTCAATGGTGACCAGCAGTTGTCAAGGTCAAAAATGACATAAAAGCACCATAAAAACATTCTTCTGAAGCATTCTGCAAGGAAAAGACAAATATTTAAGACATCTCTTTATTTTAATCTTCAATAATTCACTTACTGTATTTTTCGGACTATAAGTCGCACCTGAGTATAAGTCGCATCAGTCCAAAAATACATCATGATGAGGAAAAAAACATATATAAGTTGCACTGGACTATAAGTCGCATTTATTTAGAACCAAGAGAAAACATTACCATCTCCAGCCGCGAGAGGGCGCTCTATGCTGCTCAGTGTAGACTACAGGAGCACTGAGCAGCATAGAGCGCCCTCTCGTGGCTGGAGATGGTAATGTTTTCTCTTGGTTCATTTCTCTTGGTTCATTTCTCTCGGTTCATGTCAAATTTAATTTTGATAAATAAGTCGCAGGACCAGCCAAACTATGAAAAAAAGTGCGACTTATAGTCTGGAAAATATGGTATATATTCAAATATGTCACGTCATGGCACATTAGATTTAAATTTAATGATGCTCAACATCAGGTCTCTCATAACTGATCACAATTTGCTAAAATTGAATACCTGTATATTGAACTTACACAAATGAGAGCTTTGGCAGAAGGGAAATTTTGGTAAAATGCTAATTACATCTCAGTTCGATTCGTACATAAAGTTTTACTATGACATTAGAGGACTTGGAAAATGACACATGTCATTTGGACCACTTTTATGACACATTTATTGAGCTTTTCTTATCATTTTCGGAGTGTGACTTCACAATCCACATTCATTGTATGAAAAAGTGTGTTGTGAACAGTGAAAGAAGTACAGGTTTAAAATGACATAAGGACAAGTAAATGATGACAAAAACTTTATTTCTTACTGAAAGAAAAAACCCTTACAAATATCCCTATGGGTGTGATTTTACTGTTACGATATACCTTCCTTGTTGAAACCATCTACAGGAAAATGAACTTCAACATCCCTCTAAAAGCTGACAGGCCAATGTAAAGAGGGTAAAGGGATTAAACGATGTGCCCCAGCAATCGCAAAGTAAACCGAGGGATAATCTTGCCTTTAAAGCCAGCATCTCCTGACCCCTAATACTTCAAACAAGCAGTAAGAGAAAAACACAACAGGGGTCTTTTCAGGTGAGCGGGTGGCTGGGCCATACACCCACACCAATGCAAACACAAATTATCATACCAATAGACAACCACTGTCTCTTTTCCCACACAGGAAGCTCTTAATCATAATAACGCACCAATGATCACACGCCAAACGCATGCATATGTGTGTGTACATATACATATACACATACGTATATACATATATACATACAGACAAAGACGGACGGACGGACGGACGGACAGACAGACAGACAGACAGATAGATAGACAGACAGATAGATAGATTATTGTAGTTAAGTGATGGTATGTGTATAAGCATTTATAAAAAATCTTTTATTTAATAAAAAGCCATTTTGATGATGTAATTGGAATATAATGCCCAACTATGCTCTACTATAATGTTAAATCAAATTTTCCTTGTACGGGCTGACATATGTCATTATCATCAAGATAAGAGGGATCTTAAGAAAAAATGATTTTGTTAAGTCGAGCAGTCTTGCGATTTAAAGACTGCGCAGTTCAAAGTGTCAACTGTCGGGCACACAGAAAGACATAACCCTTCACAAGAGCGTCAAAGTTTCTCAAAGCCTGCCAGTCCAGGGTATCCGTCTGATTGAAAATAATACGTCGTTCCATCTTTCAAAGATGTACTTTTCCTAAAGCATCGTTGATTGCCCTGTGTCCATTACTAGGAGAGATTATGATAATATTCCACATTGTGCTCTGTGTGATGCAGGGGAAATTCAATACTCAAAAGGTTAATGCAATCAATTAGGATGACAAAGGGGTAAAGTAAAACCCTCCTGCTCGCTGAGAAAGGAGCAGGGACGGAGAAGGAGAAAAAGGTATTGAAAGCTTGAATAGATCTGCCAGGAGAGAAGAGGCACTCCAAATATGTGAGAAAGAGGTGAAAACGAGTGTTGTCTATTCTGTACTGAGCTCTTAAAAGCTCCCACTGTCCTTGTGTCACACAAATGCAGACACACACAAGACAGATAAAGATTAAAGAGGAGCTCTCACTTATGCTCAGTGGCTACATCCTTTTCCTAACACAATACTCACCTTATTTAAAAAATGTAGAACAAGCCCACTAATAAAGCAAATCTCTTCACAAAAAGAAGCTTGTTAGGTTTTAAATGCTAAAACAATAGATATACGCTAGTCAAATCTGGGTGAACTTGAGGGCAGCACACCCACTAGAAATCACCTTGAGGCCAGCTGATTAAAAGTAATTACAAAAAAATGGCTATATATTCCACTTCCTTAAGCTTACTCTGGCTTTCAACTAATGTTTTGGGTTTAATATTTCAATTTCATCCCCACAGCTTGAATATTAACAATAATAAAACGGCACTGAAATTAAAAAGACAATCCCTTCTCTTCAAAAGGGAGACAATGGCCTTTATTATTTAGATAGATGCTACACCGCTGCACAACACAAAGGATTCCCATCATTGCAGATAAATGGATAAAGTTAGATAGCAGTATTGAGCTGTAGAACTATTGTGATAATCCATATTACCTTTTCAGTCCTCAGCACAGTCTATCAGGGAGAGACGGTGATAATTACATCTTAGCAACCGTCTGTTCTGATAAAAAAGGCAGAGAGTGGCACTGTAACGTCGCTCTATTGAGGGACACTGCAATGCCTAATTTCCCACCCAACGCAGAGAGAAATTACATAAAGGGAGATGGCTGTAATCCACCACATCCGGGAAGAAGCCAACTTAACCACACCTGTTTACACCAGGCCCAAAAGCAACAGATGAATTTCTGCACAATGATGTCCTCTGTCACTATATCTGTTTGCATTCGTTACGCTTTTTTTGCAATAGCATAATTGACATAAGGATTTGTAAAGAGACAAACTTCCAGGAATTTTGCCAAAGGAGATTGCTCCGTTCCAAAATCTAGTGAGCTGCTGAAGGCAAAATGGTAAAACTTTGCAAATGCGCTCCAGGCATGAAGTCTGTTTCAAACGGTAAAAGACAGCTTACCCGAAAAAGAAAATTCTGTCATCATTTACTATACAGAAGATATACAGGTTTGGAATAACATAAGAGTAAGTAAATGTTTTTTGGGGGACTATCCCTTAAATTTTTCCACATATTCATCAAAATCTATAGTGGTATTGCATGTATCCTTTGCAGAGAGACCCAGAATTCATTTGTGAAAAGTGGTGGACAATGTGAGGGAAATGCTGGTTATAAATTTATTGATTTGAATATAATACAAAATTAATTAATGGTCAAGAAAATATATTGGCCAAGAATTAGTGATTATTATTTAATAATAAATTATAATAAATTAATACATTAAATTGATAAAGTACGTATTATATTATACATAATATTAATCACTTTTTAGTATGTTTTTGTTGACAGGAAAGAAAAAAAACTTGACATCAGCGAGGGTCAGTCTTATATTTCAAATTAAAGCCATGTATTAAAAAAGTTGCAAGTCACTTGTGGTATTTAATCATCAAATCCCATTTTGCATTTGGCATGTGTTAACTTTGGACTGATCCATCTAGAATGAGAGGTAACCAAGGCCTTCCGTTGATATGCTAAGAAATTTCACTTTTTATAAGCGCAACTGCTGTAATTTGACCTACATCACATTTCCCTGTTGCACCATTTTAAGGGCCAGTGGACGTACCACTGAGACAAAAAGCCCTTTAGGCTTTGAAGTTTCAGGGCTTATGAAAGGCAAGAGACCACAGTCTCAAAAGATGTGGCGGCCCGGAGGCCCCGGTTCAAAAGAAAATCAATTACTTTGAGCGCGAGGGGAACGCGATGCTCCTGTCTTGGCTTCCTGCGGCCTGAGTGGCGGCCGGGCGTTGGGGGGTTGAGGGGGCGATTTGAGGAGGTGGCGGGTTTGATGGATGGGCCAGAGAGAAAGTCTATTCACATGGAGATGTTACATCATAAATATTTACACAGGGCTGCCGTTTCCATGTAACCTCTTCTTGTTTTGACACACTGGAAAAAATTTCAAAGGCCAAAAAAATCGAAGGGAAAAAGAGAAAAAGTAAATAGGCGACGACATACAATAGAGGTGATGGCTTTTTTGTTATCACAGTTTGGACTGATATACCAAAGGAAAACAAGAAAAGTAAGCTGACAATGTAACTTGTTAACTCAGCAGATAGATGCTCTCTTCAGCCCTATAAAAGAGGGTTTAATATATCAATGTCTGTAATTACTTAAATAAGAGAGAATAGTCTCCGCAATCTGTCTTTGCGCTACATTTGACCCAAGCGATCTCTGAAAACAGCCCAGTTCGGCGGTCTAGCGAGACAGAGCCTGCTTTTTGTTGTCTTAAAAACAGCTCATCCAATTCTTCACAGCAAGCGCAATTAAAAGCCTTCCAACTCCCCGCAGAAGGCCTGAACCAACAAAAACAAATTTGGCAGTTTAATTTTCTTCCCACTGTTTGAGAGGGAATCCATTCTGGGAGGCTTCTGCGCTCCACCCGCCTGGTCTCTGGGAGCTTTTCGGGAAGGGAAAAGGCATGCAAGGCCCCATGTTGGAGCCAGTTTGGCTGATTAGCCGAATTAAATATATCAAAACCCAATTAAGCTAACTATACTCCAGCCATTCAGGTTGCAATGAGGAGAGAATTGGGTCATGATGCTGGGGCTGCCTAGCTTGGCACACTGTCCTATGTCTGAATGCGAAGAGGGACTCCTAAAGCATCTGGCTTATTAGACCGAGACGCAGAAAAACATTGCTTTGACTTGAAAGCAGCCTTGGATATGATGGTATATGCAATGCAACAGCAGTAATGTGCCGTTTAAAAATATTGCATGAAATTCAATGATTGATTTGTTGGTTATAGCAGGAGTGAAACAACTAACATATTTAATAATATATATTTTTTTATCAATTTATTAAATCTTTAAATGTTGAATTTAAAAAAATAATAATAATAAAAATTGTGACATATACCCTTCTCACGACTCTTAGCGCCTACCACTACCAAACGCTGTTATCTTACAAGATTTTTTTTTAAAGGCTCTAAAGAACAAAGATGTCTGAATCGGAGAACATCTCATCCACATATCGCCTGACACAAAGAGCATGATCTGTGTTGTTCTCTCTCCATTCCCTGCCCAGCCATGCATGACTGCCGGTGGCTGCCGAGACATTGTTTAGACATAGTTTGCCTGTGATTGATGCTGCAAGTGTGTATTTTGCCCTGTGCTGAAAGACACTGGCAGGACAAAGGGGTGTTGGTTTCTCTGAGCTGCGTATCATGGTCAGGCCAGCACCCCCTGGACATGGGGATGACCCCGAGACTGACACAAGACAACGCACAACATCACTCCTCTCTGCTGAGATCGCTGCTGACTCAGGAGCCACGGGCAAAGCCACGGAAAAGAGTGTCATTCATCCCAGAGAGCAAATCTTTATGCTCTTAACTTTGTCCAGAAACTTCCATGAGCTGTATTAATCATTTGTGGCATCTTATGCTCATCGAGATGGCAGCTGTCAAGTGCTAAACATGATGATAATGGAAAACTGTGTGCTAAGCTGCATGCACTTTTAACAAACGCTGCAACCTCAGAGCAACAATGAAAGTTAGCAATATATTACAGCATCGCCTTGAAGCCTAAAATGGGAAATTAACATTTTACCGACATGTAATCACTCACTGTATGACTTTATTTTGTGAAAGGAGAACGACAAAACTTTCATACTTCAGAAAGCATGCAAAGCTCAATATAAATATGATGAAGTTCAATAAAAGTTGTCAATATGAATCATGTTTTATTTATTTTTCTCTTAAAACCTCTGCAACCGGATCATTTAAATGGAGAGTTTCTATACTGCTCAAAAGTGTGGCATTATTTATTTATTTATTTAGAAATTAATTCTTCTATTCAGCCAGGATGCCATCAAAAAGGACACTTTTTTGATGGCATATATATATATATATATATATATATATATATATATATATATATATATATATATATATATATATATATAAAACTGTTTATATATATATATATATATATATATATATATAACTGTTTTCTATTTTCTATTTTCTACAATTCAGCTTTGCCACCAAATACACAGTCAAAGTCGGAGTTAATGGTTTAAAAATGGCAAAAATTGGACCATAAAATAAAGTGTGATCGACATTTCTTTCAAAAACTTTTTTTTTAATCCAACCCAAAACTTGCGAACTTGTGTTTTTTTTTTTTTTTTTTTTTTTTACATTTCTCCTTTTATGTTACATAGAGAGCACAAAAAGATTAGCATAAATAACTAAATGCAGTCATTGCACCAGGCTGTTTCCATAAATATATGAATAAAAAACATGTATATATTCTGAACATGAACCATCAGTCAACGTGCATGCTTCTCCTACCTTTCTCTTCAGAACAAGTCACTCCACTCACAGGATTACTTCATCTGCAAGACAGAGAGGAAAAAAACACTTCAGAGTAAATAAAATCCAAACCTCTATTTACCGGTATTACATAAAACACTCCATTAATACCCCCATATCCACACTGAGAGTATATTGGCTGAGTGTCTTAATGTGGAGATATGTCTCCCCCCTTAGCATTCTGGGTGCAGAAACTCAGTGCTGACTGAACAAAAGGCTCTCAAATGGCCCCCGTTGTGACCCATTGCATACACACAGAATACTACTGTATGGTGTCGCAGTTGGTGGGGACTGACAGGTGACAGAAACCCACCACACACCCCCCTCACATTTTTCATCCCAGCCCAGGAGAGCAGGTGTGCCATCAGTAGCCAGTTTTTCGCAAATATTCTAACGTGGCTTGCCGATGATAATTTACTTAGAATCAGTAATCCTAAAATCTGATTGAGGGAGGATTTTATTAGCCACTATGACCTTGGCCGGCGTGCATTAACCAAGGCCAGCACAACACTCATATTACATTGGGCAGTAAAGCCAAGCCAACTGTGACCACTTTCTTCTGATTTCTCTGTAAGCAAACATCCATGATGAGATGTCTGGTGATATATGTGGTTTGAACAGCAGAGCCTAACTGAGCGTGGATGAGAGAGCGAGATAAGCATTGTTTAACGCTATGAGATGAGCACACAGCAGAGTAATTCTTAGTCACTCTGTAACATAATTGTATCACTTTAATGTTTGTTTAAAGGAGAACAGTCTCATTTTCGTGCTACTAAGGACGTCAACTGGAACTGCAAAAATAGCTTTAATTAATTAATGTTTCAAACAGGTTTCCAAAACACTTACCCTAAATGCTATTGGTCAAGCATAATGATAGCTCCGCCTTAAACTCACATGATTGGTTAAAGCAGAGTTGATATGTCAGCTGTTTGGGGTTGTTAAAACAAAGAAAGCAATGTGTTGATAGGTGGGTTACTTTTTTTCAGGAGACTTTTTTTTTTTTTATTAGAATAAAGTATTTTAACACTGAAAAGATTACCTTAACTTTAACAAGCCTAGTCTTGTAATTTGTAATCTTTTTCATTTTAACCATAATCAATTTAATAAACTGATATTTTCATTACAGAGACAAAGCTGTTTCGTGGCTTTTAGTTCATGTTTTGTCCATATATATGCTAGTATACACCTACACAATGACCTACTGTAACACATTACACAATTTGCAGACTTTCTCTAACAGAAAGACGCACCCAAAACATTGATGACTCATCCTGCACTGCACATATTTTTATCCAATCAGATGCCATCTAATAAGAAAGCCCCTCCCTCTGTGACCAGCTAAAAAGTAGCAATTTGCAGTTTATCACTAAGTGACGTAACTAAAACCAGTTGGCTATCAAAAAGTATGATGACGTTTTTATAAACCCCACCCACACTCTCTAATTCATATGTCAACATAAGCAAGTAAACTGCCCTTGACAAGAGATGTAATGGAGTCTTTAAGTTTAGCCACTCATGTGAAGAAAAGTTAATACACACACACACATAGGAAAAAACAAACACCCAAATGAGAGAATGTGGCAACCGGCAAAGTTTCCTAACCTTGAGAGCACGAGCAACCGAAAAAGTAATAATAATTCTAACCTGATCTTCCTACTTATTTTATATCTCCCCTCAGCAACCTAACTTCTACTCGGCAACAGTGCAGTTATTAATTCATGAGTCACTAATTAGTTCTTTGTTTAATTTTGTGTTAAACAGACTGACCGGAATGATAACGACTCGCGCTGTAGCGCTCTGGTCCCACGCCGCCCCTGTTTGCTACAACAAGGGAGCATCGTGCGACTAGCATGATGAACCCAATTCCCTTCTAAGTTGCACTTCATTAAGTCAAAATGTGACAAGGAGCTTAGAGGAGGAACTGGCAGATCTGATCGTACATAACAATGTAGGCCCCGTAAGTTTGGGATGAGGGGGAGCTGTGCATTCCAGCATCCATGTTGCTAATTTTCTATTTTTAACCCGTAGGGGCTGCCTTTCATTTTCCTTTAATTGTTTTTGTTGGGAGCTGCAGTGTCCTCTCTTTAAATTGCCGCTCCTATCAACTCCCCAGATCAAACCCCTGTGCAACATCTCCGGCGCAGAGTAAACAACAGGCTTGCCCTTTTGCATGAAGTGGCGCGGGCGGAATGTGCCGGTAAATAGGTGACTTTAATAACACGTTTGGCACGGCGCACACGCCAGCTCACGTCATACGCACGCCATGACAGGGTGTACGTTATAAAAGACAGCAAAGAAAACGTTGAATTTTATGTCTTTGGATCTCGAGAAACCTGCTGAGAAGAAAACAGAACAAAAGCTGGCCTGAAACTGCGAGGAATGTGTTTTTCAACCTCCCCATATTTCACATTCTTCACCAATGCGAAAAGAACACAAACATAATAGAGAGGCTAATCAAGTGCATGTTTGAGATTTACAATGATCAGCTGAGAGCATTTGCCAAGTTTTTTTTTCTCTTTCACACATGAGAAAGTGTGGTATTCCACATTCTTGCAAATATAAAAGACACACCTTTACCCCATCCGGGCAAAGTTATTTAACGTGATATAATGCATGTTGATCTCTTCATTCTGCCCAATTATGTGTCGTAGATCATTCTGGGTAAGTTTCTTTATAAAAGTACTCACATCTGTAAAAAAAATAAAAAATAAAATAATAATAATAATAATAATAATAAAATTGTAACACTGTTAGCTTAGCAACATGCTAAAATCCAACTGAAGTTGAGTTTCTCCTCTGAAGGGCCATTTGTGCAGTGTTTAGAGTTGCTGGCAATGTTAGTCATACCAAAAAAGTCACTTATCAGGTTCCATGATAATTAAAGGTACAGGTTGTAGGACCTGGCACGAGAGGGCGTACTATCAAAACAATAACAATCGCGTGGTTTGATGACGCTAAGAAGGAGCATGGAATGATGGGATGTGTTGTCTTCTACCCAACCACTGACGGCCATCAATCATATGGAAAGATAAATCATGGATTAAACGCGAGTTCAACGATTTGCGCGAGTAGATTACATACAAAGTCAATGCAAAGACGCGATTAGACGATGGATCAGACTCGTCCTCGCGCTGGTCTAGAGACGCGATGATCAAGTTTGCCGTATATGCCCCATAATATTAATCTTATTGATAGTTATCATAGCATACATTTTCTTTAAAGATACAAATCAAAACAACTCAACTGTCGAGTAAAACACAAGCAAGATCGGCATCTCTTTCTAGTTGAAGTTTGTCGCGAAGCTACTTCCGCATTTTTCCACGAAGGTAATCATGTGGTTTCTACGTCAGTAAAGGTGGTAACAAAGGGTAACTAACGTCTTTTCTTTTGATTTACAAGTAGTTGAAAACATTAGAGATATTGTTAGTAATCAGCTGGACAAAATATATAACACTAGCTTAGTGGTTTTTGGATATTTTACTGCAAATATATTACAAATTGTACCTTTAAGATGCTCCCAATGTAGTAGGCATTGAGGCAACTCAGGTTTTGTAATAGAGGTGGAAAAGTTTTGAAAAAGTTTCGATAAAATAGTTTTGTGCAATTAAAAATAGTACAGTTTCCAGTATTTGTATTCTTATGCCTAAAAACTGATTTAAACTTCTGCGTCAGACCTACACTGTAGTGTACACATAGACGCACTCCCTTATGCCGTAGCCTGATGTGCACCTCTCCAAAAATCTAACAGCGCGTCAATTCAACGCAGACCGTAATCGCTGTGATTGGTCTACTAGTATCCCTCCCTCCGTATGTACTTGAGTTTTGTGTGTGATTATGTGCACTTTAATATATTTTAATGTTACACCTTCTTCTTCTTCGGCTTTTGTTGTGGTACTGCAGGTTACACCAGCAACATGCCCGTGGACACTATAGATGATTTGCAATTTGAAAATGCTAACATCAAACTTCAGTTGGGTCTCTGTTGCCTCTCTGTTGAGTTGCTGGTAATGTTGGCTGTTCTAAATTAGATATTTTAAAAGTTTCTATTATTACTAAAATGCTCCCTAACAAGGTAGTAGACAGTGATGCATCTCACTCTGAGGTCTGTTTTGATACAGACCTCCGATATCACGTAACTTTAATGTGAGAAAAAACAAGGTTATATATATCAGATTTACCTTGTTTGCCTCTAAACACATCAACTGAGTTGCTTTACTGCCTAATGCCTATAAACAGCCACTTTCTAAAGGAGCATCCAAACCATCTCGGAACATCATAAGGAACTCTACAAAGCAGCCCACAAATAGCCCTCCAAATGGGTTACTCAAATTTAGTTTGACAATATAACATTTAAAAGTACAAATGGGATAAAACAATCCATTTTATTTGTATAGTTTTGTTTTTTTTGGGGGGGGGTTATCATTGAATTAAATAATTCAATAGTTAATTTATAAACATTTGTCTGCCATTTTTGCATTGAGCTTGTCACAATGCATTATGGGATTGCCTTCTCTGCAAATAACACTGACTTAAAACAAGGCAGCATAATTAAGTTACCTACCCTTTGCAACGCCTCACAATGCTGCCTCCGTAGGCAGCTCGCTAGGTTTTTGAACAGAGCATAGATGAGATATTTACCCTCTCAAGGGTCTCCCCACTGGTTAAAGATACGATAAAAAAACAGACTTGTAATTACACTGTATAATAGGCAAGATTGGCATTTTCAAAATCATTTTCATGTGGATGGAAATGACATTGCTCTGACTATTCTGTATTCACTGGTGCAGATAAATAAACAAGGCATGAAGAAAGAGAGAGAGAGTGAGCGAGGGAGAGAGAGGGGAAAAAACACGAAGAAAGAACGCAGAGTACAATGGCAAGCAGGTCAGTAATTAGAAAGTCTGTTTGCACAGTAATAATTTTAATATATTCATCAGGAAACAGGGCATGCTTCGCATGATAAAACGCCATCAAGGAAGATATCCCAGCACCCCCTTAACCTTTACTGAAGACTGACAGCAGATTGCCAAGGATCTCAAAGACAAACTAGCTCACCAATTATTGACACATACGACTGGGCTTCGTTTAGGGGGGAAATTATGCAGCGGACAGTTGACATGAAAACATGACATTTAGATGCTACCTTTCCCTTGCCGTCACAGTTACCCACCGTGGGTTAGTAAGTAACTCCATCAAGAGCGTGGTGTACTTTTTAACAAACCCACACGGAAGCAGCGACACCTGTTAAACCAACAGAAAGTGATGAGCGCCGCACTTCTCTAAGCACTGGAAACAGCAAAACGGTCATGTACATGACAAGAAGCGTAGAAGGGAAGCAGTAACCTTGTTTGTTATTGTGACTGGAGATGATACTGTGGAAATGATTGCAAATTGTTTAAAGTAACCCTGACACACACACATAAAAACTTGGCCTTATTAAGTCATTTCACAAACAGAAAAGCATCGAAAGGTGAAATCGGTCTCGCCATATGATCGTGCTCAGATCAAATCAGGCATGAAATATACTTCTATGCACACAAACCAGGAGAGCAAGTTCTGTTAATGTGCTTCTCACACCTTGAAGAAAACATCCATTAAAGATTTCTTCCACAGAACTTGATTTTCGTTAAACCCCCAGAGTCCGTGTGCATGACAAAACTCTTACATGACAGCTTCCTATCCTGAAAGCGAAGTTAGCTGCTCCCAGAGAATCCACAGAGGACTTGTAGGTTTAATAATTAAAAACAGGAACATACACATTCAAAGTAGCATACAAAGCAGCTTGAGATAACAATCCTCTGTCCTCTTAGTTAGGATTTATGGCCGATCCATTGTTTCCATTTCCTGGCTGTGTTTGTAACTTATAAAATTAGAAACTCGCCAACCCTTTCTGGTGGACGCAGACTCGGCCCAAATAAAAGCTAATCACTAATTACATGATTCAGATGACATACTTTGGGAGCCATTAAAGCGAGCAGTCTTTCCTCCCTGGCTCAGACCTTTTCATTCTTTACGTACTCCCCTCTGAGTCGCTATTCAACGCCTGTGGCACAATGAAAAATCGAACATTTACTTAATAGCCCTGCTTATGCGGAGCTGACAGAGGCGAGAAAGCCCCCCTTTTTGCTGTCACTTCTCAATGCTATTCTCCGCTGCCTGCTGGAGAGAAGGACACTGGGCCGAGGGGCAGCTACCTCTGCACCCCACCCTGCCCTCCTGCCCTAATTTTTGTCGTCCATCTCTTTGAAATCCAGCACTCACGTGGGAGCGAAGAATGGTGAGTGATGTGCAACAAGTGCAGGCACCATGGAAACCACTATTTTCCTCTTAAAATATTCCTTTCTGGCCCTTTTGAGGAGCTGTCACAGTGCAAAGCGAGCATCACACGACCCCGGGCCCAGCCGTGACAAAGCCTATTTTCTGCCTCGTACTTGATTGATTAAAGAACTTTTTAGCAAAACCATGTAACGAGACAAAAAAAGTGACACATGGAAGAAAGGGCCGGGGGTGTGCTTCTATCACACTGTTTCCCCGGTAATATGACAAAAAAGAGAAGGGGGTCGGGTGGGGGAGCCGAGGTCAGCGAGAGCATGAAAACCGACCACTTTTGCGATAAAGAGGATCGGGAGAAAAGGCAAAGACGGGACGGGAAGTGAGCTCATCTCGTGACCAACATGAAATCAAAACTGACCGTATGTACTTCTAAATACAGGCTTTAAATACTGGCCTTTAGTCTTCGCTATTTATTACACAATTAAAAAAAAAAAAAAAAAAAAACTGGGACCCATTGAAAAATGTACAATAATGAGAGAATATATAGTATTTATTAGAGTTATTATAGTTAACTAAAAGTAAAACTAAAACCATATAAAATAATTTTGTTACTTGAAATAAATGTTAATTAAAAAAAATAAATTAAAAAAAAATATTGTATTACAGATAGTCTCCGAGGAACTTTTTTCAACTTTAAAACACACACACACAAAACGTAAATAAATACTGTATATTTTCTATATATTGACATGATTAAAAATGACAAAAATGACTAATAAAAAAAACTTAAAATAAAATGAAACCAGAAAACACACAAATAATTTCAAAACATGCAATAAAAATTCATATATAATGACATATTATAATGATATTAAAATAAATATTTTATCTCTTAATAATACTGGAAAACTGTCTCTGTGTGAATAAATAAAAAAATTTGTGTGTGTATATTTAAACAAACATACTAAATATACAAAGTACAAACATATATAATTGTGCAAACAAAAACGTTTCTTTTGGAAGCAATTAATCGCGATTAATCATTTGTCAGCACTAATTTATTAATTTGTTTAATCAGAATTCACAGACCAGTCAGAATGGTGTAGTTCACTCACATACCAGCAGGGGCTGACGAACTAAACCAGTGGTTCCCAACCTTTTTCAACTCGCGGCCCACACAACCAAACACATATGTTTGCGCGGCCCACTTCAAAAAAATTAACTGACCCCGCTATTGTTGGGTTAATAACTTAGTACTCAGAAGCTAGATTTTAAACTATATTTATTGAATAAACTAGGGCTGTGCGATATGGAAAAAAAAAAAAAAACTATCGCGATTTTTTGATCAATTTTGCAATTGTGCTTTTACAGTCATGAACGCATTCAGGATTAATTTGAAACATATTTCCAAAAGAAAACCAATCAGAGCTTTATCAAAAAGTTGTAACATCTCTAGAACAGACATAAGTCAAAATTATCCCTATAGTGAAGATGTAAAAATTTTTTATAGACTTATGGCAAAAAAAAAAAAAAATCCTGTATACAGGGACTTTTTTTTCTTTTTTGCCATGCATTGTTCATAGAGCTCATTAATTGTAGCGGTGCCTCAGGTGTTTGCAGTGTGTATACAGTATGTGTATGCGGTCAGCAGTGAGAGCGCATAAATATAACGCGAAAGCACATTAAAATAATGCAGGAGTGCGAATCTCTCTGTTCGCAGCAGATTTCCTTTGCTCTGTCACAAAACCGGTCGTGCTTGCTACTTTGCGAGGAGAGAGTGTGCACACTTAAAACGTGTCTCCTCTCACTTAAACTGCATCCTGTTCACTAACAAATTCACTCTATGCTCATGTGTTAGACATGAATTATTTTCGCACGTTTTTATTTCTAGCCTTTTACCGCAGTGAGAACGCTCTGATCCGTCAACATTGGCTCAGAAAAAAGGCGCATCACAGACAGTGTGTGAACCTGGAGTTAGGCATATGCGCACGCTCAAATCGTGATTTTAGGACGTTTTCTTTTAATCGCACAGCCCTAGAATGGACTGGAAATGAACAGAAAATAATTGGCGGCCCACCTGCAATACCACCGCGGCCCACTAGGGGGCCGCGGACCACAGGTTGAAAACCACTGAACTAAACCACTTCCACCAAACACTTCCATCCTGATATGGAGCGCTGAAATTAATTCCCAATAAACAAAATATCCTTTTACACTCAAAAATACATAAGTGGGAAAAAGGGTAGCAAACCGAATTTCATGTTGACTTTAATACGATTTTTAATCTCGCCAAGAGCAAATTGTTATAATTACACCTAGATAGTTCATACAGTACATCAGCCGCTTACAGAACTTTTTAATAAATTTTCACCGAGAACCTCTGTGGTACATTTGATTAGCCATGTTACCCACCTTCACTCCGTAATTCATGATCGCTACTTCACCGCTATCAATGCCAGAACATATAATCTCCACTAATTCCCAGCTTTGGTTAGAGAAATGCTTTTTGCATTAACTTTCATCTACACATCTGTATAACCTGCTCGTGTGACTTAAGTAAAGCGAGAGATCAATATGCTACACGAAGCACATTTCATGTATCTTGTTGGCCTAAGTGACAGGCCATTTAATATGAAGTGAGGCGGATGCAACAGGCTAGATCTGCACCAGAGTCGGGCCGCAACATTTATTTATCTCCAGAGACAAGTCAATACAACCAGTTCATCAGCACCCGATGGCTTTCATCCACTCACACATTTCTTTTGTGGATCATTACGGTTTGAAAAACAACAAAAGGTGGGGAAAGAATGAAAATGTTTACGCTGAAAACATCTCGGGTTGTAAATGGTCTTTATTAGCCAGTATGAAACAGACATGCACATGTAATGTTTCATCCCAGCTGCCTTTATTCAGATGAAAAAGGGGATATTTACCAAGCGTGTGTGGGGGGGGGGGGTGTGCTTTGGCATCATGAGCCTTGGCAGGAGAAAATTAGTATTCCAGATCTGGCCAATCTGGGCTCAAAAAAGAGCCTTAGCAAATCCCCACGGTGGAGGTGTCAGCCGCAAAATGACAAAAATCTGCTCCTTGACAGGGAGTCATTTATATTTTAGCTCCGTTCCATTATCTTAACGAATCCATCATCAGCCAATGCAATATTAACAGCAGAAAATCAACTCATTAGATCCAGGGGGATTTAATCAAGATTGCAATCATGTATGCGGTTCCTGGAGAGTGTGATTTTTTCTCTTTTTTTCTTTTTGGTCCTTTCCACATAATTGGCGCATCTCAGATCTTAATAAATTATTCCCTGTCTCAGACTGATGCCATTTTTCCCTCCCTCTCACGCCAGGCTCACTCCGGCTCTGACTATAATATTTACAATAAACATTATTATGTCATGGGCACACTGTTTAAATGGCCTTTAGCTAACTCTGAGAGGTAATTGGCTTTTCCATTTCTCTCTCGTTTTCTTCTTAATTGCCAGATGATATTGCTAACTGTCTCCCAAGGAAAGAGGAAAGCGTTCTGGTGGGGCTGCGCTCTTTTGCCTTTGAAAGTCTTCTGCTTAAGATAGTGAGCGACTCTTTGAATTGTTAATAAACACAAATATTAGAATGTCAGGTCATGACAAACACCAGCACCAGAAAAGCTTAGTGGTTTAAAGATGGACTAAGCAACTTTTTATCTATTTGTTTTTTTTTGTTTCACTGACTGATTCAGCAGAACTCTGACTTCATACTGACAGCTCTTAGATGCAACAATCAAAAAAAAAAATTCATTTACCAATAACGCATCAGAAATATTATATTCACACTTGAATTTGTAATTCATTAATGAATATCATACAATAGAAAGGTTATAGAGATAAAGGTATAAAGATAAAGAGATAAAGATAGAGAAGTATCAAAGTCTTACTTGGTAGACAACTCATATAAAGTAAACAATGGTATCATAAACTGTGCTTCTTTAGCTCAAATCATACAATGTTAATAGCTAATGCTTCAATATAAAAGAAAATTGGATATAATAGTATTATAAAGTGGGACTTCCTCTGCAATGTTTATAACCATATTGCAATGTTTTAAATTCATTTTTATATATGTGGTTAATGAATAGAAGCCCACTTATGCTTCAGAGTAAAGAAAACATTTTCTTTAATTGTAAGAAAAAGCCTAAAATGTCTCCATTTATCACAGTTATGAAAAATAGTCTTAAAGACAATACTAAAAGCTAAGTCACATGACCTCATTACTTTGCATGTAAGTGGTGTCAAGTTATCATCTTGATAATTTTTTAAATGTAAAAATGTTTGAAAAACATTGATGAAATAATACATTTATTTCATTATATTACGTACGGTAATAAACAATGTCTCCCATTTGTTTATACATACAAACACATACTGTATATATGCATATATATATATATATATATATATGTATATATATATATGTATGTATGTATGTATGTTAAAAGTAGAAGCCCATTTCTGCTGCAAAGTAAATAAGACAATTATAAGACAAAGTTTAATGAAACAAACATTGTGTGATAAACAGCCAACAAATGTCTCAATTATGGTATATAGAGTCACAGTTATGAAAAACAGTTGCAGTTACAATTACTGAAGCAGCAATTACCTTTGCAAATAGAAATGAAAAGTACTATTCACCACTACTTACAGTACCATATTATATGAAACAGGACACCATATTATTTGAGTGAAGTACCAGTGAAGTACCATTTCATTGAATAAATGATCAAAACAAACAATATAGACAAACCCAAGTTAAATAGGAGTCCTGTAACGTGCCCGGGCCTGGCCTGTTTCCATGGCTACAACAGCCAACAGACACAAATATGGAAGAGTTCACATAAAAAGAGTCCGAGGAAGGAAATACATGGATCACTCAACAAGAATATCAAACAAAGTTCATCCCCAAGACTTCGACAAAATCTACCTCTACGCATGGTAAATATTTGGCAATTCGCACATTCATTGAGTCAAATTGTTTCCCACAGGCCTCGCTCCACCTCCTGCCAGCAGCGCTATCCTGCCCAGATTAACACACAACATGTCCTACAAGATCCAAAAGTACAAAAACTTGGGAAGAGCCTTCTAATCTGCCTATGGAACAAAGCCTTTTTGTACAAGCCTTACCCTGACCTTGTCACTACCAGTTAAACTCACTGTCTATTCTGCAATATAAAGCCCTGGTCATCTCGCTGTGCCTCCTCCCGCTTCCTGTGGCCGCCCTCTGCCTGTAAAGAGCAGCACAGAAAGACCGGCTAATCCCCGTGTCACTCCGAGATGGTCAGCGCTAAATCCTTCTCCTCAGTAAACCAATCTCAGTGTTTTTTATCTAGATTTATTAGATTATAAGCCCTTCCTGGCTCTGACTGAGTCAGTGCGACACATACTAATCCTAATCGGAATAGACAAGTATTAGCCCAGTTCAAGGGGAGCTAAACTGTGACGGCGTCCAGCTCGCTGTGACAAGAGCCAATCACTTTTTACATGCATAAAAACAATGTTTCCATGATTATTACATGATGTTATTTGTTTATAAGGCCTTATGCATTTAAATAAATTTGCTAAAATCCTAGCATCCAATAAGCAGAGTTGCCCTATAAACTGATCAGGGTTAAACACCTCCCTGGTTGCCAGAGTTAAAAATAAAGTCTAATTCTAAGATACTTTTTCAAGCTGTTTAGTTGTTTGCACATGTCTGCACACAGGAAAGACTAGGAAAAGAGGAAAATCAGTTTAATCTATCTAAATTGGGCCTTTTAGGGTGAATTTAATCTCAGCTTGCCACAATTTGTGATAAACGAAGCTGCATTAGTTAATGTGAGCTGGCAGTGATTAAGACCTACTGGAATGGGTCCATATGAGGACAGGACTGACTGGATCCAGAGGTGTCTCACTCCAACAGTGCTGCTGCCAGTGCTATCAGGGCAATAAATGCGGGTGCTGAAATACTACCTTAAAATCTTCACACTCATGTAAACTTATTCAACTCTTAGTCTTTGCTTAAAACAAAAATTAAAAAGAGTTCCTGGGCTAAATATATATATATATATATATATATATATATATATATATATATATATATATATATATTAGGGGTGTAACGGTTCACAAAATTCACGGTTCGGTTCGATACGATACACTGATGTCACGGTTCGGTTCGGTTCGGTTCGATACGTTTTAGATACAGCAAAATGTAAAAACATCTCAACTTTTCAGAATGCCGCAAGCGCACCGCGGGTCATGTGACAAGAACCAACCAATCAGCTTCATCCTTTCCCGTAACAACGTTGAGAGCTCAGCCAAGATGAAGGATCAGCTGATCGTAGTTGTATATGGATTGCAATTTTGAAATAAATTTAGTAGCAGAGCTACTGCAAGCGATTTTTAGAGCTGCAAATCCATTTATCCTTCGCTGAAATTTCCGCGTCTCATGGAGAGAGCACGTCATTGTTGCTTAGCAAAGACAGACGCCTCATGAGCGCTTCTGCCCGAGCGCTTTGGAAAGGAAATCCACTCTCTTGCCATCACCATTATAGCTTAAAGGGAATCCAAAGTGCACCCAAACACCAGACCTGTTGGTTATTGGAGGATCTTCTCATTTCTAGTCTGTTAAACGCATTGGCTATTTTGCAACGAGCCTTCAGCGCGTACTTAGTGAGCGAGCGCCTGCTGAGTAGCCTAACATAAACATATAAGATGGTGTTTTTTTCTTCTTCGGGAGTGTCAGGGGCGTTGCCTGTTACGTTGTTTGGGTTATTGGGCTACCTTGTTGAACGCATATCATTATATTTCTCTCTCTCTCTTTTTTTTTTTTTTTCAAATATAATTAATTACTCCAACGAACCGTTCGGTATACATAATGCGTACCGCGTACCGAACCGAAAGCGTCGTACCGAACGGTTCAATACGAATACGCGTATCGTTACACCCCTAATATATATATATATATATATATATATATATATAGCTCCCAGTGCCCTTGTCTAAAAGAGAAAGTAAGAGAAAGAAAGCACACATATGCATTCTGCACTTCAGCGCATGGTAACAGATTTGTCTGTCCATGTCTGTTTGTGTGCAACAACAACAGCATCCAACACACTGCAGCCTGACCGCATGTAGCCGCTGGCTGACAGGAAGAGGTGAGGGAGATGTGACAGCAGTGTCTGCTCCCTGTACATGTTAGCATGGCCCTGAAAGCGAGAGCCTTCTCTTGAGTCCTCCCCTCTGGGCAGGAATGGGACCCTGCATATCACTTCCCATTCCCCATCACCACTTCAACCAGTTCAGATCACCCCTGCTGATGAAAAACTATCTGCAGCCGAACAAAGCTGCTCTGCACATATCCCAGCTTTATTAAGTGAATCTAGTTTGTTGGAGTTGGAGTAGTTTTAAGCACATATAGTACCATCTTTGGCCAGGCTGTGACATCAAATAGACCAGTTCAAACCAGCTAAGAACAGCGAATCAGCTTAGATGTACACATATGAACCACATGTTCATATCCCAGTGTATCTTTGTCTATGTTCACATGCCAAGTGTTTGAAATCGACAACGGTGTTTACTAACAGGTGTGACCTGTGAACAGAAAGAATAACAAAGTCAGGCTCCTTTTCTAAGTAAACTAAAGTATAACTAAAGTAAATATCAAAGACATATAAAGATTATGACACAACCTTATTTAACAAACTTTCCCCAAACATGACACAAGTTAATCCATCAAATTCATCCTGATGAATCGCTGTTGGAAAGAATTAAATAATTAAATATGTTACCACTTATTTTTAGAATTGTAATTTAATATAGTTATGGCCGATTAGTGGAAAAATACTGTGCCGTCATTAAAAAGCCAGTGTAAACACACCTATTAATTACTGTAATTATCACTAGAGACATTAGTTCATTATATATATATATATATATATATATATATATATATATATATATATATATATATATATATATATTCTTTGAAGTTTTTAAAGAATCATTATTGAGAGTTGGAACCGTTAAGAAAACAGAATTGTTTATTTCTTTATCCCAAGTTCCTATTTCAGGGAGTGTGCGAGTTCTATGCAGTTGACTCTTTTTCAAAACTGAACTGTATGTGAACAGAAGCGTATTTAGAGCTCCAAACAGTATATGTGTGAACAGCCATAAAGAACCAGGACTCCCTGTTGTTTACAATGAATTCTCCTTCACAAACATACAGGCGTTAGGAAGGGTAACCCATGCTCTACTCATCACCCATGAATGTGCCTGGCATAGACTATTTATTTCCAAATCGAGACCTTGTCAGCTCTGTGAGAAAATCCATGTCTGTCCCGACTGCAGTTTTGTCTCTTTTATGTAAGTAGGAGATATTTCAACTCGGTTTACCTTATACGTGCTGGTATATGCAGGAAAGGTGCCCATGTAGGGTCAGTGACTCTTCTCCGAACGTCCCTCTGAATCAACACTGCCTGTCTAAGGCCATTTGTTTTGCTCTGTACCCTCTCTTTCTTTCTTTCTCTCTGGATGGAAAATATGGCATGCTCTTCAGAGTGGAATGTAGTGCTGAATTGCACGTCTGAGGAGGCTTGATAAAATGCCCACAAGTAACACAACCCTTGGTGGCACTTTGAGAATCAGCAGTAGTTGGTAAGAGATTTGGCTGAGTTTACGCATATTTTCAGCACACAGCCATATCTACTGACAACAAAAATCAATCTGGTAACAAAAAAGCCATCAGTTTAGTTGACCGTGGTAAGGTTAAGCACTAAAACATTAACAAAAAGCCTCAAAAGCTTGACGAAAACTTTAGACATAGTCTGAGTAGAGTAGCACCATTTGTACGATACCTATTTTAGAAAACAGCTGCAATGGGGCATTTTCAAGATGGCTGCCACATATCTCAAATCAGATAGATTTGCAGTGGTCCTCACTACATTTTATTCCAACAATTTAGACAGAAAGAGACTGTATGGCATAGAAAGTGTTTTACATGGGGGCAGGATCATCGACAATAAACATTTATAAAATGTGACAAAACTGTTATGCAGGTTTCCTAAAAATACTATGCAGAACAACTGTTTTCGGCATTGATACCAAATCATGCATATTAGAATGATAAGAGTAATAAGTGTTGAAAATTCAGCTTTGCAATAACAGGAAAAAATTACATTTTAAAGTATATTATAATAGATAACAGTTATTTTAAGTGCAGTAATATCTCACAATATTTTACTATGTTTTTAAACAAACAAAGACACAGTTATAGCAGTGTTGTCTTACATACGTAGTTAACTTCCTATTTAATGCCTCAAAAGAAAACTCGGATCATCTTACAAAGTTCTGATGCCACTAATCTGGCAAACATCAGCAAATCCAGAGATTAGCCCTTCCTCAGAAGTGCTCACTGTGTCAATCTGGTACTTTGTAAACACACCTGGAAGTCGCATGAAGTCAGCATATCAGATTTGAACTGGTTTTCAGATATAGTCTTGTCAGTGAACCGTGAATGGATTGTGGGTGTACCGTCTGAGACTAAGTCTGGATGGTTTCTCACATGCACAACGACTGAAATCAACACAATCCGCGAGAATGAAACACTGAGAGGCGATTTCTTTGGAAAACAGGAGCGTTATTATCTCCAGCGAGAGGGTGGGGAGGCAAACAGCTGTTTAAATGTGAGGGAGACAGGAGGAGGTTAAAAGGAGTCAATGGAGGCTAAAGAGACAGCAGGTCTAGCGATGACAAAAAGAGTGGCCAGGGACTGCAGATCAGGATTTCTGGAAACCACATCAAACAAGCTATGGAGAACAGCCAAGATGAACACACACCAACTGTTGCAGAGCGAGAGAAGGGGAGAGAATCGGGGAAGAAAAAAATGAAGGGAGAAGGAGAAAACGGAGAGGCGGCAGGCAGTAGTTAAGGGAAACACAAACGACCGATGCTTCACTGGCCCAATCAATCTGGCGCACCAATCAATCGTTCAGCGGCCATACACTCCAGCCTATCAGGGGCCGGCCACTTGCTCAGACGAGCACCTGACTAATACCCACTACAATGTCACTTCTATATTTGTATCCCACTAATCTGCTCTCCGGGCTCCAATCTTTTCCACTTTCTTGCAAATTTATCACTAGACTGAAAGGCCGGTGCCAGATCCTAAGTGCCTCACCCCTTTAAATTAAACCATGGCATTTCAGATAAAGCCCCTAAATTCCTTATCTCAGCGCTCTGAAGAGTCTTTAAAGGCAGAGTGTCACTTTTCCTAAAACAGAGGCCCTGATGCATATGACGCCCCCCTGCCTCCCTTTCCTCCATTTAGAAGAGAAAATCTCGACAAAAATAGAACAAAATTCAAGTAAGGTGCATTACGAAACAGACAGCTATCTCTCCACAAGTGCGACCATGAGAGTTCTTGTCTGAGGGCCAACAAAATACCAAACACCTTGGCAAACACTCTTGACAAATGATTTTGGGCTCTAAGTTTGTTTGTCTTTTTGGCCACCAGAAATACAATATATTAAATGACAACTTGCTTGATCTTTCCGAAAGAAAAGTGCAGCGCCCAAAGATTGCTCTTAGAGGTCTGCAAACCTGATGCAAGTCTGTTCAGGCATGGCTCGGGCCATTATTATTATAATTTTTTTATATAGATCGGGCTTAGGTCGGACTCGAGCTCATTTAGCTTCTCTCCTTTTATTGTGCCCATATACGCTTAACATTGTGATATGCTTGAACCGTTTTATAGATTTTATTTTAGGCAAGTCGTGATGATTTCAGAGGTTAAGGCTAAATTGATCAAACATGGGCTATGATCAACTCACTGTCTGCTGCTGGCTGCTTGGTCGTTACTTTAAAAAATAAAAACTTACATTTAACGAACACCAAAAATGCTCCAAATGTTTTTCTAAATTAACTTCTCAATCAAATGAGACAATTGACATATTCTCATATGCAAAACAACTGAAATCATAGTAATATTAGTTGAGATAACCCTCTCAAACATATGTGATGAGAAACATTTGAGTTCATATCTTTGTCTTTTGATTGCAGACTTTGAAATTTGAGCACAGTTTGCAAAATTTTTTAGATTTTATCTGAAATAGAGAAGATACATTAATGGGAGATTACAACAGGATACGTATCTGTGAAATCTATCTTAAAGAAACCATTGAGATAATAATGATCTAATTTGTGAGTTTTATTTCATATGGGTTTAAAGCTGAAGCTGAAAAATTTCTCTCAAACTTCTGTTTGCAGTCCATCTCTTATCCAGGCTTCTAGCACACAGTGTAACAGCCGTAAACAGATGTTATTCTGTTCTTGCTACAGGTCCACAGTAACACCAGTGTGTCAATATATTTCTTATTAACTTGCTTTCTGCTGGAGATTCATTACCTAATATGGGACCAGAAGCATTTGGAGATCTTTTGACTATGTGTGATAATGTGCTCTCTCCGTCTCTCTCTTTCTTTCTCTCTGCCCCCTACAGATCCCAGTATATTTCCCTGCAACAACAAAGTAGCACATAGTGTTAAAATGCTGACATTGAACCCAGTATGGCCAGAGTCTAATAAACAATATGAGACTAAATAACTTGTGTAGCAAATATTTGACAAAAAAAATATACCAATAATTTTCATAATCAGTAAGTTTTGTTTCTAAGAATATTTAAACATGCTTAAAAACTTTTGATGTACAAACCTCACTAAATTTAGCTAGATTTAGGGGTAAACATATGCATGCATATTAAAAATCTTGTGTAATTTTCCTTTTCAAGTAACTTTGTTGTTTTAAGGTTGTTTTAATACTTCTTAAGAAAAAAATACACTTTTTGGCACTTTAAAAATCTTGCAAACAACAAATGCTTTCCCCCTCCTCGATTTACTTCAATGTCAAGAGGTTTACAGTGGTGTTATTTATCAAGGGTGGAATTTTAATGCCCTTTCTTTAGTTTCTAATCTCATTTTGATATGATGTGACTTCCTTAACCCACCCAGTCCATTGTTTTTCCCCTTTTTTCATGAATGAGGTCGAAAACGACCATTCCTTTTAAGAAGGTCAAAAAACATAATAGGAGAAAAGCACACTGGACCAAAGGTAGTCCCACGCAGCACTAACCAGAGAAACAAATTAACCCCTTAGATGGGTCCGAACACTTGACACGCTACAAATCCCCACACTTTGAAGAACTGCATGGCCGCATGCTCTTGTAGCACTGTCTGTGTTTAGCTTCATCCTCTGGTGTTTATTTATCAGTGCTGTTATCTATGCTAGAGGACTGCCTGATTATTTAGACAAGTCACTGGAGTATTTTCAGGGCCAGAGGAGTGAGATCTCTAGTGCACAGCTCTAAGCAGGCAGTTTGCTTAATGCTTGACCTTTCACCTCTCAGGGGTAATAATACCTCTATATCTTGCCTCACACACACATGGCTGCAAAGCATGAACAACTATCCAGGTGACTTTCTGATGAGGATTATTTGTTATTATATATGACTATGAAAGCAACTTTCAGCTAGGCCAAAACTATGGATATATACACTACCATTCATTTTTGGAAGATGCTCACCAGATGTGCATTCATCTGATTCAGAATGCTGTAAATAACAGTAATAAAACCTGCCCGTAGTGTGACAAAATGTACTGTTAAACAAAAATGAACAACAATTTTTTTTTTTTTATTCTCTTTCTCTGACATTGGTCAACCAAACAGATAGCCCCGCCCCCAAATCCACACCATTGGTTGCAATTAAAGCTGGTTGGAATGCTCAAACAAAACTCTGGTTGAACTAGAAACAAAAGTTACATTTTAAAGTTGAAAAGTTTTTACAGTGCATTGAGAACAGTGAGTACTGAGGCCTAAATGAAACCTACAGCTCCCATTACTAACCTCGCTATCAGTTCTTTCTTTCCTCCAAAGGTTAGTTCCGTTCTTTTCCAATCATATGAAACGCTCCCTGACCCTTATTGAGAAATTCTGTTTTCCTTTCCATTTTTCCTTGAGATTTTGAAAAGGAAGCAGATAAATGCAGCCTTGTCTCCTGCTCGCAATTTCCTGCTTTTTCCATTTTTCCCCGTTTTTAACAAAACAGTGCGCTCATATTTCCCCCCTCCTATTTGAACTTCACACACAGCACACGCTAATAAGCCAAACAGCGACATACAGCAAATGCACAAAGAGTTCTCCTGATAGAAAAGGCAGGCTAAAAATATAATAAAAATGCTGTTATCCAGCTGTCTCCTTTAAATCACTCACAGTCATTGCGACCGCTTCAGCAGAGAACTCAGCCTGATATTGCTTTGCTCAAGCTCAACAACTGAGATATCCATAAGCAGAATGCATTTTTAAACTCTTTTCAGCATGCACCCCTCTTCCTGATGGAGCGATGACTAGTGCAGTGCATTCCACAGCCAGTGCAAGGCCACCACCAGTACAGACAGACCCTTGACTGAACACAGAGAGAGTGTAAAACAGTCCCAGAATTCAGTGGGACATACTCATGTATACGACACTCGTACGTTACACCCCTGATCGCACCAACTGAAAGACAGGGACAGACGGTGCGCTTGGCACCATCGAGAACTCTGAGCTTAACAGTTCTCAGGTTTTCTACTCTATGTAAAGTTAGACACGATTGAAGGTTTCAAATATAGCGTCTGCCAAATCGATTACTTTTAACATTGGCAAGCCCCAGCGCAGTTTCTATGAAGCATTCTTTAACACTTCCCTTCTTAACAGCCATGTGCTCTAACGCAAAGTGCAGCCCCGGCCACAGCACAGAGAGGTGCATAAATTATCACTGATATTTAACGTGCTTCTGGGGAGAAACCGCACTCCAAACCAGCTGGCAAAATTAGTGGCATTTAGTTGTTTTGGAAATTGATCATGTGGGGCCTGAAGCTGCCTGCAACAAACAACTAGTCAAATCTTACCTCTAAATCAGAAGAAAGAAACCAAATTATGTTGAAAAATCACACACAGTATATATATAATCAAATACATCCAATCCTAAGAAGGATACAGTTGTCATAAAAAATGTCACGTATTCAGCATTTTTTATCTTGTTAAACTACTCCATTCCTCATTCAAAAGAGCATCACTGTAGATATAAATTAAGTCACAAACCAGTCTTGACACAGCATTTTTTTCACCTCTCAAGATAAACATGGCCAGTTGCTCTGCATAGTAACTGCTCTAGCAACAATATAAACAGCCTAACACAAGAACAAAAAATGTGAATTTCAGTTCAAGGAAGTTTCTTAATAAGGTAAAAAAAAAAAAAAAAAAAAGTGAGTGGATGAAGACACAACCCAGGCGCTCCTGACGTGTAAGAACTAAATTTCACTGTTCACAGACATTCCTGTCCTGGAATCATCAACACATATTCTCTTTAATCCTTAACTGGCCAAAATGTTCTTCCAGCTAGTCATTCAGCAAACCAAAGCAGCACACAGCCACAGGCACAACAGCAGACAGGGAGAGGAACGGTACGACTTACTCTGCAATAAATCCAGTGGCAGGCAGGAGAGCAGGGCTGCTTTCTGAAAGGCCCACAATCAGGCACCAGATAAATTGCATTTTGTGCAAGCTGCATTGTCTCTGCTTCTGTGTTCTGCTAATCTAATGTGTTCAACATGGTCTTGGTCACCTTGACTTTGGTTGCCATAGAGCTCCATACAAACACATCCCCACCCAGAAATGCACCAAATAAGGCCAAGGGGAAAATCTCATAATCAAAGAGGTGAAACAAGAGAGGAAAATGCTTCCAAATATACATGTGTTGCACTAAAGAGCGTATTAAAGCTGGAAGTGCGCTAAGATTATGACGAAGACTAATTATTCTAGGACAATAAACGCATTAAAGCGGGAGAATGTTTACGCATTCGTAATCATCATTCATTTTTAATCGACAAAAGATAAATTCGAGTCGTTTAAGACCGAGGCCCTTTAAGCTGTATCAGGGCCAGCGTTGTTTGTTCTCAATATGACCTTTAAACACTTCGCTGAAACACAGAGGAATCAGCCAACGCGAAGACGGCCGTCCTGTCTGGCAGCCGACCCCGGCAGATGCGACTTCTGAGGAGTTCAAAAGAATTCGGCATGGGGGCAAGGCTATTTACATAATCCTTCAGATATATTCCCCTGCAACCTAATCAAATTATTCACAAGTCTAGCCCCTAACCATGTAGACCCCGCGATACACAGCCCTTCCATTACCATCCTCTCTCTTCCTTAATCATATCGAACCAAAACCAGTGTCGATTTTCCCTTTAGAGTGGAAGGCAGCGGCGGAAAACAAAAGCATTGCGATGTCTGACACACACAACAGTCTTTTCCCTCCAGGTCCATTTCGTTTGCCATCTCAAATTAGTCCTCCATTATATTTGCTTTTCATCTGACACATTTAAAAGGAGAGAATATTGGCGCTAGGGTTAAACAAACTGCGATACAAAGAAACAGATAATTTGCGTTCCATTGTGAGCTGAAGGCCGTAAGTTAATCACTCGAAATAATGTATTTTTTTCTTTTCGCCGTTGAATTTGTGCATTAACTCGTCTAATCGACTGAATGACTTACATAGCGATAACCTGAAATGCCCCGTGCCTGGTTGGCTCGATCTATTATTATTCACCTCCCCAGACACTAAAAACATCTACTGAATCCTGTTTAAACAACAGCACCGAAAAGTCATATTTAAATATGCACACAATATGAAACTTGTCCGACCAATGTCTCATTTAGGCTCCTACAATGTTTAATTCTGCACATTGCAATTACAGCTTTGTCTCAATAACAATAGGCCATCACCACAGTTAAGACTGGCACCTAAGGGGTTAAGCTGTCAAGCTCCATCAACAAAGTTTACATCATATGTGCGGTCAATTTTCAATGACTTCTTTTCCCACGTCGAAATAAACTATTTTATGTCTCCAAATATGCAGATCATTTTGCTTAATGAAAGATGCTTGACGTCTCCGATCCAATTAATATGCAAATGCAAGCGAGGATTTATTTGTGACATTCTGTATGGGTGAGAGAAAACAAAAAGGGCTCTTAACAGTTACACTAATTGCTGTGACTGATTGTCACATATCATCATTCACTCTGAATCTCCTAAATACCACATTTCAGATAAAATTCGTGCTTGCACTTTGTAAAGATTTATTTGCAAAGGGGTCGTATAGATCAGAGCGGCCGGCATTGAGCTTCGGCATAAACAGTCCTCTCCCTGTCTCCTCTCTGTTTCAGTCTGAATAGAACACAAAATGCTTGTTTCTTATATCAAACACCATATACATCAGAAGCATGCGTGTTTCCTGTATCCTAATGGTCAGTGTACTAATGCAGTTTGGCCTCTACTGGGAAAAGGCTTCAATAAGTGATGTATTTATTACTGTAAAAAATAAAATCTCTAATGCAGCTTAACTATTAAAAACATTTAATGGACAGTGCAATATAATCTGTTGTTTGCATCATCCTATAGCTTTAATGTATGAAGCAATGTACCATACACAGTGATTGACTTGAGACAAAAGATGTGGCCTTCCCACAAAGCCAGCTGAATAAAACAGCCGGTCCACTTTTAAAGCAACAGAACCTTCTTATTCCACAAAACAAAACAAAAAAAAATGCACAGGAAACAGCCCACCTCAGTAGTCAACGAAAGGGTTAATATGGTAATCCAACTGATAATATGTGAGCATTCAATGCAAACACCCTCAAGGATTCTACGTTGAGAGGAAAAAGTAACAAATTAGTTCAGAATGATCAATTTGCAGCTGTTTTAGCCTTGTTTTTTAAGCCAGCCTCAGTCTATAAAACTAACTAGCATGTAATTGGAAGATTGGAAATAATGGTCTTGAAAAAGACACTTTATCAATGGAGCAGCAGCGGCAGAGCTGTCAAGCTTAAGACATCGAACTGCCACTGACAAATGACTTAATGGCACAAGACTGAGCACATGAATCAGATAAGAAAAAACATTTTATTGTGAATGAATACCTCAGTGATGTTAACTAAATACAGCAAGATTAACCCTAAAACAAGGCTTCCTGCTAAAACGGCTGTGGCATGACCGTGTCTGCGTGCTATAAAGATAATATCTTTCAGCTCACTATGTTCTTTCTCCTCTAAAGAGGTTGGAACACACAAGGCAGCTATTTGAGGATGTAATCACTGGCTCCTCTCCTTGAAGCGGCCCATAATGCTCCGCTGCACACTGGTTAGCAGTAAGCGGCCAGAGCAGATTGTAAACAGATCTCTCATGAATTGCGGGTTAAGCAGTTTTGCGCATCTCCAAACAAGGTGCTTCCGATAACGCCATTCTCCCCCTGACAAGGGCTGACAAAAATCAGTCACTTTGCTGCAAACATGTGATTTGAGAGCCGTCAGTCAATGTGATTGACAGCTTTAATCCCCCTCAGGAGCAAATAGGAGAAGACAAACCCAACCCTGATACACAATGTTTGTTTGTAAATCCTATTAAATGTATCTTTGCCTTTCTAAGTTCTCTATATAGAGTAAAGTATGTATACAAAAAAAGTGAATGTTACTGTGGCGAGTGGGGCGGGGCCGAGAGGCGTGGGAACGAGGAGTGAGGCCAGGTGTAGCGATTGGAGATGAGCTGCACCTGCGCCCCGCCGCCGGTCTTGAGTCCCACGTAGGAGATGGAAGGATATAAAACTGGAGTGACGACCGTGAAGGACGAGAGAGGACCAGGCCTGGGACATATTTTATGTTTTGCTTTTTATTTGTGCGCGTCAGTCGCCGTGAGTGGCTGACGCGCTGTTTTGTTTATCTTTTGAATTATTAAAATGCTTTTTGATTGTGCGCCGGTTCCCGCCTCCTTCTTCCCGATGAGTATGGATTTGCATATCGTTACAGTGGTGCCGAAACCCGGGAGAAGGAGGGACGCGCTGCTGAAGATCCCTCGCCACTGTGGTGAATCCGCGGTGCCCTCGAGCTGGCGAGGTATGTGCCGCCAGGGACGCTCGAGGCGGTGGGCTGGAGCGAGTTGCCGGGGACGGGCGAGCTCGCTGCTGGCCGCCCACGATATGGAGGGGCGGCTGCCGTCCGTGAGGGAGCGGAGGAGTCGGCGCCGTTCGCCAGGGGGCCGGAGCCTGCCGCCTCCGTGAAGGAATCCGGAGGGGCAGGGAACGGGGGACTCCTGCCGGCTGCCCAAAACCGGAGGAGCCGTCGCCGTCCATCGGGCGGCGGAGGAGTGTCGCGCCGTCCGCCGAGGGCCGTCCAGTGCCACCGCCAGGCACCGCGGAGGAGATCACCCAGCTGGTGGAGGGCCGAGCAGCAGTGCGTCTGGGAACCGGATTTTTTTTTTTCCTCTCTCCCCTCTCTCGTCCTTGTCGCTCCTCCTTCCATCTCCTTTTCTCTCGCCTCGTCTGTCCTACCCCCAGGTTCCTGCAGGTCCCCGTGAGCGGTCCCCCCCGGAGGGAAGGGGGGGGGGGGGGGAGTAGAGCGCAGTCTCGAGGGTACCCCCCCGGCCTGCGAGGGGCGATGGGGGTATGTGGCGAGTGGGGCGGGGCCGAGAGGCGTGGGAACGAGGAGTGAGGCCAGGTGTAGCGATTGGAGATGAGCTGCACCTGCGCCCCGCCGCCGGTCTTGAGTCCCACGTAGGAGATGGAAGGATATAAAACTGGAGTGACGACCGTGAAGGACGAGAGAGGACCAGGCCTGGGACATATTTTATGTTTTGCTTTTTATTTGTGCGCGTCAGTCGCCGTGAGTGGCTGACGCGCTGTTTTGTTTATCTTTTGAATTATTAAAATGCTTTTTGATTGTGCGCCGGTTCCCGCCTCCTTCTTCCCGATGAGTATGGATTTGCATATCGTTACAGTTACTTTTAAGGCTCACAAATGAATAATAGAACTAAATATTCTGTGATAAAAAAAAAAAAAACGGTTCGAAAAAACTGATGACCCCAAATTTTGACCCAACTATCATTTGGTTGATAATTATGGAAGTCCTTTTTTATGCTTTAGATTAAATGAGAGAGAGAGAGAGAGAGAGAGAGAGAGAAAGATTTATATCTAACAATATGAATTTATATATTGCAATGGCAACATCATAATTTGTAATGTGACCTAATATCTCAATACATCAAAACTTAACACATTAAATAAAGTTCAAAAGTTAGGGGTCAGTACTTTTTAAATGACATTAATACTTTTATTCAGCAAGGATGCATTAAACATTTTAAAAAATGACAATAAAGACATTTATACAATATTATATTACGACAACAACAAAAAAGTAAAGTATATTTAAAGAAAAAGCTGTTCTTTTAAACTTTCTATTCATCACTTTATTTCAACATTGATAATTATATTGAATGTTGGCTGAACACCAAATCAGGAATTAGAAAACAGTTGTTTTCACCCCCTCAGTACCCAGAGGGTTCAATTTGAACAATATTATTACTATTTGTACTGTGTTTTTGAATGAATATCTCCCAACTTGACTTTATCGCTCACAATTGCAAATTTCTATTTAGCAAAGACAACTTTATATCTTATAGAGTGCCTTAACATCTCACAATTTAATATTTGAAACTTCATTTTATGTTGTATTCTGAGGCAGAAATGGGTTTCCATAGCTATTCAACCTAAACAAACAGAAATGCTTAGAAGCACAATACATCAGCGTGGAACATTCCAGAACTTTCCGTAGCTTTTATCTCACTTCCCGCTAATTTGCGGCTACTGACTGGCTGTAATGAAGGCCTCATGCATTTTTACAGCAGTGTCAGGCTAAGCACTGTCATGTATAAATTAACCAGTGAGCTAAAAGCTTTGTTGTCCTGCAGGAAAATGCAAGTCATCAAGCATTCAGCACATATTAATTTTCAATGGACCAGCAATAATGGGAATGTTTTATGAACAGGAAATCACTGTGGTCTTACCCGTCAACCGGCCCGCATCAAACAAGGTGCTATTGCGCACCGTCACCCCCTGTGCCCTGCACACGGTCTTCTCTTCTTTCGGAAGATTGCCGTTGAAATGCGAGTACATCTGGATGTGACTTTAGGACATGCCATAGAGAGCCTGCAAATCGGGCTCTGACCCTGTGAAACAGTCCTGTGAAATGGTCTTCAATGGGACATTTGAATAATGGTCGGGACTGCCTATGTGAGATTGAGGCAGAGGTTGTGTGAAAGGCAGATTGCTATGGCTTTTATGGCTAACTGCAGTATTCTTATACCAGGTAGCAGGTTTTCATTCTCCGGGCTTTTATTATGCCACATATAAAAAGCGTATTAGATGCGATGATGGGCACAGGCCTGCGCATCCCTCCAGACCTCTAAAAGCTTTTTTTAAAACAAATGCGGTAGGGCGAGAAATTTTAATAACAAGTAGATCGGCCCAATTCCATTCTTTGCTAACTAATAGACTGGTGTGCATTATGAAACAGCGGAAAATCCTACAGTAAATTTGAAGCACAAGTAATCCGGTGCATTGGAGGATACTCTCCCTCCCTCCCTCACGTCTCGGCCAGAGTTTATTTCACCTTAGACGGAGGTGAAAATGGCTTTGGATTTTTTTTTTTCTTTTAAACCAGACTCAAAGGGCAGGCAAAGCATTCTGGGGCCTAAAGCTGATGCCCTAGTGGCTCGGCCAGACACTTTTCCAAGGCCTGCTACTTGATTAAATGCATAATCCACTACTCCCCATCCCCGATGATTTAGTGTGCCTTTAAATCAGCTTGCGCACACATAAAAACCTCAAATAAAAATCACCAAGAAAAACCATTGCACTCTAACTGTTCTATTAAAATGATACCCGGCCAGGCCTTTCTTCTCCGCAATACCGTTTATTCCACATGAATGCGTATCTTAGCATTTTTTTTTTCCAAGGTGTGCATATAAAATATTTAAAGTTTAAAATGTCAGCGTTGAAACATCAAATGCAGGAGTCTCTCATTAATCACCTAGGATGTAGGCTCCCTTTTAAGGTTATAACCCTTTGAAAGAGCAAAAATTACATTTCTGACCTTGAAGATGATACAAACTCATAAAGGTAAAATAATTCAGGCTTTGAAAGGAGGCCGTTATCTGCCGGCTCAAGTTGCTGCACTGTGAGTTTCGGGGGGACACCAAACAACTTTCATTTTCATATTTACATCGAAGCTGTTCAGATTAATTCCAAATCAAAACGAGAAAAAAAAGAACAAAACTGTGAGAAAACATCAAACGAGGCATTAGTGTAACTTTCAAATCTATGGGGCTCGGCTATCTGCGCTGCATAGAATGTTGCCTTTTTTCATGGACTTTTATTAAATGGTGCATGACATTTCCATTACTCAAGGAAATTAAATTCGCTAATTTTCTTACAAGCCTGGTACGTCTGCTATTTTAGGGAGGTGCGCCGAACAGAACAATTGTTCCAAAGAAAAGGGATTGTGAATCTACCTTTTGAAAAGAAAAAGTGAATTAAAGCCATAAAAGCAATTTGCTCTTTAATAAAACAAGTCTTGGTTTTGATCTTCAGCTAAACTGGCATTTGGCTAGATATTAAGCCTGAAGCCACTTGCATTTATAAACCCAAGTGCCATGTTCCCGTTATGCAATTTACTTCCAAACTGCTTCTAATAACAATAAAAAGAAACAAATGTGATACGTTTCAGGTGTTTTCCCTTAAAAGCCTGCAAAACACTGTCTATCCCGTTCGAAAACTGAAAAGAAATGTCGTTTTCAATCTCCAATTGTGTTTTTCTTCTGACAAAAGCCAATCACTATGAAGCTATACTCAGTATTTATCAACAGAAAATGTGGAATATTCCGTCTAAAGCCCTTATGATTCAGAATTTAAAAACAAACAAATCCCTTAATGTGCTACAGATCTGCAAACGCTGCTTTTAAATCGTTCCACATGTCAAAATGTGGAGCATCCCAGAAAACAAACATCGCACCAAGACTTAGTGTTGTTTAAATGTTAGTTTCTAGAGCCAGCGGTTTTCCTAAGGAGTGCGCACACAAGTGAGTCTTGGCTGGGCCAGTGGAAGTGACAGCGTCACACTGAACCTGGCTCTTCTCCTCTGGAGATGAAAAGGCTGATTACTCTGCCTCTCTCCTGGGGAACCAGCAACATGTCTGACAACATCATTGAAAAATAGACAGCTGAGCCCCTCTGGGTCTTATAAGGGCTCACATTTAATGTGGAGGAGATTCACACTAAAAAGGAGGTGACACTACAGTCTCTACGACTGCATCAATGAATACATTAAAGACTGTTAGGACAGCGGCTTCCACTAAATGTTCAGTTTTCCAGGATTAGACTGTCTGATAAAGTGGGACTATTAACTAATTCAGCTTAGAATTTTTTTTAACCAACAACGGATGATCTGTATTGACCTCAAGAGCTTGACACACTACACTGGCTCAGCCAATAGCAAACAGGGAAGAGTGTTCAGGAAACCTGTCTGAAAACAGTCAGTTTTACATTACTATATAATTCTTCCCTTGCTTGTGTAAATATAAATGCATTTAATAGAGCTCAAACCAACACCGACCAGCAAATAAAATACCTGTATTAGCAAATAAAATTACTATTAAATGTTGAAGTAAAAATATTAAATATACAATCTACTAAATAATGAAAATTTTAAATGTAAATTTTTTTATTTAAATTGAAATTATGTTCCTATTAATTTATTATTATTAACACAAGTAATTTGACAAGTAGTATTTGCCAATATATAAGTGATACATAATTAATATACAATTAAAAATACATATTAATTTATAAATATAACAGTATTGGTCTTGAAAGCATTTTAAACCAAAAGGCTGGATAATATAAATATAAATGCAAAAAGGGGGTTACTGTTTTCAATTAGTCTAAGCATCATGAAAAATTAAGATGAATGACTTCTACACTCAGCAAAGAAAGGCTGACAACATCGCGGAGAAGCCACATAAAATGTATCTGTTGAGAAAAAGAGAATAATTGGTGCCGTATGAATCTTTATCCAGAGGGGCGTCATTATTAAACTTAGACACGCATTTCAATTCAGCAGTCATATCAGGGAGAACAAGGAACAAGACAAGATCAAGAAATCCTAATTATAATTACAAAATTACATAGGGTGCAACAAGGGTGCCTAGTTTAATGGTAATAATTAGAGACATAAAATTTTAATAGGAAATATGGCATTGTGTGGGTTTAGAGGCTTATGCCACTTTAAGGCCCAATCACATGTGTGTGGTTGAATGTTCAATGATGAGCACCGTGATTAAGACGGTTCACTTTGAACTGCTGGCCCTTTAAAGGAGCTCAGCCTGTATCACTGCCCTGAAAGAAAAGAAAAAAAATCCCCATCCTGCACCCAAACCGCCACACGTGCCCTTTTCCTGTCTCTCTTTATTACCCTGCCACGATCCTCTAAAGCAGACCTCTTCCCCAGCGCAATACCATATGTTTTCAGTTAAGCATAATTTCTTTTTCTTTTCATTTAAGAATGGACTGGCTTAGCCAGAAGCAATATGTGGCCCGCTCTTCTACTCATTCATTTTCTTCTTGGGTTTTCTGTTGTTTTTTTTTGTCCCTGTCTCTTTAAGGACTCCAAAGCTCCCTGTTGAAATTAATTTACAGCCACAACAAAACCAGCACAGGATTTTAAGATCATTGTAAGTAATTTTAAGTTAATTCACTCCAGATTTCTACATTAACCTTTCAAACAGAGTTCAGAGCGTAACTGAGCCGGGGGCAGTGTTGATGTAAAAACAGGTCATTCACGGGGGATTTCTCCTGACCTCGTTGGTTTACAGTCGGCAGGAAAACTCTAGAAAATGCTCACGTATATTTTTAGCAATCCAAGTAAATACATTTTCAAAAAATACAAGAAACATGTTTTTTTGCAATGAACAATGAGAGAAGGAACAGGTGTTTAAAAACGAAACATTCAATTCTAATATAATTTTGACTTTAAATGCTTAGTTTTTAGCATCCTTTGCAGACTTAATAAGCAATAATGTAAATAAAACGGTGATGGAATTGTTCACATTGAAATGTCCCGGTTAGGTGTCACACCTGGGTCTGAGGTCTCCAGGGAGACCCCTATGCTGACAAACATCTTCCTATGACAGATTTCAGTCCCTGTTCAAGATATGCCACACTCTGCATTTCCATGTAGCACAGGCACAGCCCCTCCTGTGCTGAGACCGATGCTAATTGCATGTTTTTCTGCACTTCCCTGAGGTGCCACAGAAAAACATCAACATCACAAATCACACTGTAGTGTATGAGACCTGGCACTAATGTACTAATTGTTATACCGTATTCCTTACTTATGGAACAGTACATTATGGTAAGCACTAAATGTTCAACACAATAACCAAGACAGGAAAAATAGACTTGTGTTTTCCTTACAAAGGCTCTTTTTCCCTGAGTGAGATGATTCGATGCCACCGTAAAGTGAAACAGCTCTTTTCTCTCCAGAAAATCAGTCTGTAATCCTGTAAAGTCTAATTTAAGGTTACCTCAGGTACATCAGGGTTTCTTTTTGGAAGTAGAGGATCAATGAATCAATAGAACACACTCAGAGGTCAGAATCAACTGTGCCTCTGTAACTGACCTTGTATAAAGCTCTTGTGCATATTGTTGATCCACCTTGATTGCCAGCAAAGCCAATTCAATATTTAAGCAAACAAACAAATTAATAAATACATAAATGTTTGACAACTTAAATTATAGATTTAATACTACACGAAACAGAGTTCAAAATGAAAATTTCCAAAATAGACAAACCACATTATCAACAAGCAAAAACAAACCAAACGTATAAGTGCACAGCTCTACAGACTGAATGAATTACAAGATTTATCAAATGACAGATTCTGAGCCAGAATAATAACTAACCAACTTAATAAATCAATTCAGTATAGGACTGTTAAAGACAGAATGAACAAACAAACAAACAAACAAAAAATGCACAGCTCTACGGCTAAAAAAAAAAAAAAAAAAACCTTCTGTGCCAGAATGCCAACTAACAATATGAATTAATGCATCAATGATATCTTAAAATAAATAAATAATAAAATAACAAGTAATAAGTTTTCTCACAAAGGACACCACAGTTTAGTACATATTTAACTCATCTTTCACCAGTTAACTTTAGAGTAACAACTGCTGTAGTTAACAAGATTTTCTGTGAAGACTAAAGTCTGTAAAACCTCTTTGGTCGTAATCTATGAAAACATAAGCCCACCACACAGTTCATGTAATGAAGCTCACATCAAACACAAACATCCCCACCCAAAACAGGCTCTGTCTAAATCATCTGTCCATTACTGGGCTCAGACAGACCACAAAAGACAGGTGGCTTTTTTTAGTATGGAAGACACTCATTTCCATGGTTTTTCTGTAAAAAAAAAAGGGCTTTATTGTGGTTTTTGGCAGATTTTCTGTGGACTCTCTAATGGACTATTAATGCAGTCATATTAGTTTAAAGAGAGAGGAAAGTATTATAATGAATAACTCACTTGAGAGACAGATTGGATGCTAGTGTGTAAATGGCTGCAACAGCAACTATGCCATTAGATTCATAGTTTGAACACAAATGATCCAAAGAAAGAATCGATTAAGGCATGCTAAACCCCTACAAAATCATTACAGGCTTTAGGGTAGGAAGGAAAGCTGAGGTCTACAAATTAAGCTGTAAATTGTTAAATATCAGTAAAGGTGAGCTCTTCTTTCCAGCATAATTACTGCTGCCAATCCAGTGTGATTTTATAATTCCAAAATCCTGACACTTCACAAAGACACTGTAATTGCCTTGTGCTGGCCTTTCGCTCACCGCAAATGTCCATTAATTAATTTTTCGGAGGATCTGCCCTGAAAAGTATTTCTGCTTATGAAACACAGCTCGTAGGGAGATGTGGAATTTTCCATGAAAATACAAAAAAAACTGCCAGTCTCAGCAGCGGGTCGCTGCTAGCGCTTTCTGCTGGCTTTCAGAGGGGCCCAAGAATAGCCCCATGATTTGGTGCTAAATACACATTGGACATGCAAGAATTCAAAACATGAGGCAGTGGCTCTACATTAGTCATCTGAAACAGAAACTTCCAACCAATCACATTTCACTGCTCCGATTCAATGACAGACCACAATCGTTTACTTGTGATTCACTTCCACGAATTAGTCTTCAATGAATCATTCATATGGATAATGCAACCATAATTTGTATGTGTTATTTAACATCCATTTTAAGTTCACCAAATGAATAAATAAACACAGAATAAAATACATTTTACTCATCCTAAAGTAGCAAAAAGCACAATGAAAAATCATAAAAGCATTGTTTTATTTGGTTAAAAGAATGAAACTGTAACTGTGCACTATATTTCAAGAGATATACATTTTACTCCTCAAAAGTGCTCCTTAAAACTTTTGTTATAGACACTTTCTATTTCAAATAAATGTGGTTCTTTTAAGCTTTCCATTTGTCGTAGAACTTGAAATAGAAATATTAAGCGGCACAACTGCTTTCAACACTGCTTATAGTAAGATTTGCAAAATCAGCTTAGAATGATTAAAATGATTTCTCAGTCTTACATTAAAAGAATGCTTGCCGTCTGAGATCTGAACAACAATTATAGTGATATTTGCATTTGAACTAAATTGACCTTTTGAATTCCATCCTCGCTGATTATCATCCTAAACTTTCTACTTACATTTCACCATTCTATCGTTTCCTTGTGAACACTGGAACTGTAGTTGAAAAAGTACAACCAGCGTATTAAAATACCTAAATGCAATGGTAAATGTTTGGCATGTGGAGTTAAGCATGTTTCTGTTTACACATGCCGTTTAGGATTGAGTCTTTGTAATGGAACCGAGGGAAGAGGATGGAGCAGAGAGAAGGAAAAGAGTAAAGAGGGACACTTCACACATGAGAGCTGTTTGTTCACATCATTTGCCATGAGGAAAGCACTTCAACAGAGCGGCCCAAGAAGAAACTCCATCTGAATTTTACTTCTTAGCTTTGAGTAGACTTTCATCAAACAACGCAGCCGATAACTGCAAAAACAGTCGCATAAAACACAATTCAAGAAGATCCAAAAATCCCTGTAGAACAACCAAAGCTCAGGGCTTAAAAACTCACTCGCGACTTCTTATCTTTATTCACTGCTGAGTGCGAAAATGAAGAAAATGTATTCTAGCGTCCGCCTGTGTTTTCTGATCGAGCTCCAATTACGAGCTGAAACAATTGGATTTTAGAGGATGCACGCTTGTCGACTTTTCAGAGCATTAGATGGATTTTTACAAAGCACCCCTAGAAAAGCATTTCATTACGTGCATCTTTCTTCCTTCTGCGTTTGCCTTTTTATTGTGTTTATATGTGTTTCGTATAAAGCTGTGCAATGTATAAATATCAGAGAATTACAGCGAACGCAGAGGCAGGAAGAGCAATGAGATGAAGGGAGAAAAAGAAGGGTTGAAATGGCATCCTCTCTAAACTTAATGAAACAGCATCCTTTAATTTTTTTTAAGTAATTATAATAAAGATGGAAAAACATAATAAAGGCCTCCCAGCCCCCACCTGCTAACAGTAATTATAATAGACTCAACAATAAATGGTAAAGCAGCACAGAGCTGCATCTTGGGAATTCTCTGGGGTCTGTGGATTAGCTTGAAAAGCCTGAATGATTAAAATACACTAATTAAAATTTTGTGTTCCTTGGTAACTCGTCTTCCTGGGCCCCTTGCGCTGGTAAAATGGGAATAAATGTGACAAAAGCAAATACTGCTTCAGACTCCAGTAAGTAAACAAGTATAATCCAGTTTCCATAGGTATGTTTCCATTACATATTTCACAAGATCTAACATTCTTCAAACACACATTATTTCTCAAAGGAATGGTTCAGACAAAAAGTAAATTCTGTCATCAATTACTCACACTTTTCATGTCTTTTAAAGTCTGCTGAACTCAAAAGATACTAAAGCAAGCTGTCAAAGCTGCTCTTTTCTATACAAAGAACATTTTTAAGGCACAATTTTTTTAAAGAATAACTTACATTTCAGTCTGTTTTCAGTCCGAATGGCTTCAGAAAAATAGCAAACAAGTCATATGGACCAATTTATTGCCCTTTTTGGAGCTTGATCACTCCGATCTCCATTCACTTTTATTACATGGAAAAGAGCAGCTAAGACAATCTACTAAACTTCTCCTTTGGAGTTTAACACAAAAATGTTTGGAACAATAGAATAAATACTAACAGAATTGTCATTTTCAGTCTCAAATCGACTTATAAAAGAAGTCTCTTTTGAATATTCAGGTGACCTTGTCTTTACTCGAAAAACAGTGACTGGTTTCTAACATGAACCTGAATGGAGAGTCCTTTGAAACGATCCAAACTAAAGTGATAACCCTGCTATATCTCGTGAGTAATATGCAGCAAGAGGCTTTTGCATGTTTTGACACATATGGAAAGAATGTCAGGCATAAAGAACAACAGCATTTGATCAAAGAGCAGAACGTAGCAGTAGTAATTATGCTGGAGCCACTTCATTCAAACAAGAACAGATCTCCTCGGCTCGCTCGTCTCTCAGTACTGGGCTTCAGGAGTAAAGATACAGCAGGAGATCGGTCATACTGGAAATCTAACGTGTCACCGCTGTGGTGAGGTACATGCTTTTAAAGGGGCCGCGTTTTTCGAGGGGGGTCCTGGGAGGCCATCGCCTCTTTCCTTTCGCAATGCGCTGTCTCTGTGAATGATGGTAATCGCTTGTTTGCTGTCAGCAGGAACAATGGAGCAGGGGAAGACGTCTTTAACCCCCCTTCCCAATCCCTGCTCACTTTGAGACATGGATACGGCAAGTCAATCCCTTGGTAAAATCACACAGAATCAAACAGAACAGAAATATCAGGGGTGTTAAGTACATGCTGGGGTTACTCTTGACAGCTGCGTTCGATGCTCCGGGAGATTCAGCGAAAGGAAAATAAAGATCTTGTAAAGAGAATATGTTCTTGTGATCAGGTTAAAACCCAGCTAGAGAATGTGTACACAGGTTTAATGGGAAAATATGCTAATACCAATACAGTATTTATTCTTTACTAAAACAATGTTAACTTTGGTTTAGCTGGATAAACAAGGCTGACAGAGCTTGTTGAGAATGTGGAGGAAAGAAAGGAAAACCAAAGCTAATTATGAGGTTAAGAAAAGTAGAGTTGGTATGGCTGTTGGTTCTCGGCCAGCACGGCTTCGGAGACAAACTATAGCTGTGTCTGAACATGTGGATACACTGCCAAAAATAATTGATTTGAAGAAATATAATATCAATAATAATACACTGCCAAAAAAAAAAAAGTTGACAAATTTGTCACTTGGGCAGCACCTTATTTACCCATAAAAGTACTTTAAACATATGACTTAATTTGACTTTGAATTTTCCTAATTATTATCATTATTATTATTATTAATAATAATAATAATACTATTTTATTATTTTTAGAATTATATAATTTGTTATAAAATAAGCTAAATGATCTTTGAAAAAAATATTTTTTTTTGCTAAGTAGCAATTTTGCATATTTTTGTTTATACAAGAGGTTGATCCTTGTATATACATTTTTTTATATAAACCTACTACAGTATATCAAAATTAGTTAGCGTAAGGTAAAAAATAATAATGTTTTGCACGACAGTTAAATTCATCTTGTTCTAAAGATGATCAAAGTATAAAAAAATATATAACTTAAATCTGCTTGTATAACAATATTTATATGCAAGAAAAACCTGCTCACAAATAATCAAATTTATCTTTGAAAATGTATTTTTGTTAAGCAATGTTGATTTAGAGATTTATACTTATAAATAGGTACTTGTTAGTGGTGTAAGAAAAAACTGAAATCAAGACATATTCTATAAAAACTCTTAAATTAATCTAGTTTTAAAGATGACTACAGTAGACAAAATAAATATTTATTGTATAATATTTGATGATAAAAACACTCAAAATGCCTGCTTATATGTTTAAACATAAGCAGGAATACATTTTGAAAAAATCTAATTAATTCAAAATATAGTCTCTTAAAAATCTTACCTTGTGCACATTTGTATATTATATTATATTTATATTTATGCATTTAGCAGAAGCTTTTAACCAAAGCGACTTTTTTTTTACCTATCATGTGTTCCCGGGGATTCGAACCCCCAACATTGCGCTTGACACTGCAGAGCTCTACCAATTGAGCTACAGGAACACTATTTGTATAGTAAATGCATCTTGTTTAGGGAAGATCTTAGACAAAAACTGTCTTTTTGCTTGACACTAAAAAAAGACTCGAAATTTCTGCTTAAAAACTGAATTACCTTTTCAGTTAACCAGAGCTTAGAAGCCAGTGACCTGGTGTTTTGTCACTATGGAGCGTCTAGGGAGGGGGGTTAGAGGCTGCAGGCATGAGTGGGCATAGGAGACGGGCCAGACCGGCACGAGACTCGTGCCCATTTACTCCTCACCACCGGGCATGCTCCGTGCGAGGCGTGCTGGTGGCCTCAGTCTTGAGAGCAAATTAGATCCACTTCATTAAAATATTCCAGCCAGGAACAAAAGGATGAGGGGTGGAGGAGATGTGCTAGAGATATGCGCCTGATATGCATGCAGGCCAGGCGAGCTCCGTGCACATCTGACAAACAGATTGCCTCACTTGGAGAAAGAGAGACACAGCCCAAAGGGGAAAACTTAATCAGATATAGATGTAAAGTCAATGCATTGGATTATACACTGCGTGTGAGTGAGCGACAGAGAAAAAGAGTGGGGAGAGAAATAGCAGAGGGCATATTTGTTGTACCACGTCCCTTTGGTAGAGGTGCTATAATGTGTATGTGCTCTTTGTTCGCTAAAAACCTCAACATGACTCTCGGTTATAAAAACTTCTGCCTCATTGCAATTATACAAAAGAAAATGAACACTTTTGGGTTGCCCTGGTAACCTAATTGCATCAGTACATTGCACACAGGAGCCAAAGTAACTGAATTTTGATGAAAAGGCGGCGATAATTTACGGCACCGAGAAATTAGTTGCCGTGGCGACGCGTTAATTACATATCAAATTAACAATGCAAGTGTAGTGAAATTAAATATAAATCATATTTTTTGCATAAATTACAGAGGTTGATTAGTGCGAGGCGCCAGGAGAGAGAGGTTGGGATTCCACGGGCCTGTCACATCAACCCTCCCAACACCCCCAGCTCATTCAGCTCCTCTTAAAAGAGAAATGCCGGAAGCCCCTTTACACGCCAGCGCTGCGGCAGAAACACACGTCTGCTTTCTAATTAGCATTTTGATCCTTTTCAGGTTGATGAACTTCTTTACTTCTGTCACTCCTGAAACAGCATCAAAATCTTTAGGTTTTTTCCCGCTCTTCTAAATTATCACTAATGGATGTTAGCATATGCTATGCAAACATATCCATCACATACAGCATCTGAGAACACATTAAAATGCTTCTTTTGTAATGGTTTAATTTTAATATAACTTATGTTCAACAGTACAGAATCATAAATATGTACATATAATAAGTATGCAATAATAAAGTATATATTAGGTCAAAGATGAAAATTATTATTATTTAGAAAAATGATATATGTATAATAATGATTACTATTTTTTTCAATAAATATGTATATTATTAGCATATATATTACCTTAATATACCCTAACACATTTTACATTGTAATGTTATAATAATGCATTATTATTATTTAGAATAATATTTATATTATTTATTATTTAGAATAAAAACATTAAGATGTTTTCTCTCTCTCTTACTCTCTTCCCCATAAATGATTACTAATGGATGTTAACACATGGTATGCAGCATATACAGCTGGGACTAAAGCGTTTGAGACTACTATTTCTATTTCACTATTGCATTTCTCTAAATTAATGTCATATAAATATAACATGTAGTAACAAAGTCTTCTATTATATATTTTATAATATAAAATATATATATATATTTCAAAATGTTATTTCAAAATTCGAATCTGCAATTTTTAGTGTGGTTCGAGCCCAGATTCGAGGTTTCTGTTGTCACTTTACAGGAGGAAAAAAACGTGTACATGTTCTACATGTGATCTCATACGTATTGAGGAAGACAGCAGGGTTAAAGGCAAATCTAAATGTTAAGAATTAAGGCTGACACTCCTGAATAAAAAAATAAAAAAAATCAATGTGGCTGATTTTGTGTATGAAATTCCTTGTGTTGTTTAGTGGCTCGATCCCACAAATACAGTGGCATGTGTAACCTCAGAGCATCAAGAACAAGCCTCCAGAGTCATGTCGGCTGAGGGGGGGCCTGTGTCTGCAGGGGAGAGAAAGAGAGAGAGAGAGAGAGAGAGAGACAACAGCAACAGGAACCAACTTCAGCCATCTAAATTATTCATCATCCAGATGGATTCCTTTCTCCTTGAATTTTCAACTCAAATAGACCTATTCACCTACAATTTTCACTGCCGCCTGTTGTGTCCGATGTCGCTCAAACCACAAAAACAACACACACAGTCGTTCAAACCACAGCTGGGAAAAAAAATCCCAGTGAGCACTCTTATCTTCACACTCCTTTTTTTCTTTCTTTCTTTCCCTCTCTTTATTTTTTCCTTCTGTTACGGTGAGCTGGGGGAGTGACATTGGGGGAAGGATATGAAAAGGCCTGCAGCCCCCAGAGACTGTAACTATCTGCCATTTAGCCGCTAAAATGTCAGCAAAATTTAATGAACTCCACGTGTGTCTCTATCAGTCCTTGAAAAGTACTTTATGCCTTCTGATGCTTTTTCTGCTCTTTTAATCCACTGATAATTCCAAACAGCATCACATTGTTTACAGGATTTACGCTTTAAAACATGAAGCGTAATGGTTTGCATATAAAAATAAGAAAAAAAGGTTCATTTTAAATGCTAGTGTTTTATACACTCTCAGAACAAAAGGTACAAAAGTTGTCACTGGGGAGGTACCGTTTAGGTACTAATAATATTAGTACTATATATTATAATATTATGTACCTAATGATAATTAAATGTAAAAAAATTTGCTGCTGTTCTTAACTGTACAAATCACTCTGTTTTTGAATATGTTCAAATAGCTGGAGTGATTTAGAAGATTTTTGACGTGTTGAGCATACAAAAAGTTTTGTGTGAAAGATGTCATGAACTCAACGAAAAAAGAAAAAAACTAAATACATAATTGGAAGCAGCCATGTTGATAGAAAATGTCAAAAAAATGTGAGACTTATGTGAGACTGCAATCATTTTGGATTCCAGATTTAGATTAAAACGGTACAAATAATCTATTTAAGAACTGATTTCATGTTATGTAGATTTTTATACCTTTAAATATAGTTTTCGGAGAAAAATGTATTTCACTGTTTTTGAAGAAAACTGAAATCTCTTACGTTAGATATTTATCTAGATACATGCATTTTTCGACTCTTAGTCATTTTTGGAGGCAACATTTGCAAAAGCCACAGAAGACATTCCGTAATAAAACGATTTTTAAAAATGACCAAAGCAGGATTATGATTCTGTGGGACACTCCCATGAAAATTCTTTTGCCAGACTGCATTATGAAACATTTCCATCAAAATACACTTACACAACACTGCACACAGCTCTCCATCTCTATTGTGTTAGCCTGACGCTCTCTTCTTCTCACCTCAGTCATTACGGCCCATGTGCCAGGATACAGATGGACAGCCTTCATTACCAATATGACCAACCTCTGCTGGCACAGGTCCATTCACGCAAACTTACTTCCTGGCCTTGGATAAGGAGGTAGAGATGACCTCAGTCTCCAGGGGCAACTCTTCCCTTGTACATATCCACTTATAAATGTGCCTGATGACTTTTAAAAGGACAAAGAATCATTAGGAGAATAAGTAGCCTTTCACATATTCCTTCTGCAACGCCCCCTGAAAGTAATTCCAATGCATTTACACAAAAGAGAATTGCTTTACTGGGAGAGGCAGTGGTTTAATGGTCCAATACGCTCTTGGCCCAAGTACAATTATCTTCATATGATGGTGGGAGAAAAAAAAACTTCAGCTTTGAAGGAAAAGTGGGTTCAGTGAAATGTCAGTGTGCACACAAACATTTGGCCTTTCATGAGTAAATAAATCATACAAACGAAGGAAAAAAAAAAACATTAACACAACAGTTATTACTTTTTGCACAAACAAACTGCAGTTGATCAAGGCATAAAGAAAACATTCAGAATCTGTAGTGCAAAATGAAAAGCAAACGCAGTAAATCATTCGAGAGAGATTCCAAATGCAGCTTTCATACTGATACAGCGTTTCTTGGTTTCTTTTAGATATGTTATATAATAAAGGATTTGAAAAGTAAGGCGACATGATGGTCAGAAGGTAGAGAAGCCCATCCCAAGACCCTTTCTCCAGGCTATATTTCATATACATATCTCAGCCCGGTCAACTGAGCACTAAAATAAGTAAGAAGTCTTTTTCTAACACTGATTTATGATTTGAACGATCACTTCATTTAATGCAAAACCTGTTAAAAGAGCCAAAGTCTCAAAATGCCTCTGTGTGCAGGGGCTAAAACTGGCATGACCTGCCATCCAAATTATATTAGGCAGATGTTTGAAGTTATAATAAATATACCCTTTCATTTTGCATGCTATATGCCTCACTCCATAAAAAAATCCAGACCCTCCCAACAAGATTAAATAAGTATTAAATAAGTAGTGGATCTATTAGCATTTCCATGTAACTATTTCCCAAAAACTTGTGTTCCACGGACAAAGGAACATTATACTGGTTTGGAAAAAACATGACGGTACAGAGAGAGGAAATAAGGACACATTTCTAATCGAATGGGTAAACTGCCCTTCAAAGAAAGAGAAAACAAATAGGGAACTTGAAAACTAATATTTTTATAAAGCGTATCCGAAGAGTATCTGAAGAAAACGATTTCTAGTCCACAGCATGGTATACTGTACATGTCTAAATTACACACACAAGACAGGAACTGAATCAGACAGACAGTCTGTCTTAGCATAAATTCTAGCTTTCCAGAATAAATTGATATGGGCGTTTAAACATCCCATTTTGTGCTGGAAGTGCTTTCACTCAGTGCTAAAGTTCTTGCGGCGGGAAAGAAATCAGTTAAAATTGAGACTTGCTCTTTGGCTGTTGACAGGTAGAAATTTGAAACAGCCATATGGCTGGTAATGGGAGGGAGAGAGGAAGGAGAGCCCACTAGAACCTGACACTCCCATTAGGACCCTCCTGAAAAGTGAAATATTTGATCACGAGAGGGAAATTGAGCAAAAATGAACTGAAACTAGATATAGTCGACTTACTTTCCCGTTCGCGGCCCGATATAGATGTCACTCAGAACTTAATAAGCTTTTGAATTTCCATTTTATCACAGAAAATAGAGTGTGAGAAATAAAATCAGCCAGTTTCACCCTAATGGACAAAGTAATGGAGAGGTGGAACTGACACAATACATTTTGTCTGTGGTAATACCATCAAAATGAAAGCATATTCACTGCTGGAGTTTTCAGGGAATCAATTCAAACCAAATAGTGGCCCTTTTTCTCTAGGTTTTTATTTCATAATGGCTCCAACAAATACAGCACTTTGGCTCTCGGGCAACGGGGTGTCACTCAGGGTGATAGCAACAGAGTCATTTATCCAATAGAGTCGAGTCCTGAAGCTATTGCGCAGACTGCGTGTTTCGATTCACTCTCTCTCTCTCCCTCTATTTCGGCTCTGTGAGCATTAGCCAGACGCTACAGTACATTGATCCCACAGGAAAGGATTAGCTCACTATTAGACCAAAGTGTTACATATGAGGTCAGGTCATATCAGATGACCTCTGCGGCTCGCAGGCTGGACTGAAAGCATCGGGCTACAACACGACCGGCCTAGCCGTCTCCCAGCTCACTTCTAAAGAGAGCAGCCTTGGGCCCGTCATCGTGAACAGCGCTGAGAGAGCTGAACTCGCAGCCAGATGGACCTCAGCCAATCCTGTTCAAACACCAGCGACCGTGTTCAGAGAGAACGGGTGTGGTAGCAGCCTCGACAAACCGCATTACTTTAAACGGTTAAAGCCATCACCGGGGTTTCTTTTAACCCTTCTGTTCTACAGAGACAGACTGTACACTTTCATGTTTAGAGTGCCAGAAAAAATAACTACAACTCACATTTTATATTGTGGCTCCCTGAAAAAATTTATCCTAGCGAGAACCAAAACATAAATAATACATTTGAAATCTCAAATAATATTTATACTATATTAAATATTATATGTATAACACAATTTTATAATATATATTCTGTTTTTAAAATATTATTATACATTTTAATATGTTTTAAGACTATATAATACAAATAATCAATAAAAATGTAAATTATAAATTATTCATACACTAATCAACTTGAAAAAGAAGATAAAAGTTGTTTTAAAGTACAAGCTTCACGTGACGACAACAACACAACATCTTAAATCTTCAATAATATTTATACTATTATAAATATAAACATTTATTAAAAATAATTAATATTATAATAAATAATATTACATTATATATGTAATTATATATATATATATATATATATATATATATATATATATATATATATAAAATACTTTTTGAGGATGGTGTATATAATATAAATTAAATTAAATTGTATATATAAAGATTCCTAAATGTTCTCAAACACATCTAGAGGGTTTAAAAAAACTAAACAATGAAACTGTTGTTTTAAAGCATCACTTTCACCTCACAATAACACAACGCCAGAAAGGACGTTCAAACAAAAGTTCCACATTGAGTTAATCTGGAAATCACTTCTTTAAAAGTTGTTTTGTTAGGCAAGAGAACAGCAAGTAGACTGCAAGATGCAAATCTAGGCTCGCTTTGTTTTTGACAATAATTACAGAAAGTGAAGAAGAAGAAGAGTCCTCAGTCCCCTGTGTTCTGCTGCTCTATTAATTATTCTGAGGAAGACAGATGTTAAATTGCGTATGCCCATCAGCACTAAGACTTTCATGAGATTTATCATTCATGTAAATCATGAATAAAATATTTCCTTGCCAAGAGAAAATGTTACATCTGTTTGGTGCATCACAGACACCATGATGCAAGAAAAATCCGAAACTGGAAGACGCCGGTGACCACCTAAACGAACACAAAACGGGCAGAGTTTATGGAACTAAAATGGTTCTTTTTTTCCTAGACTGCATGAAATTAGATTAAACAGATGTTGAATTCATTAATATGAATAAAGCCGTTTTAATTTTGTTTTTACTGCACATTTGCATAAGCCTTTAGTTATGTACCAAATAATTGAGACGTTTGCCTCTTGACTTTGGAGTACAATTTTGCTGTCCAGCTTTATGTTGATACTTCATTATCCTCATGAATATTCACAAGCCAAAGCCACTTTAATACAGTGTTGTGAAAACACGGGCAATATTTGTATTTCTTTTCACTTCCCATCCGCCTACGAGCTTCGGAGGAAGAACTGTTGTTGTTTTTTTATCACCGTAGGCCCTTCTCATCTAATATATACCTTGCAAATGAAAACTCACTGGCCAGTGGCTATAAATATTCTATAATGGCTATGAAACTCTATTTAGCATTAGTTTTATTAAACAGATTTTTTGTTCCCATGACATCATCATATATAAGTCCAGTCTCAATCAAAATCCGCTTACATTTTTGTATCAGTTTAATAAAACGTGCACAAGATGTTTTGCTTTCCTCCGGATGCATAAATAAGTAAGCAGTGACAGACAGAGTGTCATCTGTGAGGAGAGAGAGGGAGGGAGGGAAAGAAAGGGAGCATCAATGTTCCAGGAGGAGGAGGACGAGGTCGGGACACGAGTCGTGGGGACGCGGCCCTTTCGCGTCGCCCCCGGCCACCATCACATCGTCCTGCCCTCGGAACAGACAGCCCGGCTCTCACAACAGATGGAACTAATGATGCGCAACAAAAGAGATCATTTCACTGTGGTCCTGGGGAAGCCACAAAGAGCGCTGGGACATTTGAATGATAGGGCCAGCCAGTCACTAGGGGTTAGATATGGGAAGCTTTTATGGAGGTGGAAAAGTGAATAGAGGCTCCCTGGCCCTCCTTCGGCCCCTTTGATGTCTCTCAGAACCAGTGCGCCACTTTTTAAAAGGGAAATATGAAAAGTGGAAGACTAGGGCCTCTGCCAATCTCTTTTTCATCCCTTTTTATGAGCCTTGTCAGCAGGAAATCCCCTGTTTTTTGAAGACGCATGAGTTCATGGTGAATGTACAGTTTGATGCTCCTGTAGGAGCACTGAGGAATAAAAGATTGGAAGACAGTAATGCGCTCATTCAACATTTCAGAAAGCTTTCAAATAAACTCAAGCATCAACAAAAAGTTTTTTTTTTTTTGCCTTGCCAACATTTTCACAAAGAAGATTATTTGAATAATTAATTAATTATTAAATAAATAAAGAATATTAAATTCTTATGAACTTAACCATAATAAATAATAAATATTTACAATATAAATATATTTTAATTAAAATTATGTCTTATTTATAAATTCTATTAAATTATTACTATTACAATTATCTGTCTATCTGTCTATCTATCTATCTATCTATATAATAATATTTTATTATTTTATACTATTTATAGAATATTTTCACAAAAAAGCTTATTTTAATACATATTTAAATAATTAATTATTAATTAAATAATAAATATAAAATAATGATTTACTAAAACAATATATATAATAATCCGAATTAATAATATCATATAAAAATGTAAAAATATACATAAGTTATATTAACTTATAAACATTATATTAAAACTTACAGTTGCCTTGTAGCTTCCTTATTGTTAAAAAAACATCACTGTGTAAAAAAATGATAATAATAATAATGAAAATGTGAGGTTTTTATCAGTCAACCTCATCTGACCCTTACAAATGACATTTACTGTTGTAACATTATGTCAGCATATTTTTAGGTTACCTAACAAAATACTTTTTCAATGTAGATAAATTCAATAAAATTACTGGTGAAAGGGATGCATGCAAATGTACATGGTTCTATAAAAATATATCTGCATAAGTTCAAAGGCTTGAACTCCAAGAGCATGCACAAAGAGCATTCTGATATCCATACAGCCTAGATTTCAATGACAAAAGAAATCCCATATATCATTCACCTAGGGGTCCATTCAGACCATGATACCACGCTGTGGGACACCATCATTTAACTTCAGTTAGAACATTGAGGAAAGGGAAAAGGGCAAAGGTACCCTCATTTTCTAAAGCAGGCTCTTATTTATTGGCTTACTCTGCATCGTTCAGATCAAAACAAATGAGCGTTAACATCACTTCCTCCTCCCAGTCCGAACATTAACAGACTAGTTTGACCAAAAAAGAACATTCTCTCATCATTTACTCACCCCACAAACCTGTAATGTAAAGTAAATGAGTAAATAATAAGAGTTTTCATTTTAAAATGAACTATTCCTTTAAGTGCACATCAAGCAGACTGGGCACGTTCCTTCTACTGTTTGAAAATAAACAGAGAGGGGAAGGAGCGCACCTTCAAACACCTAGGGAGGGGATTTAAGTAAGATGTGAAGCGTTCAGTAGCACAATCCGCTTCCCTACTTCCATACTGTAGATATCAGTGAAAGTTCAGGCTGACGCTGACACGAACAGAGGAGCGTGTCGTTATTAGCAGCAGGTTAGTTCTGATAACACTATCAGCCTCCTCCCCCCGGGCCAGCGGTGCTGGGCCTAACCCTCGAATAAAGCCGAAGTGTCTTGACTCCCTGGCACATTAGCTCTGATTACAATGACCTTCATTATATCTGCTACCCTTATTTTACACATAGAGCACATCGCTCCCTTGAGCTGCACACTGCAGCATAAAGGAGAGGAGGTGGGGCAGCCCGCTACAGGAGGATGCGTGCGTGGCATGTGACTGACTGCAACCACGGTGGTCCTGCATAATATCCTTGGCCGAAAAACAGGATATCAGGCCATTGTGCAAAAGTAAGGTAATTGTTCCCAAAAGAACAATGCTTTCAATTGTTTCATATTTAAAAAAAAATTCTAATAAAGTACAATACCTATGTATTTACTGTCAAAGTACACTGAAAAAGAATGTGGAAACCCTTATGTCTTTAAAGCATTTCATTAAAAAATAATTGGTTTGGGTTTTTGATTCAATTCAATTTGCGATTTAAATTGATTCAGTTTGATTAAATTCTGATTTGATATGAATTCTTTTGGGTATATTTAAGTTATAATATCCATTTTAGTTACACAATGAAGAAATGCTTCTGCTAAATGCTAAATCTCTGCTACTGCTTAGCATCATTGTGTTTCAGAACAATTCATCAAAAGAACTGGCTTTACGAACAGACTACACTGGTCACGCTAATTCTCTAAAAACAACCAATCCATAAAAGTAATTTCGAAATGAATCAGAAAACACTGGTTAAACTTTAAATTGAAAATACACCCAATGGAAACACGTCAATTTCGCTAAAAATTCCATAAACCGTAATTTTCGGACTATAAGTCGCACCTGAGTATAAGTCGCATCAGTCCAAAAATACGTCATGATGAGGAAAAAACATATATAAGTCGCACCGGACTATAAGTCGCATTTATTTAGAACCAAGAGCCAAGAGAAAACATTACTGTCTACAGCTGTGAGAGGGCGCTCTATGCTGCTCAGTGTAGACTACAGGAGCATTGAGCAGCATAGAGCGCCCTCTCGCGGCTGGAGACGGAAATGTTTTCTCTTGGTTCATTTCTCTTGGTTCATTTCTCTCGGTTCATGTCAAATTAATTTTGATAAATAAGTCGCACCTGACTATAAGTCGCAGAACCAGCCAAACTATGAAAATAAGAGCAACTTACAGTCTGGAAAATACGGTATTGCAAAAGAATAAAACATTTTACACTCGCAAGAGTTGGTTTTTCAGGCAATTTGAAAAATGAATTTTATTTGCAAAAATTCAAAGGAATTCTTTAATGTACCATAACCTCTAAGAAACACCTCATACATGGCCGCTCTCAAACTCTTTCCTTGCCATTAATGCTTGGATACTGCACACATCTGCAGCCCATTATAGCTCCGATGTGGCCACCGGAGCTGATCACGGCCACTCTAGTCAATGCTTGCGTTTGTCGCAGCTGCACCACAGCACATTTCTGAAGCGTACCAGAAGTTGCTCTCCACACTGCTTTGCTAAAGATACACACATGTATACGCATAATCTCCATTGATTAAAAATAAGGGCTAGTGCGCTGGCTGCAACATACATAAACCTACCAACATCCGTCACCATGACTTATCACAAGAGGAAAAATTACATTTTTCAGTTGCATAACATCAGTTAATGGATATAGTTTTTTTTTAACAACATTTATAAAATATTGCAAAAGTTTTGCACAAATCTGCAATGGAAACCCAGCTAGTGTTAGTGTGGTGTGTTTTTATTCACTAAAAAGAACTGGTTCATAGGAGTCATTTGTCATGAACTGGACAACACTGGCCTCAGTGTTTTTCTTAGATTTACTAAAAAATAATTGATTCACAAGAGTCATTCATTCATGAATCAAACTATATTGGTCATATTTTTCCTTGCCATTATTTCAAAGTACATGATTTCTTTTTTTTTTCTCAGATTCGCAAATCTAAGTTTTCCCTAATACTAAAACTACTAACCGACAACACAAATCCATCTTTATATCCGCCTGCATCACAGGAGTCTTGTATACAGGAGATCATGATGTCTTAATATGCTTAGAGACGCATAATGCCGGTCACCTCCAGCCTGCAGTCAGAGCCAACGGATGCTGGCAGCGACTCTACGAGGAGAATGGAAGCTGGACCGGGGCCCTAACGGAAAGCTTGGGGACTCTCGTCACCACTTAGCATACGGCATGCTTGTTAACTTCAATTTTCTGCTCATTCCCACTCACAGGGCCGCAGGGCTAACATTCTTCAGTTCTTGGCAGACGCACCCTCTGGCGGGGGTGACCACCCCCTGAACGGCAGGGGAGCGGGATAAAACGCAGAGCGCGGCCTCCAAATCTCCCCGCTCATCTGCGTGCGCCTGCTGGCTCTCGCAGCATCCTTCTCGCTCTCCTGCCAGGTGCCTCCATGGCAGCCGTTACCCATGGAGACCTGCCTTTCCCTATTCACTTAGCCTGGCTAACCGAGCATCAAGCAGTAGGGGTGCAAGGGAAGGGAGGAGGGCTTCGGTGCAGTCTGCAGGGGGCCGGTGTGTTTGTTTTGTGGAGAGCGGTCTAGAGAGCTGGCTAAATCTGCTTGTTTTGGATTAGAGGGAATTGGGAGGCTGTAAGCACTGGTTTAGGTGATGACTCCTCAATGACTAGTTAAGGAGTACAACACCTGCTGGACCAGTGAGATGCCCGGAAGGAAAGAAATACAGGAAAATAATGTCCTTATAAACAGTTTTTTTTTTCTGGCATGCTAATCTCATTAATGAACTAACCAACAAAAAAGTGCTTCATATATTTTTAAGCTTCAGCTCCAAAATCCGAATCCCAGACATTATTGACTATTATTGGATTATTTGAAGCAATCATTTTCTTTCTAGTTTTTTTTTTTCTTCAAAAACACTGTATATGTACAGTTTATATCCTGCGTGTTTATTTTTTCTTTATATTTTAATTAAAAACAATTTATTGTCATCATGATTTGGACTTTTTAGTCTCTTCATTGTTGACAAAAACAATGATTTTTCCAAATGAATTTTACCGTTACACTTTAGTTTGTGGACCAATTCTTACTGTTAAGTAACTATTAACTATGACTTTTGCCTCAATAAACTCAAAGTTTGCAACTTATTAATAGTTAGTAAAGTAGTTGTTAAATTTATGTATCGGATTAATGGATCTAAAATGTGGTCATGTAGAATGAGGCATTAATATGCTTTGTAAGTACCTTATTTTCCGGACTATAAGTCACACTTTTTTTCATAGTTTGGCTGGTCCTGCGACTTATAGTCAGGTGCGACTTATTTATCAAAATTAATTTGACATGGACCGAGAGAAATTAACCAATAGAAAACATTACCGTCTACAGCCGGTACGTGTTTTTTTCCTTGTCATTACGTATTTTTGGACTGATGTGACTTATACTCAGGTGCGACTTATAATGCGAAAAATACGGTACCAATAAACAGTAAATATGCTAGCAATATTCATGCGAATTAGCAACTAGTTGTGAGAACTGGTCTCTAAAGTGTTACTCTTTTTTTAAATTCAACAACAACTAAAAGTTGCGGATCAGAACATTTTTTACTGCTGACAAATAAAGTTACCAAGAAAAAAGATCAACCATGCACTAACAGTGCTTTATGAATAATAAGAACATAATATAAATAACATGATAGATTAAAATAATCTCATCATATAGAATAACATCAAGGATTCTGATATGTGAACTGAAGCTAAACAGTGCATAAACACTGGTTTAATGAAGTACTTTGATAGCGGGTTAATTAACTCATCCAAACGCATCCTAAACATATGTATACACAACATAAACATAAACATAATATTACAACAAAATCACAAAAGTGAACTTTAACTAAGCTAAATGCTAGTCAGAATGTGCAAGTCATGCTATAAATAAAATCTTTCCGTGACTAAAGCATACACGATTTACAGAATTCTATTACAACATTTTTACAACAACTTTTTACATAAGAGCAGTTTTTGTTAACACAATTGAACTAATTAGTACAAGTGCAGAAAAAGCTTCACTATGTTAAATATTCAGTATATTTAAGCTTTATTCAATGGTTTATTCATGCCAGTTCCTATATGTTTTATTACTAGATAAAGTTGCATTTATGTCTCAGGATCGTATTTATTGGTTTAGATGTGGAACTAGTGGCAGATGAACAGACACCTGGTGAACGTTGAGCGCTCCTGGGCTTTTAGGGCTTAATTAATCAAGGCCTCTGGGTATTATGACATGGCTGGGCTTCTCCGTGTGTGTGACTCAATTAAGTTGTTTCGTGAACCAGAGGTGTGACTTCAATATTGCTTAGAGTCACTACTATAACACGAGCTGTGGTTAACATTAGTGCTTTGGGCGAACTGAGGCAATTCCATACATAGTCATGTCTTCATCTGTTTCACTGACAAAACACAGCAAAGCAAGTGCACTGAACAGTTACGCTACTTTAGAATGAGTTATTCAGCACCAAAACCTGCATCCTATTCACTAACCATGGCAATCTGGCTTAACTAGCCATTATACGTGCTGGTATAACGTCAAACCATGCATTCATAAAACAGGTCATTGTTTACTGGCATAATTTGCATAAAAAACAAACAACATCAGCAGGCAGAATTCTTTCTTAGTACTACACAATGAATTAAGTCTAAACAAAATAACGAGGTGAAAACCTCCTTTATGCTGACTGATATGACTGTTTTTAGGTTAACTGGCCAGTTAATAGTCATTAACAAACTATAAATGCATTATGGTACATTGTGACACTGACCTTCAATATATATTGAGTGTTCCAGTTTCAGTCTCAGTCTGTGGGTCACTGTCTTCTTCTTGCCAACAGTTAGCTTGCACGTTCACACTAGACTCTTACATAGCTGTCTGTTGACGCCTGGAAGGACACAGAACAGTTATGGGTACATATTTTACCACCAAACCATAAACCAGAATTGCAAACAAAGATTTTGATGAACTTGAAAAAAAAAAAACGCCTCCCCTTCGCGCCATTGACAAATCAACATTCGGTTTGTTTGACTGTTTTTTAATGCATCTTTTTATACCAGTGCTGCCGGTGGCTTGTATAGTACTCAGAATTTTATAAACAGCGCTTTTCCGCAGCACAGTAACTATTTTCATTTCATTGTAAAACCTGTCAAAACTCCAATTAGATGTTTAGAGAGAAAAATACGACTTTCAATTTGCCCAAACAAACCACTCCGTAAGTTAATAAAAAGGCATTATCATCCATCTTGTGCTCTTATTAGATTGTGTATTTATGCTATCCTTTCAAGAGAAACACAGGTTTGTGGGTGAAACACAAGGGGAGTGTGTCGAGTCTGAAAAACAGATTTCATGAGAGTGAGTGATAAAAGGAAATGTGTAGGTTTATTTCAGCATGTTAAATAGCTTTAATATTTCTTTTTTTACTAGATGAGATCTGTCTCATTTCATATGCATATCAATATAAAACAGATACCAGGTATATAATAAGTTATTTTTATTTATTCTAAAATGCTGATGCTCTTTAATAAGCTTTTTGTTTTAGATAAGGGTTGAAAACAACAGAAACAGAGGCTTGAAATTCCAAATTAAAGAACAGGCTAATAACCAGATTATTTTTTAGACCAGATAAATACACTAAAAACATAATAAATAAAAGTAATTATTGCAGCTGGTAATTACAATGCTAATTATATTGCTAATTAGCTTATTGTGATGTATACTGCAGATGGGGCCTTCACTATGCCTCAGATCACACAGAAACAAAGTCAAAACGGACTTCAGCCTAAATGATAAGAGCACCACTGATGGCAATATGTTTGTTTTAATATTATCAACTGATTGCATATTAACATTCAAATGTCCTATCAGCAACATATTCCCACTGTCCATGTGACCATTGTGCAATGACATCATTGCAAAAACCTTTGGTTTTACAAACTGAAGAGGTTGATTAATCAGGTCCTCGAATTATTCCTTTCTAAGACCATCTTAGAAGATGGCCCAAATGGAGAATGAACTTGATTTAGAATGCTAGGAAAGGGTGGATAAATTATAGTCTTCATATAATCTCCTGACCCTGAAGTCTGTCAAAAACATGCAACACACTACTGTAACTGTACACACCTGAATTCAACAGGATGACTGACACTGACACACATTATATACTGTATATGCACTCTAAACCTACTGCACTCATAGTATTACATCAAATATCCTACTACCACATGTAATTACTAAATGATATAACATTATTTACGTATTTATCACTGAAAGAAAGAAAGAAAGAAAAAAAGAAAGAAAGAAATTGAAGGGATACTCCACTCCAAAATTACAATTTTGTAATGAATCACTTACTTAATGAAAAAGCTTTGTTCGTCCACAGAAAACAATTTAAGATATTTTAGATGAAAACTGGAACCCTTCTGGCTGCCTCATTGACTGCCAAGTAAATAACAGTGTCAAGGTCCATAAAATGTATGAAAGTTGTCATCAGAATACTCCATCTGCCATCAGATGTGCAATCTGGGTTATATGAAGTGATGGGAACACTTTCGAAGGATGCGCTGTTTTATTTCAAATCAAAGCTAAATACACGTAGAAACAGTGCATCCTTATGGTGTGGTTGACACAGAGGAGCATGCGCAACATACGGTGATATGGAGAGACACAGAGGAGACTGTTGACAAAGGAATTGTTGAATAAAGTTGTTATTTTAGTTTTCTTCGCTCACAAAAAGTGTTCCCGTCGCTTCATAATGTTACGGTTGAACTACTGATGGCAGATGTAAGGGTCGACGCTTTCAGAGATGTAAGCTCCAGCGGCAATTCAGTGCTATGAACCCACCGAGAGCAGCTTCACCTCCGCCAGATCTTCTGGAATTTGCCGCTGGCTCTGGTGTCTCTATAGTGGTTAAACCTGAGATATAATTTGTTTTGGGTAATTCTAACGGGCAGTCTTTGGTTTCATGAATCTATTATTTGTTACAGAGCAAATGGTTATGTAAGTAATGTAACTTTAATTCTGTATTTCAGAGTGTTGACTTTGTACTTTTATACTGAATTGTCTAGTCGGACAGCTTGGATTTGCGCAGCTTGTCAGTTAACAACGGCTCTGTGTAGTAACAGCTGTTCTATATGAAATCACGCACCTGATGGTATTTACTGCTGATTAGATAACTGGCTTTACTGACTAGATGCGCATTAATCATCGGCAGATATATATTGTGCACCCCTAACTACTATTTTATAATAATAGTAGTAGTTAGTATTGGGAAACTGTGTGTGTATGTGTGTGTGTGTCTGTGTGTGTCTGTGTCTGTGTGTGTTCATGATGGTGACATTTGTGACATTGTTCCTCCATTAGATGGCGACAAGAGACTGTTTTATGAGTCAGCAGTAAAAACTTTTATATTGAAAGAGACTGAAACAGAAGTTCTTTTTAACAACAGCTTGTAAGACACAGTGAAAAATTGCACTGATCAGTGCTGTCATCAGAAATCACCCTTAACAGATGAAAGGACAGTATGACAAAGATAACGCTTTCCTCAGCAGACATTCAAACTAATGTTTCATTGTGAATATGAGATTGAGCTGAAGAATTAATGCTGTATCAGATGCAGGTAATCACACTTGCTCAGTCAATCTCTATCTCATAATACAGAGAGCTTTTAATACGGTGATACTATGAATCACCTTAACATTCCTTCATTACTAGTTCTATTATAAGTGACATTTTCGAATTAGTAACGGATCTTGAGCTCAGCTGTTAAACTGTCAAACTGAGATTTGAATCTGTGGCGGAAGGAAGTAGTTCTGCACAAAAGGGATTAAAGACACTCAGTTGTTGTTTTTCTTTTATATTTACAGACTTGTGCTGTCGAACTGTTGTTTAAACTCAATATCACACTATTAGACGTGAGATATGGCTGTATATCGGCAAACTGTGATTACTGTGTGTGTGTGTGTGTGTGTGTGTGTGTGTGTGTGGTAGGGCTGTGCAAATAATCGAATACGATTTTCATGCACATCTAATCAGTAAAGCCAGTTCTGTGAGTAGTAGTAAATCTCCAGCACGTGCTTTCAGATGGAGTGGCATTTAATACACAGAGCCCTGGTTCACTAACAAGCTAATATGAATTGCGCTCATAATCACGATTCATTGCAGATTATGAACGCAATATTTCATAGCTTGTCAGTAAAAAAAAGTCGCATTTGATTATTTGCCCAGCCCTAGTGTGCGTGTGTGTGTGTGTGTATATACTGTATGTGTATATATAAATATATATACAGTGCCCTCCATAAGTATTGGAACAGTAGACAAAATTGTTCTGTTTGCTGTGGAGTCAAGAAATCTGTAAATATAATTATAAGATGAATATAAGAAAAAAACTACAAAATTGTATTATTGGGTGATTCAACACAAAGATGTTTTACCAGCTAAGAAGATAAGCACTTTTAGAGTTTCATCTCCCTGTCTGATGTGAGCAGAAGTATTGGAACAGTTGCCTCACAGGTCTTTCTAAGTGTTCAGCTGTGTCTTGTAGCATTAATTCTTCAGATATTAAATGCAGGAAATGTGTCTTATCAGTTATATCCATTGCTTCTAAGTCTTGCATTCGATGATGACACACAAACCAGGATGAAGATGAGGAAGCCGACTCAGAAAAGAGGAAGTCGATTAGAACTATAGGAAATACAAAGAGCATGGAGAAATCAAGAGTTTTAGAAATCTAGAGTTTTTTGAACTGAGTTGATGGACCGATGAGTCAAAGATTAACCTTTATCCTAAGTGACTGGAAAGCAAAAGTGTGGAGAAAAAAGGAACTGCAAAAGATCCTAAGCATACAACCTCATCTGTAAAGCTTGGTGTAGAAGGTGTCATGGCATGGGCATGCACGGCTGTCTCTAGAACAGGACCTCTTCTTTTTAATGATGACTTAATTTATGATAGCAGCAGCAGAATGAATTTGGAAGGGTACAAAATCATCTTGGCTACCAATATTCAAGAAAATGCCACCAAACTCATTAGAAAGCACTTCATATTGGAACAAGACAATGACCCAAAACACACTGCCAGTTTCTGTCAAGGACTTTATCAGGGCAAAGAAATGGAAAGTCTTAGATTGCCCAAATCAATCTCCAGATTTAAATCCAACTGAACATTAATTTCACCAGCTGAAGAGGAGACTAAAGACAGATGCTCCCCAAAACAAACAACAGTTGGAATTGGCTGCATTAAAGGCTGGGGAAAAGCATTTCAAAGAATAAGACCAAGAGTCAGGTGATGTCTATGGGTTGTGATGACTCACTGCTCTGATTGCATGCAAGGGATCTGCAATTTTGTCTTTACTGTTCCAATACTTATGGAGGGCACTGTATATTAGTGCTGTCAAACAATTAATCATGATTAATCACATCCAAAATAAAAGTATATGTGTGTATACTGTGTATATTTAATAGGTACTATATATAGAAATAAACGCCCATGCATTTACATATTTAAGAAAAATATGTTACGTTTATATATTAAATATATTTATATATCATATAAATTATATGGATATAAATATACACAAGTATATACTGCAGCTTCTTTCAAAAACGTAAAAAAAAAAAATCTTACTAACCCCAAACATTTAAATGGTAGTGTAATGAAACTTTTGGACATTGTAGTGTTACATATTGATTATTAATTAATAAATAATAATACTACTAATAATAATAGCTAAATTATCAAATGTATATCTTGTTCCTTTGATCCAGAAAGCAGAAATTAGCAAAAACCAGACAAACAATGACATGACAGGAATGCTTATTGAGTATGATATTTGACATAAAAATATCAACTTCATTATGCTTGAGGACAGAATGACCTGTCATGACACGAAATGTTTTTCACTACATTTTTTAAGCATGAACTCACAAACAAAACAAAAAAAAAGAAAAGAAAAAAAGAAAGCACACACCCAAAAAGGCACAAGAGAAACCAAACGTTCTGACTGATGTCTTGATATTAAATAAATGAATGCTGATTCATTTACGCATATGCGTATTTCCGTAGGTATGATTCACAGACATTCACAATGAATAAATTCTGTCATTGCATTGATCTGGATATTTATCTCCAGATGGGGGGATAAAGTATGTATTGTGAACTTCAGGGTATATGAAGACCCTAGCATATGAAAAGAATAAAGAGTGTATGTTTGCATTGCCAGGTGACCATCGTGTTTAGATTCATGGTCACCTGTTATTAAAGAAAACCTTCTAATCTAGGATTGTCATTGTTCAATAAAACAATAAAAAATTATGTTTCACTTTACAGAGGTTTACGAAAAGAGGGTGGCAAAAAAAAAAAAAAATGGCATTTTAGTTCAACAAGGAAAAGGATAAAAACATAACACACTCTGTGATAATAAAGATAAGACACTGTGTCAGGAATAAGGTAAGTTAATGACAGAGTCTGTTCATCCCTCAAAATGAAAGAATGAATTTTTGGGATATCTGCTGATCTGTGCACGCAAATAACAACCTGTGACTACAGCTGCATGGCTTAATCACAGCAATACAGGGAGGGAATATGTAACATGCCAACTTCTCATTATCAAATCCAAATTAATAATTTTCCTAGCAATACACCACCTGTCTACACCTGTGCAATTTTCAGCACATTGCGAAAAGAGGGAAATGCAGGTTTAAACACATTGGTACAGGAGTGCTGACATGGGCTTCACTATAAAAAAAAGTGTCTGAACTGTTACATAAAATCTCCCTCTGTTCTCGTGTGATAGCAACACAACACATTTCCAAAACTCAGAGTTAGGTCACAAGCATTCGAATCAGAGTCTGAACTAGAAGAGCCGGATTTTTTCCCAAACCACACTATTTATATCAGGTACCTCCCTGACTTGCGATCATTTATCGTTGCTCTCGAACACACATGAGAAGGAACATGTGACTACAGTTTTGGGAACGTTCTGCAATGTTGATCGAGTCATTCATACCCATCGCACATCCGCAACAAACAAGTTGGTTTCAACTAAATCTTTTCTGAACGGCGGATCTGAGAGTAGAAGGGATCAAGCTTTATTCTTGCTCCAGATGTAACGTGATCATTCGTTCTTTTTATCTATTAATGATTTCAAAGGCTTCCAACCATCATTGCTTTTATTCTCTGGAATAAAACCCAGCTGCTCTCTTTGTAGTGAGTCTGTGTGGGTGTATGTGCTTTTGGTGCGACATAAGAGGGGGTTGGGAGGGAGAAGAAGAGCGGGGGAACACAAAAAAAGGGTGAATATCAACTGTTTTTTCAACAAAAATATTCACATTTTACACTCTGCAACATATTACCGATGAGTGTTTTTACTAGATATCAGAGTGGTAAAACTAATTAGCGTGTGACTCTGAACAAGACCCTACCAAACAAACTACATAAACAAGTTATGACAGTCCACAGAAGGAGTACAATTTGGTCTAAAGCATTAAAAGCAATAATCCTATCGTCTACCATAAAATTAGTCAAGCTTGTAATCTAAATTCATATAACATTGGTATATACCACTGAACTGATATTGAGTTCGATGCTTTTAAAAAGATTTTACTTAGTTATTAACTCATTGTAATGTAATATATATATATATTTAGCTGTGCAGTTTGTATGCAATTATTAGAGAATAATTTTCACCCTAACTTTCCTTAAAAACAAAAAAAGGAAAACACACAAAGACGCGGCATAATTTTTAAACTCTGTTGAATGTTGAGGGGAAAAAAACCTGTAAAATGTGTGTTTTTACACAATTTAAAAGCATTTTTCAATCTCAAACATGCTACTTTTTTTATTTTATTTTTTATTGTTGCTCCTAGAAAAAAAAAGTCATATATTTAAAATAGATTTATTCCATAATAGTATAGTTCAAATCTATTAACGTATTTACTGACATATCACTCGAAACTGATATAAAAATTATAATTGAACTTTATTTGGCGTACTACTTGTGCACAATGCAAATTTCTTAATATTAAGCCTAACATGTTTGAATGTCACTATTGCTGGGGACTGCTCGATGTGTGAATAATATCAGTCTTTAAATGCAAGATATTTAAAGTTTACCTAAAGTATACTTGCAATAGACCCACCTTAACATAATCATATTTACTTCAGTATATCTGTAGTTGGACTTCAGCACTACTTCTGCAACTGAACTTCAACTGAAGTGCCTTAAGTATTGTTCCAATTTAGCAGACTTTAGCAGACCAGTTTAGTTTTATTTCATAGTATTATTTACAGTATTAGTTTAAAAATAGTACTTAAAAATATAAATAGCATGAAAAAAAATATTTTAAACACATTTATTTATTTATTATATTTATTGTTCACTAACAGTTGTAAACAAATATTGTTACACATTTTCATTTTGAATAAATATTTGTAACAAATATTTATTTTGATAAGGTAATATTCACCTACTTACATTAAAGGTTTAAACTGCATTTAGTTTGGTAAAAGTGCTGCAAAAATCATCCATGAACAGAAAACATTAAAAAGTTTCTAATTTAAATTTGTATTTAAAAAAAAAAAAAGACTATATTGTACCTTATTTGTGGAAAGTGCCTTATAGAGTTTGTGGTGCGCTGTCTCAAATGGTGCAGTGTACCAAGAAAGACAAATGTGCCCCGAATGGGTGTGAATGTGCTTGTGTACTTGTTGATTACGCATGCAAGGAGTGCCGCTGTCTTTTATTGGGAAATTTACACCCTTGGTGTGATTTATAGAAATCAGTAGTGCCCACAAAGCAGTAAAACTCTAATTGTTTCTTCCATTTTTAAAGTCTATCCTCCATTAAGGAATCGGTGGGTAATAAAGAGCATTTTTAATCAACCATCTCTTTCTGATGGGTTGACGTTTGAACGGTCTCGCCTACCGTACAATGCAAGCTTTTACTGCTGAGAACAATCTAGGCTAAATTATTAGGACATCTCATAAGTGACTGGGGTTTTGCAACACTTGGCCCTTTTTTTATATTTTGCAAACATATGCATCTACTGTACAGGTCATCTCTATAATATGTAACATTTTATGTAGGTCATATTGTGGTGTGTAAAATAAAGATGTTCGTCAGCTAATCCTGGTATCACTGGGAAACATGTGACTCACCGCGTATTTCCAAATCCATCTCTACCTATTTCTTTGAGGAAACTAAAGCCAAAATTCCCTGGGAACAAGTTACACCCAACATAGTTCAGCCAAAATGTAACATACAATTCAGTCCAGGAAGAAACACATTAATATAATGAATATATATGTTTGTTTGTTTGGGTTTTTTTTTTCTTAAAGAAACAAATACTTATATTCAGCAAGTGAACATAAAGACATATGTTGTTATATTTATGCATTTAGCAGACACTTTTATTCAAAGCCACTTACGATGCATTCAGGCTAAACATTTTTTTTTTAATCAGTATATGTGTTCCCTGGGAATTGAACCCACAACCTTTAGCGCTGCTAATGTAATCAGCTACCACTGAGCCACAGGAACATCTTGTTACTAAAGTACTAAAATATTGTTACAATTTTAATATTGTTAGCATTTTAACATAATTTCTGAAGGATATATGTGACCCGTGCTGGCAAAATGAGTCAGAATGCGCTCAGGCAAATTGTAAACTAAAGGCAAAAAAAATGAAAAAATGTCGATTTGGGGCGAATTTTTGGTTTTCGCAAAAATTACTTAGCTAAACCCATATCTAGTGGTCCCAATGCTCCAAATAGTAATTAAACTACAAATATATTTATTTGTGCATTTTCTGAGAGGTATAGACTACCTTTTCTCTGTTTGCTTCTTGCGCTGATTGACATCCAAATCGCACGCATAAAGACGACACAAACAGTGCGCGATCCTGATACTCTATACACAAATTTACAGGAGGCTACATATATTTAAGTAGTCACACAAACATAATCTGTTATATCTTATGTAAACGTCTGGGGCAAAACATCCGATGTGTCAAATTATATTAGATCTGTGCATTACACTATGTCTTAATATAGGTCGTCGGTCTCATTAATGTAAATCAAACATTAAAAGAAAAGAGGGAATCACTCGCTGCCACTACAAACTACATACTGCTTTTGTAGTTTTAATACTCAATTTATTTGTAATGAACACAAAAACTATTTGTTTTTCTTAATTGAATGCTTTTGATTATATGTAAAATGAAAAAAGTTATACACTGTACTTGTTTATTTCTCATATTTGTTCTTTTTCTGTTCTTATTTACTACAACAAAGAGAAAATAGAAAATAGCTATATTGTGATTATAAATTTGGTAATTATTATTAAGAAAAGAAGTGGGGGGAAAGATGCAGTGTTGCTTAAAACAGGTGTAGTTTAGTAATTTTTTGTCTGATTCCAACAAATCATTCTTAATAGAGAATGTAAAAATAAAAATAACTTATTTTTGAAAATGTGCTCATTGTGACTCATTTTGCCAGCACACATCACATATATTTCATGTGTTTCCTCGTTGACTGAATTGTACCTTTAGATATTGGCTAGTTTACTGGCATTGGGTGTAACTTGTCCTTAGACAATTTCGGCTTTAGTTTCCTTGAAGAAATAAAAAGACACACACACACACATATATATATATATATATTAAACTTTACACTTAAAACTTTAATGTATATTTAAAACTTGACACATTAATGTAAGTGCCACATTAATATAGCTGTGCATCTCTTTCATCCCACAGAGTCTCGTCTGCATTATAAAGCACTTTAAAAGTGAGCATGAGTGCCCTTTCCCTACGCCGCACTCCCAAACGGACTCTGACTCTGTCACCGCAGGATTCCAACCTGGCCCACCTTTGCCCACCGGCTGGCAGTGCCACAGTAAATCCTGCAGCTATAGCTGGAGCCCGAGCTGGAGTAATTAATAAAAGCTCCATTACATGCCTTGTGGCTGTTGTTTGCTATTTCAACACCCCATTTGTGCCACGATTACAGTCATTATCAGTCAGCGCCATTAATTCAGCCACCGACGCCGGAACTGCATACTAATAAATTGGGCTCTAAAATTTTTTACCTTTCAAGGAGTTGGTGCTGGAGTGGAGCCAGGAAGTGCCACTCCTGATTAGGAGTCTTCTGCTGACTCTGAAAGGCCCCTTTGAATAGGGGCTGCTGCATCTTTGGAGATAGTTCACATTCCCCCTCTTTGATTATTCCCTTCCCCTCCAAAATGAATCTTTATTAAGCTTAAATCCTAAATAAAATGAAATTAGCAGACTGCAAAATATTGCTTTCTTTTCTGCACATATTCCCTGGTGCCTCCATGCAAATTATAATGCTTATTTATGTAAATGAGGTGTCGTCTTTAATTAGTTTTGCTTGAAGGCATTAAAATACATGTATTCTCTCCCCAAAATATTATTTGTTTTGTTGCTCTCTTCAGTTGAGTTCAAAATGACTTATTATGCTGACTAAAAAGCTTTATTAATTTCAGCGTTTTTTTTTCTCCCCTGACTTTTAGAGTATTATCTTCTCCTCCCACTGTGTGGGAGCAGCTCTGAGCGTTTAGCTTTTAGCTGTGTAATGGAGAGGTTTCCTCAGGCTCTCGCTGCTATGATGTGGATACAAGGCTGTCTGAGAGTCCCTGCAGACAACAGACGGCCCTCTCATGGGTCAGCATGCTTCTCGGCTAAGACCCTTATTCTTAACCTCCTATAGTATTGTGTGTGAGCATCATTATTCATTTATTCCAAAATTACAAAAAAATAAACTATATATAATGTGTTTATACTATATATACTCTTTTATGTATAATATTTTATTAATATTTTACTATTTATTTATATTGTGCATGTATAATTTTGTGTTAATATTTTGCATTAGAATTCATTTTTAAATTCTGTTTTTAATAATTTTGTTGTGTTTTTCCAGTTGAGTACTTGAGTACTTCAAGTTAAACTAAATGAGAAATGTTCCCTTGGAAGCTATCTGAAAACAATTCAAAATTATAAATAGTTATAACAGTTAGAAAAGTGGTTATACCATAGTACAGTGATGGCAACATATGACAATACCATGGTACAATGATAGATATATATAATAGCAATGAATTATTACCATATTCATATACAACAATATTGGCATGTCTAATAAAATACAATACAAACATAACACAAAAAAAGAACTCACCTCTAAAATTATGGAATAGAATTCCATTGTAAATTCTAGAAAAAAAATATGAATTGTGAAATAAATATCACGTTTACACGGTTTATAGTCAAACCTGCTACATTTGGTACACTTGAACTAACCGCTAGGCCTCGGATCCCTTGTCTATCACTACTGGGCCCGCTGATGACGTTGTTTATTTGCATGTACTATCTGCATTGTTTGACCCCTAATTCATTAAAATAATTATGCAAATGAGGTAACGGCACAAACACAACCAAAAATAGGGGCTGAACTCAATTTGCAAGCACAAATACTCATCTTACAGGCCAGTTCTTGGTGTCAGCTTTTGGAAGACGACTTCATTTAGACAATGTGCTACAGTATACCAGCGTAAACTCAATCATGGGTGTCGATTTTTGTGTTGAAATACCATGCATAAAACTGAATTTTCCCCAAATGTCCCTGTAGCTTGTCAAACTGCTAAGAATGACTTCGGTCTGTATTTTGTGGACACCCCACAACCCCCCCCCAATACACTTAATGAAAGCTCCATGCATGCATTGTCTCATCAATCAAATGCTAATACCAATGTAAATTCACATGCATTGTCAGCTCTCGCCGCACGCCTCTAAACTGAGGTGCAATGACCTCTTAAATGACTTTCAGACGGCTTTTTGCCTTATTTTAATATTTGTTTAAAAGGATTTTCAGTGTTACAGTAAATCTCCCTCTTGACGCGGTTTTTATGCATTTGCAGTTGATTTACAACACAATGTTGAGTGGCTATCGAGCAGAAACCTGCTGTGAGTCACGGCCAAAGGTGCCGGAACCGATGCAGTGAAACAGAAATACACGCTGTCATACACTCCGCTCAGCTGACACAAAAGGTTAAAAAGAAACATGAGCAGCAAACAACGAGCATTGGTCAATATTATATCAATATCCTTTGAGTCCTCAATGGACTGAAAAGACTGAAATGGCATATTTTACAAAGTTAATACCCCTCAAAATGCAATTCACACTCATATAAACTCACGCATGCACAAACACACCAGCATGATTTATAGTAAGGAAGCTGAGGCCATTATAACGTTTTTATTATTACTGTTCTTTCAAGGCTAATGCTACAATAGATTTTTGCATGATTGATGCTTCCCAGTAAACATTAGGAAGATTCCATTAACTTAGCAGAGAGGAGCTAAATGGCGTCACTTTGATTATAGCTGCATTCCTTTCCATGCTTTTTGATTAAAAATAGAATATCAATATCACATTTTTTAAACGAATTCATGATGTTCGGATCTGACTTCAAAAAAATAAAAAAACCCTGTCAAAACTCTTCTGCCAACTCATGCAACTGATCATAATTGAGGTCACCATATAAATCATTAAGTTTCTGGAAGTCACTTCTGAAACAATCCTGGGGTTAAATGATGGCAGAAATGATCCTTTCAGTAAATCAAGTGACTTTGAAGCTCTGGTCATAGCTCGGCTAGTGTAAAGCACAGTTGCTGTAACACAAGCTCTTAAAGGGAAAGTTCACCCAAAAATGAAAATAAAATTCTCATTAATTACGCAAACCAGTATGACCTTGAAGCGGAATGCACAAAGTTAATTTTCAAAGAATATCCTGGCCACTCTTTTCAATATAACGAAAGTGAATGAGAATTGGGAGTGTTAAATCAAGTTGTCAAAAAGGACCATAAAATTATTATTGACTTGTGCATTACACAGTATTCCATTTTATGATTTCAGAAAACTTGGATTATAGCGTGCGGACCATTCTCTGATACTTTTATGATGCTTTTATGAAAGTCCAAATTTGTGTTACACAGAAAAAAAAAGACAACAGAGTGAGTAAATTATGACAAAAAAAAGTAATTGTTATTTGCACTAATCCTTTAAACTACTCTACAAAAGCACTTCCGTATGAAAGAACGTGGTAACAATATGCTGAAACTTCAATCAGTGCAGAGGAAATTCCACTTGTAATGAAAAGGAACTGGTTTGAACTGTTGTCCTCCAGTTGTGCTTGTGCTGTTATCACGGTCCCAAGCCTCAACATCCATTTCTCTCTCCCAACAAATCTGCGAGCAAAATGTTCCTGGCATGGACCTGATTGGCTAATTGATATCTTATGTGTGGCCCTCATGGGAACAGTGGCAGTGTTGACCCGGATGAGCGTGGATCTCTTTCTCTCTCTCTCTCTCTCTCTCTCTCCCTTCACCTGGTGGCCTTTGCAGGAAACAAGTTCACAGCGAACAGCGAAAGTAACACCCCTAACACCTTCTGCCAATTATTCACCATGTGACCCACACCAAGAGAACAAGAGATCTGTCTCCCAATACGTAGTCATAAACATGCACGCCCAGCCTTAAAATTGTACACGTGTCTGTATGTGTGTGTGTGTTTCTGCCTCTCATGCCCTGGCAATACACTGGTGCTTATGGAAACTGAGCCAACTGATCTTTTGCCCAAAGTGCTAATTTGTGTCACAGCTGTGTGCACAGAACTATTATTAACTGAAACGTAAACTAGAAGCTATGTCTCACAACAACAAGATTCTCCAATAAAACCAGATTTTAGGGCTTGATCTGGCAAAAAACTTGGGAGATATATTTATAGGTTGTTACAGGAGAATGGCATTTTTCCATTTGATCTGTGGGAAAACAAATCAGAACAAAACACCTGGTTTTACCTTAGGCTTAGCCTAATAAAGTAATACTATATAAACTATTTGCAAGTATACAAAGTAAGTACATTTTCCACAATAGTTAAAAAATAAAATAAAGTGGAAATAATCCAATGGCAATTTTACATACTACAAATTTATAATAAATTCTATTAAAATCACAAATTAATTGGTGAAAAAAGGTGCAATATAAATATACATTTAAACTGGCTTGGTTTTTTTAATCCAGTTTTTTTTTACTCATTGCAAATCTGGCTTGACCCAACTGCTCCAACGGCGTTTATTTGAATCTTTTGTCTTTTTTGTTGTAATTTATCTAGAAAAACAAGTCCTGCAAGAAACTGTAAGTTACAAGTGTTATGTTCAGAATTCATCGTTTATAAATAAAAAACACACCTCTGAATGTGAAGGAATGTGCATCCAATGAAAGGAGCTTTCAGTGAAAGGACAGAAAAGATCCGGAATGTTCACTTTTTAGATCTATTTTCAGCCCATTTCCAAGAGTCTGTTGACATTAAATGCTGAAAATGAAAGCCAAAAAAGACAGTGAGGGCTTATTTCATGTGGGCTGCGTGGTTAGGCAGCACTATTGGACGTGAAATGTTATCTCGGAAGCCTCATGTTTAGAAGCCTGCAGGGCCCATCTCCCCTTGCCGAGTATAAGGACACGCAAGAAATGCTTTCTGTCCCAGAATTTCACAAATGTCCAGTTGAATCCTCATCACTTGTTTGTACGCACTGAGGCCAATCAATCTAGATGAGAGAATTAAATAAATGAACTCAGTTCAGGTCACGCCAGGAAAGGCCCATGTAATCCACTGAGGGTTTTTTCCTTTCCACAACATTTTCTGACATGACAGATATAATTATTCTAATAAAACTGTGCCTGAGACAAACAATGCTACATTCCCTAGGTAACAGACCAAAGTTAGGATGCATGCCAGTATTTTTTTTTTTTTTTTCCTGTTGCCACTGCTGCCTAACCACGTCAGACAAATTCACAGTTTTATATCTTGACACACTCACAATTTGCTTAAGAACAAGCAATTGTGATATCCTGTGATTTTAAATTTGAGCTTAAAAGGACAGTTCACCCAAACCCAAATTTCCTATCATCATTTATCTCATGCCTTCATGCTGTTCCAAACCTGTATGACTTTTGTTCTTCCATGGAACACAACAGATGATGTTTTGGAAAATGTTGTAGTGTTTTTTGCCCATAAAAAAGCTCAGTGGGATCCAAAATTGTTTAAAGACAGAAAAACATACATATACATACTATCTCTTTAAATATTAAGTGTGCAATTGTCTGTCAATACCGTGCCAGAAAAACAGAATTGCAAAAATATTGAATGTTTTCAAAAAAAAAAAAAAAAAAAGGCTGTTGTCAGTCATTGGTCAGTACACAGATAGCCCCGCCCCAAACCTCACACCATTGGTTCAGCTAACTTTCCTGTGTGCGTCTGACAGGTATGCTTAAACATAGCAATATTTTAACTGTGCAACAGAAGTACAGTATATACTGGGAAAATAACCTACAAATGTCATAGTCAGTTAGCTAGGGAAGTCTTTTAAATCATCACGTTATATGACATTTATTATCAGCTTTAATTCGTATAAACAAATATCCAAATAACACCTTTAATTCTATTTTAAACTTCTTCAGAAGCAAATACATTTTCAAATAGCTAAGAGAGCTAAAGCTGTTAACAAAAAAAAATAAAAATGCAGAGCTGAATGAATTTCCTTTAAATTTTGTTTCAATCTTGTTTGGCAGAAAGCTATATGAAATCTATAGGCTGTCTATGTACAGTCATTTATCACTGTGTAATTTTAGAATACAGTTGTTTGTCAGTCTCATTTCAAGCAGCAGGAAGGATAAAGATCTTTGCTAACCGCACGCCTTTCATCTTTCCAGAAATCCCTGCACTGCCGCACCTAGGCTTTTATTCTTTAAACATCCCCTTAAAAGTCCAAACTGCACCGCATGGAATCTGATACACCTACAGAGGGAAATAAAACTAGAAAAAAAGTGAACTCCAGGCTAAATTTTAAAAGGAAAGAAATATCACGCTCCTTTGATGATAAAGTAAAAACAAAAGACTGTAGGATATGTTCTGAAGCAGGCTGAACATAAATCCACACAGAGACATCTCTTCAACTGAGAGACTCTTTTAATGATTTTTTTTTTTCTTTTTCTTTACTATTACGATGACAATTGGCTGTGTTTTTGCAAACATGCATGCCAACTAAGGATGTGTGTATTTCGCATCAATCTGTGAAGCCCACCGAGTAGAGATGGGCAAATTCAGGGGATAAAATGGTTAAGGAGTCCTAAAATTGTTAAGGTACCTGAGGCATGATATGACAAAACAGCTAAATTATCCAGGTTGATGTTTTTTATCCTATCATACATTGTAATAAGTATATAAATACAAAAGTACATTTTATTATGTAAATATACTTAATCAATTATCAGTGATAAATTAACAATATTTTTCTTCCATTTTTGAATGAATTAAATTTCCCAATATAACCCCTGGGAAAGCTCAGTGATAACCGTGTCATTTCTTTTCATTTGAGGTGAGCATATAAGAGAGGAAATGCATAGTGCAAACTCTTCACAATAATTTTCATGAAAAAAAATATATAAGTAATAATATTACACAGAGCTTCCCTAGCCACAACAATTTGATAGAAAACAAAATCCTTGTTGGGCTGGCGAGTGAGAAGCATGCTGGTTCTGGAATGGCCTGTGAAAAGTCATAAAAATATTTTCCTTTTTATTTAATGTCGCCCATAACTCATTGCAAGGAAAAGCTAATCAATAGCACCTTAATGAAAACTTGAGCCATATTTTATTTTGCAGCAGAGAAGGCCAGGATCAGCATTTGTTGCCTTGTTGTGTGCTGGGTCTGGCCCCGGGGCTGTTAGACAGATGTGCATCACGCTCGCAGATACCTTCAATATTTGCTGCCTTCTCCTAGAAATGCTTTATCAACACGCCAAGCAGAAGGAGTGAGAAATCTTATGCAGAGAGTGCCATTAGAAAAACAACAGCCACAACTGTGAGTCTATCTTTCATCATTTCAGCTCCGTCATTGCCACAGTCAGTGATTTAATATGTGAGAGGAAGGAAGAGTGAAAGGTTATGACTTCTACACTTTAAAATATTCCACCTACACTGATAACGCGGCTATCCCACAAACCCTTCTGTTTCATCCCAAATCAGCATAAACGCCAATATCTCTCACATCTAATATATCTCTGTGGCTCAAAGATATTCCCCACACATTTAGAAGAAAAACCATCCACAGCCAAGAACCCATATGCTTTCCATTTCTTTTCATATGTCAATAAATTCAATAATTACAAATGTGATTATCACAAATTATAAAACATATCGAGCATTTGCTCAAATCAACACAGACAGACAAGCTCAAATTTGCCAGTAAATAAGGATGACTGAGATATGGAATCACCAGGTTCCCATATGACAATAATTCTAAAATTATTATTCTAAGAATTATTGATAATCTTACACACTCACACACACACACACACACACACACACATGTTTGATTTGTGAAAAGTGGGGACATCCCATAGGCGTAATGGTTTTTATACTGTACAAACTGTTTATTCTATGGCCTTTCACCAACCCTACACCTAACCCTAACCCTCACAGGAAACTTTGTGCAGTTTTACTTTCTCAAAAAAACTCATTCTGTATGATTTATAAGCGTTTTGAAAAATGGGGACATGGGTTGTCCTCATAAGTCACCCTCTCCTTGTAATACCTGTGTCATACCCATATCATTATACAAAGTTGGGTCCTGATATGTCACAAAAACAAGAGCACAAAGACTTACACCACAACAAACCATTTTCTAGCCTTTTTCATTTCACATTACACTGTAAAAAACAATAAATGCTGAAAAATAACAGTAATGTTTCAGTCTCTTATTTAAAATAACGTTTAATTAAATGTGTTCTAGCCATTTCTTTGTATTATTTTGAAAATTGCTAGCAATTTCTGAGTGAAAGTTGTTTCAAAGTAAAAAAAAAAAAAATCCCACATCATCACTGCATTTATAACAATATATCTAATTTTACATCAAACCAATAAGAACAGAAGAGCTGAATTAATGCTGTTTTTTCTACAAATTAAGCCTACACTAAAAACACCTCTTCCCAGCATGCATTGTGATATGAAAAATTACTATTGGTTGCATTGTTTGACTGGTTGCAGTCTGACTTACATTAAATTAATTTCACAATATGAGCCATTTAAAAACATTCTGCATAAGACCCATTTTAAGGTCAACTTTAAAAAACGATCTTAAATCTTATCTTAAAATAATCAAGTAGATTAGTTCCATAACCAGTTCTCCTGCTTCTTGTAAAACTGAATACAATCCTACAGTATATTCTAGTCAGACACTTGAAGAGGAGGCAAAGACAGCATCCAAACAGAACAACGAGGATCAGCTCATTCGTTGAGACTGAGATAACAATTATTCATCAAAGGGGAAAATAATAACTCAAAGGTCAAGTCATAAAAAAAAACAATATCGGGCCTGTCTCAACGCTCTGTGCAAGAGTCACATTATGTTAACCAAAAGAGAGCTCTCTCAACACGAAGAGATAAAGGAACTGTGGAAGGTGTGCTGGAGTACCTTCACATCGTATCAGGAGACGGCACAAGTACCTCCGTGTTACTCGGCCATTATGTGTAACCACCAGTTCCCACCTGAATATCAAACAGCAAATTTATCACATTGATATCCTCGGAACGGTACCCTGAGAGATTACCAAGCAATCAGCTAATATTGTACTTTATTCTGTTCTTTCGTTTAGAATGTCGGCACCATTTAGAAGTAGTTTTCTTTCAAATGAGTAAGTCATTCATGAGGCGCGGGCCTGCGGAGAACTGTCCAACAGTGAGACGTCATTTGCATAGATTTGCATTGTCAGGATGCAGTGAGGGAGGGAGAGCTGACAAGCCACTGACTGCTCTGTGATGCTAAAAGAGCTGACATGCTCTCCTAAACGTCAATCCCATCCCAAACAAACACACACACACACACACACACAATGCTGCCTCAGAGCGAGTGGAGGACTCATCAGCCAGTGAGAGAAGTGGCATTACAATTTTTTTTATGCAAGTAAACAGATGTCTGTTCACATTGTGAAAGAGAAAATAAGTTTTCAGTGCTTGTGAAAATCCCAGTTAATTATCAGCTAGATTTATAAGGGGACTGTGCCTATAAAATCATAAAAAACAAATGATTGCCAAACAGACATAATGGCCTTGTGCCACAGTTTATGCCGTTTTGTAAAAACAAATGATATATTTTCAAATAAAAAAGAGAAATGTAGTTCATTGAAAAGTATTTTCATATTTGTTTTGTGTTAAAATGCAAATTTGTTTCATGTCATTTCATGTAGGAAAATAAGGAAGCCTGGGGCTAGGGATATTTTTTATTAATTTTACTTCATAATAATCTACACTACTACTATAATTAAATGTATTTATAGTGTTAGTTTTAGCTATGTTAGTACATAAAGTTCAACTAAATTAAAATGACAAATGCTGAAATGTAAAAATAATATACATACATATATATATATATATATATATATATATATATATATATATATATATATATATATATATATATATATATATATATATACACAAAAGTTATTTTATAAAAGTTTTTATTAAACAAAAAATTCAGCTAATGTTCAAAAACTTTTTCTTTTAGTTTCAGTTTCATCTTAGTTTCATAATAGTCTTTTTCATGGTAGACTGTTACAATACACCCCACTAAAGGTCACAAAAGGTCAACAAAAAGTTTGTGAACTAGGATTGGTCTTCTTTATATTCTAAACAAACTTAACTTTTTCAGTAGTTTTTTGTGGTCAAAGTTAACACACATACAGTAACTAAACTGTTAGCAGTTAACAGGAGGTGAAACCTACTTTAAACCAGAAGCTGACTAAAAAGTGTGCCATTTAAAAGCGCAAGAAAGTCACATTTTCTAAAGAGATTTTAACATTTTAAAGTTATTTTTTCTTTACAAATTTAATGCAACAAAACTTTAACAAACACTTAATCTGAAAGGTGGTGCTGAGGGGATAAAGCAGAGAAGAAGACTGAGAACAATAGATATTGCAAAATTCAACAGAAGCTGTTTCAGTCTGCTGAAAAATTTACGCAAGGGAGAACGTTCATATTTCAGCAGGACAATGATATCGGACACAGGGGCAAAGTAACACTGCAATGACCTAAGAACAGAGAGGCGACTGACCTTAAAAAGTCAAAGCAACCAGTTTTTGAAGTACTATCTGACACTATTAACCCAAGAATAAACTCATCAAAAATGTCCTAACAATTTTACATAGAAATTTTTATTTTCTTGAGTATGAATTCTCTTTTAAAAAAATGAATGTGATTTGTGATTCAGTAAATTGAGAAAATTGGTTAAGGTCTGATTATTGAATGCATGCAGGCATTTGGTGTGACCATTGATATTCAAATAGATTGTCAAGCCAAAATATCACAGCAGTGCCCCCTTCAACACTAAAGCCCTGCCCTGGAGGAGCTCGGCCAGCGGACTGTACTGTAGCATATGATTGCGGAGCACAAAAAGAATGATGTTTTGTTTTCTCTGTTTCTCCGTCTCTCTGCCAGTTTTTGCTCTGGAGGCAGCTCCTGTTTATGCACATCCCTCGGGCCATTTGTTTGTAGCACTTCCTGGTCCCGGAGTGGCATGCATAATGCAGGAATGAAAATGTTAACAGTGGCAAATAAAATCGGCAAGGTGCCCCCACAAATCAGGGCAGTTTAGGAGCACATTTAATCATCCGTGCATAGGGAGGCGCTGCGATTTATTGTGGCATTTCTGAGAAGATCAGGACCCCATTTTTCCAGGGCCTTTCCAAGCCATTCGCCTTCGTCCCCCTCCCATCGGATTCACATCGAGAGAGATCTTCTGCACTCACTCAACCAATGGTGCAAAATTGATGTTGCTCTTTGTAAATGTATATGTGGTTGCTCTTTTGTGTTTTATATTAAAGCAGTAAGCTACTCAAAGCCATACATTAGTGATTTTACTACCTTCATGTTCTAAAAGCCCCTCATATGTGGCAAACAAAAAAAACACATCAATGTATAGCCTTGAGTGAATTAAAGTTTCGTTTAAAAAAGTAGTTCATTAGCTTTTTGCAGTTTACAGTTACAAAGCAATGTGGTAATCTGACACATTAACATACAAGGAGTGGTCATTTGATTATAATTATTGAAAAAATGAATCGTAAAATTATATATTTTGTTAATAAAAATATATTTTAAAAGGATTTATTGCAGTAATACAAATGACTAAATATAATTGGAATTTTATATATTTTAATCTATAACATAAATATTAATTATAATATAAAATAATCTATAAATATTTTAAACAGTTAAACATGTATTTTAAAAACAAAATTAATATAAAAAGCCAAACTCCGCAAATATTGTGTGAAAAAATATATTTACATTAAGTAAATCTAAAACTATTAATAACCATTTATTTAATATATAACTGAAACTAAATAACATTTAAATAAAAATGTAATTAAAATAATAATAAAAAATGCACTGGAAAATATAAAAAATTTAATTAAAAAAACTAATAATTACTAAAACTAAAAGTAATGAAAGCTAAAGATAATAATTATTATTTTAATTACAAAAGCTAATTATAAATATTATTGGATGTTTATTATTGTATAAAAAAATTATAATATAAACTGTAAATATAAAAATTCAAAAAACATAAAACTACAATAGTATATAACTTATACCGCGGCTTGGTTCAGAATAAACGCAACCAAGGTTCTCAGTCAAGTTCAAAACATTGTAAAAATCCACAAAGTGCTTGATGTAAAAACAAAGTGAAGCTGTAACATGATCAAGGCCCACTGCAACTGCAACTGAAGACACACACAAGTTGCCGCACCATATGGTGGTGTCAGGAAAATAAATGGTTTAAAAAATTCATGTGCGGAGCACACGAGTGATCACAGAAATACCAACACAAGGCCCCTCATGCTTAACCCTGCTAATCAGGACCTCAGGGGGGAGTTTGTGGAGAGATATGGTAGCGCTGCTCTAACTGAATTGAAGACCACTTTGGCATTCGGGCGGAAGGACCGGCAGCAGTCTCCAGATCTACGGACAGCGGCACTCGTGGCAATACAATCGCTAGCGCCTTTCAGCACTTCCTGTGCATGAGACAGACTAATCAAATGAGCTGAGGCGAGAGCTGCCTGAGCTTTTAGTCCTGCGTCCCGAAGCCCACCCTAAACAAACATTACATCCATCCTCCCTCCCCCTCATTTCTTAATGTCTACCCCGAGGTGCACTTGGTGTGGCTTGAGTCATCACTGTTTAGGTCTGTAGACCAGGGACACAAGCTGGTGGCAAGGTTACAGCCAGGAAGACGAGGGACACTCGTATTCTGCCAAGCCGGCAAAAAACTTGAAGAGGGCTTGGAGTGAGAAGATGCGCTCTGCTGACAAGGCAGCCGTCACCTCACTGCGGCTGGAAAGACTGATGCATCTGGACAGTGCTGGATAGCTGCGCAAATAGAGGGGTCAGTATAGGAAATACAGCTGCCACCCTATGGGACCGACCAGTCAGACCACACTGTTAATGCCATGGAATCAGCTTTAGATCAATGTCACATGGGAAAATATTGGCAAAACAAATGCTCTCTGCTGGAGAGGGACGGTCACATTATGTAGCAGATGCTGATGGGATCCAGCGAGGTCCAAAAGCCTGAGACCAGAAGTTAAAATGCTTATTTTCTTCATATATTTTAGTATTATTACATATTTTATTGCAGGTAGGAAAATTTTGTATAATGCAGTGCACACTCCACCACATCATGATCGGGTTTTTGCAACTTTTTTGACTTTATTTCTCACAATTATGAGACAGAAAAGACAGAAAAAAGACAGAATTTTGAGATGTAAACCCAGAATTATCACTTCATTCTCACAATTCGGACTTTTCGCAATTTAGGTTTTTTTATTTACGCCACAGATTACAAAACAAAAACTGTAACTTTTGATTTCTAAATTCAATTTTTCTCACAATTAAAAATTTATATCACAATTCCGATTTTTTTTCTTCTCAGAATTGCTAGTTATAATGTCTCAACCAGCTTTTTAGTTTGTGGAGGAAACCGGTTTCCATATTTGAACAATAGTGTGTATATTCAAATATAAAGAAAATGAACAAATATTGGTTATGCTTAATACATATATAAGGCACAATTACCTGTTAATTTTCAATTTACTGTAAATATTACCTTTAAATTACACCAAAATAGAGGTTTAAATGTTTAACTTTTCAATATTTTAACTTTTGGATCCCACTGAAAGGTTGTTCATTATGTTCCTTAAAAAACTGAATTACATGAATTTCGAGCCAGATTCAATTCAAAGAGAAGGAAAATTGAAACCATTCTTCCACAAAACACTGGACCAAATCTGTGACACTGTGAGTGCGCAACATACGGCCACTTAAATACTATAGCAGACACCAGTCCCAGTTAATTCCTCCTCTTCTCCCAGTTTCCAGCTTGTAATATTTGGTAATGACCACAAACCATGCACTCGCTTCCATTATTGTGTCATCATCTAAGCTATTTTAAGAATCTGGAAGCAAATTGGACTTTTTAATAAAACAAATTAGTGGCATGATGTGACGATTAAGTAAAGGCCCCAGAGCTGCAGCGGTAAGGAGGTCTGGACTGAACATGTGGGCAAGAAGATTTCAAGTTACATTTCAAAGAATAACTAACAATCTCCAGCTTCACTTCATTTAACAGCTGCACAAGAGGATGTATGAGACAATATTTTCCTACTATATTGCCTCTGTTTATTATTAAACAATAAAAGGTTTAATTTCTATACTTATTTCTATACCTATACATACATGAGTGTAGTACTTATTTTTAATTCAGCAAGGATATATGAAACTGAACAAAAGTGATGTATAAATAGTTAACAACATTACTTTTTTTTACTGTATTTTAGATCTAATAAATGCAGCCTTGCTGTGTATTTAAACTACTTTCAAAAATATTATTTTTTTTATATATATATATATCTAGAAATATTAGCGGAACGACTGCCTCTGATTAATTTGACTGCTACTCGTGACAGAATTCTGAACAGAACCACAGTAAACATTAACTACTACAGCAACTAATCTTTCCCCAAAATCACATAGTTCAGCAGCAGACATGTTGATGAGAAAGCCATGAAAATTCCATGGCAAGACTTAAAGTTTTGTTACAGAGGACATATAACTCTACCGCATCCCTGTAATCTCAGGCAGTGCTCCATTATATTAAAGTGATTTCATACTGGTAATCATAACAGAACACTCACAGTCATAACAAACACGTAAACACACAATGGCGTCTTCAACAACTCTCATCATTCACGTTGGACAGCGCCACAAAATTTAAAGCATTTCACAGTAAAAGATAAAGGGCACTTCAAAAGATGTTAAAAGTGTGTTCGGCACGCCATCAGTGTGATTGTCTTACTGATGGGCTTCCTCTCTCATCTCCCACCCCAATGTCCCATGACTTATAAAAATCACTGGGTTTTAAACAATGCTCAGCTGTTTACAGAGTGCATCAGGACGAACGAGGAAATGAGGATAAGTGAAATGAGATAAATAAATAAAAAACACATGTCCTAAGTTGCTCTACTATCTCCATAAATCACGTCCGGTTTATTGCCTCTAATAAGTTGATGCAAGGCCATTTTTCTCGCGGCCCATCGTTCAAACATTTAAGACATATTTACAAGGAACTTGTTAAAATATTTAATAATATTTAGTGGCAATTTCAGAGCAGCCTGTCAACTGCAAATTTACGTCCCTTAAGTGTTTAAAAAGGGCGATGACATGAATAACAAACTGTCAAAACTGCCTCATTTGCATAGACAGGCCGTAACTCTGATACCTTGAGTAAAAAAATAGAAAACAGGATTTTAACAAAACAAGCCATAAAGACAACACTCAGCGTGAGTGATGGTGCGCAACTTCTCCGCAAAGTCGCTCGCGAGCAGACAGCGTCCCGCTACAGATGCTGCCGAGATCATGTCAGCTAATAATGGGACATATATCCTCCTCCCGGAGTTATTTATCCCATGACTACGAGTGCAAGATGGAACGTCTTTTAATTAATTGCCATAAAAAGCTAATTCTGAGACGAGCGAGCCAAACAATCGTTTCCACCACAAATCTTGTCAAATATTTAATCCATAATTTTTAACTTTCATGTCAGGGAAAGCTATTGACTAAGCTCGGCGCTGCATTATCGATTTAAAGCTACCTGGCGTACCTACCCTGGCCGTCTGGCCTTGTTGGCTTGTGCTCTGAGAGTCGGATATCAAGTCGTTTGACCTGGCGATGGCCTGGCTAGCGCGTAGAGAGAAGGGCCCCGTTGACACTGATTGCAGGGCTATGAGTAGTCTCTCCCCCGTGCCCTCTCTGCGCAACTCTAATTAATAGCCTATTCATCTTCTCTGATCTGAGTCTGCACACGCAGTAATATATGGTTAGTTTGGCGAGCAAGCCATTAAAGTGTAATAACCAAGTGCAGGCACTCGATTTGGAAGAGTAGCACCTTCTTACCATGGAGGGGAAACAATTAATTTCTTTGATGATCCTATGTAGCCAATCGCCTCTCTCTATGCTCCTGAGAGAAAAACAAAGCCCATGGCGCAAAAGCCGGACACGTTTTGGGCACCAAAGACGCTGACGTTGTTACGCAACCCTTCTCTAATCTATACCGTCACCCTAGGCAAGAGAAATATCACTTAAGCGTCTCAAAGGCAAGGTGGTTGCCGTCTCTGCCGAGCACTGATCTCCGGTTACCTTTTTATCATTTAAGGCTCCCACAGCCAAGCTGAAGGTTAAACGTATTTAATTCCCATCACAGCCCTAGGCTGAGACTATTTGCTAAAATCTTCTGAAATATATCATGGTAAAGACCTCAAATCAGGTGCAGGATATAAAAGGCACTTTTTTCCCAAGCTTTCCAGACTTTGCAGGTGAGAAAGTGTACCAACAGGATTACCTGGTGCCTGGCACTGGGGGCAGCTGATGGCAAGAAGGTAAATATCCTGAAAGTACATGTTAGGGTGTGGTTGATTTATGTAGCTATTGTGCAGGGAAGACAATTATTTTAGGAATTAGACTTGAATTTCTCAGAAGGATTCCCAAACCTTAAATAGACTGGAAGCTAACCAACAAAGTAAACAAAAGGTTGCACAAACACTGACAGACAATGGTCAGACCGTTTTCAATCCTGCGTGGCAGTTAAGGAATTATTCTATGTTTCTCGGATCAAAAATCCATACGCTTCAAAGGCGGCATGTTATGAAGGTATCCAACTGAATGATTACTTGAGCACCCATTATGGAACTTTTATTTTGTATCTGTAAACCATGACAGGCCTGCTTCCCAACTGTATTTTATTAGAGAGAGAAAAAAACACACTTGCATGCATAATAATCTGCTTGGTATTTCACGACTATGTGAAAATGAAAAAATCTGAATACCCAGGATTCAGCTTGGGGTTTTGCCTGCCTCTCAAGCAAAACCTTCTAAACCCATTATTCTTTTTGCTAGAACTAATAACGTTTTTGTCTCTGCAGCTTAAGAGACTAATTGACTAGTTTTTTTTGGAGGATAGCCCAGATGGAAAAATAAGTACCCCTTAAAGACCCTATTCCCTCCTCTTCCCACAGATTTAAGCCCCTTATTAATTAAACTTTCACAAAGTCAGAGGTTTTTATTAAAAACGATAAAGTCTACCGCCTTTCCAACAATACTTTTGTATTGTTTTAGAGGGTGAAAACCAATCGCATAAAAGTTTTCTTTTTAATAACAGAATTTGTGGTGTACAGACTGAAATGCAAAACCATTTAAGAAGAAGTACTTAAAAGGATAGCTCACACAAAAAAATGACATTCTGTCATCATTTGCTCACTCTCATGTCATTCAAAACCTGTATAACTTTCAGGAGACGTTTTGATGAATGTTCAAATGGTTATCCTCCATAAAATAAAAGTGGATGGTGACCAGGGCTGCCAAAAAAAAAAATCTTAAAACATGACCAAACTAGTCCATACAACTCATTCACTATATTCTTAGCCTTCTGAAAAAAAGAAAACTGAAATTTAAGTCATTAAGCTCTAAATATCTGAAGTTCACTTTTACTGTATGGAAAAGAGCAGCTTGGACATTCTGCAAAACATCTCCTTTCGAGTCATACAGGTTTGGCATTACATGCAGGTGAGTAAATACTGAAATTCTTCTGAGAATGATTCAAGTTGATGCAAATTGGTCAAATGCACAAATAACAAGCATTGTGTGACAGTATCGTCAGTTATCAACAAACAAGATGTCGTGTGGATCTGAACTTGAGGCAGTGAGCTCCAGTTGACAGGATGTTTAACGTGGGGTGTGTCTTTGCGCTATCACTTTGGTACGATCAGTCATCATCTTGATCAGTTCATTAATTTACATTGCACTATAAGCCTTGAATCAATATTTGCAAATGCTGCTACTCAGGAAATCAACTTTTTTTTTAACAGCCCTTTAAACAAAAACATTCCGAACTGTGAGGTAAGAAAACCGACTACGAATAAAGGTGAACTACGCCACTGAAATCGAGTCCAAAAAGCAACCAATGAATTCTCAGGGACAGTGGGAGGTGCAGCCGGCTGAAACTGAACTACACATTTTCGGGCACAGCCAAACACGTGTCTTTCCTGTCTGTGTCTATACATACAGTATAGCACTATCACAAGACCCAAAATAGATCAGCTAAAGAGCAAGATGACCCATGGAGTGTTTGGAATGTGGATTTAGAAGAGACTGACAGCAGAGGCTGCTTCTGACGTTTAAACCCCAATAAAACTTGCACTCATCTTCTGTATCACGAAGCTAATGGGTCGTTCTAAAGCTAACAATCAACAGGCAATCAACTTCTACTTTTCTGCCTTATCTATTTATTCAACTATAGTTGAAGAGCTTTTTATGTTGACAAAATTGACTTCCCCACCCATATTCCTCTCCACCCAAGTTAAATAGTACAGAATGTTGAGGTGTGGTTGCAAAAATAAACAGCAAAAATGTGTTTGTACATTCTTTTTTTTTTTTTTTTTTTTTTACATTTTCCCATAATGATCACACATGAGCAGCTAACATTGCAAGGTGACGTCTTTTCGATACTATGAGAAAGTTAGTGCTAGGCCTTGTTTTTCCCCCCAACATGTACAGTACTGTAGATATAGCACAGGTTTTTAGTTTGAAGATGAATTGCAGTTTATTACACTAGATTAGGTCAGTTTCCAAAATATATATATCTTAATTGTTTCTCCTAGCATTGAGAGCAAATGGAGACTTGAAAGTTACAAGTATCATACAGGTCACATTTTTTGCATGTTTTTTTTAAACACAAACATTATAAATGAGATCTCTTTAATAATTGTTTCTAAATCATAAGAACTAAGTATTACTCAAACATTTCACACAAGTTTTGCATGATTATCAGAACTATACAGTCCACTTTCAGTTTACAGCTCAGTACTCTCATTGCCCCATTTATGTCTATTTGTATTTCTTCTAAGCAACATAATTTGACGCTGATACTTACACAAAATTTAGCTGAGAACTCCATTTAGTCTGCTATACTCTGATAAAGCAATGAAAAAAGTTTCCTCTGGAAACAATCACGGACAATGCAAGTTCATGCAAACTACCCCATTTTGTGAATATAACACCTTGTAACACGAATGAAATTCAACATTAACAATGCAAGAGTAATATGTCTGTTAAGTTGATCAAACAAATCTACCTAGCCATCTTGTTCCAGACATAAAGTGCATTACACCTGGAAAAATACATTCATTGTACTAAATAAAAGGATTCATTGTTTGCTCTTTGCTTTCATCCAGATGTAAAAAATTATGATGTGAAAAAAAAAATCTGTTATATAAGGAAAGACAAATGGCAAACATTTTATAAAAGGAGAAAAAAAGCTTCTTTTGAACAAAATGAAATAGATCGAAAGACCAGCACAGAAATCCTATTTCATGAGAATTGCACTTTCCAGTCATTCCACTTAAAAAAAAAAAGACAACAGCAACAATTGAAGCACGCTTGGTAATTTTTTCCTCAGTTATCTGTGTTCTGCTAACGAGATGTCACTAATATGTTCTGGAATGCTGGGTGAATGGGCAATATGATTGGCTACAAGGAACTTAATGATGTATACTAAATGTGTGCGGACAGCTTCTTGGTTGATTTTTTTTTTTTATGCACAAACACATTTGTTGACAAGCTTTTCCAGTCGAGTTTGCCGTTTCACGAAGGCTTTACTCTCAAATTAGAAGTGATGAATCGTTTCTAGTGTGCCAAATCCTTTTACCAATCAAGCAGCCTCAGTGTTTGTTAGATGTGCATTTTCCCTCAATTACATAAATCGTAAGGACAAGACGGAATAACGTAACAGGCAGAATAATTAAAAGAAAAGCCGCTTTCCTGTCTCCATTTACGAAGAAAAACAGCTGATTGTTTACCTGTGTTCCTTTCAACTAATTAAAAGAGAAAAGTAAATATTGTAAGATGTCTGTCGACGTAAGTGCATAAGACAATTGCGATGTGGATTTCGCTTTATTGTTCCTCTCTCCAAATAGCATGCTATTCTGACTTAATTTGCACTAGTGTGCCATCCTGAAAGCATCTAAAGCCATCTTTAAACAGTGCCATTTAAAATTCAATGTGATTAGCTGCCAAATTGCTACCAAGTCTGCAGCGTAGGGATGGGGTAAAAATTTAATTAGGATTTGTACATAAAAGAGAGGTCTTTGTCACATTTTACGAAATGCATCCCAGAATGACCACTACGTTCAAAGCTCCTTTGCTCCTGTGAATCAAAACGAATCGATCTGAAGGGAGCGGAGGAGAGAAAGTAGGAGGAAAAAAACACACATGAGAGCTCAGGGAGGACCTCGGTGGCACCGCAAACCCACAGGACGCGGCATGTTTAAATAATACAAAACTTTTCTTTAATCACAGTTTAGAAAATTGGCTGGGATCTTTAACAGGAGACAGCTGCAGCGCCCCACAGCCATTAATGAGATTCGCTGAGGGTTTCCCCTTAAAATATTTACACCGTCCCATGACACTGCAATAGTGTCCTAGAATGAGGAGATAAGAACCGAGGAGGTGTGCTGAAGTTCTCCTAATCAATTTGCTAATTACTGGAGTGGCTATAGGAGAAGGGAGGAATTCCTTCTGGCGACACCGCACACTAATAAATGCTGAAAAATTTATTTACTCAGACAGCCAAGTGGATTTCTGAAGTGGAATTACCACACGAGCTGATTGAGACGGCAACCGCTGAGGTCTCTGTAAAGGAAGAAAAGGGAGAGGACAAATAGCCGCTCAATAAGGTTGTTCTGTAACATAAGAGGCCAAGTATCCAATCGCTGAAGGTGAGAGTAAAAACAGAGACGTCAGTGCTGACAATCCACTTTCTCTTAGAAGAAAGAAGCAGCTTAAAAACCACTGGCTCTTAAAAAATGTATAAACTTAAGTTCTATCTATTAATAATAGATACGAAATAATATCTATACTACCAAAAGTTTTTGAACAATAAGATTTGTAATGTTTTTTTTTTTTTTTTTAAGAAGTCTCTTCTGCTCAATCAAGCCTGCATTTATTTATACCACAGTACAGTATAAAATATATATATATATTTAAAAATTATATATTATATTATATATTATATATATATTTAAATTTTTAGCATCACACAATTATTGCTAATCATACATTTTTACAATGACATCTACATTTCTTTTCCATATTTTTTTTCACTACTGATTTTCACCTCTTAAATTTTATTCCGAATATCATATTTATCACAACTTTTGTTTGTGTGCTTTTGTCATTTCCTATATTATTGTTTCTAACCTCTATGTAACTAACAAGAGAAAAAGATTTGGTGTGCACATGATCTATGAAGAAGTCTTTGGCTCAGTGCATCACGGGTCGGAGGCGGTAGACTTCGTGCAGGGTGTTTGAGCTCCCCTGTACCTCATGAGAGCAGCGGTCCCTTCCCACCCCAGAGGCCAGACTCAACACTGAACCTGTCACAGAATGCAACCCACATCCTCTTCGAGGTTACAGGAGGAGAAACAGGCACCTTCCTCCCACTCAGATGCGCTGATTGCAGCCCCTTTTTCTGACCTGTCCCTCGGCCACGGCCTTCCCGCCCCGCCTGTCACACCGCACCGTATGTCTGCTACTGCACGTGCATCAATTAACATAAACTAAAAGCTCCAACAGCACATGATAAACAACACCACAGAGGAAGATGATGCAGAAGTGCTTGGAGCATATACCCATTCAGATTTCTAGGATTGAGTTATATATATACTGTATATATATTATAAAAAACATTGTATTTATAAGGAGGAAGAAAAAGTGGCAAAACATTTATAGTGTGTGTATACTTACATGTATGCATATTTATAGTGTGTGTATATTTACATGTATGTATGCATGTATTTTTTTACTTTTTTGACGTGCCAAATTTTTCTTCCTTGTTTGTTATTTTTCACCCTGATTGTTTTTTGGTTTTTTGATCTGCTAGATCTGCATACTTTTTGTTACATTTTTTGCTAAAACAAGAAACTTGCGTAAGTGCCAAGATTTTTTAAATACTTGCATACAATACTACAAAATATTTCTGTTTAGATTACACAGCATGCTTTTTTTTTCTTGCTTCACAAACTGAGCAGCTCTGCAAAACTCTGTACCAAAGGGAATTCATCCCAAAAAAATTAATTCAGTCATAATTTAGTCACCCCCCACATTTACTCACTCTTTATAACATGTACATAATGAGTTAAGTTTCATTTTTTGCTGGACTGTCCCTTTAAATATAAGAGATTTAAGTGGTACTTTGCATAAGTCTCAGATCAGTTCAGCTTGAGGTGAATCTCAGCGGTACTTTAGGTTTTACGAAATAAGTTTGAGCTTTTTTTCTCTTCAGTAATTGAAATACTTTGCTGTTCTGTGAGGGGCTCTCAGCATCAGCCTACAGGAGGATTTAATTTGTCCTTACTGCCCCTAGTGGAGAACAACCGATCTCATGTGCTCAGTGCAAGAAGAAGCCTTTTTAAACATCCATTCAGAAGAAGATTAAAGTGGGGAGTTCAAGTAAAATTAATCAACCTGAAGTTTTGCTAGAATCTCACTCGAAGTTTGGCCTGTGAGCGCTGGGAGTTCACTTATGAGTCATTTCAAAAGACAAAAAAAGATATAATTTGCATACAATAAAAAAAGTATCGTAATGGGGTGATAACCATCTCATGATGATATGCTTCTCTCATCCCTCTAGATTGTTGAACGCAAACTCAGTTTTCATTTGTTTTCACTTCCTCTCGTTGCCTTCTACCGTGCACCGAAACGGACGACTTAAAAGAGGCAATTAACAAATATCACAAACAACTCGTTTAGCAGACGGCAGCACAGATGAATCAAAGGCTAAACAAACCCCTATGGGCATTAAAGGCAAAAACAACAAAAAGAAAAAACCTGTTGCTGTGACATTTTGTTCCTCTCACCTCAACGCGCACCAGTCACAATGGACTGTTTTGCGGAGGTTCTGTGCTCGGATCACCATGGCGATGGCTCTCTGCCTCCCGGGCTGCCCCAGGGGGCGATGAGAGCAGGTTGCCATATAAACCCCAACCAGGACCGGGGAGGGGTTGAGACTACAGGGAGCACTGGAACAGGAAAGAAGCTCCTGCAGGACTGGACCGATGCCGTATCGCCAACCAGCAATCCCAGAGGTTCAGCGCTCAGCTTTCTCAACATTTTCCATCTCTCTGCCAGAAGATAACAGTGGCACAAACACGGGCAATTACGGGGCCGAAGGCTGCATTTCATTCATAACCTTTGAAAGGGCAGAAAATAGAACAACCGGTGAAACTCAGAACATCTGTTTGAGAGTAAATCATCTTTAGGTGACAGAGGGAAGCTGAGAAAACGCGACTGCGAAACAAAGGCCAACAGATCTGCTTAACAGATCTGGCTGTGTTGCGTCTGTTCATTTAGCTGCTGCATATTCACACTGAGCTTTTATCTGCTTTAGACTGATATTCATTATGATATTTAAGCATCGCATGATGAGTATAATATCTTAAGGGTCTACAAATAGATCAGCGAGACGTCCAAACCTGGAGCATTCAAAACAAGACAGGCAGATGATGTGTTAAACTCACCAGTAAGCTAAACACAGCTTTGTCCATGCAATCATTTAATCCTCTCAGAACTGTAATAAATACCTGACAGCAAACAAGTACACACTGCAAACATAAGTACTGGTTTAATACTGTAGAGTGCAGTATTAACAAATCTGGGCAGAAACTGCTCTTATGCACAATAAAAAATTAATTCAACATGATCCAAATTATTTTTTATCTAAAAGGTGCATATTTGTAGTTTGGAAGGTGTTTTATTTTATTTTATTAATTTTTTACATTCATGAAGCTATTTTTTAAAACCAAATAAAAACACTGTAAGTGCGATTGTTTCATGTAAAATTTCTTAATTTAATTAATTATATTAGGATAATTAACTAGCATAACTAGCTAGAATATATACATATTTTAAAAATATAGTAGCAAAATTTTCCCACCGAAATAGATTTTTAGTTTTTTTTTTTACATTCATGAAACTATTTTTTTAGATGTTTATTGAACTTTTTTCTAACTTAACAAAAACACTGTGTGTGCCTTCCTTTATTCAGTAATATTAGAATAATTATCTACAACAATCCTCATATATTTCTGACCTCATCTGCAATATTATCAAACTTTAATTAAAATTAAAATACAATTTAACAAAAAATTATGTTGCACCTACAGTTTAAAAACATTATTTAACATAATGTAGTCAGGTTGATTCAGTGTAGTGTAATGTAATGTAATGTAATGTAATGTAATGTAATATAATATAATATAATATAATATAATCAACATTTTAAATAATACCTTTTTTAATAAAATTTTTTTAATAAAAGTTAATTTAAAGGTTTTACAGCTAAAGCCCAAGTTACCAGACAAAACCTTTTTAGAGTGAAGAAAGCATCAGTTCATACACTTCAGGCATCTAGGAGGGCTCTGTAAGTGCTGCTGGGGGTACGGCTCATTCTGTGTCCCAGTGCAACCAGCAGGGAGGGGTGTGCATGTGCCTTTGTCCCCAGTAACCTTGGCCAGTGTTAGGATTACCTTGCATTTACACTCACTGCTCCTTCTTTCCTTAAGACTTATTAAGAATGATAATGAGCTCGGAAAGGGGCAGTATGTCCCTTTCTCTGTCTTGTTAGCTCTCTCTCTCTCTCTCTCTCTCTCTCTCTCTCTCTCTCTCTCTCAACCCCACCCCCCAACTGTTTCTCTCGCTCACCTCCTCCTGCATTGAAAGGACCCAGGACAAATTACTAAAAAGGCCATTTTCATCTATGAAGTGAAGGCTTAAATCGATACTTATTCCATGCCTTCAAAATCAAGCCTATATTACTGTTGTCAGTGTGATTTGTTTATTTTTGCTCAAATATATGCATGCTCTTTCTGTCAAGGAGAAATGCTCAGGATGCAATTCACCTTGAACCTCAATTATATTAGATTTCCCTACTGGTTGATCAAGCATGCAAAGAGGACATTTCCAGTGCACTAAAACAAAAATAATAATGACTATTAAACAAACATGAGGCCTACGCACGCCAGCGTGTTGAGAACGGAAATTTTTACAAGGATCACAATAGTGTGAATACAGACACCAAATCATTACAGCCAGCAATTTACAAAGTGGTGGTGTAAAAAAAGCAATTGCATTACATCTCGAGAGCTGTCAAGCACAGCGCAGAATCATGAATGTGCATTTAAACACAAGGGTTATGGGTTCAAAGCCAAGGTCAGAGAGACAAAGAAAACAGGTCGCAGGTAGCACCAGCTCCTTGACACTTGCAGTAAATCAGCAAAACCTCAAATATAGCTTTTGAAGTTGACTGAAAAAGGAATGGTTTACAGAAAAAATATATGTATGTGCCGAAAATGTGCTCCCATTCAGGCCATCCAAGATGTAGATGAATTTGTTTTTTCAACCGAATAGATTTTGAGAAATGTAGCACTACATCACTTGGCCACCAGTTAATGGGTGCCATCACAATGCGAGTCCAAACAACTGACAAAAACATCACAAAAAAAAAAAGTTAAATAATGTTCCACCCAACTTCAGTCCATCAATTAAAGTCTTGTGATGGGAAAAGCTGCTGGAAACAAATCCATCAACATTTTTCATTTTAAAATGCAAGTCCTCTATCCATAATATGGCTTTCAACAGTGAAAGAGTTGTTTCGTCTAAATCAGGAGCGAGATATGCACAGACCAAAACCATTCTAAACAAATGCGTTAGTGGATTTAGATGTGAAAGGGCAACAGGGGATGGGATTTTTCACTGGGGGAAGTATTATGGACTAGTATTTTGGCCAGAAGTGATGTTTAAAGTTAAACAACTTAATGCTGAATTTATTACAAACATGCAGCTTTTCGCTTCACAATACATTAATTGATGGACTGAAGTCATGTGGATTATTGTAATGTTTTTATCAGCTGTTTTGACTCTCATTCTGACAGCACCCATTCACTGCAGAGGATCTACATTTCTCTACTAATTTACATCTGTTCTGACCAAGAAACAAATTGATCTACATCTTGGATGGCCTAAGGGTGAGTAAATTTTCATTTCTGGTTGAACTATACCTTTGAAGACATCACGGAAACTCCACTAAAACTCTCTCTCTGCTACTTACGTGCATAATGTACAATCACCATTGACGGCATACACTCCAGCACAACTTAACAGTGGTCAAAAGTTAAAGGACAAACAGCAGGGATGGAGATGAAGAAGTGAGGAAGAGAATATTCAAGGCAGATGGATCCTGAGACTGATCAACACCTGTAAAACTGCTCTTGACAGTTGGAGCTGGATGGCTGTCCAGATGGAAGCACGTCTCTGGGCACGAGCCACATGCCACCACATTCCACAGACACGTTGTAGATCAACACTGTGGGACGGTGCCCCAAGCCAAGCTTGTCCCTGACAATTTCCACATTAATAACCAATTACAAGCAACCGGTGAAGATTTCGAATGTGTTCAGTGCTTTTCAAAAAGCTTTAATAATTTGACTTCTTAAGCTTTTTATAATACACTGAATTCATTCATTATTGTAATCATCAGACACAGAGCCTCGTCATTTGAATGAGACCCAGACGCACAAAAAAGGCCACCCTCACACATTAATTACTTATTAAATATGTATAATTTTTCATAACGACACCAAAAGCATAATGTATGACACGCAAACACACAGACAGTGGGCACACATCACACACGAAACGCTCAGGGCACAAAAACACTTACAGTCTAAACATCAAGGTTTCTGTTTACCTTCTCTTGGATATCACAGGCATTTAAAACACGAGATGCTTCCCCTCAACTGATTGGCTTACTGGAGACAGGGAGGGAGAAAGAAAAGAGAGTAATTAATTACTTATGTGAACCATTGCATGAGAAAGACAATAAACCTGCCTGGTCGCCATGGATATGACATATTTGCTCAGAAAACAACACAATAATTAGCAAAGCAGAAAGATCCAGCGAGAATATGCGAACTCTGGGGTTTAAAGTGGCAGTGATCTTTTTACACGCTACTGCTTTCAGACACAACACAGCAAATAGAGCACAAACAAACATAATAGAATGAAAAACACCTTACAAATTAATGCCACTAAAAAAAAAAGTTAGACAGTGCAAGCTGTAGTAAACACTTATTATTACAGTAAATAAATCCAAAAGGAAAAGGGAAAATGCTATAACATCATTTTAAAATATTGTATAATTATATAGTTATACAGTAGTGTGTTTCTTAAATGTATAGGACAAACAACACATTAGTCTTCTTGAAACTATAAAAAGCTGAGTTATACTAATTATGTACTTAATGCACAATTATTTTGTGGATATATTGTCATTTCTATAGCAATTTAAGCATTATGTGTAACATGAACAGTGTAATGTAAGGTTTTGCCCTATGTCAGCGATAAACTGAATTAACAATCAAAGCAGAAAACAAGTGACAACCTTGCTGTTGTCCTCTAATGACTTAATCAATTCATAAAATATTCTGAATTAAAATATCTAACCATTCATTTATGATTGACAGCATGGGAAATTTATAATCACTTATTATTTTATTAAATTTAAATTATTAAATAAAAAAAAATATCTAGATTTAACTGTTAAAAATAAATGGGACAAGCATGACGTTCTGCGACTACAACCAATTAAGATTGAATCTCCTTGGGGAACCAAAAAAAAAAACGCTGCAGGGTCTAAAATTAGTTATTGTTATAATTATGAATAATAAATATGTAATAATAAAAGTTTCAACTACTTCAAAGTTTCAATAACAAAAACTAAAACAAAAAAGTTTTAAGCTAAATACAAACCTTGCGTTTGCGTGTGCAGGAAACCATAGCAACAGTAAAATAAACAAAACAAAATGGACTATAATATATGTATATATATATATCATTGATAAACCGTGTCATAAAGTACTGGCATTATCTATTACTTTATTTACTTAACACAAACATATCAAAAAAAAAAAAGTTAAGGTGCCACAAATAAAACTAAATTCCAGTCACTTGCAGCCATTATTAAATAACCGTAGTCAGTTATTATATATATATATATATATATATATATATATATATATATATATATATATATATATATAATGTATATGTACACATTATTATACACACACTCTCACACACACACACACACACACACACACACACACACTCAGTACATACTTCACTAGCCTAGTGCTTTCACTTTAAACTCTCGTGGCTTGCACCTGTTAGTGCACGATCACTTTAAGGGTATTTAAAGCTTTTATAAAAGCTCCAAAATCAAACACTCTTTCATTTTACACTTATATTTGCATTACCTAGAATGACATCAAAGAAGAAAAAGCACTACGGCTTGTACTGTATCAAAATACAGTATGTGTCAAAGACGCGAGAGATAAAGACGTCGCATCTCGGCGTTTTAAGCATTAATAACTGAATACCGAGCGGGCAGATAAGGACAAGCAAGTCACGGGATATCGGAAGCGATCAGAAAGTTGTGAACTACTTATAGACACGTCGAAAACAGCGCACGAATCCCCTGAACCGGTCCGCGTCTGTCCCGCATGTAATAAGTGATTGTAGGTGAGCAGAGTTTCAGTTCTCACGTAACGTTAACTGACGCGTTCCGTTCAAAAAGGAGCTTTTTATTAGAAACGCAAGCGTTGGATTAAACACAAGCGATGTATTGTATCGTCAACACCTGGTCGTATTAAACTCATTGGAGTCATAAACAAATAGTTAGGACAGATAAGTGAGATGTGTGGTTCATCCAAAAACAGCAGTCTTACCTGTAACGTTACTTCCTGGCTTTTCCGCGACTTTCCAACTTAGAACAAATGTTGTGTGTGAGGTGGATGACAAGGGAGCATGCGTGATCAAAGTTGCCTCATTTTTTTCATATTTTTTTTTTTTTCTAGTGTTGTTATTATTGGATTTTCCTATTTCTAACATAGGGTGGGTCGCTCGGAAGATGTGCCCTGGAGAGCCGCTTCAGAGTGGGAAGAGGAATCCTTAATTGAATATCTCAGTTAGCGCAGTAAGTGAGCTGGAAAACACGGAACGGATTCTACATATCCGCCCTGTCAGGTTGATTGCAATATGGTATTGATTTGAGTTTGATTATTGATTTAGATACATTTAAACTCCTTTAACAAGCATTGTAGAAATAAAAAAGGAACATTTAAAAGTAGCATTTTAACTTAATTTAACTTGTTAACTAATTTTAGCATATTCAACTGTTCTCTGTAATCACTTTTTACCAAAAAGGTGCAAATTCTCATGCTGGTGTGTCGCCGAAATGTGAGCCCGTCAAGGGCTGTTGTTGTTTCAGAGAAGTTTCACTTTTTTAGGTAGAAAAAAATACCCCAGCGTTAAAATGACCCAGCACCTGGTTAAAAATATTTAAAATAATAATAATAATAATAATAATAATAATAATAATAATAATAAAATGACCCAACAGACTGAAACCAGCATTTTTTGTGTGTGTTTTACAAAAAAAAAATCAAGTGGATTTTTCAATTATTAAATATATTTTTTTAATATATATTTTTTTTACATATGGAGACATTTTACAAAATGACAATGACAAATGACAATTACCTTTAGTGTCATTTATAATTTTTATCAAAGCAATTTTTTGCATAATAGACAATCATGAAGGTCATAACACAAAATAAACTCAAGGGACAGAAAGAGCTGTGATAATGTATTTCAAACCTGAACTTCTCCTTATCTAAATTCTGCGCTCTTGTGTATTATTGACAAACAGATTATTGCTAATTAGCAGTTTTGTGATGTGCCCTGCTTGACATAAAAAAAGAATAAGGGGTAATCAATAGTATAGTCAACTAGCAAGGTAAAGCTCTGAGATCTGGCAAAACCAACTTTTGCAAACATTTTGCAGCTGAATCAACAACAATAATATATAAGATGTAAAAAATACTTCTAGTCCTTTTAATTCAAAATTTTATTTTATACTTTATTTCACTTTATATATATATATATATATATAAAATGAAATAATAAATAAATATCAGTGTAATAATAAATAAATATCAACATTGTCCAGCCTTTTTTTAGAAGTGTCTTTACTTTTAAATCTTTTTTTAATGACAATATAAAGATAACCTTTCACATTTTTAGCTATTAAAGTAGAATAAAATTATATTTCATATCAGCCGCTTGATAAATATTGAAAGACATGTTCATAGTTCAAATCCCCATCCTATTATTGCCTGTGGGATACTGTTACAAACGGTACATATTTAATGATGAAATAGCCCCACAAGCCCACAATGTTCAGAGGTAAAGCTCATGTTCTGCGGTTCAGACTGTTGGGTTCATCACTTTTAAATGGTTGGTTTGAACATCATGTTACACAAAAGAACTTCTCTGAGGTAATGCAAGAACCATGAAAGGAACATGCAGAAAAATGTATAGCCTTGTGACTGATAAAGCTTTTTATTATCAGTCACTTTGCAACTTAATGGGAAGCGGTCTTGAAAAAAATATTCAATTCCCTATTTTAAAAGCGAATGAGATGGTTCCAAAATTCAGAACAGATTCTGCTTGCCCTTCAGTCGATTCCCCTGATGGTGCAATACTGTGATACAGAATAATTATGTAGTAAGAAAGAGCAAAAATCAATACATTATTCTGCAGATCACTTGATTCAGTAATGACTAGTACAATTATTGCCATCCATTGATTCATTAGAGCGGCTCTCAAGGGCAGACCCAACAAACCCTTAGCCTTCTGACTTCTTCTCTAGTGCCATCACTAATTATGAAACATTAAAAGCTAATCGCGATGTAGGACAAGGTTAGAAGAGCCATACTGCTAGGTGGAACCACTTAAAGCAATTCATTTCCTTCTGTCCACATATTTGGTTAATTTTTTCTTTGAAGTCACCGGTCCTCGCCATTAGAAGGCGGAAAACAACACAGCTAGTGCAAACGGGAACTTCCAGCAGCAACATTTTTAGCATGACATAAACAGGAATATTTTGTCATCAAAAAGGGCAGGTTAAATGTGTTTCTATTAGGTGTCTGTTGCTGCCTAACTGGAATGGGAGGGGTGTATGAATAATTGGAACAAAGAGAATACTTTTAGTACATTCCATGCAAACCCAGCTACGCAAACAACTGCACAAACAGACAATAGAAATTGACAAACTGATGAATATCACTCCTAACGTCTGCATTGACAAAGTGATAAAGCACTGTCCATATGGCCCTGCTGACATGTAAGCATTTTTAATGTGAGGACACCTTTGCCCTACGCAAGCAGAAAGCCTTGACACTGGATTCAGTGACTATAATCACCTCTAACATAATGAGCTTTAACACGTTGTCTCCTCTCAGTCGCATTGCATGAATGATACACCAAAAGAAGACACTAAGCTTAAAATATTAGGTGTTTGCTGCAACTTAAATGGGAGTGACAGATATGAACATTGCAAGCAAATCCCGGGCCGTTTGTTGCTCTGTCACCAAATAAACAAAGAGCTGAGATAAAAGGGGTTAATTTTGACCACAAATTAAGATGAGGGTTTAAAGCACCATACAGGTCATAATATGTAACATAAATATTCTATATATAGTACAGACTAAATGTTTGGAAACATTACTATTTTTAATGTTTTTGAAAGAAGTTTCTTCTGTTCATCAAGCCTGCATTTATTTGATCAAAAATACAGAAAAAACTGTAATATTGTGAAATATTATAACAACTTAAAATAATAGGTTTCTATTTGAATATACTTTTAAAAAAAAATTATTCCTGTGATGCAAAGCTGAATTTTCAGCATCATTACTCCAGCCTTCAGTATCACATGTAACATCCAGTCTATCACATGATCATTTAGAAATCATTCTAATATTCTGATTTAGTTTATTTAAAATTCTAATAATATATATTCTAAAAATATATTTTCTTTACTATCACTTTTTATCAATTTAACACATCCTTGCTGAATAAAAGTATTGATTTTATTTAAAAAAAGAAAGAAAAAAAATTACTGTCCCCAAATTACTGTCCAGTGGTGTATATTGTTATTACAAAATATTTATATTTTAAAAACAGAGCTTCTTTTTTTTTTTTTTACTTTTTATTCAAAGTATCCTAAAAAAAAAAAGTATCACATGTTCTAAAAAATATTAAGCAGCAGAACTGTTTCCAACTTTGATAATGAATCATCATATTAGAATGATTTCTAAAGGATCAATGTTTTTTTGATACCTATCCTCAGACAGATCCCTGTTAGAGCATAATTAAGGTCGACTGAGAAACTGACTGGCATATCGTGGAAGGGCAGGCAACTGGCATTTACCTTAATTAGATAAAGATATGTACAAGCAATGTCCTCTAGAAGCAGAAGCCTGTCTTCCAGCCGGAAGTCAGAAGTGCTGGCAGCTGCCTGTGCTCGGTAAATAAGGAGCAGCTTTGTGAGTTGATGGGCGAATAGAGGGAGGGAGAGAACAAGGTGGAGACAGAGGAGTTTAACTGACTGGGCAGCTGTTATAATTCTATCCCTTCTTTGCTGACTTAAGTTAATGCTCTCTTCAGCCTTTGGGTTGTTTTATTAATATCACTAGTCTGCAGTATTCCTTACATATTAAGCATGCAGGGCCTTTAACAGGTGTTTAAGTAACCTAGCATATAAAAACACTAAATACTGCCACTAATGTTTGGGAACCCCCCTGTGTAACAATGTGTTCTCCCTGTTCAATTATTTGTCCCACTCACACACAATAACAGGTAGGTGGTCACTTCCTTAATCACTTACTCAGGAAATGAAAGTGTGGAGCCTCGTCTGCACATTATAGTATCAAATCAAAACAAAAACCCTTGCATGTGTGCATCAGAGAACGCTGTATTCAATTATTTGAAACTCTCAAAACATGCATATTATTAAATGCAAGCATAAGTCCAAATCTTAGCACACATATTTAGAACCTTTGTCTAGAGTATAATATAAATCAGTGGTTCTCAGCTGGTCATGACCTAATAAAAGGGAGTATCAAACACTTCCCGTACCTTTTGTTATTGACGTCAATGGCTGTGAATCCAATCAAGCTCTACACCAGAGGTTCAACTGGTACATAGCAGCCCAAAAATGGGTTGCAAGTCCATTCTGATAGGGTCACGGAAATAATATGTAAATAATAAACTGCAACTAAGCATATAATAGTGCATAGTTAGGATAGCAACATAAAAAGGCTTATTAACTTTGAAGGGAGGAGAAAATGCTTTCAATATCTTTCGTATTTGGCAACAAGCATCCAATCAAACTCTCTTGATCTAAATTCACAGTAGCCAAATTAGGCAGATGCCAATATAGGAAAAAAATAAAAATAAATACAAAATGCCAATACTTGGTTTTAAAGTTAAGGTGTGCTACTAGTGTTACCAAACAGAGCTGCAAAAATCATAACACTTAAACCTGACTGCTATTGGTTAGCCAAAAAGTCAGTCCCAGTGTCTCATCATTGACTAAGATGCTCAAACAAACAAAACAATTGAAATGCATTTAAGTGCTACAAGTGAATTCGGGCATGACAGCATTGTAATGTAAAAATGAAAATGGATAATCGTTTTTTAAATTTGCTACTGATCACATAAGCGAGTTAATTACATATCATAAGGGTTCTAAAAGGTTAAGTTTAAGTGAGTGTTGGATGATGAAAAAGACTATGTGAGAAAATAGGGGAAATTAGTATGCACATTTAAATATCGACCGATTTTGAGTAAAAAAAAATAAAAATCAAAAGAGAAATTTAATATCAGTAAATAACCAATAAGGTAGCAATATTTTGTGCATGCTTAATACAAAGTTATCCATCCATCCATTAATTCATTAATTTATTGATTGATTGCAAGAAAAGCAACAAGAAAAATATAAAGATTACAGAGGTAATCGAAGTGTAAAAATAGAAGAAATAAGCATGCATACTTACATTTTTAATACTGGATAAATTATAACAACCAAAACAGCATTATTAACAATGAGCAATACATCTGTGCCAGCTTTTATTAATCTTTATGAACAATAGTTAATAAAAATACAAATGTTCAGTGTTAGTTTATGTTAGCTCAAGTCCATTACATAAAATACTAATAATAACTCTAACAAATGAAATAATATTATATTTTAATAATGTATTAGTAAATGTTTTAATAAACACTAACTGAGATTAATAAATATTTTATTGTTAGTAACTAATGTGGATAACTAATGTTAACAAACCGTAAAGCATCACCAAAATCTCTAATGCTGATATGATTATAATATATTGTGCATCCCTATTTGTAAGTGCCTCGGTGTTTATATGGGGTCTGCAAATTAAGCTGGGAAAGCATAAACTACTGTTACATGCAAATAATGACATGCACAGTTTTGTACGATAAACAACTTTGCAACCGTGTTGGAAGAGCACCGTAAAATCTGGGTCCTGAAACAAAAGCAGCGATATAAACAGTGGCACCATTTGAAAAGAGACCAGTGCTCCGTGTTTATTAATACTGTCTACCAACAATGCTCGTCATACAGCCATATGGTGCTGATAAGATATCTGGGCACAGAGTTAAAATCTAATTTTAATAAATTCTTAATCAGCTTGTAGGATACTGAAACAACATAGTTAATGGAAATGTGTGGAGTCAGCGAGGTCTTTTGCAGTCGTGGTCTTTAATAAGATTTGAGAGGCATTACAACAACACAGCAGTCAATGTCACGTTGAGCTGCTCTCTCTGTCTGTAACTCAAGTGTGGAAAAAAAGGAAGAGGAGAGCGGCGGGCGCAGGAAGGAAAACATGGTCATCTGTTTCAAAAGAGACGGAATGTGATCTCTGGGGGAGAGAGTTGCCGACGCTGTATATCACATATCATCTTCTCTGATCATTCACGCTTTCTAATTACTGAAGGTGAGGAGGGCCATAATTTTAGCGTATTTGTTTTGCATCACTGCAAAAATAGAAAATGAGGGCTTGCAGAGCTGTACCAATTTACTTCATTTCGACCTTGATTAAAAGAAAATTAATTGCCACATCTCTCATTATGTTGCGAGCGGCATTTGATGACTGGAATGGAAAAACTAAAAAAATAAAAATAAATAAAAAACAAGACGCACAGCCTCACTGGGAGTGCAAGCTCGACCCGCGCATTCAGGAGACAACGCATTCTTTTAATGATGAAAATAAACAGGCCTTTTAACACAAGCATCACAAGACAATGTCAAAGATATTAGTCTTAATATCACAGCGGTTTTCTTCATGGTGCTTAACAGCGGAAGAGACCTTGTAACTTTGCCATTCTGTCTGGCACATCCTTTGCAAAACACAATTAAATCTTTGAACCGAGTTGCACTAAGCTTTGTTAAGTTAAGGAGACAAGCCACTGAGCAGAACTTTATGTTGACTGGCAAAACAAGAAAAGATGAGACAGGATCTAAACAGATCACCATATGAGGACTATGAAACAAGACAAGCTCTGCACAAAGTCTATACATATTTGAACACATTAAAAATCTATTAATACAAAGCTCATAATTATTTTGATGTTATGGCAGATAAACAGATAATGTTTGGAAATAGTTTGGAAAACTAGTTAAAAACTAGTAAAAAATGTAAAAATTATAATTTAGATGTTCAGAAGATTACATTTAACATTATTACTGTTGTTAAAGATTAACTTTTGATGACCATTAAATAGGTCATCTAAATGTAAAATAAATGAAAATGAGCATGTACAATTAAATATCTAATATAGAAATATGGTAATAAAAATAAAAATATCCCAAGTAGGATTCAGAACATGGTTATTATAGTTAACTAAAACCATAAATAACATTTTCATAAAATAAAATGGTATGGCGTTTTTACTAATATTTTTGTAAACTCGTTTTATTTCACCTTACCAATGTAATATTTTCATTGCGTTTACTTGATGTACTAAAATAGCTACAAATAAAAATTATTCGAAACTTTTTTAAATGACAAAATAACTAAAATTTTACCATTAAAAACAGAAAATATAAAAAGAAATTCTATATGAAAATATTATATGTTATATTTTCTCTATAAAACATTGTAATAGTATCTCAAAGATACCAAAATAAGACTGATTCAGAAGGTCATGTGATCTCAACACGGTGTCCCCATGAGGTGATCTGCTCCACTGAACCCCTAGAAAAACATGCTGGATAACATGAGTATCAGGTTTTCCAAAAGCTTGTGGAGTTCCTGCAGCCATTAAAGTATAAAGTGGACAAACTAATACTAGGAATTCCATGTACATTTCATATTAAATTAGTAAGGAAACCCAAAATATAAACACTTCCAGACTTCTGAACTCCATTTTGCTCAATAAACTGTTTTCCATGTTTCCATACTTCAGATTCAACTATTTTCTGTGTCCTTTTTTCTTTGTCTGAATGTATAAATCCCTTTTCACCCCCTTTCCTGGTATCCTCCCCGTTGGATAAGCCACCATATGTCTGAAAGGATCAACTTTGAAAGTTTTCTGTAAGCGTGGTGTATGATTACACGAGAATTTCTCACAGACAGGGATCTCCAGAAGGAAAATGCTAAATGCTATTTTAGAAATGAAATCCTCTTTCATGCGTCTGCACCTGTCTCCCTCTGAGAACCCAGAGAGCAGATGCCTGATGGGGGAGTTTCGCCCGTGCGCACACCTCATTCTGAAATATTTATTCGCTTCTGACACTCTCCGATAGGGGGTGAGACAAAGGGTGCTCTGTGCCCCGTGCATTTGGTCTTGTATACTAATCTCTCATTTGACGTGGAGCTGTTTCAGCTGTTTATCTCCTCACTGAATCATTAGCCACATTCAGAGTTTTGTCCAATCAAACTCCCATCGAGCTCCCAATGTAATAATTCATAACACACTTCAATCAAATAATATTATGCACCCTTAAATTAATTAAATGCAAACTTCATTTATTTACCTCTACTATTACTGTGTAAAGGAAGAACCAAGATAAGACAGACATGGCTCTGATGCATTTCCTGATGGAGGGGGACTAGCAAAAAAACCACTGAGTGCTAATGCACAGCTTTAGCAACTAGTCATATACTGCTAAAATATATAGCTTGAATGCACTGGGTAGATATGCCTGCCTATAATGCATAATTGCTCACTGATTGGTGTACAAACTATAGATGTGATCATACATGTAACTTTAAATATACCATGTTTATCCTAAGAAAAAATTATATTGAACAAGACAAACAATTTGGTTCATCATTGTATCATGTTCAAATGTTTACATATACCCTTGTTTCTTTCTGTGCTGCTTTCTTGGATCTCAATATCACTGAGCCACTATGGGGAACGTGAAGGGCATGATGGGAAAGAAAGATCTTAAGAATGAAGGGAATGTGTCATTCAGTTATTATTTATACTGTAGCAAGAGATGCAAAGATCAAGGCAGTCCTCAAAAATAAAATTTAGATAAAATCATAATTTTATTTCTATTATACACAAAGTATATAATATGGGTAAAGATGAGACACTGCATGTTGGTGTCCACTTCTAATTAAATTTATAAAAGTTATTTTAGATAAATATATAATATTATAATATTATTATCATATTAAATTGAATATGATTTATATTTATATATATATATAGAGAGAGAGAGAGAGGGAGAGAGAGAGAGCATATTAAATGGCAGTAAATAAAAAAAACTTTTTTAATGTTTCAAATTATATTTCGAAAATAGCAAACTGTTCCATCATTATTCAGTGTAACACATAAGACTATATATATATATAAATGAAACAACATACATATTTTGACCTGTATTTATTTGACCTGTAATACATAACAGATTATATTATATAGGGTCTTTTAATGTCATATAATGATTATTTTTTTAAACATGCCAATCATGATTTTTTGGTAGGCCTATATATATTACTTTTTTAAATAGGAAAATTACTTGTTTAAATAAGAGGGATCATAAAAAATTTAACAAATGTTATTATATATCTTTACATAGCTTTTATCATTTTTTTAATGATCCCTCTTATTTAAACAAGTAATTGTCTCATTTAAAAAAAGTTATTAATTATTAAAAATATATATTTTATTATATATATGATATTATATACAGTTGAAGTCGAAAGTTTTCAAAACTGAGGGATTTAACTGCATCATGGTTTCAAGATTCATTAAGAGCTGGGGGTGGAAACCTTTTGAATTTAAAGATCAGGGAAAATGTAATTTGTGTAATGAAAATGTTTGTCTTCTTGGAAACATGTAAGCATCTTCTGTAATTTCTGAAAGACAGTACTAAAGGAAAAAACATGATATTTAGGCACAATAAGAAAAGATTTACACATCTTCAGTCTGTTCAAAAGTTTTCACCTCTTAATGTATGGTTTATCCTTCTGGAGCATCAGTGAACATTTGAACCCTTGAGTCCTTCACTTGCCCGTGTGAAAAGATGGATCTCAGAATCATACAGTCATTGTTGGAAAGGATTCAAATACACAAAAATGCTGGAAAACCAAATAATTTGTGGGACCTGAATGATTTTTCTGAAGATCAGTGGGCAGTTTAACTGTTCAGGACAAACAGGGACTCAAAAAAAGTCAGCTGTTGATCATTCAGGTGACAACACAGAATCAAGTGTGTGCAAAAGTTTGTACAGATTCAATTTGATAAATCTAGCTATTATTTTCTCTTGTGGACTATATGTAAACATATTTTATGTGAAATATCTCATTCAGGTCAGCACAAAGTATTTATATACACACAGTATATATATATATATATATACACACACAATGTATCTTTATGAAAAGTGTTGTAGAATTGCTTGCAGGTTGTGTAAATGTATCATGTGGTGTGTAGTTGCTCAAGTTCATGCCAGTCATTCAAGGTGAGTTATGACAGCTCAGTGGTTCTGACCGTAGCATACCAAGTCATTACAGGCAGAATGGGAGGCATCTGAATAATTAATCAAAATAATGTAAAATAATCCAACAAACCTTCCCTCTCTCTCCCTCACCTGTTTGCTGCCCTCAGACTGCAACAGATCTGCTGCGAGGGGAAATGAGGTGCCCTCTTTACCATTTGAAGGGGTTACCATTACCCAGCTTATGCCACTTTGTTAATACAAAGACAGATGAAGTGCTAGACTCAGCTGAAAACGCTCTAGTGGAAATATTGAACGTTTTCTTGCCGAGCAAAATGGAAAAATGTGATCAGAATGCAGAGAAATCATGTGCTTTGAGCGTCCACCACATAAAAGCATATGTGCCTGTTCTGTAAATGATGCAAACATCGTAATGTGGTCAGTGGTGAGCTTTAAAGGAGCTGCTCGTAGCACTTACAGTCCATCTGCCATGGGCATTAGACTTCTATTGAACAGTCCACGAGTCTGCTGAGAGAAAAGGGAATCATTTTCTTCTAGTCCGTAGATGGGAAGGTATACGAGTGCTCATGGGGAGGCGGTTTGGATATCGTCATGGAACATATGGTTTGAGCGCAAGCATGTATAAGCTACAAGAGAAGGTCTTCATTGATCCTGGAGCTTTTCTCTGCAAATTCTGTGTATTAATCATGAATACGGCTGCCTCACTCTACCGTGCCCAACTTTAATGGGCCGACTAAAGGCCTGATACGTGAGTAAGGCCAAGCAAGGGCAAGCGTGTTTTGTGTAAAACAAACTAAGGCCAGGAGTCATGCACCGCTTTGGAAGGTAATAGTCAGTGGTTGATGAAGGTCTCTATTTTAGATAGCAGTAAATCCCCTCTCCTTTGCTCCCAACCCCCTCTTTTCAGATATCAGCCCTTGAAAGTGTTCAGTTTTAGGACACAGGGAGGTCACACCTGTTGTGGAACTTGATAGAAGGCTTATTTATAAACTTTCAGCCCTCCAGATTCTTCCTACAGAGAAAATGCTGACATACACAGGGGAGGCCGGAGGGGGTGTGTGGGGTGAAAAGCGTGTTTATGAAAAGTACACCAACTGGAAAATCCATAAAACTCTGAAATGATGAAATTAACAAGCAATCCGATCGGGTTTCCTCAGGACCGGCGAGGGAAAGTGTGGCTTTTCAGTCTCCCGTTGAAAGGAGAATGACGGAGAGAATACTGGAAGTTCCTCTTCGTTTTAATTTAGTTAAGACATCGGATTACTATTAACCTTTTTAAAAGACCATACTGAGTTATACGAGGGACGCCTTATAACGGTCGGTCGAATAGACCGGCCAGTAAATGTCAGAACTTTCTGAGACAAATTCACTGTAAAGAAGAACTTCAATAGCAGTAGCTAATTTGTGTGTTAAATTCCCCAGCAAACAAAAAAGCAAAGCCAGTTGGGGCCAGTTAAAGGTTCTCCTAATATATTGCCTAAATTTAGGCTCGGAGTTATGTCCTATGGGACATTTGGATGGGATCATTTGACGTATGAAAAGTTCTGCAAATGCTGTGTGGATTTACAGTATAAGGGTAATATTATGGTGGAGAAGACCTCCAGCCCGTGACAGATAGCCTGACAGGTGTTCGAGGAGGCAACACAGTGTCAAATGAACCTCTCATTTAGAAATGTGAAAGTTGCTGACTTTTTTAAACCTCAAGTAACATGTTTCCTAAAAGTAAGATCTGATAATGACTAAAATCGGCTTCCTTGTCTTGTGATCTGTTACGCCAAACCCTGCCGAGACAAAGACAGACAGATGGAAATGCTTTCAGACGTGCCGTCACAAACTTTTCTTTTTCCTTCCCATATAAGACAGAAAAAGATGCATAGATGTCTGACATTGATACATCCAACTGCGTAATCAAGCTCGCTCGGAGCTGATCTGATTGCACCTGTGTAGCCATTTTTAACATTCGCGATCAACTTTAGTGGATTAGTGTCTAATTGACTTGCAATATGTTATCACATTCACAGCAAAGAGCAGACTCTGGGAATCTTAAATAGAAAAATATGAAGAATGTTCTGATTCTATAAAAAAAAAAATAATAATAATTTCAATGCATTTACATTCAAAGAAACTTTTAGTTTTTTCAAAAACATTCACGTTTTTTTCGCTTGCAAATGTACTGCTTTTGCAAAGAAACCCTACATTCTCACACAAAACATCTCTTCCTAATGTGAAAGTATTGATTTCTGCCAATAAAATGTTCAGTTCTCTCACAAAACATTTGCATTCTCTTGCAAAATTATCGCACTGCACCAAGAAACTTTGGCACAAAACATTTGTCTTCTTTTGCAAAAGTTTCTCAGGGGGACACAAATGGTTTCTGAGTGAATGTAGGAATTAGACTGTCTAAAGGATTGATAAACACATTGATGCAACTTCCACATTAAGCAGTGAGACAAAAAGCACCTGAGATATCTCTGTTCTGCTACGATATGCAAACATTAGTAAACTTCCTATCAGTTCTAAGCACAACACAGAGCACAAGTAAAAAGACACCCTGACTTTATTATGGAGATCTGGATATGAAATTACTCACCTGTGCCAATACCACTCAATAAAACAGATATTCCCAATGACAGGAAGTGATACTTTGCAAATTGATGGCACAAACCCGATTGCATTGCAATGAGTTCTCTGCTGACAGCATGCAGAATAGTTTTGGCTTTAAAAAATGGTGGTACCCTTTAAGGTGACCCCCCCAGAATGCATCTTATGAAATTACAACAGACAGAAATCCATTTGCAACTGTGCCTTAACACTGAGATTACATTGTTACTATAGAGTCTTCCTAGAAATTAATTTGGAGGTTCATTTTGTATATTATTTGAATGGAGAGTGGTAGGAAAATTAAATCTCAGCTTCAAACATTCCTGTGAATGTTATGTTATTTCTGCAGGGGTTTCTGGGAAGAAAAACTGCCAGCGCCCGATTATACTGCAGACCTGCGGCAGTTATGACGACTTTTGAATCGCAGTTGCCTGGGATTCCAGACTAATGATTGGAGTACGATTCGAAATTATTTCTCACAAGATCCTAATGTTTCATTCCAGTCGATGTGCAATCTCACGTCCAGGGATCACTCAAATGATGTGAAGACATTACATGATTTAGGTGAGCGTGTACTGGTACACTTTGCACTTGAAGACAACAGCTCAATTGCCTCAAGGGCTATTTGACCTTGGAAAAAAAGCGCTATCATTTTTACATGGACCTTAATTACTCTTTCATCGATCAGCATCTCCTTCTCATCTCCAGATTTTCATGTCAACGTGAGATATCCTGACTTTAATGTTTTTATATAACTACTGGTGAAATGATTTTAGACAGTAACCACAAGAACAGAGAGAACGTTCACAAAGGAATGGTCATCTGACATTCTGTGCATATTGCACATAATATTCAGGATCTGGCAAATTCTCCATGCACATTTAAAATATCATCACAAAGTGGAAAGATTAAAAATCCAGCAGCCAAAACAATCTAGAATGGTGTCCTTCTACACAAAAAGTTAAATAGCCAGAAACATTCTTCTGCCAAATCCCCTGAAATATAGAGCCTGTAATAGTTAATAGTTTTATTAATTTGTAAAACTAGAGGACAGAAATCAAGTTAAATTCATTCACTTTCGTTAGGTGTCATGAATTAACAATGAATCATTTTTATACAGTATTTCTTAATGTAGGTCACTGTTAATTTATAAATATTCTATTGTTCATTACTAATTCATGCTCTGGATTACTTAATAATGCTAAATTTTACAAATCAGTGGTTTTTTTTTCTTTAAAAAACAGTCAAGTAAAGTAATTATGCATCGAATTGATCAAAAGTGACAGTGAATACATTTAAAACATTACAGATAAATTCTGTTCATTTAAACATTCCATTTATCAAAGAATCATGAAAAACATGTTTCAACATTGATTAAAAAAAAGAAATATTTGTTCAGCACCAAAATGCCATTATTAGACTGATTTCTTATGAGCATTATAATACCCAAAGCATTAACTAATGTTAATGAATTAAACCTGAGCATGAAGTGTTATTCATTCACTGAAGAAGTGAGGAAGCTTAAGCCACCCAAACTATCTCCGTTTCATATTCACAGAAGCAAACTTATTGTGACCCCCCTGTGACACAGACCATGTGTGTGATTTTGGATGTGAAGGCACTCTGTTCCCTGTGGGGGGACTTGGGAGCCATGTGTCGACATGCACCACACTGCTCACTACATTGCCTGGTCTTACCGGGAACAGGAAAGAAGGGGTGGAACAGAGGCTCTCCAGATGTTCTCCATCACAGGGCCACAGGGGAGAACAGCACCGAGCTGTAACACCTGCTTCTGCAAGAACTGCCACAACCGGGCCAAACACGAGTACAGCAGTGCAGCGAATGACAGGAGAACAGCTCATTTTATAGCACACTCTAACGCCAGAGTGGCATTTCTACTGTCTGAAGCTTTAGAACAACATATCTACCAGTTTACATGATCACACGATCAGTGCCAGACATTAAAACTTGCTTGCGAACAGCATTCAGCTGAGATTTGAGTAGGTGGTGAAAGGGAAAGGCGACTGGCATTTTTAGGGGCTGGGGGCTGCTGTTGGATAGTATAATCTTTAATTTCCTAAAATAGTAAGTTCACTCGTGGGCAATGCAGCAATATGTCTTACTATACAGGATACCATAAAAGGATTCTTTGCAGACTGGCTGCTTCAAAGATTTTCAGTTTATGCATACATTTGAAACTAAGTCAATTAAACCAGATTTATTATTAAAGAAATAGTTAGCTCAATTTTTTTTTACATTTGCTGAAAATGTACTCACACTCAGGCCATACTAGATCAATTTGTTTCTTCATTGGAACATATTTGGAAACATATAGCATTACTCATCAGTGGTTCCTCTGCAGTGAATGGGTGCCGTCAGAATGATCCACATGTTTTCAGTTCATCGATTAACATCTTGTGAAAAAGCTGTGTTTGTAAGAAACAAATTCATCATTAATATATTTTTAGCTAAAAAAAAAATATTTTTCTACTAGAGGAAGCGTTATTTTGGATTATGGACTTGTTTTTTCCCAGAAGTGACATTTAATCTAAATGATGGATTTGTTTCTTACAAACATGCAACTTTTCACAAGCTGTTAATTGATGGACTGGAATCATGTGGATCGCTTGTGGGTTATTGCGACGTTTTTATCAGCTGTTTACACACTCATTCTGACGGCACCCATTCACTGCAACAGATCCACTGGTGAGCAAGTGATGTAATGCTAAATTTCTCCAATTCTGTTCCGATGAAGAAACAAACTCGTCTACATCTTGGATGACCTGAGGGCCAGTCAATCTCAGCAAATTCTCATTTTTGGGTGAGCTATGCCTTTAAACTTAAACATCCTTCTTACAAAACACAAATGCTTGAAAACAAAATCAAACAGCACATGTAAGGAGAGTGATAAATAAAATCACTAGTTTCCATGTAAAAACACTGACTTGTAAAGTCCTCGAGAAGTATAGGCTAAGTCCATGATTACTTTGAGTCTCAAATCGCATTCCGGTAACCTGTTCGTCATGCACGCACACAAAATGCAAATGAGCAGAAACAAAAGGGAGCACAAGAGCCGCAGCAGGTGAGCGCGCGACGCTCAATAACACCAATGTTAAATTCTCCTTGACCTGTGGGTCACCAAACACCGACCCCAAATCGTTTAATATTTTCCCTTTGAGATCAATGGCGGCATAAATTTGGATTCAATGACAAGAATAATTTAAAACAGATCTATAAATGATAAGATGCAATTCCCAGAAGTGCTGCATGCATACTATTAAACTGACAGTATTGTTTTGGAAGCTTTAAACAGAAACCAAGTTTGTATAGCGGACGAAGCGACGTGCTTCTAGGACTGCAAAAGTGTTTTCATATATGCATGAAAAAAGTTAAACAAGCCTTAGGATGTAATATAGCATCAAAATATTAAACATCACAATTTCGTTTATTTGATTTACAGTATTCATTACAGGTAAGAGCTCAAAAAAACAGAGCAATCCGAGAATGCAATAAACATACTTTCACGTGTAATTTACTCTATGAAACTTGGCAGATAACTGTATTTTGCGTGGGTAAGCCCGCATATTGTAATAGACATCTTTTGTATTCTGCATCCACATTTGGTCTCGGGGATACAGGTTAAAAATATCCTTTCATCTGAAGGTAATCTACAATAACTGTGATCTCACCACGCGTTTAATTCGAGTTCAGTGCTAATACGGTTTTGCAAATCATAAAAAAGGCTCTCACTGATAAATATTAATTTGAGCCTTCATGATGTATTTGAAAATTCCAGCTAAAATGTCACCACATGGAACATTAATGTAATATTTCAAGGCCTGAGAGCAATGCTCATATTGATTGCATTTATTTGACTCAAGGGATGAGGAATAATTCTTCAGCCTGGGACACATCTGGCAGCCAAAGATGCGAGGCAGGGAATGAGAAAATGCAAAATAACAATAAAAATAATAGGACTCGGATTTAAATATATCACCTCGACATTGTTTTAATGTGAATGGCTTAATACAGAGGAGATGCACCTCCTGCAGTTATACATCTATTTCTGAAAGGCTTATTTCTGCATACTACATGATAGGCTACAGATTAGAAACTAAGAAGCGTTTTCATCTGCTCGCGGGGGAAAAGCAATTGCACCCTTCTAGATGACACAGGTAAACGGTCCGAGTCCTTGAAACCTCACCTTTTCCTTATATTGACAGTGCTCTTCAGTTGCAAATCAGGAGACTGTTCTTGAAAATAAAGCCTGTCTCCTTCTGGCAAGTTTAAGCAGAGACAGACGAGTTTGAGTATGCCTATGTCCTAAAAGTCATTCATAATATTGACTATCATTAGGGAAGGGCGTCTCTCTGTCCTAGTGCAAATGAAACGAAATTTGAGACACCGCTTGACCTGCACCTGAACTACTATGAAATTTAGCAAGAATTCCTGGATTAAAAACACAACGACAGAATTGTGTAAACATTCATTCACTGCGGCACTGGGAAACATTCAAATGGACAAGACGTTTGTGTACTCGCATTCAAATCATTTGATTAACAATTGAAATATAGCACTTATTTATAAAATAGTTAATATTTGTAATTGCATAGTAAAATTCTAATTGATAAATATATTGAAAATAATTAAATTATATTAAGAATACAATTATAGTGTTCATTTTATTAATATACTCCGCCTTTTTTATATATATATTTTAATTATACTACTTCTTATAAAGTTTGATGCAAGTACACTGAACACTACTCGTCCATCAGTTCAAACATACTATTTCCGTGTATATATATATATATATATATATATATATATATATATATATATATATATATATATATATATATATATATATATATATATATAATGAAAAATTAAATCTTTATAAAATGTACCTATGTTTATCAGTTTATGTTCCAATGAAAACCATTCTGTTTCTAATAAAAAGTTAAACACTTTTCTCTCCAGTTTTGAGAAGTACATTTGCCAAAATATTGTGATGACTCGGACAAGATCCGTTTGGTACAAGTTTCCTTTCTGGAATTAGAGGACATTCCTCTCTGCTGAATGGGATATCAATTATGTATAGCTAAAGCGCCACCTACTGGCAGGAATAATTCAGTCATCACAGCATGCAGCCGTGTGGTAACCTCACTGAACTGCTTTTTAAAGATGCTACTCACTTTTAGATACAGACGGATGACAGGTACTTTTGTAACATAACTACAAATATGACATACACACAGTATATATATACACACAGTATATATATATACAAACACACAGTGTATTGCTTTAAATTTACTGTAGATAATTAAAAATTGTATTGTAAAATATATATCTGTGAAATATATAAGGGCCTTTGAGGGGGAAACAATAATAATGAAAAATAAATAAATTTGTAAACACTAAAAAACTGTCAAAAATATAAATTATATAAGATTTTTTTTAGAGAGGAAATCAGTTGAATACATACACCGTCATATACATTATATTTTAAAATAATTATAATATATTATAATTATATACTTCTATTTTATAAATGAACATAACAAATGAAAGTGAATGAAAATTATACAGGGCCGAGCGACATGAAATACTGCAGTTCCACAATTCATCAGGCAACATCTGTGACAAGTTTTTGGCTGGTGATCTTAGCACGCAATCTTGAGAGGATAGGCGGACTTGACTGTCATAAACAATATACTTAAGGCTAGCATAAAACAACAATAGGTTTTTTTCCCCACCGCAAAGTGTTGCACACATGTGCACACAAACTCGCATGCAAAACAAATTGCATTCGTGATATTGATATTAAGCAAAAAAATGGATCTCAATGCAATTTAGTTTTATCTTTTTTACTCTGATCATTTATGGCATTCAGAACTGTCCACATATACTACATAACATCCAACAAATAATAAACATAGTATTTTAAACAGTGATTATAAAGTGTAATTAAAGATAGCATTCTACATCAATGCATTCTATCCTTGATTTCTTTGTCACTGCAATATCACAGCTTCACCTGTCTGAATATTGAAGCTGAAAGGCAAACGGAACCTTTTGAAAAATACTGCAACACTCACAGCTCAAAAAATGGATGTTGAGCTTATCATATTTCAGCTCTGATACCATTGCTTGTTCACCACAGTGTCATTAAAATTGACGAACCACAAAAAAGAGAGTCAATGATTTCACAATTACTTAGCCTCTTGGCCATCCACCCAAGCTTTGAAGTATCCTGTGAACTGGTGGAGGCCCTCTCCACTTCATTAGACAGCGTCAAGACCACATGATGTAACTCAATCCATTGAGAAGTCTCAATTACAATGTGCTCCATTACATTGCTGGAAGCCGATTCAAAACCCATCAAAATCTGAAAAGACTCATTTAGTCCGGGGGTCTCTCGCCGTCCTGGATGTCCGACCTCAACGTGCTCGACTCGTACACCCCCTGTCTGTATTGCTTGTTCAACCTGACACGTAATTACAGAGGAAATATTTGTGTATTTTGTACGGGTGCCACCAAACTGCAGTCGTCTCGCTGCCAAGGCTTCACAGCTCTCTCTGCTGCTGCTCCAGCCAGAATCCCTGATTAAAACAAGATGGTTTCATTTGGGCCAGCTTTGCAAGGAATCACTCCCAGAGATCTGGTGCGCGCTGCCAAGTCTACTACAGTGAGGAGCGTGAGACGCTGCAGCGAGAGTACCGTGCATTAAAACACTACAGGGTTCTGGCTTCTCGTTCGCTTCAATACACTTGCAAACACACACACGGCCACTTGCCTGCCTGTGATATTCAATATCTAGCTTTATTGAAATCTGACTGATTTCTAAGGTGAGGAGACATTTAAGCACCTGAACAAATATTGGCTAAAGTTCAAAATAATAGTAAGATTATTAATAACAATGTATTTGGAAAATGTGGCGTTAAAGGACATGCAGAAAAAAACATGTGCTGTCATTTTCAGCAAATCTGAGCTCGAATTCATTTAGGTTCATCCAATAACAACAAAGAATGATTTTGAAACATTTTTCATTCAGTCCAAAATCTGTTCAAATAAAGAAGTACTTTATCTGAAACAAACTTATTTACCCTGAAACTACACCAGGATGTTGTACAGAAGCTTTCATGAATATAAAAAAGACCAGATGCATGTACAACGGCTCACCAAACCACAAAAGCATCTCCAAGGACTTCCCAAGACATGAATATTAACATAATGCGGAATAAAGAATCCACCCTGTTCCATTATATATGTTAAAATTAATTAATGTCTCAGATTCTACCCAGGAAATCTATGGAGGATAGATGATAATAGCAATGTGCAACTTTGAAGAGCTGTGAGTTTTCATGCTTCAAACACTGCATTTATGATATGAAATTCTGATATCTACAGAATATAATTATGCTCAGCCAAAAAAAAAAAAAAAAAAAAAAAAGACACCCAAGTGTAAGTGCATATTAACTGTGTTTAAAGAAAAAATATACCAGGTTATTTTAAAAGAGTGTATTTCGCTGTGCACTAAAAGACAACAAAAATCTATCTCCCAAAAAGCAGCCCAGTCTTTTTTAAAATCATAATATTGATTGTGAAGGACTGTAGGCAACCCTCTGTCAATAAACTGTGCAATGCTCGCACATAAACATAATAATAATAATTATGAAATTAAATCTCAATTATATCGATATGACCTCGTTTCTATAAACTTCTTGGATACTGTCGAACTCATTAAGCTGTCAAGGTGTAGTTTACGAGACAGTAACAATGAGATGAGGAAAGAGCCAGTCCAGTTCAAATATTCCTACAGGATTATTTCATGGCGTAAATATTAACTTCGCCATTACCTCATGTCTAGAAGCACATAGACTGTAAATTCGTAACGTATCCTTTATTGATACCTCTTAAAATTAATAAGCATACAAATCATTAGACACACTTATCGACTTCACACCAAATATTAAGATGCAAAGCAATGAAGATGGTATTCTTGGAGAGCATGGTGTTAAATATGGCACGGCTGTAGAAGACTCACTATCAAGATAAGCTGTCCGACAGCTCTGTGCTAAGGAAAGCGTGCCGTCTAATCTAACCACTCCGCTCCCAGCACTTAGGGTAACGTGCCATACTGGAAATCCTCAGACAAATAAAACAAAGTGGGGCCACATTGATGCTCTGTCTTGTTTTATATGATGGCTTGAAATAAATGAACTTTAAATGGAACCTTGGCAGCAACGTGGGCTATTGATCGATCTGGACAGAAGCTGAAGTTTAAGGGCATAGCTTTCCCCGAGCTGGGCTGTAACTGGAGTAATGAAATTGATTGGGCACAGAGAGGTGACAAGCCAGTAGAGTCAAGCCCTTGATGTAGGGAAACAAGAGTGGCATCTAATTGGGGTGTAATATAGGTCTTTAGAGGACATTAAGCACTCAAGTGGAGGGAACCAAAAGGCTCCTTAGCAAGCTTAAGAGTGAAGACTTTAAGCCCTTTCTATCACGCCGACATTTTCTTAGTGTGAGAACAACAACGAGATGTTTCTTCACTCATTCAACAATCACAGAAAACACCAAAAGATCTTTACCTCGCTGCATGAGCGAGTATTCATTAAATTACAATCAAAACTAATATTATAGGTTAAATAAAATTAAAGTCATTCGACAAGGTATAATGTGTATGAAAAAAAATTATGAATTGTAATATAAAAATAGATAAATAAATTATAAATCACTTTCTTTCGAAATGAATGAGAACATATCACTTGATAGTTACAATTAAAATAAAACGTTACATTAAAATTAACATAATTATTCTTTGAATTCTTACTGTCACTGCATAGCCACCTCAAGGGATAAACAATATGAAAAAAAAAATTGCTTTATTACCGGTTCTGTGGTAGTGTCTTCCACTACCAATCAAAAGTTTGGGGTCAGTAAGGTTTTTGTTGTTGTTGTTGTTTTATAAAATAATAATTTTATTCAGCAGGGGCACATTAAACTGATCAAAAGTGACAACGTTTTCCCAGAAATATTAAGCAGCATAACATTCTCATCATTGATGATAAGAAATGTTTCTTAAGCATCAAATCAGTATATTAGAAGGATTTCTGAAGGATGTTGTGACACTAAAGCCTGGAGTAATGATTGCTAAAAATGTAAAAAAATAAAATACAATAAAAAATTAAATTAAAATGTAATTGTTTTCACATTATTATGGTTTGATCAAATGTGGTGTTTTTGTAAAATGTAAGCTTTACATTTCAGCTTCAAAAAATGTCCCCAGTCACTTTCAAATGTAAGTATACATGTACCTCCACCCACCCGCTCCTTTGTTTCCCAGAAAACAACAGACGAGTCGAAACTGACCTTAATTTGCAATGAACCTGGAATATTATTGTAATCCACAATATGAAAAAAAAAGTGATTTTAGTTAATGCTGCTGTTTTGATCCTCCACTGCACTGGTGATCTAGAAAGAAAAAAGACATTTGTCACCTATGCAAAATGGCCTTAGTGGCCACACTGAAGAAAAAGTTACAGCACATTACAAGCACTTAGCGCAGTGATATCAAGGTTCACCTCTGATTTCCAATCTTAGGCCAGGAAGGGGGTGGGGAGCAGGTCATTAAAACGCCATTACAAGCCCATATTTCATATTCCAGCCTCGCCTATGTTTCAAGGTGTTAAAAGCTCAATGTATATTCCACTATATTTAAGCACCGGGACAGCAAAGCTGTACAGACACCTCACCGGCAGCCATTGACCTTGGCCTATCCAGCCTTCATTAGCTTTTAGACACTTATCACTCATAACTGGGTTTGTCCTCGTTGCCACACTTCCTCCTTCACTTCACTTAGACCGGCAAATAATGGCTGGAATCCATTTATCTGCCATTTCCAACAAGTGCGTGACATTAACGAATTATCTGCTTTTCTCTAAGTATGGCCAAGGTACCCTCCGAAGAATTCCCCCGCTCCTGGGTCAGCCTTTTAGAACAGCCTTTCTTCATTAGTGCCATTTTCTTTCCGCCGTCTTTAAATATTCATTCAGTTTTTTTGCAGACGCTGATTTCGGTTTATGAGCACTATTGGGCGTAAGCTTTTTTTTTTTCCAAACACATATTTATTTAGTTATGATTTTTTAATGCTCCCTTCTACTTTATAACCATAATCCTCAGGAAAACATTGATCTGAGTTGCAAATGAATCTAATTATGGCTTTCCATTCTCTGTGTGAGATATTGACTTCTGGTTAACGGTGTTCCTCTTGTAGTGCAGAGATCTGCAAGAAAGTCAAACTGTTGGCATTAAAAGTATAATCTGTAACCTCTAAAATATTTAGAAAAGATTTTTGACAGATTGTAAAATCTAAGGCTTAACGCTGTTATGATCATAAAAACGCTGTATTCAAAGGTTAGGAACAAGTAATGTGCATTTGTTCAGTCTTTCTCTATGAGGATTCTGAATCAAACTAACTACAAAGGCCCAAACAGTGATGTACCATTAGGATGACAATTCAAGCAAGAAAAAAAATCACTGCTTTTAACACAAAAGACATCCTTTGTTTAGTCTCCACTGGTGAGAATACGGTCTAAGTGATGCAGGTGTCATCTTGCATTTGTTTAAACCGGCCTTTGACGCAAAGCCTTGACTTTTAACCATTTCCAACGAAGCCCGATTTTAAATATTCCATCGCATCGCATGTCGTCGATCTCTATGTAAAATGGTCATGATTATTTTATTTTGTAACATTAATGGAAGAACACGGGCGGGTGGTGGGGGGGGGGCAGCTCGTGCATTTGCAATTCATATTCCCCTGCATGATTACATTAAGAGAGTGTTCTGTCATATTTGATTAATGTATCTTGTTTTCCTTAAAACCAGATTAAAATATGAAAACTGACAGAAATGAGGCCATTACAAAGAATTATCAATTTTTAATAATCTACTCAAGAGAGGAAAAATGAAGTGCCGTACACAAAGGAGCTGCTCAGAAATTCAGTAATCAGGATTTTGCTACATTCGCAATCAGTGTTATGTGGCAGATGGGGACTAGGCGTCTGTGTTTTAAGGGTCTTAGCTGGAACACAGACACAATTAACATGAAAGGTTCCCGCGCTAAGTGTGTTCATGTGTCAAAGCGGGAATGAAAAGTGTTATTGACTGTGTAAAAGCACCAGCAGAGAATTCCATATTTCCATATGTACATAACAGAGGTTGACGAGAAAGGACTTCAAAACGTTAAAGGAACATTTCACCTAAAAATGAAAAAAAGCTTCTGTCAGCATTTTCTTGCCTATATGATTTATTTTCTTCCAGAAAAAGAAAAACTAAGTCTACAGGTCACTCTAAAGTTTTCTAAAGTTGCTTTCTGTGAAGAACAGGCCAAATTTTGAATTTGATTCATAATCATTTGAGTCAGTTGGATATAAGAATGAATCATTTAGACACTAAACAAGATCAGATTCAAAAGAATGAATCCAACTGGACATTGTACTTTTATAAACACTTAGAAACGTGCCAACAGCCATTCATCACACAAAGCTATCATATGAATGGAATATAAATCTCTTGATACTTTCATGGTATGTTTGAACCCCTTTTTTATCCATAAAAGCCTCAGTACTCAATTTAAGTGCACAGTGCAATTCTTTAAATTGTATCCTTTTGCACTTTACATAAACAAAATAAGCTCATATGTTATAGGAAATATCTGAAATCTGAAAATATTTTGTTGAATAAAAAAAAAAATGTAGATATAATTATATTTAAAAACTAATAGCTTTGCATGTCGCCATGATATACTAATTGTCTACCCCTTTAACACAAGTGATATAAGAGTGGTATATTCATAAGACACGGACTACAGCCGCCATGGAAAATGTTTAACCTTGTGAAAATGAAGAGGGGGAAAATGTACCTCTCTTGAATCATCAAAGTTAATGGCTATATTTGGAACAAAGAGTGTGTGTATGGGTATAAACTAGGATTTCAATTCCAGTATCAGCCATTTAGCATGACCGTGGGTGACTGTGAATTAAAAAGGTGGTCCTTTATGTACGACCCCTCTGCTCAAAAGGGTACATCCATAACTTATGTAGACAGCCTAGCCATTAGCCACCAGAGCTGGGCCACCTTTACATAATACACTCTATACTAATCACTGACCACCCCAGTCACACACCTAATAGATCACACGGACCCCAGAACATATATTTTAGGATAAACGCTGTATATCATGCTCCTTTAAATAAAATCACCAGTTATATGACCCCGAATGAGAAGACTGCATGATAAGAAAAGCAGGAGAAATACTACACTGACATTTTTAATTCTGATATAGCAGAACCACAGCGTTAAAAGGGAAAGGAAAGCTAAAAATGAACATTTCATCATCCTTTTCATCAGTCATCATTATTATTAATACACAAGTTCTTACTTTTACATTGCATGTGGCATCCATTGCGGTGGAATAAGAAGAAATGACCTCATGCTGAGAATATGACAGCCGCCATTCATTCCCTTTTGATGTCCTTATTTCACACTGACATTGAGAATGTAAATATGTTGACAAAATGCCTCTCAGCAGTGCTGAGGCAGTCCTTTTTATTATTGGACAACAGGCGAGGATGACAATGTGTGATTTTGTGAATAGAAACCATATGGGTTATAAATGTACACAAAGGCTTTTTCCAAAACTGAAGCAGAATCAGCTGTTTCAGCCGAGATGGTGTGAAACACAGAGCCGTTGAGGTCTGGATGGAGCCAGCGGTAGGACTGCACACACTGAACTGTTTAAAATACTGTACTACTAAAGAGCGTTTGGTTCACATTAAAGCTGTGTGTGCTTATAGGATGCACTGACACTTTATATATCAACATGTGATGACATTACAGACATCTGGACAAATGAGAATGTTTTGGTTAGGCTGACCTTTTGAAAGTGTCATCTACCATTCTGTTACTTGAGCGATTGTGCAAGCCGTTCCTTTGACTCAATAATCACTGACAAAGCATTAAAACCGCTCATTAGTTTCACCTCATCCTCAATCACATCCACTAGACACCACAACATCTCTCAAGACACCAAACCTGGCAATATTACAAACCATTTTAGAGACTACATGGGAGAGATTCTAATTAAGCACTAAATGGACATATTCTCACAGCGAGGCAGCTTGTGGAAATTGAAAATATTCTTATGAAACCGGTAAATCATTTTCATAATTAGCATTTTTGTCTTGTTTTGCCGGGGAAAAAAATACTCTTAAAACAAGTTAAGTGAGATCTGTTTAACAAACAATATTAAAAATGTAATAAATGTACTGGAGAAGCGTTTAATAAATAAATACATTTTCTTAGCATTTGTGTGGGTTTGTAGTAAAAAATCCCAAATATACTAAAAACAAGAGAGTTACTTGAGAACTGTTTAAAAAAAATATAAGAAAAATATATAAAATCTATTTAAATTGAAAATATTGGGGGAAAAAACATAATATTTGTGTTTTTCACTAAAAATAAATATCCTTAAAAGAAGATAAATTTACTTGAAAAGTGTTAAATAAAATGAATGAATGAATAAAAATGTATTTATAAATAAGGTTTTATGCTTAAAACAAAAAGTAACAAACACAAACTATTAAATCTGTTTTATTTTACAGTTTGAATAATTTTAATAGGAATCAAGAAAAAAAAATACCGATTTAGAAAATGATTTTGCTTTTGGAAATGCCAGTTTCCCTCCAGAAATGTACACAGACAAAACTGCCCACACCACCGCCCCACCACCCCCGACAAGCCTTAGATTTTTTTTAATACCAGACCATTGTGTTGTTTCTATAAGCTAAATGCTTTAAAAGGTATAGAAGTCCCTTGAAATGAGAGCAGGAGGATAATTGAACAGCTTAAAAACAGGAATCTAATTGTGCGGGCCCCTCTGGGGGCCAATATTGAACTACCTTATAATAGGCCTGAGATATTCTCTTCATGATTTATTGCCAAATCCCTGTATTTTTCAATACATTATAGTTTCTAAATTGTGTTTAAATTGAGTGTGGAGGAGCTCGGGCCATTAGGAGATGCAGAAATGAAGATCATATTTAAATATTCATGCACCCTTTACCTTATTACTGAATCTGAACACTAACAAAATCAATATTAAGTGCAGTTTGACATAAATTTATTTATGAATTTCGACTTTCTAAGTAGTGTATTTTTTCACTCAAAAATTGCCAGTATAATGTAGTAATGATATCAAAACAGAGTGTCAGGGTGCATTAGACGGCCAGGCTCATGAAGCGCCACATAAAAACTCCAGAGCATCCATGTAAAAATGCTTACTGGGCACAACTGTCCTGTTTTACAAACATCACTCATTTTACTGCCCTGTATCGCACACGCTGTGAAACGGAGGGAAGGATACAGTTGTCTTGTTTGTTCAAACGATAAGCTTGTGTTAAGCCCAATTGTATTAGAGCCTTAATGCTATGCAGCGTCAACCGATCAAAACGGATGCCCTTCCGTTGCTTCACCTGTCCTTATAACTCACCTTCCTTTGCTCTCAGCCAGCGTTCTCATTTACATAGCAATACCATGAATTAAAATGAACCCAGAGAAAGAGGAGGGAGGAATGCTCACAAAAGCAAATCGTACAATTGCTTTTACTTGCTTACGTTCGAAGATTTTGTTTGTGAGCGCTTACTCCGAGAGAACAAATAACACATCAATAACGTATGGACGGCGACAAATGTTCTTTAACTAAAGCGAAAGGCATGTACATTGGATTCTGGTTCTCAACATTAAACGGGACTTTACTGGGATGATGCCATGTCTCTGGATACAAGATGATGCTGTAAAAGCAGAAAGGGCCGGAAAAAGCTCAGCATCAATCCAGAGAAAGACAGCAAAGCCGTAAATCTCGGAGTCGTAGCCTTCCCTCTCCTTTTAAAATCATCTAAACAGATTCAAAGAGCTTGATTCTGTTTGAGGCGGTCTATAAGCGGCTCTTATAAAATCTTTAAGCATTGGAAACACAAGAAGAAAAAAAAAAGGTTTCACTTTGTGTGCATGGAAAAAAAGACTCAAGCGTCAATCGTTCAATGTCTATTATGATTCATATGGGTCTTTGTACTCATTTTGGTAATATCAAAGCCACTTCTATACATACAATCACCAAAATGAGTCCAAAAATTGCCAGTATAATGTAGTAATGGTATCAAAACAGAGTGTAAGTATGCATTAGATGGCAAGGCTCATGAAGCGCCACATAAAAACTCAAAAAAAAAAAAAAAACTAAGCAAATAATTATAAAAAAAAAAAAAAAGTTAACTGCATGTCTGCTTATCTCTGGTTACAGACTGCCACTTCCGACAGCTTGACAAGAATCACAGCTTTCATTGGGCCTGCTTCTGTCCTCCTGTGTACAGTAATGTTGAGGTCAGGACTGTGATGTGAACAGCCCTGTCAGTTAAGACATTAATTCACAAGGTGAGGTGGACGAAGACCGAGACAGGTCATAGACACTCAAGATCCAACTGGAGAGCGAGACGCACAACAAAAACAAACTGTATCCACTCCTGTCCACTCAGCTCAGGTCCAAGCTACTTTAGCTGACCTTATAAATTGACCTCACTAATGAACGGCACATACTCCCAACTGATGATGCAGGTTTATAAAGGATTTAAAGTATTAATAAATATTAAATAATGGATAATCAGGTAGAATATTTGTTTTCTACACATATTTACAAAATATTAAATAAAAATGTTTGCATTGAGCTGACATCAAATTTTCCCAATCAAAGTCTCATTAGAAATTTAATAAAAATTACAAATTATACAGTAATGACAATATTTCTTGCCAAAAACCGGTTACATATATATATTATATAAAAAAAAAATACACAATTGTTTTTTTTTTCTATATCACATTTCCCCCCTAAAAAGCTAATTTAAATATATTTTTATTACCAAAAAAAAATTACAATATTTTCAAAATAACCAAAAAAAATATATATATATTATATTCAAAGAATTACGCATAATACATTAATTAATGGAAAAAAAATACCATCCCAAATCATTGCTAATGCTGCTAAAAATAAGTTTCATATAGCTGTAAGTATGATTCCCTTTTTGGTGAAATTGATATTTAATTTCAATTTTCCACAAGATTCCCCCTGTAATACAGATTTTTCCAAAGAATACTAAGATGTAGCTGTCATGTACAATATAAACAAAAAAATAAAAAATACAACAGTATGGCATCTTCCTTCCATTCCACCATTAGTTTGTCTTTGTATTTATTTTCTCATGAATACAAAAATTCCATAAAAGGTGTGCCAACCCGATGAAATAGTGACATCATAAAGCTAAAGCCATTATAGAAAGATTACCCAGCCCATTCCGAAATATCAAGATAGACTCAGCTCCCTTTTCATCATGTTGCTGCCTTTTTTTCCCCCTCATTGCTTTATACACATTAGAGAGAGGAGCTATATGTCATTACTGTAATACAAGATAAAAGTCAAAAGTTGGACTCTTTAAAGCAGCTTGCTAGGATTAGCAATAAAGAACTGTATAAGTCTCAGAAGAGCTTAGCGAGCAGAAACCAGGCCTCTAAACATCAGTCAATTTATATTAGAATTTCCATACATGCATTTGCTTGTTACTGTCAATATGCAAAAATGGTGCTTACCGACAAATAAAGCATAATGTACTCAAGCCAGCGCATCAATAACTGCATCTGAGCTTTAAAAGAAAATGCAAAAAGGGGAGAGAGCACAAAGATGGCTCATATGACATATATATCGCATTAAACATGAAAACGTCAGAAAAATAAAGCTGGCTCTTCGCTCTCACGACAGACCCTCCATTCATCTTAGTGGAGACTGTGGCTCAACAGGAAATAAATAGCATCCTGTCAGCTCCCGTATTTCATTGAGTTACACAGTCAGGTTTTCGTGTTATGGACGACTCTCATAGCACAGACCTCCTAGAAGAAGCAGAAGTGTAAGAGACCAGTGAGAGAAGAGTACATTAGGAAAAATGGTGTCAGAAACTTCAAGAACAGAGCAGTTCAAGCTCACGGTGGAACATCAATTAAATCAGATCACAGGCAAACAAAATCTAGCGAAAAGTGAAAGTGTCTGCTTTTATCATGATTTCAAATGGGCATATATAATGCATGAAATGAAAGCAGGCAAGGTAGACAGCAAGGGAGCGGCTAGAACCAAAGATGATTGACCGCCATCCTGGACACGTACTACTGGAAAACACAGCTAAGCTGAAGGAGTGATGCCAGAGGAACTGTTAGTTGTTGTGACTGGCAAGAATTTCAACATGCTTTTTTACAATACTTCACTAGAAACACTCTCAAAGTCCATCATACTGTACCACTTCCCACTTGAAAGAATGATGCACTAAAATAAAAAGTAACTAAGTAATTCATAATGTTAAAAAGACTTTTAATTAAAATAAATGCTGCTCGTTTGAGTCTCCGCAAAGAACACTGAAAAACTATAACTGTTTCCACAAAAATATTAAGCAGTATAGCTGTCACGGTTTTACGCTGCCTGAAGGAATACGTAGTCGAGGATAAACGGAATAAGGCTTTTAATATATCCAACACAGGGGATATCCAACATAGAGCACAGAGGTAGACACACGTAAGTAGCAAGTAGTCACAAGTGAGTAGCTAGTGAGCACAAGTGAGAAGACCCGACAAAACAGAACTGAAGGACAAGGCTTATGTACAACAGATAATTGGGGAAACACAGGTGGATGGAATCATTAAATTAACAGGGACATGGAACACATGAGGAAGATAATAGACACACCTGGGAACTAATCAAACTAAACACGGAAGACAGAAACTGGGTCACGGGCAAAAACAAGCTAAATGAGTCCAGGTGTGTGACAGTACTCCCCCCTCCCGGTAGGTGCGTCCTCGCACCGTAGAAACAACAGAGGGAGGCATGGGTGGGAACCTGGGAGGAGGTTCCGGTGGAGGACGGACTCCCAGGAGGGGGCCAGCAGACAGGGACCACAGAAGGAGGAGCCAAGGAGGAGACGGCGGAGGAAGGAGCCAGGGAGGAGACAGGAGCAGGAGGAGCCAGATGGTCCACCAGAGACCAGCCAGGACGGAGATCCAAGGTGGGGTCGACGGCGGGAGGAGCCATGGTGAAGGAAGGGTCGACGACACCAGGGGGCCGACAGGCGGAGACTGCACCGGTGGGTGAGGAGCCCAAGATGGAGCAGCACAGCCGCAGAGCCAGGGTGACGTCGAGGATCCGGAGGGCCTAGGTGGAGCTGAAGGCTCAGGCGACCAAGGCAGAGGCGGGGTCCTGGCAGACCGCTGTGGAGCCGGAGTGACCGAGGATGGAGGTGGAACTGGAGGGAAGGAGGAGCCTGACAGAGCCGGAGGGATGGAGTGACGAGGTGGAACCAGAGGAGAGGAGTCCCGAGGTGGCGGATGGTCGACGACTGACCAAGGTGGAGCCGGAGGGACGAGGGAGCCCGGTGGAGCAGGTGGGATGACAGGCCACGGTGGAGACGAGGGAGCTAAGAGCCAAGGCGGAGCCGCTGGGTCGAAGGACCGAGGAGGAGTCCAGGGCTCGGAGGCTGGAGGCGGAGACAGGGCCTTAACACGCCAAGGCGGAGCTGGAGACTGGCAGTCCAGCGGCGAACCACCGCGCCCCGATGGCGCGGACTGAGGGTGAGCTGCGGGACTGACTGGCACCAGCAGGGATGGCGAGGAACTGGCTGGTCTAGGAGGAGGAGAGAGGAGAAGGATGGGAGGAAGGACAGGAGGATCAGGACTGGACGGAACCAGCGAAAGAGGAGTAGAGGGACCAGCAGGTTTGGGAGGAGGCGGGAGAGGGAGGCTGGGAGGGAATACAGGAGACACAGAAGATTCAGGGCTGGGCGGAACCAGTGGTGAAACAGAAAAATCATGGCTGGGCGGAACCAGCGGAGACACAGAAAATTCAGAGCTGGGCGGAACCAGCGGAGACACAGAAGATTCAGAGCTGGGCGGAACCAGCGGAGACACAGAAGATTCAGAGCTGGGCGGAACCAGCGGAGACACAGAAGATTCAGAGCTGGGCGGAACCAGCGGAGACACAGAAGATTCAGAGCTGGGCGGAACCAGCGGAGACACAGAAGATTCAGAGCTGGGCGGAACCAGCGGAGACACAGAAGATTCAGAGCTGGGCGGAACCAGCGGAGAAACAGAAAACTCAGGGCTGGGCGGAACCAGCGGAGAAACAGAAGATTCAGAGCTGGGCGGAGCCAGCGGAGATACAGGAAACTCAGGGCTGGGCGTAACCAGCGGAGAAACAGAAAACTCAGGGCTGGGCGTAACCAGCGGAGAAACAGAAAACTCAGGGCTGGGCGTAACCAGCGGAGAAACAGAAAACTCAGGGCTGGGCGGAACCAGCGGAAATGGAGCAGAGGAAATGACTGGAGGAGGTAGGAGTGGGAGACTGAGAGGGTATACAGGGGAATCAGGGCTGGACGGAACCAGCGGGGAAACAGGAAAATTAGGGATTACCTCCATAGACCAGTCCATCAGATCCAGAACTTGCTCCATATGACTTTCAGAGACTGCATATAGCTCACCCTCAGTCGCAGGAGTGTGGGCAGGGCTTTCCTCCACGCCCTCGATCTCCACGAGGACTCCCACGATGCACAGTGTTGCCGGCTCACACACCTGGTCAGTCGCGCTCTCGAGATCCGGCTCCCTGTCAGTGGATGGCTCGGACTCTGCGGCTGCGGTGGGCTCTGGCTCCGTGCGGCGTGATGGTGGCTGGCTGGCCTCTGGGTCGGGAGTGGGGCTGGCGAGGTCCTCTATGGGGCAGATGGTGAGAGATGACCCATTTCTCGCCAGAGTCCACTCCACAAATGCGGCGAAATCCTCTCGAGGACCATCTTCGGACGACAACGCTCTGCATTTGGAGTTCAGGCTGGTGTTGTAGAAGGTGCAGAGCGCGCCGTCCGGGTAGCTGGTGGCATTAGCTAATAGGAAAAACTGTCTGGTATGGTCCTCGAGAGAACGTCCTTCCTGCTTCAGCAGGAGGATGAGGAATTCGGGACGATAGAGGGGATCCATAGACACTAAGAAAAGAAAAGACTGTGAAAAAACAAAAGCAAAACGGAGGGAAGAACACGCAGTTTTCTATTTTCTCTTTTGTGGTCGGGTCTTCTGTCACGGTTTTACGCTGCCTGAAGGAATACGTAGTCGAGGATAAACGGAATAAGGCTTTTAATATATCCAACACAGGGGATATCCAACATAGAGCACAGAGGTAGACACACGTAAGTAGCAAGTAGTCACAAGTGAGTAGCTAGTGAGCACAAGTGAGAAGACCCGACAAAACAGAACTGAAGGACAAGGCTTATGTACAACAGATAATTGGGGAAACACAGGTGGATGGAATCATTAAATTAACAGGGACATGGAACACATGAGGAAGATAATAGACACCTGGGAACTAATCAAACTAAACACGGAAGACAGAAACTGGGTCACGGGCAAAAACAAGCTAAATGAGTCCAGGTGTGTGACAATAGCGGTTTTCAACATTGATGATAGTAAGGGTGCTTTCACACTTGATTCGCTTGCCTGGTCTGAACCAGAGTTTGATCGCTCCCCCCTCCCCCACTGGACTGCGTTCATATTATTTTATGTGGGTCCGAACCGCGGTTCGTTTGCATCATCAAGCTAGCAGCTGTTTACCACATTGCTTAGTAACGGCAGCGCAGAAGTCGGCAAATGCATAACATTGCTCTCTACACTTTTATATATTACGTTTTTGAACCGTTCGTTTTGTTTACAAACCTTCAGGTACATAACGGTACTTACGTCTGTCTTGCAAATGTACTGCAAATGCAATAAAGAACCCTGAAGGCGAACAGAAATGAGACATAAGTTACAGCTTTCTGCTTGCAGCCCGTCCGTCATGCTCATGAGGAAAGTGAGTGAAACAACCACACAAACACAAATTTTTATCAAATAATACGACATTAAAACAGGGTTCGAACAAGGTACATAAAGTGCTTGAAGTACTTGAAATTTAAGTCCTGGAAAACCCTTGAAAACAGCCATATTTTGAGAAGGTACTTTCAAGGTACTTGAATTTTTAAAGGGCAGTAACATAAAACTCCATAAAACAATATTTTTACGCAAAATTTACGATGCAGCGTGTCTGATATAAATACAGAGCTGTTTTGCCTGGCTTTTTTAGCAGCACACGATATCTCACGATATTAACGTTACTCCTTGAGGTGAAAAGCTGTCTCGCGATATTAGTAAGATGGTAAAGTTGTGTTTGTGGTAAAACTTTTGATAGTGCTTGCATTATATTGTTCGGTCTTTTATTGCATGTGCTGTTAGTTTGGGTTTCTTTTGGCAATGCATATAAAGTCTGACGCGTTTTGTTTTGCTCTGTTATCATTTACATGCATGGAGCCCGTCTCCATCTCAGTCCATAAACTCTTCCTCTGCTTATGCTGCGATTTTGTGTTTCTTAACATTGTAATGTAAATCATCTATAAAACTACCTATGCCAACACAGGATAATACACCAACATATTTCTGCGATTTGTTCTACATCGTGATTTCAAAATAAAAGTTCAAACAATCACATTTGCAGGAGGCCAAATATAAAAATTACATGGATTTAAACGTCCTTGAATCACGCAGTAAAAGTGAAGCATGGCCAGGCCGTTGTAGGCCTATTTTATCAGGTTTGTTCAATAAAACATTGTACTGTAATTACTTGGTTTTAACACTATATTTGAACCAATTATTATTGCCTCATCGTTAGTTTATATATAAATAGTCATACTAAAGACAATACTTGACAATTTTCTATAGGGTTCAGTTCTGTGAGTTTACTGTCAAACACACCAACACCATGGTCAGGTGCCAAATCTGCTGGAAAATGAAATCAACATCTTCAAAAAGCTGGTCAGCAGAAGGAAGCACAGAGCGCTCAAATTTTTTTTGGTAAATGGGTGCAGTGATTTTGGTTTTCAAAAAACACAATGGAAAAAACACCAGCAGATGACACTGCACCCCAAATCATCACAGACTGTGGAAACTTAACACTGGACTTCAAGCAGCTTGGGCTATGAGCTTCTCCACTCTTCCTCCAGACTCTAGGACCTTGGTTTCCAGTCTGTGTGCACTGAATTGATTTAATACACGAGTTTCACAATTTGTGTTGAATTTCTTAAATGAACTTTTCCACGACAGTCTAATTTATTGAGATTAACCTCTACATATTAAATATGTTCATTTGCAAAAACATTTATTTTTCATTGTGCATTACAATTAATCTCAAACTCCAGTTGGGTTATTTTAATAATAATAATAAAAAAATACAATCTAATTAACAATAAAATAATAAAACCTCAATCATAATTGAAAAAACATTTTTGAAAATAAAATAAAAAACTGAGTTATCTGTTTTTGCAAATGAACTCCTCGTATATACATACAAAAAAATTGTGTCACTGTTGTTGCTTTTTTAACATCTTGTGAAAATGAGTTAGTATATAAACATTTAAAAAATATATATTTTTAAAATGTAATTTAAAAATTAGTTTGATTCAATCAGTAAAGATTAGGTTACACATGGATTATTACATTTATGGGTTACATGAGGGTTACATTTACCCAACAATATTAAAATTGAATTTGGCTTTCTAAGAACTGGTGGAGAATCATAACAGTAATAATGGACATTCTGTTGACAGTCGTAGCTTTTAAAAACAAATCTACAAACATTCTTGGAAAAAAAATGCATTGCCTTTATCTTCCTCACCGAGGGTTAAGCAATATATTTCCCCAATTGCTTTCCCCTCACAGAATACATTTACAATTGATGTTAAAAGTGCATTTATACGCTATTGTACAATGGGCTTTTGAAAGAATATGTACAGTATATAATCAATAACTAAAATATATTTGTCTTGCATCCATGAGCAATATAGTCATCCTTTAGGCTCAATGTCAAACACATAAGGAAATAATGAACAAACATCCCTTGTCATTTGAGATCCCAAACCTAACTCATCTTTGACATATGTCCCTCTAGTACAGATTTTCAGCATCCAGCGGTTGCCATGCATCTGATGTTGGTGAACTCCAATGCTTTTTCCGGCATTTGCTCCCGCAGGTCTGACATTCAAGATCTCTCAATTATGTATGAACAGCAAGCAATATCCTTTACTGTCATGCCCACACAACATATTTCATCTTCCTGGGCACAGATGCCCAATCAAATTCTCCACGTAATTATGATGACTTATTAAAAATGAGCCCAAACACATTATTAGTAAGACTGCAGTTAGTCTCAGTGGCCAAAATTATTTCATTCATTAAAACAGCTTCTATTTTTAATCCGCGCACAATAGCCGAGAAGCCCATGACAACAGGTAAAATCCTGAGATATCGGGCAGCACAAGCATCAGTCAACATGTCAGCGTCTCTGAAAAGGTCGAGAAATAATGCAAAGTGGCTATTTTACAGCAGATGTGGGTCAGGGGAAATTGTATTTTTTTCTTCCTGTTATATGAAGTGATATATTTCATGTCCTTTTTCATGCAAACCATCCAGCTCAGTCGTGACTTACTGAAACTCACTGAAAATGTCAGTTTTTTTATAGGTCGTATAAATGGCCTTTTTGTGGCTGCGGTTTCCCGGTGTATAGAGTACAGCCACATCTTGGGAATACACAGCTCAGCGGAGAGAAAACATCTCAAACACCATGTTTATCTGCCACACAACATGCAGCCATTAAAAATACATGAGGCCACCATCCATTATTCCGTCTCCGAATGGCAAAATCTGCATTAAGCTTGAAGAATCCTTCTGTTTTAGGATAAATAAATAAAACAGGCACTTAGAGATTCCTCTTGCTTTATTGTAGAGAGAGGAAATGCGCGTGTTTGCAGAGGAGCAGGAAATGTGCGGCGCTTTCTAAACACGGATGAATAAATCAAAACGGTTGCAATTAGGGCCTCGCATCTTTTCGGTTAATTCAAATGATTTTGCCACTTTTCTGAGAAAGTGCATTTAATATTTAAATGACTTGTTACTTTTTCAATACCCAGGTGATTCCTGCCGTAATGTGCCGACCAAGTCTTGTCAGCTGCGATTCGGGTGTAAATTCTGTAATCAGAAGCGGCGTCAATCTGACATGCAAAAAACTGAAAAATTTAGCAACACGAGACAAATGGAGAAATGCATGCTGAAACAAGGAAAAGCAGCACTGTGTACACAGTTTTACAATCTATAATTCATATCTCTCACATCCAACAACTTCTGTCCTGTTTTCTTGCCTCTCTTGTGTAATTTATGACTCTCAACATTGTGTGTCTTAAATTTTTGAGAGGTCTGTCAAAATGGATCTGTTGACATGGGGGTGAGTGTATTATGATTTACATTTTATTCCTGCGGATGAACGATAAAAACGCTGACAGCCGATATCTATAGTCAATAACTGAAGTGTGAATTTTATCTTTATCATTCTTGATGTAAATGGACCTAAACACTTAAATACAAAAGTTTTTAATCCAAGTGTATTTCTAAAATTATAAAATTTCACAATTATGATTTTAAGTGCTACAAAGATTGACTCCATTCACTTTTACTGTAAGTGCCTCACTGTAACCCTGATTTTTGCTATGATTGTTCTTCCAGAAAGGTGTTTTTTTTTTTTTTTTTTTTACATGGCGCCACAAATTCTGTTAATTGGTTGTACACAGCTTGTACTGAAACAGTAATATTTGTCTAATGTTAAATTTAAATCAAGAACTGTATGTCATTTCTAGACATCCTATTCCTTATGAAGCTTTTGTGATAAATGCTTCAGAAAGACCTGTATTCCTGCAAGCTGTATAAGATGCAAAAAAAAAATGATAATTTAGATCAGAGGTGCTGGTTGGATTAATGGTAAAACTTTAAGTGGCCTAACAAGCATACTTCAAATGATTAGCCTGCCAAATCTGAATCAGAAATGGAGATCCTCCTCTTTGACACGCTGCCCTGCTCCTGTCATTACCGGGCACGCTGTAACCAACAAACAACAACTTTACATCCACAGCAAATGATACATAATTCAACAGATGCAGTGGAATGACCTCCAGGTAAACTTATATTTACTTTGCAGCTGTTAATGACTAAAGCTTTGATTAGCTCCTCTCTTAGAGGAGAGGATCCTAGACCTCACGCTTTGTTTTGTTCTGGAGTCAAAGGAGAGCTTCATACCCACAAAATAGACGATCTTCTAATTAAGATGGGCCATTTAACAACCAAAGTGCATTAATGCCTTCAAAATCAATGTATTTCTCTTTTGCACAGCACCTCTGTCTAACTTGTTTAAAATGATCTTTGTCAGGTTTTTTACATGGGTTCTGTATGTAGTGCATTAGAACCGAAATCTGCAGTAACATTAAAATGCACATGTGAATAATGTTAGAATGCAGTAAATTAATGGACTGTTTTGCCTTAGGGCAAAATGGAGGACGGACCCCCCATGAGTTTATTTTTCACGGCTTTGGTTATGCTTTCAACACTCTAATTGAATTTCAATGTACATTTGAAAAAGTCTTTATTAAAGTAACTCATTGATGTAAATCATACCTGATCTACTGTGGGACTGTCGCCCATTAAGTACATTCACGACATGCTCTTTCTGGTTTTATCTCATCTGTGTCATTATCATTTTCACTCATGACCAAAATATTACCCTGCGAAATAAGAACAGAGTAATTATGAATTTTATTCCACTGGGGGGGTCTTACTACGTTTTACATCAGGTAACAGGACAGTTTTATGAGGTCTGGACTCCATATTTGGAGTATATGGAACCTCATCTTTAATTCTACTATATAACAAGAAATATTATATTGTAATTCTCTAGACACTGAACAGTCTTTTATTCTTTTTGAAAAAAAAAATAGTTTTTTTTTTTCATTTACTTTATTTTTTTTCAGGTACGGTTCCTTGCTACGTTTATGTTATAATTACAATTCATTAGATATTGTTATTTAAAAAAAAAAAATTTACAATCTGGCAAACTAAGGTAAGTGTAAATATGCATAGAATTTATTTTTAAATCAATAAAAAAAATTATATGAAACTATTTATATGTATAATGTATATATATATATATATATATATATATATATATATATATATATATATATATATATATATATGTGTGTATATATGTATATACACATATACATATACATACACAGCAGTCAACATTTGGAGTGGATCAAAACCTTTTATCAAGTTATCCTAAGACCTAAAACAAAATGTGTTCTTGTCTTAGAACAATTCAGAATATTTTTTTGGATCCACTTCAAAATTGGACAACTGTAATAGGTATAGGTATTTTATATAGAAAATGAATAATGTAGCATGATTAAAAAGTATATTCAGCAAAGTGCTGAATATTTACAAGACATCGCTCTCTTTTCACTCAGCTTTCACTAGTACCCAAACTCTTCAGGCACTGATCTGTCTAAAGAAACAAAACAATTTTCCGTTTGCTCTGAATCTTGGCTCCTGAGGCCACAGGAGCCTTTGGGTGGCTGTCAGACAGCACGTCCACACGGCATCACAGACTCATCTCATGTCAGAGAGGGGCATCTCCAGCCATTAGAATTTATCAGCACATACTGTCCCCTGGAACATCATGCCCATCCCCCAAAAACCCCACAAAACAACCAGCCTGCCTCTTGGTCACAATGCCACATCTATTCAAATCAGCCCTTCATACACAAGACTGCAGCGGAAATTGGTCTTTTGTCACTCAAGATTAACAATCTCTTCCCAAATCCCCACGGAAAATTCCAAAGTCCCAGTCGCAGACGACTCAGTGACTCGCCGTGACGCAAATGCGCCTCTCGTCCAGGATGCTGAGTGTACTTTTAAATAGAAGTGTTTTAGTAAAAATCTATATCCACTGTTTCCACTAAACTCAAGACGGTGGGCAAAACAGGATGAGCGCTCGGATAGGTTCAAGGGTTTCATCAGCTCGAGCTCAAAAATAGACCCTCGAACGCATAATTATCGGGGTTTGTATACACGCACTGAAAGTGAGAAAGAATCTGCCAGATGAAGTTAGCAGGGAGACGCCTGGCCCGATATTTCCTTTGTTGTTTGGTCAGGAAAGGGAAGGTTATTGTAAACCGACTCGAGAGTAAATAATCCCTACGTTTCTATAGCAAAGTCATAAACAGCCTGCAGAAACAAAGGCCGAAAAGACAATAAATCTAATGATGGTCAATTTTTGTTTAGTTTCCAAAGTGTTTTCGAGGGAAATTCTATTTTAAAACAAAGAGGCACCTCCATTTTTCCATGGAGAAGGGGAAATCAGATGTTTCGGAGATTTCTGCGCTTCTTTTTTTATTTCTTCAAGTGAATAGCCCGTGTATTTTTCCTGGCAGGCCTGCAGTGTGTTGTGACAGATATATGGATACGGTTTTGTTATTCTGTCAAGAAACTTCCAGTATAACAAAACCTGTTTTTAGAGCTCAGTAGCAAAGGAAGTTTCAAAGTTCAAGATGTTTGAATCTATCCTTTGGCCCACACTCAAAATGTGACAGTAACTCATCCTAGACCTGATGGCTAACAATAGAATACTAAATAAATTAAAAAGCCATTCAAGGGGTTGATTTTGCATTTTTTGAGCCAAACACATGAAGAGAGTTTAACAAAATCAGTTACAGAGTTGGTTTTGTGTTGACAATAAAAACATAATAAATTACATTCATTAAAGCTTATTTATATTACATTTTAGATTGTACTAATTTAATTTCAAAGCTTTAATAGGTCAGGTAAAAACTTGAAACCTGAATGCACTGTAAGTAGCTTTGGATAAAAGCGTCTGCTAAATCCATCAATTATTTTAAATGTGTCTATTTTTAATTGCCAAACTGTAATTCCAGGTAATGCATTGTATGTTAGTAAACTAAGATTTTATAGACTTAAAGAAAACATAACATTTAAAAAAATCACATAAAAATCACCAAAACAATTGGTAACATTTAATATGCTATTTTAAATATATTTAAAATTATTCAAAATAGATCTATTTATATATTTTAAAAAAATCAAACAAATAAACACTCATTACCATGTAGTGAATTGTAGTCCGTAAATGTATTTAGGTCTTTTATGCTCAGCAAGGATGCATTTATTGGATTCAAAATAAAGTAAAAGCAATAACACGTGAAATATTATTACAACTTAAAACAACTGTTTTTAACATTTTAAAATAGCATTTATTCCAAGCTGGATTTTCAGCATCCATTACTCCAGCCTTTAGTGTCACATGATCATTCAGAAATCTTTATATGCTGACTTGAAGCTCAAGAAACATTTCTTTTTATTATCCATGTTGAAAACTGTTGTGTTGCTTAATATTTCAGTGGAAACTTTTGTTCAGTATGCCCATGCTTATTATTAATTCCTTTACAAAAAAAAAAAAAAAAAAACACTCCTACTGTCTCCAAACTTAAAATTCAGTCTGGTGATGCTAATGGCTCAAAATTGACACTGTCCACCTTTAACCTCTTTTCCAGGAAGAGTTGGCTAGTAAAACGTAGCAAGACTGGCTTATCGTGCTAATACATGAGCAAACACAAGAGTCTTTACCATGCGTCGTATGCACGGCACTGTACAGCTTACATGGCTTTTGGTAGCTGAGAGACATGATTATTCAGAGGTAATATTTTTATCTTAGCAGTTTGCAGAGCTTTGTTTGCCATTCTTTCAAGCAGGGGATAAAAGAGCAGCCTTGGCGTGCTGGCTCTGATTATGATCTAATTGTTAACATTCAGTGTGCCTTATTATCAATCTGGTGCCTTACAATGAGCAGTTAGAGCTTTGTTAGTGTTGGCAGAAGGCTCTGAGAGAGCGATTCTGCTACCGGTGGTGCATTACAGAAGTACTAGTTAGCGCTAAGGTGGCATGAGAGGAGCCCCTGCCGCCAATGACAACAACAACAACAAACAAACAGGAATTGATGGCAAGCGTTTATTATCTGGTTTAATTGCTCATCATCTGGAGGATCTGACAGTTGTGGTTAATGAGAGAGAGAGGAGAGGCGCAGGCTGTTGGCAGAGGGCTTCACGGCAAAGAGGATGCTGGGAGACGGGGAGGGAGAGTGGGGGAGTTTGACACCGAGATCTGGAGCAACTCATTCCAGTCGAACAGAAGCAGTCGATGCAAGCGAAAGGGTTTTCTAATCAAAATATCAGCCTTCGCTTTGGTTCCACGGAGCTCTTTGGAAGTCTTTTTAACCTGGATGTCATTAACACGCACTCAGAATCGGGCCTTGTGTGTAATCAGATGGCGAACACACACAGGATATCACAAAAACTGAGCCCCTTCCTAAAGATCTCATCTGGGCTACAGGCCTGGACACGGTTCAAACAGGGACCTCCCAGACACTGCAACATCAGGCACGTATGAAATGAGTTCAAACTTCACCTACTGCAAACATCGCCTGCCTAAGAGATTTTAGCTTAGACCAGGACAAGACTGTGAGATGTGTGTCACAGTTAAATCGAAATCTGTCCTGCTCACCGCTGCATACCTGTCACAGTCAGAAATGAAAAAAAGATTTCAGAGCACAACTGATCATGTGATTCTTCATTATCACAGAATTACACCAAAGACTGCATTGGATATTTACATTTATATTAATCATTTGGCAGACACTTTTATCCAAAACAAATTACAAATGAGGACAATGGAAGCGATATTTATATGATAAATATAACTGTATTTAATATATAACTATATATGGATATAACCTTTATATAAAATGTTTTCCTTAACCTACACTGAGAAAAGCAGCTTGTGGATAGAAATATTTAAAAAGTTATTATAATAATAAAAAAGTAATTTGTTTTATTTGATATGTGGAGTTCTTAAGCCCTAAAAATTACACAAATTTTAATGGTTAACTTTTTTTTTAGTTTCATTTTTTTTTTTTTTTTTATGAAATTAATACTTTTATTCAGCAAGGATGCATTAAAGTAATCAAAAGTGACAGCGAAGACATGTATATTTGTAATGTTACAAAAAAAGATTCAAATTTTAAAGAAATGTTTTTTTTTATTATTATTATTAAAACAATCTTGAAACAAAAAATTTTTGCATAAAACGTATGAAATTAAATACATTATAATTTATTTTTATTTACATTTGAGTGTTAGTATATATATATATATATATATATATATATATATATATATATATATATATATTTCCAGGATTAAATTAGATTTTTAATCTCAAATTTTCAATGTGGTCTCAGACTTTTGGAGCCCACAGTTGTGTTATGAAATAACTTGAAGCATCCATTATGTGTATTGGGCTATTTTTGGAATTGCTTTGTATGACACGCAAATGGGGAGTTGTAGATAAGGCCTAATGCACAGCCACAAATAGATGTTACATTACTCTTCATTATACAATGATGTATGCAATAAAAAGGACCATTTTTGCTAAAGCAAATGGGCTTTAAGAGCAACTCTTCATACCACTCATGTGTCACACTAATAAAAAAGACTTTTCCATTCATTTCCAAAACATTATAATAAATGGCAAATTGAAGACACAAAGAAAACTGCTTCATCAGCTTTAACTTACTAAGAGGGGCATGATGCCAACAGGGAACACCCTCCCAAAAAACACTGCTGCTAAACTCATTCACAAATCTCCCATTGAGAAACTCTGAAACACAGCGTATGCCTGCATTCGGACCACTGCTGCACACATGGGAATCATTAGGGCACACAAGTTGGCGAGTGTCCCTAGCAACCAGCTGCATCTGTTTATGTTTACCTTCACGCTCCTACCAGCTAATGCCATGAGTACATCTGCTACTGTGCAACGAAGCTGTGGTTACATGCATGGTTGACCCATGATTCTGTAATTGCCCAGCAAGTAAGATAAAGAGTCAGAGCGTAACCACCAAAGCCTTCCCTTCCCTTCCAAGAGCCTCTTTCCTCTGCCAGCTCTTGTCCTGTTGTGGAAAGCTCATTGCTGAATTGGTTCAACAAATTGAGCCACAATAGTAAGACTGCTTTTACAAACCAGGGCCAGAAATACTCTCCAAAAAAACAATTATTTTAATTTAAAAAGTTCAGTTGCTGCCTTAAATTAAGTATAAGTATATACAAATACACAAGTGATTTTATTTGTAATTACATTATTTATTTATTTTTTTCACACAACTTATTGAAACAAAGTTCAATTTACTTAATTTTGATGAGTTGATGTAAAAAACATAAGTTGTCATTATTTACTATTATTTAATCTTTGCACAGGCCAAAAGTCATGTAAAACCCATTTAAACCTAAAATGTAGGCTTATTAAATTACGTTAAAATATGTTTTCCTGTTTTTTCTGTTTTAATTACAGAACATTTTCTTCATTTCCTATAATTAATGTCAAAGAGGATATTTATAAATGTTTATAATAATAATAATAATAATTATTATTATTATTATTATTATTATTATTATTATTAAATTAATACTTTTATTCAGCAAGGATGCATTAAAGTAATCAAAAGTGACACCAAAGACATGTATATTTGTAATGTTACAAAAAGATTCAAATTGTTAAGAAATTTTATATTTTATGAATAATAATAACAACTTTTGATTTTTTTCATAATTAAATTAACATAAGAATTAATTTAGACATTTAAAAACATTTAATAAATTAGAACATCTTCACTGGAGGACTTTTGTTTTATATATATATATATATATATATATATATATATATATTTTTTTTTTTTTTTTTTTTTTTTTTTTTTTATACAAGAACAAAGTTTTTTTAATGTGTGAATGTTTAGCTCATTTTGTTATCAATTATAACAATTAAAAACATCTCTGAAAGCAATGCAAGATTTTACCAGTGTGTGGTTTCAAACATCTCACAGATGTGCAACTGGTATGAAAAAGAAAAGGAGGGGAACATGAAAGGAATTTTTAAGCCTACACTAATAACATAATGGCTCAAAACAGCCACATGAAAGACTTGAGATGTTGGTGTGCTTTGTGCCGTTATTGTGTTTCCTGTTCACAAGTTCATGCAACAGATGCCAAAGAAAACTCTGGCGGCGTGGCCCCCCTCTGACCCCCTGGGTGAGAATTACACTGTGCCGGAGTGCAAAGCTCTAGAGGACACAATATCCAACGCATACAAATGTGCTCTTGTTTTGTCATTTAATATAGAACACATACTGTTAGACACAAACGCGATCAGGATGAGAAAGGGTTGTTCTTTGGTTTGCTCAAATATCGAGACTGTAATCACTATAAATTTTACGAGTGTCAGTGGTCTTTCTTCCAGATGCTCTGAATTTAGAAGAATATCTTGACTGGGTTACATTAAAATGGCCTGCCCTTTCAAAAGTCTAATTGAATTCATTCAAGCATGGGAAATTGCGCAGTAAAGGCAAATTAACTAACCTCACATCTGAGGTTGTTTTCCCACTAAATCTAAGAATGCACATCAATGCCCAGTATTTATGTTTTATGAATAAAAAAAATGTAAAAAGCACATAAAGTGTCAGTCATGCATGTGAGTAAACCATATATATGCCTTTTGAACAACTGACACTGACCTCAAAATGCTGTTTTAGACACATTGCTCATTGCCTTGGAATCTTCAGCGAAAGCCAAACATAGAACAACACTGACCTCTTCTGTCTATTCCTCATACTGCCACGAAGAGATAGTCTGCATTTACTGGAACTAAAAAGACCAAGATGCATATTTAAAAATGACAGCTAAAAATATGAGATCACATCCTTGAATAAAAAAACTCTTATGTTGTAGACTGATGCCACATGGCAGGATTCAGCAAGACGGCATCTCCAGAACACAAACATTGGTTTTATTCAATAAACACTTTGTGTATTAATCCAGGTTATATAGCATTCATAATATCATGTCTTTTTTTTCCAGAAAGAATCCTACAGGATTTAATATACCATATATCTCTATATATAATCTATGAAAGGGATAATGCATAGAAAATACTTCATTTAAGAAGTACAAAACAATCAGGATAGCAACAAACTGAACACTACAACATTACAGTAATATAACTAGGTTCATTTCAACTAATATCAATAATTGAGACGCAAAAAGGTGCCAGTTGCATTTGTAAGAAACAAGTTAGAGTGAGTCGCAGTGTGATACAAGAGATATGAAAATAATGCCAGTGTTAGCCCTAACTGTTAAATGTCCAAATACATAACTAATTAAGAGTGAAGAAGTAATTGTGTTCAATCTTTTGTTTTCTATTGTTATTATGTCAAAATAACTGATAGTTGATGGAGACCCAGTTTCGAGACCATTTTCACTACTTTGATTATTAAAATAATATGCAGCAATATATGGATGTTGTGATTGACAAATGGGAAAAGTGTATTCCGGAGAGCAATGTAATAAAGTATCTTTACAGCTCTAAATACATCTGCGTATATAATCACAGATTACGGAAAACCAGAGATGCTGTATTTAAGATACTAATTTATGCTCTAGGAAATAAAGTAGAGAGCTAAGTATTGAGCTACATTTGCTAAACTGCCAGGCACTTTCTGTTTTTCAGGGAAACGACAGGGCTATATTGTGCAACTATTTTTTTAATGCTAGACACCACATTTATTTGTGAGATGTGACACACACAGCTGAGGGAGTTCTGAGACAGTAGTTCGTATTTAAATGGCATGACCAGCACAGTCTTTGATGTAATCATTCCCCACGTGTGATTCCAACGGCACTTCGCTTGTCAACGGAAAAGATGCATGGGTCCACTTGACTGTTGTGTTGTAAATCCCAGACTGAGGGAAAATGGCGCTTGAATGTGTAGCTGTATTTCAAACTGTGATTACATCTGTTGTGATTAATGGACTACCAATAGTAATAGTGTTGTTTGGAAAATCACTGGCACATGTGCTGCAGTTGGTACCTGCATTTCCATCCGTCCTGCATCGCGGCCCCTCACTGTCAACGATGCACGGATGAACTTCTCCAGAGATCTCTGTTGTTCTTTGGCAGTAAACTAGAGCTGCAAATACTTCTGTATCATTATCTCTGTGTATGTTGGAGTACTCAATGATGTACTAAGAGCCTCTGTTGTTTGAAGTTGTTGGGACTGTACCGAGGTTATGCTGGTTTCCTCATCAGAAGTCTGTGATGCTGTGGATACAGTCTCTGGTGCCACAGAAGGAGTAAACTCTTTGTTTAAACCAACAGGAACTTCTGGCTTGCCTGTAATCCCCTCAGTCACATTAGCTTCTTGTGGATCATCACGCATTAAATGGAGCTGTGATTTTAACCTCTCTGAAAAACAATTGTAGCAACCTGAAGATCTGAATACTTGATTCAGGACAGTTAAAGACTAACTAACTTGAACATGGTTAGGTGTTTTCACTGTCCTCTGCAATTTGAGTTTTTAGAGAGAGAAAAGGCACCTTGAAATGAATCAGGAACTTGTTGAAAAGACACTAACCTGAACAAGGTGAGGTGTTTTCCATAGTCCAGTGCATTTTGTGATTTGTCTCTTTAAAGGTGAGAACAGCATCTATCTTGTAGAAACTTTGCTGAAGTTTCTCACCTGTCTGACCAATGCACTCCTAAAAAACAGAAGAAATATATAAAATACTGATGCCATATTTAAACCAATTACCAGATTTGATCCAATTATAAATTATCATATATATATATATATATATATATATATATATATATATATATATATATATATATTTATATATATATATATATATATAAAAATGTAAAATGCAAAAATCCTCATTTCAAAGCTCTAAAATGCACAACTATTTTTATATGAAATTGATTTATATTACAAAATATTTGTAATAAAAAATACATTTTAAATACTATTTGTATTCAGATAAATTCAAGACACTAAAAATCACTGTTTTCATATTTTATTTTAATATATTTTACAAAGTATTTTATTTCTGTGCCTGCAAAGCTGAATTTTCAGCATCATTACTCCTTTACTTTCTTCAGTGTCACATTATTATGTTGCTGGTTTGGTCCTCAAGAAACATTTCATCTCATTATCGTTGTTAAAAAAAATTATCTGATGAAATGAAAGATTAAAAGGACTGCATTTATCAGAAATAAAAAGAAAATGTAACAATTTAAACACCTTTACTGTCATTTTATGATCAATTTAAGACAACATTGCTGACGAACAATATTGGTAGTGTATGTAAAATGATAAACTTCTGACCCTTTTCTGCTGAATGTGGGATGTGGGAATGATAAGCTGCACAAAGTCACTTGTCTCTGACCAGGTGAACGTGTCAGTCTGTTCCAGAATCACACTGCTGACTGACAGGGTCTCGTTTTGATATCCACCTCTTTTGGTCAAACCCATACGCCGTTTATAGACATGCAGCACGGTGTCTTCAGACGCTGACTGGTTCACTGAAGGAAACATGCAGAATGGCTATTAAATATGTAAGTGATACAACTTTGCAAAATAAGCAAGATATGTGCCATGATATGACCATAATAATAACAAACCATTTGGACAGGTCGCCTCCATGCTGTAGGCATAATGGCCACTGACCAGTTTGAGAGGTAAGAAATGTCCTTCTGATTTGAACACCTAAAAGAGATGTAGATTTGAATGAAAATCAAGCCGCTGCTGATGCACTGTTTAAAGCACACACTGAATTAAATAAGAGGTTCAGAGGCAATTGTTCAATAAGTTTGGATACTTTTAACTCAACATAAGCACAAAGTAGGTACTTTTGTAAAAAATATATTTTTTTACATATTTATTAAACCTGTCATTATGTCCTGACAGTAGGATATGAGACAGATAATCTGTGAAAAAAAAATCAAGCTCCTCTGGCTCCTCCCAGTGCTCCTATTGCCATTTGCAGAAAGGCATGCGCTCCCGGTAAAAAACAACCAATCAGAGCTGCGGTCCGTAACTTTGTTTGTGTTCAAAATGTAGAAAAATGTATATGATAAGCGAGTACACCATGAATCCATTTTCCAAACCGTGTTTTTGGCTTGTCCTGAATCACTAGGGTGCACCTATAATAAGTGTTTATATTCGGACTATTTTAGATTGCTTCGCAAGACGCAAGCAGTTCTGTTTATTAACTGCTAGAGCGTCAAAAGTTATTTACCGTAGCTTTAAGCATTTGGTCCTGTATGTGCTGAGTGTAAAATATTCTATTCAATTACAGACCATTAGGTGGCACAATTTACATGGTCAGAAAAAAAATTCCCAAGTCTCACTATCAGTGACAAAAATACTCCTCAGATTAAAAATAATGAATTTTTTCAAGAATTTTCTCTCAGAAATCAATACTTTTACTCAAACATAATGATTTTATATTCTTCAAATAGCCTTATAAAGGTAAAAAGTGATAAAAAAGTATATATATATATATCAACTCTAGGGGAATTGTTGCTCTATTGATAGAGTATTACAAATCCTCCCAGACACAAACTGGCATAGTCTTACCTGCACAGGAGTTAAGATGGTGTCTCTCCTCCCCTGAACTGTTATGTTTGGTTTGTGCATTTCAACATTTACTTGAATAAGACTGGAATCCTCCAAAGCCACCACCAGACTCCCACTCAAGGCCAGAGACCAGTCGAGCTGGATGGAAAAATCACATCAGAAGAGTTCCACAACAGATACATTCATCTCTTCATAACCTCACATATCAACACATTTATTAGAAATTACCTCATTATTCCAGTTATCCACAGGGATCTCTCTGGTGACCTTCAACACACACAAACAAAGTTGTTGTTGTTTTTTAACGGAAGGGAAAAAGGATTATCCCATCACTCTGTTCTTACCTGAATGAAGTCTGAATCACACTTGATGTACTCTCTGTTAGGAGGCGCTAGCACCGCTGGACACTTCATCAGAAACTTTTGAGTCCTGCCTCCTAAACGACTTACTCTCTTCAGCAGGTTCAGCACAATCATATAATTGCCATGCTGAAAAAGAAAATAACGACAAAATGTTATTCTGAGAAGCAGTGATAAAGTGACAGATTCTTACCAGCAACACACTGCTGAAGCGAATATGTTTCAGTGTCAAACAAGGACATTTTCTAACCTCTAACTGGACAAAACATCCACTGTACATGACTCTGAAGATATAGTTCTTTTCCAGATCTCTGTGCAGGGCAAACCCACATGAAGAAAGCTGATGGTTCAGATTCTCCATGGATACCAAACCCACTGAAAAGAGTTAGAGATTTATGAAACTAGTACACAGAAAACATTTTGAAATGTATAGAAAAATCTACTTTTTTTTTCTTTTAAAATAGTGGTCATGCTCACACCTTACACTGCCTGTTTTGCTGTGTGACATACAGACTTCATAAAGTAATTAGATTAATATATTAAGTGTCTTTAATTTTAAGAAAGTTTTAGTTAATATTTAAGATTATGTGGTTCTTATATAGTATAATTCCATTAATATATTTCATATACTATTTTTTTATATATATTTTAGAATATTTCAAGTTATTATTTTGTGCAACAGTTTGAGAACACGTTATTATTTTCTGGCAAAAGTCCATTTCTGTGGCCAAAAAGATGTTTAATATGCATTTTTTTTTATCAAACTGATGGTGTGCTGTCTTTATTAAAAACGAATTCTATAATATCAGCAGAATAACAATATTTCCTCAAAGGAATAACATCACTACAGTCCAATAAGATGTCTTTTACAGACATTACATTCTAGCATAGTATATAAATAGGGATCTTAACCAAATAATTAAGAATAAATGACATTTAGTATAAATGACATTATATCAAAGTGTAAAATATGTAATTATGTGGATACTATTTATTTTTTCCAAAAAGCTTTTATTATACAGGTGAAAATTTGTTCATGGTGTTCCATAGATCGGTTTGTTTTCCTCTCGTGTTAAATTCAGAAATTCCATGTCCATATAGCTCACCTTGAATTCGTAATATTCCAGAAAGCCAAAGCCTCAGTCCCTCAATTCTCATTCTATGGATCCAAAGCTCCATGTACTCAGAGAAACATTCCACATCACCTTCTAGCAAAGTAAAACTCAATCAGTTTTAACTATTTTGCTACAGTGTAAATAGTAACTTAAATATAAGTAAAGTAATAATTACCTGCCATGCTTGAAGATGGATTTGCCACCCAGTCTCTCTTCTGAAGTCGCAAAACATTTCCCCAAATGGGCAAAATGAAGTGTCTATGTCAAGCAAAAGGAAAACAGAAATAATTTTAGTAATATTACAGGAGAAAATACTAAATGCATAAGCACATAGCTACTTACAATGAAATAAGTAAAACACTTGTGAGCATCACCGCCATGGTTCATTCGGTGCTTGTGCACAGAGGAGAGACACGAGTGCTTTTATACTGCTAACAAGTCAGCTGTGTTTGGCCTTTTAGGTTACAGGTGAGTGTGAGAGCAAGGCTGACCCCCTTCATAATAAAACTATACAACACGCACAAGTGTGAAAAAAAGCAATGAAAGGAGGGAAACCTGCACCTGCATGACAATAAAAATCTCTCTTCCTTTCTTCCATTCACTCATTCCAACTCACATGAGACTGTGCTTTTCCAATAAAAACATAAGGGCCACTTCAAGAGTTCACAGCTGTTATCAAAAACTATGCAAGATTACTGCACAGAAATCCTTCATTCAGATGTGACTGTGATATCAAATAGCATGTTTATAGGTAGAATTAATATTGATTGCATCGTTGTAGGCACTATGATATACACCTGGCTGTGTCGTTCCTGGCTATTACAAAACTATAAAAACAATTGTAGGACTTAACAACACCCATGAGATGGCTGATCAAACAATTTCAGATTCCCTGAGTGAAACCAGACATTGTATGATAAAGACTTTGAACTGAATGCTGGAATGTTATAGTATTATTACAACACAGACAAAATGATCACACATTTCCCCCCATTTTTAAGGGTATATATATATAACCAATATATTTAGGTGATTCAAGTTATTGTTTTGTTATACATACACAGATTATTTTACTCAAACTCTGTTTCACACTGTTACTATTAAGAGCCTTTGTCTTTAAATTGTTTTCCAGGGCTTTTGTCTGTTCTGAATCTGATGTAACAAACCTGTAAGATGTGATATGAGGAGAAGCTTTCAATCCTACAGTGAATTCTTGCATGTTTGACATTATTTTAACATCTTTAAATAAAAATAACAACACTACCGGTCTATCAAGATCACAAACAAACAAGCTAAAATCACACCAGCTGAAACAGTATACCACAAACTACGTTTTGCGTTTAAAAAGTCAACATTTTAGATTGACAAACCCCTCCATGCGCTGTGATGCGACGCTCCAAACTAATGATGTCATTTCTTCAGTGACGCAGCTGGGTGGCCATTTTATCATTTTAGGGGGTCGGAACGGCAACTGGATGGATTAGTCCACGCGGTATTTATTTTTTTAATACTTTATATAGCGTGTTTTAATCATAAACGGTAGATAATCAATTATAGTCGACGAGTAGGTGTTTGCAAACGCTGACAACAAGCGGGAACAGGGTGCTACGCTACGCGCCATTCATTCCTATCGTGCGCTCGACTAGCAAGTAGCTTAGCTAATGGCACCCCGCATTATTTGACGACAGTCGCACGTAAACAATAAATATCAGACTTGTTGCCAACTAATTTGTGGTTTTATTTACTTCTGAGTTCTTTCCGGTGTACTAGTCTCGGTTTCAGCCCCGTCTGTTGTCTTATAGCTGAATTACTAATCTGCTCGGAAGCTGTTAGCACAGCCCGCGCTCTCAGTGTAAACATGACGGAGTGTTATATTCGCGTCGCGGAGGACGAGAACGAGGAGCCGATGGAGATCCCGTCCGAGGAGGATGGCACCGTGCTGCTCTCCACCGTCTCCGCGCAGTTTCCCGGAGCCTGCGGCCTTCGATACCGTAGCCCCGTGTCTCAGTGCATGAGAGGGGTCCGACTGGTGGAGGGGGTTCTTCATGCACCCGAGGCAGACTGGGGCAGTCTGGTATATGTGGTCAATTATCCAAAAGGTAAGCTCAGATATGGTACCGTTGTGTTTGATTGCAGTTAAATCAAATAATTTGTGACTTGATGCTCAGAAAATATGGTATTAAGTCATTAACACACTTATTCCACTACTAATGCACAATAGTGCATGTAAATCTAATGTAGTTGATTGTCTTTAAATAAATCAAAGAACCATAATAATATAATATTATACATTTCCAGATAATAAGAGGAAGATGGATGAAATGGATGCTGCATCGGCTGTGAAGATCAAGAGAGGTGTGCAGAAGACATCAGATTTGATTGTGCTTGGGTTGCCATGGAAAACAACTGAGCAAGACCTTAAAGATTACTTCAGTACTTTTGGAGAGGTGATCATGGTGCAGGTTAGTATGAACAAACCTAAAGGGACAGTTCATCCCAAACATAAAAATAAATGACTTGCTCTCATGTGGTTCCAAACCTGTATGTGATGGGTTTTCATGTGTGGAGAATGTTTTTCATTGAAAGTGGATGGTAGCTGCTAAGGGCTTTTTAAGCTTTCAATCTACAAAAAAAAAAAAAGCTTGGCAGTAGGCAATAATATACTTGATATGCAATATTATGTCTTCTGAAAATCTACAATGGCTTTATACGGGAAAAGAGACTGGAATTTTAAATCTGCATTTATGTAAAATCTTACCTAACCCTCTGATGTTTTTTTTTTTTTTGCTTTATTGCAATGGTAACAAAATAGGTGACTTTTGTGGCATTTGCTAAATACACAACAATTGTGGACATTATTAGAAAAGGCTAAATTAACTTAACATACAATTAACAATTGTGATGAATTTCCACTATAGGAAAATCTTCCACAATAAAGTAGTATTTGATAATTCACTTTTGTTGTATGGAAATGAGCAGCTCAGGATTCTGCTGTAAACAACTCCTTTGGGGTTAAAAAGAAAGGAAAAAATTACAGGCTTCAAAAACTGAGTAAATAATAATAGAATTTTCATTTTGGGGTTAACTATTACTTAATGTCATGTCATGTTTGACCTGTTCCCTCAGGTGAAAAGAGATGCAAAGACCGGAAATTCCAAAGGATTTGGTTTTGTAAGATTTACAGACTATGAAACACAAGTAAAAGCCATGTCCCAGCGGCATATGATTGATGGAAGATGGTGCGACTGCAAACTTCCCAACTCAAAGGTATTTCCATGTATAACACACATACAAGTGCATCTCAATGAATTAGAATGTCATGGAAAAGTTCATTTATTTCAGTAATTCAACTCAAATTGTGAAACTCGTATATTAAATTCATGATCTCAACAAATTAGAATAATCACAAGACCAATAAAAAAAAATTTGTCACCATATTCTAATTAGTTGACCTAGTGAATTGGTGGGTTTTTGTTAAATGTGAGACAAAATCATCACAATTAAAAGAACCAAAGACTTAAACTACTTCAGTCCGTGCGCATTGAATTTATTTAATAGACACAAGTGTATTACAATTTGAGTATTAAAGTTTCACAATTTGAGTTCAATTACTGAAATAAATGAACTATTCCACAACATTCTAATTTATTAAGATGTAGTTCTCAATTGTATACTCCTTTTATAAGTTATACTTGTGCTTATAGATTAGTAAAGGTTTTTAATTTGAACATATACACATTTCATGTTTCAAATGTTTTGTGATGCCCTTGCCGTTGTGAACATTGCATGAGTAGACCCTGTTTTCTATTAAATGATCTAGTATTTCCTGGAACAGGCTGGCCCGGATGAGCCTATGAGAAGCAGGAAAGTATTTGTGGGCCGCTGCACCGAGGACATGACAGCCGATGAGCTTAGACAGTTTTTTATGCAGTACGGCGAAGTCACAGACGTGTTCATTCCCAAACCTTTCCGAGCCTTTGCCTTTGTCACCTTTGCTGATGATCAGGTCGGTCTTCTGTGTTTTTTGTTCTCGTTATTTGGCTTGCCCTCATTCTCTTCTCAAATTAATGCATGGTGGTTTTGTTCCAGGTTGCCCAGTCTCTGTGTGGCGAGGACCTGATCATTAAAGGAACCAGTGTGCACATCTCCAGTGCTGAGCCAAAGCACAATAATAGTAGGCAAATGATGGATCGTGGGCGGTTCGGGGGGTTTGGGGGGCAGGGCTTTGGCAGTAGTCGCAGTCCCAACAGTAATGTGAATTTTGGGGCCCTTAGTTTGAATCCAGCCATGATGGCAGCTGCTCAGGCAGCCCTTCAGAATAGCTGGGGCATGATGGGAATGCTGGCCAATCAGCAGAATCAGACAGCTGCTTCCGGCACAACCCCTAGCGGACAGAACAGCGGTGGTAGAGATCAGAACCAGAGTTACAACACAAGCAGCAATAACTACAACACCGGCAGCTCAGCTAGTCTTGGGTGGGGGGCGGGAACCAATTCAGGCTCGAGCGGTGGGTTCAACTCCGGTTTTGGATCTAGCATGGAGACAAAGTCCAGCTGGGGAATGTAGAGAGATTTCAATTGGGTCTTGGAAGTATCCTTATATGTAGATTGTATGGTAAGTATTTTGAGAGAAGAAAGTTTAGTCAGATATTATGTCCCTTCAATATTTGCCTTTTGATTTTGTAAAACTGAATGTTCTTCGTATACATATAATGATTGCTCTTTAAGATTAGAGTGGTTGAAATTATTAGGAATGAAATGAACACTATAATTTTTTTTGTTTCCCCTTATGGATATAGTTTATTTTGTGTCAGGCATTATTTCAGTATGCCCACATATCTGAGCATCTGTTACCATTTCAGTGCCCTCTCAACGTACAGTACATTTAAAGTTGCTCCATGTGGAAAGCCATTTGAGTTCTGTTTTCTGCAATTTTTTTCCCTCAACGTTTTTTATGGTCAAGCCTTCATAAATCTCTTCTACAGTTCATCACCTCTTTTCCAATTTCCCGGGAAGAAGCCCCCCGTTGGCCGCAATGTTCGAGCGATCTCAGTATCCGTTCCCTTCTTCCCATGTGTAAATGCTTTGCCATGAAAGAGCACAGCTTCACTCTACATATACTGTGTTAAGACGGTGGGTGTTGTCTTTTTTTCCCCTTTTCATGGATGAAATCTGTCCGCTTTTTTGAGAGCTGAGAATGATATGGTGATGGATTGTGGGTGCGCCAGGAGTGAGAGACTGAATGAGCGAACGCGCTGAGAGAGAGAGAGAACTTGAGAACGAAAAGCGACATGCTGACTGTGAGAAGAACCTGTGTGAGCGAGTGTGAACGAAGGCAGCGAGTGTTCTTTTTCTGTAGGACCATCAGAAGGACATTCATTTACATTCTTCCGTCCCTCTTGTTCTGTCTACCTTCCTTCCTCCCTTTCTTATATTGCAATCATATAAAGAGCTGCATAAAAAAAAATAAAAAAAAGATAAGTAGTGGAATGTTTTAAGTGATCTGCTAAGTATTTGTGTTCTTGCTTAATAATTTGATGTGAATGCTGTGTATGGTGTGTGTTCTATCTCGCTGTTATGCAATGCTGTCTGTGGGCGGGGCTCTGGGAGTGGGCGGTGAATGAGGGCGAGCGTGAGCACTGAGTGGCTTAAGTGGGGTGATGTTTTGATGATGAAAGCGAAGAATGCTTCAAGAAGAGGTTGCTTTTGTTATGTGTTATGAATGCTTTTTATATGTTTTGTGTATCTAAGGGAACTCAAATAAAAAAAAAATAGTTTGACTAGTTATTTTGATAGTGGCTTATTTGCTTCAAGACATTAATTGAATTGCAAACACTTATTTAATTCGCATGTATAGGGACGTTGGACTCGGCTGGCCCAGGTTTACCTCAGAACCCTGAGTGAAGTCAAAAATGGGAGAGCTGAAGACAGAAGTTCACACAGTCCATCTGTGGAGACTGCTGCTGTATGCCTTTAACCTGAAAAGGGACTACGTCACTTCACTGTAACCAGATTTCAGTTCAATTCCAATGGACAATTCCCATTTGCCCGGAGTGCATGACTGAAGACAGTCCATGGCAATCTAAAAGCAGAGTTAAATCGGTGTGTTTGTGGATCAGTCCTATTGCGATACATTCATGTCCATGCTCGTGTATTTCCAGCTCTGTTTTATGCAAGAAGTCAGTGCAGTCATCGAACTTGCTTTTAAGTCTTTCTTCTGTTTGATTGCTTTTACATGATCTGTCCCACTGTAAATATAGTTTAGTGAAAGTTAAAAAGGCCTATTTTTCATACAGTGTACTGTTGTGGGTGAACAGATAGGATTTTGTGAATGGGGTTTATGTTATCAATGACTTGAATCACTTTTCAAAATACTTAATAAACATACACAGAGGAACTGTATCGTTTTTTTTTTTGTTTTGTTTTTTTTACCTGGAAGATGTACAACAATATTGGGGATTTGAAGTGATAAAAAAAAACATGTACTGGATTAAACCTACTGGTTTAGTATAGTGCAAAGTACTAGTTTTTAGTATAAAACAAACATGCTATTTAGTAGTTTTGATGATTGTCTTGTTAAGGGGGGGTGAAATGCTCGTTTTCACTCAATATCCTGTTAATCTTGAGTACCTATAGAGTAGTACTGCATCCTTCATAACTCCAAAAAGTCTTTAGTTTTATTATATTCATAAGAAAAAGATAGTCTGTACCGATTTTTCCCGGAAAAACACGAGTGCCTGGAGGCGTGATGTGTGGGCGGAGATAAAGAATCACGAGCGCCAGGCCCAGTAGGCTTTTGTGTTGAGCACGTCTGGAAGCTGTGACACTGTGAGGACAAAACCAACCAAAACAAACCACGGCTAACAGTCAGATTCAGCGTATATTTATGATCCAGAATCAGATCCAGAGGCTGAAATTGAACAAGAGCAGCATCAGCAATCAGTCTCTATGTGGTATGTACTGAAACTGTATATATTTGCTTAGCGGTTTTGGAAAATGACTAAGTTCCACTTTCTTTGTCGTCTTTTTTTTCTTTTAAGCTGTAGATGTGGAAAGTGCAGTTTGATGACAACATCGTATGTTGTTTACTTGATGTGCTTACACGCCGATAGCTAAGTTAACAACACAGAGATATTTGAAGCCGTTTTACTCACCGCCTGCGGTTCCAACACACGATCGTGACCCTTTTTCGTTGGGACTGCATTATCCTTAAGAAATAAGCGATGTGCAAATCCGGTGTCAAACTGGACCTTGTTGTAAAACAAGCATCTTCGAAATGCAGGGAACAAACACAAACACTTGCACAACTCCGTTGATGCTCTGTAAAAATAAACTCCATCCACTGGTCCCTTAATGCTGTTTCTCTTTTGGTAATCTGTGCAGGGTTGTCTTGCCCTGGCAACCAAAAACACACTTCTTTTGTGACATTTCGCGACGCTCTCGCTCTGATCAGTGAAGTCTGTTGTGCTCTCAGTGCTCTGCTATACGGGAGCGCGCGCTCTTCTTCTTCTCTAGTAAAGAGCGCGCGCTCTTCCGGCAGACGTGCCCTCATGACCCATATAAGGAAATTCCGCTCCATCTAACGTCACACAGAGCCATACTCGAAAAAAACTTTCCAACTTGTGACAAACCGGAAGTAGTATTTTTGGAACAGAAATACTCCTTCAATCGCACAACTTAATTTTTGAAACTTTGTCCATGTTTAGCATGGGAATCCAACTCTTTAACAGTGTAAAAAACTCAGTATGCATGAAATAGCATTTCACCCCCCCCCCTTTAAAGAAATATCAATATAACATGCAGAACTGCAGATAGATTTACCTTAATGTAAATGACTGCTGGATATAAAATGCAAGAATTTTCTTACTAAACTTGAAACAATTTAACAAAGTTCATAGTTTATTGTACATCTTATGTTGTTGAAGTTTGAACTGCAATATAATTTATTTTTCTCTTTCAAATTCTTCAGTAAACGTATTGAGTTATAAAGTTGAATTGATTGAAAGCCATTTTCGGTGGGACTTCTGTCCTGGGCGGATGAATATTTTGCCACACAGGTAAGTACTATGAGTGTTAACCTGTACACTCACACGATGACAGGTGAAGAAGACGTATCGGACGGCTGGTTGTCGGACAATTAGAAATTGAAAGAATAGAAAGAAGACAATTTTGTTAAGATTAAAATTATGGCAAACCCTCTGGTTCCAGTTCAACTGCGCGGAGTCGGACGTGTCACGTGCTTAAATTAGCTGGACTACTTGCATTAACTGCGTCATGACAGCGAAGATGATTAATCCTTTTTCTCAAATATGATATTAATAATATTTGCCAACAGAACGAAACAATTTGTTTGTTTACTTTTATTGTAAGTGACTTTCTATAGAAAAAGTTTCATTCCACCCTTGCCTTTCCGTTAGGTGGTGCGACAAATTTGATTACCAAAAGCCTCCATTAGTTCCTTGTCTTTCCGCTAGGTGATGCCAAACCTTCATTTAATAAAGACTTCACACTTTGTTTGCAAAGGTATAATGACGTATAGCATACCTGGAAGTGTCATTTGTAATTTTGAAGGTTGCAGAAGTTACAGGACTGACATGAAGGGATTTGTAGAACATTTATTACAGTATTTCGGGCTTGGATGTCAAACAGTAGAAAGTGTACATGCAATAGGCCACTGTATTTTTTGTTTCACCTCAAACAATAGGCCGTTTCATTCTCCTAACACTCCTTAAATACAGTATTGGAACTGGATACATATTGATTTCAATAACAATGTATAATTAATAGATTGTATAGACTGTAAAGGCAGGACTGTAGATTTCAACAGACTAATCTGTATCTGTTCTGTGTTACAGTTTTAACATGAGGAGAAGCTCTTCCAGAAGAAGAGCTTGCAGGGAGATTTAGGGGTTGGTTCATCAACAGAGTTTTCACCCAGTTTGCCATTCAGAAATTCAGGGTCAAGATCAGCTAGTTCTTTACTAGTGAGGTTCAGCTCAGCCATATCCGTCATCATCTTCTTCAATAAGTCCTGCTGGTCTTTGGTCAGTATCTACAAGATGAGACATGTCCATAGGCTTGAGTATTAGATCACTGCTATTGATTTTTACAGCAATAACAGTATAACAACACTGCAGTAAAGTTATATTTAGCCAGTGACTAAGATCTTAGGATATACTAGCAAATATGAGCCTATCTAGGCCTACTTGTTTTTCCTTAAAAACACTTTGAATAAGAGATTCACCTCATTAGGGTGTAATTGCTTGTCTTGTACGGGTAACGCTTCACCATTCCAGACCACAAGAACCAGAGGAAACAGACTCAGCATCATCCGCATAATGAACATGCTTCTCTCGACCCCTGTACGGTTGTCCCATCTAACTCCCATCGTCATGTTTTAGGAAGGTACAACCTTCACAAAAGATACTGATGCTGTGCATGGGAAGAAAGCATTAGAAAACACTGATTCTGTTTAAACAAAAACAATCCCCGCATGCTCTGAAAGGCACCTTAAGGTCACCTTAACACAAACATACTCATGCATAAAAAGGAAACATGCTTTATTATATACATACTTTAGCTTTTAAAGGAAGTGTTGATCTTTGGTATTGGTCGGATCAAACTGCAGCATCTGGTGTTTGTGTCAGACTTCATCTGTAGCAAGACTCCTCCCTTGCTGATGCATAATTTATCAGCAGACGGCTCAAAATAGGGTGTCCACTTCCTGTCCTGGCTCTCCATGTGCTGACTTGCCTTGTTCACCATGCTGACTCAGCATCATTCGCCTATACCACTCCTTCACTATACTATTCTAAACTGCCTAGTTCTAGTACGTCCTCTATATGAAGTGGCTTTAAATCAGAGATGTTCTTTTCCTGATTAATCCGGTCATGGACATACATGTGCTGGTCATATAATTAGAATATAATCAAAAAGTTGATTTCTTTCACTAATTCCATTCAAAAAGTGAAACTTGTATATTATATTCATTCATTACACACAGACTGATATATTTCAAATGTTTTTTTCTTTTAATTTTGATTATTATAACTGACAACTAAGGAAAATCCCAAATTCAGTATCTCAGAAAATTTGAATATTACTTAAGACCAATACAAAGAAAGGATTTTTAGAAATCTTGGCCAACTGAAAAGTATGAACATGAAAAGTATGAGCATGTACAGCACTCAATACTTAGTTGAGCTCCTTTTGCCTGAAATACTGCAGCAATGCGGCGTGTCATGGAGTCGATCAGTCTGTGGCACTGCTCAGGTGTTATGAGAGTCCAGGTTGCTCTGATAGTGGCCTTCAGCTTTTCTGCATTCTTGGGTCTGGCATATCACATCTTCCTCTTCACAATACCCCATCGATTTTCTATGGGGTTAAGGTCAGGCGAGTTTACTGGCCAATTAAGAACAGGGATACCATGGTCCTTAAACCAGGTACTGGTAACTTTGGCACTGTTTGCAGGTGCCAAGTCCTGTTGGAAAATGAAATCTGCATCTCCACAAAGTTGGTCAGCAGCAAGGATGCATGAAGTGCTCTAAAACTTCCTGGTATACAGCTGCGTTGACCTTGGACCTCAGAAAACACAGTGGACCAACACCAGCAGATGACCCCAAACCATCACTAACTGTGGAAACTTTACACTGGACCTCAAGCAACGTGGATTTTGTGCTTCTCCTCTCTTCCTCCAGACTCTGGGACCCTGATTTCCAAAGAAAATGCTAAATTTACTTTCATCAGAGAACATAACTTAGTACCACTCAGCAGCAGTCCAGTCCTTTTTGAAGCAAGACACTTCTGACGCTGTCTGTTGTTCAAGAGTGTCTTGACGCAAGCAATGCTACAGCTGAAACCCATGTCTTGCATGCATCTGTGCGTAGTGGTTTCTTGAAGCACCGACTCCAGCTGCAGTCCACTCTTTGTGAATCTCCCACACATTTTTAAATGGGTTTTGTTTCACAATCCTCTCCAGGGCTGCAGTTATCCCTATTGCTTATACAGTACACTTTTTTTTACCACATCTTTTTCCTTCCCTTCGCCGCTCTATTAATGTGCTTGGACACAGAGCTCTGTGAACAGCCAGCCTCTTTTGCAATGACCTTTTGTGTCTTGCCCTCCTTGGGCAAGGCGTCAATGGTTGTCTTTTGGACAACGGTCAAGTCAGCAGTCTTCCCCATGATTGTGTAGCCTACAAAACTAGACTGAAAGACTATTTAAAGGCCTTTGCAGGTGTTTTGAGTTAATTAGCTTTTTAGAAAGACACCAGGTGTCTTCAATATCGAACCTTTTCACAATATTCTAATTTTCTCAGATAATGAATTTGGGATTTTCCTTAGTTGTCAGTTATAAACATCAAAATTAAAAGAAATAAACATTTAAAATATATCAGTCTGTGTGTAATGAATGAATGTAATATACAGGTTTTACTTTTTGAATGGAATTAGTGAAATAAATCAACTTTTTTGATGATATTCTAATTATATGACCAGCACCTGTATACTTTAACCCACCATTTCAAACCGTTGCTTCATAGTCAATAGCACCAACAACATATTCTACCTAAAACATATGTAGTAAAACATAATTCATAATCAGCTCTGGAGACCTTGTGGCATTTTAAGCTCATCTTACCCAAGTTACTCTGCTGGGTGGACCATTTGAAAAACGTCACATGGAAGTGACATCGCTGGTCTCATATATATAAGAGACACCTGCTGCTCTCTTCAGCTCTTTGATCTTTAAACAGGTTGGAGGTGAATTAGGGATATTAGTGGAGTGTGTCTTAACCAAGAGGAAATCCTACTTCTCAGCCATTTTCCTTGCTTTATGTTTGGTTCAACACTAAATGTACATTACATATCAGAGAGCATCACAGTTAAATATTTTCTATATTTGTGCCTCATAACTGTTAATATTTCACATGAACAAGGCATTTACTTGCCAGTACCTGCCAACACCATTTGCTGTAATGTAAACCCGAACAGAGTTATATAGTAAAATTAAGTTGTTTTAAAAAAAAATTAAATGTAACTGGGAGCTACTAAAACTAAACCAAAATACATTTCCATGACTCCAAAACTAACTAAAATAAAGTAAAATGGATGCAATGGATGTTTTTTTTTTTTTTTTTTTTTTTTTTTGTAGATATATGAATGATTAATATATTCTAAAACCTTTTTTGAACCACCTGCAGTAAACATAACAACAACACTAGACTGTGCCGAGAAACTGGTAAATGTTTTTGCAGCCCTAAAACTAAAATAAAACTAAATACTCTTGATATGAGAGAAATTAAAACAACAAAACTCAAATATATAATTAACTGTGGTTAAGTTACTGGGATGTTTATTTGTATGCATTACTCTGAAGTGTCATGGCTTTAATGGTAAAAATCAAAATGCATATTGCTCCTCAGGATAGTGTCAAGATCTTTCAAGACACTTACATATCACTACTGATAAAAATTAAGTTTTTATATATTGTGTGTCGTTATTTCATCCTCAAAGAATATCCTTCAGCAGAAGACATTACTATTGTAAACAATCTCATTGTTCCAAAAAACCCTTTCTGCCCTCTCCTGGTGACAAATTAGAAGTACATACAAATAAACAAGTTACATATCTAGTATTTACTGTTAAAAATAAGCAGGAGTAAATCCTGTTTGCAGTAGACAGCATGCGAGTAAAGAAGACAAAAGCTAATTAAAAAGGGATTGGAATCTTTATTTAGCCTAATGCAGTGCAATAGTTACCCATAATCCAGAGTTAACACTGTGAACTCTGGGAGGAAAGCATGACCGGTCTACAGCAAGAAGAATCTCAGAAACAACACACTAACTCAGAAATACGGTGTTTGCAAAGGTGGACCTACTGTAAAACTACAAGAACAGAGCTTACAAATAGAGTATACACTATGATTTAGTATAAATAGAAATCTGCATTTGAACACTCTTCAGTAAGAGCTCTACTGTGGGCTGAAGTTCAGTTCTTCAGGAGGAATGTGCTCAGCTGAAGATGTTCGTTGCTGTTTAACCTAATACCACTCTTGGGTTTAGGCATTGTAGGATGATGAGGACACTTTTCCTCCATGGCCTGTCCAGTTAGTGTGGATGAACTTTCCAGGGTTTGATAGCAGCTCATACGTGTGGGCACCAAAGTAGTCCCTCTGTGCCTGAAGAATGCCACAATATTAAAGGTGATGTCAGCTCAGCCAATGATGAATACAAAGAGAAAACAACTGCTTTAGCATGAATATAAAGGAAGGGATTTATAAAGTGCCTGAAGCAAAAGTATTCATTCTTATTCAATCCGAAAAGACAAAAAGTAAATATATTATTTCTAAATTGAACTCTCTATCATATGAATACTTAGGTCTTCAAATGCCTACATGTAATCCCTGTGATATAGCATAGGTTTAGTTAGAGAGAGGCTAACCTGCAGCAGGTTTGCTGGGAGCATCTCATGCCTGTAACCGTCATAGAAGGACAGGGCAGTGGTGAAGCACGGCATGGGGATCCCCTGCTGCACACCTGTACTTACTACCCTACGCCACGATTCCTGCAAAACATATTCTACATGTATTATCATCATTAATACCAATCAACTTTTAGGTCCAATTCTCGCTATTATTAAACCATTAACTACTAAATGGAACTCCTAATTTGATGCTTATTAATAGTTAGTAAGGTAGTTGTTAAATTTAGGTATTAGATGGGATTAGGGATGTAGGATATGGTCATGCAGAATATGCACTTTATAAGTACTAATAAACAGCCAATATGTTAATAATTGGCATGTTAATAAGCAACTAGTTAATAAAGTGAATTGGTCCCTATTCCCAGTAAACCACTGTTCCTAAATATTTCCATTTCTAAATTACATGTTTTTCCAAACTGTGGATTTTCAGAGCGTTATTTGACATCTGATAAATGACTTTAAAATCCAACTGTTTATAAAAGTTTATTTTCTGACTATCTATGCTATTTTGTTGTCAAATAATTGCTGGAATATTGTAGATAAATACTATAGCTTATACAAAGCAATTGCCACCAATGCATTTACATTTACATTGTCATTTAGCAGACACTTTTATCCAAAGCGAATTACGGCAAGAGGACACTTTAAGCAATCGAAATCAACAAAAGCGCAATGATACGCAAGTGCTACAACAAGTTTCAGTTGGCTTAACATAGTACACGTAGCAAGTTTTTTTTTTGTAATTATATAATAAATAAGGACTGAGCTGTGCAGGTCATTCCACCAGGAGGGAACATTTAATGTAAAAGTAATGTGAAAGTGATTTTGTGCCTCTTTGGGAAGGCACAATAAAGCAAATTTAGATAAAGGGGTGCAGAGCCAGTACTGGTTTCGTAGGCAAACATCAATGCCTTGAGTTTTATGTGAGCAGTTATTGGTAGCCAATGCAAAGTGATAAACAGAGGTGTGACGTGCATTATTTCCAGCTCATTGAAATTTATCTTGCTGCTGTGTTCTGGATTAATTGTAAAGGTTTACGTGCAAGCATTTTATGAAAAACTTCAGTGCTAAACTATATGATTACGTTTGATACACTTTCTTTGACTGCATAGATCTTAATTTAAATCCATATTATAAAATATGATGAAATAAAATGAAATTGTCACTGATTATATGATATTTTATCTATAAATGCTTTTTGCTATAGTATTTCAGCTTGGACTGTGTTCACTGTGTATATATTTGGAAGAAACTAAGTGGACATAGATTTTAGAGGCACTGTAAAGGCACATTAACAGTCAGCCATTGGTGCTCCTGATCTCTCTTCACATTTAGTGACACTATTACAGGAAACGTGTGAAATTCGTGGTCATTCTTGGCTCACTTCCTGTACCTGACAATCCTGTACAGCTTTACTGAAGAAGTTATCCAGCAGCAAACTCTGCAGCTCGGCGTTGCGGTCAAACGCTTCCTTGATCTTACCCAAGAAAACACTGTGAATGAAAGATTCACCACCTTTATTCATAGCTAATCTACAGTTATGATATTGTGAAATCAGCTTCCTCATTTCTGTGCATGTGGGATTTTTAAATGAAATACTATCACCACTTCCTAGTGTTCACAGTGTTGCAACATTCCCCGGGTGGAGGAAAGATGAAGTTTCACATTTAATTCTTGAGTATTTCAGCCGACACACCCTTAACTGATAAGCAATCTGAATAAAGCCTATTGTTTCATGCAATCGTTTTAAATCAGTGTGAGCAGAGCTTGCTTACCTGCGAATAATGCAGCCTCCTCTCCACATCAGAGCAATAGCACCATAGTTAAGAGACCAGCCGAACTCTACTGCAGCCTGTCTGAGCAGCATGAAGCCTTGAGCATATGAAATTATCTTGGAGGCATACAAAGCCTGAAAAAAACAACAATACATTTTCATGAAGTTAAAAACAACCCATTATTATTAAACCCCATAACATACTTGACACATATATCTATATATATTTTTAAATATATACATGTGTGTGTGTTAATAATAAATAATAATAATAATAAATATACACAGTACACACAAATAGTATGTAAACATAAACTTTTATTTTTAATGTAACAAATTGTTTTGCAGCCCAAAATGGATATTATCCATATTTTACCAAGTCTATCGCACCTTTTTAATATCTTCAAGAAACTGTGCCTTGTTTCCGGTGAACTTGACACCCTGAGGGCCGGCGAGGCTCTTACTGGCCTGAACCCTCTCATCCTTCAGAGAGGAGAGACATCTGGCAAAGACAGCTTCCCCTGTGAGACAAAGACACCGCAGCTCCAGTTACAGTCTGCATCTCTGGTCACATCACAACATTCTCATCGCTGTCAGACCACATGAGGAAACATTAAAACATTAGACAGTCGAAGCATGACAGACGGGCCCCACAAAGAACAAATTAGAAATCATATCAGCACAAAATTATCGTACAATGAGAAGGCTAGGCAAGAGAAAATCACTTTGGATGCATTGCCTGCTAAATAAATCTGTACTCTCTTTTACTGTGTCTATTAATAATATGTATAAAAATAAATAAATTATTATTGATACAATTTAGTGACCCAGACATGTTTTATATTTTAGATATAGTTTTATTTTATTATTATTATGACTATTATTATTACAAAAAAATAAAATTCTAATCTAAAATAAAATAAATAAATAACTGAGTTACCAGACATGATATTTTTAGAATATCCAGGAAATATTTTTTTCATTTATGTTTTTTACAGTCATGTGACATTATTATTATTATTATTATTATTATTATTATTATTATAATTTTGTGAAATGTGACCAGAACATTTATTTCTCAGCTTCATCTATGACTTCTATAGAGCAGTTATATATAACTTATATATATAGGCCTCTTTTCACGGTGTTTTCTTCAAGACTCAGGGTCACATTGTATAATCCAGTTCATATCTGTGTCCAGACCCTGGTAATGTTGACTCTGGTAATAAATGGTACGGCTAGACTATTGTAAGAGCAGATCTTACTACATCTACACAGATGAGCGGCTGGAAGCAAAACCCTGTACTCAGCATGACTTTGTATTATATTATCACCCAACCCAAGGCCAACAAGTGTGGGAAGAGACGAGTGGAGGAAGGAAAAAAAATATCTGGTGGAAAACAGCCAGTCATGGTGAACACAGCACTGGAATTCAGCCTATTGAAAGAAGAAAACCATACAAATCGAAGCAGCTCTCTCACGCTTCAGTGCTGCACAAACAGCCTTTTGTTCATTTAACGGACACTACATATACAAGCCAGGTCAAATAGATTTACACAGCGCTTTTCATAATACATGTAGATTCAAAACAGCTTTATAAAAACATATGCATCAAATTAATTTTGACAAATATTGTCTAACTGGTTTTTGTGCTTTGAGCGATCCTAAGGTAACATCTCAAGTCGAAACCAACTACATTCTTAAAACCATAATCCACCACAGATCAAAATAAGAGTTTGTTTCCTGCTGGACCAAGCCAATATTTCTCATTTTAAATCATTTATAGAAATGGTAAATGGCGATAAATCACTGGACCAAAACTCTTGCACAATAGCCCCAGGACAGCAGGCCATCATTATTGTTGAGCCCTGCACCAAAAGCCAAAACAGGAAATCCCACTTATGTCACATCAGCTGAAGAGATGAATAGCAAAGCTGCTTATGTGTTTTTCTAAGCCCAAGTGACTTTCTCCCTCTATATATCTAAAATAACAAAAACACACCCTTAGCAGAGAAATCACACAAGATGGTAGCTTACCGATCAGTGTAACTGGTGTGCCATATTCCAAAGCGGAGATAGCAGTCCATTTCCCTGTGCCTTTCTGCCCGGCGCTATCTCTGATTTTGGGCAGCAGATGAGTGCCATCTTCATCCTTGTATTTCAGGATATTGGCCGTGATCTCAATGAGGAAAGAGTCCAGCTCGGTCTTATTCCACTGTTCGAAGGCCTGATAGGGAAATCAGACATAGAAATTCAGTCTTAAGAGGAAGCAGACCAAAACAGTCCTTCACGAGGAACAGGGAGAGGTGTATTTCAAAATACAGACGAAATAAGGAAGGAGAACAATACAGAGGGGATTTGAAGAATTACAACATCATGGACAGTTCATCTAGATTACAAAACTATAGTCATTATTAACCTGAGCCATTTCATCATGGTCCATACACAGCACGTCCTTCATCAGATGGTAGGCCTCACAGATCAGCTGCATGTCACCGTATTCAATACCGTTATGGACCATCTTAACAAAATGCCCAGCTCCTTCATCTCCAACCTAAACAAATATACAAAGATTTTGTAGAAGTGCATTCACAGGCTGTATAAATGCATTGATAACTAATACTCACCCAGTCGCAGCATGGCTCTTTGCCCACCTTGGCCGCGATGCTCTGAAAAATCTCTTTTATGTGTGGCCTGAACGTATAAAGTAAAAATTACATTCCATAAACTTCGATAAATGCACACACATATGCATAGGTGCACTTGTTTGACACATGCTTGTGCTCACCAGGCATCCTTATGTCCTCCAGGCATCAGTGAGGGTCCATAGCGAGCCCCTTCTTCTCCTCCACTCACTCCACTACCCACGAACAGAAGCTGCTTCTCCTTCAGGCTCTTACAGCGTCTCTGCATGTGATTAGCAGCATGAACATTTAGATCAAACACGGTTATCACCTCATATGATCATAAGTTTGGATTGTCAAACTCACCGTTGTATCTCTGTACTCTGAATTTCCACCATCTATGATAATGTCCCCAGGTTCAAGAAGAGGAACCTACAATACACAGAAAAAAGTGGGTTACTTGATCACTTTGGCTTGGTGACAAAGCAAACTAAGACCGTTGATTCATGGTGACGTTTACCAGTTTATCAATGAAGTCATCGACAGCTTGTCCTGCTTTGACGAGAAGGATGATGCGACGGGGTTTTTTGAGTTTAGACACCATGTCTTCGAGGGACTCGGCCCCGATCACCTTAGTGCCTTTGGCTTCGTTGTTTAAAAAGTCATGGACCTTGGACACCGTTCTGTTAAACGCACAGACCTGAGGAATGACAGTAGTTATAACATCTTAAACCTGATGTGAACCATCAGAACAGGTCAGAATGGCAACTTACCACAAATCCATGGTCATTCATGTTCAGGATCAGATTCTGGCCCATCACAGCCAGACCAATGAGAGCAATATCCGCTCTGTGGAGGCAAAAACATGGAGATTGGGAGAAAGAACATTCATAATAAATAATCAGAGCGCTAACTGATTGAAATCAGTGGTTATGACAAATGTCATCCAGTCTAGCTGGATAACAGAACGAATTTCAATTATAGATCCGTGTCTGAACAAAAACAAAAGTGCTTGATAGTAAGCAGAGAGGTTACTACAGATAAAATGAATGCTGAAAATGTGCAACAACTTACATTATATTACATTTAATGATAATATACAATCAAATGTGCTCAGTCAAATAGCAATTTCATATTACAAATCATTTTAAAAGATACATGTATACTTACTGAGCCATGTTTGAAGGTTGGTTCCGTCTTAAAATGACACTTTGGATCAGGGTTTTGACTCTTGCAGCACCGTCTGAGCTGAACTTCCTGATTCACGACCTGAGAATGAGCAGCAGCGCCTGACAGATTACAGTGGTCGTGGCGTCATCCGTATCTCCGTCTGTGATTGGCGGAGACTCTCTGAGCCGAGCTTGGATGCTGTTGATTGGCTGGCTAATTTTGTCCCTCCCCACGTCTGTTCTCCGCCCACCGTGTCAGAAAATACTGAGAATATTTGTCATTGAAGTAAAAAAGTAAAACGAGTGAGTGTAATACTATGATAAAAAATAGTTATAAATATTTGACGTAATTATTTCCAAGATAATATATGTAATGCTTATGTCAAAAGATAAAAATATTAAATAAAATATATTTATATATATATATATATATATATATATATATATTTTTTTTTTTTTTTTTTAAACAAGCAAGCTAGCCTTAAGACATGCAGTCAAATCAATTTAGGAAGTCAAATAATGTAATATCTAGCAAAATATCACTTTAACTAAACAGAAGCAATGGCCTATGTATAATTCAAAGTGTTGTGTAAAGAGAAAGAGACGACACGAGATCCGTTGCTCGTCTAATGCACTGGTTGTAATTTTATTTGTACCTCATTCACTAAACAGGTCAATGGTGCAAGGTTACCATACACAGAATTAAGATATATGCATTACACGTCTAGGCTATACAGCGAATGGATTATAATTATTACAAATACAGGAGACATATTTACATTTTAATCCAAGTTCCATACAACATGAAATATTTACAAAATAAGTATGAAAATGAAGCCAATCTGACAAATAATGTACAGTGTTAATGCCACAGCTGAACTGTTTTCTGTAGTTTCATCACAATGACAGGGAGTGATGGGATGATACAGTAATGCCAGGGTTGCTTCAGAGGCAGCATGGGAAAAAATGCACTAGTGAGCACAAAAGCAATTTTTTATTCTAAAAAAAATATATTCCCTGATGTTAGAAATCAAAATGAACAGGCCTCATCATAACTCTGCCCTCCATATCTATAGCCTAAATGTGAAAAAGTGCCTTTGTAACACAGACAGATTTCTATTTCAAGAAATAAGCACAGCAACATGTCAGTCCTCTCATTCATGCACTTTTAGTGAAATGCAAGGTACATTCAAAGTCCACTTCAATGAGAAAAAAACCACAACCTAAAACCATCTGGTTTCCAATTGAGAAAACAACAAAAACATCGTTCAAGCTTTCTTTGTTCTGTTAGTTGTATAAATACGTGCAAAGAGCTGCAAACTAAACATATACATTGCAAAAAAAAAAAAAAAAAAAAGTGAATGAAATTCATTATGAATATCATATTAGTCAACCAAGCCACTCAACAAAGATGGATAAAAAAACTAAAAGCTTTGCTCTGGCCAAACTTTGTAACAGTAACTAACACTCATCATGTATTTAGATAAATGCTAACCTTCACTAAGCTTTACGCACTATATGTGCCAGATCTGAATATTAAATCTGAACATTTTCACAGATGATGTAACAATCAAACAGCTCAGTTGAAGCCTAAAGGCTGGTTGACCTAAGGACTTGACTTTATGAGCCATTTTCATGTGTTTCCTGTGAAAAGAAGAGAAAGTGCAGTGTATGATGCAGCAAGAACATTGACTTCATAAGGATTGACAGTGTGACAGTCTGGTGGGCAATAATTCCTGCTGGTTGCCTGGACAGAGGACTGTTATACGCTCAACCAAATGGCTGAAATTTCACCATCAAACTGAGTCACTGCTAACTTCAGCATTTGGCTCTTGACTGCATGTCTTCAAATGCACAGAGCAAAGAAAAAAAATAAAATAAAAACAGAACACTACCATCCCTGCACTGCAGTGAACTGCATAATTAGCCCAATTTCTACTGACAGTGATCAAACTGTTTTAGAGCTCAAACTCGGTCTGTTCAAATAAGTAAAGAAGAACAGCTGAATTAAAATTGAGGAAAAGTGCCCTTCTTGCCTTCCATTGTATAATGTAAAACACTGATCACATGTTAATAAAATAAGTTAAGATAATCAGTGGAGATACAAGATAAATGTTCAATAATATTAAAAAGTGATCGTGCTCATCCTCAAGAGGAATAAAGGCTGGTTTAATGATCCTGCAGAAAAAAATAATTCAATCCTTCACTTTGTTAACTATAACCCATCGAATCAGTATCTCACTCAAGCGTTTGGTCTTCAAAGAAACAAAACCAACGGATCTTTCTTGCTAAAACTGCAGGAAAATGGTTTCAGTAATACAGTAACAAGGACAGAAACCCATAATGCATCATGTCTCGTCATGAGTAGCGTTAAGCACAGTAATCCTGAACGTTATGAACAAATAGATTCATTCAGTCAGTTGTTCTGCGTTAAGGTAATTGTTTTGCACCATTTTTTTTTACCTAATCTACTGAGGAATCGAGTAGAATACTCCTGTAGGCTACCGAAAAAGCGTTATTTGAGATATCATCACCATCATTTTTCTTTCCCTGGTATTATATGTCTCATGATTACATACTGTACTTTGCTAATGGTGTGTTTTATGTCAAGCAAATAGTCAGCGACAGGCTTGGCGAGTAAACGGCTGTATGTACACGGTCAACGTCCTGCTTTGATTGAGCAAATCCATTAAACCAATACTGCAATGACATTCAGTGTAAGGGTCAATTTCTTTGTTTAGAAAATTAAATGTGGTCCATTTAAAATCATTTGTTTAAGTAATATCTGGAGCACAGCTATTTGTTTTCGTCTTGTATATTTTCTTACAGAGAGAGTTGATTTTGTGTTAATTCAAAAACGGAATATTTTAAATGTTATTTATATTATTCTTTTTTTACTCAATGGGTTTTTTATAGCAAACCAACTTTCTCCTGAGGGTAAGATGTTCCTGGCAGACAACACTGTAAGGACGAGGTTTCCAGACGAGAGGAACTCAAGAGAAAGCAGAACCTGCTCTGAAGATTCGTGCACACACAAAGAGACTATTACAACATGCTACTTGAAGGAGGTTCAGTTATGACAAAGAACAAAACTGAAGACGGAATAAATCCAATCAATAACACATCAGAGAGGGGGAGAGGAGGAGGAGGAGGAAGAGGGAGGGAGGTGTTGAGGAACTGAAAGTTCATTTGCTGGAGAGGAGAACAGAGCCACAGGTCTACATACAAGAGAAACTGTCAAGAAGCACAAAGATTTAGAAGTGTTAACACACTACACTGTTAAGGTGAGCACGATCTCGTTCAGTTCTTCATCAGACTGGACCGTCTCCTCGCCAGCTTTGACCTGCAGGAAAACACACACAGATTCAGGTGAGCAGTGAACATTTTAAAGGAAAAAAACACACAAACAGCAGCCCCAAAAAAAGTATTTGGATACTTAAGACACAGCCTGAATGTGAACACATGAAACCAAGTGGCATCTGTTAACAACAGAAGTCTTCTCACAACCAAAATCATTTCTTTCCCTCTCTACAAATATGTAATGAAATGTTTAATTACTGTTAGAATTATAGTATGAACTTCTAAAAATAACTGAATAACTATTTTATTTCATATTATTTAGCTGACTATATTTCTTTAAAATATGGCATTTTAAAGAATTATGTTTCTTTAAAATAAACCCCTATATAAATATTTACATTAATTAATAACACAATTAGTGTGTGTATTTCTTTAATTTCAGTATCAAAGAGATACGCAAGGATTTGTATTACTATTTATTATTTATTTTATAGTTTAGTTATTGATTTTATTGGAGTTTTTTTTTTCTTTTTTAGTACACCAAGTTAAACTACAGGAAAATAATGTAAGCTAATATATGCTTGCCATTTCATTTTCACCATTTTTTTTAAAATGTTGCCTTCACTTATTTATTTTAAAATTGACCTGCAGTATAAGAAATAAAAAATATAAAAAAATATTCTATGTAATCTCTGACCTAATATAAGGCCAAATTTGACAAGACTTCCTAAAAATAATATATATATTGTCAGTTTGTTGTAGTTCAAGAAAAATATTTTATGGTTTTAGTTTTAGTTAACTATAATAACTCTGGAGGGTGTATATATTATTATATATAGAAGTTAAGCATTTGTTTGTGCCACATTCATGTAAAATAAATATCTCTCAGATTGATATTTTATTACACAATGCAATAACACTAAATGTTAGATTTTTTCACTGAAGAGGACCAGAAAGAAACCCCTTCGTAAGAGTTAGTCAGTTTGGTGCAGACTAGACTAGCTTAATTCTAGATGATCTAAGTTTCTGGGCTGTGTACCTTATTGTTCCTGCTAGCAGTGGGTTAAAGGCATACAGCCAGTCGTTCATGTCTTTGTCATTGTTGGCCTGGAGGAGGATCCCTCTGTGCTTGGTGCACACGGCGAATGTATTGGGCGTCTGCAAGCCATCAAACAGCAGCAATCAGGCATTCATCTGACATATGTTCCAGGAAAAACTGTGGATTTCCACACAGCAGGTGAGGCTTTACCTTGAGCATGGCCTGCTGGTCTTCACTGTATTCCACCTGAGCAGTGGATAAATTCAGCACTCCCCTCTCTACTGGGTCCTTGTCGTTGTTGTAGATGAACACGTATGGCCGGCGAACCACCACAAAGTGCTTCACCCAGGAGTTGGAGAGGGACTCCATGAAACTGAGGAATCCCTTCTTAGACACCACAGACCTGAGAGAACACGAGGACACGTCAGTCCAGCATATTACTGGACAATCTCTGCTGCCCCATCAGAGGAAACTAGGGCTGCAAAACGATTAATCGCATTCAAAATTAAAGTCTGTTTACATATTATATGTGTGTGTACAGTGTATCTTTATCATGTGTATATATAAATACACACATGTATCTATTTGTATGTATTAGGGCTGTGAGCCGATTAAAATTTGTAATCTAACTGATTACACAATGTTTCAATTAATGAATGATTTAATTAGACTGTGAAAATACCCACAAAAGATTGAAGCAATTTTTGTGTTAAATGAAAAAGTATCAAGTAGACATTACAAATTGTAGCTTTAGAAAACTTGATTTATAAAATGTATTAAACATAAACATTTAGGCTATAATAGGATAAACTATAGGACACCGAAGATAATTCGAGAAACATCTAAGTACTTCTTGTTCATACAATGAAAGTCATTGGTAACTAAACAGCTTTGTAATGAAAGAAAGTTTTAAAAAGACACGAGGGTGAGTAAATGATAACAGAAACATTTTTAGGGGGGTGAACTATCCCTTTAATGTTTTTATTTTTATTTATTTTAATGAAATTGTACTCTAAATAAGAAACTAAATCTGCCAGCAGGTGGCGATAAATGCCTTTATGATTCGTTCAAACGGCTGATACATTCAGGAGAGAAGTAAACTGCTTCAAATGATTTGTTCAAAACACGGATTCATTCAGAAACTAAACTCTGATGTGTAGCTCAGAGATGCGCAACAAACAATTCTGCCGTTGCTTTAAAGTTTCTCTGCAAAATGAAGCAAAAATACATAATATTGTGTTTAAAATATAACAAAATATCAACTTCTTATTTACTGAACTGTTGTATAAAAATCACATTTAAACTTGTGATATTTGGGACATTAAATAAACAGTGCACACATACAGCATGTGAACATAAGCTTTTTTCGAATGTGATTAATCGCGATTAATCGTTTTGCAGCCTTAAAGGAATCTATGACACAGAACATCTAAACTGAATGATTTAAGCGTTCCAATTCATCTCGATTCTTGTGAGATTGGAATAAACAAAAATAAACGTGTCCGCTATATCAAAACTCTCACCCAGGTCTCATTTCCTCAATATCAGGCACAAGGTTGAGGAACTCGTGTTTGCCGGCGCGGGCCAGGTAGGACGTCTCCAGAATGGGCACCATGGGGAAGTTCTCATAGTCTGAGCATGAAGGGCTGGTGGCACGAGAGTTCGCTTCAGGGGTCCTGGACGATACAGAAGTTTTAGGATCCTAAGCTGTAGTTTAAGCTTATTGGTAGTGAACCGTACATACCGAGAGTCTGACAGAGAGGGGCAGGTGGAGGAGGGTGTGAGAGTAGCACTGCTGAAACTGGTGACGGATGGATCACGGCCCATAGGAGAGATATCCGACAACTGAAAGAGACAGTTTCCCATTAATCCAAGTGGATCTGTTCCAATTCATACAAAACGGGTTGTTTTTCATCGTTCAAGCTGAGGTTACCTTGCAGTCGCTGATGCTGTTACACATCTGGTTGTAGTCACTGTTGAAAGTGTGTGTCAGGAGACGGAGACACTGCAAAGAATTAAAAGACATAAACGCACAAAATAAAATGGAGATCTCTCATATTTGACTTTAAATGGAACACCGTATTTAACAATCAGGTTTTTCATCGATTTAGTCTTACTTTAGTGGCCAGCTCCTTCTCGCGGTCTACCAAGCTCTCGATGTCTGTGGAGTCGTATCCGCTGCTCTCACTGGGTGTGATGGCGCTCTCAAAGGTGGTGGAGGAGATCTGGGAGGAGATGCTGGTGGAGGTGCTGAGGGTGCCGCTGCTCAGACTGGGAGACAGGGAGTCGCTCAGGGATTTAGGAGGAGGCGTCTCACTCAGTTTCTCACGGAGCAGCAGCAGGTGACGTGTCTTCTCCACCTGACATGGACAGAAATGGGCGTCTGTCAGATATTCTTCAGTAGATGGACAGCAGCAGCGAGAAGTGTGGCAGGGCTCAGTCGTGATCTTTTTGTCTTCTGTGCTCACCTCATGCAACTGCTCGAGTTTCTCCAGCTCCCACTGGTGCTCCAGGATCAGACTGTCTCCTCTGGGTCTCCAACCGGCCAGGTTCTCCTCTCCACGAACATACGCCACAGATGTATCCAGAACCTTCCGTCTCCGTCGCTGCATACCTGAAAATAAACGATCAAATGATTCGATATAGCAAGTCCAATATATCAAAATGAAAAATCCCTAAACTAGAAACTAGAGTAAACTAGAAAATTCATACATTTTATAAATGTAAAAAAATCATAACCTTGGAAATGTGTCTTTATTTAAATAAAAATCCTAATGTCTGTATATATTTATAAATTATTTGTCAATTTTTTTTTATAAATATTCTGTATAATAATTCACAATACCATTCAGAAGTTTGTGGTTTATAATTTTTTGAATGTTTTCAAAATAAGTCTCTTATGCTTATCATGGTTGAATTTATTTAAAGTAAAGCAAATTTATGTAATTTTATTACAATTTCAAATCACTGTTTATTTTTTTAATTTTTTAAAATATAATTAATGATGTCAAAGCTGAATTGTCAGCATTATTACTCCAGTCTTTAGCATCACATGATCTTTCAGAAATCATTTTATTATGCTGATTTGATGCTCAATAAACATTTCTTATTATCATCCATGTTGAAAACAGCATCTTAGTATTTATGTGGAAACTATACATTTTTTAACCAAGTCTTTGATGAATATAAAGTTCAAAAGAACAGCATTTATTTGAAACAAAAATATTTTGACACTATAAATATCATTACTGTCACTTTTGACCAACTGAATGCATCCTTGCTAGATAAAAACATACATACATACATACATATATATAAAACGTCTTACCTGGGCTTCCCGTGTCAGCTATTTTGCATAAGCTTAGCTCATAGATTCCAGTCACTTTATTACTGTAATGGAAACATCAGAGAACAGTGTTAGCAGTTTCTTTACTTTACACATTTCTGGAGAGGACTCACATTTCAAGAGAGTCTATGCATAAGATGTCCAATATCATAATTACAGCTTAAAAGAAGGTGTGTCCAGCAAACCAGTCGCCATTTCATTTTCACCATTTTTAATGTTGCCTTCACTAACAGATTTTAAATGGTCCCACAGTATAAGAAATTAATTTAACAGAATAAATATTCCATGTAGCCTTTGACAAGACTTGCTCAAATGCTATATAAAATGTTTTGATTGAGTACAGCCTGCCAAAATGTCCTAAAAGTATTTTATGTATATTAACCTTTAGACACATTTGAGCTTTTTTGATGGTAGAAGAGATAAAATAAGCCTTTTCTATTTACCAGTCGGGGGTTTTGGAGTAGCCACTGCCGAACAGGTTCCTCAGGGAGCGTGGAGGAGAGATCTTAGCATCTCTGGAGTAGAAGACCATGCAGATGTCCTTGGTGATGATGGCAGGCTGGATGCAGTGATCAAGCTGCAGGAGAGTGGTTAGCACATATGTCAATACTACATACTGTGGAACCTCCTTCTAAAGAACCGGTCGAGGCTGACCTCAAGATAAGCCGACAGGGTCATGTAAATCTTCTCTCCGTAGGGAGTGACACGGTTCAGCAGGAGAGAGTTGTGCAGGGAGCTGTCCCAGACAGCCTCGAACCTGTAAAACGTCCTGAACAGGAAAAAGGACATTCGATTTTAGGCTTCAGAAACAATAGCCATGGAATGATGTTTTAGATATTTACTGGTGCTGAATGGATTAAGACAACATGAAATGATATTCACAAGCCACTTTACTTACACTTTACTGTAATATTATAACATTATATAGAAAATGCTGATTTTGATTTCATGCGGACTGTGAATATCACAAACACTTCAGGTATGCTGCCTACAGTCTTTCAGCTAACAGTTGGTGCTAATGGACAGGCGATCTCCTCTAACACTGTGAAAAACATGTAATGCCAGCTGCATCATGCGCTGTTGGGAGATCTCTGTGCCTAAACAGTCTGGTGATATGTTTGAGTCACATAGCTATGAACACAACACAAGAGTGTTGACAGGTGCTACATTATTAGTGATCTGCTGTGAGCTTGAAGCAGAGTGTGTGTGTGTGTGTGTGTGTGTGTGTGTGTGTGTGTGTGTGTGTGTGTGTGTGTGACTCAGGACTACAGCAAAGTGATGACTATTAGCAAAGGCACACGATTTATATGAACAGACATGGAGACGGAGAGAAACAGAGAGAGAGAGAGAGACTGGTGCAGGTGACTCATCCTCAAATATCCGTGTATCTTTTTCTCCACTCACTCACCTCCCTCTCTTGTTCTCATTTCACTGTTTAAATGGCAGATAAATGCATAAAGGCTTGCCTGCGTCTGTATTTAGACTCATCAATTCAGCTTCTAACAAGCCCAATTTAGTATTATGGAGAATGCAGAGCAGAATTAAATTAAATGTCACACCTACACTATCATTTTCTTTAATTAAAGAAATGTGGTGGCAAAAGCTTGTCTATTTAATAGTTTTAAAGTGAGGTGATACATGCAAAAGCAAGGATAAAAAGTAATTTTACATTATCAAAGGTCATTTTCTTAGTAACAGAAAACCAATTTCATATATTAATTTTCTTATAATTTTCTTATATATTATTTAATGGGCCTTTTTTTTAAAAAAAAGGGCAAATTCTATATTAATTCACATTCATATATTATATTAAATAACCATATGACATACTAAAGGTTCTCAACAAGGTTTAATTTTTTTTTAAAGAAACTTAATATTTCAATTTGTTAAATGTAATAATATCATGCCAATTTTCACATTTCAAACGTTTACATTTTTCAGGGTCAAGATTTATTTTTTTTCTTTTGCAATTAAATTTAGCTAAAGCCATTTTGATTATTAGAAGAAAATCTCTTTTGCAAATTCACCTCAGTTCATCCTATCATACAGAAGGAGTTCAGAGAGAAGCAGAAAAACAATGACACAGATACATCATTTTGCTACTGTTACACCTACAGATCACAAATGTCTCATAAAGCACTTTAATGGTGAAAATGCTTTATGAGGTGGTTCTGATACCTAGCTATATCGCTATCAATACAAAGGCTGAGCAAAACCGAGAGTCCAACCGCAGCAGGAATAGGACGAGAACAAAAAGAGAGACAAAAAACAAGCAGAAACAGTCAGGCAACGGAAATAATCACAAATGAAAAGACAAAAAGCAGCATTCAGATTAAACAGGCAGAGGAAATAAATGGAAAATAAATGGAAAATAAAGCAAACTGGCATCATCAAAAGCACATTTAACAGGTTTAACAGAGCTCTGCATATCTCGGTTGGTCCACTAGCAGGCTCTCTTGCTCCCTGCAGGATTTTCTCCTCTCACTGACGCCAACACTGACTCATATTCAACATACTCTCCTGAATTCTAAGCAGTTAGGGAAACGCATTTGCATTAGGTGGACAGAGTATTTGCAGGCCTTTTTATGCGGTTTAGAAACAGACAACTTTCCACCGACTGCAGACATACGAACTGAACTTCATACTTGATTAAATAGGCTGTCAGATGTGGAGAGCACACGCAACACGCTTCTTTATCTGAACTTGTGGCTGTTAACATACAATATCTGCTGGAGGTTTAAGATGTCATCAAATCAGAAACTATTAAAGGTTTCCAGATCAAGATTAAAAAGACAGGGAGACTGGGCTTTTGCCTTTATCCCCCATGAATCTTTCTTTAAGGTAAAACCTAAAATCCACCCTTTAGAAAAGGTTTATAATGTTTGAGTCCTCCTGAGCATCTTTTTTCTATGTACAATGTCATTGTATGCCGTTTTATTGTTTTGATTGGTGTTTTATTATAATGATTCAACAACTGTTGTTTTAATGTGCAATGTATACAAGCTAAACTGAACTAAACATACCTGCTTGAGTTGTGAGAGGATTTGAGGTTTTTAGCTGAGATGATGTTTAGAGACAGGACTGCGTCTGCGGCCGACTCGTCCACTTCTGGCTTATTCCTAATTCGACCTACAACAGACACAACAATCGATGCGAGATGGCTGTAGCCTTCATTATACTCTTTATAAAATTGTTATTTCAAGTTCTGGCTTCTGATTGGACAACATTAACAATCCAGCTTTGCTAACATCAATTATTTCTTCCATTTAAGATTTTAGGGCCAAATTTGTCCTCACCAACCACCAGCTCTCGGACGTCCTTCCAGTGCAGCTCACTGCCCTTCTCATGGATCAGAGTGACTGTTATTCTACGCTGAATGCCCTGAAAACACAAACAACACAGCTTACTAAGAGCAATCTCAGTTTGAATCATTAATATGTCCTTGGCTAAGGACAGTGAACATGATCCTGAAGCTAAACTACAGATTTACAGACAGCAACTGCAGAGAGAATTCAATATTAATAGAACAGGGAGATGCACAAGACCAAAGTGCATTGCAATGAAAATTTAATGCATTGATAACAGAATTTGATATTCAATTATAATTCAATATATTATGCACCATGTTGTTTTTTTTTATAAATTTTTTCTAGTCAATTGCTTTTGCATGTTTCCAGTACATCATATTTGTATGTACAGCATATTTTTGAATACATACACTACACCAGTCAAATGTTTTTTAACAGTAAGATTTTTAATGTTTTTTTAAAGAATCCTCTTCTGCTCACCAAGCATGCGTTTTTTTTTATCCAATGTGTAATAGTTGTACTATTTAAAATGCTTTAATGATGTTAAAGGCATTTGTAATGTTACAAAAGATTTCAATTTCAGATTAATGCTGTTCTTCTGAACTTTCTATTCATCAAAGGAGCCTGAAAAAAAATTATACTCTGCTGTTTTCAAAAAAAAAAAAAAAAAAAAAAAAAAAATGTTTTTTGTGCAGAAAATCAGAATTTTAGAATGACTTCTGAAGAGTAAAGATGCTTAAAAATTCAGCTTTGAAATCACAGGAATATATATATATATATATTTTAATATATTCAAATAAAAAATGGTTATTTTAAATAGTAAAAATATTTCAAAATTTTACTGTTTTTGCTGTACTATGGATCAAATAAATGCAGGCTTGGTGAGCACAAAAGTCCTCTTTAAAAAACATTAAAAGTCTTTAAATAAAAATATTTGACTGGTGGTGCATAAATATAATTAGGTTATGATAAAGATGAGAACTGAAACTAGCATAACTAGAAAGAATGAATACCTGGTGCAATAGGTATGTGCCATGACAGGGAAGACCTCTTGTGTGATCTACTACTGCTGGGATATAACTGCAATACACAACACAATTTATAGAATCACAAACAGACTTTACAGCAACATATTAATACCCAAATAATTGTAGAATATACAAATTGAGATGACAGGTTAAAAATATTCCAACCAAAAATGTCAGGCCTGCAATAGATGTAAATATGGTTGACTTACTCTCCAGTGGGCTCCAGTTCACTGATCTCGAACCAGGCCAGCAGGTCATACTTGCTGACACACTGACCCAGGTTAGACTTGGTAATGGTGTTCAGTTTGGTGGCTGGCACTGAAGGAAAGCAGAACATTAATAAAGCTGGAATACTGTGTACCATATGGCTGATGTATTTAAAATAAGCCTAATTCATTTACTAAAAACTCCAGGTTCTATAAATATCCATAAAAATGTGACAGATTCAACAATATGAGCATGAGTCACGTAATGTGAGAAAACACAAAGCATCAGCTTAAAAGAAGGACGTAATGTAGGCTTTGGAAATTCTACACTACATCGGGAAAATCAATACAGCCTGATTTGCTGCTAAAACTGCAGCTGAAGGGCGGCACTCGTTTCCTCTAGCCGTCTGCTGTATTTCTACAGTATGATGAGGTGAGAGACAATAGTGCTGGGGGAAGGCTGCAGGAAACCTGATGCTCACAGATCGAAGAAAAACACTTGTGTCATTTGAGTTAAAAAAAATAAACCTTCCTGAGGGAAACTAGAAAGAACGTATGGAAAACACCTAACATGATTTAATTAGCAGTATGCTTCAAAGTAACACAAAAGGAAACACCAAGCAGCTGTCGTTGCAGTCTAGATCAACCAGGGAAGGAAAATAAGGGAGAGTGACACTTAAAAAACACAGCAGCTCAAGGAAAAGCCTTTCTAGCTTATCTTCAGGATCAGGGTTCTGTCGTCGGGTGGGGATGAAGGGCGACACTAGAGTCACAGTACATTAAAGCACAGCACAGAGCAGAGCCAATGACTATCCATCTACTCTACTCTGGGCCTTTGAGGCTCTGTACCAACCGTCGTGTTTGCGCACTCTGAAAACAGTACTGTTGGGTACAGGGAGGAAGGGGAAGTGGGACAGCTCATCCTCCCCTTCCTCCAGGCTGGCGACGGCTGTGGAGGCCAGTGCGTTGGCGTGCTCCGAGAGCGTGTCCAACACCTGGCCGTGCACGTACCCGCTCATCAGGTACCTGATCAACTCGATCTTACGCGTATGGTCTGGGGGGATGACACCAGGTGATGAGAGTGGTAAGGATGACGATTGAAATGAAAGAGACAAAGATGGAGTTTAATGTATGTGAGGAACGGAAAAGATGAAGCATGCAGTTGCCCCAAAAACACTTAAAAATGTATACATGTGAACAAAAATGTCTTTGTTAAATATCAAAGTGGCTTTTATTTTGAAGGACATACATATATATATATATATATATATATATATATATATATATATATATATATATATATATATATATATATATATATATATATATATATATATATATATTGAAAATAATTGCTGCTTTTTAATTTTCTTTTTGTCTGAGATTCCTAAAAAAGTGTCAGTGTTTTTACAAAAATATTATGCGGCACAACTTTTTTCATCACTGCTGCTAATAATTGTTTCTTAAGCACCAAATCAGTAAATTAAAATGATTTCTGAAGGATCATGTCACACTGGAGACCGGAGTAATGATGCTGATCATTCAGATTTGCAGTCACTGGAATAAATTACATTTTGAAATGTAATAAATAAAACAGTTGATTAAATCTTAATATTTCACAATATTAATATAGTTTTGATCAATGGAGTCTTGACGAGTCTACTTAGACTTAAAAAAAAAAAAAAATCATACCAACCCCAAACTTTTAAACAGTAATTGTAATAAACATATCAAATATATATTTTAAATTAAATTAAATGAATGCATTTACCAGACGCTTTTATCCAAAGCGTCTTACAGTGCATTCAGGCTAACATTTTGACATTTTGTACCTAACATGTGTTCCCTGGGAATCGAACCCACAACCTTGCGCCGCTAACTCAATGCTCTACCACTTGAGCAACAGGAACACTATTTAATTTTATGTTTTCTATTAAAACAATTTATATATAATTATATATAAATATTCTGATACACTAAATATAGACTGTAAATATAATGTTCAAAATGTTGGTAAAAATTGACACTTTCTGGCTGTCAAATGCCATTTAGACTATTTTGTTATCTTAAGCTATAATATTTCTCCCTTTATAAGTGATTATAATTATTATTATTATTATTTAAATTCCTGAGCGGCACATGGATACTCAAACCAGCTCTTTGAATGAAATTATATATGACAGGTGTTAAAAGAGGGTTTATTTTACAATCTATGCAATCTATAAATCACAAAGAGCTCTACAGCATTTCCAATTATCTCCAACTGAACTGTAGCACCTCTAGATTCATATAGCAATATAAAAGACTGACAGCTCGGGGTGAAGATCAATAGACCGTCAGGACTGATGACACTTCAAGGCTACAGCCTCGGTTTTATTTTTGTTCCCTATCAAAAAAAACAACAGTCTTGACAGGAACGGTCTTTCAAACTGACTTGCTGCATAAATGAGATCAGGAGCCCTTTTAAGGGGAGATAACCACATCGAATGAAAGAGTTACAGATTACAGCATTGTGAACTGTGAGGTAGTTCCATGTTTAATGAATCATGTAATGAATTACACTAATAATAAGAAGAGAGATAGAGGAGCATACAGGCTCCCGGCGAGGATTATTCAAGCAATCTAATTTAAGACCCTTCAAGCTGACTTAATGAACATGTGACGTTCTTTATAAAGACAAATTAAGATGTAATTTTGTTCTTATATAGTAGTTGCCATCATACCTGGTTTAGACAAAGGCATAGGTGGGGGGTAATACTTTCTAGAAGGCTCAGAAGGGCTATAACAGAAGCAAAATATGAATTAGACAAGTACAAAATTATTATAATAATATCAATCAATCTGTATGCTGATTAAATCAATCCACCAAAAGGCATAACAACACAGTCAGGATTAAGGGAACATTTATTTCCTGCTATATACATGCAATGTTTTTTACAACAGCTAAGATACACTGTAAAACAACTATACAATATACAAGTTTCAGTTACTTATTTTATGAATATATTCACAGTAATAATTTAATTTAATATTCGGATTAATTGTTAAATACAAATCAAGCTCCATCAGCATGTTGTCAATAACAAAGGGGAATAATACTGACTGTTAAAATAAAAACTAAGAAAATGTGTTGGCAGTGTTGACTTGCATCATTTTAAAAGCTATCCTGTAATTCGTTAAATACATTTTTGTAATGCCATATCAACATCAAAGGCTATTTTCCTGAATAATTTACAGTACAATATAGTGTTGTTGTTAACTAAAACAAAATCTGTCAAATCAATGTTAGTAACTGAAAACGCTGAATTATTATTATGTTAATCAAATGTGTGATACTGGAGGACAGATTGTTACCTGACCACTTCCTGTCCATGAATGTGCAGTGGGTGCTGTTGGTAATGTCCAAACACTTCAAACACAATTGGCTTGGTCTTTATGTACTCAATAAAGGACTCTGTCACCTCCACTGAGATCTGGATGTGAAAACCAGATAAATGAGTTGACAGAACATGCATATTTGCCTAATTATGAGGAATAATTCTGTATACGCCTCTAGCCTGATGAAATACTTTAATGAGAACAACTCTGGATCGGTTATGCCACCATAATGTTCAATTTCTTCCTCAAAACCTTGTTTCTCAACACTTACATTCTGTACGTGGTAAAAGCCCAGCGGGGCACCTCTGCCTGTGTTCTTCAGCGGCTCTGTGCTGAACGCCTCATCGTGACGGTGGAGGAAACTGTTGACAGCATGAGACAGGATTAGAGAGAACGTGACTGTGCGACTGTGTGATTTATGTGGAGGTGTGTGTGTGTGTGTGTGCGCTCTGTCTGAATAAAGACCAATGAGACAGGAGAGAAGGGTTGCCATAGAGACAGGCTGACTCACTTGAATTGGCAGAAGATGTCTGCGTACTCGGGCGGGATGCTGCTCGCCTGCAGAACAGTGACGCGGAAAGTGAAAATGCTGCCCACTTCCAGATGCTCTGCCAAGCAGTCACCCAGTTTTGCGTCCACGTTCCCAAGCTTCAAGTCTTTTAGACACAAAACACATGCACAAATATGCAGAATATTATTATAAAAAAATTTTTATGTAAAAGTATCTATAAATGGTTAATGTGAAATTGTTGATTTTGGTTGATTTTCTTGTATGTATTCATAGTAATCTATATCGAACACTATTTTATATAACTTTTTTATATATAGAACAATTTTATATAAAAAGCAGTATATTTATGTATATATGTATATATAAATTATATGCATTATATATGTATATATGTATGTGTATATATATATATATATATATATATATATATGTATGTGTGTGTCTATATATATATATATATATATATATATATATATATATTTATATTTATATATACATACATACACACACACGCACACACACACACACATACATACATATACACATACATATATACACATACATACACTTTATATATATCACCATTAAAGTGTGCTTCTGGCAAACTGGACCAGCTTGATAGTTATTTGATATTATCTCACATGTTTAAGAAACAGTGTCTATAAATCTGTTTCCATGGACTTCTTTTATTGACCCGTTAAAACCTTCTAGAAGAAACAGTTTGGTCCCAAAGCTTTTGGGTCACTGAGGCTTTGTAAATCAAACGCGACAAAAATCAAAAGCACAACAGCATCGTCTGGATGTGTAAGCATTTCTTTTCACTCGGACTGAACTGCTTTGTTCAGAACTCAGGGGCTGCCAGCTGGACTATGCATCTACACTCACCCATGTCATTTATTCTGTTCATCTCTTCTGAAGGGGTGATGACCTCCGAACTCTGACCTTGACCTTCCACGATACGCAGCTCTTCCAAAGAGAGGCCAGAGCGGGTCATGACCACGGAGGAGAAATCACTCTGGACGGTGAAAGGGTAAAAGAGAGAGGGAGGGAAAAAAGAAAGGAAATAAAATACATGAGGCAACATTGTGTTGCAAACTAGGCACATGTAACAGAATTATGTAATTTAATTGCTAAATAAATGTAACTTTAATCTCTTACAGTTACTGAGAAATTGCATTGGCTACTTTAAAATAGAAGATGCCAATGTTTCAGGAATTTAGGACCCAGAATAAGACACGTTTAGTTGATAACCATTTTATTTCCTATTTGGGCTTGTGCAAATGCTTTACATTTTAAAGGCATTGGTAGATGCTTGTGTTTCCTGTTATAGCTATGCAACGTCTCAATTTCAAAAACAGTACCATAGCTATTAAACCACTGTATATTATGTTAGGATTTTATATTTGACCCCTGAATGATCTCAAAGTAAAAAGAGGTGCTAAAATCTGATTTTGTGGTGGCTGTGCTTTAAAATGTTATTATTATAATCTTTATTCAAATGATGAAGGATTTTGAAAGTCTGACAATGATCACCGTTGAGTATTACTGCAAGGTTAAACCTGCCTGCTTTAAATGTTTGAAAACGATTAGAAAAATATAGGAAAAAATATCAACTGCAATTTAGAACAGTCATCAAATGTAATCAGTTACATTACTTAAAAAAAAAGTAATTAAAACAGTTACACTAATTATTACATAGAGCAACTTGTAATCTGTAATCCATTACATTCCCAAAGAAACATGTAAAGCATGTTAAAATAACAGGAAAACTCAGGAGGAAAAACCGTCTCAAATGCTGGACTGGTTTGTACCTTTTTAAAATACTCATTGTCGAAGGAAATCTTAGCAGTGCCCGACTGACGCACACCAGATCCATAATCAGGAGCCTCTTCGTCAGCTACAAAAACACAAATACCAAAGAAAAAGGACACAAGTTAAAGGTCTGGATGTTTATAAAGCACATCAGATTGATATCAACTGTGCTTAACTAAATCTGAGCGGAGTCTTAATTATTTGATTAATATAGAGAGGTGCTCACCAGCGATGGCTTGGACCCCCACTCGCAGGAATCCTCGCACGTCTCCCTTCTCTGTTACTATAGCAACACGGTGCACCAGAGGCACAGGATACAGCAGGTTACTCAGGTACACGAAAGCTCTGGAGGAAAACGAACAACAATTATAGTCCTGAGAACGTCTCATGCACACACAACATGTACTATACCAAGAACCAGATGTATTAGTATGAAGGGTACAGGAGATGCGCAAGAACATCCGAGCAGTTGTGCACAGTGACTTCCTTTCACTGCAGGGCCACGGGTTCATCTCCATTACCCTGATTAACACCATCAGAGGATAATGGATATGATGTGTCAGACGCTTTTACTAAGAGCTGACGCAAACAAAACACGGCACTAAATAACAAAAACAAAAAAACCAATCCGTCAAGCTTGAAACCGAATGGCAAAGAAAAAGAAAGGCAACCAAATAAGAGGTTGTATTAGAATAATTGATATTTTCAGAGGCTAGGGGGCACACACAGTCTGAATTTCAAGAGCTGTTTGCAATCAGAGAGCCCCCCCCCCCCCCCCCCATAGGCAGCCACAAGGCAAAGATGGAGGAGAGCTATCACTGTAGCGCTCCAGTGACGTCACAATGACGCAGATCCATCTACAACCCTGCATCCATCCAGACTACGTTGCCTCTCTCCTCCTCTATCCATCTCGCTTGTACAGCAGACTTATAAATAACAGCTCTTAAGTACACTGAATGAAAATGAATGTTAAAGGGAAAAAAGAATACAAAGACAAAATTAAATAAAAACATGAAAAAAATAAACACAATTTAATATTTTTATATACAAGCACAATAAAGGATTAAGAAACTGGGGCTGTAAATCAATGTTAATGTGTCATATTGTTCCAAGCTCTTAGATATAATTTTTTGTCTGACTGATCTGAGCATTCCTTGTGTTCCAAGTGTCTGTATCTTATACACACACACACATTCACAACGGTCCCTAGCAAAGCGTTTGTTTCTCAGGAAAAGGAGACAGACCAATGGAGAAACATACAGAAGCGAGGTTTAACAAAAGTAATTTGCATTCTTGTACAGTGAAACTGTATTCCCATCGAGGCGAAGTGCAATATCACCCACAAGTGAAACACTGTCATTCATAAAAACGTTAATGTGAACTCCAGCAGAGAGCAAATGAAGCAGGCCGGTGGCTAAAAATCTGCATATGAAAGATTAAGTCCATAAAGTGCTGTGAACATGGGTTTTATTATTGAATTCTATTATTACATTTGTGTTTCTTTGTATTAGCTCTTAGCAATGCATTCCTGGTCTAAAAAAGGAACTGAATGCTAACCATAACACATTTTAATCGATTTACAGCCCGATTAAAATAAATACAACGAATGAAAACAAACACAAATGTGTACTAATGTTTCGCGTGCTAATGTTAAACCAAACCAGACAGATGGAGGTTAAATGTAGGCTGTGGAGGACTGGAGGAGGAATCTGGTATAGCCGTGTGAGCCGTTTCGTAAATCAGATCTGATCTCACATGACTAGTAAATTAATTCATTTTTACTGACTCTAAATTAATAGCTGCACACTGAGCCACACAACTGTGTCCATTTCTCTTGATCATTCATTCTCTGTCCAGCCCTCATTTTTCAGGTTTCCCCCCGAGCAGTGGCCACCACCAACCTGCCCACCAGGATGAACCACGGGGAACGGTCATAGAAGGGGTCCTGCCCGTCGCTGAAGATATCAGAGCCTTCCTCGGTCCCAGCGTCTGAGCTGGTGTCGTCCACGAAAGCTTCGTCATCCATGAAGTCCTCCATCTCGCTCTGCCGTTCGTCGGCCAGCTCAGTGATCTCCGAATCGCTAGTGGAGAAGGTGGGCGAGGGAGTGCGGTCGATGAGATGCTCGTTCACACAGCCGTGAAAAATAGGTGAGCTGAAAAAAGGTACGTGGGTAGAACGCAGGCACAAGCAAGAGTTTACAGGATTATTTAAAAGACCCACATTTAAGAGCCATGACTATACAATAGAAAGCAATGAATATAGCAGATACATGAATAATTAATTGCTATTTTTAACTTAATGCAGTAAGTTTTTAAGAAAGAAAACAAAGAAACTGTTCTAATATTGAATATGGAAATAAACATTGGACAAAACTTACACGACGAATTTGAAACAATTGTGCACAGAAGAACAAAAAACAATCTACATGTGAAATGAACATTTCAAATAAAGACAAACGGATGAAAACATTGCATTTAAAAAATAAATGAATAAAAACACTACTACACCAGCATACAGCAAAACACAAGCAGATAATGATTGGGAAAACAACGCAAAACCAACAAACAAAAACTCATGTGAATAAAAAGGGTGATTTAAATATGAAGAGAAAACTAACAGTGTTAATGACTACACAAAGATGTCATGAATGATTTATGGGCTCCCCTTTTTCACTAAGAGAGCAGATCTTTACAAACAAACAAAAACATTCTCACACACTCCGTTTTAACCACAAAAAATGCAAAATGTTTGTGAAGAATTAAGCCTCATTTTACAGTATTTAACATATAATGATTTCTGTTTAACATGCTCAATCATTTCTCAAGTCATGAAACAAGGTTAGGTGATTAGTATACCTCCCAACCAGCTTGAACCAGTGGAAGCGGTCATAGAACGGGTCACTGCCGGTTAAAGCACCCTCCACATCCTCACTCGGATTGGACGAGGCCATCTCGCCTGCACGGTCATACATCTCTCGCATCTGGTCCAGCCTCTGCCTGTAAGAACATGAAAAGTTAAGTCACATTTTTTGATCTCACATCACAAACTCAACTAAACCAACAATGTTATGATTGCTACATTTAAAGTCCCTTCAACTGGACTACATAGAAAATGTGTTCTTGTACTACTATCCAAGATGAAATTCAGGGCCAATCATTTTTCTCTCTTTCTTTCTTTTAAACACAAGTGTCAATTTAATTTCTGACAGTCCTGACGAGGCGGAAATAATCATTTGGAAGTCTTTCCTGACCACTATAACAGGGCTTTTATTTGACACTTGGCACAGTAATGAGAATTTTTTCAGAGTACCACTTAAAATTAACAATTTCAATAAAACTACACTGGTTGAACTGTTAAAACAGGCCATTGTGAATATCATGTTGAATGTCATGTTGGAATATGGTCATGTGACTGGCCCCATGGGAAGCAGACTTCTGACAGAACTCCTTTGTTCCCAGTGAGCTCATTTCCATTCCAACACATGTTCTGTGAGGAGCCATGCAAATGTTCTGTTATAAATGTCGCCCTGATAAATCCTAGCTGCCAAACAGCACTTTAAACTCCTTTCGAAGTGAACTAAAAAAAAAAAATGAATAAGAACATTTAAAAGAGCTTTGGGATTTCCAAATAGAACGGTCCCAAATAATAACTGCACAAGAAATAAGAGCAAAACTCTGTTGATCACAGACTGGTTGGCATCCAGAGGCTTACTTAAGTTTCTCCAGGGACCAATAGTGAGTGGCTCCGTTCTTCAAGTCCTGAACCTCCACAGCCACCACTGTTCGAGGGAAAGGCCTAGTGTCACGATCCATCTCTGGTTCTGGAGGCAGCAGCTCCGGGGGCAGCGGAGAGTAGAGGGTGTCCGTGAGTAAGACAAACTGGAATTGGACCTACAAATAGATCATGTAAATGAGACATAAGGGCATAAACAAGGAATATGTAAATGATGCAGAACTTACTGGTAAACTGCCATCACAATGAAAACGCAGTCATATGCTGTTTTACATAATGTTGTGGCAGTAAAAAAAAAAACTGGCCATCCACTAGGACTTTGCATTTTTGTGTGAAGTTAAAAACAGTTTAATGTTTCGATGACTGACAAATGTTTTCTGCACCTTTTTCTTGAGCTCCACACTGATGGCATTGGCTTCTTTGAGGTACACAGCATTGCCCCACAGCTGGTCTCTGAGGGAGGTGAACTGGTGGTATCTCCACTTCCTGAAAGCCCATTGGGCCAGCTCATACTCATGCTGGGTCCAGGGCACTGCAACAATACAGGCACCACATATTCAAACATGGCAAGGCTGGGATATACAATACAGGAGCTGGTTGTGATTTTGCCAAGCAGGAGGTCCTTATTGTTCATAAAACAACATTCAATCAGTCAGGCTATAGTGAAAGGTACAGGGGTTTATCAGTCTATGATCCATGTTCCTCTGATTGTTGGGTGGGTTGAGGTTATGGATAGAGTAAGAACAGGAATGTTGATTCAGGAACATGTCCTACTTACGCAATGTCCCAGTACAATGCACATAAACATCTTTTGCAAAAGAAACTGAGTAGCTCAACACCTGATTCAGAGTCTGATTTATTTTGATTTTAACATTTACAATACATTACCTTCATCCTCTTCCTCTTCTTCTTCCTCTTCATCTGGGGTCTCTGCAGCCAGCGAGCGAGTCTCCACCTGTTTCTGCAGCTCTTGCAGTTTACTCTCATATACCTTTGAGAAGGTTTGATGAAGAGAGACACGACATGATCGTATCAGCATGACAAACAGAGAGATGAAGCTTCAAGAGGACGGGTTACACTGTAGCTTTATCAGTTTGTGTGCTAGTTCTTGACAATGGAATGATAATTATACTTCTTAAATTACTTTTCAATGACTTTGACTGAAGTTCAACTAAACAGCACTAATTTTGCACAAAGAAAAAGACAATGGAGACAATGTTGCTATGCAGCTTCGAGGGTTGCCAGGGCATTGTGAGGTGGCTCAAATAGAAAAGCTCACCTCCAGGTCTCTTTTCTTTCTATATATGTTGCAAATCCATCTATGTAATTGCATTGCACAAAAGGTGCAGGAAGAGTTACATCCTGACGTTTAATACTTCAGATTTTAGATTCAAACAATCCCATAACTTAATTATATGCCATTGTAATGTAGAAAATGATACATTTAAATATTAATAAAAACTGTTTTAGGTTTAACAGACTTTGCATTCTAAAAGAGATGTATTTTACATGCAGTTTCACTAAAATGTGGTTATATGTAACATTTTTACAGATTTTACTAGTCCCACATTGCTTTATTACAAATGAGAATATTCGGTTTATAAATTCAATGTAAATCTATTTGCACTAGATGGATAATAGAATTGCTCTTGATCTTAAGTCAAACTTATTTTGTACAGTGCCTTGCGAAAGTATGCAATCCTGTCTCCGAGCTCCACTGGCATTTTTTTTTTTTTACCTCAGGGTTCGGTCTTTGCTCTAATATGCATTTTCAGCTGTTAGACCTTTTATTAAGTCATGTGTGCCTTTCCAAATTTTACCCATTCAATTGAATTTATAGTTTAGTAACATTGGTAACATTTACAAGCAAAATGTATTCAATTAATTTTAAGCTATATTTCAAATGAACCAGATAAGGGTATGAAAACTTATGCAATGGAATCATTTAAGTTGTTGTTGTTATCTTTAATACATTTGCAAACCTGTTATTATAAAAAATGAAGGGGTTTGAATAGTTTCGCAAGGCAGTGTATTTAATTTCAGACTTATTTCAACAACACAAAACTGACTGCTGTCATACTTCCTAAGAGCTGTAATATGATAAAATGATAATGATAAAACTACTAAGAAATATTTGAAAATTCTTTAAATGTAATTGCGGCTAAGTGTGTGTTTGTATAGATAAAGCCATTTGGCTCAGAGTGTCAACAGTCAATACATTTCAAACTTGTCCACTTTATTTCAGTCATTGTTTGACATTTTGATATATTCAGCACAGTTCAATGTAATAGCAATATTAGTAAACCATCAACATATTGAGAATTAAAGATCATATGTTGCACAAAAATGCCCCCCTAAACCACACAATATTAAAACATGGCCTTTTGGAGGCAGCTGATATCACCATTGCATATAGATAAACAACGAACAGATAAGTGATATACCTTTAAAAAGGGGACAAAGATATTGCCCATTTGTCTTTATACATTTCCTTAGCTCCTCTTGTGGTAGTGAAGAGGAGCTGGCAGCACCGTGCATTAACATTCTTTATGGGAGCAGGGAATTGGCAGATCGGGAAAGCGGTTTAAAATAAAGATAATCAAGGAGTGACTTGTACTTTAATTTGTGTGTAGCATTGAAAGCTGAACTTTGTAATTTTTACTGCATAAAACAGATAAAAAAAAAAAAAAAGTTTTTAGCACCCCCCCATCTGTTATTGGACTGAAATACAGACAGCCCCACCCCCAAACTAATATCACTGGTTAAGCCAATGTTGCAGTGTCTGGATTTACAATTGTCAAATTAAAAATTACACATTTCACATTTAAACTAGAGCCCTCCTTCTTTATTCAGTTTCTTGATTTTACCTTTTGAAGGGAAAGTAATTGTGTCTTATGCAAGCATGCATTACTATAACAAAACCCAGGGGTTTCATTAGAAATAAGGCAGTATTTTCGCCAACAAAAGCATTCAAGTTCTTCATGCACATGAAGCAATGCTAAAGCCCTAAAGACTTTTGACCTAGTTGGCTATCGCTTGGCTCTGGCCAGAGGAGATGACATGAAGAGGATTTCAGAACATGTGCTTTGGTAATACGCAGCTGGTAATGGGTCACACTTGAGTGCTGAGGCACAACAGTGTATTATTAAATCAAGGCTTAGGCAGGGAAATTACAGTGACGAGTGTAAGGATGTACAAATATATGAACCCTACGTGAACATAACTATGGAGTTAAAAAACAGCGGTAAATTTAATCTAGTGCTCAGTGGCATTACATATAACGGCTGTGAATACACATGAGACTAAACAAGAAAATAAACGCAGTGCAGCATGTACCGGTCCAGCAAATTTGATTTGGCTTTTAAGGGTTTTCCTTCCCTAAAAACATGCTACAACTTTCAAATCGAGCCTTGAAAACCATGGAAACAGCCCTGTTAGAGGTCCTTTCCATGAGAAGTCTCTGGTCGAAAATATATGCGATATAATTATGTTAAGATTGAGGAGAACAGCAGAGTGTTCTAGAACACTGACTCCATCCCGTGGGAAAAGGCTATGCCCCTACTGAAGATCAGAGTGCAGCAGACGGTTTAGAGGAACAATAGATGCAAAGCACTCTCTGAAGCCGTTCTTTTACTGCGTTTCACAAAAAGCATTGCCTCTTTGGATATGGATGTTTAGTGCAGACTGCAGAGTGGTTTGTTCTCTAAATAAGGCAGAACCAAACTTTATAAAAACATAGAGGCAGTTATTTTGATGAAAAACAAACTGTTCTTACAGAATTTAGAGGTGGTGTCTTTATCTTTTAGATTAAAATATTGATGCAAAATCATTCTGTTTTCTTCATATATTTCCAGTGAGTCAATAAGGCACTTAAAAACTTTAAAAGCACTCCTTCATATTCTTTTACTCCTCTACATAAGGCAGCTAGAGAAAGGCCTTTGCTACCACTGTCATATTTAAACTATTTGATGGGGAGTACCAACACAAAGATCCAAAACCTCATAAAATAAAACAATTTGCATAAAATGTAACAGTAAAAATGTCATTTGCATCTCTGACATGCGTTTAGAAACATTCAAGAGAATAAAAGGTTGGCTATTAACCTTCCAGCATTTACTGAACATATCACTCATGCATCTTGAATGCACACAAAATGACTGAATTGTAAATTCAAAAACTCAAAATTCAAGTAATGGTTCAAGGTTCTCACTGGACAGTATGAAATGTTGCAGTGTAGTGGTTGTGTTCAATTCTTGGATCGTTTCAGACCATCAAGACCAGCAGCAAAACAATAGTAAACTGAGTCAAATCAGTGTAAATTACATCTCAATTCCAACTTAAGGCTGTCTCTCTCAGAACTCATAGTTCCCAATACTTCTGAGATCTTGTCGTGACTTGGACACCTTTTAACCATGAGACTTATTGCTATACTTTTAACCCATAAGCATTACTAATATGGATGGGGGATCAAATTATTGATTCAAGGTGCTCATGTGGTATTTTCCATTGTAATTTAAATCTACAAATGACAACAAGGACATTCAATAGTTTCAAACAAGTGCCACATAACAGTTGGACGTGATGGGGACAAGCTGTCCAATGCTGTGATGAGTCTGTGATGTGTCATTTGTAGAGTCAACTAGTTCTGTACATGAACCTATGCCCTGGTTCCAGTATCACACTGTGGTTTCTCGACTGCCCTTCAAATTGGGTGCAGACATTTGCCTACGCATATGGGGTGGCGTGTAAAAATTGTTGTGGTGGCTCAGCTGCTGATACTGCTGGTAGTTGTTGCTGGCATCAATATTGTAATGATAGAACTGTGGTTGTTGCTGTTGTTGTGGATAATGATGCTGATTTTGGTTGTAGCGTGGCTGGTAATAGGCCTGTTGGGGGTGAGGGGGCTTCCTGTTCCCAGAATTGAGGGACTCCGTAGAGTCCGAGGCATGCTGGCTGCTGTTGAAGGAGTTACTACGGCCTCGTTCATGGAGTTTGTGGCTTTGATTGTATCTATGACTCGGGCCTTGCTCTAAATCTTTGCTTCTACGTTGACCCATGGGACTAGGAAGAGTAGGGTACGAGTGGACGATGGGCACCACTTGTTCTCTGGGCTCTGTAGCCTCCACTTTGCCGTCTTCTTCTTCCTGGACTGCTTCTTTGGGAACTTTCAACTCGATCACCTGTTCATCTGTGATAATGATATGAGTACCAGGGGTCCAGGAGTTGCGATGTTTGGGGTTACTCTTGAAAGGGAAGCGCAGCTTGCGGTCTTCAGGCGGGATGAAGCGGTGAGGTCCATTTTGCCTCCGGAGCTGCTTGGAAATCTCCTGTTGCTGAAGGTTCTTGAGGCGTACCTGCTCTTGTCGCATCCAACGCATTCGTCCATGTCGGAGCGAAGAATCATCATCCGTCATTGTAGATGCTTGCTCGTCCGACTGTTCCCCGTTGGGTTTCTGCTCGAGAGCTTTACCCTCACTGGAACTGCGGGCTCTCATGGGTGCACTGCGAGCGTTTTTCTCCTGAGACTCATTGGAAATGAGTGGAATCACTTGCTCCATCTTCAACATCTTATTCCGGAGAGCTCTAATCTCTTCATCCTTCATATTGTTCTGCTTTTTAACCTCTTGCAGGATGTCTTCCAGTTTGTCAATGTGCACTTTTAGGTCATCCATGTCATTTATACCTCGCCCGTTGGTTATGACATCTTCGATTCGTTCGTCCCCGACCCCTACAGTGTCCCAGACGTCTCGAGCCACAGCTCTCCAAGAATCACGTTCATTTGGGTCTTTCTTGTTGTAGGTGGCACAAAGTTCTTTCATTTTTACTATGGCCAGAGCCTCAATCTCTTGACGGGTGTGATGGAAATCATTCAGAGCCACCTCATAGCAAATTTCTTTGACTGCCTGGATCTTCAGATCAGAGATAGTCACCCATTTGGAGTCCTTTGTAAGGCGACGGCGCTGAGGGACCTGGTACATTTTGACAGGCTCTCGTCTTTTACCGCTACTGGGTAAGCCACACTTTTTGACTATGGTTTGGAGCTTGCTGGGAGGAAGTTTCTCCCGAAGTGAAGTGATGAGTCTCCAGCTCTCCTCGCACGACCTCTTATCAGAGTCGTCGCCACTGTCAGAGTCTCCATCCTTGAGAGAACAAAACAGGAAACAAACCAAAGAATGCGAAAAAACAAAATGGGAAAATTAAAATGGAATATCGAAATCAAAAGGAATGTTTTCTGTAAAGAATGGACTGTTGTGATATGCAAAATGGGAACAGCTAAAGGAGATGATGCTTTGCAGTATGAGATTATAATGGAAGCAGAAGCACTGCTACTGGTTTAATGATGAAAGTTAACATTCAATTTATATATGTACATTTCTGAAGTATTTGTATTATGACTATACGCATCAGATACACAGGATTTCCTAATTACATATGTGAAACTTTCTAGAGATTTTCTAAAACCTTGTGAAAACACTGCAATATTTAGAAAAATTTACAAACGCTGTATGCTGAAAGCAAATTATTGTAGACTGCAAGTCAACTACAGATATAAATTTTACAGAGGATAATGTACTCTGAGATGCATTTGACAATGCTTACCGTAAATTTTTTGATTTACAGTGTGTAGATACAAATTCAAATCACTGTTATTCCCAAGTTGCATATCACTATATAAAGTAAATGCAAGGCATGACTTTCATGATTATGAGAAAAATGTAAACAAAAAGGGGAAAGATGTTGCTTGATCTGCTGATTTTGCTCTTGCGCTGGTTTCTTTTTTTTCTTTTTTTCTTTTGGTCAAGTTAAAATTCATGACATCCTTCATTGAGGAAATTAGAGCTCTTGAAAGTTGCACCCCAAACATGCTTCAGTGGCATGCAGAAAAGCCTGATGAGTTTTGCTTCATTCCCTCATATGACGTCCTTGATAGAGAAGATTTGGTTTTAGAGTTTTTCTAGCTCTAGCAGTGGGTTAGACTCTTGCATGTTTATTACAGGTCAGTACAGAGAAGAGAAAGAGAAAAGTACAGGCTCGGAGGAGGTTAAAAGCATCGATTTCATCCACTACAGTTAAGAGGTTAGTTGAGAGAAAATGCAGTTTCTCATTTTCCAGGTCAAGTAAAACATGGACAATACAAAAATCACAGTCAAATAACAAAGGAGACAGCTGGTGACCATGTAATCGTGGTTGGGTGATCAGTGTGGTGTATGATATCTGTGTCATTATGTGTATGAGGTTCTGTGAATGAGACCATCAGAGCATTGGAGAGCTTGTCATCATTGATTAAGACCCCCAGCATGGATAGCTGTGTTATAGCATGCCCTGTGTGCCTGGCCAGACACAGATGTGTAGAACTCAAGGCTACAGATGTCAATGAGAAACCACATTGTCACTAGCCTTCATCAACTACAGCAGAAATCTTGGGTTATGGCAACAATGCATTGGAAATATCAGCAATTGCATTGATAAAACCAACTAACTCAGATGAAACGAAATCTATTTGGGTAAATCAAATGCTGACTCAGGCTTGACCAGCTTAACAACACTACTCGGCAACAAATACTAAATGAGGTACTAAGTACCCTTTAAATTAATCTGTTAAACATGCTACAGAAACAAACCATGCAAAAGCAGCATACAGAATTAACCAAAATGTAATTTAAAGACCCCATGAAAAATGGTAACGGGCAATAGTTTGATGTCAACCCTATGATGTAAAATATCTCCAGATAAGATGATTACTGTAAAAGTATTTTTCAAATAGATATTTGAAAAAGCCTATTTATACTGTGTGAAAAATAGAAAAATTATGTGTAATATGGACAAAATGTTGTTTGTTGTTTTAAAATTAAACAACTGGCTCACATATGGTAACAAAAAAAAAAATTACATAAAAAAAAATTAAGTTGACGGTCAATCTTTTTTGTCTATTACCAAAATATTACATAAAAACATATAACCCTGAAGAGTGACATTTAATTTACTTGAATTTAAATCACCTTTTTAAAAGAATAATAATTAACATTAAAACCTTTAATAAATATTTTAAGTTAAATTACAGCAATAAATCATACAATTGTCAAATAAATAAAAAAATATTGGTATTTTTCTGCTGATGCTGTTTTGCAAAGTTGCATCTCAAATCTATGAGAGAAAAGTAAAAATGGTGAATAAGAAATTTTCGCTAATTCTTGCTGTATAAAACTGATATGTAAATCAGGCCATCTGCAATCTCAATCCAGACAGAGTGGATTCAGTTACCATGCAAAGAGGTTCAGCCATGCACTGGGAGAAGTGTTTCTCTCTCACACACATACAGACACACAAAAGTCTCAAGCTGTCAGAGCTAAGAGTGCAGAATTAGTGCTGGTTGGACTTCAGCAGAGCAAGTAGAAAACTAGGGGCCCGTTTTACTCCATTCATCAAATGGCACATCTCTCCCCTCAGTCTAATTTGGAAGGACAAGGTCTAATAGAAACGAAAGAACAGGTCCTCTGATAAACAACAGAAGAAACAAGAATTATCAAAGAGATTCAGCCTTACCAGTCTCTGTTGCTCAAGCAGCTGGTCGGCTTCTTCCTTCTCTTTTTTGTACAGGATCTCCATTTCTGTAAGCCTGATATAATACAGTGCGAGACCACTGCATCAAAAAGCCGCTCTTTCTTACGCTCACTGCATTTCCTTTCCGCAACATAATCCTAAAAATCCTTCTTACAATAATCCAATTCATATTTTCTCACATTCAATACCAAGAGCTTAAACTTCACAAAATGTAGATTTTGTCTTCTGTAGCTGCTGGGTGGCCCTGGCTTTGGTTGGCTATCCAACCCTAGACTATTTGTGACCCAGGACCACAAAACCAGTCTTAAATCACTGGGGTATATTTCTAGCAATAGCCAAAAAAAAACACTGTATGGGTCAAAATGTTTCTTTTATGCCAAAAATCATTAGGATATTAAGTAAAGATCATGTTCCATGAAGGCATTTTGTAAATTTACTACTGTAAATATATAAAAACAAAATGTTTGATTAGTAATATGCATTGCTAATAATTCATTTGGACAACTTTAAAGGCAATTTTTCTCAGTATTTTGATTTTTTTGCACCCTCAGATTTCAGATATTCAAATAGTTTTATCTCTGCCAAATATTATCCGATCCTAATAAACCATACATCATTGGAAAGCTTATTTATTCAGCTTTCAGCTGACGTATATGTCAAATATTGACACTTAAGTTTTGTGGTCCAGGGTATCATATATTAGCTGGATTCCACACTTGCCTTAAAAGAATTTTGCGAGTTTGAATAGTTAAGATCTATTAACAGCATATAATGTATCATGTCAATTACCAGAGAAAATAACTGACTCAACCTTCATTGAAAAATAAATTATATTTTACAGTAAGGCACTTACAAATACAATAAATGTTCAAATGCACAGTTTCCACATACATGTGTTAACCAGGAACTAGTGTGAAGATTTACTATTACCTGCTAAACAGTATTTTCATTGCAAAGTACTTGAGGGAGGAGTAAAAAGGATATACTGAACCTGGAGCTATCGTTTTATCAAATCTGATGATTATAAGGGCTTTCGTACCTTTTCTCCATCTCTTGCTTCATGTCGATACCCTGTTTCTCCAGCAGTTCTCTTTGGGCAAAGGTCCAGTCCACTGGCTCTACAGGGGTCTCTGCTGTCGGGGTCTTCTCACGCTCAGCGCGAGCCTGCTCAGGGTGGTTAAATCGGAACACGTGGTTCTTTCCCATGATAATGCGGTTACCTGAGGAATGAACAGGTATGTACACATTGGAACAATATAACAGCTTATAAACATTCATTGTGCACATTGAATGTGCAAGGGTTCTTGTATCAGCCACTTTCAGTCCATTATGCTTCTTAATGTCGCAAACTGGCATTTGTCATCACATTAATGCATTATCTGTAATCAGTAATCTGAAGTGCAAACAGTTCTATTGCTTAATGCATTTTGTTATTTACCTACAGAGGCTAATGCGGCCCATTCACAGGAAATAGCTTACTTTCGCATTGAATTATAAAGTGTTATGTTTCAAGTGAATTATGTTTCAGTTGTTTTGTTTTTTTATGAATCTAATCAACCAGATCTGAAATGTGCAGGCAGCTGTCAGTGAGTCACCTGAGCGCAGCTGGACTGCAGAAGTCACACGTTTTCCATTCACATATGTTTCGGATCCTTCACATGGCTGGAACATGACAATCACTGTAGAGACAGAAGACAATTTACTACCGCCAGCAGAAAAGCCTAATATAAGATGTTCATTCAGTAAAAGCAATCATCTTTAGCAGAATATTCAGGTAATTTGCACTGAACTGATCATGTCTGATTTAAAGGTGCCATAGAATGCAATTATCTCTTTTATAAGGTGTTTAAACACAGCTGTGTGGCTGCAGTGTGTGAAAACAACCAGCCTATAATGGTAAGAATCCACTTTCTCATTGTTTAATAATTCCAAAAAATCATAAACAATCTCTCCACACTAGAAGTTCCAGACTATGACTACATAGTCAGTGAAAGTCCCTCCCATTTGTGACTCTCTGTGCCCTATTAGCATATACACAGCCCTCAGTGAGAAGCTGCGGTCCACCATTACTGTTATCTTGCTGACTTGACAACACTGCAAGGGAGGCGGGAGCACCAGTTCATTTTCATTTAAAGGGGCAAACACATAAACATCAGAGAACAATTTAAAATATTGTATCAATGCATTCTATGGCACCTTTAAACGGGTTTAACAGCTGGCACATGAACTGAACACGGTTAAATGGATCTTAAGATTTAAGGGAGCTCTAACCATCTCCATTAGCATTCCTCTCACTGCGGAAAATACAGTGCTCCTCTTTGATGTGAGCTCCGCTTAGAACTATATCCTGTCTTCTTTCTGCATCTGCCTGACCCACCCTGTCAAAACAAAGACATTTATTTTAATCAACACAGGGAAACTCTGACATCCACATTATAGAACTGTAACCAAGTATAATGAAACAAGCTTACAGCAAACTATAGCATACATAAATATATAATGTTTTAAATATATTAAGAAGTCTACTATTTTAATTGGCAAAGTAGAAAAAAATCCTTACATCAAAGCAGTAAAAAACAGTTGGATATGTAGCAATCATAAGATGCCTCAGACAGCTAAGACAGTTCTGAAAGTGATTTCACACCTTGTTATTCCATCTTTGATATAATAAAGCAGACATTCTGACATCAAAGGATCCTCGTTCAGGTTCACTAGGTGAGGGGTCTGTAGGAAAGCAGGGTCAATGATAATGTTAGACACAAAAGTGACTAATGTCACTAAAACTACAGTTACATTCACAGGCTAAATAAAACGTGAAACAACGAGGTTAAATGCCATTTCAATAATTTATAATGACTCAAAGAAAGCCATTAAATGTGGCTTCTAAGGCTGATAATGCACTACATTCCATCAAGTAAATAACTACAAACTACTGTACATCATAATCTACTACCATACCAACCTTTTTGGGTGAAAACACCCCATGAAAGTCAGTATAGACTTCACAGGGCCTTTCAACGTAAAGCTATTTGACAGTCAAAATGACAGGGAGATGTCAGAGAAAAAGAGGAGAGAAACTGAATGAAAGCATGAATAAGTAGGCAAAATAAAAACAATTAAATAACAGGAGGAGAGGCCTTGTTTTAGATTCAGGCTAACTGTGTTGATGTGTTTCAGGGTGGAATACTGAAAAGACATAACGCAGTTATGGTAAATGAGCTTTCTGGTACACAATGAACGTCAGTCCCTACTGTAGTTAGAAATATATGTATAAACATATAAAATGATAAATTTTGTATTAAAAAGCAACATAACACAAATCTGTTGTGAAAGGAATCTTTCCATGTTGACATATATCAACATCCAGTCAGACATTAAATCAGTAAGAGCTCTGATGGATTTAACGAATAATGGCAAAAGGTGAAAACTTCTTGTCCTGTTTATTAAAAGAACTGATTGTTTAGACTCATGAGAGTCATTCGTTTTTGAATCGGTCAACATCGGTTATGTTGATGCAGGAAACACTGTAGCACGCTGATGGTGATGTGCATTAATCTGTACAGATATTTAAATGAAGTGTGATGTGTTATGGCCTGCTAAATGAACTCTATTTTATTTATTGAGTTATTTATTTTTTGGTAGGAATGAAAAAATGCAAATGGTCAAAAATAAATGAATTCTACAAACCTGATTAGAAGAATAAACACTAAAGTCCTCAATAGACAGTGACGTTGGTCTATCAGGACCAAACTAATAGGATTCCATTGCAAGAGGCGAGCAAAACAAAAGATAAAAGAAAAAAATGGAATGGAAGAAGAATGATGGATGATGAAATACGAGCAAAAGGAAGGCCTAGACATGAGAAGGCGGTGACTGTTGCAGACAGTAATGGTGATTAATGATGAAGAGGAGTTTACATGTGTGTGTACCTTTTTAGGAGAGAAGACACCCAGGGTTCCCCCATCCTCCCGTATGGCCACCCCCATCTCTGCCAGCAGCGCCTCTCTGAGGGGAGGGAAGGAAAACATCAGGCCCATGCTGAATGACATTACATTCAACACCTTAGCAGTAAGCACTAAAGACATGTGGAAAATAATACTTGGATATTAGATTGTGCTTGTTATTGTTGAGGTCAGTGCGATTTGACAGTTGCTTAAGTTTGGTACCAGTGAAGCACGCAGGCACATAGCAGACACTCCTCATGGGAATGATGGGTATGGACACAGAGACGATAGGAAGGGAGCCAGATGGCACCTAAACCCTCACTGACCTCTCCATACGGATGGCCTCAGTCTTCCTCAGCTTCTCCTCCCAGGTCTCATTCAGCTCGGCTATGATCTTCTCTGACTCCTGCGGGACGGCAGACAAAGAGGGATATTTCAAAGGAAATATATGCTGTGAGGTATAAAACAAGTACAAATATAGACAGACTACACCCATAATCTAGACTAGAATTCAGAAGTCTGGATAATATTATAAGATCATAAGATAAGAGTATAAGATTTTTCGCTAATATTAATTTATTTGATCAAAATAAATCCAGTACAAATTTGTGATGTCAAATGAATATCTGCATCCAAAAAAAAAAAAAAAATGGTTCACATAATATATGTGGTATGTGCTGTGTATAGTATATAGTATATATAAATACAAACGCATGCAAGAATATATTTAAGAAAACTATGTAAATGTTTATATCTAAATATTTTCAAATTATACACTGCATATGTGTGCTTTTATATATACATAATAAATATACACAGTACACACATATATTATGTGAACACTTTTTTTATCTTGGATGCGAGTAATTAGACAGCACTAATTTTTACTATATTTTTGATCAAATAAATTAATATTGGTGCAGAATTAGTAAAAATACATAATTGTAAAATGTTATTATAATTTAAAAAAACTGATTTTGGTGTTAATGTACTTTAAAACAATTTATACCTCTGATGGATGAATTTTCAGTCTGTCATATGATCCTTTAGAAATCACTCTAATAAGCTGATATGGTACTCGAGAAACATTTCCAGATTTCCATTTTCCTGAACCGTGCATAATACTAAAAGGCTTATTCTGTTCTCAGTGTCGAAGCACATTTTGCTATATGTAAAGTCAGACATTGCAAGTTGTGGGAAGATCATAAATTTCAGGGTCCTATAGCTAAAAGGGCAAAACCAGACCATAAATCTGTGTGCAATGGGACAAATGCCTGACGCGGGGTCAAGAGCAGTAAACACTGTTAACTACAGGAAGCCCAATGCTCACATTCCTCTATTGTGTCTAGCCCTTATTGTCCTTGGCCAGGAGGAAGACCAGAACCATCTGGCCTTAGGGACAGGAAGCTCCCTCTAGATCCTTCCTAAAGGGTTAACACCCCTGCCATCTGTTCACGCAGAAAGTAACCTGTGAGCTGATCCTTCTGACAAACCCAGATTACTACAGACAACTAGAAAGCCTGGATTATCATTATATTAGATCTGTGTATAGTGTTGGGAAGGTTACTTTGGATGTGTAATGGGATACAGATTACAAGTTACCCTATTTAAAATGTATTTGAAAATTTAATTTGATTTTTTTTGATTGTTTATAATTTTGATATGTTTTACAAATCATATCTTTGCAGAGGAAACACTGGCATCTAACAATGCTTTATTCCAAACTACTGACCATTAAGAAATGAACTATATGCAGGGAATCACAGACGCATGTGTGTGAATCACACAGGACAAACTGACTTCCATCTGATTATGATATTGACTGAGGTCAAGGATGCTCTCACATTTTATTATACATCCATATTTTTGGCTGATACAAAAGACCAGGTCTATTTCTGTCTGATTTCCTGCCGAACTGCATCAGAGGTTGACGTCACTGATGCGAGCCACTTGCCATAACCATAGAAACGAATGCTTGGATGCACTAGCCACGTCTACTTATTCGCTCGCTTTTCCTCCTTTACTATCTTACTCATTTACAGAGAGTTTCAGTGAATGGCATCAAGCCACTGGTGGCTGGGAAAGTAGGACTTTTTTATACATATGTATGAGAACATTTTGAATGCAAAGGTCAGCAGGTGCCTGAAGCACCTCCATTATCTTATTACACATTGTTAGCTAATTAGTTTCGATTAATTCAAGAGGAAACCTCTGAGACAACCCGGAAATGGTTATTCACTTAAACCCTTGACTCTTCTTTTGTTTGTAAAATGCCTGTCTGTGTACCTTCAGCCTCTCGATGGCCTCTTCTCCGCCCGGCGTGGACATGATGCGCTCCTGGATGCTTGAGACAGACTGGAGCCCTGCCTGGCTGCACAGAGAGCCTGAGGACGGAGAGGCTGTCAGGCAGCCCATAGGTGCTGTGGAGAAATGGCCAGGCCGTTGGTTCTCTGAGGCAAGCAAGTATCTATGCTTACTGTTGTGTATATCTTTCAGGTCTGAGCCACAGAGGAGAGACAGGCGACACAAGGAGGAAGAAGCGAAAGTGGTGGAGACAGAAATGTGAGAGAGTACGGGAGACAGAAAGAAAGAAAGAAAGAAAAAGGACAAAGAGGAGGAAAGACCAATGTAAGACACACAGTTCACATTAAAGGATTACAACAAACACGCCAGTCAGAGAGTCAGAGACAGTTTTCACCTCAGGTCCTTCTATAGAAAAACCTTTCTATCCCCATTCTTTAAAAATCTTATTCTGTCATATTTAAAACTAGCTATTAAGACTTGTTTCAGGGAATGAATCTTGAATTTAGCAACATTTTGTCTTGTTCCTGTGGCTATTCTTTAGTTGTAAACCTCATTAAACATAGCTTAAAATGAACAAACGAAAATAATTAAGAAACAAGACAAATACACTTAAACATTTATCATTCTTTGTTTTCTTGTTAAATATATTTTAATTGGAAATGCATCAGATTATGGAAATAATTTTTTCTTGTTTAAAGAATATTCATTTCTACTACAGCATATAGTATTTTACATTTTTGAAAAAATGTATTATATGTATTTAATCTTCTATAAAATTGAGCATTTTAGGGAATTTTGACAAAAGTATATATTATTTTTGAAAACGGTTATTTTTTAGAACACTGAATTAAAAATGTTAATATTGTAATATTTTTTATAACATTTTGCTTCTTAGGTCAATTTAAAAAGAATATTATATTTTAAGAATATAAAACATTAACAATCTTTTTTTAATATAATGTTTTTACTTGAAAATCTTTCACTAACTCTTTATCTACTTGTTTTATTTTTTATTTATTAAGAAACAAACAAAAAAGAAAAAAATCCTATAACACTAGTGCTCTATTCTTTTTCGAGTTTCTAGAGAGTGCTTTTAACACTAGCGCTCTCTATTCATTTTCTTTTGAATTATTATAAAAACATAAGAACTTTTATTACTTTTATTAATTTTCTTTTATTATTTTATTATCATTTCTGAAAACTTGTGTTAGACTAAACGGGATGTGTCGCTTTGGATAAGAGTGTCTGCTCATAGTTTACTTGAAAGGTACTTTTTAAGAATAGGATTTTAGGAATGCACTTATTTTAAGCATTATGACAATAAATGGCATCAGTTTTTTAACAGCAGCATGCTAAAAAAAATAATAATATTTAAATTATGTAATATTCAGCAACATGTGACCTGCATAAAGTGCAGTCTATTATGGTGACTCTGACCCAGGTGAAAACTGACATCACTTCTTAGATGTGAGAGAAGAGATGGGGGAGGAGGGACTGCATAAAGGTCAGAAACCAGGAGAGGGAGGCTCAGGGGGCTGGAAGAGCAGTATGATAACATGCTGCAGATACAAGCTATAAAACCTTTTTTCCACGCGGCACATTGCTCTTAAAGTCATGAAAAGCTCTTCAAAAAAAATTTTTGGCAGAGCTATGGTGACTAGGAGGGGACTGTGCTAACGAAACCTCTCCAAAGGAGCTTTATTGTAGTTCAGTCGAGCTTTCTGCTGCATATTCGGATTTTCCCCCACTTCATTTAACTGAAAAAGCTCTCCTGAAGCAAGTAGGCCAACATGGCGGTGTAACAGCACTGCATTACATTCCTGTTCATGCGTTCAGATGATGCGATTGATGCCGCTAGCACACAGACCATGAGAAGCATTTTGGTCAAGCAAAAAAGGTGCATTTTCTCAGCACCATATGGTTGTAGCGGTAGAAAGCTCAGTGTGCGTTCGTCTCTCTGCGCATATCAAGAACTCCCAGACAGATAGAAAACCAAACAGCCACCTGAGCTCTGATTCGGTTCTGCAGCTTCTGAAAATGTACACTGAGCTTGCAGGGAAGGACTTGGACTAAAGCAGCTACGTGTTCTTACACTACCACTGCAACTTCTAATTTGCAATTGTAAGATGATGAAAACATGCACCTGTTCTCCGATAGATCATTGTTTTAACATCGTTAATATCGTGACCTGCAATGAACAGTTAAATGAGACAATAAAACCTCACTATGCAGAAATAAAGAGGAAGTTTACAGTTAAACAGCAAAATACAAGATTAAAGTAGATTTGATATGAAAGGGATAGTTCACCTAAAAATAAACATCTTGTTATCATTTATTCACCCATGTCATTCCAAACCATACAACTTTTAGCATTGATGTTGAGCAGAACGTCATATAATAGATTTTTTCAACAGTTTTTTTTCTTATTCTATTTGTTTTAAGCATAAAATATACTAAATTTAGTTTAAAACAAGTGCAAAACCAAATGGAATGAGACAAATTCTATTTAAATTGAACATTCATCCTTCATTATTGTTTGCCTTTTTTTTTTCATTTGAAAATTTGTCTGATTATGGAGATAAAAGAGGTTTTAATGTTAATTTTTAATTCGAGACACATTCGCCTAAAATGCATGTTAATATTAAACTATTAAACTACCATACATTTTTCCTCTTTATGCATGTGTATATCAATATTATATATAAAAAACAAATCTGCTTCTTAAGCAAATCTACATTCAACAGAATGTCACAAAACTTTTTTTGAAGAAAGCCCAAAACGGATTTTCTTCCTTATAATGCCAAATGATCCATTTGGTTTGTTCATTACACAAAGTATAAATGACCTTTCCTTGTATGGAACTGAAGCTAGAACATTCTTGGGCTTCACAAAAGAATACAATAAAGATTTAATGACAACAAAATGTTCATTTTCGGGTGAACGACCCCTTTAAGTGCTTCCAGCTGCAGTCCATCTGATCTATCGTGCTGTAGTATGGGGTTGGGCTTATTTGGAGAAAAGCCTGCCATTAAAACTGCACCATGCCAGACAGTCAATCAAATTAGGGTAAGAGCAAGCATAAAGCCTTCCAGTGGCAAGCTAACCCATCCAATCCATTGCATATTTATCTGTCGCATGTCTGGGATTCCTTGCAGTCAAAAAAAAAAAAAACTGAGGCATGCAAAGCCAACACAGTTTTATTCCAGAAGCAATGAATAAGCTACTGGTAACAAAAGGGAAGAGCAGCCCCATCAAGCTTATACACACATTTGCTTCCACTTCCAAGGTAATCATCCCCCATTGGCTCGACTGAAGGGAAGCAGGAAGAACAGGAGAAGGTCAGAGTTGAGAGGACTAGTAGGGGAATGACTGACAGAGGCAGTTAGATTTGACTAGACAAAATATAGCGAAGACAAACATGAGACTGGATTTCGCTCATGGATTTTGGAAAACAGTATTGTCATTTCTAACCATCATATCCATAATCTCCATCACATGTTGATGAAATGGTTAAATGAAGACGTAGAAGGAACAAGATGAAGACAATGCAGACTGGGCGAGACTGCAGCATTAGATCAGAGCTGAAGAATTTGCCACTTGTGAGCACAGTAAGTGACCTCCTATTCTGCCTGGCAATTGGGCATGTATAGAAGTAGCCATTGGGGGGCGCTGTGCCTCGACTTACTGTCCAGAATGTCCCCAAGGCCCTGGGCACGGAGCAGCTCCTTTAGACGTGTCACCTCGTCCTTCAGCTCCCGCACCAGTCTGTTGTTGGGGTCTTCGTTGATGACAGCGTTGCACTTGATCTGCTTGGCTCTGTCTGCATATCTGTGTAGGAGCAAACAATGACATTGATCCAAACAGCCACTGATATCTCAAGAGTCCCCTTATCAAAATCAAGACCATCTAAGAATGGAAGACACACTGTTTAATAGGAAGTAGATTCTCACCGGAGTGTGCTGAGAGTTTCATCATAGTTAATGTCAGCAGGACTCAGGGCGGCCACCATAGCTGTCCTCGAGTTCCCTCCTGGTGAACAAACACAATTACGCAAACAATTAGAAACACCAAGTAATGCCGTTTCTTTCCACTGGAGTATTGATCCAAGACGGGCCAATCAGTTTAAAGGATGCACCTTCCACAGACCATTAAAGAAAGCACAAGTGTAATTTTCTTTTGTTTTATATGCTTAAAATTAGTTTTAAATGCTTAACCTCTGCAATATTTTCAGTTAATAGCTATTGGTTGGCACTGTATGAAAACATTTTAATTCAGTCTTTTAAATATAGATCATATTTAGAGAAACAGTTCACCCAAAAAAGATCATATTACATAGAGAACTGTTGAATTCTTTTGAAATACAGTCAGTTCTATTTTTAAATGCTGGTTTATAATACCCATGCAGCATATAAGATACAATCATTTATAATCATTATGGATCATCGTGGCCATACCTAAATTCTCTCTTAGGAGCCATGTCAACACTGAGTCTCGGTAAGGAATGAAGTCTGTCTTCTTTTTCTTCTTGCTCTATTTCAAAACAGCCGGTAAAACATGTTGAAATATAGAACCTAAAAATAGCCACTGCGGTAATAATGGAGGGGGTGCAGGAAATGAATTGATGCATGAGACATCAAGACTGGAATAGACATTTTTACGACATAAGATTACATGGATAAAGGTTGATAGGTTTAGATAGAGACGGTTCAGTGGTTAGTGACCATACACCGGGAAGCATTACCTTGCTGGTACAGTTATCCTGGGAAGGGAAGCATTGCCAGGAGAGAGACAGACAGCACACAGAGTTATAGTTCTGAAGACATGCAAGCAAACAGGCAGAGAGAGAGAGAGAGAGAGGTACAGAACAATACTCACCACCTCAGCTAGCGCTGAAATAACCTTTCCTAGTGTAGTTAAAGATTTATTGATGTTTGCTCCCTCCTAAGAAGCACAAACAGGTGAAAAGTCAGTTTTATGATTACATCGAATTGAATACATTTTAGCTTAAAATCTGTTTGCAATTTAAAAAAACAAAACCTTTAAAGGAATAAAAATAGCTGTGATGAATATATTTTTGTTTTGAGTGTTTTCTGCGGCATGTGGAGGAGAGTCACTTTTACATATGGCAGGTGGTGGTGGAGTTGAGAGAGGCTGTAAAATTAGTCTGTACCTTCAGTCTGGTTCCTTTGGCCCCTGTTGAGTCAGCACGCTCACTTCCTGCCAGATCCACCAGGCTGATTTTGCTGACCTGAAACCAGACAGCAGAAACACTTTAAGACTGATCAACACACACTAAAATAAGACACAAAGGAAATCTCTTCGGGAGTCTTTTGTTTCCCATAAGTCTATTAGCAATAGAATCATATACTCTGTACGTATTTCTGATATAGTGACTTGTGATATACTGTATCGTTCTGATGATTCAATCAAACTGATTCAGAAAGCACTTGTTTCACTAAATAATTCAATCATCCAATCATTTTAGGGTACTTGTAAAATCATTGGTGCATGCATGCATAACTAATTTAGCTAAAGGATGCTTGGGTTATCTTTTCATTTTGTCGTGCTTGAGTTTTGGCCAGCGATTCCACTGCCATACTGGATGAGTAATATTAGAGCAAGGGCTGAGGCGAGACCTGTGTCGTGAATCTAATGTAGGAGCTCTGTACAATAGCCATTGTGCCTATGGACCACATAGAGTGGTCTTTGTGTCCGCAGGGATTACACAATGAGCCCCATAAACACAGGATGAGTGGGACGGGTCTATTTCTCTCCGTTTTCCTTTTTACTTGGTACAGGATTTGCGGACTTTGGGTTGTAGGACGAATCTGAGCTTGGTGAAATGTCGTAATGGCTGTGGACGGTGTAAAATATCCAACCTTCTCTGTGGACAGGTCTGTCTCGCTGTCATACTTCCTCTGGGTGAAAACGATAGTGAAGACTGCATGAGAGCGGCTGCTCGTCTCATTCATGTTGGTGGCGGCAACAGTTCTGCAAATAAAGAGCACGGAATGAGTGTCATAGGGGTCACATATATAGATTTATTTGAGTAAAACAAATGTATAATTATATACAATGCATATTAATGGATATTACATAATTGAATAGTATCTTCTTACATTTCTTGACCTTATTTTTAATATCTGTGTAAAGCTGAATACTATAAAACTGGGGTTTGCAATGGGGGTCAATGCTGAACTCATAGTAATTTTGTGAAAAATAAATTAATAAAATATAGAATAAATAAAAATATGCATAACAAAAATACAAGAATAAAGATTATTAAACTAATAGAAAAAAATGAATTCAAATAACAAAAAAAAATTAATAATGCATTAAACAAAAATGTTTAAAAAGAAGACAAATAAACTAAATAAATAATAGTAATAAAATAATTTATGAATACACACATTAAACAAAAGTATCATTATAGTTAAAAGCTGGAATTCATTAAAATCTTTGATTGGCCGTCTCATGTTAAAAGCACAATTAAAATATCAAGAACGATTATTTGAATAGATTTGCAACATAAGAACCATAGCATAAAAATGTATATAAATACATTAATATGGTATCATATTCTATTTCAGGCCTGTCCTGTTCTCTTTATCCAGCAATAATCTCTTTATTGGCCTGGAAAAGGTTGAAAGGCTGCTTTGGAAGTTCATAGACGGCTCTAGATGCTTATCACCAGAGTGTGAGAGAATAATCCTGGAAAGTGCTAGTAAGTGCAGGAACAAGACATCAACGCAGCTCATGTGCCGGATATGGCACTGGGAGGGATGCTCTCGAGAGAATCAGGCTTTACACGTCACATTCTCCACAAATAAACCCTGGGATTCAGCACGGGAGGATTAGAAGCGTGTCACTCCTTCCCAAAAGTCACATTTACACATGACGATCAGTCAGAGTATCACTGGATGAAACATTACACTTTTCCATTTCTCCATTACCAAAAAAAAATCTAACCACTACCCTTCAACAGCAGCACCCAAAGTGGAAAATACCGTTTTCTTCTCTCTCACCTAGCTTTGTTACCAGCATCCATGAGGTCAGATATGTCGGTGTAAGAGGTGACGGCCAGTTTTGAGAGGTCTTCAACATACGGCCCAAGTAGAGGATGTTCCCTGACACGCAGGTTCCCTTTATTCTTAGGGTTTAGCAGGTCTCTCACCCGCTCACAGTAGATCTCCATATAAGCCACCTACAATGAGCACACGAGAATGAGATCTAACCTGCTCTTGATTATTGAACACCCCCTAGTTAGTAAGCAGTGAGGTAACACAACAGAAACAGCATTTCAACAGATGGAGAGCATGTGAAGTGAGTCACAGTCATGATGTGTTTGTTGCTCACCTCCACCGAGTACGAGATCTCCTCATTGTTATTGTCATTGATTTTCTCAAAGAGTTCTTCACAGAGCTGGGAGCGGGACAAAAAGAGCACATTAGGGAGGAGAGAGAGGGCGATCGATACGGAGCACAAATAACTGCCGGACGTGCTAGACTGAGCGCTAATGTCTTAATGTCTCCTGGCAATGTCTGCTTTGAGATCAGAAACATCTCAGTCGCTGCTGAGCTCTTAAGCATGTCTTTTACTTTGGATCCATTAAGGTGATACATGTGCTGCGATATTACATCCATACCTGAGGAATAATGCCTTCCTGTCCTTCCTCTTGCTTTCCCATCATGGTGTAGGACTTGCCAGCACCGGTCTGGCCGTAGGCGAAAATACAGACGTTATAGCCCTCAAAAGCATGCTGCAACATCTCCTTCCCGATGTCATTGTACACAAGGCTTTGTGACGCAAAGCTGGGGTCGTCCGGCTAGCGGAGAAATGAGGAAAAGAGAAAGAAAACACGTTAATACAGACCTTATTTTAGGGGGAGATTAATTACAGCTGTAAATCTGACAACATGCACATTTTTTGTCCACTGAGCCAGCTCAGAGAAAAAAAAAAGAAAAAGAGACTTACTGAGGTGTGAGACCAGTACGAGTAGTCGAAGCTGAAGGATTTGGGTGGTTCCTTTGGGTTCTTGGGGTTCAAAATAGCTGCAAAAGACAAGGAAAATCAGTGTGATTTTTTTTCCCTCACAATAAACAGCATGTCAGTTTTTGGAAATGATATCCAGAAGGGCTTCATACTATTGCACAGCAAGGTGGAAAGATGGCTGATTTACTTTTCATTAATTAGACAGTTATGGTGATAGATTTGTAATATATACAAATAATATATATATATTTGTGTGTGTGTGTGTGTATTTTGATTATAAATAAAACTATTCCACAACAGTTCTGTTTAATGATTTAAAATAATTCAAATCTAATTATTGAAGATAATGAAAAAACTGAATTAAATAAATAAAACAATGTGTACTCAATTCAAAGTGAAGAAAAAAAGCTTAGTATAAGCATTCAAATCTGCTATGGAACAAACACAACACTTAAACCACAATAATAATGCACAATAATAGAGCATTAAGTAGCACTGTGATAGCGTTTTATGCAAAGTGAACTGCTCACCTGCACACAATTATTCATGGATCTAAACTGTTACCAAATATCAACATCATATATGATCAAACGACAGATTGACTCAGCCCCCAAAAAGCCACACATCACCACTGTAGCTAAACCAACATGAATGAAAGTCACATGTGCATAACACTTGTTTGTGGGCTATCTTTGATTTCAACAATTGAGAGAGTAGACACATTCACCTCAGCAGGGCCTGTGTTAAAAACAACTGATGACTCAAATGTCTTTGTGTGGGATCAGCGGGTCCACCTGTTACATGTGACTACCCATAATTCATCCCTGGTTCTGTTCACTCAAAGCTTAAATCAGATTGAACCCTGTTTTCACTGACAGATTACACACATGCTGTCCACCCAGCAGGTTGCTACATATCCCTGAAGTCTTAATAAACAGGAATCTAAAGGCTTGTCTGGTATTTGGCGTGTCCCAAACATTCAGCCCGACTTTCGTCTCAACACCACCACACCATCAGAATGATAAGCCTGGGAGTGAGCGGCCTAAAAGGCTGTGGGACTGCAGGAATCTACTGTAGGATATTTATAGGTATCAGAAAGCCAGCTGCTGCTGCGGTCCCCTCAACTGACTCAGAGTTGGCCAGCAGGGCCCCCGAGCGTGTTCAGGCCTTGATTCGATCCAGACGAACACATTCCACCGGCAGAGCGCAGGGTGGCGAGGTCAGTTGGCTGGGTGGGCGGAAAAAAAGAGAAAGAGACTGATGAATGGGATACGCACACTGCCGTCTTAGCAACAATCCAAACAACAACATAACAACCTTTCCTGTTCCCACTGCAGCAAAAATGACCCATCAGCACAGAAACAGAGAAATGTGGTGTTTTTTTCCTCTTTGATGCATGGGTGGATGGATGAAAGAAGGGAAAGGGTTGTGGATTATACATAAAAGTCAACAGTCCAATTAGGCATGAGGCAGTCGAGGATGCTTGAGCCCCCTGCAATGAGTAAATCCCCCCCGCAGCACCTCTGGGACGTGGGCTAATCTCACGAATTCATCTATTATTCAGTGAAAATGAGAGGGGAGGGCTGGGTACTCAGCCACTTCTTTCTGAGAGATACAAGTCGAATATGAGACCAGAAAGTATACAAGATATATTCAATATACAGGACTATTTGAAATTATTTTGGTGGTGAGTAACTTAATGTCACAACTTCATGTGTCCAATATCACATCCTGTCAGAGCAGGTAGTACATCTGATGAAGAACTTGCTAAAAGACTTTAAAAAATTAATTAATTAATAAAAAAAAGTAAGTTCTGTACAGCAGCATGTGTGTTTGTAGTATGAACGCAATTAATTTGCATGGTCATGTGACTTCAACACCACTCATGACTCTTGTGGCCTCATGGGATAGTTTGGCTCAGTGTTCCTCAGGTGAACACTATGAATGTCATACTTTTCAGCTTCTATACTGGATATTGGGGATGAACGATATTTTTGGAATGTTATTTGATTTGGCCGATAAAGGCTTAAAATGTAAACATCAGCATTTACTTAAGGGGCACTGTTGGCCTACTTGTAATAAAATGACAAATAAAATACACAGAAAAACATTAAGGCAATTGTGTTTCTCAATTAAAAAAGCCTTAATGGGAATCATAAAATCACTATAGCTTCCATGAAAGACAACCGATACGTTCCCAGGATGGTGAAAGCAGGTCCTTTCCTCAAGCCCTGCATCCTCACATGGTCAATGTGACAGAGGACAGGCCTGTGTCATGAAGGAGAAAGAGAGGCTAAATAAAGAGCGCTTACACCTCTGACCTAAGGCCAAATGGAAACTGTAGCAGTCATTCATTACTGCAGTCATTATGCCCCTCTTTCCTGGAACAAAATGCACAGTGGAACTATAAATGCCTCTCCCATCATGCACTGTGTTCAAAAGAAATATCAGAACACTGATGAGATGGGAAGATCAACGCGGGGGCCGAAAGACAGGTGGACAACCAGCAAGCCTGGCCTTGATCACTCACATAAGCACGCATGGGTCACTCTCGTCGGTTTCTGTATCAGTATGACGCAGACAGGTTTCATTCTGTCATTTTCAATTGAAAGTGTAAATGCAAAAGTATTTTGCATTCAAAGTGCAGTTATGCACCCTTGCATTAAAAGAAAACACAGAGTTCTAATGCTCTTATGTTGCCGTTCTATCAATGTCTCCAACATCAGCTCTGCTCACGCAAGCCATAGCAAAAGTTCGACCTGTTACCATGACGACCACCGCACTGAACAGTGGCATACAGAAATAAGAACCATCATCTGCGTTATTCAATTTAATTTTGTACTGCTCACTCAAAGACATGTGCCTTGTTTTCATTTTCAATGAAAATTGTAATCAACCCTCTACACTGCGAGGAAATCACTCGCATATGCGACTAAACCTTCCTTCTGGTGACTGAATGATGTCTAATATTAGCCAATGTCTAATAAATTCTCTGATTTAACTCGCCAGTGTGTTAGTTAGAGGCTAAGTACAAGTTTAGCACAGATATATTTTCACTCGCGAGTCGCGAACACTCTCTGACTGAGCGCTTCAGAGTTTCACTCTTCGTCAGGCGATCTGTACGTTTTTTTTTTGTTTTTTTTTCAGTTCATCTGAATGTATACGCAGCAAAAACACACGTGGTGGTTTTCCAGCTAGGATGCCTGGGTACAGATGCACAAAGACTAATGGCTTTCATCACTGTAGGAAACTCAAGCAGGAGGGATTTTAAACGAGTTAGCAGACTGCACAACCTGACCTGCGTGTGCACAGGAGAAGCTTAGAGGAAAGAATGAAAAACCCATCTGGCTGCTCAAAGCGTATCAATTTTCAGACTGTGATGATAAACCTGGGCTTATTTCAGATAGTGTGAGATGACCGGAGAATAGCAGGCATGCCTGGCCTAATGTGGTGGAATATGTGTCTCCAGCTTCAGACCCCGTGAACGTGAAGCTTTGCTCTTTAGACCACAGGCAAATCAGTATTCACCATAAACTGCCTAAAATGGTTTTAAAAAGCCAGAATTATAGTAAGGACAAACAAAAACAGGCATTAAACTGTTATTAAACTGTCTCTTATTAGTACCATATGTGAACAAGCTGTATCGCTGCAGGAAAAGGACATTTTAGCAGCCTGCGGAGAACTTTCAATTCAGCCTTGTTTCAGAAAAGTTTGTTTTACAGTTTGATTAGAAATGTGTAGAAATTTAGAAAAAAAAAAATCATCCTGGTTTCGGTTTTCAAAACACAAAACAAAAATAAAAATTTAATAAAAATGTTTAAATAAAAAATATAAAACAAAAAGACAAAATAATAAACCAGAGAATACAAATATAAAAGTAAAAATAAAACTTAAAAATAAAAATAAAACTTAAAAATAAAGTAAAATCCATAAAAATAAAAATAAAATAAAAAAATAAAACCACAAAACAATACCATGAAAAAAAAAGGTCTTCACTTCAGAAACTTCCTCCCTGCAAGTGTGACTTGAAATAGAGCTGACAGATTCTAAATAATATATTTTTCTCATAAGAGCCCATTTATTTTTCAATAAATAAAAATTACAAATCCTAGACCAACACTGAGATGACAAAACAAATTTCCAACTGCTAAGATTTACATCCAGAATGGCATCTGTGGACACCAATCTGGCCTGCTGTATCCTAAAGAGGAAAGCTTAAAGAGGACAGTGTGTTCCCCCATCTGGAATGATCTATGAGATGCACACCCATCTGCCTGTAGAGGCAGTAGAGAGAAAATCACAGGCTCCACATTCCTCTCACAGGTGCTGAAGATCACACGCTACCACAAATCATCCCAAAACTAGCAAATGCTAAGGCTGTACAGCAGACTGAACCACACTGGCTGTGCCCACAAACCCTCGAGTAGTGTGTCACTCTTCTCTTTAGACATTTCAGAGGGGAGGAATACAATAATACATTTACCTACATGCCAACAGTGAAGGGTTCTGAAAGTTTTGAACTCAAATTATGTATTTTCACAATCACTAACAAAGTGATATATACCACAATATGTGAATAAGACAATTTAGTCAAGGACTCTCCTAATAGAATTTGAGATGTTGTGGTACAGAGATGTTGTGGTAAAAAAAAAAAAAAAACTGTGATTTCCCTATATCACTGCAAGTTCCTCATAAACAGCATTCAAAAATGTGATATCACTGTGCAATCTGACAATGGTTTTGAACAAGGGCATTTGAGGATGCAGACAGAGCCTGTAACATGCATTAAGCTCATCTTCTAGTTTCTGAGCACTACTGGGCTCAGTACTGCATTTGAGAAGTCTCAGCATGCCGTCCACGCAGTTTTCATGTCGCCTGGTGAAAGAGAATGAAAACAGGAAGGCTGAGAACAATACTGAGCTCAAGCACTGCAGCCAGAGAATACCAGGCTCTCTACAAAACATGAGGTCATCTGTTATGACTGTATAGAGGCCCATGCCATTTTCAGAGACCAACCACTATGAAAACTTCTATTAAAATCAACTTCTTTTTTTTTGTTAAGGAAACGATGGTTTGAATAGGGGTGGATGGTATGCCTTTATATACACAGTGCTACAAGAAGTATAATTAGTACTAGTCTATACTGTTGTAATTAATACATATAATTATGAAATATTATAATAATAATATATTAACTATTTAATTAAAAACAGATTTCCTTTGGTCTCATAATGTTTGTTTATGTTCGATCAACGCAGACATGGAGAAGGTGCTCAGAAGAGGACTGAATGATTATCATCATCCAGCACTGGAGAGTAAGAGTACGAGACCGATAAGAGAGGGAGAAATCACTAGAAAAGTGAAGCTCTGTCCAGCTGCCAACAAGATGTGCAGAGTGCCCGGTCTATTTCTGAAGCAGCAGAAGACAGGTGCTGCCTCACATACTGACAGCTCCTCAACGAAAGGAAGGAATGGCCACATTTCTGATCTTAGACCTTAGACCGTCACACTACATTCTGCAAAACAGCATGGGACACGTGCGGTGTACACACAAACACACACTTATAAATGTGGACTGTGAACTATTTCTGTGATTTTCAAACTTATTCTGATCCTTGAAGCACAGCCAAGTTTATGTCAGCACTGTACATACAGTGTGACAATAACGTGCTTGCAAGCATACACAAACATACTGTACACAGGAGAAAACAGCATCAGGTTCAGAGCAGCATATTATTAGTGTGAGTGAGTGGATGACACCTCTTCAGTTTCACTCAGGCCCGCAGACATGTTCCACTCCTTCTAAATCACCACTCACACCAGTGGAAACGGGAAAGTCCAGGAAGCCGAACTAATCTTACAGATCACCAGCTAAACATAGGCCAATGAATAAAGACTGCAGTAGAGCTGAAGATCTTTGCCCGAACCCATCGGGCTTGATTTATATCATCTTACGCCGCCCCGAGCTCGCGCTCCAGTTTGCGAGGTAAACGGGCGGTCATGTGATGCGTTTCGATTAGCGCGAGAAAGATGCGAAAATGGATGCAGAGTAGGTGTAATGGAGGATTGCCTCTTGTGATTACGTTTTGGTTGCACCAGCAACTAAAGCATAGTCTGATGTGTGGAAAAGTCTTGACCATGTTTATAATGAGAATAATGAGTGAATAATGACGCACCATCAGTGAGCGCAGGAACGCGCTGAAGCCATCTACAGTGGATTCAATCATTTTCCTCAACAAAAACAAGTAGGATTAGCCAAATATCTATGAGTAAAGGTTTTTCAAATGATAACTAAATTTTCATTGAGTCTTAAATGCATAATGTGGACGAAATATTTACGCTAATGTAATCATTATTCTTTTATTAAATGTCAGCTGCTAGTGGCGAAGCAAATCCAGCCGAGCCTTTATCTTAATTTCGTTATTGCCAAATACCCATCTTAATTTAAAAGGTATCTTAATTTAATAAATTAAAAAGACTCATTTTTATTGGTGCGTAGGTCTATTTAGAATGCTGAGATGTTACGATGTTACAGAGGACTTATTTTATTTCTTTATTCCAACTTCCAAGTGGTCTAGTCTACGTTAGTTATGAATAAATTACGTTAAAACGTGTAGAAATGACTCATTCTTGACAAAAGGCAAAAGAGCTGTGTGTGTGTGCACATTTGAATAATGTCGGGCTGTAAACGGGTTAAGGCTTTTAAAAAGCTGTCAATCAAAAAGTACTTGTCGGGCTCGGGCCGAAACCTGTCGGCCTCTGGTCCTGTCGGGCCTAAATTTTAAGGCCAGATTACAGCTCTAGACTGCAGATATTCTTGAATGGCCCAACAACTGTTAGGCCTATATAAAATTATGAAGTAATATAAATACAAAAAAATGAACATGTATAAAAATATGTAAAAGTGTTGTTATCATTACTATTACTAACATTAATTCAAATAAATTCCCGTCAGTATTACTTAGTTATTGCATATCTTTTTTTATCATCTCTAAGCTGTGAGAAGGCGTGCATTATTATGAATCGTTTTAACCACTAACATTGTACATAAGACCCTATGATATTATGGAATTTCAAAACATAAATTCCACTCATAGCACAATAATTTTCAATATTTAGTCCAAGACAGCACAACAAGGGAAGACAAAAAATAAAATAACTCAGAGCCCACAAAGCTTTTGTTTATTAGGCCTTGGATAGGCTCGTTTCTTTGTGTCTCCACCAACACCATAATGACTTTGGCCTAGTATGAACAGAGAGATAATTTAACTCCTCCCACCACAGGCCCAAGACCTACAGAACAATAAAGGGAACTTTTAAAGCGCTGTTCACCATCCTGCCCACTATAAACAGCCTCAGCATTTTGGACGACAACACCGTTAGATGCAGTGGTTTTTGGTCAGTGGGATTCAATGGACTGAAATGGGCAACGGGTTTGAGTCAGCATTCTACACAGCATGAGTTACTGCATCCAAAAAACTGGTCTGTCAGACGCCTAATCCTAGATGACTAATAACACCAATCTAAATTCGTAGAAACATTGGAAGTGATTGATTGAACCCATATCTTTGTCTACACACTCATGCGTTTGTGTATACTAGAGGTTAGCTGAAGGGCATTAGCACGGCATGTGATACCACAGTTTTCAATGTAGGCCTCCAACTCCAGACAGAGTCCAGACTACAGGTACACAGACTCAGTGTTTTTCTTCTAAATTCTGCTTTTCATTGCCATGAATAATACAGAAAGAATAAAAGTAGTGGCCATGACTAGCCGTGCCTGGACTACAAAGCTCTATCTGCTCCCACTCTCACATTCAGTTCACGGTTCACTTGGGACAGAAACCAGCACTGGGGGGTTGTGAGAGATAGCTGAGAGAACGGGTAAAGCATAAGTAACAATGAAAACATATTACACAACTTTGACCCCCTTGAACCCCTAGGACTTAAAATATACTAGTTGCATGTTCATGGCGAATGGCAATATGACATGCAAATGAAAAAAAAAGCATTTTCTAAAGCATTTTTTATATAGTTTATTTTACATGTTATGATTAAATATGAGTTTATCCAATTTGATCTAATTACATTCAAAAAGTCACATTACGCAAGTAAAAAAAAAAAAAAGTAGTAAGTACCCTACTACTTAAAAAGTAGTCATTTTACATCATAGGTAGATTAATTCTAAGCGTAAGATGATAGAACAGCCTGCCCTTATCATCCACAAGGAGGAGGTGCAAACATGACTCTCAGTCATGTGATGTGGATGGAGAACTGTTTTTGTGTCCTAATTTCTTCCTCTTTGCAGCTGTCTTGCATCCATATCTTTATAGCTGGAGAAAGTTCCAAGCACAAGGCTCTCTCACGCTCTCGTGCATGTGACTGAAGCTGTTGCCAGCCTCACCGCTGGATCTCTCACCCACCCCCCGGCTCATCTCATCCCTGCTCCACTACACTATACAGGTAATTACAGACCAGACTGGCATGGAAAACAGCCGACTTCCTGTACAAGCAAATGTCCTCAGTGTTATAAGATTATATCTGGATGACAAGATCACTGTATTTACATAGAAATTCATCTGTGAATTGTGAAATCTTAACAGTTTTTTATTAACAGTCTCTGTTAAAATACCATTGATACTAATGCAAACTTCATGGTAAAGACAATCCCACAATACATAGGGAAGGGAAATTATTATAAATAAACTTATGCCTTCGCTGAAACAACTGATATAAAATAGTTAGGCAATCTAAAAGTGTCATTTTACTCAATATTTGTTTGTGTGTGCTGCGTAAGTATTTCAACAGTAGAAGCAACATGTTAATGTCAAAATCTTTACCTATCTATGACCCTCTGATTTTATTTGCATCACTTGTCAAACTAGTCTTCAAGAAATTGTGACAGAAATATGTTACTTAATGACAGTACTAGTACTAAAAATAAAATTATTTTTACAACACATCACATCCTACTGGGATTCAGCTGCTACCGGCTGACACTTGATCACGCTGAATGCAGCTCCATCACATTGTAAGTAAATAATTAGATAATGTTTTGTCTGCAAATGACAGTTTTATTTTGATTATGTTGACAAAACGCACATGCAATAGCGAGGGGGGCGTTGATACGGTCTCCTATGCAATGATGTTAGCCAATCATAACAGTGTCTGATTACTGACAAGCCTTAAAGTACCCACCCATTAAAAACACCATGCTTCTGAGAGAGGTTCAGATAATTTGCATAATTTTCCCACTTATTTATTTATTTGTGTGTGTGTGCAAAAAACTTTATAAACATAAGTAAACCTCAAGGAATATATTACAAATAAAATAAAATCCATGTCATGACCATGTTTACTATTTATTTAGCAGAAAAATTTAACATTGATACATTGGTTAAAAAAAAAAAAAAAAAAAAAAGTAATTTTTGTTAAAACCTTTAATAGACTGTTGTTTCATGATTTCAAGTATTTTGACATTTTTTTTAATTAATAAAAATGTAATTTAACCATTAAACTGGAGTCTAGAAAATTTTAAATGGGAAAAATTTTTAAAAAAAATTACTTAAAAAAAAAAAAGGGGGGGGGGGGGTAAAACGGAATTTGTGAAAAAAATCAAACTGTTTTAGGGACCTACAAATCATTTGCAATTCAATTTACTTTAGAAATACAAGAGTTTAGAAGAACCAATAAATCTGTGATGACAGTTATGCGAGTGTTTCAGATGTTATAAATGTGAGCCACTCACATTTCATACATCCATGCTGCTGTGGTCTTAAAGTGTTTATGAGCCTGTTAGTTTCTACAGCTGGTCAGAAATTCCCAACTTCCCAAACATTTGCTTCTCAAAAAACCTAAAATGTGAAAATGAAAATGTTTGTTTCACCACATTACAAATTCAGATCACAGTACATCAGTAGAAAACTTGAGGGTATATCACAGGACCTAGACTCTTCCACATTAATCCTAATTCAAACACCCAGCATATTTTTGACCCCATGAATACAAAGATTACTTCAACAATAATCTTTGTAAACATGAGGTCAAAAATGGGGACAAAGGAAAAGCCATACATGTATTTAGAAGTATTGTGACTTTCCTGAAAAAAAATATTGAATTCTCTAAAATATACTGTGTGCTACATTTGTGATTACTTCATCATTAGCTTAGCTACATGCTAACATTAGAATCAACTCAAAAACATTTTTTCTCAGTTTTTTTTATTCTCAGGTGTTCACTATTAATTCTTCCTATACGGACAGCTGCCCTGATAAGAAGCAGACAGCACCTCACACTATGTCTTGTGATACAGCCAGTGTTTAAGAGTTACAGATGGTGAGTGATAAAGAAGACAAATGTAATAAGACATCAGTCAGCTACTTGACGGCTGGTAAAAGACTGCGGTGTACCAGTGAAGGTTTGCAACAGCTGTTCTACATCTAACCTTTTCTCCGTTGCAAGCATCACACAGTGTGAGGTACCAAAAACAGAAGCTAAATGGGAAACAGCTGACAAGAAGGGCAGAAATGAGACCATACAAAAAGAGCAGAACTGTCAAGTAAAAAGATAAGCCACATTCCTGGATGAAACCACGTAATCATTAAAAAAAAAAAAAAAATCATGACATAACAGAATACAAAATTTTTAAAAAAAAATATTAATATGTTTACAACAATACTCCAGCCAATGTATATAATTAGACAGTAACAGAACTATAGAGACCAAATAATAATATATATTATTATTATTATTATTATAATTATTATAATTAGTACTACTACTAGTAGTAGTAGTAGTTGTTGTTGTTGTTTATTGTTTTTTATTGTAGAAGTAAATTTCCATCTTTTTTCTTTTGATGCAAAAATAATTCCAATCTAAAAATAGAAAGCTAAATACTATGCATTCACAATATATGTTTAAGCCTTTTTATACATTCACGTGGCTATGATGCTTTGCACGTTTTTCACATTTCCACCACACAAATATACCAGACTGGAAATGAAAAGGGATTATATGAAATCATGACTATTAGAAGGGTTGAGGGGGCAATTATGTAATAATGGTGACAGGCCTACCTTACATAGTTGCACATTCATTAGCAGCACTATACTGTACTTGGATTATATAAATCCTTAAAGTAGATCCACACATAAATCAAGGTCTCTAGTTCTATAAGACATGCAAACTTTAAAAAGAGAAGCTAGAAATGTGCTAGAAGCAAAAAGCTACATGCAAAGACACCAAAAAGAATGGCAGAAGAAATCAGAAATGTCTGGAAAGACGATCAATTCATATTTTATGACAATATCTTAAAATAAAATAAAAGTAGATCATCTCGAATAGAACATTTCATTAGAATCACTCCGTTTCTTTATCTACCAAATTTAGTGGCAGGTGTAGTTGTAATCTGCATGGTGAGAAGTGACATTTTGAGGCGACACCCCATGCACCTGCAAGGGTCACTGGGATTAACAGAGGAGTGAGGTGACCTAAGGCACACTCACAGGATTACATCTGTAATCAGGTCAATCGTTTCTGTCTGCACTTAAAGCCCAACAGCAAGATGACCTTCACAGAGTCAGAAGAACCACAGCAATCTATGAATTCTCTCTCAATCAATCAAAGCTCTTCTGTCTCTCAATTTCAGTGTGCAAAGCTTTCACAGACAACTCTTCCCTTCCCATGTCTGCACCGACGGTCCCCAAGGGTCTGTTGTCAGGATGACTCCATCTACATGCACAGCAGAGCTGAAACGGTCTAAAATAATAGGCCAGAGTAGCATTAGCTACCATTTCTTTACACTAACAGCAATTCCATATGTAGTTAGAACTGTAGCGAAGGTCTTCTATTTGGTTGTTAGACCACTGTGGTTACTAATTGGTCAAATGATCCCATCCTGCAGCCTCGATGATATTCTAGTGTCTAGATTTAGCTTGGGCCTCATTTCACTGTTGGCCTATCTGATTTATTTGCTCGTTTTATCATCAGCCGGGGAAATCCCAAGCTTTAAAAAGCATCAGCACACCTCTCTTCAACAAGATGGTTGAGCTGCTCTGTCATATGGTCTGAGATGTTAAGATTGGGTTGTATGAACAAAATCGTATGTGAGTCCTTTTATAAATCACAGTAACTGTATCATAATATAGTTAATTTTGGTACCAATTCAACCCCAACACTTTTTATATTGAATGATTTTGTACTGTCTACTCTGAGAGAGATTCTTTTAACTCAAAACAGTAAAACAATTACATTTTTTTTTTTTTTACCTAAAAAAAAAACATAATTTGGAGTTAAAAAACTATTTTCTGTCCTGTTTTTAACCCCGCTCATTGGAATTATCTGTTTGAACAGAAGTGGCGGACTGTAGACTCGGACGTAAACGCCCACTTCTATGATTAGCTAATAGTGGAGTATGTTTGACAGCCTATGTCCTTCATAGATGGACGCTGCAGTGATTTAGGGCAAAAACGCATAATCATTTGTCTTATTTGGATATTCAGAGGCTCCGTAGTGTACATGATTACATCATTCCATTTTGACAAAATTGACTCGTCAGAACAAACCAATGCATTTCATTCCTCTGAGCGAAACAGGAAAGATTTTTGATGCTTAGTCCCATCACCGTGCCCAGATTGGTTCAAACAGTCTAATATTCAAGCAATAAATATAGGTTATGATCTTTTGAACCACCAATTAGGATTTTCATAGGAAATTTTAACAAATGCAAAGTGAAAGTAAAGTCTGTGGTGCGTGTGTAAATGAAAAAAAATAAACACAAAATAACACATTTGCATGAGAGAACTCTGAAAAACTAAACCAAAAACAAAGACGAAACAGTGGTACATACCTGATAAAGCACTGGATTTTATGCCTTCGCATCGCTAGGCCCAGAGTACAGCCACCAGATTAATCATTTATATTTATTATGTAAATAATTCTTATATAGTTCATAAAGATAATTTGCACTATTTTTTTTTGTTGTTGTTGCACTTTTTCTGTATTTTTGTTGCAGAAGACAATTTGTGCAATTGTTTTCACTAAATAGCTACACGGTTTGTGTTTGTTGTTGAAACTCAGATTGAAAATATATCTCTCTGAAAAAAGTGTCACTTTTTTACTTTGTTGTTATTTTATAACACTGATGGCATTTTCTTTACTCCCTAGATGTTTTTTGGACACATCTATATTGTTAGTAAACTAAATAGACCTGTTTTTCACTGAAAAGCGCTTATAACAATATTGTAATAAATGGCTATAACTTGCTTAGGTAATGTTATATATAGACAAAACTTTATTTGGAAGTTTAAAACACTCAGATACAACTTTCAAAAAAAAAAAAAAATCCTAATGTCAGGAGTTTCTGTTTGAGTACACACTAAGAAACACCCAAATTATAGTTTTTATATTTTTAACAGTTATTTTTACACAGTTTGCATTAAAAAGTAATGAAATTCAGTATACATCTTATTACGTATATTTTGTACAGGCAACCATATGAACCCAGAATATAAACAAATGTGCAAATTTTCACGTTAAATGTTATCCCGTAGAAAACCATTATAAGGAAAACACTGAACCATTAAGCAGATTGCGTTTATATTCCGGCCTGCTTGCAAAATGTAAACTATGCATCATTAATATAGTGATTACTGAATTTGATCTTTTATTATTACCGTTTTAAATATATTAAGGCACTTTAAGTTTGTCGCACTGTTTAATGATTGAAATATTGCTGCGGGTGCTTAATACGGACTGCAAATGGCCAAAACTTGTATTTTGTTCACATACCTTTGTTTCATTCTTTTGAGAGGTGATCTAAATATTTGCAGATGTGAAACAGATGGAAAATTGATAGTTTTGTGCTGATAGTTTTAGGAGTCTTTTGAGCCGGTCACGTGACTGAAAGCTATCAATTGTTGCTTGAGTTTTTCTTAAAATTCTGGAAATTCATTAATTCTTAGAGAAACCAAAAAGGAAAACTGAGACTTTAAATTAGCTACACTGAAACTTCAAGTTCTCCTGTTTATAATGGTACTATATGACACTTGATGCTGACTGCTAGAATAAATCTTAAAAAACAAAGAAAAGTGCAGGTGTGTCAGGTGCCCCAAAAAGTTCTTTAAGAGTTCAAATTGCTTTTGTAATAATTAAAGGCATCCTCCATATAAAAATGAAAATCCTGCCAACATTTACTCAGCCTCATATTGTTCCACACCGGTAAGAATGTCATCTGTGGAACAGGAAAGAAAATATTTTCCAAGAACGGTGGGAACAAAACAATGGGTCATATAATGCAATTTCAAGTTTTCCTTTCTCTTTGGAGTGTTACAAGCTGTTCGTGCATAGATGAGATCCCTGGAGTTGCAAAGACTAAATTCACAAACCCAAAGAGATATTCTTTATAAAAGTTCCACTCATCCATGCCTTCCTAAAAGCATCTTCAGTAGGAAGAAGACAAACAAAGAGTTCAGGTGTTGATCTTAAACACTGCAGTCTAAGCAGTTGACATCACCTTGATTACCACGACCCAGAGCCAATGAAACACTTCTGGGACCAAACATTAAGGTCATGTACTTGTCACGAGCATCCTTGACAGCTCAGCACTGTAATAAGACAACATCCCCAGCATACCATCTGCAGTAGTGTCCTAATGAAGGGGGTGGGCAGAATGCCAACCTCACGCTCCGGTTTCAGTACGCAGTCTGCGCATGTGTGCCAGAGAGCTGTGTGACTGCAGTTTCTGAGCTCTACTTCCTGTGAAACTCCCTGTGTGCTCTGGCTTTCTCTCAGATAACCTTGTATGCCCTACATTCCCTTTGTTTATCACTGGTTTTAGGCCAGCTATTGATAAATATGAGTATGTAAATGAAGATGTGTTTGGTATGACAAAAGCATCGCTCTCACAGACTAACCATTCAGGGGGAAATAACATCACTATTAAAAAAATGAATGTGTTAAGGCTCTGGAACTTAGCAGAGTTTTGGTTTCTGACTGCCCCAAAAACCAACTAACACACCACACTATTAAAACTTTCAGCTAAACATGATTTGAAAAGGAATGTCCAATGCCTCATCTTTCATAAGATTTCAGAATGTTGCAACTGGGTATTGATTTTCCAATAAATCAAAATCTTTGTTTGATCAGTATTTTAATTCATTCTTCAAAACCAAAATTGATCTTTTACTCTATGCCGGTGTTTACTGTACAGTAGCAACTAAGTGAATCATGAACTAGTTTATTTATATGAATAAAAACAAACATACCAGCCAAATAATATAGTCTGATTAAAAAATGTAGTGAATAAAAAAAAATGGAATCAGTAAGATTTATTAAAAGAAATTAATACTTTTATTCGGTAATGAAACGTCAAATTGATCAAATATACAAATGCTCTTCTTTAAAACTTTAGAAAAATATTAAGCAGCACAACTTTTGCAACCCTGATAATAATAATTGTTTCTTGAACACCAAATCAGCATATAGAATGATTTCTAAAGGATCATTTGTCACTTTAAAGACTTTAGTAATGATACTGAATAAATAAACTAAATTTTCAAATATATTAAATTCAAATTGTAATGATATTTCACAGTATTACTGTTTTTACTAGGGATGCACGATATTATCTTACCGATATCGGAATCGGACGATAATGGCTTAAAATGCAAGTATCGGCATTGGCCCAATTTGAAAAATTATTCAGATATATTTTGCAAATAAGAGGTCATTCTTGAAACTTTCACTGTTTTGGATTGCTGCATTTAATTTGAGAATGCATGAGCAAGATGGTGCCTTCGGTGTGTGACTGTCAACAGTCACTACTTCCTGCAGTAGCAGCAGTGGCCGGTCTCCCCTGGGTGCTAATGTTAGTCAAGTAAGGCATTATACTTACATGGGGGTGCTGTTGGCCTACTTTTAACAAAATGAAAGTAAGATTCACATATCACTAAGAAACTTGTGTTTCTAAATAAAGCTGTATCAATGTCATAAAATCATGAGTGTGTTTTGATTTAAAGGTCAGAAACTATAGCTTACACATGAATCCAAAAACAAACAAAAAATACATGACACTTGTAGATTAAATACTTTTATATATGCAGATTTATTTACATTTTTTTAATGAATTATGAGCTCTAAAAGATTTTCATAATTTGTATAACTCTATAGATCATCTATAACTGATAAATCTTAAAATAATATTTTAAGGTTACCACTGCATCTTTCTGCACTGCAAAAAATAAAAAATGTTAAATGCAGCGATTGATATAAAGTTGACAATTATTTTCAGAGCTTTCACTGTATGGTCATTATAAAATAACTCTATTATTGTTTATTTAATTCTAATCTTTTTTTTATTTTTTATTAACCTAAATATTTATATATTTATAATTTCTGCAAAAGTGAGACTTAAGCCCCTTTCACACTGAGATTCCAGATTATGTGTCCCAGCAATTGTTCCCGGATCATTAGATTTTGATTAATCCACACTGCCAGTGATTTCCCAGAATCTGTGTGTTCACACACATCCCGTAAAGATCCTGTAAACACATGTGACATTATAATGTGACGTATTCTGTTTCACTTAAGCTAACGAATGATCTCAGCTTTTGCGCAGATAATGAGGAGCTAACTGATCTCTGCTTCATTACAGTTTGCACATATTTTTTCGTTGCAAACGTCGATCTACCTAAAAGAGGTGCACGATAACATGCGTCATCACTATGACAAACCCTTTATGGCATTGGTTCTGGCTTCTGTTCACACAGAGCTTGTTCCGGGACTGAACCCGGCAATGTTACTAGGTCTCAAACCCAGAATCAATCTCAGGATGTGTTTGCTTTCACACAGAAGGCACTCCCCCAATTTTCCGGGACCAACTTGCAGTGTGAAAGGGGCTTTGGTGTTGTTTCCAAACAAAAGGAAATATATCGGTATTGACATCAGCTATCAGCCAAAATGAGTTGAAAAACATCGATATTATCAGATATCAGCAAAAATCGTGCATCCCTAATTTTCTAGCTTTGTTGAGCATAAGATACTCCTTACAACACATTTTAAACAATCTTTCCAAATCCCAAACGTTTGAACAGCAGAGTATGATAGAATTATCCCATCAAAATCAGAACAAAAATAAAAGCTTGTGAAATTAATCGAATCAGGAAATGTGCATTGATACCCAGCTCTAATTAAAACCAAAACAGGTTTAAAGTTTAATTAAAATCCAAACATAAGCTCCAACTCTTACATTTAATTAATATACATCTTTCCTAAGATATAAAACCCCTAGACATGAGGTTTATCACTAACAGGCTGTCATTCCAATTTAAAAGGAGACATAGGTCCAGATTATTTCCCAATGCATCTCAAGAATTAGCACACCACCATTTTTATGCTCAATCGGCTAATGTTACCTCGTTCAGGAAAGAGCGATGAATCACGATGACTCACTGCTTGCAAATGGACATTAACAACCCATATGCTGTCCAAAATACATCTGATACACTACGCAGAGTTAGGCCTACACTCAGGGAACCTTTATTTCCATCAAATGTGTCAAATGGTATCATCATAATGATATGTAGCCTAAACCTCTTAGGACAGAATTTCAACTATTTTATTCAAAGGTTTCATGATTTTTTGTTGTGTGGTCACATGTTCTTTTTTATTAGGCTGCATAATGATAACACCTAAAATATGGGCGATAACATCAACACATTTCCTTTCACTGGCTCTCTCTTCCTCTACCACTAAACTAATGCTGAGCTGAAGAACTAGAGACCTGAGCTGAAGACACACAGTCTCTTCTTACTCAGCAACTCGTCACACTAAAGTCCCTCAGGTAGAAATTCTCTCATGTATCTAAAAGAAGGGGATTTCACACAGAGAAGCTCTTCTTTCCTTTTAGTTTCAAACAGAATATCAATTCCACTTCTATTGTTCCTTTTGGTCACTCATGGTGCAGATATCCAATAAACTACAACACTATTCCTCTCTGAGCATTTCATTTCCTTGAGCCACCTTGGCTGGAGACAGGTGACCAAATATGAGAAGCTTGCAAATCAAACAAAGTATAAGAGTCACAGAGACAAGTATATACTTACTAGTGGAGTTCCCTTGCATCTGTATTATGCATTTTGATTCTTTGCTGGTCTCTCTGGAGTTGAAGGGCCGCACTCTGACAGCCACTTTCACCGAGGCGCCAGACATGGTTAAAGCTGTTGTGATTCAAACCCACAGAATGTTCCCCTACAAAAAGTAACAGAATGTTTTTCAGTGCCACAGCTATTAGGCTAAAGGTACAAGAACACATTTGACTGAAGTTCTCCAGAAATATCTCATCTGATTCCATTGAGTAAACAAGACCTCCAAAGAGATTCTAAATGCACCATAACATCATTTATGCAATGATGCTAGAGGTTACGTGGTATTTGAGAAAATTTTATTAAATTACAGCATGCCAAAAATAAACAAAAAAGAAAAGGATGATAGAGGGTTCCCACAGCTTTCAACCAATGATATTTCACGAATTTTCCATTTGGTTACAATTACTGGATATTATTTTTTAATTATTATTTTCAATTGTTATAATTGATTAACCTTTCTTTCAATTAATTCATCTTATATTTAGGCCATATACCATCTGCAACAAACTGCGTATTTTACTAAGGTTTGGCTTTTTTTTTTTCGGGGCTGGGGGGGGGGATTTCCCTCCTTGAGTTTGAGCTCCATATATTCACTATATCATACTATATGGGCCATAAAAGCCTAATGGATCAAATATGTTACAAAACAGAAAACACATATGCTATTTTTTAAATGCAGGTAATATTTGGGCAGGTGACTTGGCATTTTAAGCGGTTTTTGCAAAATCATGTACAATATAGAATATTATACAATAAAAAAAATATTTATATCAAAGGGGCATTTAAAGTGTATAGTATAGCAGTCACAGAATGTTTAACAATTAAAAAAATTATATAGATAGAAAGATAGAGAGAGAGAGAGAGAGAGAGAAAGAAAGACGTTTTCACAGAACCAAGATATATTCCTTGTATGCAAAATTTAAGAAAAATTTTAATATTTAATATAAAAATGTCCAGGAGCTTCTCTGTTATATGTCAACAACCCATTTACGATATCAATTGTCTGGTGGTTATAAGCAATTCCATAAGGTTAATAAATATCCAGCACACAGACACAGATTATCAGGAATATTATTAGATTCCTTAGGTTCCTTCACGGACTCATAAACATGGCTGCTGTTCGCCTGCAGCAGCAGAGCTGGGCCTATTCACACACTCACTATGTTACACTAGTAAACACACATCTGACTAAATAACACACAACCGTCAGGACATATCAAAGCCCATGCACTGACACATAACGCCTGTCTGTTTGCTTTTAAAATGCATCTATCACTTATGGGCGTGACATATGCTATTAAGTATTGGTTTTAGTCACCGGTTGTCGATTACAATGAATCGGACAAAGCAGATTTTATTTTTGAAGTTCAACTCTCTTGATTGTGACAGAACAATGAACAGTCCGCTATTCAATCACATGACACCTTAAAAAGATGAGGTTTCAATCCTTGGCCTTCTAGTCATTCACTGAATTAAAGGCATACGCCCATGAAATTCAATCTGCCGGAGAAAACATAACCATGTCTACTTCAGGGAGGAGAAAGAACAAAATTATTCTTCCATCTATTTTCATAGAAGCTAATGATACGAAAACAATATAGCCAAATGTTTACGTTATCTGTTTGGGTGTATATTAACGGATTCTAGATATTGACAACATATCCGGCGTTGCCATAGCTGCACTTATATCCGCTACAGAGATAGAAAACTAATCAAGAAGTGTATTTAATCTAAAAATCACTGATTTAACGGTTATATTGTAATCTTATGATGCCGCCTCCTTTATTGGTTTCGCGAAACGATGTCCGATTTGAGAACAAATCGTTCTTTTTAATCGGATCTCTGCAGGGAACCGGTTCTCCAGACGACTCGGTCACGAATACAATAGGTCCGAGCGGTTCTGGAATCAAGATTCACACTCTGACTGGATCAACCGAGAATCCTTTTCGTAATCGGTTATCAGGCGAAAACGATAAGTGAGATGACAGAACGAAAATATGGAGTAAATGTCTGAGCCGCTGCTGTTCAAAAGAACCGATTCGTGGAATTGCACGAACTTCCCATCACTAACTCGGACGACTTTCTTTGCATAACCCTCCTATGGTTTTGTCATTTTAAACATTTTTTTCAATTATCAGTAAAAAGATAATAATATGAAGTGTATCACACCACAATTAAGTATCTATGAAGCGGTCAGCTGCAAAAACAAGCAAAACATTTCGGTAAAAATCCATTCGCATTCCCAAACGCAAATGTACAATTATTACAATCATAGTTAAGAGAAGACGGCACTTACCGCTATATATTCACACGTAGACGGCTAAAACAGCATAGAAATCCTGCACGATGCCAATTCTCCAATCCAATGACGTCTACAACCAGCAGCAAAAATCAAAAAAGACTTACGGTTAAGTTTTTAATAGTTACTTTTTTGTTATATACACCCATTATAGCTGCGTTTCATTCCACAGCGCCGCGCAAGATGCTTGCGTTTCTGATGTTTTTAGTTTAGGCTGATGCTAGTGTCGTTGGACCGTTTCTCTCGCAGGCTTAGGTTATGGATGAATGCCTTGATTTACTGAAATGATTACGTCAACTGGCCTGTCAACAACGTGAATGACGGTCCGTCTGGCCAATACGAATGAAGTATTGTGTGAACGATGAGTCGTGTAACCAATAAGAATGGTCTAAAAACTAAGGTGGGCTAGGCAGCTGTGACGCAATACTGCAGGGTCGCTTACGATCCGCTGTGGCGTGGCATCGGACTACAAAAAAAGTGAAGGGCGCCGCCTAGCAGAAACATGGATAAAACAGGACTAGCCTAAAATTTAAGTCTGAAAAAACTACCGTAAAAAAAATAAAAAAATAAAACTTCTAAATTGCTGACATATAATTAAATGAGATTGGCACAGTGTTCATTCTAAATATGATTAACGTTACACTATTAATGTTCTAAAATAGCCATGATCAGATCTCTCAAAACACACAAAACAATATAAAAAGGCAATTTATTGAGGGCAATTAAAATAGAAGCTGCTTCAAAATATACCACATTTAAAATGCCTTCTATGATACGCATTACAGGTGCAGCTCAGTAAATTAGAGTGTCGTGGAAAAGTTCATTTCAGTAATTCAACTCAAATTGTGAAACTCGTGTATTAAATAAGTTCAATGCACACAGATTGAAGTAGTTCAAGTCTTTGGTTCTTTTAATTGTGATGATTTTGGCTTACATTTAACAAACACCCACCGATTCACAAGCTCAAATTAGAATACTTCATAAGAACAATTAAAAAAATATATATCATTTTTAGTGAATTGCTGGCCTTCTGGAAATTATGTTCATTTACGGTTCATGGTGTACTCAATACTTGGTAGGGTCTTCTTTTACTTTAATTACTGTCTCAATTCGGTGTGGCATGGAGGTGATCAGTTTTTTTGGCTTTGCTGAGGTGGTATGGAAGCCCAGGTTTCTTTGACAGTGGCCTTCAGCTCATCTGCTTTTTTTGGTCTCTTGTTTCTCATTTTCCTCTTGACAATACCCCATAGATTCTCTATGGGGTTCAGGTCTGTGAGTTTACTGGCCAGTCAAGCACACCAACACCATGATCATTTAACCAACTTTTTGTGCTTTTGGCAGTGTGGGCAGGTGCCAAATCCTGGAAAATGAAATCAGCATCTTCAAAAAGCTGGTCAGCAGAAGGAAGCATGAAGTAATCCAAAATTGCTTTGGTAAACGGGTGCAGTGACTTTGGTTTACAAAAAACACAATGGACCAACACCAGCAGAGGACATTGCACCCAAATCATCACAGACTGTGGAAACTTAACACTGGACTGTAAGCAACTATGAGCTTCACACCCTTCCTCTGGACTCTAGGACCTTGGTTTCCAAATGAAATATAAAACTTGCTTTTATCTGAAAAAAAGACTTGGGACCCCTGGGCAGCAGTTCAGTTCTTCTTCTCCTTAGCCCAGGTAAGACGCCTCTGAAATTGTCTGTGGTTCAGCAAACTTCTTGACATGTTTAGTGGCTCTTGAAGCATTGACCCCAGCCTCAGTCCATCCGTTGAAGTCCATCCTCATAAGGCTGTGGTTCTCTCGGTTGGTTGTACATCTTTTTCCTTCCACTCAACTTTCTCTTAACATGCTTGGATACAGCACTCTGTGAACATCCATGATTGTGTAACATAGGGAACCAAACTGAGAGACCATTTTGAAGGCTCAGGAAACCTTTCCAGGTGTTTTGAGTTGATTAGCTGATTGGCATGTCACCATGTTTAAAATAAAATTACTAAACATATGTACATACATTATATATATATATTATATACGCAAACTAGGATTACACAAAAACACACTGACATCTATAAAATCATTGAACTATATTTAATAAACTTAAATATTACAATCTCCCTACTTGCCAATGTTTTGCAAAATGTGTATTATGAATTTAACAAAACTAATCAAGGAAGAGTGAAAAGAAGTGCAACAGTTGTCATTGTGTGTGCATTACCATTTATTACAGTTCAAAGAGCTGGGTCCAAAAGAAGTTTGGTAGCAAAGGAAGCAAATTCCTGTACAGAGAAACCTTTTAAGTCACTGGAAAAACTCTTCATTAACGCTTAAGTCCAACAAATGGGGTTAATAGTAATAACAAGAGATGCTAAACCTTTATGACCCAAAAAATGTTGGAGAACAGAACAAAAAACATGACGTACTGGCATTCTTATGACGATCATGCTACAACACAGCTTCACATTCTTTGATTTTGTTCCTGGATTTGAGCTCTGATTCAGATTTTAGTCAAAACGGTGTACATATATGAGTTTTTTCTTTTATGCAAACCAACAAAATTCTAATACAGAGTCAATCACCATCTGATGCTCCACTGGTATGTTTCCATCAATTTACACCAACATCTACTGTATTTTCTACAAGACAGTCTAGAGCATTTTAATTTGATTATTTAAAATATGTTGTATTCCTCGTATAAAATAAACAGCAGGTTTGTGACTCAAATGTAAACTGCATGTCTACAGCCAATTTTTTGTCATTCTACTGAGTGTAAAAATGGAAATACTGGTGTGACTCAACAACATTCATAACAAACATGAAATGGATCCCCTTTCCTCAATGTTTTCCTTTGCCATCAGAACCATTAAAATGCATTCATGAGGACAATGGAAACAAAACCGGAAACAATTTCTTTATCCAACTTTGTTAAAGGGTTGGTTATCTGCTTACCCGCAGGGCATACAAGATGTACTGTAGGTGACTTTGTTTCTTCAGTAGAACACAAACTGAGATTTTTAACTGAAACCGTTGCAGTCTGTCAGTCTTATAATGGATGTGAAGGGGAATCACTTCTAAAAAAAAAAAAAAAAAAAAACCCAAAAAAACCAAAATAAAACCCTGCGGCTCGTGACAATACATTGATGTGTAAAGACACAAAATGATCGATTTACGCAAGAAACGGAACAGTATTTATATTGTTATTTAACCGTAAAGCATTTAGACGCCTCGCACACCTGCTTGAGAATATGCACAGGAGGACGTGTTGAGGAGAGTTCTAACAGTTTGGACGTTGCGTGAATCAGAAAAACTATATAAATACTGTTCAGTTTCTTGCACAGACTGATCGTTTTGTGTCTTTTCACATTAATGTATCGTCACGAGCCGCAGGGTTTAAATTGGTTTTGTTTTTTAATGTATATTTTATCTGTGATTCCCTTTCACATCCATTATAAGATTACAGACTGCAATGATTTCGGTTAAAAATCTCAGTTTGCACTGAAGAAACAAAGTCACCTATATCTTGGATGCCATGCGGGTAAGCAGATAAACATCAGATTTTCATTCTTGGGTGGACTATCCCCTTTAACTTTTATGGTGTGAGACTGCGTACCCTTTCAGACTGGTATGTATGCAGACATACAAATGCAAAATCAAAATGTTTCAAAAGTCTAAACTTTATTATGTTTCAATTTTGAACCATGAGCCTTTCAAGTCAGTGGCTCGATAACGGTGGGGGAACCATTTAGGTAGGGTCATATTTTTTTCTCTTTCTCTCTCTTCAGTTCACTTCCAGCGTGGTGAAAACATTTAAACTGCGGGGCAAGCTTGGCTCACTGAGAACACTCAAACACGGCCACTCTGCTTCTCTCTCATCCAGGCCTGGATGCGCTTCTTCAGCTCTGGGACTGTGGAGAGAGAGAGACAAGCATGGAGTCAGCATTACACAGTCTAAAAAAAGTGCATTTGCCAGCAGCGCTGAAAGAGCCAGCTCATGCGGTCTTTGTAAAGCTGTGTTAGTGGTTACCTGGTTCCAGCATGCTCTCGGTGAGAGGCTGTCTGTTGAAAGGGTCAGTGGGAGAGTTCAGGAGGTGTCGCAGAATGATGGCTCGGTCCATGATGTTACCAGAGGGAAGTTGCACGGGATCAGTCATGAGAGTGTCCATCAGTGGGTCTGTTTAGATGGGGTGTCAATGTTACTTACTCCAATCAGCTATGAAAACTATTCAATTTGTAGCAATTTGCTGTAGACAGAGGATGCATTGCATCTGATAAAAACACCTTTATAATGCTACAGAAAAATTATATTTCAAATTAAAATGCTGTTGAACTTTCTTTTAACCCTAGGTTTCCCCAAAAATATTAAGCAGCACAATAATTTGTCAATGTTGAGCACCAAATGAAAACCTGATGACTCTCACCTTTAAACTCATCTGGGGCATCACTGTAATCCATCTCAGACTGAGAATTGCGGGCTACTATCTCCTCCACCTTCTCCAACAGCAGTTTGAATTTCTCAATAGCAATAGTGGATTTTATGCCCGCTTTTCTCATTTTTGAAATGACCTCCTCAAACAGCTCCCTGCTGTATGATCGCTAAAAGTGAGAGAGAGAGAAAAGAAATTGATCCCATGTTTTTCTTGCGAAGCACCAAACAGCATGAACTTGGGCAAATACAGACCTGATCGTCTGCAATGGCTTTAGCAAATCGGGCACAGTCCAGCTGCAGATAAATGTCAGTGAGCTGATCCAGGAGCTTCTTTGGCTCAAAACCATATTTTTCTGGGTTTTCCACCTTCAAGTCTCGACATTTAGGCCCACATAGCTGCTGCAGGTTATAATTCAACATGGCAGCCAGACGAGGACCCAGTTCCTGTTCAGTACGACAGAAAATAAACGAGTCGTCATAACAAGGAACGTTATCATTTTTGTGCATCTTCAACAACCTACAAATAGAGTATTTGCTCTGTTAGTGTCATTAAGAGTGCTCTCTCACACAGCTCAATTTTCCCTGAATGCTAAATCCCTGCAGAGAGCAGAGCACGGGAGATTCATTTACAGGCAAGCAGCAGATTACAATCCTCATGCTTTTTCCCATTAACCAAACCTAAATTACCTTTTTTGTAGGCACTTCCTTAAAAGTGGATTTCTTTATTGTCTGTTGAAATGTTCCTTAAGTTATATTTCTACAACTGTCTGTTTGTATAGGTTTATTAAAAGCTTCTATTCATAAAACAACCTGTTCATCTGCTCATACGCTACTGTTCAAAAGTCTGGGGTCATTAAAGAGTTAAAACAAAAATTAAGCCTCGTTAAGCTTGAAATACTTTTTTTTCTAAAGTATTTTTTTAAATCTAACCGTCCTTAAACTTTTGAACGTCACAATAATGTCAATGTGTTGTTTTTTATGTACTCACAGGCCTGAGGAAGGGCTTCTGGACCTGTTTGGTGAGGATATGGAACATATCCACTGTCTCTGTTGCTAAAGCCAGGTACGATCGTGATACTCTCTCATCCTGAGTCAGCTGGGACTGTCGGCTCTGCTGCTGCTCCTGAGGATCAGAACATTTCACGTGAAATTAGATCTGATTGGAACTGGAGAACAAAAAGTGTTAATGCAAGTAGAAACACTCCAGCACAACCATTCCCTTTAAAAGTCACTCCCCTTCATTTTAGCCTTAATGCTAATGCTTTTTCCCCTTGCACAACAACGCATTATACCCATTACACACAATGCAGTTAAAAGGGTAGGTAAGGGAATTATTGGTAAAGTTGTGATACAGTATGTGCTGACCCTGGGGAGCTGGTCCCACTGCTCTTTATTCTTCATCTCCTCCTGGATCTCATGGATGCGTTTCAGAGACTCCAAACTCTCGTCCAGCAGAAAAGTTGTATCGTTAATTAGCATGTTGATGTAGCGCACAAACTGTTTGCCAGAGCTGCAAAGAGAGGAAAAAAAGGTATGATTAACATACACGTATAAAATAAATACACACATGGCGAATTCAATTTACACAGTATTATCTTTGGTGAACTCACTTGAACTCCTCCAGGAAGGTGCCTTGGTGGTTAATGTTTTGCCAAAGGCTTTTGAATATGGTGCTGATGTGGTAACGGATTGTGAACTTGTCATAGAACTCGCTTGTGGCTCCAGTGTGCTCCACGTCTAAGAAAACACACCCATTTAGCACAAAAAAAATCTAAATGCATAGTACAGACTTTGAAAAAATGTTTTAGACCGCCTTTTACCGGTGTAGAACTTCATGAGGGCTGGCACAAGCTGATTGACAGACAGTGGGTGGTTCTCCATCACCTCAAAGAAGCGCTGAGTGCGCGGCTGCACCGCAGGGTTGGTGACGAACAGCACCTCCACCAGCTTGGCAATCAAGTATGGGTTCTTAATGTAATTCTGACTGCAAATGAAGACCACCAGGAAGGTCACAATGTCTTCAGTGCATGGCTCATAAAGAACCTGTGGAAAGTACCTAAAAAAATCATGAGAAAAAGAGTCACATTTCACTAAAACTACATTTGGATTCTAACACTGCAATGCACCTATTTCAGCACTATCATAAACTTACTGCACAATAAAAAGCAAGAACTCGGCCACATCTTCGATGTAAAACTCTGGCAGTGCTGCAAAGCTTTTGGGGATTTCTGGGTTCAGAGGCAGGGTTACGCTGCAAGGTGATAAAAGACAGGAAATCAGAACAGAACAATCTTGACTACTAACCGTACTAAAAGGATGTAAGGTCAGGTGTATTTTAAGTGAACTGACTGTGGGTAGGCAGGCTCCACCATACGCAAGATGAGCTGGATGACCATACTGAAGAACTGCAGACATCTGCGCAGCAGGTTCTCGTCCAGGAGCCCGGCGTCTGCGCAGGCTTTAGAGCGCACCAGTTTCTGTCCACACAGACATTTACTTAATACGCATGTTCTTTACTCTAACATATATTCTATATATACACACACACAAAGTATTCATTCAGGGTCTGTGCGTGTTCCATTTAAATATTCACAGTTTAGCAATAACAAAGGCTGAATTTATTTGATAAAATATAGTAAAAAAATAAAAAGACATATTATAACAAAACAAATTAAAATATTTCTAATTCAGTATATTTAAAAAAAAAAATCTTGTGATGGCACATCTGAATTTTTGGAGTGGGACAAGAAAAGAGAAATCAACAGAAATCATGAGAAGAGATTTCTATGAGAAATCATAGTAATATGCTGATTTTGTGCTCATGAAACATTTATTATTACCCTGTTGAAAACAGCTGTGCTGCTTATGGTAATAGTTTTGTGGAAACCATGATACATCATATCTCAGGATGTTTTGCTGAATAGAAAGTTCAAAGGTAAAGCATTTATTTGAAAAAGAGATACTTAACTTACATTTTTGTAAGTAAGACAGTAATGTCTTTACCATCACTTTTGATCAATTAAAAATATTGATTTCTTTCAAAAACAAATCTTATGGAGTCCAAGCTTTTGAACAATAGTGTAAGTAAATGCACTGTTCAGTACTTTAAAGCTAATAGAGCCTCTTTTTGCACAGGGCAAAGATCTGACTAATAATCAATACAGGAATCATTGGTTACTTTGATTTTCTGTTTAAATCAATTAGCTGTTGCTGCCCTAATCTCAACAATAGAAATTGATTTCTCAAGCATAATAATAGATAGTTGCTATTTTAAGAAAAACATTTTTTTCATAAGCATGTAAAAACTTTTATAAACAAGTATTTTTTTTATTAATAAAGGGTAACAGCATTCACCTTCAGCTGTGTTTTACATCTCTTCAGCATCTCTCGATGACGACTTGCCAATGGGGAATCCTTCCACTGGTTCTCACTGTTCTTCAGCTCTTCCACAGTTCTGTAACACACACACACACACACACACACACACACACACACACATATTCAGCCTTGTGCAAATTACCTCTTCTAACAGCTTACATAAAAAAAAACATCTCCCAATAGTATAATTGGCCCATCTAAATGTTATACATGCTGCAGACAGCAGGGGTCACAGTTGTGATCTGTCAGGCATCATGAGGCCAATAAACAATGTGAGCTGCCTTCTATCTGAATGTGTAGGACTTGAATCATTGCCACTGATGCAGCACTAACACATGCGCTGATAATTCTGCCATTATGGACTAAGATGACTGCTCTACAGTTCTACAAGAGGCACTGGGACAGGGAGGATTAGCCTGTCTCATCAATTCAATTCAATTCCAAGTTTATTTGTATAGCGCTTTTTACGATACAATTCATTGCAAAGCAACTTTACAGAAAACTTAGTTCCTACAATATTTAGTAGTAGCTTATAAGTGGTGATCAGTTTATGTGCAAATGACAGTAATTTTCAGAAAAAGTTATACAAGACATAGTCAACCAAACGATGAACACTATTAACAGCAATTATAATGTGATTGCATAGTAAGTAGCAATATTTGTTAGTTCTGTATGTTGTTTCAGGGTTAGCATCAACTGAGGTCCTCTGAGGGGTCGGCATCATCTCTTCTCAGGTGTTCTGGATCTAGACTGAAGACTGTGTAAATTCTCTTTCATCAGAAAGAGAATAAGAGCTTTTTCACAAAGCATGACAAAGAACATCATATCTATGACGGCTATCTGACATAAGCGATGAGTAATGCAAGATGTTCCACTTTGAGGATCACCTTAACTAGTTAATCTTCATACTTCACTACCTTTTCGTACTAATGCAGACTTCACAGTGGACCGTTACTCAACATGGTTTTGGTAACAAATTGTTTGTTTTTACAGCTGAATCTGTGCAAAGCACCTGTTCAGATCCCTGATGGCCTTCAGCCTCCTTATGTAGCGCCGACAGCACGGGAGGATGGACAGATGATGTGCGTGAAGCGTTAAGAAGAAGCACTCTGTAGGGAACTTGGGCTCCGAGAACTTGGACGGGTCTTCATCTGTGGAGGAATGGAAGGAACAGTAAATGGCTTGTCTGAAGTCAAACAGAGCGTCTAAAGTGAATTGTTCTTCCCAGAAGAGAGCCCACACTCACGCAGCTCAGAGAGCCAGCTCTTCAGGTCCTCCATCGTGGCATTGAGCCTGGTCTCTTCTGTGCTGATATTCAGCCGACACTTGGGGTGGAAGATGTAGACAGGATCCACTGTGTCCAGCTTGATCTTCATACTGAGCTGCTGCAGCACCCACAGGAAGTTCATCATGAAGCCGTCTGTGGACACCAGCTTATCATCGGTCTAAGAAAAAAAGGAGGAGAAAATAATCAAACTGCACTTATAAACTGTATTTTTTAATAATTTGACTTTTTTTTTTTACATTCACAAAGAAACTGTCAATATTAATACCTCGATAAGATAAAAAAGAATGAAGCACATACTTGAGCAAACATACCTGCATTTGAGCCTTCTTCACATTACGATTCACCAGAGCTGCCATGTAGCTCAGAGCTGCTTCCCTTGTCTCTCCGTTCAACAAGATGTTGTGCAGGATTTTAAACAGATCTCCCTGAAAATCAGCACACACTCAGAATTACAAAATACTTTACTAAATCTAATTTCAGCATTCTATCTATTTATTTTGGATGTTCATTTATGCTGAGTGTTTTTATGTCTATTTTTTATTATTTGGAGTAATTGGATTAATAATTGGAATAATTTAATGCATCACATTTTTTAGGACGGTTTTATTGTTTATGATGTTCAGAACCACTGCATAATGATCCTAACAAACATGGTATATGTATCATGAGCAGTTTTTGATATAAATTAGATTGTATAATTTCATAAGTCTGTAGCCAAAACAGATTAAACATCTCTACACAGGCTGAATGAGAACACAAATTCACTCTTTTGACAGCAGATGGCGCTTCTGGAACAGTAGCAATACAGTGTTTCCTCTGGTTACTGCTGTAAACAAAGCAGAGCTGTGCTTTTAAATACTACATTAATATGCATTATATGAAGGTAAGATGAAAAGAAAGTAACATCTAAATTTTCCTGAAGACATTCGGGTCCCCTCAGAGACAGTCACTTAAGCCCCTAAATCAGTATTTAGAATTTTTCATCCAATATTTTGAGCATGGTGAAGGGAATTTGCTCTGCCTGCTACTGTATTTACTCCTCTTTGTGTTCATCTTCGGCATCTCTGTCCTCTGTTAACGGCCCTTTTACAGATGGTTTACTTGTCAAGTTTAGGAATTGCTTGTGTGTTATTAATGGTTCTAAATATTCTCCACCCATTAGTCAGAAGTGTTTGCAGCTAATAGGGATTCCCTCACAATTCACGACGGGTGTCTATGTTGCTTAGCCACATGTGCATATGCAGTTTTTTTTTCAAATTTATACACCGTAATTAAAACTGGTTTACCGCTCAGCATTGTAATATTATATTTAGATATGAATAATATTTATAATCCGATTACCAAGCATAAAGAAATATCCACAAAATTCACACATCTGAATTTTAGCTGAATGAGAGAGATAGGTGAGGTGAAGTTTATCTGCATGTATATTTATTTTGGACAATAACGCTCAACAATAAATTTGTGTTTAAGCATTTTCCACAACACAGTGCAATTCTGAACATTTTCCCCCCACAAAATATGGTATTTAATTTAAAATATTCAAACTTAATTTCAATTATTTTATTATTAATTCTGTGAAAAACCTATGACAACTGGGAAAAGGGAGCTTTTTGCTCTATTAGAGAAAACATGTAACCCCATGATAAATTCTTATGTAAAGTTGCAACTTAAAAAATGCACATTCTTAGGCTTTCCGCAATCACATGAAATTATACTTTTATAATAATTTAAGAAAAAACAAAAACTGAAGCCTCCACTTGCACCCCTGCTCTATAAAAAGAAAATTCCCTCAATATTGAAGCAGCTCATTAAAAAAAATCTATGATTTTTAGGTATGGTGGGCGCTCACCCTCGCAGACTCCAGATAATGTTGCAGTGACTGGCTGACCACTCGGGTGTTCTCCATTGTGATGGCGGGGCCTGAGAAGTACTTGTCTCCCACTTTAGTCTACAGAACAGCAAAACGGATGTAAAAATAAACCACTTTCCTGTCAACATTCATCAATGCATCAATTTTTGTATTATATGTTTAAGGAGTAAAATGACTTGCATCATCCTCAGCAAACACTGAAAGACTAAAGAACGCTCCAAGGAAGGAAAGTCTTTGAATTTCTCTTCCTGTCCCGGGACTGAGCGGGTCAGGACACCACAATGGCAGAGAGGTGATCTAAAAATACACGCAGACAGACAATATTAACAGTGGACTGCATAATCTGACTGACTTGAATTCCTAAGCTCCTACAAACCTACCAGATTGCATACAGGGTGAGTCTTCCCAAACTTGATTTCACAGAGCTCAGCCAAAGCCTGTAAAACAATAAAATCAGTCATTGACAAAACAAAAGCCTATAAAGTCTTTCACTGATCTAGAGGAGCAATCCATGTGAAACATGTCTGGAATACCAGAGATATCTAACGCTGTTTATATATAAATCAATGGAGCTTGTTTGGTCCTAACATGCCTTATAATGCAGTCTTATGCTATTTAGGGGAAGAATAAACAGTCTCTTACCATCAAAGGGAACTTGAAGTTGTCACTGTCAAAAGAACATTCTTTTACAGCTAAAGCAAGCCCTTGAAGAATGGGAACAAAGATCTGAAAGAAAAACAAAACTGATCAAATAAGGACAAAAATTCCATACCTTTTCCATGAACTAACTTGACTTGGCCACTTTGGAAAGACATTCAAACATCTGACCCTAAGGCAATTTTTAGTTGATGCATTGCAATTTAACCACTTGAAAAAATAGTTTGAATTTATATTCACAAGTATTTTATTCCTGTGATGGCAAAGCTGAACTTTCAGCAGCTATTATTCCAGTCTTCAAGTGTCACATGACCCTTCAGGAATTCTTTTGTGCACTGCAGTGTTGTGAACACACTCACAACAGACCCGGAAGAGAAGACAATGCTGAATAAAGCTGTAATTTTTTATTATTTTTGGACCCAAATATATTTTCGATGCTTCAATAAATTCTAACTGACCCTCTGATGTCACATGGACTACTTTGATGATGTTTTTCTTACCTTTCTGGACATGGACCGTAGACCGTTCACACAGTTTCAATGGAGGGACAGAAAGCTCTCGGACTAAATCTAAAATATCTTAAACCATGTTCCAAAGATGAACAAAGGTCTTACGGGTTTGGAACAACATGAGGGCGAGTCAATGACATTTTACATTTTTGAATGAACTAACCCTTTAATATTTATGTGCAATTTTTGCTTATAAAGTGTGCTTGTGCCAGTTCTGTTTATGAAATGCTGATATTGTTAATATCTAATGTGCAATGTCTAAGGCCCTGTCCCAATTGAAACACTTCATGTGCACTTTCGGTCTTGCAGACTTATAATGGCCGCTGTGTGTGCATGACCGTTAAGTCCACGAGACCGTAGGGTGTTCCATTCCTAATTATATCGTTCAAAGGCTTGCTCACGAGTGCCCCTGATTGTAGCCATTATGTGCCCTCGATACACACTTCTGATGACCCCGCACTTCTACCCAACAGTCAATGTGGAATTACGTCACAAAAGAAGAGGAAGACCGCAAGGGTTTAGGGTGCCATTTGTGACAGGGCCTAAAGCAGTAGTTCCCAACACTGGTCCTGGAGGCACCCCAACACTATACATTTTGCATGTCTCCTTTCTCTGACACACCAATTTCAAGTCTTGAAGTCGCTACTAATGAACTGATGACTTGAATCCGGTGTGTCTGATTAGGAAAACATGCAAAAGGTGCAATGTTGGGCTGCCTCCAGGACCAGGCTTGGGAACCACTGGTCGAAAGTGTCCAAACTGGAACCAAAAAACCTAATGTGTGATAAATAATCCTGAGCCATTCTTACTAAAAACAAACGAACGAACCACTTAAAAATATGTTTAATACCACTAGGAGCTTAGCATCAATAGTAAAGACCCCTTGAGCTTCAAAAGTAATATGACGCAGCATGCAGCCCGTCTCTGTAATCTGCTGCAACTCCCACCTGTTTAAACACCTCCCCCTCCTGGTGAGTCATGCGCACCAACTCCTGGATGAAGCCATACGGAAGGTTCCGGCACAGCATGTAGGGAACCAGCAGGGAGGGCTGTAGAGGGGGCCTATTTAAGGGCAAAGAGAAAGAAAGGGGGCAATCTCATTCATAATTGTATTACACTTGTATGCATTCAAACTGACAGACAAAATGTGCAACAAACTCAAACTAGGTCCGTGTTCAGACTATGGAGCTTGATCCTTGCTCTCCTTCCTCAGAGGCTTCTTTTCACATTGTTTGTCTGCATCGCCAATGCTATATTAGCAGCAGATCATGTTTAATGTTTTGTAGCCAAGCAACGAATGAAGAGGAGAAAGCTTAACACATACAGAATGAAGGTGCTTCCTGAAATCAATTTCTGCATAAACAGGCGGCTATCAAAAACACTTATACTTTAAGAGACATATTACATTGTTTCATTTGTACAAACTGTGTAGCACTGCAAAAAAAAAAAAATTGGCGAGCACTTGAGTTTGGACCGAAACAAACTATTGTGTGTACTATACTATACGAAACAAAGGTCAAACACTTAAGAGTTCTAATGTGGAAATGCCTTCAAAAACCTTCAGAATGCATTGAAAAAGGCTGTTGTGACTGACCTGGCCTGTGTGAGGGCACCTTGAAGCACTAGAGCAGCATGGGAAATGCACTGGGATCGAATGTTGCTAAGCAGCTGACTGACAGCTGGCTGGCTGCACATCTGAAAAAGAAAAGCATGTGAATAACACTGTGTCTGAACATAGACCAAACTCCCAGAGCTTGAAGCTAAATGGCTGAATAATGAGAAAAGATTTATTTTCTTTGCAATTATAATTATATTGTTTATATTTTCATATAAAATGCCATAAACACCACACAATCTGGCTTTACATGCAGCCTTATTAAAATTAATTGCAAAATTAAATAATAAAAAAAATAAAAAAGTAAGTTAACTTCGTTTTCACTTAAGTAACTTGTTTATTTTGCACAGACAGATAATGGTGTTGAAACTGTGCTAGAAACTAAAACAGGCTGTTCATGAAGCAACATGCTCTAGCAAACTCTTCTGGTCGCTTAATTGATTATAATAAGAGCATCATGTCTACTGTAGACAGGGTGATAAATGAGAACAACACAAAAGACTCATACCAAAGTGGGAATTACCCTAGGCTTGACAAGACATGTCTTTCACTTTCACCTGCTCAACACGTCCACCTCTGTTCTGACCTACTGACAAATGTCTCCTCATGAAAGGCTAAAGTAACCAATTAATTTCTTGTAATGCTTGTTATACCAGAAAATATAATTTTATTGCCTGAGTACAGAATACATTTTGTAGAAATGCATCTACAGTGTTCATCAACAGCTACCTTTGGGGCCTTCCTCTCTTCCATTCCCACACTGTCAAAACGCTCGATGAGGTAGTTGAGCATCTCGGTCTCTTTACAGGACTCAATGGTAAAGCGGTCACTACCTGAGTCACCAGCCATCCCCCCTCCGGATGCGCCCAGGCTAGAGAGAGAAAGAGAGAATATTAAATACTGCCTTTGATAAAACGGTTGCAGAGTGTAGATGAACCTTCTGGGGAAAAACCCAAACTGAGTAAATTACTAAAACCACATAGCTTTAGCCACCAAGAAGATGTCTTTCTTAATTAAATGTTTCCCTTTTTCTCTAGCCACCAAGCTTTCAAAATAACAATCTTTAGAACTGCTATGACATCAGATATAAATGAAGGTTTATCTCCATTTTAAGCAATGGTTAGAACAAGCCAACCTCACAACGCAAGCTGTGTTTGGTGATCATTTTGCATTACTATTCAAAAGTTTGAGGTCAGTAAGAGTTTTTATTTAAAATTTCTTTTATTCAACAGAGACACATTTAACTGATTAAAAGTCAATGTATCATGGTTTACACACACACAAATTATTATTTTTTTAATTGTATATATATATATACACACACATATATATACATTTTATATATATATATATATATATATACATTTTATATATATATATATATATACATATATATATATATATATATATATATATATATATATATATATATATATATTAGTGCTGTCAAAATTAGCGCGTTAACGCATTCGATTAATTTGAAATATTTAACGCGTTAAAAAAAAATAACGCAATTAACGCGGTTGCAGTTTTTTTTTTATTTCCAGTTGTGGCCTATGTGTGTTCAACGTGCAAAGAAATATGGATAAGACCAAGGAAGGACTTTTAGACGGAAAGTTTCAGTATAAAACTCTGCCGGATTACTCTTCAATCTGCCACAAGAAACAGCAACATTAAAATCATGAACTCAAATGTCATTGTTTAAAAAAAAAAAAAAAAACAATGACTGTAACAGTGCGTAAATCAGACCTTTCTGTAACGCTAACGTTAATAAGCTTAAACGAGTATTTTTTGTACACAGTGCCGCGAACTGTCAATCACTCCTGTACGCGTGCATCACTGTCCCCCTCAGCTGCAGCAACTTGCGCTCTCTCTCTTCATCAAGCTTTAAATCAAAAAGGGGACAAAAAGATCATATTGTCTTTGTGCATAGGCTATAGATTAATTAGATAAATGAATATCTAAATTTGTGCCTTGCCGTCTACGGTATTTTTTTAGAACTTAGAAAAAAGATGCTGCAGCCAATGAACAGCCAGCGGGGGCTGCAGGACGACTCAACCTCCGCAGACAGTTTTTAATGTTTATCAGACAATAAATACTCAAGATTTTGCTTTAGTATAACTCACAACGAGTTTCACACACCTTCTCCGGCCACGTTGAGTTGTTGACACTTAACAGTGGGAAAAGCGACACACGCGCTATTCACTTGTATAACTTAAGGGTGAATGGGTAATGTAGTTTCTGCTCTGGGTGGGATGAATTAGGAAGCTTGCATTGTGAAGGGCGCTCTGAAAATCGGCAGTGCAGGTAAAAGATTAAAACCTCTATTAAAACAGATGTCCAGATGAGCGTACTGGTACGCTACAAGCACGTTCTGGGCGCACGGAGAGGTGGCAGTACGCTCAAGAGCTATATTTGGAAGTGGCGGTACTGAGTACCAGTGCATACCGGCCCACTTAAAGCACTGGCAATGACTATACTTTGGAATTTTTTTGCAGTCCACTTAGAATTCAACATAACAGAAATCATTTTTGTTTTTTATTGGCATTGATTGTTTTGAAATTCAAATGGTACTTACATGCCTGTGTTTTTATTTCTGTAATAAATATGGCTTTCAAGCCAACAGTTAATTTGGAGGATATTGATGGTTTATTGCAGGTATGTTGTTTACATGAGAAAATCTGTGTTACAAGTTAAACAAAAATTCCAATAAACAATCATATTTTGAATTTAAATAGTTTCTTTGTCTTGAGTTTACATTAATTATTTACATTTTACATTTACATATCCAAAAAGTTTCAGTCTTTTAATTGCGATTAATCGCGATTAATTTTAAAAAATTGTGCGATTAATTAGTTAATTTTTTTTAATCGATTGACAGCACTAATATATATATATATATATATATATATATATATATATATATATATATATATATATATATATATATATATATATATATATATATATATATAAAGCAGCATAACCATTTTCAAAATTTATAACAATTAGTTATGTTTCTTGTTTCTTTAAATTTGCTACCTAAGTTTTCTCAGAATTTTGAGACATTAACTCACAATCGTAGGGATGTAATGATTCACTCAAGTCACGATTCGATTGACGATTTGGATTTCACGATTTGGATTTCACGATTCGATTCACGACTTTTAACAAAATGAGATTTAATACAAATTCTAAATTAAATTTGTCCTTTTATTAATGCTTGGACAAAATGCTGAATGTTTCTTTGTAAAATTTTAATACTATAATAATATACTAATATAGCACTCGCATATTAATGCTAACAGCAGATGAGCTGAACAAGATGCAGAATCACTCTCTGCCAGTAGGTGGCGCTTAAAGCATTTCCTTGGTTCCCACTCTAAACAAAGCAGCGCAGCACTTATGAACTTTAATATGCATAATACAGAGACAAGATGAAAATAAAAAAATATTATCTAAACTTTTCTGAAGACAGAAAGTTTCACTCAGACATACATTTATATAAATTCCTACCCCTAACTGAATCGCGATTTGTTTAGCATCTCAACCAATTGAAATCATCACATATTTAAATCGATTTTCAACCGGCTTGCGATTAATCGTTACATCCCTACACAACGGTGTGAAAAAAGTGAGATATTTTGAGATAAAAAAAGCCTTTCACAATGCCCTTTTCAGTGGCGGAAACAGGCCTCCATAGTTTACTATATTTCGATTGAATAAATGCAGTCTGGGTAAGCAGCATTAAAGACTTTCAAAAACATCTTATCGACCCCAAAACTTTTGAATGGTAGTTAAGATGTACAAAAGTCTCCAACAGGACAAATTTTGCATTTAAACTTTACTATACAAATTTTAATATCATGTTATTTTCTCATGATTTTTTTTTCTAGCTTGAGAAAAAAAAGAAGATATTTCCAGGTTTTCACATGAATGCATAAATATACAAAATATGATAGAATGACAATTCTTCCTACTACTGTGATTCGAGTGACTGAAACACAAAACGTTTTGGAATCAGTTTACACCTGTATTCAGCGCCGACCATTTATCATTAGACAGATGTTAATACCATGAGTAAATGATGGCAAAACGTATGACTAGAGGACAACAAAAGCAGGCCTCTAATACTTGCATCCCCCTGCAGGTGTTTGGTCATGAGACGGCATGCATTAGTGAACTCTAGGGTGAGACAACACTCCACGGCAGGCTTCTTGCTCTCATTAGTTCTGTTACACAGTCAGCTAGCATTAACCGATCGCCCAACAATCAGTCCTCCACCAACACTGTTATCCAGCACACACGTCCTGTGTGGGAGTTTAAAGTCTGCTGGCTCACATTTCTGCCGGGAGCTGAATGGGTCTAAAAAAAACTTTGTGCAATGAACAAAATTTGAGCTGACAGCAAAGCTCCGTCCATAGAAAAGCTAAATTTGTCAATCTGATGAGATCACATGATCAATATTTGGTGTCATTCATTGCCCGTTGCGGTGCCAACATTGGGCACCGTGGGCTGTTGTTAGTGGCCAGGCAGCACGCTGAAGCATGCAACACACGTTGGCACTGATACCTGGACCCAAACTGAACCCTTGAAAAATCCTCCTCTTCCTCCTCCAGCTCTTCATCACTGCTGTCCTGAGGCAAGTCGGACAGGGCGAAGAAGAGGAGGGAAAAAGGGCTGGTGTGGCCGCGGTGTGTGAATGGAAGCAGACAGATAGACTGAATAAAAACACAAAGACTGCAAAGATACAACTTCACATCTAACAGGGTGTAAAAGGTACCTAGAGGGCATCCGGGCGGCTAGGGCAGTCCTTCTGGCCATAGTACTGGGAGAGCTGGGGAGGATGGGGAAAGGCATGGAGGTTTGGGTGCTATGGTGTCTGGGGGAAGGGCTGGAGGGTATAGCTGAAGTTGTAGGGGGCGTAAGCATACCAGATGGAGTAGATCTGGGGCTAGGGCTTATGGGGATGGATGAGCTAAGGGAGTAGGGCCTGTATCTCTGGGAGATGGGCAGAGGGGCGGATGGAGAGGGAGTTGGAAGGCTGGTGGGAGGGCGAGAGACAGGAGGACTTGGGGGAACCGGGAGGGCGGCTGCAGAAGCCAGTGGGACAGATGGAGCACTCATTCTGGCAGAGCTCAGAGCGAGTGGGTTAGGGCTACAACCATAAAGACTGAAAACAACAAAGACATTGAAGAAAATGAAGGTGGGAACACAGAAAGAAAGGGGGAAATTTAAAGAGAAATCAAGAATATGAGACCAAGGGGTGTAGGTGGATATGTGCACTGGCGGCCAAAAGTTTAGAATCATGATTTTTTTTTTTTCTTCGAAAGAAGTCTCTTTTGTTTCCCAAGGCTGCATTTCTTGTTACAAATACAGCAAAAATGGTAATATTACAACGATTTAAAATAACTGTTTGAATATATTCAATATCTAGCTCATTTGCATTTAAGGTGATACACTCCAGAACAGATCTTTTTTAGACACCCCAAAAATGAAATTTTTCAGCTGTTATAATAAATGATCTGTTGGGTATTTTGGGATGAGACTTCACAGACACATTCTGGACACACCCAAGACCAATTTTACATCTTGTAAAAAGGGGCATAATAGGTGCACTTTAAAAAGAGTTTTTGCTGAACAATAATAACTGAGAACCAAATCAACACATTATAATGATTTCTGAAGGATCATGTGACGGTGAAGAGTGGAGTAACAGCCTCTGAATTCTGCATTGCCATCACTGGAATAAATTACATTTAAAAAATATTAAAATAAAAGATTAACACTATTTCAGTTTTAACTGTATATTTTAAATGCATTCTAATTAATGCAATCTTTGGGAACATAAGAGTCTTCAGTTAAAAACATTTAAAGTCTTAATTAGTTTTGGCCACCAATGTAGTTGGATTCATAACTCTCTTTAAAAGGAGAGTTTGTCAGCTTTCACACTTGCCTGGAAAGAGAGCTGGCACCAAATGAACCAGCGCAGGGTATCATGGGACTGCCGCTCTGGCTGGAGGGTGGAATGAGAGTCAGGTGACGGTCCGGGGATCTGGCAGTGGTAATTGGCTGAGATGTGGCGGTCAAGCTGGCGAATGGGTTACAGTCACGTGATCGGGTGGACATCATTAGAGCCTCCATTAAAATCTGTCCGATCAGGTCTTTGAAGTCAGAGTAAACTAGTAGAAGAAAGCATAATGCAAATCAATTCCAGAAAAATCTGAATTCTCTGTCTTACACCCTCTATTGCATTCTGTCCATACCATCCCTAGGGTTCTTCTGGAATTCAGCAGCAAGTGAGGGGAGGAAGATGACATCATGGTCCTGCTCCTTCCAAGAGACACGCAAGATCTTACAGATGAGGTGCAAAGCCTGATCTTCAGAGACGTCAGAACTGGATGAGGAATCCTGCAAATATCAATTCAGCGTGTCACTTACCAATACTTTAGATTGGTGGTTCTCAAACTTTGTGACTCCACCCCATTGTCCAACACATTGTTTATTGGATATTGCAAAAATACAGAACATTATCATGCACTTTTAGATTACCTTTGCTATCATCTAAGGCTCAAAGTGCATTATTAAAACCCCCAATACCCTGTTAAACGTGTATTTTTTATTTAGACAGAGTATAACAATAGAATATGCCCCTTATCCATTATTGGCCATTAAACTAAAATAATTATCTTTTTGTAATTGCATCTTGTCACCTTTTCAGCCGGGTTCCTTTTCTCTCTGCGATCACTGTCTTCCACCTCCATATTCTCAATTCCTGAGTCCACATCTACTTGCGACATGCTGAAGACCACAGAGATGAGATCTAGCTCAAGTAGCAGTTCAACTCTTTAATTGTCAAACAATATAACTTTAGCACTGCATATTATAAAGGTACAATAGAACATACAAAGACTACGTAGCTTATGATAGAGAAGGTTTTCTTAATATATACATTTCGTCTGTATGTATTAATTTTTATATGCACTTTAGAAATGATGTGGCTGGAGTCTAAAAGCATTTGCAATCCAACAGTAGAGATATTCAGATTAAAGACACTACTTGAGGTGAGATACTATACTTCATCTCCGGCACAATCTCAGTTTGAGCTCTTATGTCATGCTCCATCTTTGATTTAGAGTACAGAGAGGACAAAGGTCCACGGCTGTCTCTCACCTCTTCTCACAGGAGGCTGTGTCAATGTCCATGCTTTGGGAGCGGGACAGATATTGGGACTGCGTCTCCAGACTGTTAGATGGAGAGCTGGAGAGAGAGCTGACCCCTTCGCTGCTCTGGCTGCGGTAAGCGACCCCTACAGTAATGGAAAGCACAAAAGGAAGAACGAACCTGCTGATTGTGTCATGGAAAGAATTGGCTAAGCTGTAATCAAGCTCAAGAAAAACTTTCTAAAACGTTCTTGGCTGGAATACAAACCACATAGTTCAAGAACATTAGTTTTGAACATTCGCAACAAGCAATGAATGTGGCTCACTAAATCTTCCAAGGAAAACACTTGTCTCAAAACTGGAAATCTGGACCTCTTTTACCCAGAAAACAAGCACAGAGTTAGAGGGGGGAAAACTAAAACTACATCAGCAATTTCTGAAGCGTATATCATTGCAGAACAGTGAATAAATGTAAATTTTAAAAGAGTCTATGAATTACCGGTAAATCAATCAGTGTCGTTGTTAGGATCATTATTGTGTTCATTAAGAATTTTAATGATGTAAAATTACAATATTTTGGCCTAATTATAAAGCCCTAAAACAAGCACAGCAAACCTGTTTTTTTTTTTTTTTTTTTTTTTTTTTTATCAAATTTTAAATTGTATAAAAACAAAAAACAAACATGCAATTAGATTTTTTTCCCAACTTATGCAGCCCTAGTCAACAAACAAAATCCAGTCACTTCCAGTCAACTAGAAATCACACTTTAAAGAATTTCATGTCAGGACAAAAGACTTCCTCATATAGCCTTTGCATCACCTTCGGATTGGTCAAGTGATTTTGCCATGTTGACCAACAGAAAGCTGCTTGTTTTGAAAGTGACTTCTGTGTCAGCTGTGCTTCACACATAGCTACACTATTAACAATCGACCTTTTGCAGATCTTTTCTGGTCTGCAAATATTCTCTAAAATTTTGCTAAATATGACTACCACTTTAATGCTTCAATGCAAAACGTGGTTAAAGAAATACAGAAAGGCACGATTAATCCTAATTTGATAATCAAATCTATGTTATAAAGATGACCAATTACAATTAAGAATGCAATAACTACATTAACATCATTATTAATGTTGGTTACATTTATATTGCTAGAAATTCTGTCAATATAAGGCAATGGGAGATTTTCAAAATGGCATTTGAAATTTCTTTAGAGATATAATGTTTAAACATTACATTACAACATTAAAAATCGGCCAAGACTCAAATATTAAACAAAAAAATCTATTTGGGATGGATTAATAGCAATCATGTATTACTTGGGGTTAGAGGTCAACAACAAACCTAACCTGAATGTTTAACGGATATTAACTGAGGAGTGAATGCACTGGACCTGGTTTCTGTCTTATGATTGATTACATCTCAATGATGTACGTTCCAGAGAGAAGTTACAACAAAGAGCAGACTTTTGCTCGAACAGCTTTTTATGTAACTGTGGATTTGATGTGCTGAAAGACCTAGAATAATGCATAGTAGTGTGGGAACAAGACAACACACACCAGCTCAAAACACTTATTCAATCCCCATTTCAGTTTAGCAAGGCTTCAAGGTAATTAAGCATGCAATCATCAAGACTTTACCTGAAATGCTTTTTAAATGAACAGTAGATCAGTGTCAAACACCAAAAAGAAAAAAAAAACAAGCAAAACTTGTTCTGAATGTGTGATACAAACTAAAATGAATACGAGAGAATAAGAAATAAATTAGCATCATCCAAAATTAACCAATACAGCTTAATTTGGATGTGATGATTTCTGTCTCAATATATAATACAGCATGAAATAACAGACGTTTTACAGCTCATCTACAAGACAATAAAAGACCAACTGTCCTTAGACTGTAAAAATGAAACTAAAGAGGAATCACATGGCACACTGACATTTAACAAAAAAAGTGGCTATGGCACAGCAAGAAAAAAACCTCAATCGTGCCTGTCTGTGTGTCCTTATTTAAACCCTGGCCAAGGCTGTCCCACCCCTATGACTGTGCAATTTCTCCACGGCATGACGCAGTGAGCCAAAAATCATTTACCTTGATTAACACTAATCAGAAAAATCTTTCAAACAAGGCCATTGATTCAATCACTACAGTGAAGTACAAACAACTAATGCTATATAGCTGGAGTATTAAAGCTTCATCCACACAAGATTAGAAAAGGGCCACTTAGACCTTCAATATTATATCCAATACTACTCGCATCTGTCAGCTCAAATGCACTGTGTGTCCATAAAATACCCAATTTTTACAGTTAATAACACTGAATAGAATAAATTGGAACACTGCAGGAGAGCTGCCTGCAACCTAGTGGATAACTCTTTTTACAACAGCATTTATTGATCTAGTCAGGTGCAAACTACAAAAATCATGTTTCATGCCTTCATAAATTCCCCTAAACACAAAGGCTGCATCTGAAAGCAATCTGCTTTGCATTTGTAAAAATTAAAATAAGGGAAATTCCCATGTTCCGAAAGTAAGACTTTAGCATTTTATTCTCTCAAAGAAACGTTATCATTATCAAGTTTATCAAGTTTGGGTTCAATAATAATTGTGCTTTTGTGTTATTAATAATGCAATTTTTCATACATTTAAAACAGTAAAATTGTTCCATGTTATTACATTTAAAAATTGCTTTCTATTGTAAAATGTAATTTATTCCTGCAATGGTAAAGCTGAATTTTCAGCATCCATTACTCTAGTGCTGCCAAACTATAATCGCATCCAAAATAAACGTTTTTGTACATGACGTGTGTGTATATTTCTTATGTATTTATAAATACAACCACATACATGTATATTTAAGAATTTTTTTTATATTTCAAATGTATTTATACATAATATAAAATATGAGAATGTAAATATATTAATGTGTGTGTATATATAAATAAATAAATAATGCATTAAGCAGACGCTTTTATCCAAAGCGACTTACAGTGCATTCAGGCTATCAATTTTTACTCAAAATATATACTTTATGTGTGTGTGTATTTATATATGCATATTAAATATAAACAATACACATGTATTATGCAAACTAAAACTTTTATTTTGGATGCCATTAATCATTTGCCAGCACTACATTACTCCAGTCATCGATTCACGTGATCCTTCAGAAATCATTCTAAAATGATGATTTGTTGCTCTGGAAACATTTCTTATTATCAGTGTAGTAAAAAAAAAAGTGTTGTGCTGCGTAATATTTTTGTGGAAATTGATACATTTATTCCAGAATCCTTTGATGCATATATAGTTCAAAAGAACAGCATTTATTTGAAATTAATATATTCTGCAACATTCTAATCTCCTTTGCTGTCACTTTAAATCAATTCAATACATCCTCACTGATTGTTTTTGAATGATAAACTCAGCACAGCACTTACCCGAGGCCCCCATAGGAGAGGTGGCAGGGGTGACATTTTGGGCATTTAGGCCCAGAGTGTGAGATGGAGCTGGTGGGACAGGGTGTGGTGAGGCCCCGGAGGGCCCGGGCAAGGGCCCTGGAGGAGTCTCTCTCTGTGGGGATGTCAAAGGGGTGCTGAGGGGGGTGCTGGGCTGTGATGTCTGCCCTCCAGCTAACCGGGCCAGTCGCCTTCGACGGATCTAAACAGGGCAGATTAATTACAGTTGAATCTAATTACAAATCAATAATGAGCAATAGTTACAGTCTGATGACATTAACTGCTCTTAGTAAATAAACACAAGAGCAGACCTTTAACAGCAAAGAGGGAATTTCTATGCATCAATTGAGACGTTTTTAAGGCAAACAGTAGAATCTATTTAAAGTCCTAAAGCATCATTATTTTCAGCAGTGACAAATCAGCTCTACACAGCTGAATGAGTCATTTCAGTGAGATGGAGAAAGCCTCAGATTCCACAGCAAATACTGTAAGTGAAATGACAAGGATTTTAATGCATGACTGAATGAATCAAAATTGCCAAAAAAACAAAGGACAAAAACCAGTTTTAATTAGCAAAGGATGATGAACCTCAGTTCACAGACATAATGTTTCTGCAACTCACATTTCATTGAGTATTATTTCAGTTACATGGAATTGTTAAGACCATCAGTATTGCAGCTTATTTTGAAAATGTATAGGAGCTCTGGTTGAAATTAAAATCCCAGGTAAATGGTTGACATTTACAATTATTTATGATTTAAAGGGGTCCGATTGCGCTTTTTTTTTTTTTTTTTTTTTTTACGAAGTATTGATTTTTTTGTTTTGGGTGTGTACTAGAACAGGCTCTAATACTAAGTTTTTCGAAAAACACATTATTTTTCTCATATTTTACATTATTACAACACCTCTCTCCCTAGTCTTGCATGAACGGCTCGAATAGTTCCTGTATCAAATGAAGGCCCGCCTTCTGAAATACAAAATGTGCTGTGATTGGTTAGCTGGGCCAGTGTGTGTTGTGATTGGCTTCACTCTGCATCTGGTCAGGAAACGTCATGCCCCTTACCATAGCCGTCTGCCAGCTTCAATCTAAATATTGCATCAAAATTAAATCAATTTGAGCATGATTTAAAGCCGAATGATTGTATTGTAACCATTGTCCGCCTTAAGTAGGGAAGTATTTTGAGTATTTTTAGTACTTCTTTAGTGGAGCTCAACCAAGTCTCGTCCCATTTGTCGATCTTTGTGACATCACAAATCCCGGAAAATATGCGCTGTAGTTTAAACAAGTCGTTCTTTGTAGTTTTTGAAAAGTGATTTATGTTCAATAAAATATCTCTTTTTAAAGTGCACTTTTAGATTTGTAACTTTGCACAAGTTTTTCTCTGCTCCAACAGCAACATTACAGACTACCTAAAGTTGAAAAAGTGAACAAGCATAATGGGACCCTTTTAAAACTCAAAATTGCTTTAATTATCTATTCTGTATATCTATTTTGATCAATAAATTATCGATTATTAGTTTTGATGAATATAAGACGGCTGATGAAAAACAGTTTTGAACCAGCTTAAGATGGTTTGCTGGTCTTAGCTGTTCTCCAAGCCTGATCAGCTCAAACGTGAGACCAGCAAACCTGCATAGACTGGTTTAAGCTGTTTTTCAGGTCAGAGCTGGGAAGAGTTTGGTCTTAATTTACAGTAGAACAAATAAACACAAAGCCCTGACTGTAAATACACACCAGTGGCATACAGCAATTTCCACCAGAGCCAAATAACAATATCCAAACCCTGAAACCAATAGCTTTATGGGATAAATTGCACTTGCAATAAATTTTACCGTAAAATACTACGTTTTTTCGAGTTAAACCAAAGATTTTAAGCGTCAACAGCTGACCCCATGATAAATACATTGACCTGACGCCTGACAAAAGCTTGTTGCGCATGATGTCAGTTTCTAAACCTGATGCAATTTGGTCAAATGCATACCCTTGTCAAAGGTAACCTAGATAATTGTACATTTTATCACGACTGTAAGTTAAATTGAGCAAACATCTGGTCCAAAATTATTTTTACTTCTTGACACGACAGTCTTTCAGCCATTTTGGATTCCCAGTGAAGAAAATCTAAACAAAATAAATGTTAACTTGCAAACTGGTTACACGCTCCCCAGCGACTGAAAACGACAAGGATGTTATTTTAATTGTGGAAATAAAGAATTTGAAAGAAGCAGATGATCGAGGCTTGTGGCAGATGCAGTTTGTCAAACGTATCACTTGCTAACGAGCTGACTGGAAAATAACCTCCATATTTTCATTTAATTCGCTTCTATATCGGCGGTTTAGTGTCACAAAATGAGATTCATCACATAGCCTCATATTCCCAATCTGGATATACTGAGCTGTTAATTCGCCGGTGTCCTGTTAGCTTATCCCATCATTACTGCGATTGAAAAAGGTGACAATGACAAGCCAATAAGCCTTTAACAAAACACACAATTCATGCCATAACAGAAACAGTTTCGACTAGAAATACATTAAACTGTTTGAAAATAGCCTCACCTCTTCAGGACTGAGCTGCTCCATTGCCTTTCTTTTAATTTTCAGCTTAATTGTGTTGCTAGCCAGTCAGCTAGCTTTCTTATAAACACCAAAAGTGCATACTCTGAACCATAAAACAAATATAAATGGGCTTGTGATTGTCTAATTTGAATCTTTATATTAAAACATCAAACGTGCGTGGCTGTTTTTTTTCGATCAGGAAGGGTTATCTTCGCTTTCTGTTAAGAATGAAACAAACACAAAAGTATTATTCGTCAAAACACCGACGCGGCCATTTTGGATCTGGGGTCACGTGACGCGAGATCGACACATTCCAGGCTGCGGCAGTTCTGGAAACTGATTTCACTGCTGAGGCGACCTCAAGAGACTTGTTTTTTCCACAACCAACTCTTATTAGATTGAATAAAAGGCTACTCATACATCCAATACAGCTATTATATAGCTTACAAAGGACTAATGATGACAGCAATTCTATTCACGCTTGAATAAATAAATAATAAATAAAATATATTGCATCATTTAGACTCAAAGTGATGTAGTAAACATTATTAGCTCCCTATCTTTATCTGTTTCTTTATCAGCTAATTTAATTTTTTTGTAAAGTTTATCATCTGTCTGCTTCATTTGTTAATTTAATAATCCCCAGGATAAAGACGCCACAAACCAGTGATTGACAATAAGTGATTGATACGTCTTTTGACTGGCTTTTTTCATACTTTTTACATACTACTCTTTTTCTCAAAGTATATTAATAATTTATTTAGCAAATTGGCTAAATGACTTTGTATTCGTTGCGGTTTTAAAAAAGAGAGTTGATGATGATGAAGGTTTGTTGCTTACAGTTCCTTCTCAAAGAGACATTAAACCCAGTATTGGCAAATAAAGTTTCATGTTTCAAAGTTTATTGCACAATAAGGGACATTCAAGTAATTGAACAAGGTGTAGAATTCAAGTAATTGAATGAACAAAGTGTGCATATTTAGCTATCACATACATAAACAGAAAACTGTAAATCTTAACACGATTATGAAAAATAAACCAAAAAATTTAAACTAAACCAGTTACAAAATGATTAAGTATTTAAAAAGAGGCAATAATATTTAAATAATGATTCTGGCTTGCCTAAATACAGAGGCACATTACATATTGCTAAATTTCTGTGAACGTGGTTCTTGTACATGTAAACATGATTATGCAATGGTGGCACAACTACTGACAACATGCAGTGTTTCCCAGTGAGGAAGCTGTTGTTGACTTGAGTTCTGTTTGTTTGCGGTCTTAAGGCGCCCTCTAGTGCCAATATCCACCATGCTCCTAGACACTGGCTCAGTCCGCAAGCCTCTCACTGAATGTGATTGATTAGTCAGGCTTGGGAGCAGAAGCTGAAACTCATGGTTCTTCTTCTTTCTTCACATTCCTCAGACCTCTGAAGTGTAAACAACTTTGTTTACATCAATACACCTTCTTTTTTCACAGCAAGCACCACAGCAGGACCTCAGATGACCCGTTTGAAAACTTGCTTGCAGACTTGATCTTCACAGTGCAACTCCTATAAAAGTGTTGGGAGGTATGAGTGTTAGTGTATTACATCAATGTGTATTACAGATTTTTATAGTGTAAGATGCTTAATTTCACATTTACCAAATGGAGTTTGTCGTCCTCTATCCAGTGTGACCAACCTCTGTTCTTCTTCTCTCCCTCTTGAATGCACACCAGTTTGTTCCCCTCCCATGTCACCAGAGACTAGACAAATAGATTTAAGTTTTTAATTTAAGTGCATTCTCCATATCACCTTTCCAGCAAACATTTGTATTCAAACTGCCTAAAGGGCTGTGTAAGACCATCAGTTTTCTACTATGAAATATGTTCTATTGAATGTCATGAAAATAAATTATATATAAATAATGTAACACTTCATTTAACCATGTCATTATTACATGTACTTACTATAGTAATAACAGTAAATTATGTGTTGCAATATAATGATAAAACTCTGTAATACCTTGCAGTGTCTGAGATCCAGCCCCTTGGTGAACTCTTCGAACTCCTCGTTGACTCTGAAGGAGAAAGTGTAGTTTCTGAAGGTGCTGAGAGTCTTGACGACATATTGATCCCCCACCTGCTCGATCACTTTACGATGTTTTAGCTTCAGGGCAATCTTGCGGGTGTACAGACTGATCCCTGTGACAAGAGAGTTTAGGATCTATTATTTCTAACAACAATTAAATGCAACAGAATTATAAGCAATAATTAATTTCACAGGAAAAAGAATGCACTCTTACCTAAAGCAATCATGTATCCCTCAAAGTTGACATTGCTCACCATGTCCCAATTACCACAAAGGCTTACAGGCATATTGTTAACCGTCTTCAAAATATTCCAGTAGTAAACGATGTTTCAGGTATGACAGACAGAGGGATTCCCAGCGCTTATATGTGTTGTTAGCTGAGTGGGCGGTGCTTAGTAGTCTACGTATTATAATTTGCACGTCGTCAACTCTTTTAAAGGTCATATCTTACGTAAAGTTAAACGTGTATGGTAAGTGTTTGTGTGGAAATAATCTGACAAAACACACCCGTAAACACAATAGCACCTGTTCAGATGCTAACTTAGTCATGTAAAATGCAACGCTTTATAAAATAAGCGGTATATTACAAAAGATAAGATATTCACACTCATTTTACTTTCGTTTACTTCGTTTGCATGCCTTCCATTTTTCTGTTCTTCCTTGTAACTTGAATGAAGGTTTCTTGCCAGGAAAAAAAAAGTTCCATGACTGTCAAGTGATCCCACATACGACATCGTCATCGTCATCATCATCATCATCAACACATGAGCGACACAAATAAAAACAATCACTCACTCACGTGAAATTACTGTGAATTTCTTAAAAGATGATAAATATAGAGACCGAAACTTATTATTTTGAGCATGTGAGGATGAATAGGTGTAGCTACAATTGAATTAAGTGGCTTTATAGCCTCTGGATAAAATAAATCTGCTTAAAATGTAGCTTATTGTGGATCATCTGTTTAAGTTTAAGACATAATTTGTAAATCGCATAACTGATTAATCAAATCAGATACCAATAAACACAACTACAAGGTGTCAAATGGGACTTGGAAGTTCATATTACACCTGCTAAGATGGTTTTATTATATGCAAATGCCATCAACCAGTGACACAATAAATGCAAAATAAACCTTTCAGTCATATTAGTTTAGTGAGTCATGGAAACTATGTTCTGTAACTATGTAATGTCTTTTCATGTTTAGTAGGCCTATTTCTACATTTTACCAGGTCACAAGGAAATGCCTGAGGGAGAATAGAGATGACAATGGATATGTTTAAGTGTGAACTTCACAGGAAACAAACTGTTTCACTATATGCAAGGAAGACAAAGTTTCTGTTGGTGTAATCATGCTATTCCTGGGAATTCCCACTTTTAGTTAGTATGTGCGTGCTAAAACAAAAGGCCTCTTATATTAGCACTGATCTTACAAGGTCTTCAGATTAAGATGTTCTGTAACTATGAAAATGCTCGAAAGAGCTTCAATGTCAAATTGCTGTTCTCCACATGCCAAGATGTCAGCACTAAAACACACAGATTACATATATATATATATATATATATATATATATATATATATATATATATATGTGTGTGTGTGTGTGTGTGTGTGTGTGTGTGTGTGTGTGTTTAAATGTCACTGAGCAAATATAGCTTGAATTCTTAAAATAAAGTGTTGACAAAAGAGAAAAGGATGATTGTATACAGATTTTTAATTATTAGCACCCAAAAATGGAAGAACATTTATTGGAGGCAAACAGTCAGCTTAAAACTCAGAAATAACTGACCAAAATTCCTCTTCTACTTTGGCAGTAAACTACAATAAAGATAATTATATGAATGCATCAATCTTTATTAAAACGGAGTCAAAAATATTTTACAAAATGTATCATATATTATTTATCATACTGAATCATTCATGATACAATGCAAAGCAATCACTCAAAACCAAAATTAACTATGAATCAAGTGTCAGTCAAGTTCTGTGGGTGACAGACCAGCCCTCCATCAAGGACCACAAACAGAACAAGAAACCAGCTCAAAAGCAGCAGGACATCAGTCTAGTTGCTGCTGGTGTATCTCTGAAACGGGGCAAGGATAGCATTAGCATTCTTCTGCTCGCTCTCAACGCTATACAGACTGTGTTCTTGAATGTAGCGCACCACAGAGTCAGGCAGCAGGTAGCGCACACTCTGTCCCCTGCGTAGGGCACGGCGCACATGGGTGGCTGAGATCTCATTGGTCACCCATTCCCGAACCATATGGATGTTCTTACGGTGTTTGTATAGCACATCAGACTGATTGATAAACTTCTCAGGGTCACTGCCACATCTGGTGATGCACGCCACACCGTAGCGACCCACTATCTCCTCAATGTCCTCTGGCTTCCAAAGGTCTTTGACACCAAATGACTCCAGCACATCAGCACCACACAGGAGGTTCAGGTGAGGGCTGTCTAAAATATAGATTAATGACAATGACACACATCATATTAGTGATACTGACTTAATTTAATCATGGACCTTTTTATGAAAGTTATGAGTCTTGACTTGAAAAATTTGCTCCTTTTCAAAATCATTTGGGAAATTATATTATAATTATATTTTAGCTTATTTAAAAAAATTACAATTATAAGTTGCACTACGGTTTAAAAGTCTGGAGTCATTTATTAAAAATAAATAAATAATAATATTTAATCAGCAAGAACACATTGAATCAAAAGTGACAGGAAAAAATATTTATAATATTACAAAATATTTTTATTTCAACTAAATTCTATCATTTAACTTGTTACACTTTACATTTGCTTCAAAGTGTTCCACTTGCAGAGGAATGCTGTCAGTCAGTGCTGAGAGATGCAGATCGTGCTGAACTGTGTAAACACTCACTTTTAGCCACCCTGAGCAGTAGGAACATTAATCCTTTGAAGGATTATTTTATCATACCTTCTTTTGTGTTAATATTACAAGAGCTCTGACAGATGATTGTATTTTGCTCCAGCTTTCTCCTCTTCCCACACCTCACTGTATCCACATCATCACTGTTGTTCTCGCTGGAAATAAGGTCTGCATGGTGCCTAGTAAAGATCAGACAGATCTGATTAAATGTCAATTTGGCATAAAACGTGACGTCCAACGACACAAGATCAGATGTGACGTGGAACTCATGCCAAAAAAAGAAAACATGATAATACTTGCAAAACAAAATGGGTGTGTCAGATATATTTATCTTTCACTTTAATCAAAATAGAATCACATGATATAAGGTGTTCCCACCGAACTACTTTGGCTGTCTCCACCCACTCCGGCTGCTGGCTCTCCCAGTCATCCACTGTGATCCAATCAGAGTTCAGCGTGGCTAGTCTAGCCATCTCTAACCGATGACAGGCTTCTATCAGACCTTTCTTTTTATAGCTATCTCCGACTGGAGAGATTATGCCTTTCACCACTCTGTATCTTCCTAAATCCACAAAAAAGTTATGTTAATTATACATTTTAGATACGTGATAACGCAATAAGGCATAGTCAACCCAAAAAAAAACATTTTATCATCATCACTTACTCGTCCTTGTGACATGTTGTTCCAAATGTGTATGAATTTCTTTCTTCTGTCGAACACAAAAGAAGATATTGCAAAGAATGTTGATAACCATACAGCTGCTAGTAGCCATTAACATCAATAGAATTGTTTCCCATACTATGGAGGTCTGCTTTGTTGTTCTTTTGTTTTCAACTGGAGAAAAACTCAAAACAGGTTTGGAACAACTTGTGGGGTGAGTAAATGACGACAACATTTTACCAGCCTATGCCTTTAACACATCATTAATTTAAAACCTACCAGTGTCTTCAAGGTGATCCCGAGCCAGCTCGAACATCCGCAGGTGCATGTTTGTGATGGGGTTGAAGGACCCACATGCCAGCAGCACCACTCTGGTTTTCTCTTGTGATGACATGGATCATATAAAAAAAATGCTGTCTGCAGAAGAAAGCATATTTTATATAACACACACATATACAAATTATTATTAATAATAAAGGTTTGTTTCTGGATTGTTGTTGTAATTAAATATAAACTTATATATAAATTGAATGGATATCGAAAGTAAATCTCGTTTCAAGTCTAGAAAGTGTAACTTAGGTAAGTTAGTAATATAGCAGCATTACTACTATAGTTCATGAGAAAACCGTGTAATGAATAACTAACGTTACTCTTAAAGATTCAAACGGGTTTAGGGACGATATTATATACACAATAAAACGCCATTTCACAAATATGCGCAATAATATGTAATGAAAGCTGAACTAACGTTAAACATGTTTACTTCTTACCAATACAACACACTTGTCTCGTGCTTCCTATTTATCTGACTGCCGTGTGTTTCAGTAAAACTTCACCGACTTTATTAAAACAACGGATGCAGCGAATTATTGCTCTATAGTAAACAAACAGCAAGACCGACAAAATGTGAAGTTTTGATACCTTGTCCTGATACCAATGCTGTGGAACAAATCCTGAATACGCTTGTGTGACCCATACAGTCTCTGGTGTGATCATGCGCGATTCAGACGTGTTCAGAGTGTGTTCATGATAATCAACTCTGCGCAGTTTACGCAGAAAAGCCATTGGATTTCTATTGAAGATAAACAGTGCTAGCAAACCACGCCTTAGCAACTGGATTTAGGAGTTTTAATCTTATTGTAATTTTGTCTTTATCAGTTGGACGTTTTTGGAGGTAAAAGTACGGGTGAAAGTTACAACTTGATTCTCGTAAATCCACGTCGTTTAAGACTCTACAGTTCGTACATTTGTATGTTTTTATACATTTTAGAGCAAGCTAAGCTAACTGCGCAGTGAGAGAGAATAAAGCAGGGTGACAAAAGAATGTGGTTTATTTAATGTATTCATGGATGTGATACCAGACATGTCATGTTTCACCAATATTATATACAAGTATTTACCTTGATACAACCAACAATGCATAATAATTCTGATCAGTTCAGTTCAAATACCTGTGTGGATATCAGCTGTGATATTCACATATGTAGTAGGAACAGTAGGAATGTCTTGTTTTGTGTGAAAAGGTGTGTGATTTATGCCTGCTATTTATTTAAAAAGATAAAGAATGGCTTCTAGAGGAACATCGGAAACGAGCAAACTGAGACAAAACATGGAAGAACAGCTGGACCGGTTAATGCAGCAGCTGCAGGATTTAGAGGAGTGCAGGTAATGGCATCCCACCAGTTCTCTGTAACACATCTCCACATTCAGTTACTTGCACAAATCTGATTATTCTTCCTATTGCAGAGAAGAACTTGAAGAGCAGGAATATGAAGAAACCAAAAAAGAGACACTAGAACAGTTGAGCGAGTTCAATGAGTCATTAAAGAAGTTGATGTCTGGGAATATGACACTAGTTGATGAACTGGGGGGAATGCAGCTGGTAAAAATGTAGATTTTATTGCATTTAAGTTCATATGTTACCCCGGACCACAAAACCAGTCATAAGGGTAAATTTTTTACATTGTCTGAAAGCTGAATAAATAAGATTTGCATTGATTTATATAGATTGTTAGGATAGGACAAAATTTGGCTGAGATGCAACTATTTCAAAATCTGGAATCTGAGGGTGCAAAAAATTCTAAATATTGAGAAAATCACCTTTAAAGTTGTCCAGATAAAGTTTTTAGAATTAGCAATGCATGTTACTAATCAAAAATTACTTTTTTATGTATTTAGGTTAGAAAATTTACAAAATATCTTCATGGAACATGATCTTTACTTAATATCCTAATGATTTTTGCCATAAAAGAAAAATCGATTAATTTTGACCCATACAATGTTGGCTATTGCTACAATTACTTATGACTGGTTTCGTGGTCCAGGGTCACATAAATGTGTGTGTGTCAGAATTTAAAGGTATGTTTGCTTGCTTGTTTTTTTTTTCTGTAAAAAGACATCTAAACTGATGTATGCTGGTATAATTAATTCTGCATGCTGAGAGATCATTTATCACTGCAAATATTTATCAGGCGATCCAAGCTGCCATCAGTCAGGCATTCAAGACGCCAGAAGTCATTCGGCTGTTTGCTAAAAAGCAGCCAGGGCAATTGAGGACAAGACTGGCTGAGGTGACAAGCACATGTTAACATTTTTAAATATGCAAATATATATGCAAAGACTTAAATATGTTCACATGATACTGTATGAATTCAGATGGACCGTGATGTGATGGTTGGAAAGCTCCCTCGTGATGTGTACACTCAGCAGAAAGTGGAGATTCTCACGGCTCTGAGAAAACTTGGCGAGAAGGTGAGAGGGCTATTACTGACACCAATACTCACATCTATTTCAAGACTCACATGTTAAACCATTTGTGACCCTGGACCACAAAACCAGTCTTAAAGGAAAACGACCCGTTTTTACATATTCCACTATGTTCTTCCCATAAATAAGACAAGTTGATGCGTACCTCTCCTGTCTCAGAGCGTGCAAGTCTGGGGTATATTTTTAGCAATAGCCAAAAAAACATAGTATGGGTCAAAATGATAGATTTTTCTTTTATGCCAAAAATCATTAGGTTAAATGATAGGTAAAGATCATGTTCCATGAAGATATTTTTTAAATTTCATAACTTAAATATATCAAAAAAGTTATTTTTGATTAGTAATATGCATTGCTAAGAATTTGGACAATTTTAAAGGTGACTTTCTCAGTATTTCAATTTTTTTTGCACCCTCAGATTCCAGATTTTAAAATAGTTGTATAATGGCCAAATATTGCCTAACAAACCATACATCACTGGAAAGATTAGTTATTCAGCTTTCAGATTATGTATACATCTCAATTTCAAAAATTTGACACTAAAGACTAGTTTTGTGGTCCAGGGTCAGATTTCTGATATCTGTAAATTGTTTGAATGTACAGCTGACAACAGAAGATGAAGCGTTTCTTGCTGCAAATGCTAGTGCCACTCTGAGCCACTTTGAGAAGGTGACTGCGAGCCTGGGTAAGATGCAAAGCAGCTAATTATGACTATTGAGGCATATTTTGCTTAATAAAAACCGCTTTAATAATCAAATGTATATGACCTTTTTAGGATCTGAAGATAAGATACTGGCACTGGCCAGTTCTGGAGTTGGGAAGTCATAAAGGTTTACTAGGATTGACATTTAATATGAGTGTGGCCTAAATGCTGTCCGTGCATTTTAAAGTATTTAGTCGTTTTTTTTGTTTTTAAACAATGGTTGCAATTTGTACATTTAGGAACAGAACTGTCTGATGACATCATGTGCTCACTCTACCTAAAGTATGTGCATTAGGACTCATCAGACAGTTATTTGTATTGTGTACTTCCTATACATTTTATGTTTGATTGTACATTTTGATTTGGGTACAGTGAAAGAGTGAAACATCTTAAACATTTATAAAAGCTCATTTTAGAATAGTTAGAACTTATTTTCTGAATACAGAGAGGTAAGATTGTCAAAAAAAAGTCCCGATTCTTTTTTTTTTTAACCCTCTGTTTTTAATGTGATTTATTAATCTTATCATCAAGCTGTCGCCAATAAGCCTTTTTTGGTACTAGTATTTGATAGTTAAATAGACTGACTTTTAATTTGGTTTGTCATAACTTTTTTTAACCAGTGTGATATTTGTAAATACTTTGTATTTGAATATATTTGGTGATCAATATCTTAAAAGGTGTCAGCGTTTTGTCTTTTCTCTTTTTTTTTTTTTTTGCTTTTTTGCAATGCATTTGGTTGAAAAAGATCAAAAAAGGGTTTAATCTCTGTTCTCTGTTCTAAATTCTATTACAGTCTGGATTGGGATCTTTGAAAACTCATTATATGTTAATATTTATAAACCTTATGAACAATTCCTAGTTCCACACTATCATTCTAATCATTTTAGTATGAGACGTTTTATAGCTATGAATTAGATATGAATATTTTTCAGTTTTCAAGCACTAGGTGGCACTAAAGTCCTGGCAACATTACTTTGGTCTGTAATTCACCTTCATCTAAGATGAAATACATAAAAGAACAAAGTGAATTATACATTTTTCAGATATAGGATTTTTTTCTCCCTTCAAGCTTTAAAGAAACGAGAATGGTAGAAACTTATAAACTGTTACACTACTATTGACTATTTGAATGTATATATATTTTCCTTTGTGAGTATCTGCTGTGAACACATGTACATATAATAATAATTACATTTATATTACAGCACGTATAATATTCAGACACATTCATTCATAAACAAAATTATGCTAATGTAAAGGTAAACATAGACATATGATTATCAAGCGAAATAATCACAACACCAAGACAAATGTATTCCCATCTCATCCTTTATTTTGTTCATGAGCAAGCATCAACTTCACTATAATTATTCCTCTGAATAACAGAAAAGTGAATGAGCCTGAAGGCAGCATCCAACAGTTCTACAACATCCCCAGTTTTCATTTCTAGAGCAAAAAAATAAGTTATTCAAAACGTGAACAATGACCACTGAAGGCTGCAAATCTGAGACCGATTATCTTTTGATTCAGTAGTATCCTATCCCATCTACTCCACTCCAATCCCACAGTACCGTGTGCCAGTTACAGGAAATATTTATATCTTGTGTTATACATGCAAAGACAATGCCCCGTTACACACCCACCATCTGCAGCCGTTCACACTCAGCACAGACTGCTTATTTATTCTGGAGTTTAGTTTCTCCGCCAGTGTCTTAAAATCACATTGTTGAAATACAATTCACATGATGAGAACCTGCGGATGAATATTTGTATCAGGGGAAAGGAGGGAAGATGCAAACAACGGTGCGATTTTCAGTACAAACATTGATTATACTCAATTTGGTCTCAAGGAATGGTTTACATCGCTCAAACGGCTTTTAAAACGATTGCAAGTTGAGAATACACTGTGAGAGACTATTACATTTGTGTGAGTTTCATGCTGCCCTCTCCAGGAGATACACCTTTCACTGTACACATATTGTTCAACTCATACCCACGTATGCTGCTTATAATAATGTACATCTTTTCGAAGTGGATTTCCTCAAACATGAATTAGTACAATATTCATTGATGATACAGTATGGACCTATTATTTTCTCTACACATCGACATGAACACAAGACATCTACTGTATGCAGGATAATTAAAACGTCCACTCTTGATAAAACTAGCTGTCGATCCCAAACAGAAAATGAAATCAAATTAAAACCACTACCCCATACCTGGTAGAACTCGAACGTGAAATCATTATAAAATGCGAGAACTAAAATGGCATGGATGAGTGTTGGGTTAGTTGTGTTATTAATGCGCTGTGACAGGTAAAAGGCACTCCCAACTCCACCAGCTGAATTCTGGACCTCTCTTTAAAAGTCCTGTCAATTTTGAGGGGGAACCCGATGACCAAAACATGTAACAAAAACCTACAAGAAAAGTCTCCCGTCGCCCTTTCATGGGTCACAAAAATAGACCTTTTCCACAACTTGCACCTTTCCTGGCATTAAAATAATATTCATACCACCAGCTTAGGCCTTAAACTGAGAATATTCACGCATGTACATATGAAGTACCCTAAAGCTTCACGTCCGTCTTTACTAAACAATCAAACAATGTACAATCTCCAAAATGATTAACATTCTTTTTCAAGCCCGACGGGAACGCAATATTATTTTCCTCAATAGTTAACCATTGTTTTTGAGGGGGGTGTATCCCGAATTTTCCAATCGCAGTAAGAAAATGAAGCTACGACATGATTCTGAGAGCAACTACGAAGAGAAATGACCTGCAAATCTGGAGCAGATTGATAGCGTCACCAAAAAGGAATAAAAGTTTACCAAATGTAAACAAATATCTTCACACAACTCTACAGTACACAGTTCCATGTACAATAAAATCCAACGGCCACACTGCAAAAATATTTTATCCTTTAAAAGTTGAACTTCATTTCTTTTAATGCGCTGTGACCGGCAAATCAGCCCTTGTAATGCTTTTTAGGGGCCTTGAAATGACAAGAACACAGGTTAACCCCCGAAAATAAAAAATAAAAACTTAAAAAATACAAAATTAGGTATATATGAAATAAAAATTACCCACCCGCCATAATTTTGTTCAGTAAAGTTCATTTAACTGACCATCTCAAGACAGTATTTTAGCACAAGAAGTCTGTCGAAACAGTACACAACAGACTTTCGATGCTGTGATTCCAATTGGTCTCCATTTATTACAGAGAGTACGAGCACTATCACTTAAGAATGGCTTCAATAACTGCGGCGTGCCTAAACTGTACAACATACAGTACCACGTGAAAAAAAAAACAACAACTGTATATTCATCACCTGAATGTGATTATTAGTCCCCAAAACGTCACTGAATTAAAAACACTGAAGCCTTGGTGTAGCATTTGTGCCATTGCAAGCCCAGCTAGAATTAGCATATGTAAAGCCAAAGCACTGAACCAACTCTACGAAAAACAAAAAAGATGCACACCCACCTCCAAGAGAAAAGACAAAATGAACGACGCTTTGCCACAGAAACCTCAGCCTCTGTCATGGGTTCCTCTCTGTGAAGCGGACGTTGTTTTTTAGTACGAGCATGAGATTCACTGAAACATGCTAAGAGCATCTGACATAAATATCCTACAGCAGGTACTGTGTCTTTTTAGACACCGGCAACCGTTGGTTAGGCTTTCACTAACACATAGACTAATTACATGATTTCGTCTTATTTACAAAATATCAAAAAGCAGTTGTTTTCTTCCGTACCCAAGACTGCAAATCTTGCCATGCAATATAAAGTGATCGGAAAAGAGTTTTCCTCAAAAATTCCTGTAGCAAATCAACCTAAAACATCATGTGCAGGGAATATACATGAAATCATTTCCCGAAGCTCAACTTGAAGGGAAAACTGCAGGGATGTGTCGGCACAGAGCTGAAAGAAAATGCAAACTTAGGCCAGGATTCCCTCGGATAGGACAGAAAAAGATTCAATAAATTAGGAACTTGTATTGAGATACTGTACTACACTGAATACCACCACGATAAGATGTGGGCAGGTGGAAAGAAAGCGGATTGCAACACCTGTCACAACAGACACATGATATATTCGCATCTATATTGTACATATATTGTATAATAGTTTAGTTTTCAGTGTTTTTTCCGCATTTTTACACATGGCTCCTTGGGTAGTGGGAACATGGGCGTCCCTATTTGCAGAGGGATGTGACGGTGCGTGGGTGTGTGAGTGTGTGTGTGTTGGTAAGTATTGTGTACTGTGTGCTCAGGAGGATCAGTAGGTGGAGTCGTCCCACTCGAGCTGCTGCTGTCTGCTCGAACCCTGCTGGTCTTCCTGTTCGCCGCCCTCATCCTCACTGCTGTCTGACTCTGCACTGGTGATGTCGTCTTCCTCCTCTCCATCCTCGCTCTCTTCCTCTTCCTCGTCTCCTTCCTCTTCGCTGCTGTGCTGATCCTCATAAGTCTAAGAGGAAGAGAGAACTGAACGTTCTTTATACTGCATAATAGACGTCTGTGTTTTTATGTGCAATCAAATTCTTATTTAAAAAAACAAACACACAGGGGTACCCAAACTCTTTTGTCAACTGAACCCCTAATGTAAAGCACTGAAGCACCTTGTGAGATTTTAGTTCAATATTTCAATCATTTAACAATAATTTTAGGTTCACGTTTCACTGATGTCACGTGATATGTAAACAGAGAAAATATATATTTTTTTGTAGTAAGTGTTTCATTTATTGTTTTTGTTTAAGAATACATATTTATATAAGGATTTGGCAAAAAAAAAAAAGCCATTTAGATTTGAACTGCAATATGACATTGCTGGGATATCTAGACAAAGAACAAAGTTCTAATAAAAATATAATAAATATATATAAACATGTTTTTATTTTAGAATACATTTTAGTTATATAGGGATTTGGCAAATAAAAAAATATTGGCATTTAGATTTAAACTGCAATATGACATATGTTGTAATAAACATATTACAACGTTGTAAAAAAAAAAAAAAATTATATATATATATATACACACATACATACATGTGTTTAAAATTCTAAAATATATACAGAAAAATTCAATTTAAATGGAAATCAAATTGATTTCAAAAGTGAACTAATCACCTATTCCAAGCCTCTTTAATGGAAGTCTGTGCTTTATGATTCACATCAAATGGTCTCTCTATAAGTGCATTATCACTGAAATAACCTAATTGATTACTTCTTACAGCAAACTAATAATAATGTAATAATGCAAAAAAATAGCTGTTTAGTATATATCGAAAATCCATATTAGCAGACAAATGAATAGGAGGAGGAGGGATGGTAATAAAGGGGAATTCTTACCAAGGTACACTGAGTTTTTAATGGGTTTAGCCCTCTGCTGCATTAACTATGTATGAGTGCTCTAAGAGCACTGAGAGAACAAGCTCTGTTTTAAGACACACCTCCATTGGGTTGACAGTAATGGTGAGAGCAGAGTCATCCCAGTCCATCTCGTTCTCTTTGCCGTTTTCCTGGTCCCTCATGGTGCGCTGGTGGGCAGCACGGATACGGAAGACGCCCAGGATGATCATAAACACCAGGAAGCTCACACACACAACGATAACGACGGTGGCAGCACTGGGGACAACTGTGAAGAGTCGATGGACACATTAGCATTTGGTATTTGGAGTGAAATAAAACCGTCCAGATGCTGTTGACTGCACGTATATATAATCCCTAAAAGTGCGCTATTAAAAACAAGCTAAGTACATGGCGCTCCATAACTGCCCTACTTTTTAAATTGACTTTAAGCTGCAGAAAAACTCATGGAAAGAAACTGGATTCAGTTTATTCGTTTGATTACAAAGTCTGGATTATCTTTAATGAGAGATTAGTGCAATAATCTAGGAGCGATACTGTGAGAGATGAAGCGGCCAATGAAACGCCATTATCTCCAAGAGAAGCTGAACAGATGGATCAGAGGAGGGGAGCAGAAGAAATACCTGAGGCCTGATGGGTGTTGGCCAGGTTGTGTCCAGACAGGTCCACTGAAGCGTGCTGCACTTGGTTGATGAACTGAGGCTGGACCATAGCATTGTTTGCATGATCCATGGGGTTGGCTGTATGGATCACATTGACCTGATAACATAAACAATAAAGATGGTCACGTCGGTGTAATACAATACAATCACATTTCTCTCTTCATATCCTTTGACTTACTTCGATAAAGACTTGTATATAGCATTTTTATATTAACAGAACCCTTAAACAAATAACAATTGAGTTTTATCTAAGTATTTATATTAGTATACACATAATGATAAATAATAATACCATTTTTTGCATAAGACCATATATAAGATAAAGGTTTTTTTTTTTTTACCAAAATACAGGAAAAACTGTTTTCCATCTGAACATATTTTAAAATGTTTGTTTTTTTCCTTGTGATGGCTTTAGTGTCACATCATCCTTCAGAAATCGTTCTAATATGCTGATTTGGTGCTCAATAAAACGTATCATTATCAGTGTTGAAAAATTCAAGATTCTTTGATGAATAAAAACTTCAAAAGGACAGCATTTATTTAAAAATAATTTATAATTATTATTTATATAATTTAATATAGTATTACCAAATAAAACTATTAATGTCTTTAAAAAACTTACTGGTCCCAAACCTTTGATAGGAGGTGTGTGTGTGTGTCTATATATATATATATATAGACACACACACACACACACACACACACACACAGTGAACTATAGTAAACATTACTTAGGTACCGTGGTATTTTAGTGAAATATTTTAGTGAAGTTAATAAATTATTGTTTACACTGAAGACATTGTGTTGAGTTTTGACATTGTGTACCTCGACTTTGAATTCATTGCTAATGTAGCGGCCATTGAGTTCAGAGCAGACGAGTTTAAACTTCCTGTCAAACAATGCCTCTGTGTGCCAGTTCCTGTAGCGGATCAGATGCAGGACCTGTTCGTAGTTCGCCATGGTGTTAACCCCTGAGGACAGAGTCAAGCTTTAAGCAGTTGTCAAGATTACAGCACTGATGCTTTTTTTATTACTATTTGATCAACTGTTCAGCATATAAACTACCCTTAACCAGATGCAAATATACAGCAGTAGTTTGTTGAAGTAGATGGATGAGTACCTGTGATGACCATGCCCACGTTAGAAGAGCTCATCTCCAGAGCTCTCTGCTGGATCTGGACCAGATCCACCTCCAAACTCTCATGATCTCCATTCAGTTCGTCTCCCACCACGGTCACCTCACACGTGTCCAAGTTATGCATGATCTCCTCAGATACCACCGTCTCTTGCACTGCCCAAAAAACAAAAAGCATTCGTCAGTAAGTTAGAGCAGAACTTCTCCATTTGATTCAATTTTATCTTGGAAAGACGTGAATGTTCAGAAACAGTCCACCGTGCAATTTTATGGCAAATATCGATTGCGAGGAGTAAAGTAATCTGTAAGAAACACTTACAATGCACTAAAAAAAAAAAAAAAAACGTTAGCTAAGACAAAAACCTTTTAGACTTTCTTTCATCCCAGAATCCATTATAGAGACAACATGAATATTTCTACCACTTATTGGAATATAAACATTCCAAATATCGCTCAAAGAAACCGTTAAATCATTAGAATTTTTTTTTCATCTTTCATGATCCATTTCCCCTCTGCCAGCAAAGTTTGTGATTCTCACATTCCCAGCGTACCTGTGGGATCATCCTCGGCTTCGGCTTCGGTCTCAGCCTCCACCTCCACCTCACGGGTGATGGTGCTGACGATGCGCAGCTCAGGGAAGAGCGTAACGCCCTCCGTACTCTCAAATTCAGCTGCTCCACGGGCAAAATGGTCAATTCCACTGAGGCTGATCCTTGGCTCCTCTGGCTGGAGAACCATCACGTAGCCTTCAGAGTCAGGCACGGAGATGCACGTCTCCTCATTGAAGCATCTGAACAATTACAAAAGTATCATTAAAAGTATCATTCGGTTTCATTATGAGCTTTGCCATATACTGTGTTATTCTGGAGCAATAATATTTAAAAGTGGGTGGGGCTAGCTAATGTGAAGCAGCTATAGTGAAATGATGGAAACTAACTTGACAGTGGTTGAGACTCGCAGATGGCGGATTCCTGGGGTGGGGAACTGCCGGGAGTTCAGGTAGGAGATGTGCTGCATCACTTTCTCAAAGCTCTCAATGTCATCTCCCTCCAGGCTCAGAGAAGACTGGTTGGGGTTAAAATCCACCTAGAGAGAGACAGAGAAACATACATCCATTTGGTTAAAACACAAATGAAGATGTTTACTGAAATCTGCTCTATGTATGTGTGTCTATCATTGTTTAGATGTTAAATGAATAGTGTTTAGAATATGAAGCGATCACATCTCTTCACAAGACCGCGCAATTCATACTGATTAATTTTACTATGCCTTTGTGAACTTTCTGGATCTTCTAAATTTGGGTTACCTGGATTTTCAATGGATGGACAACAACCTTGTTTGATTAAAAATCCTTTAATTTGTGCTTTAAATAGTAAACAAAGTCTTATGGGTTTAGAATGACACGAGGGCGAGAAAGTCTTCAGAATCATCATTTCTGGGTGAACTATCCATCTTACAAAAATTGTAAATATGTAAGATAATTTTGGGGAATTAAAATGAGGCTGAAATAAATCATATAAAAAAAGTACTGAAACTATTACAATTATTAAAAGTAAAACTGAAATAAAAATAAATTAAAGCTGTGATAATAAATAATTAATTAAAATAAATAATAAAACTAAAAATAACAAAAATTCTATATATATAAATAATTAAAAATATTAATAAACACTATAATAGTATATAAACAGTACTAAAACAACACTGTAGGTCACCCATGAGTCATTTCACAAAGCTCGCATATGTTTTGACAGTTATGCAAGGTAGTGTGATCATCAGTTTTCAAAACTTCACCTACATAGCCCAGAAGAATCTGTTTTACAGCATTCACATCACTCACCTTCACAGCAGAGGCTACCTCCTCTGGAAGCTGCACATCAAGACCTTCCTTGCAGGTGTAGAGGCAATCGATAACTTTCTTGTTCTCCAGTTTGCCGGAGCGGATCATGAGTCCAGCTAGGTTGCCCCTGAAGTACTGAGTCATGCGGGCGCTGCCACCTACACAAACCCAGAGGGGGACAGAACCTGTTAGATACCAAACGTTTGCTCTGCTGTGCTCAAGCATGCACAGTGTGTACAGGCCGTGTGACTGATGCTCATGCATGTTAAGTGTTCAATGTTGGTGCAGGATGATGGATGACCTGATTCAGGCCTGTGGCCTCATGCGACTTTTGCTGGGAGAAAAAAAGGCAAATAAATGGGAACGAACACAAAGTGGCACATAAAAAATGAGGCAATATGACTGAATAAATCTACACATATTTGCATATTTCTAAATGGTTAATGCTATATGTGTTTGAACTGTCTTGTTATCAACATTCAAGGAATAGGTGACCCAAAAAGGAAAATCTGGTCATTATTTATGTTGTTCCAAATGCTCTTATTATTTCATAAAATGTACAAATAGAGATTTTTTGAGAACCTTACGCTGCTTGCCTGCTCCTAACAGTGACCGCATCTGTCAAGCTCCAAAAAGACATTAAAACTCACTGAAAAGCATCATAAATGCAGTCTGAAAAATGGTTTACACAACCTTTCAAAAGTACAGTCAGCAAGATTTATTTATATTTTTTAAATATTTATCCACATTAGATCAAAAATACTACAAATAATACTAGAATTTAAAATATCCGTCTTTTATTTTTATACATTTGAAAATGTACTTCATCCCTGTTATGGCAAAGCTGAATTGTATTTTATTAAAAAAAAAATTTTGATGAACAGAAAATTTTAAAGAAAACCAGTGATGTGGAATATAATTAAATATTTGTATCACTTTTATTTTTTCTGAGCTGAATAAACATTATAAACTGAATATATAAAAAAATCTTCCTGGCCCCAATGTGTTGAACAGCAGAGCATATTTATTATTTTTATATAAATTATTTATCATCTAACATATTAACTAAGAAAAAATATTTTTTTATATAATTTTAATATTATGATGTAATCTTTCCCTTCAGCAAAGTTCACAATTAGCTCTCAATTCACTTCCAAAATCCTAAATGCTGAAATGACAAGCTTGCTTAGTTACTACCCAACGCAAAAAAAAAAAAAAAAAAAAAAGACCTTTGACAAATTAGTCATATGGATTACTTTATCAAGTTTGTTTGACAGTTTGACAGAAGTTGCTGTATGGAAAATTTTGAAACAATAATTTTCATTTTTGGGTGAACAGTCCCTGTAAGATGAAAATGAAAGCGTAACACTGTACGTAAAGCAATGTCCTCTATAGTGTGACTGTCTGAAGGACACAGAGAGATGCTGGAGCGGTCAGAATGACCTCAGCAGTAATGTGACACTGAGTGATGCTGTAAAAGCAGCAAGGTCACAGAGTGGGATATGAGACACTGTCTGCTACACTGATACCACTGGCATAAATAATCCTGCAAACCGCAACAAGGAATGCAGCCAAACCCTCTGATTTATCATAAAAACATGCAGATCCCTAAGGTCAGTTAGACTTGTTTTGCTTGTAATATACGGTCTGCTGTGTACATCTCCAGATCTGGAAGCAAACTGAAATTAGATGGAGCTGGACTGATGAATTAAGAAAACAGAATGAAGAACAAGACAGGCAGGGTTTATGATATGACATGGCATCTCTCGACTCAATTGCATCATGCTACAAATGTTATGCCATTGCAGACAAGCTATGCATGAACGGTCTTCCTGTAGCTGAATGACATGCTGCAGAAGAACCACATATGTGCAGGGCATTAACAGACGTGCGTTTGGAAATATTAGTGTGATCAGGAAAGACTAGGGCAACCTGTCAAAGGCTCTGAGAGAGTCTCAGTATCATTGTCATGTCCTGAGAGGTCTGTGGAGGTAAGACAGAAGAGCGGGGAAAGACCAGGGCTCAATATAGTCAAGGAAAGAAAGTCACTTTTGGAAGTACACTTGTATAAAAAAATGACATGCAATAAAAGCCACAAATCGTTTTTAGATTAAATGAGGTCTTTAAGATTATCTAAGATCATCTGACATGCGTCAATAGATTTCGTCTTACATCTATGACAGGGGTTATGAAATAGGCATCTCTACAAATTGCAAAGGCAAACTATTTACTAATAAAGAGCATGTTTAAATTCCAACTGCAGCTGGCATCTTTGTGCGTTGAGAATCAATAGATCATTAATGAGAGTACCTTGCCAGCAGGCGCCGATGGTGAGCTGGGTTTCGATCTTGGAGGCATGCAGAGGGTAATCCTCCGTGACCAGGAAGGGCTCGAAGTTGGAACCATCCACAAACAAAGTCACTGCTGGGAACTCAATGTTTAACACGTAGTGATGCCATTCTTTATCACACACCTGGGAGGAGAGATAATAGATCAGGGCTTCTGTTTAACTACAGACTGCACCAGCTAAAGCGTTCAGAAAAACCTAAATGGACATTCAGATTTCGAGGACAGTATGTATCTACCTAAATGTACAGTTGGGTTTGTTTAAAGCAGGTATTTTCATGTTTTTAATGCTTAGGACCCTCAGTTATGATGATTCTCCAGCAAGGAACCACCTTCCTAAAATATAACTTAGCATGCATATATTTTCATGCATTTTTACTGGGTCAGAAAGGTAGAAAGTGTAATATTGGCCATTTGGAGAGAGAATGTTATGGAGCAACAGCTTTAAGTATGAGGTGACCTATTCATCACCGGCGAGCTAAACATAACACAAGGGCGTCTTTCAAAACGGAGGGCTTCTGAAGGGGCTCAAGTTGACTCACTTGATCGAGTTTCCAGTGGAATTCAGCTGGTTTGTAGTTCTCCGATTCGGTAGGCTCCTGACGCAGCAGCAGCACAAGACGACAGTTGTGTACATACAGAGAGTAGTGGTGCCTGTTCATCTCTGCAGAAAATACATAGACAGGAATAAAAATTCACACTTGTGTCAATGAGAATTCATGTAAATATGCTTGCTTATCACACGACTGAAGCATGTTACAATTTTGTGGTGCACTGAACATCATGTCTCAGTATGCATGGATTGCCGCAGCTGCACTATCCTAGAAAACAATGAGCAACTTTCCATAAACGGGGGCATAACTGTGACATAATCAGCCTTACATAAGGGCCAGCAGATGAGCTTTTTGTAGCGCAGGGAATTTTGCTTCAATGACCAGAGAGTGAGATCATAGTGTGAAAATTCAATTTCACAGAACTACCATAAGCAACCCTTTCGTAACCTTCAAAATGTCATGAGACGCTACTCCAGTAAAATTTTTACAGCATATATATATATATTTATTACACACACAATTGTTTTTTTTTCTCTTTCAAATATGTTTTTTTTTTTGTAGTAAATGCATTCAATTCCTTTTAAAGGAAACAAAACAAAACAATGCAGAAATTTGGAATGGAATGTATTCCAGAATATGTGTGTGTGTAACACTGGATAAGGGGAATACTGGGGATTTTTATTTGTAAAAAAATTATTGGGGGGGGGGTTACCACATATAAAATAGCTAGCAAACAAAACAAAACTAATAAAAAAACAAACAAAAAAACAAACAGATATTACTAACCCCACAATTTTGAACAGTTGTGTATATTTATCTATATACATTTACATAAAACCAACAAAAAGGTGATTACTAAAGTGATTTAATGTAATACTACACAGAAAATGCCTGATAGATATCATGCTATTACACTTAAACACAACAACAATAATAATAACAGAAACTAAACAAAATATTACAAATATATTAATAAAAAATATAATAAAAAACTGCAATAAAACAGTGCAGTCAAGTGCATTACTTATTATCCATTTTACAGTGTCATACTAAATAAATAAATAAACAGCTTTAATAAAACATTAAAATTTAGCAGATGAAATAACGAGATGATTTTGACAGCCCTACTGAAGTAAAAAGATGAAGAGGACATGTAAACATCGAAGCCATCATCACGCTCTCAGACCTGTCAGTGTGTTCTGTGTGTGAATGTCTTTACCAGTCTTGTCAGAGTTGCAGAGTATGGTCTCCTTCTCCCTGCCTCCAGGTCCGTGTCTCATCCACACCGAGATGGTGAAGGGCTCTTTCAGGGTGGTGCTCACCACACCCTCAGGGACCTTGATGGCCTGGGTGCCGTTGAACTCAAACACCTGGTCACTGTCGTGCCCGTTGTCAGTGGGCAAGCCGACAGTCCAGTTGGCAGAGTTGCTGGGAGCAGGCAACAGCTCCACAGTACCAGCACTGGCACCTGGATGCGCACACAAGCAGTTATTCATTACAGTATCCCAAAATATTGGTTGCATTATGGTTCAGCATGTGCCTGTGGGATTCTGCAGGTATTACGATTATGTAAATTAGTCTAAAATAGTTTACACTTGAGTTGCTTAATGTAATAAGCACATTTAATGATCTTGATGTTAAATGTAAGTCTATTATAATAAGGATGTCGGGACTCACCGCACAGCTTGTGCAGGAATTTTTCGGAGTAGGTGTCACGGTCACAGCCCTTGCCGATGTGATTAGTCTCCAGCATGATGCTGGCCTGAATGGAGGTGATTGGCTCCTCGCAGGTCTCCAGGTGCATGCTGGGAAACAGTGCTAGACTGCCTGTACCAGGCTCATATTCAATCCTTTTATTAAATCCTATCATCAGAGAGAAAATGTGTCATTCAAAAAACAGATTTTTCTGTAACAAACTGCCATTAGTTAACATGACATAACAATGAAAAATACCTGATATGATTTTTTGTTTTTACATAGACTACCATTCAAAAGTTGGGATGGGTAAAATTTTGAAAGAAAGCATTATTCTGAAATATTGTTATATAATAACAGCTTTCTATGAAGCCAAAGCTGAATTTGTATTATCTTTAGTCTTCAGTGACACAAGATACATTCTAATTTCATTCAGAAATCATTCTAAGAAGAAAAATAATCATATTTAAAATATAAAATCACTTTCATCTAAATTGCGCTCCCGTTAGTAAATGGAAGCAGTTCCGGAAGGATGACGAATGAGGACAGTTTTGCACATGTGCCGCTCAGAAGTGACAAACCCAAACCACCGGTCGCTATTTTTTTAAGCTGAAAGTGAAAGGAGCGGGACATCGTTATCTTGGCAGCGCGTCACTGCACGTCACTCCCTGTTAATCGAAAATGGGCAAAAAGGCGGGACCTGGTTACTGAAGACACGCCTACCTAGCTCACGTTGGCAGTGGCAATCCGCTCAAGTGGCCACGCCCTTAATTATGCAGAAATTTAAGGCTTAAAATAATTTAAATGGATGAGTTATAAGAAAAATTATAACTCATGGAAAAAGTTGTCATGAAGGGCAAAATTAGCTATATAGACCAAAATATTTGTTTGTCCCAGGCTTTTAACATGTTTTGAAAAACGTTGGGCATTTTAACATTGGGGAGTCTATGGGATTGACTCCCTTTTGGAGCCAGCCTCAACCAGCCAATCGATAAATTGCAGTTTTAGTCACTTCCTGATTGGCTTCACGAGAGAGAGCGGGAGGTTGCCGCTTGGTAAGCTAGATTAAAGTGATTATTACATTTTAAATATGGTTATTTTTCTTACAAAAATAGATCAATTCGCCACAGGAGGCATTTTTATTATAATTCGCTAAAAGAGACACTTTTTATTATGGATGGACACTTTTTATTTCACTTCTTTTGGACTGATGCATGCAACACCGCTGAGTGGCAATTTGTAATAACACAATTTGTAATATAACTCTGACTAGATTTGTCTGAAAGAATAAAGTCATATACACCTAGGATGCCTTGAGGGCGAGTAATTTATGGGCTAATTTTCATTTTTGGGTGAATTTACCCTTTAACTACAATCTTTCGCTATAATGGTGGATTTATCATTTAAACTTCTTTGTCCATGTACACAGCTTTCCCACCTTAAAACAACAAAATAATACAGCTGTGTTTGTTTAAATCTTTGAGATACAAAAAATCCAGAGGTCTTTGATACCTTGCCAGCTTGGTTTGCAGGTGGGCTTGATGTTGATTTTTACAAGAACGTCCTCAGATGCACGGTTTTTACCGCAGTCATATGCAGTCACGGTGAGTTTGTACATGCGTTCCTTGCTGTAGTTCAACTTCTCTGTGTTCTTGATGTTGCCTGTTCATATAGAGAACGAACAAGCAATAACCTCAAGCCAAATTTAAAACTTAAATTCAGGCCACAACTCAAGGTGACAGTTTGCTAACGTCACTGTTAGGTATGCTACAGATCCTAAAATGGCAGCTTGTTTCCAAAAATCAATTTTTATCGGCACATGAATAACAATGACCTAGAAGTCAATATCACTCTAAGGGATATTACTTGGGGTTTTGGCAGGAGATCTGAATTGGCAGCACTTACCATCCTTGTCAACGGTAAAGGGCACATCGGGGGTGACAATTTCATAGCTGCAGATCTGACTGAACTGGAAAGAGCAGTCAGCGTCAACGGCCTCCACCTTCAGGATGCTGTCATACTTTTTGCCCTCGATCACTGTGGCTTTGTAGGACTTCTCTTTGAACACCGGTGAATACTCATTCATGTCATTCACTTGGATGTGGACGGTAGCCCTGGGTGACATCAAAACGTCATTAATAAACTAGAATTGGACAAGTGGGAATAAGCAGTGACGCAAGTCTTGTTTGATAACAGATGGATGATTAATTCAGGCACGCTCTGATGGGACGCATTCATTCACAGGAGTGAACACGAGTGTGCTAATATCTCATTATGTGATATCATAAGAATGGGATGTTTCAAATGGGCTTCAGGGTTTCTTTATGCCACAAATTTTATTTAGAAATTAGAGATAAAAAAGCATGTCTTAGATTTGCTAGATCTAAAAAAAAAAAGAAAAAAAAAAGACCTTTAATTAATTAGGGTACAACCAGGGTTAGTAAGGTAATGGAAGTTAATCGGTTTACTATATTATTAAATTTTTCTGTGCTGGATTTTTTTATCATTGTTGTGTAAGGAAAATCTAATGTAAACCTTCATTTTCAGCTGACTTGCCCATAGTGTTTTTATTTATGGAAATTCATTAATTATTTTTTAGACTAAAAACTAAATTAGAAACAATGGAATGGTATTTTCTTGTAAAACATACTTCAATAATGTTTGTTTTATTTGTATAATGTATAATGTTTTTTTCTTTTTTTTTCTTTTTTAAGAAATTAATAATTTTATCCCTTAAGGATGCCATGATGTTTATCAAGAGTGACAATAAAGACATTTATAATGTTGTAAAAGATTTCTATTTCAAATAAATCCTGTTTGTTTAAATTTTCTTAAAAAAAAAAAAAATGAAAGAATCCTAAAAAAGTGACTGTTTCCAACAAAAATAAAGCATCACTGTTCTCAACATTAAGAATAATAATAAGAAATGCTTCTAAGGCACCAAATCAGTAGAATGATTTCTGAAAAATCATGTGACACTGAGGACTGGAATAATGGCTGCTGAAAATTCAGTTTTATCTTCACAGGAATAAATTACATTTCATAATATATTCAAATAGAAACAGTTATTTTAAATTAGAATAATATAAAAAAAAACTACAGTATTTTTGATCAAATAAACACAGCGTTATATATATGTATATATTATATTTTCAAATATAAATATATTATCCAAAACTCTTTTAAATACATTTTGACACAACCAGAATGCTTACGTGTACAATTCTGGCTCAATTCTAGTGCCACTTGCAACTATTCATTACAGTTCTTTTTACTTTATCAATAAAAACTCCCAAACAAGATACGCACTTGTGAGATTTCTTCATGTTGCTGCCATCAGGTCCCTCTCCACAGTCGTAGGCCTGGATGGTGAAGGTGTGCTCCTTTTGCAGCTCACAATCCAGTTTATCCTTGGCCCGGATCACGCCCTCGCCAGTGGACTTATCCAACACCACCGCCTCGAACGGCACATTCTGCCCGTGAATCCTGAAGCCGCAGATCTCCCCTGCAAACGGCACACGTGTGTTTAGTCAAGCCCACCCGTGAGCCAAGCGCCAGCTGCCGTTCATGAGATAAAAGAAACCCACAATGAAATTATAACACGTCACACTCAAATAAGAACAGCCAAAGTTGGTTTGGCAGCCAAAGGGATCGAAACACTGAGGGGAGGTGGGAGGTGAAGGTGTCTGTGGAGGAAGCCAGAAGCACTGTGGGATGGGGGTGAGTATTTGGGAGGTGGAAGGGAGGGTTAAAAAGGGGATACCGAGTGTCTGGTCCAAGCCATTTGATCACATTGCATCCAGTCATGCAGTAAGAAACCCAGAATGTGGACAGGCATTTCACAGGAATACTTTATATACAAGGACAGGAAGGAAATGATATGAACCAATGGACAGATATCTGTTGTGTTTAATAGCATAACATATCTAAAGAAGTACTTAAGGTGTTTAATGCAGATTTTTGGTTAAAAGGAACACATTTTAACAAGAAAGAAAATGTTCAAATGATAAGTTAATCATGGGGCGAATGAAAAGGAGTTATGACAGAGATCCAGCGTCCTTTCAGAAGTTCACAAATCAAAGCAAATATACAAACAAACAAAAAACTCATTTGGAGCTTTAAGTTAGATTTAGGCGTGAAGGAAGTCTTCCTGTGCAATGTTGTCTCTCTCAAACCTTTAAAAAAACTGAAAGAATGAAACAAATTAAAAATTGAGGAGCAGAGGCAGGAAACTTAAAGGCTGGATGAGAGCTGGGGTTAGAAATATCCATTTGCTTGACATCCACATCAACCAGCAGTAGTTGTCATGCTGTGTATTTAACATTAGTGGAGGAGAGGGTGAAGAGACTCAAACTACAGATCAAACCACACCACAGACCGGACAGCAGAGAGTTTGCATCATTTAACAATCTCAGCATTGGCGTTTTTGAGCAGGAACTGAACTCTGGAGCGTCAGAGTCTCACAGATTTAAGATCTGTCGTGTTCAAAGCCAACCCCTAAAAGGGACTTTACAGGGAGGATGTAACTAGTAACTAGTGTACGTGCATTATTACCCTTCATCTCTTCAGTTTTGGAGCTGAAGTACTGTTAGCATCTGCAAACTTCAATGGATGTCTCATGCATAGATATTTCTAGATACTGTTATCCCCGCATCACTCTTGTCATCCAGTAGCTACATTTTCATTTCCAACAAATTCAAAGCAAACCAAAAAGAAGAAGAACTGGGAAGAGATTAAAAAGAGCATGACAGGAGTTTCCGTGTGAAGTGCCGATTTCTTTTGTGTTTGCGTTAGTGGGTTAATAAAATGGTAAAAAGGCAGTAGAAAGAGCCCATCACCTTCTTTGGTGAAGGTCACCTCAAAACTCTCTACAAGAAGGGAGAAAAGATAAACCCAGGTCAGTCAGAGAAGGAATGAGATGCAGAGAAACACAGACAAGAAAGAGAAGCAGCCGAGGACTCAAAATACCTCATTTGACTTTTCACACTGTTCAGATTAGGGTTGGGCAATATATATTTAATATTTATGATCACTTTGCTATGATGTAAATTTAAATAAAACCGTGAATATATAAATGATTTTAATGCACTTTTAACTTGGCCATTAAAGTTCTTGTAAAGCATATCACACCCTCTTTATGAGAGCAGGGACAGCCTGAATGGGGCCTATGACTTAAAAAAAAAACAAAAACAAAAAAAACTCAAAAGGCATTAAATATTGGTATTCATTTCCATGAATAGGTTATTACTGTAAAAAACTCAAATTCATCAGTAAATTTGTGTCATCACTAGAACTTGTTCACAATTATATTTTTCATATATTAAAATGTTTAAAAGAGATATGTAGGTAAATAGTATACTCCTACTTGATTATTTATTTTATTATTATTTCTAACCAAATAAATGAAAATGTTTAATCCAAGAGGTATAAAATACAGAAACCACAAATTAAATATTTTAAAATAATTAATTGATCATTTAAACAATGTTTTAAAATGAAAGAAATTAAATAAATGACAATAAATGTTTATTTATAAAATATATTTCTGAGCAAATGCATTTTGCATTTCTGTATTGCCCGGCCCTAGTACAGATGGCTTTTATTTTCCTTAACTGCAAGGACAATATCTCACAGACACTTTCATTTGTAGCAATCTGCATCATGCTAATTCTGAGGGTATTCTGGCCCTAATATGACTTTACAGCACAAAACATTATATTTTGATGAGTCCACATTAACAGTCACAGAAACACAAAAAACAGCCTTGAGCACAGGAGGAAACTGCCATAGAGCTCCTGTTAAAGGGTTAGTTCACCCAAATATTAAAATTATATCATTAATGACTCCGAAGATGAACAGAGGTCTTACGTGTTTGGAATGACATGAGGGTGAGTCATTAATGACATAATTTTTATATTTGAGTGAACTAACCCTTTAAGGTTAACAATTAATAAATGGTGCAACCATAGGAAAGATTAAGGGTTAGCCAAAAAAAAATGTTATAGTAGTATCAGCACTAAATAAAATTAGCCAACTTTTATATATAATATATATATTTTTTATTTTATTTTATTATAAAAGTTTATAATATTTTTCTGCTTGGCTGTCCACTAAAGGGTTTTGTTTGACCCTATCGGTGGCTTCGCTGGTGGACCTGTCCACCTCGTTTTTACCCCTACAATTAGAGATGGATTTTCCATTAGGATCTGCTGTTCAGAGCAAGTCATGCGGTGGAAGCTTTGTGCCTCATCAGTGCATTCTTGAGCTTTAATGACTGAACATCCCCACACTTCCCCTAAACCCCAGACTGACGCTTCAGTCTGCATGCCAAGAGCCAACTTATATAGCCCTCCATTTCCCATCAGGCAAAAACACAATGAATATTGATTCATTCCCTCAGACTGCTATACAGCACAGAGGAATCGATGGAGATAAAAAGACAACAGCTAAAAAGTGAGAGAAAAAAACTAGAAGAGGGACTTTGATTTTATTTGACTGCTGATTCATTACTGCCTAAGGATTGAAGTTTTAGAGGTCTGAAGTTTAACGTTTAAGGACTTGCTCACAACGAGTCAGAGGAAATATTGAAATTGACAGCGAGCTGAATAGTCCACTGACATTTCTGCAGTGGAAATCGATGCTTGGAGCTTGTTTATAAAAGGCCAGCTGAACATCAATCATGATGCTGCATGTCTGCCCCTAATGGGACACTGCATCCTCTGAAGCAACCTGTCATATACACCAAATAAATCTACATGTTCTACTAAAACTCTACAGAGATTTACAATGCTGGGAGCAAAAGTCCCTTGCTTTGAATTCAATCAGAAACCTAACATTTAATACATTTCACAATATTTTATTGTAGGCCTAACACATTATATTTTACATAAAATGTTTATATATTAGATATATAATAACCATACAATTAATACAATATAAAATATATAAATAATACAATTAAATGAATGAAAAATTCATATTCAGTACAATGTATTGTATTTTTTGATAGTGATGGATTTTGATCTATTCAATACAAAGTGATAGATACTATCCATCTATCTATCTATCTATCTATCTATCTATCTATCTATCTATCTATCTATCTATCTTATATAAAAAAATAAATAAATACAAAATAAAAGCAATATATAAATAAATAATAAATAATTAAAATAAATTCCTATTCGGTATAACGTTTATATATTTCAGTACTTGTCAGAAATTAACTTTTTTATTGTATTGTTTTGGGGGGGAATTACATTTTAATACATAATATCATAAAAATACTACATCATAACAATCATATATTTACTATATTAAACCGGCATGGTCTGGTTTAAATGAATCTAAATGGCACAGCAGTTCTCTCACTGATCAGAGTAAAGTGAGTTAGTCAGCATGGCACCATGTCCTGAGCGGCCCGGCACTGGCAGAGACGCTAAGAATGTGACAATCACCCACACAGCCATGTGATATTTCAAAGTGAATTTAAGAAAGCTTGTTAATATAATCAGTCTGCACTCACACTGCTGGCTCACACAAAACAAACACTCTAAAAACTGCTGGGTTGAAAACAACCCAATTTGGGTTATTTTGACAACCCAGCGCTGGGTCAAAAAGGGACGAACCCAGCGCTGGGTTGTTTTAACCCAACCAGTTGGGTTATCATATTTAACCCAGCCTGCTGGGTTGCCTTTTTTTATGGTTTAAAATGACTATATTGCAGGGTTTAAAAAAACAGAGCGGGTGTTTTTTTTTTATCACTGTATTTCAGAAGGAAAACTACTGTATTTAGAAAATGTTCGATATCATTTCGCATGTGCTTGATAAGGCAGCGTTTGTGAGCTCAGTACCGCTCTGCAGCCGTTACCGGAGAAACCTACCTCTCCCGCTCTTAGCGCCTCCTGCTGGCAGAAAATAAACTCGCAGAGTGCAGTCATGTGGGGAAACAATGCATTTCTACGTTAAAATTAACCCAAATTGAGCTAGGCATTAAACCTACAAATATTGTTCATTTTAAATATCACTTTTACACACAAATAATAATTACCAAAAGGAAAATATTTATTAAAAACAAGAGAAAAGTCAAAAAGTAACATATTAGAAGAAATGCAGAAAAGGATGGCATTAACAGCTACAGAGTTCATAAACAAAGCATTGAACATTTGATGAATATAACTTAAGATCAAATTGGACTTTGTTCAATTGTATATATTGTATAAAAATATACGAAAACACATACAATAAATTTACAATTAATTAGGTTTTTTTCCAACTATTCTGGCATGACAGTACACAAATAAATCACATTAACTTTGATATTATAACATTTAACAGACGCGTGTGTGTGTGTGTGAAAGAATGTGAGCAGGTGTATGAATGACAGAGTGTAAACTTTTCTACTAAACAACACAGCAAAAGCATTTAACTTTTTTTTTTTTTAACAAATTATACACTTACAGTTTGTTTCATAGTCCATGAATACAGATCATGCATCACGGTCAATTTTCATGATCTCTTTAGCATAACTGATGTAATCATGAAGAAGCCCCATCAGCACAGCATCTGACATCTTCTACATCATCCAGGGCAGCGTCCTCCTTTAAAACCACTGCAGTTTAGGGGAAAGAAGATTCTCCTCTCTGACCAGCATTCATCCAGTCACCGCCTGCTCTTCATCAGTGGCCTAAGAGAAACACATTTGAAAAAATTAAACATTTAATTAAACTCTATCCATTTTCAGGTAGAGGTGTATTCACATCCGTAAGGATAGGTAAATAATCGGTTTTAAAGTTTCAACACTTTGTGTGGTTGTTTAATGTCTCAGTCCACCACAGCGCTCCAGAATGCTATAATGGCAGCACTAGTGTGAGGACATGCGATATTGTTTGAATAAATATTGCTTTCAGAAAGCTTCTTTACTGAAACATTAAAACAGACATGACATTCACATACCTCACAATATTCACGTACATTGAGGGCTGCTCTTCAAACCGTTAGTTCACCAAATAATTAAAATGTTTATAATTTACTCTCCTCATGTTTTTCCAGACTCATACAAACTCTGCTCATTTTTTGGAAAACGTATGAATATATTTAATATTCTCTTTTTGTGTCCTCCATTGCTGGTCTGGGAGACCAGTATTTTATTTCGAACATACATGTTTGCTATCATATAATTTAAGATGTATTCATATATTAATATCAGAATTTACTTCTACAATAACTCTATATTTATGAAGCTTGAAAATACTGATTATCTAAACAATAAATGGATTAACAAATATTATGAGAAAACTAAAAATATATTAATTTATGTTGTAAAGACAGACAAAAGTCTTATAGGTGTGGAATGACTTGAGGGCAAGTAAATGATTTTTTGTGTGAACTTTACCTCTAAGAGCGAAGACCAAGAATAATGACTCTCCAAATCAGACAACTCCAAAGTTGGTTTGAGTTCTGCAATGAAAAACACAGACATCAATGCTCTTAATGAAATGAGCACGTAATCACACTGTTGTTGCATCAAAATGTGAAGTAAACCGGCAGGAGACAACAGAAAAATTTATTTTCTAAAAATAACTTACATAAAATCTCAAAGGAATGATGCTCTCCCATGTCTCTTGCTTTTAACATCTACAAAAACAAAAAACAAACATTATTTTACTCTTAGTTTAACACAACAACAACTGATAACATGAAATTATGAAGTTTACTTGCCTTAAACGATCTTTCCCTCTCTTCAGAAGAAGCTGAGAAAACCTCCTCCTCACACAAGCAGACTTGTGTGTCCTTAACTCCAGTTAGTTTGAGTTCTGCAAAGAGGGATATCAATGGTTTCAATAAAATATTAACATATACATACATACATGCATACATACATACATATATATATAAAATCACACTGTTTTTGCATCAAAATGTGAAGTTAACAGGCAGGACACAACATAAACATTAATTTTCTAAAAAAAAAAAGTAATAATAATTTAACTTACATCAGTCTCAAAAGAATGAAGTTATCTTGTCTCTGGATTTCAACATCTAAAAAAAACACACTATTTTAGTCTTAGTAAAAATAAAGATAACTTATTCTGAAGTTATTCTGAAGTTTACTCTCCTTAACCCGTCTGTCCCTCTCTTCAGAAGAACACCTCCTCCTCATCCTCACACAGGTCTGTGACTCCTCACACAAACAGCTTCTGTGTCTTTAACTCTCAGCGCGAGGACAATGAAGACACAAGCTTGACAAGTCTGAAATATTACATGTAAAACATACTTTTAACAGTTACCACTTCAACAGCCTCAAAATAATTATGCTAGTCTTTACTACACAATGCCGTTTCCTTTAGGAGACAAACATACATTCAGTTTAACCGCGAAAAAAAAAGACAAATTCACATGAGCGTAACCGTGACCATAACCGTCTGTTAACGCCTCAAAGAGAACAGATAATGTAAAATATTATGTAAATATGACAAAATACATTTACAGACGTTATATTAAAAGTACATCCTCCGTTCAGTAACGTTACATGAGGCAGTTAAGACCTCCGTGTCCGAGGCGAAAACCGCGTCCGTTTTTATATATATATAACGTTAAGCTCCTTTGTTTCCGCCTTTCATACAACCGGGTAAACAATAAAAGATAACTTTACATTTAGAATATTTAACGTTACTTACCATAGTCTTTCACTCGCTTCTCGCTTCTATCACGCTGAGAAAATGGCGGCTGCTCGCACTGGAGACGTACGATTTTGACGTGACATGCGTGCTCTCCTTCACGTCCGCGTCCTCAACCCAGACCGCTGGGTTAAAAAAGAAAGTTATTTTCAACCCAAACTTGGGTTAAAACATCCCAAAGTCCTATCCAACGGCCTCAACCCAGCAGTTGGGTTGAAAAAACAACCCAGCGTTTTTTAGAGTGAAGCTTACTGAAATGATTGCTTATGAACTTTCAGAGTTATACATTTATGATAAGATTATCAGTGAAAAATGATCTAAATGCTTTGATATTTATACAAATAACTCCACATTAGTGCACGTGGACCAATCTTTCTCCCAAATGTTTGCCTCTACTTTGATAGCAGTGTCCCTTATTCAGGGTGCACCGGGAGAATAACGAGGACTGCTACTAAAACCGTGAGAAAGGAGCGAGTGCACTGACAATGGACCACTGCAAGAAGAGATTTGAAACCAGGTCAAAGTAAATCTCAAAGTGATTAAAAAATGGCTAGAGCCAATGCTAGGGCTGCACATTCCCTCTCACAGGAAACAAGCCGAGTAAGAAGAAATTTCATTGAACTTGATATCAGAAGAGCTCTAGAAGTCTGGCGACCAGCTGCTTGGCCAACGAGAGAGGCGATTTAAAAAAGTGACGGGTTTATAGACTGCCTATCTTCTACTGTACTGATTCAATATGAGCTTATTAATGCAACATGCTTAAAAATACTTCAGTTGGATCTGCTAACTTATTATCTCCAAAATGTGGAGAAAAGATAAGGGAGAAGCACACCACCAACATCCATCATAGCCCTCACCTGGACTTTGTAGGAATCGGTGGAACTCAGTGTTTTACATATTCAGTTTTGCACTACATTAATTGCTTAATGTCTAGGGACGCAAGCAAAAATAAACTCAAGAAGCATAAAGCAGTACATGGAGAAACAAACAGCTCCATTAACCTAGAGCATTAGAGACTCTAAGAATATCTACAAACCTAATTACCAACAAGAGCGGACTTCAAGTTCAGCTGCAGGCTGATGATATCAGGTCTTTTATTCAAAATGTAATTATGGTTTGTTATAGATCTATTTTAAGGTTTAATTGACAAGATGCGAGTAGGAAAGCTTTGTCGAAGCATCAATACATTATCAAACTAAAGAACCAAGAGTCCAGGGCAAAAGAAAATCCATTCAAAACAAGTTCACAAAGGACTTTTATTATGACTCCTACCTGACTAAATAAAAACCAACTGATTTTCAAAAAGATAAAGGTGACATTTAGAAATATTCTGCTGACTTTTCACTGAAAACATGAATAACAGTATTTTATTATAATACGCCCTTCATTTGACAGCTTTAATAACTGGAAACAAATCAGGTGCATATACTCCAGTCATCAATGCAACAAACTTCTAATGAGAAAAATGAAATTTCTGTCAAGATTTGTCACCCTCATGTTGTTCCAAACTTGTAAAGCTTCTGATGTGTAAAAGGTGAATTTTTAAAGATTATGATCGTATGATCAATGATGTCAAAAATCTACTAATTCCCTGGTATTTTGATTGATTATTATTAGTGATTAGTATCATTGATATACAATTAAAGATTGTGTTAATATTTTAAACAAGACTTTATTTTAATAATTGTTTACATTTTAATTTTAGGGATTATGTTATGCATTTTTTAAATTTATATATTATTCAATATTATTTTTGTTAAGCTTCTTTTTAGTTTTAGTTGTTTTAGTATTTTAACATAAACGTTGCACTGCTGAAATAAACGTTTTTATTTTGTATTTAATTTCAGTTAATGCTTATTTTATATAATGGAAATGTTTTTTGTTACCGTTTTTTGTTATTAAAATTTTAAATAAATAATGATGGACATTTTCTCACAAAGCTAGTTTGAAAAGTGGAATAAAACACTTAAACAATATTAATGACTTTTATGGTGATTTTAGTTAATTCACTTATATTACACAGAAAAACACCCCTAGGTGGCAAGAAATCCCCTTTTTATGGAAGAAATTATGACAGAACTTTAATTTTTAGGCAAAATCTCTCTTTATGGTTTGGAAAGCATGAGAAAGCAAAATGGCTGGCAGCTTGATCTGAGACCAGAAGATGGAGGATCTTACCTGCATAGCGCAACGGGGCATCTTTATCCAAGGCTATCAGCGGAGGGTCCAGGAGAACTTTGTCGTCATTTTCCGTTACGATACCATGATACGTGGTCTCAATCCATGGCTTGTGCTTATTTACTGTTGGGGAGAAAAAACAGGAAAAAGTAGTTTATTTTTTGCTGAATAAAACCAAGCCCAGACAACAACAACCAATTATTTGGGTTTTCTGTGAGGATGCACTATGTGTCAGCACAACTGTACGCCAGCTTAAAGCCAGAGCGCAAAAATCACACACTGACTAGTGCGCAGTGGCATTTGCCGCCCCTGTTGGAGCTGAGAGCACGCCGAAGCTCAGCAGCTCATTAGTGTTGACTGAAGGCTTTGAGCTCTGAAACCGAGAGGACAGATGCACTGTGCTTTAGCTTCAGACTGCAGAAACACTGCAGCAGCGGCAGAGGTTGACGTGAAGGGCAGATTGCTCTCTTCAACGGCTGATCAGTGCCTGTACCCGAAATGTGAGTACATCAGCAATTGCTGAGCGAAAAGCATACTCCTGCAGTGCTGATCTCATTGTGTGCAGACCTGATAGCGAGGCGGCCGCGGGGAAACTAAATGAGCTCAGCAGACAGATGTCGTCAACTGCAGGGTCAATCACCAAGCTGTCAGTCTGACCGAATCAACCTTTCAAAACATAGCTAAAAAGACATAGCTCTTCAGCGAGCACTTATAAAACATTTATGGTATTGCACACTAATTGAACACTACAGCCTCCAAGTACACTATTTAGTATATGCTATGATGCAAAATATTGCTTGTTTTTCATGTCCGAGATTAGATCTACTTACTGTACGAAAGTATAGAATTTGAGTAAAATACACAAATTAAATGTATTACATAATAAAAATAGTAGTAAATGAAAATCATTAAGTATGTATATAGAATAATCTTAAATAAATAATTATTTATATTTTATATATATTTTTTTATATTAATACATCTCTTTGTTTTTGTCATATATTGTAATGTAATTTTACTGCATGCTTAAGATGACAGTTTTGTAATTTTCTATTTTGTAACTACATTTTTAGGTATACATTAAAATTAATGACATAAAATATATAACAACAAAAAGATAAAAAAGGTAAAAACATAAATATATTAAATATAAAGAATATATTTTTATATACATTTATCACATAATAAAAAAATATATATATATATATATATATATATATATATATATATATATATATAATATTTTTAATATATATATATATTATATATTATATTTTTATTATGTGATAAATGTATACATTTACTTGAATTCTGTACTTTGGTACTGCTAATATTGGTAGCTACATAATGAAAAATGTGTTTTACATCATTCATAAAGTCACTTTGAATAAAAAACACCTGCTAAATGAATAAATGTAAATGTTTGTAGTTATATGAAAATATACATTGACTGAAAAATCTCTTATGTCAGCTCATCACTCAAGCCAGACACTAAATCTATGTGCACATAAATTCTTCAACATCCTCTGTGCTAACAGTTCCCATCCCTTATACTGCTCAGAAAATTGCTGTCTGGAAATATGTGCGTGGTGTGCAGCAGCTGGAGCGAAGAAGGATGATTTATTGGCTTCTGTGCACCGGTGTCTTACGACTCGCCCCGCAGGCAGAAGCCTGATCAGTGACACTAATTGAAGGATATAACCTCCACAGCAATAACGCCATAATGCTCACCTCCGTTCATATTACACGCCAGAATCCGATTTCACACCTTCTGGAAAAATGTATGCTTGACAGAACTGTCGCTTCATTTTCGTCTTTCTTCACCCTGTTAATTTTCAGCTGTAATACATTTGAGATTCAAGAACTGACGATTGTACATGTCTACCAATGCTACAAACACATGATGCATGATTCTAACGCTGTACCCAGTACAAACAGAGCTGGGACGGAGTCTAGGACTTGGTATTGTTGGTGAAATTTTTGATCTGGCTCATAAATCGTCTTAAAGTAGGTTCACGTGACCCTAAGTGTACTGCTGCTGCTGGTGGCTGTATGTGGACAGACTGTCAGACCAGACTACCCTGAGCATAATCTGCTTTAAAATCCTGGGTTTATAAAACCTTAAGAGCTGAGGTAAGTCACATGCTTAAAGGGCAAACTGGAACATAATGCTACTAATAAAGAGAACAAGACTAGAACATAACACATTCTTTTGCCTTACACACACACACATACCAAGTAGGCCTACTGTACATTCATTTAACTAACTAGATTGAGTGTGGTTTTTGCCTATGCAAAACTTGACACCAAGATGGGACAAAACCTTTTAACCATTCAAATATTCAGAATTTAACATTCAAAATCATGTTCTTTAGAACTTTCTGTATATCAAAGAATTTCCAGACAAAGATTCTAAGCAGCATAACTGTTTTCAGCATTGATAATAATAAGAAATGTTTCTTAAGCACCAAATCAGCTTATAAAAATAATTTCTGAAGGATCATGTCACACTGACTGGAGTAATGATGCTGAAAATTCAGGAATAAACAAATAAATATGTTGCATTTTAAAATATATTACAATGGAAAACAGTTATTTTAATTTGCAATAACATTTCACAATATTACGGTTTTATTGTATTGACTTCTCTCCAAAAATTGTAAACATCTCATCAACCTCCATTTGAACATTAAAGTCATTTTGGAAAAGAAACACCAAAATATTAATTTAATATACCAAAATAAGCATTTTTTTATTATTATTTGCACTCAAAGGCCATAAACAAAAAGAGTAAAAAATATATTTTGGTCATTCTGAAATGCAGAAGCCAAAACCTGTCATCTGCCAACTACAAAGCACACTCTTAAATGTTTGGAATTTATTATATTTACATTTACATTTATGCGTTTAACAGACACTTTTATCCAAAGGGACTAACAGTGCATTCAGGCTATACATTTATTTATTTTAACCAGTATGTGCATTCCTGTATTTGAAAATGCCTTTAGCCTCACTAAGTAATAGAAAGTAAATCAAAGCAGCAACAAGGGATCTTTGTATCAGAGTGGTCAAACACTTGAGGTTAATCTGGCTTTACAGTGACAAAGAACTGTTTGTACTCTCAAAACCTTCTGCTGTAGAACAAATAGACTGATAACACGGTTATCATCACATATTAACATACAAAGAGATACACAAAAACCTGTTTACAAACAGAAAACAAAGTGTAAATTATAGGGACGACCTATGAGTCTTTTTTCTGAAGTGTTTTGGTACATCTCAATAAGGGTCCTTGAGACCTCTTGGAGTGCGTTCAGCCATGGCATTGATCCCAGCAAGAGAAAACCACTAAACACATCAGCAAAACACCTGCTAAACACTGCTCTCTCTCCCACACACACACTGATATAACATATGGCACACACATCACTCCTTCTCTTACTAAAAACACATTTACCAATCAAACGGCAATTATTTTCTTCTTTAAACTTCATTGAAGCCCTTAATGAACCATTAAAAACAGTTTATGTTTGAAAAGCCCACACTGATGTCTGGTGTGCATCATTATAAACTAAACAAGTGGGGATTCAAAGAGGAAGGGCTGCTTACCAGACTGGCTGAGAATGAATATGATTACTGAAGGAGCTCTGATGTGGGTGATATCATTTCTGAGCGCCCTGCAGCTCTGGCACAAGGCGAGCGTTTGGGACGGCAGGCAGCCAGTTGGCTGTTTTTACATGCATTTTGCATAGAAGCACTTTAGATCCTTGCACATCAGCAACACAATTCAACTGTTGCGACAAAAGTAACGGATAGAACTGTTTGATAAATGGGCTAATATGATGACAACACACCAAACATACGATTTCATAATGTCAGCAGTCAAATAGGGTAGTGTCGAGAAAATTGGATAAAGGCTACAGGTTGCTATATGGAAACAATGTTATGTAACTGGTGCATTAGAGCAATAAACACTTGGGCACAGTGTGGAGTAAATATGTACTCTGAGATCACCGTTCAATCCATTTTCATTCAGAATGATTCATCAACCGCACGCTAAAAGGGTAGTAAAATGTTTATTTGCAGTCTACAGCATTTATCTGAATTTTTTTTGAAAGCCGAAGCAGACTGGAACAGAAAAGTAAGAATAGAATAGAATAGTATTATTATATTTTTCGAAGTAATGAAAGCTAATTTTTTATTGTTAAAGTAAATAATAATATAAGTATTTACAAGTAAATGGGGTCAAAAGAATATTATACTCTCAACATGTTTAACATTCATAAATATAATATAAAATTATATAAAATAATAGAACAGAATAGAATAGTTATATTTGTCAGAGTGGTTAAAGTTCCTTTTTGGATGTTAATGTTAATATTATTATTACACACCCTGCTTATTAATATTATAATTATTATTGTTATTATTTAAATAATAATAATAGTAATAAATGGTGTTGAAAGAACATATGATTCTTACTATTATATTTAACATTAATAATATAATAATATAATGAATAATATAATATAAAAAATAGGGCTGGTAAGCGATTACAATTTTTCATATAATTAATTACACAATGTGGTGATTAATTAATCGAGAAATTACTCCCAAAGGATAATTTAAAGTCATTGTTGTGTAAAGCAAAAAACAGGCATTAAAAGAGTATGTTCAGCAAGAAATATTTTGGAAATACTCTTTTGGACCATGTGAGTAAATGATGACAGAATTGTCATTTTTGGTTGGGTGAACTATAACTTTAATAATTTATTTTCTTAATTTTATTATAATTACTATGAAAATTATTTCTTTAAAGAAATTATACTCTATGTAATAAACTAAAACTGCCAGTAGGTGGTGGTAAATGTCTTAATGATTAAGTCATCGAGTCATTTATTCATTTATTTGATTCGTTCCAATGGCTGATTCATTCAGAAGTGAAGTGAAGGGTTCTTTATAGGGCTGGATGATTAATCGAAAAATAATCAAAACCGAAATTTATAACCTCTAACCGACGTAATTTTCCCATGTCGGTTATTTCGTTTTTTTAATCACTTCCCCCTTAAAAGCATACTACATACTGATGTCGCGTGAGCGGTGAGCCTTGCGTCTTCACTAAACTTTGTCAGTTGTATTTGTTTTATGGTTTGGACATTCAAGCGATTAGATGAACGGATGTGTATTCTTATATCGAGCTACCATGTTTGCGCAGCTCCATTGTGGTACGAACACTCATATAAACAGTAGCTATGAAGATCGCGTACACAGAGGAACGCAAAAACTATTTGTCAGCGCTGTCCTGTGATTTAGCACTAAAGTAGCTTAGAATCTCAAAACTTATAGCATGTTTGTGTGTAGCGCAAATGAAGCACAAGCGCGTGCATAGAGAGCAGCAGTCGGCGGTCGTGCTGCGGGTTCCCTGTTTGTGTCCGTTCTCGGACTGTTCTGTGTATTTTAACTGTAGAAAAGGTTGCTCCGAGTCGAAACTACGATACAGAAAACTACATCAGTATATCATCATAAACGCAGCCGTTTGTCTTACATGAACGTAAACGAATGAGAAAGAAAACACACATGTACAGTATTTTTGCTTAAAGAGACAACAGTCTAATAAACGTCTGTCATTAATGTTAATCGAACAAAAGAAAATCATTCACTGATCTTGACTGAATATATCAAATAACTTTACTTGATTAATCTCTATTTTATTTATAAAAAGAAAACTATGCAGTGTTTTTAAACTTTTAATTACAGTTTCTGTCCCCTGAAATTTAGTTTAGTTGTATTTATTTATGATATTGCTAATTGATTTGTTTGTTCCTTTCTTATTACTAACCTATCTTATTACTTGTCTTTAACATTTTAATATTTGAAATTTATATTAATCTAGTTGTTTTTGCTGTAGTATTTTTTTTTGTTTTATCACAGGCAAAATTCCTCTTGCAGTGTTTTGTAGGCTGCTTATTTTTGCTCATGTTATTCAGCTGCAACAGAATGCTTTTTAAAAATGTTTGACATCTAAATGTTTGACTTAATTTTTTTTATATTGGATTTTTTATCTTATTGGAATCGAAACTAGGAATCGATAAGAATCGGAATCGATAACATTCAAACAATACCCAACCCTAGTGAGAAATGTTACTAACATAGATAAAATAACTGCTGATAGTCAATCATATTTACAGTACAAACCTTGTCAGTGAACTATGAGGGCAAAAAAAAAGAAACGCAACAAAATAATCGTTCATTAATCGTAATCGAGGTAAAATGTTCTATTAATCGAGGTTTTGATTTAAGGCCATCATCGTCCAACACTAGTTCTTTATGAATGGTTCATTGAATCATTAGGCTTGTTCAACTTGAAGCAGGTCATCATCATCAGACCGATCGGTGTGTGACATCTGATGTTGATGTCAGCTGATGTCATACACCGATTGGTCTGTGCAGCACCACTTCAAAGCCAACATGACCATAACCAGTGGTTCAACACGCCAAATGGTTCACTAAATTAATTCAAAACATGGATTAAGAAATGAAATGATGCTGTGGGTTGCTCAGAGATGAACAGTTCTGATTTGTCTTTATCTTCTGGTTGGCAAAATTGAGCAGAACAGACAACATTGTCTAAAATAACACAATATTAACTTCTTAATGAACTGTTGTATAAGATGAGTATCACATTTGCACTTGTGTGATATTGCACTTAGCCTACAGCTCGTGTGATATTCCTTAACTATGTGATGTAATATGAGACACAATCTCAAACAGGCGTTTGCTCTGTATCTTGAATTTTAGGGACATTTTCTAGGCTCCATCACTCAGTAAGATGTAGCTTTGCCTCATATTAGTCATCAATCGACTGCGTGAAATGGCAGATGATCCACACAGGACTGGGACAAGAGTGTTGTTTTTCTCCATAATTAATTAATCTAATTAACGCATTAAATTTCCAGCCCTAATAAAAAAAAAACATTTGTTTATATTAAATATTTATATTAATAAAAGTTATTTTTGTCAGTTGAATCAGTTGTTTTAAAATTCCATTGGGTGACATCAGAATTCTAGCACATAAATTACACCCTATACCTTCACCAATCTACAGAACATGATCATTAGAGCAAGAACACCTAGTCTTAACAATTGCAGACAATAATATTTGTATTTGACACGCACAAAACTGTTTGCCACCATCCATTTTCCAGATTATAGTCATTTGGACAATATCCGCAAATTAAGCCATTTATCCGTAATCAAATCTTTTGGATGCTAGCAGGCACAAATTAGAGTCTAATGATGCAGCAGAGTGAGGAAACACAGCTGGCCTGGAGCTGCCTCCATCCCAGCAGCACCCAAGATAAGGAGATCTTCGACGAATACTAAAGATCCTCAGACTATCCAGGTCCTGTGTGTGTGTTTTTGCATGTATGTCTAAAGAGATTAATAAACCCTGTATGTCACACTAAAGCAGAGGCATCCGGAACAGGCCAGAGGCTTTATATCCAAACACATTCCAAGCTACATATTGGAGTTGGCAACCAGAGAATCGCCTAGTCAGTCTTTTACATGCCTTATCCAGCACAGCCATCTAGTCAGATTGCATCACAGTGACCGGATAGGATGCAGACCATGTGCAGCTATTACTACGTTATCCGATCGATGACAAATATTATTACAGGTGCTTTGGTCAGACAGCATGCGCCAAGCACAGATGGGGGGTCTGGGTCAGGCACTATTGTGCTATGCCTGGAATGCAATCCTGTTAGCCATCATGTAAAGCCACTGACACCTAATCCCATAATGAGATGCTCCTGTTTCATTTACTTACAAGGTCAAAGACTTGTATGACTTTACAAAGTACTGTGGTGTGTCACATATGCTCAAGCCAAAAGTTTACAGTAAGACAGCTGTAAGAACACACCGCTGACTTACACACACACACACACACAGTAGATCACTTTAATTTCATACTTTTTTGGAAAAAGATTCACGTTGTTATTGAGACATATTTCAACATATTTGAAGATTGATTTTTTGGGGGGAAACTCCAGGTGTCATTATTGAAAAATGTAAACAAGTTTGACTTTTTTTATTATTTGATTAAAGCTTAAATCAAATTACATAAAACTGGCCAACTAATTAAAACCAATTAATTGCATTTATCAATATTTGTCAAGAAAACTCTGTATGTAACACTTTATTTTAAAGGTTCAGTTCTTGTTATTAAATCATTATACTGCAAACTGTGCCTCAAACTCCTCATTTGCTGCTTATTAATATTTAGTAGTTGTAGTTGTAATAGGTAGTTGTTAACTTGACTTTTTGAATTTTGACTATGATATTTGTTATATATTAGGTTGGATTAGGGATGTAGAATATGTGCTTTATAAGTACTAACAAACAGCCAATATGTTATTTATTGGCATGCTAATAAGCAACTAGTTAATTGTGAGAACGGGTCCCTTTTCTAAAGTGTTTACCAAAAACTCTTCAAATGTAGATATTTCAAAGACATTATCATGACTGACTGAATGTTCACATCCATATCATTGAACACAAGCCCATCAATCTTCCTTTGCAATGGCTAAAATGTAATACACATATTGTTGCAGATTTGAGAATATGACTTGTTGGGTGGTGGCACTCCAAAGGAAATTCTTCACACACACATTACTCTACAGGGCTAACAACAGTCTTCAGTAATGGCCAAACGGAAGCAATTAATTGGCCGTTGGCTCAGTAACCCATAAGAAATTGTTTCTATTGCAGTCGAGCATAAAGCAATTAAGCAACACAATTTGTTCAGCCTAATTTTAAACCATTATTTGACACAGGGTGTGTGTTTGGGGGGGGGGGGGGGTCACTGGTAAATGGGCATCTTAAATTGGGGAGCTAAATTCTTGGAGATCTGCATTAAACTGTCAGACCTCCGAAACAAAAGCAGAGTTTGAATGTGTGTTTTGATTGATGAGGTGAGGCCAAAGGTTATGGTTTCAGCCAGGCTTGTTCATCCATCTGCTTGAATCCCTCAAGATCTGTAAAGAGAGAACTGCCTGAACACTGAATATGGCAACTAGGAAACAAAACCACATTCAAGCCAAAATGAAATCCACACCACACAGTAAGAAATTTCAATTTCCAAATTGTTCCTCACTTCATGTGAAAGATCTTCACCACATACTTCTTCCTGAGTCCTTTATGCTTGCAAGATGTTTAAATGGTTTAACAAGGGGTGGCTATTTCCGGTCAACGTGGCCCAGAAACCTTTTCATGACAGTGATCACACCCATAGAGCGATCTACCGCAACCTTTGTCAATTAACACCACAGACGCCTCCGTTCCCACCTCGAGTGCGAGCGAGCTGCGAGTTATCACAGAGCACACAGCTGCTTCACAATTCAAGGTCTATCGGTGGTAGTACAAGATAACTACTGATCTACACCTCAGCAGACTTCGAAATAGATTGGCTTTCGCACTAGATGGATTTGCAGCTACTTCTGAAAGAGACTTAAAAACAGCTTTCTTTTTGAAGCATCATCTGAAATTTGCTGCCAGGGTTTGACGTCTTTGCCGAGCAGACCCCATTCCCGTGTGAATAATGCAGGACAATGGGCCATCCGAAAGTTCTCAATACAATGGCCTGCTAGGATACAAAACCACTCAACGGCGTTCTGCAACATGAATACACAAATCATGAAGGCAGAATCCTAAAATCCAAAGCAAGGCTCCAGAGTCCGGACTAAAATAAAACGAATCCTAAAATGATACATCCATAGGACCCAAACTACTTTTTAGCTGAAAAACTTGACAATTTATTAAATGATAAAATAATTGGTACCTGCTTTGACTTAAAAGGATAGTTCACCCAAAAAATACAATTCTGTCATTGATTACTCACCGTCATGTCGTTCCAAACCCATATAAATGTAATAATACATTACATTATAAATACAGCAATGACAGAACTTTCATTTTTGGGTTAACTATCCCTGAAACAAATTTCAAATTGGTGTGAAATTGACATCCACGCTTAAATGTTTGCACACAAATTATAAAATGGCACTACTAACTGTTAAAACGGGCCTCATCAGGCCGGGAATCGATAGTTCATTGAGGTTTAAGACCCTGTAGAGAAACATAAGGGAAATCTCCAGGCTCTACTGCCCAATAAATCTCTCAGTATGAAGGGTTCATAGCCAAACCAAAGCAGGGGGTCAGTGTGTACCCAAGGAAGTATCTGTTTGTCCACCGGAGCAGTCGCAACAGAACAACAAGGCGCAGGCGTTTTCAGTGAAGGTGGGGGCAGGGTGTGTGAATGGTGCTCAATCACAGCTCAGTATGGAGCGCACAATGCCCCAGTGAGAGGGAAAGTGAGCCGTAGCTGCTTGTCATATCCACAGGTAACTCCTGCTCTCTGGTTACCTGTTCCCATAGAGCCATGCTGCTGATGTGATGAGGCACAGAATAGCAGAGGGATGCATTTATCATGCTAAACAAAGAGCATAAACCCTGACAGACACTGAATGGATGGGCTCAACTGTGGACTGGGCTGACCTGAAATGGAAGCAGGTAATATTGTTATGGATTGGGCTACTGTCCAAATAGGTTTCAATAGGGCCTACATCAAGGTCTCAGTTTTAGGGCACTGAGGAATACTCTTTAAACCTTAGTAACCATATACAGCTTGGTGAGGATGTGAGATTTGTTTCAAAAACTAAAAAAAACAACAACCCCAGACCTTTGTATGGTAGTGTAATACTACAATCCAACAAATTATTAAAAGAATTTATGTATTTTTTGCACTTTAAGTTAACATCCCCACTAAGAAACCTGTCTAATTGAGGACAGATGATTCTGAAATGTACAGGCTTTCAGTTTAGACTGATGAGTTCAAACAAGTAGTCACTCAAACAACCAACCTTCTAATCGATCTTATAAATACGCTGTTTAGCACATCCCCAGTACTTAGCATAGCACAGAAAAAGATCTTCCATTACAATAATCAAACAAAATCACGCATTTTGCTCTGTATAATTTAAATGCACCATGTTGTTTTAGGAAGACCAACTATAACAGTCAAGCAGCTACCATACGAGTCAAAGAGACAGACCTAATATTCATTATAATGACCTATTCTTGACATATCACAGACTCAATTCTGCTCGCAAAGGGCCCAATGAAATTACCTCTTACTGCCCAGCTGCCACAATGACCAAGGGCTGACTGTCTAAGATCATTTTTGCCACACTGCCTGCACTAAAAAAAAAAAAAAAAAAAAAAAAAAAAAAAAAAAACAGATTAACAATGTATCATTATCTGTTATGCTTACAAAGTCCTTGGAATTCAAGATTGCTACATAAGTCAAATAATTGAGTTGCGTCTTACAGTGGGCGTATTGTGACGTGCTTATTGCGGCTCTCGCCCAAGAGACCCTTTGTTTCCCAGAGTACAAATTCCATGAATAAACAGCAAAACATATGACACTTTCAGTTCTCAGTCATTAAACAACTGCAATTCACAGGGCGAAGAATATGAAAGAGAAACTAAAATGTCCAAAAAACACCCAAGTTTCCAACAGAAAACAAAAGCATGATAATAAATTCATAAATGAATGAGCCAAAGGGTTTCAAAACACTTCAAATAAATGCAAAAAGCCTAAAAGTAATTAAGTTCTAGCAGCGTGCATCAACAACAGTCCCTGTGTGTTCCCTGCTTCACCGTGAGGAACAATGAGTCCAATACCTCCTCCCGAGAGAAAGTCTGCTCAGCTTATTTTATACAACCTCAATACTGCGTTTATTCTCTTCCCACTGTTCCCTGAATTAATGGGCCATCTAAAGCCTACACTGAAGCAGAGAGCTGCTAATAGACGTCTAGCTATCTGCAAAACCAACACATCAAAAGTGATCGAGCTCCTATGGGGAGACTCCTAAAAGAGATTATCCATCAAGCCATCTGTAAATTAAGACATTTTTGCTACAGGATTCTCTTTGCTGAAACAGGCAAAACATTTGACCGGGGGCCACTGGAGCTGAACAAGCAGCTGTTTATACAAAATCTCCTTAAATAAATCACTGTTGTAAGCTGCAGGAGAAAGTAAGATTCTCTGGTAACTTTCCAAAGATTTCTTCCTGAATCTTTATTATTACCTCAGTTAAATAAAAGAAAACGTGCAGAAGGAGTGCAAGTGTGTTTAAATAATGCCAGTCAAACTCAAAAGAGATTCTGTCAAATGGTGATAAAGTTATCCAAGGCTAAAAAAAAAACACTAAAAAAAGTGAGGCAAGGTAATAATCTGTGGAAGTGTGAAAGCATAGACTCTGTAAAAGAGAGAAAATGGAGGACTTTACTCACCTGTGAATTGTAGATAAATCACAAGAGCTACTCTAAATGGTCACACATTTTTTGGCTGTCAAGCAATCAGAATTTTCCAGTGATCAAAAGCTAGCATAATTCACAAATCCAAAGAGTACTTTAGTACAGTAATCAAAATCACAAGGTATAAATTGTTATTAGGAACTGTACAAAATGATTTCACTTTTGACTCCAACTTCAAAAAACAAACCAATTTGTAGACATTTTTGGTAAAGCAAGGTCGCGTAAAACCCAAAGAATGGTTTGCAGGTCTATTTTGAAAAAGTTATGGATGAATATGCTTATTTTTTTTAAAAGAGAAGAAAATGTCTCAGATTATTTGTTGTCGACATCAAAACCTCTGTGCCCAATCAAACTCAACGGTATTTTAATGCAGTCTCTAGTCCTTGGTATGGATAATAGAAATGCAATATTTGTCCCAATGTCTGGTAAACACTATTTGACTGTTGTTTATGAATTTGCATAGTTTTAGTATTCAGCTAATGTCATGTTAATAACTTTTCCTATTGTTGTGTCTATGAAGGTCATGTTAATACTAATGCATTCAATGTTTGATTTCAATGACTGTGGTAGTTGGGTTGGTTCATTATTTAAATGTAGAATATTTGAAAGCCACAGATCTAAACTATTAAAAAAGGTTACACAAAATGGTCACATGCACATCAAAAGTTAAGTTATAAATTAAGACTCAACCCATGAATTGCACCGAAGATCATAAAACAATTAGTTAATTCTTTTATATGTTAATGGACTCAGGCCATGCATTCCCAGCTGCCTCACATGGCAACAACATACTAACTGACAATTATTAGCACAATATTAATGAATGAAGATATCCAAGATTTGACTTTATATGGATCAAGGACCAACAAGGATGGGATGTTCAAGATAAAAAAACATTATTTCAAAAAATATTTTTTTTAATTATGTTTCAAGACCTTAGAAATGTAATTACTGTGTTCATGTTTATTTCATTTTTTTTCTGTTTCCGACAAACAAATTAACCTAATAAATAAACAAACAATGTAAATATTTGTTAAACGGCAAATTCCTTTCATAAACTCCACATATTAAGTTTTAACTTCAGAACAAATTCGCACTTGTACCCTTAAGAGTAATAAACAAGGTAACCGCAGGATATTTCTGGAAAGGCAGCGTTTCACAAGCAAATGTTTGCTACATCGAGCCGCGCGCGCATGTGTGTGTGTGTGACATTGCCGTGATGTCTGCGCGTGCACCTGCAGCGATGTCCTTCAGTCATATTTAGCTGCGTGTGAGACATTTCAAAGATGAATTTTTAAAACCAGACCACACAGTATTCCCAGAGGATTTGCGATGCGGTCTGCACATCGGTATATATACAAATAGCAAACAACTTAAAAAAAATCGACAAAAACGCCACAACCTCCCGGAGAGAATAGAGTAGAAACCAAACACACGGGTTCGATTCCCAAGCACTGGAGCGTTACTCTGTTGTACAAATAGCTGTAGGCTAAAGTCTTGGCCACGGGGTGTTGGCACAGAAAACTGTTGTGTTAAAGGATTGACACGCAAAAATAGCTGTCAAGCGAAGCGGAACCGTAAGGGAGACTGGACATTTCACAGCTGACAGGCCACGGCAATTATTTCAGGACATCTTTTCAGTATGAGACGGGAAATTAGAGCAGAGATTGATTTTGAATGAGTTTAGATGTACGGCGATAGCGCTGGACGCAACATCCTCACTTTGAGATTGAGTGATTATTTCAATTCATTGTCAAGAAACCTTGACCGAGGGAACATTAATATCCTTTAAAACATATATATATATAATATATATATATATATTACAATTATAATAATATTATCGCATGCCAAATAATATACACATTTACATATGCACATTTTCATTGTAAACAACACTAGGTCTTGAATCTTACCTTTGGCTGCCTCCACCGCGCATAATAGTCCTAAGAGCAGACCGACTGCAGAAGCGAAACGTTTCACCCCGCGGATCCGCATCCCGTCTTCAGTGTAAAAAACAGCGAAGGAATTAAAAAAATGGTATTCTGTCTCCTCTCGCCCGGTAAAATCTGATTTAGCTCGGTGTTGCAGAAATATCCAGAGGATGTATATCTGGGATTAGTGCGGTAGTTTTAAGATGGCTGCCGCCACCGCCGTTCAGCTCTCTTCTCTTTCAATCACCGTTCAGTCTCTCTCTCGCCGCTCCGCAGCTGCATCCAACGGGAGCGGTGACGGGCTGACGTCACGACTGTTATCGTGGGAGCGCGAGCCGCCCGCTTTGCCCTTTGCATAGTCCAGCTCAGAAAGAGACAGAGAGAGGGTGTGGATTGAGAAGATGCGATGTGTAAAACAGTGTGTTCTCCAACCATTTACTGCTTAATCCACCGTGATTATTATGGTTTAGTGTCAACTATCGAGTAAGCTTGTATGAGGGTGTCAGCTTTACAACCATCTTTAGCCATTTTAATATTAATACAAATAGTGTGAGTCAAGCTACTACCACAAAACATCCCAAGATTAATCAAATCAGTAATACTTGCTCATTTTTCCTTAAAGATGATGTAGCTTCCTGTTAATTGATGTAATTGATGCATCAGGGTTATCATAAATAGGCCTGAGTTGTCAAATGGGATGCTGCACTTCAGATATCATAATCTAGTTTCTTTTAGTTCCCATAAACCTGCAGTTAGGAATAGTAAATGCAGTATTACGACCTGGTTTAAGGAATAATATGCAAAATTAACACAGAGGTTGAAGCACATGACGCCTGTAAAATATTACCAATTAAATCTGCAGACAAACATGTTTTGTTTAAAACATTTTGTATTTTGGAATCAGCATGCTAACACCTGGGGATGACAAAAAATGACAACGTCTACTTGACCCAAAGGAGTAAAATGATTTATTCACCCTCATCCTGACTTATAGTGATGTTGTGATAAAAGAAAGCTAGATAATATGATTGTCAGTATTGTATAATACTGTTTGTTGAATGTGCCATTCAGAAGACATAGAAGAACAGAGCATGATAAAATATAATGTTTAAAGCTGATTTTTAAAGGCTGAATTTCATCCAGTTTGTTGTAATCTTTGCTGCAAGTCATGGCTAAATCTCACATCTGTGGGCTAAGGTACAGCATGTCTTTATTTTATTTTATTTTATTCAGCTAATTTCTGTATAAAAATGAGCAATGCGTTCAATTTTGTTGCATTTTGAAGATGTTTTCAGCAGCAGCGTATGATTAGATGTTATGAGCTGCTTTTTGATTTATTCTGAAGGACATTTCAAAAGAACATTGAATCTCTGCACACACCGAAAATCATAGGGTGGAAAAGTAAAGGCGGAGGGTGGGGGATGGAGAAGTCGGTTCTGGAGATGCATTTTCTCAAATGAGAGGCGAAAGCTTAGAAATCTTTGAGGTAGTTATGACTATTGACATTTCCTTTCAGAATCTGCTGGCTGTGTCAATTACGTCTCTGGACAGCCAATGATTTTAATATTTTATAACTAACAACCTTCTTCTTATTATTTTTATGATATTATGTTTACTGTGGCTGTATAAATAGCAGTGGCCCACCAGTCCCCTACTGATATTTTATTTATGTATGAGCATTTCAGGATATACCCAGCATCCCCCATTTCATACTGACAGTTGTAACCTAAATGATTTCATTTCTAAATTAAACTTAAAAATGTTCTTAATTTTGCTCTTCATTCTCAAATATGTATGCTTTCCTGCATTCAACACATTCTAAACAGAATCAAGTATAAGATCATTTCATGTTTATCAATGCAAAACAAGACAGGGAATAAAGGGCACAGGGCTTGACAGCTCATACTTCCTGAAACACATTCTGATGAAGGCGCCGAAATTGATGTCTTTCATTTCTCATCTCTCTCTGCCATTTCATGAGTGAGTCATCACACACGAGAGTACAAGGAATAACAGCACTTCTCAAGCAACATCTCAAGACATCAAAAAACATCAAAGATACCATTGTCTGACTGAAATCGTTCAATTCTCCCTACTTGATTCCGCATCCCCGTCTCAAAGCCAGAGAGAATTTGAGGTTTCTACCTCCTCGTGTTAAGCCTTCCCTTCAGAGGCAATGGGATTTAGGACTTGAGTTTATCACTTCAGAAGAGTGATGATATGCCACTGTTCTTCTTTTATACTAAGCTTCGGCCACTATCTTTTTTCCCCTGTTTCCAATAGTAACAGACTGCAGGCAGTCATGGTGATCTGAGCTCTTTTGTGATGGAGGACGTTTGGAAAAAAACATGTTTTTTTTAGGTAAGTGTGTATTAGATAGAGTGCAGGAATGTGCAATTTTATGTTAACACAATAATGGATGCATTAACTGATTTAAAGTGAGTAGAACATATAGTTGTCTTATTTGATCTTTTATCAGTCTTGCTCTGGTGAGAAAAATAAACTGAGCATTGCTATCAGTTGACCTTTTTTTAAGAAGGATAACTAACAGCACGATATCCAGCCCTTCAGTATTTTTTCTCAAATACACCAGGTAAAAAAACCCATGAGGACCTGTGGAGAAAACCTGATGTCTTCTTACTGTACCTCTCAAATTTAATGCTACTTGTCATCTCCTTGGTTTGACAATGACAGGATTTCAGTCCTTGTATGTCCAGACAGTTCCTCACTCCCTCAATCTCTTTCAACCACAATTTCTGGCTCCAGTGCATGAAAAGCCTGGCGAATGTCCTGCAACACAATCTAACCTCCAAGCCATTTTTGCTACAGTATAAGCCTTTATATCACCACAGTTGCAAGCCTAACTTTGTATGATTCATCACACATTTTTCTACAGATAATGTTTTTGTCCTTACAATCTTTTATTAAATGCGCACTGAAAATACTTTCCTATACAACTGACATCATAAATCTCTCTTATTTTGTACCCCTCCCCTCCAACCAGCTGACTCTTTCTGACATGTAACAATAAAATCAAGTCCTGTCTCAGTGAATATCCTGTTTCACATATGAATAGTAATTCATGTTGACTTATGAAATATGAACATAATAATGACTACATGTGGTTTATGGGTAAATCGCCAAAACTCTTTTTTTAAATTCACACTATTACTGTTTACATTAGCAGCCGTTATTATGAAAGTTCATTAGGATTCATTGGAAATAGTTGTTTCCTCTCTTTGGACACAGTAGGGAAACTTTGGCTCTGAATGCGTTGTTAGTTTTGTCGGTGCATTCTCATCTTCTGTGCTGTTTCCTAATTCTCCTTTGTGCAGTAATTCTGTTTGGATTATAATAGAGGCCCAATTTTCCTCTCTAACTCTTTGTAAGCCATAGACTTTCTTTGTTTTGGAAATCCAGTGTGAGAATTTGTTTGTTCTTGAATCTGCCCTGATTCTGAATCCACAAAAGAGGAGAAGCACTCAGTTGTGGGTGTCGTTAAAACTAGCTTTGAGACATGAAAACAGATAACAGTTCCCCCTGCAGAAAGCGTTCGTAGATAGGCTTTCAGCTCTCTGGCTCTTGTGTGTGATCCTGTGAGAGGCGCGAACAAAAGAGAGGGGAAGAACCGGAGTGAGGCATCTCAGATGACACATTAAAAAAGATTGATGCACTGGTTCAGTCATATAATGGGGGCAGACAACTTTTCACACTGCTAAACTCTAACAATAACCTCCTGATTCCATTGTATATTTTAGCTGCAGTGTGACATTTTGTTCTTTTTTTTATTCTATAGTTACACTAACAGTATGATTCTTTAATCCAATGGGAATGTATTATAATTTGTGTTAAGATGTTGGTGCTTAAAATGAGTGTGGATGATCATCCTATTAGCTTTGCCACTAGTTTATTTCATGCATATTGAATGGGTATTCAAAGCATTAATATTATGATTTGTTAATTCCAATCTTCACAACGAAAGCAAATCAGCTGGCTGTACTACTGCTCAAGGTATTTTCCCTTTTAAACCCATGTCTCCTTAAAGAAACAGATCATTCAAAAGTTAAACTTCTGTCACTAATAGCAATGTCCTAGAACTTGTCATTGAATTAGTTGAGGTAGTTCATTATACTGGTCTAAATTATTCGTTCACAGTCCGAAATTGAGGTTTATTGGATCAATCCAAAGCATAGAGTTGATCAAGTTGATCCCTCACTCAATGATTAAAAGAAGTCAGTGACTCAGTGATTCGTTTGCATCACACACGTGGTACTCTCATGAAAGTGCGTCGAAGACTGACACGGAAGAGAAGAAATTGATGAATAAAGTTGTTTTTGTTTTCTTTGGGCACAAAAAGTATTCTCGTAGCTTCATAACATTACGTTATACAAATGATGTCCTTGCTAAATTTCTTGGCCCTAAACAGAATTGACATTTTTGGGGTGAACTATCACTTTAAGAGAGAGCATTATGATGTATCTTCTTTTTCAGGAAGCTTCCCTGACATTGAGAAAGGAGACAACAGAGATTAATTGATTGATGATTTATACTCTCATGCTCAAATGATAAGCCTGTATAGATACTTTAGATTAGCATTTCAAAGGTTATGTTGCAGCTGAAGAGATCTTGCACAAACATGTCACACAGTCGCAAAGTGTGTGAAACAGAGCTGTCAGAAGCCTGTCACTTATTGAGATTTGCTCTTCTGAGGTGTTGCTGCTCTGCTGTGGAGAACATTTTCATCTGTTGCCTGGCAGAGGTGTCCTCAGAGACGAGACTGAACGCGTCAGAGTCAAACAGAACTGAAGGCAGGAGCTGTATTCTTTAAAACCACAAGCTCTTTTTAGGACGAAGCTCGGTGTCTGGTGCTTAAATCTGGAAGGAAAAAAATATCGCTTCCCCTGGAGAAAAGACTAACTGGAATATGACCCACATTAGACCTGCCCTAATATCTTGTAATGTGCTCTGACTTGTTTATTATGTGAAGATCATCTACCACAGACAGTCTCACATAATATGATAAGACTCAGTCTATTCAACCAGTATGGTGTGGTGAGCTTCAAATCTCTGAGCTCTCTATTAAACATACCCGTATTTTACATTATCATCATAACATTTTGAGTGAAAACTTAAAGGGATAGTTCACTCAAAACATGAAAATTCTGTTATTACTTAGCCACATGTTGTATCAAACCTGTAAGACTTTCATTCATCCTCGGAACACAAATTAAGATATTTTTGATGAAATCCAAGAGCTCTCTGACCCTCCACAGACAGCAAGGGTACCATGATCAAGGCACGGAAACTTGGTAAGGACATCATTAAAATAGTTGATGTGACATCAGTGGTTCAAATGTAGTTTTACGAAGCTACAAGAATATTTTTTTGCGTGCAAAGAAAACCAAAATAATGATTTTATTTAACAATTCGTCCATTTTAGAGAGTATGACGATGCATTCGCTTTCCTCTGCATTATTTAGGTTTTCATTGAGCACAAAAAGTATTGTTGAAGCTTCGTAAAATTACGGTTGAATCATGATGTCACATAGATTTTTTTTAATGATTACCTTACAACATTTCTGTGCTTTTACCGTGGTATCATTGCTGTCTATGGGAGGGTCAGAGAGCTCTCGGATTTCATCAAAAATATTTTAATTTGTGTTCTGAAGATGAAGGAAGGTCTTACAGGTTTGGAATGACATGTGGGTGAGTAATTAATGAATGCTCATTTTGGGGCGAACTATCCCTAACATGAATTTCTAGCAGATTTGTTTTGAAATCTGAATGCTCCATATGGATGTAATTTAAGATTGTGAACTGAGAACCTTTAAAAATACTTAATGATTTCAGGATGTTTCATTCCTTTAACGGTTCTCGCAATTGAATTTTTAGCATGTGCAAACAGAACACAGCACTGAAATACTGCAATTTGGTGTGACACACCAACACAGCATGACCAACAAAGTTAAGATTCTCGAAAGACTGAGATTGTGGTCAAATTTTCTTACGCAGAATCTAGGCAATAAGTATTTACGCAATCGTGAATCTGTGAAGTCCGATTTTCAAACGAAGGACTCTTATGAGACAGTTATTTTTCGCAAATCGAAATCAATTAAGTCTGATTTGCAAACTAATGGCTCTTTTGATCCAGTTCTTTTTAAGTTATAGAACTAAAAATTACTGTAAACAATTAGAGGAATTAAAATCTGAACCTGAATAGTCAAATTCCTTATAGTTCCCATCACTAATTTTATTAGTTTTGTGCATACTGTAATTGGGAAGTTGCCTTTATGGGAAGCATTTAATGAGTGCAGTCTGCTTATGAAGAGGACTGACGGTTGAGTTTAACAGACAGTGATCTCTGACCCCCACAAAAGCGATAGGTTGACATGCTGTATCATGGCCTTGAAGTAAAAGCCCCTTCACGCCCTTCTGCCTCACAACACAAGAGTGATCAGGGGCATACTCACACACACACAAACCCCATCACTCACCTGCAGACAACTGTCCCGAGAGACATTGAGGTTAAGGCCCTTAACGGCTTACAGTCCATTACTGCAACTGCAGCTCTGCAAGGGTCACGGCAACTCTGGAATGAAACCTGCACTAACCAGAAACACTCTGAATGGTATCAGAACTACTCAGAACTACACACTTACAGACTTAAACTCTAAGTGGATTTTTAATGCAACTTTCAAAAAAATCTAAATGTTGATAATTGAGTTTAAGCAATTGTTGAGTTGAACCTAGGTCCCTAGCAAGCTGAATAAAAACTGTACAAATGATCAGGATTTCCTCTGTTATAAAACTTTATATGAAATATATGAGAAACCCTGCTGCCCAGACACAGGAAGCTGTGGATATACACCTCTGTCATACTTGGGGGTGGATGGATTTGTTACAGTTTCCTGTGGAAGCAATATGGGGCTTCTCCCCTGACGCCAAGGAGATGGTAATATGACTGAAGTAAGATTTATCCAGAGTTTTATCAGTGAAGATGGTCAAGATATAATGAGGTGAGACACTCAGCTTCTAGATATATCAGCTGCGAGTCTAAACACACTCACACTGAAAGATTTGGCTCCGTTAAAAAGCTCCAGTGATGCAGAAGACTGGTTTCTTCTTCAAAGGCTTTCATGAAGAGTCTGGTGAAAACATGCTGCTTTGAAGAGGACGACTACAATGAATATCACTATAACTTGGGCGGAGAGCAGAAAATAGAGAGTTTGAGAAAGTGAACGCACTGAGGAGACGCAAACCAAAAAGAAAAGGTTAGAAAATAAACAAATTCAAACTGTACAAAAACAATACACAACCGTTCAGAAGTTTGGGGTTGGTAAGATCTTTTAATGTTTTTGAAAGAAGTCTCTTTAGCTCACCAAGACTGCATTTATTTGATCAAAAAAACGTTAAAACTGTAATACTGTGAAATACTACTACAATTTAATTCTATTAAAATGTGTTTATTTCTGTCATGGTTAAGCTGACTTTTCAGCAGTCAATACTCATTATAATATGCTGACACATTTTTGTGGATACCATGATACAGTTTTTCAGGATTCTTTAATGAAAGTTCAAAGGAACAGCATTTATTTGCAACAGGCATATTTTGTAACACTATAAATGTCTTTAATATCACTTTTGATCAAATTAATGCATCCTTGCTGAATAAAAGTATACATTTATTATTATTATTTAAAGTACTGACCTCAAACCTTTGAACTGTAGTGTATATGAAATCTCTTCAGTGCTTCTTCAGTTTTTCAGAAATCCACTGCTATTCAGATTTTTTTTTAAAAAGCAGTAATGAATCTCATTTTGTGTTTTAGAAGAGAACTGTTTCAGCCGTGCCAAGTCTGAAATCTAGTCAGACATCAAGAGGTTCTTATCAAACTCTTCCAGGACCAAAAGATCTGAGCATCACTGAGCAATACACTTTTCCTCTGTAAGAGAATAAGGAACAAATCACAATATCTGCAGAGATTATATAAGATTTAATTGTTTGTTTATTTGATTACTAGATTATTAAATCTTACCTTCTGTCATTTAGTATATAGCAATTTACGCTGAATAATGTGGCAGAGCAAATAAGATCATTGCGTTCCACGTGTCTAAATCCACACATGCCTAATAAACCTCATCTTATCTGAGACCCCATGCATGCAGCAAGAAACCACACACACACACACACACAAACACACAATGAGCTCCTCATATAGCTCACATATAGCAGTTCAGCCACTCTGTGTGACCTTTCAATTATTGATCCTCTCCAGCACCCTTAGCTCTTCTCTCCCACAGCCGCATATTAAATTCCTGGCTCTCGTATACCTGCAGCATCAGCAGAATAAAGGAGGGTGATTCATCTGAGGCTGTCAGCACAGCGTGCTCTGAGAGAAGATTTCCCTGAAAAACAGAGAAACATTAGCTCACACTGAAGAGCAACAGAGATGTGCACATATGTCATAGTCATTCTCTCTTAATCATATCCAGACAGCTCAAACTACTTCCTGCGCTACATCAGCTTGCATATTGCAGGTGTTGATTTTTATCAAAACTAACACATTTCATTTTTTTTTCACATGGAGGCAGCATTAAAACATTTTATAGTGTCTTCATAATTTATTTTTTTTACCACTTTAAAAATGCTTTCTATGAGACAGATTTAATTGTTTTATTCTAGTTCCAGACCCAGACATTACATTTTAAATATATGACATCCATTAGAATATAAATTTCTGCATTTTTAAAAACTATGATAATGTAAGCAGAGTGACATAAACAAATTATCGCTAACTAATAATAAAATCATAAAAATATATATTTCTTAAAATGAAATGAACATTAGCAGAAATTAAAGAAATTTCCGATTATGTAAATATGAGACAGGTTAAATATTACTACTGAGTGAATGATAAAAATAAATAAATTGTGATTTGGTCTAATAATGCGAAAGGCTGAAAATATATTTTTATAATTTGTGTATTTAGGTGTTAAAATATGGAATTAGCATTTTCGAGAGAAAAGTTTCAACAATTTTATTCCAAAATGTTTAAAATGTTAACATGGAATTCATAATGACAGTGGCATTGGAAATGTGAATGATGCTTACGAAAAATGACAAAAATAATTTCATTAGTCAAACCAGATTCTTAATTATTATAAAACTGCACAAAAGGCTTCTTTATATCATATTATAATCTGTATAAACACTATACATAAAATGACCTAATCTGCAGATTAATACAGCCTTCTAATGTTGACATCACTGAGTTCTGATGTCACTCCCACACCCACAGGAAATTATTACTGCACTTCCTATCTGGATCTTCCAATAAATAGTCCCCTCCATTAAAGAGGTCATCATTTCCAATTCCCTTAGATCCACATACGGACAGTCCTGTCCAGAATAGCCCAGTCTCGAAAAGTCTCCAGTTGCACTCTTGAACCGAAGTATTTTGGGAATCTGTATCTGTAGGATAAGACAGAGTGAGAGCAGCTGCTGGTTGATTTTAAGTTTAGTGTCTGTGGATCTGGGTACTATGAAAACGATCCACAATCCAGAGGTGGTGCACAGTACTGAAATAGAGTAGAATAACATAGCATAACATACCAGGTTCAAAATTATCCCAGAGTTATTCACTAGCAGGTGTCAGACTACATGGAAAACAGTTGATTAACTGTGTGAACTATGTGATTACATCTTTTGAAACGTAGATTTCAATTAAAGGGATAGTTCACCCACATATTTTTCTTTCTTTGGAATTTATAACATTTAAAATCTTAATTGTTCACAAAGAAATGTGCAAAAAATTGGTCAATAGATTACATTTTTATTTTATGACAATGTTTAACATTTAATACACCACTTTTCAAATGTTTGTGGGTCAGTAAATGTATGCTGAAATTAGTAAGTAGCCTAAATCTGATTTAGGCTACTTACTAAATCAATTACTAAAATACTTTCACTCAGTAAAGGCACATTAATACTGATCAGAAGTGATAGTATACCATTACGAAATGTTTCTTATAAAAGGATTTTCAATAAATGCATGTAAGAATCCTGGATTATAAAATGTATCAATGTTTCCAAAAATATTAAGCATCCTAAATGATACAGATATTAATAAGAAGTTGTTTCTTGAGCATCAAATCAGCATATTAAAATGATTTCTGAAGGATCATGTGACATGAAGCCTGGAGTATTGGCTTATTTCAAACAGTGTTTAATAACCTTATTCAAAGAACAAGATTTATATAAGGTTTATATCATAATGGAAAAAAGCCCCATCATCATGAGCATTTTTGGCACAACTATAAAAAAAGAAAAACGACATAGCCAGGAAGGACACAAATAACCACCGCTGAGATGCTGTACCTATTTACTTCTAAGCAACAGTGAAGTGCACACTGGGACATATTAAAAACATAATGAACCAACCAAAACCCGAAGGAAATACAGTAAAAATACAAATAAATCTGGTTGCTTCACTTCTTCAACACAAATTCTCTGAACTTTGACTCATAAAGTTATAGGCTAAGAAAACACACCACTAATGGTCGGCAGGCAGAGCTGCACTCTTATTTACCCAAGAGAGGGCACACGTGACTGGATCAATTATTTACCCATCTCTTCCAGCTCCTGATTCAACAGACACGCCACGAGGATTCAAAGAGAATGTGTTCAGCTTAGGCCAAAAACCTTTATGGCACAGGAATGCAACAAGAACGCGATTTGGAGGAAGCTGTCAGATTGAGTTCAGTGCCCGGCAGGAGATCATCAGCCAAGAGTCAAAAGAACAGCAGGTTCCTCAGCGCTGGCTGCCTGTGGAGTGATGGATGCTTTGCCAGGCTATGCTGAGTCTGCTGAGTCACCTCATGCCCACCCTGCCCTCACCAGAACCACACTAGAGACCTAATTAACTGTCTCGCACAACAGCATCAGCTGATCTAGGGCCAGGTCTACCTCTTAGACAAATGTGATGTATACCAGATTGAGAACAGAGTGGCTGATTCTAGTTCAGTCGACTGAAATCCATGTTGCAATCAATCTTTGAGAGGCAGGCAGACGCGTTCTTGAATTCCAGCATTTTTATTTGTTAGTCTGTGTACAAATGCGTGAGCGATTTTTAAGATGCTATGAAATTTAGTTGAAGGTAGAAATACACATTTTGACAATCCGACAGAATATAGTGTTTGCACTAAATCAGGGGTTCCCAAACCCGGTGTCCTGCAGAGTTTAGATCCAACCCCAATTAGACACACCTGAACCAGCTAATCAAGCTCTTACTTGGCATACTAGAAACCTCCATGAGGTGTGTTGGGGCAGGTTGGAGCTAAACTCTGCAGGACATCGGAGTTTGGGCACCACGGCACTAAATCAAAAAGAAACTCCAGCACTATCGACATATTCTGAAATAAAGAGCTCACTGTCTGTGCCTCAGTGTGATTAGCTGCTGCCAGCAGTGTTTAAAATCTGCCGAATGAAGTACAATGAAAAACTCTGGTGCAGAAACAATTTTCACTACAGTAAATTTGCTAATTTTTTTATTATAATTAAAATTGCGGACCCACTATAAGTGTCCTTAACTACTATGTACTTACATTTTAATTAATAATTTAGTACAATGTACTCATTGTGTACATACATGTTTTTACATTGTACTTATATTTTTTTTAAAAACTACATGTAATTATATCTGTATTTAATTTCTGTGATTACATTTATAATTACACTGTTGACCCAGACTTTACACCTTAACCCTTAAACTTAACCATACCTCCAACCCTCTCCCTAACCTTACCCCATCCCACCTCAATAGCAGCAAAAGTGTTTTACAATACAATATGAACACATTAAGTACATTGTACTTATTTTTTATGTAAGTACATAGTAGTTAAGGCCACCTAATATAAAGTGGGACCAAAATTACTAGCAAACTACACAAATAATTACAAAGAAACAGCATTTACATTTAACATTTAAACTGTAACATGCGTTACTTGCTGTTTCTTTGTAATTATTTGTGAAGTTTTTGTATCTTTAAGTATTTGACATTTACATTTAATCTTTTATGACAATTATATAGCACAATTAATTAAAAACTTTGTTGACCAATGAGCTTTCCAGCAAGCCATTAACTTGCTGAAAACAGAAAATCACAAAAGTTATAAAATCCTACAAATATCCAATCAGTCACTGGCATTGAAGAATAAAAAAGTTTTAGTATTTTATGCAAATATTATTTTCTTGTAAAGTGCACTCCTATAATCTTTATATGTCTAATAATCTTTCTGTAAAAATACATTTATTTGTTTTTATATTTTGAAAATAATACACCTTACTCAATTAAACCTGGTATATTTAATAAAGTGATAGAAATTATTTTAGCAAAGTAAATATTACTTTCCATCATGGATTCAATTCAGTTTTATTTTGTATTCACCTCTTGTCTAATATGAATAAACAAACACAAAACGTGTGTATTATAATAAACATAAATGTAGTATTAGCCTACAATAAATAATGTTCATTTCTGCTAGACTGCCACATAAACTGCCTTTTCAACATTTTGTCTTCTTGCAAGGATTACGATTTTTAAATGCTGATGTGGTTGTCATGTCTGAGCATTAACATCCTTAAAAAAAAGTATTTTAGTCATCTTGACAGACACTGATGGCATAACACGATCTTCTTATGTGCCTGAAGCTCCACATGTTCAAGGCTATATAGAGATAGCCTAGTAACGCAAACACTGGATCTTAAAATAGCAGTAAATATGTGTGATCTAACATACAGATATCAGCCCATATTAATGAGCATATCTAATGCCATCCTGCTCCGTCAACACACAACTGATCGTGCAGGAGTGTGTCTCTGTGGAGTTCCTGAAACAAAAAATCAGGTTAATAATAGACTCAAACCTTTAGCTGCTGCCTGACCGCTACATAATTAGAATGCAATGTGCTGTATCTATGGCAATGGCAGAGACAAGCTAAATGAGATGTTACTGGCCCTGACAATATCAACACATTCTTTTCAATTAGTGCTCACATAAGCGATATAACTGATACTGGTGAAAAGATTTCAAAGGAAGCTTTGTTTTATATGGCCAATAACCTCAAATATATACCTCATATCCACTGTTTTTCCTATTTTTCAATGCTATGCTTATTTTCCCACACACTTTTCAAACCTCCGGTCAAGGTGGGAGGACATCCTGATTGAAAAAGCAGACAGGAGAAGGCCAGAGGTGGACAGGACTCATTATGAAAACACCACGGATGTTAGACGCCATCCTGAATTCTTCACATTAATGCTTGTAATATAGTCTGTATATAAATAGGAATGTGCATCAGCTCATATGCATCGCTTCTGTGACAACTTCTAAAACGGTCACTGTCAAAAAAATTATTGGAAAGCTGGAAAAGCATGTCTTTACATAATGTGCACATACCTGCTGAATGATAAATTAACTACATAATTTAACTAATTAAATATAATAAAATATATATTGACATATAAATTAAATTATATAAATGTAAAAAATATATATATTCCAAAAATATTCCTGAAATTCCCCTTAGATTTCATGATATTTTACTATTTCAGGCAAAAAAACTAAACAAAACAAAAAAATGTTAAAAGGGTAAAGAAAAACAAAATATCATAGATATCACCATACTTCCCCAGTTCGATTAAAAAAATTATATTACAAGTTTTCTGAAATGTTAAGCAAATAAGAGGCATTGTCTAATTAAATATGTACTGATTTGCATGAATTTCCAAAACAGAAATCTGAACAACTAAAGTCAAGTTATCCTTTTAATTATTGAAGAAAAGAACTTATGCAACAGATGGTCAGACTAATGTGCTCCTTGTGATCCGGCACAAATGAATGCAGACCTCTCTGGTTGAGTGAGACGAGACACACACAGGATTAATCAGAATTCTGGCTACTCATTTAAACAGAGAGCAGTTTGAGGACAGGAGACTAGGAGTGAAAAAAAAAAAAAACAGTGGCTCTCCACCCACATATGACTCATTAATATCAGCCAAATCCATAAAGTATAAGGCTGAATACAATGAAGAGGCGTGCAGGAGGATGTAGTGAAAGAAGCAATGTTTTACTCATCACAGAAAGCTCCAGATGTGATTTACCTTGCAGATTTACAACTGTGAGCATGATATTGCTTGAATATTATTACTGGATATGTAACATATGAGCTGAGGTGTGGAGTAGTCTGAGCATGTCAGCGTTTTCAACTCGTTTCAGAGTGTCTTTGAATTAAGTGGTGAAGTTGTTGCCAGAAGGAGCTAGTTCTGCTAACATGTTGAATTCTGCTCTCCATGCAAGCTTATTAAAATAAGCTCAAACAGTGGGCAGATATTCACATAACAATATAAGATTTTGCTAACTTTTATGTCCCTGGAAGACAAAACCAGTCAAATTATTTGTATAGCCAACAATGTATGGGTCAAAATTATCGATTATAATTTTATGCCAAAAATAATTAGGATTTTAAGTAAAGATCATCTTCCATTAAGATATTTTTTGTAGTTTTTTAATTAGTCATATGCATTGCTAAGAACTTCATTTAGGTTTTATGTTCCAGATTTTCAAATAGGCCTAGTTGTGTCTCGGCCAAATATTGTCCTGTCCTATCAAACCATACATCAATTACTTGTTTTGTTGTCCTTGGTCAGATTTTGCAACTTGCAATAAACTTCTTTTTTTTCTGATTCATTTAGATTACAACTAAAAAAAAAATAAAAAAACAAGGAGTACCAAAAGTTTTTTGTGCTACAAACCGGTGTGTTTATGATTATGATGATAGATTAAAGTTATATGATAAAATACAGCATAATGTTGTATACAGGTAAAGTAACTGTAGGCAAACAGAACACCTTTCTTAATAAGGTGGGTATGTTTTCATAATAATACTTTTCAGAAGATGAATACTTTTTATGTAGGCTCATGCAATTTGGCAGTTTAATTGTTTAGGCTATGTAATATAGCACTTACCTGAAGAAACCATGACTGTAGAGTTCTTGCGAGAGATTATTTTTTTACTTCGTAACAGTAACTAGTGTAGGAGATTTGTCATTTATTTTACACCATTTCATTAAATCGTTCTCAGTTCTTTGATTTTTAGAAGAGATAGCTGTCTGACAGGGTTTTCACAACAAAACCCACCCAATTGCTCCTCAAAACCATCCCAAAAAAGCCCAATCACGTTTCGAGCAGGGTCCCTGGTAAAAAATAAATAAATAAAATAAATCGCATCCCGGTGGGGTAAAATTTTGGTTGGGTTCCCCTAGTAAAATGTGCATTTTAGGGTTTATGTCGCTTCAGTGGCTTAAACCCGCGGACATGAAAACCAACCCGTGGCAACAGCGTTCAAGTGGCCCAATTCCGCGGGAAAACCACGGATTTGGCAACGAATTGTTCTTTCAATGTGGCGGTTCACGAATCAATTTAGGATATATTTGTGAATTCGACTCATCCAATTTATTTGATCATCCAGTCGAAGCGAGTCTTAAGTTAACTATTCGCTGAGTTTGGTATTGTCCGACTCTTAAAAAGAGTAAGCGGTGTTTATTGATATCCAAACACTTTCAAAAATAAATAGCCCAGCTTTGTAACAGTATAGGAATCTAAAATAAACAGTTTTACAGGAAAAATATTTCATCAGGATATCTGTACTTTAACTTCACCCAACTCACAAGTCTCATTTTGTTTGTTCGACAAAGAGCTGCTCCTTTTAAAGTTTCTTAAGAGGTTCAAAGATGGTTCTTGATTCTATTGTGCTGCTGTAACACATCATGGGCTTCATTTTGCACTCATATCTCCCCAGACAGTATCAGCACAGCTTTTTAAGTCAGCCAAAAGGCTGGGCTCCATTCCGAGCATATAATATGCCTTCAAACCTTTAGCCAGCTTTCTCTAAACAGACATCATGAATATTCAAGTTATGTTTTAGGGCAAGAGGCTTTATATTGCACAGATCTGAGATGAACATAAGGTTTCAGGCAGAAGGAAAGGGACGGAGGGGTAAAACACTTTGCATTAGTCGTCAGGTGACAGAGCTGTGTCAGTGTCATGCAATGAAAATGGTGATCCAATTGAGGATGATGCATACCCATTTAAATTCCACAGCAGCTGGCGCTTCCCACAGCCAGCCTCCACTAAATCACAGGATTTGACCATCTGTGGAAGATGGCGGGAGAGGCACTGAACAGATGTTGGTTATTATAAGGGGAGTTCATGTAATCAGAATGGGGAAACAGATCGCAGTCTACGGTTAGCAGAAGCCTGTATACTGTACCCTCACTTTTTGGCATCAGAATACTATACAGTTCTGTATACTCAAGGACAGTCACTGCTGGTATTATTGTCAATGATAGTGATCAAGAGAACCAAATTGCAAATGTTATGTTTAACTTTGAAACAAGATTTGCAATCCCCCCCCCCCCACCCCACTAATGATGTTTTTTGAGTTACAAATTTGTTTACCAAAATAAAAATGAATATATACAATGCAAAAATGCATTGTTCCTGTATATATAAAAAAATAAAAATAAAATAATGATTATTTAAATATTGCCAAGATTAAAAATGAAAAGGTAAATGTTAAAATGAAATTGATTATTGTTAAAATTAAATTGATATTTAATGATAATTTAATTTAGCATAAACAACTTTTCAGTAACTGCTGGTCCATTAAGAGGTTTTGGATGTAACATGGCCCTATAAATAGTAAAAAATAAGAAAAAAGGCACATATGTTTTAGTTGTTTGGCTTATTTGCTTGTTTTAAAACTCAAACAGAAAACATTCAATATGACCTATTCAATTGCATTATGATCTGCACATGTATTGAAGTTGAACTTTTTTTTTGCACATCCATAAACTATCGAGTCTTTCTTCTGTTTTTCTTGTGCTGGTATCTTATCAGAACCTAGAGCAAATTCCAGAGACTCCCATAAAGAGAAGAAAAATATGCCCTTATTATGAGATCTTCCTCCAGCTCAGTTCTTATCTCCCAGACAGAAGGTTCAAGAAACACTGCAGTACTTTATCCTTTATGATTTCAAAATAATGGCAAATGAAACGTATATTCAATACAACAGGCAGTTTTCAACTCCTTTAATGGTTCAGTTGGTATAGATTTTGGATGCATTTAAGTCAAGGGACGAGGTCAACCATTCAATCGAATTTTTAAACAATAAAAAAAAGAAAATAAATTCACATTAAAAAGTTTAACAGCTCAAGCGAGTATGAATGACATGCAAGTGAAGTCAATGAGTTAAACAAGAATCCAGAGTGACATTCAATGGATGCAAAGCTCAAAGGCCACAAACCCAACCAGAAATGAGTGCATGTAAGACAGACTGTATGCTTCTGATGTTAAAAAAAAACAAAAACAATGCATAGACAAAATAAAGATTTACAGTTAAAAAGAAATCAGATGCATGTTCCTGTCAAAATGCAGCTGTCACATGGACAAGTAATCTTGATTACTGAAAACATTCAATCAAATACGACTTATTGCTGATATTAGCGAGAACTATAAGCCATTTTCAAAAGATTTGCATCCACAGATTAAAAAGAGGTGTACACTGATGTTTAATGCAGCAAGGCTCTTATGACCATTAGAGAGCTACTTGAACATACACCACAGACCACAATGCAGGCATGCGTCATTTCAAAACACTAAGGTACGATAATTATGTCAAAACATGGATACACATTAAATACTGAACATCAAATAATGTTACCAAAGAGGTCAGAGGCCAAAACACAAAACTGATTTAATTGAATTCCTAATAGAAAAAAGGTTTGGTTTTCATTATGTTGTCGCTGGATGTTTAGCATCTTCTGAATTCACACAAACTTATATTCGACTTCAATTAGAATAACTAAAAACGTGTGTTTCACTAGCACCACTGAATCAGACGGTCAAATATATGCTGAAACATACCCACACCAGAGTATGGCACGTTACGTTACAACGCTTAAGGCTAAGGCTTTCCATTTGATGTGTAAATTTGTCGTTATTTCGTTTCCTAAAATCATTTGTATTAAAACGTAGTTAAATATCAGAATTGAAGTTGAAAAGGGGTCTGTGTTTGTCTAAATGTAAAGAGACTGAAAAAATAAATAAGGACCTAAGACATTCATTAGATACCTTTAGAAATATTTTACATAAAAACACAGTTGGCACAACTCGTTCCCTTTTCTACTTTTTTGTCACGTTCTGTGCAAAAAAAGACTATGAAATTTCACATTAATCCAAACATTGAAAAAAGAGACCATGAAACGTCAGGTCATTTGCGTACATCGTTCTGTGAGTGTGTGCGGGCCTCGTCCGTTTTGACAATCCTCCACAACAACATTAATGTAATTTTGATGAAACTGCGACGCGAACGACTACTAAACAATCGAAACCCCTGAAAATAATAAAGTAAACAAACAAAAAAATAGTCTACCTGCAGGATCCTGTGGACAATTAAAACAAGAAACTAAATGCACAGAAAAAAAAATGGCTGCAATAACATAACCCATAAGGCGATTTATATTCTTTCGTAGTTTGACCAGACAAATGAAGCTCTTGGTCCATTAAGTCTCTCATGGGAACAAATATAAAACGCCATTTTAAGGAAGGTTGATGCAAAAATTAAACTTAAAAACCCTTTCAGACTTGCTTGCTATAAGTCATCAGGTAGTGCGGCCGCAGGGCTCGATAGTGTAACAGTTAGTGTGAGGAAGAAGAGGGGAATGGGGAAGTGGGGCAACTGGCATGCAGCAGAGCCCCGCCCCTCTCTCGTCTCAGGCTCCGCCCTCTCCATCAGTCAGCTGTGTTCAACTGTAGTGACTCGACATGGCGAGAGGTCACTGTCTCCTGTCCTCGGTTTCTGATCTTGAAAAGGCCATCACCACATCCTCAGCTCCTGGGAAAAGGACAAAAACATTTTTTTTTTAGATTGGCATCAGATATATTCACAGATTATATGGAATAAATAAAATTTATGATCATTATTTTACACTTTTTTACAATCATATACAGAATTGTACAGATAAATATTTTATTACACATTTCCAAGTAACGGTATATAGATATTTTCAGTATGAAATAGTGAAGATGTTAAATAAATGAAATAATTCATGCACTGCGAAGACTTATTTCAAGACTGCACAAAAGACTGCATGTAAGAAAATAAACGCAGCCACTCTCCAAGCTATTATCCTTAACGGCTTTATTAGGTCAGGAAAATGTAATCTTCACAACAGAGAAAATTACGAGAGCTCGTTCGGTGGCACTGAACGTTATTATAATGGCTGAAGAGCAAACAGGCTGTGTGGTGTGTAATTAAACTCAGACAATGCCTTACAAGTGTCTGCCTTTCAAACGCTCCAGATTTTTGTAAAAATTACAGTAACACTGGGGTAAATAAAAACAATCATCTAGGGCTATGTTCTGAATGCATACTGTACAGTATACGCTGAATACTTCATTATTATTATTATTTTGTAATATGCAAAATATGCACACAATATGCAATGGTAAATATTTAGAACAGCACAATGTAGTACATCTTAAATTTCTCCAACTGGTTTATTTTGTATTTTTTACTCATAGTAAAAATGTCTTGATTACTGAGATTGGGATGAAATAAGGAGAAAAAGAAGTCAAGCGCATAAGTCTTACTGAATGCATGAACAGCTGAAATGCATCAATTCAGATGCATGTAAAAGTATTATGAAAACTGTTGCTCAATGCAGTGGGTCATCTGGGTATTCAAAGCATACATCGCCAAAGTATGTAAAGTCTGTTGTACAGATGAGCTTTCTTTAAATATCACTGACCCTTCTGACCCCTCAAATCAATATTTCACACATTCATACTCCTGCTGCCCTGATCTCTGACCTGGAGAACTGGATGGATTCATGAGTCCATTCATAAGAGTCAAACTAGACCATATTAATAATGGACACAGAGCGGGTACCTATAGTCCTCAGTTTATTCACATAAACAGCTTAACGTCAGGGTCAGATCATCAGCTTCTGCTTTTGTAGCATGCGGCATGAGGCACAACTCCTGCAGTAACAAACGCAGCTTGGGGTTTTCTGTACCACACTGATAAGAAAAGCATCTAAAAGCCTCTATAAACCAAGTTTACTAGTGTCCACATCTGAAATACAGACTCTGGGAAAACAAACACTGTGAGAGATGTCCTCTAAAGACATGAAAATGTCACCGGTGGATTTGTGATTTCAGTCAGGTTCGAGGAAGATTCTAAGCGAGGGAAGGCACTAATCAATTGCAATCCTGAATTAACGATCCTGCCAGGGGAAGGAAAACAAGGTAAACAGGATTTGTAGGTCCAGCTGTCCCAAGCTGAACACGGATTAATAACAATACCACAAGTGTGTAAACACAACATAAACAGCAATATCTTGAGCTCTGGCTGGATTATTTTGAAGGTCATAGAGGAATTGCTGCACAGGAAGTGCTGATGTAGCCGAAAAGCTTATACCATGTTTGGCAATCCAGTGTTTTAGCTATGGAGCTAATTTTATTCTAAACAGGTCTGAAGGAAAGTAGTGTTTTGACTGTCCTGGTCAAAGCTTAATAAGCAGAAAAGCAGAATGTCGGCATGTTAATTTCCTCTGCCTTTCATGTACCCTACCCATACCACTTCCTCTACATAAAACGACCGGTTTAATTCTCCAGGAGTTTAAGATACTCTGTCACTCAAAATGTAAAAGACATGCACGAAACATCAAAGGTGTCCTTTGTACTTTACTGAAGGCTAGAGTATTTTAATGATGCTCTTTACTTTCCTGCAGAGTTTTGCAATATTAGGTTATTATATAAATGAAACATATGAAATATAAAATAAAAAAAGTACTGACTGAAAACCACAAATCACTCAAATTTTAAACAAATTCAGTACAGGTCAAGAAGAATCTTTTTATAATCTACAAGTTTCCGCTGACAGGGCTGACAACAGTGTACCACGGTGAAAGATCAAGCAAAGGAAGCTAACTCTCCTCTCTTCGGCTGCATCATTGAACACAATACACTGTTTAGAGTCCCAGCCTCAGAGGAGACAAGAGAGCAGAGGTTTTATTCATTTATTTACTCTATATTACCACACAGATCTAAAATATAAACATGAGAATTCTGTCCGGCCGTTTATCTTCACAGACATAACCTACTGCAAACTTGTGTGAATTTGACATTTTAAGCACAATAAGACATGAAAACCAAATCAAAACAAACCGATGATTTTTGTAAAAGGAAGACGCCACCGTTTTTCCATATTCCACTATGTTCTTCTCTCAACTTGATGAGTTGATGCGTACCTTTCCCGTCTCAGAGTGTGCACTCGTTGGCTGTAGCGCGCGACGCCACTATGCTAGCGTTTAGCTTGGCACCATTCATTCCTTAGGATCCAAACAGGGATGAATTTAGAAGCCACCAAACACTTCCATGTTTTCCCTATTTAAAGACCGTTACATGAGTAGCTACACAAGTAAGTATGTTGACACAAAATAAAACTTGGGAATTTTCTAAGCAGATAAAAAAATTAACTTATGTACGGCGGAAGAGCACTTTGCTGCACTTTGACCTCGACGCAGTAATATTATCACTCCTGAAAACTCCCCCTCTTCCTCTAACCTCCATACAACCAACGTGAGGAGCTTTCAGGTACATAAATAAACAAACAAACAAATAAATAAAAGGCTAATGTTTTTTAAATGGTAATTGCCTCTAACAACTCTCCCCTGCGAACACTGAATTTTCCATGTTTCCACTGTTATATACTAAGTAGAGCAATTACACATCCCCTGAATGAGTCTAGAAAGTGCCGATCAAAAACAGACCAGGAAGATGCAGAAACCAGCTTTCTCGAATGTAAGCATATGCATTTGTAAAATAATTTGATCATCAACACTAACCACATATAAATGAAAACTATCTAATGTTACAGAAGGAAATGTAATGTTGATTGATGTACTGCATGTTAAGATATTCATACAACAAAATATTATTGGGGCTATGAAATTTTTGTGAAAATCGATGAAATTGCAAAAACGCTGGCGGTTGCTGCAAACTTTTTCAAAAACACTGGTGGGGAAAGAGTTAACCATCGAGGATAAGAACAGTGATTTTTCATCTTTAGGGTAAAAACCAAACAAGTTTTATCATAGAGAGACAGCTTTAGACAAAAGTGTTAGTGCCTTACTGAAACACCGAAGGTTCACACCCTGTTCACGAGCTGATTCTACTGAAAATCGGTCCAATTTCACTCTTTCTGATGCTTTTTGTTATAGCAAAATAAAATAAAAGCCCCACAGACTAAAACTTTTATACGTTTTAGGAAATGTCTCTGCATAAGCTGAAATAGAAATAAAAATACACCCAATTTACAAGTGTAAATGACTATTGTATAGACAATAAACATGACAAACACAAATAAAACCAAACTGTGATGTTGAAAATGAGACTGCGGCTACTAAACCATCACCAGCATGTCTTTGATCCTGTATCATCTTTTAAGGTTGCATAATGCTTGCGTAACAGTCTGATCATGGTGAGGAGGGGTCAAAGACAAAGACCAGACTTCTGCTCTCAGAATCCTCACAGTTAAACTGAATGTGTGTTTAAGTGGAAGGGAGGATGGAGAGACCGTGGATGAAAATGTTGCTCTCCATCTTCCGGCTGCTGTCTTTCTGGTGTCGCAGACGTCAGAGCCCCCATGAGCCGTCGCCTAGCAACAGCTCAAAATCAGATCTTCATCACATCTATGAACAAACAGCAGCTGTCTGCATTTCCAATACTGGCCTGTTCAACCTCTAACAACAACATCTCATCGCAATCCATAATCATATGACAAATCACCCGTGCTCTATGATACTGAAGTGACAACAGTTTTAATCGTGAAGGTGAGATCTCTGATACTTACTCTAGAACACTAAATGATTGCATGTACATGCCATATTATTATATGATTAAATGCTAAAGGCACAATCAGTAAGTTCTGCATTACTAAAAATGTTGTACAAAGTAATTAGATAATAATTACATGGTGTGGGTTGCCTCTCCATAAAAAAGGCAGTGGCTATTTGAGTGCAAATAGCAATAGATTCTATTTACACCGTGAAAATAGCAATGGTTTTTTATTAGTTATTACACTAAGTAAAACATTTTTTTTAGCAATGTTATTTAAATTAAGTTCAAAAAGCAGATTATCTGCAACAGCAATTATCTGCACCTCAGTATATGTTATAAAACAAACAGTATGCAATAATAACGTATTGAGTGTAAATTATAATTTAAATTCAAATTATCAAATGGATGCCACCTTATTTGGACAATATAAGCCCTCCCCAAACCTACCCTAACCCTATTTGATACTTTATTTTCAACTTTTCGATTTTTTCCTTTATTTTTATTGAAATTTCTGGTGTGATATGAGATTTGAATATATTCTAAAATTTACTAGTACATTAACAAAATTAAAAGTTGTATCTGCCAGTTTTATGTAATGTTAACTTCACATTACCTAAATAAATAAATGGACCTAATTGTAAAGTGGTAGCAGTAAGTAAAAAAAAAAAAACAGTACATTTAACTTTAACTCAATTTTACAAAAACAATTATTAAATAAACAAAAATTACTCTGGAAATATTAAATGAAAAGAAAACTGAAAAGACAAAAAAACGAAATAAATATTTATAATACATAATATATTTCTACAGTGACATTAATCACTGCCATTAAAAAAAGAGCACCTTTAAATAAATAAATAAAAAGTTCTGTTTAACCCAGACGTACCTTTCATCTGATAATAGCAATAAAATACTGTAATAATATACCAGACGTGGGACACATTAAAAAGATAATTGCAAGCAGATCACGGCTGAGGAGTTGGGATAGCAGATATGGTATTAGTGGGCCATTTCAGGAAGTGTGGTTTAAACATGGCCAGCAGTGATGGATCATGAACAGTGAGTGTGTGGGATTGACACACAACCACACATATACACCCCCACACACAAGAATCTTTTACATCTACAAATATGACTCACAATCACAGATATTTCTTTCATAATCATCTAAATATACGATACAAGTGTAATAACAAGTGACAAAGATTATATCTAGCATGAGCAAGCATCAGGCCCTCGGTGTACTTTCCCCCTTCAGCATTGAAATTTCTTTAAAGCCGGCTCTGTGGCTCATTAGTTTGCTTATCGGAGGAAGTAGACTTTTAGACCATTATTACTGCAATTAGAAATGGGTCACAATCTGCTCCAGCAGAAGAGGATAACGATGAACAGCAGGATGGTGTTTAATAACTTCTACTGCATTATTATACTGTGCCAGCGGACCACCTAAAAACAAACCGTTCACAGCTGGCAAACAAAACCATGGGCTAGGTGCACAAGATGGCGCCGGTGAACTTCAGCGACGCGAGTGTGTGCGTACTTATTTCCGGTCTTGCAACGCTCGCACTGACTGTAATGGAAACTTGCACACGGATCTTGGCTAGATGTATATAATTAATGATTTTCAAATTTAACAGCCGATAGTGGTATATCAAAAACATGGGGAAACATCCTCCCTATATTTTGCGTACCTCTGTCTGGAAATTCATCAAGATACAACGCGGAGATTGCTTTATTCTTCTGTTGATTATGCGGATCAGTGTCAGGTCAGGTCCACAGGGATTTCTTCTTTCAAACACAAACCATTCAAATATGCAATACTTTTCATTTTGAAGAGCAGGTTTTGTTCTGTTATGTAAGATAAATGTTTCTGACTGTCAAACAAGATGCACAGAGATTTGTGATAAAGCATGTTTTATTAACTTTATTTGATAACATAATTTATAACTAACTGTACAATTAAACGTAATATAATTATGGTATGTTTGCATTAAATAAAAGATCGCTGTTTGCATTCATGTGTGTTTTTATTTGTTTTGTGAAAGATCTGTAGCATAAATCATTATCTGTCTATGTATATTGTTATTGTTTTGCATTAATTATCAGATTAAAAATATTAAAATTAGTCACGTATTTTTTACTGTGTAAAATAATAAAATATGTTGTGAAAATGAAACAGACTGATGTATGTGTACAATTGAGAAATAGATATTTCTGAAGATAAATCGCAGACCACGTCTCACGAGGTAAATATTTAATATAAAAATAATAATAATAATAAATGCAAACATTTTCGAGAAATAAGTAATTTGTACATTTACATATTTGGTAAGATAAAATACATTATATAGCTGTGTATACACACCATGAGTTCAACTTTCATCTCGTGAACAGTAGTGAACATTAGTGTATTTAATTCATTCACCGGACCCAAACATACACAAGTTTCAAATCCACTGGCTCACTTAACATTTGTAGTATAGTGATAATAGCAGTGTATATCTTATTTGCATATGAAGTGATATTATAAATCCTGTAAACATATAGAAGGTAATATTTGGACTTCTCCAGTTTTCTGCGCTGACTTTAAGCACAACCGGAAATATCTACGCACACACTCGCAAGACCGGAAATCCAAGATGGCGGAGATATGCAACTAGCCCATAGTAGTCATAATGAAAAACTGGACATATTTGGGCTAGGCTTAAAATGCCAGAGCCTGAGAGGAAATTCATAATGTAAACGATTACATGGGTTTTTTAGGCTCTTTAATTTTAACAAGTTAGCAAAAGTAATTCATTCAAGCCAACATGAAGACTGTTTATAGAAGTAAAAAAAAAATGGTTATGAGAAATGAGTGTTTTCTGTGTTTTGGGCAAGGAGTCACTGTTTTAGTGATGAAGGGTCTTACATGTGCTTTCTGTGTCACATCGGTGCAGTCTGGGATTATACCGTCTGAGGATTATACCAGAAGACACAAGACCAGACTGTTGACTCGGCCACGTCAGTCAAAAAGATGGATAATGAACAGCCTTGAACTCTTAAAAAAAACACTTACACAACAAAGACAATAAAAGCTTGTAAGGGGGATGTAAAAGAGCAGCATCCTTTTAAACACTGTCGCAGCAAATGAGCGAGTGCGATGTTCTCACACCATCCGTCTGCAATTAATAATCCGGTTTGACTGAGGGTCCTCTAATGAGGCCTGTTCCTCTCCTTCATTCACACACCACCACAAAGCCCTTGTCCACCCGGTTTGCCACCCATTCCATTGCCATGGAAACTGTCTACTGTACTTGCTCTGTTGTTCAGTCCCCAAGGCCTCCACAAAAGAGGCGGCAAGCTCTCTCACAGCCTCATTGTCGGCTTTCAGCCAATGATGATCAGAGTCCAGCCAGAGAACAGCCTGCCATTCACACTCCTTTTGGATCCAAAAAAAGACTAATATTATTATTATTTTAATGTATACATATTATGCTACGGTAGATAACCAGTGATTATGATCCTATAATTTTATGTCAGGTGCTTTAAATTAAAAAATCCACAATGAAGCTGCATTTAAGAATTTTACATGTGACCTAAATTATTTAACCCGAGTACAATATAAAATGTTTAAAAGTACAATGCATTTTTTATTATTATATCTAATTTCATTTTCATTTTTACATCTTAATACATTTTTTTAAATAAATAAATAAATATATATATATATATATATATATATATATATATATATATATATATATATATATATATATATATATATATATATATATATATATATATATATATATATATATATATATATATATCTCTCACAGTATTTCAAACCAGCATATTACCATTTCAAAATATTTATTATTATGATTGTTAATTTAGAAGAAAGTGGGTAATGATAGTTTTAATGTAATGCATACATTTTTGGTGAAAATAATAATAATTATTATTATTATTATGTTATTGGCTTTATATTTGTTATTTATAATAATTTTTTATAAAATTATATATTTTTTTTCTCAGAAACATTATCATAATTACTGTATAAGTAAGTTGCCTGATTGTTTTATTTAAGCTGCAGTTATTTCTTCAGGCCTGTTAATGAGTTTGCTTGGCATGGTATGAAGCTTTGAGCTGCCTGAACTCTCAAAGCTCTCTTACGCCCAACGTCCTCCCACAAACAACACCATCCAGATTCATCTTCTAAACTTCAAGGCCTTAGATATGATTAAAATTGCATTACAAAATTGAGAATGTGTGTCTATGCTAATTAACCAATTAGATGGTGCCGAATGCAAATGTGTTAAATCCATAGACAAGTAAACAGGGAAAGTAGCAGGTTTGGAGCTTCAGAAGGAGTAAACATACCAGATTTGAACACTTATGAAAGAGAAAGTAGCGGTGGTGGTTGCATGTGCAAAACTCACTGTTGCAATGCCTGGATGTTCTGAATAGTCAAAAGATCCCATCGACAACCTTCAGTGTCAGAAATCAATCAAACCTGTCCAACCTGGGGAAAATACTAAATTCAAAATTGACCATATTCACAACCGATCATTCCTAAACATTTCTTTCCCGAGAAAAATAAATAAACTGTTAAACACGAGAAAGGGTCAGCCTCAATGGTCCTAGTCTATTTTACACATAAACAAGCTCTTTTCATTAGATGGTTCTTGTTAACTGTACAGACAGCAACTCTTTAATTTACCCCAGAAATCTGAGAGGCCTACAGATCATTCATACCTTTAAATATAAAACCATACAGCATGTTTCTTTTTTTGCAAGCATTACTGGAAACAGATATAGGCATGTCTGGAGATATACTAGTCACTTGGTGACTCATTTTCCAAGGTGTTGGATGCAAACACATGCAGCCCTCTGAGACGGCTTGATACGTAAATAATTCATCCTACTGCAGTATAGTCCCCTGAGATGTGGCACTATTTTGCCTGATGTGAGAGAGAAAGTATTAGCATGTGTAGATCTGAAGTGCATTTGCTCCAATATTACATTAGTTCAATGATCATACATTATCCGTTTAATTTGAAGTAAAATAAGCGACTACTACTAAACACATTTCAATTCACCTCAGCGTTTTAAGCACAAGCTTTATTTAAGGGTTCACACAGATCCCAGTATGCCTGGGAATGAGATGTCACAGTTTGTACTAATAGAAACGGACTAATCTTGATGATATTCTCCTAGCATATTCCTGACAGCCCTCCTCGTCTGTGCTTTAAACAAAGGTTATTGTACTTCACCGTGTGTGGTTCATTAAGTGTGTTCTGCCTTTCATCTCACCCTCATTATATTGCAGGAGACCACAAGCATCTACTGATCCAGAGCTGCTATTTACATTTCTTATTCTAGAATCATAACAACGTCTTAGAATCAGAATGTTTGGCTCATCGACGATGGAATATTTCCTAACGCTGGAGCAAACAAACACACAGATGTTCACAAAAAAAGCCTGAGCTAGAAAAATCCCAGAAGCACAACATATTGACATCTACATCCATCTTTCCTCTGCTACTGCATTATTTATGAAGATCCTTCCAAAACGAGCCCAGCACTGGGATCCTTGCCTAACAGCCAGCCTCATATGCATATTTAATGAAAACAAAATGTGTGCTCCATTCTTCTATACACCTAGAGTTATTCACAACATTAAGACTTGTTATTTTATAAAGCATGCACTCTCTATGACAGTTAATGCATCTTAGTAAGACAAAGCATTATAGTTTCATTCTTACTATGGCATATATGAAGCAACTAAGTGAAGTTCTTTTCACATTGAACCTATAGATTTAGCTGATCATCTAAGTTAAAAAAGAGAGGAAATTATCCTACTATATATAGCATTTCAGCTGCCTACCTGAAACATTTATGTTGTGCTAGCGCCCCCTTGTGGAACGAGCTACTGCACATTGTCCAAAAAATTCAAAAATACTATTTTTTCTAATACACACACACTCTCACTCTCTTTCTCTCCAAACATAATTTTAAAAAAGATTATAAAATATTTTATATTGTTTATATACACGTTTCAATGTGCTAATATTTGTATAAAAAGTTGATCGCTTTTTACAAAATCCCTTTTTCACCTTTGTTCAAATCCAATTTATGCATGACCTAGAGTCAACTTGCTCTATAATGCATGACATTTTAATGACACCATTTCCAAATATAATCTAAACAATCAAGAAAGACAATAATCCTTTTTATATTCCAATGTCCAGTGTGATAAGAAGTACAGTAGCTCAGTAAATAAGAGTGTTGGTGGTAAAGGGTGGAGGTTTGGCCTGCGGTGTTCAGGCTGTAAATGTTGACTTACCCTGGTCAATAGGGTGCTGTGGCAACTGACTCATCTGGCTGTGCACCACGCCTGCATAATTCCGCAGAAACGCTTCCTCGTTTGGTGTCAGCTGGAAGGGCGGGGACAAAAAAAATAATTTCACAGTGTCCAGTTGTCAAATACAAGATCAGTTTCAAAGAACAATAAATTGGTAATCCAATTCAATACAATAACTAATTTCTAAATTTGAGGGAAAACAAAGAAGTGTGAGCAATGAAAAATGTAACTAAGGTTGTGAAGCTGGGGGAAAATAATATTAACCAATCACATCTAATTTAATCCAGACAGAAAAATTCATGTGCTCCTCACATTAATTCTTACAAAACAGTCAAAAATGTGTCACATTAGTTATGTTGAAAGTTAAGCTCTCTCATGTCGTCTTTAAAGCACATCAGAAGATGTCTTATTCTCACTGGTCTGACACTTACATTTGATCCCATTTTCTTGAGCATGAGCAGCACCCGCACCTTCTGCTGGATGTACATCTCCTCAGGAGACTTGCCAGGGGCTTCCTCTCGGTTCATCCCCCCTGCTCCTGACGCACTGCTGAGCAACCGCACACAGAGCAACAGAGTAGTCAATTATTCATATCCCAAATCTTATTTTCAGAACTTGTGAGTTGAATACATTCCTGCTTGGGTCTCCTACAAACAAAATATGATGCATGAGGGCCTAAAAATGTGAAACAGACCAACATTTAACTGCAGTTCCCGTTTCCATTAGATTTATAGAATATTATACTAAAGGAAAACCCTTAAGAGCTAGCTGTTCGCAATCAGGCAACGTATTAACTCATCGTAACCTTTGCCGAATGCAGAAAGCTTCTAATTAAGCAGCGTGTGAAGTCTGAACGCACTTCAGATCCTGGAGCAGGTTGACAGCATCATAAATGGCCATCATGCATATTTAATGGAAGATCTAACCATGCTCCCTGCTTTCCCTCATCTTGCTCACTTCCTAATGACCTATTTTTAAACTTACACTCAGTGTGAAACATTTTTAAGGACCTTGAGGATCAAAAAAAAGTAATCACAGCAGCCAGTGAATTTGCAAAACGATCTGATGCCTCAAATGTTATTTTCCAGAAATTGAAAACACAAACAGCCACGGACTGCAGTAATACCATCTAAACCATAATCAATGCATTAATGCATCTCACACCAACATCATGTGGAGAAAAAGAAAAGAAAAAGATTTGACAAGGAAGTACATCAAATACAGTACGAAGGACTGATAATCGAGCAAAACTAATGGCATCAAGTACAGCCTATTCTGGGGGTTTTGTGAAAGTGTCAGAGTGAATCCTTTGCCGACATCCAGCTTGTGATGTCTCTCACCCTCTTATCTGCACAAAGAGCCTCTGATACATGTTGACATCTTGTTTGATGTGGGGTTAGCCTATAGTTAATTGAAAAGCTGGTTCAACCTTTCATTTCACGACGGATACGTTTGTCTGGCCTTGACTTTAAGAATGACAGTACCTTTCCATGGCATATCCGGTGTGTTGACAGCTTAAATTTCTGAAGGCTACTTAATGTAAGCCGGGAAGGCATTTAAGACAGACAGCGGTATAAAAACGGGCAATGCTGGAAAAATAACTAACGCAGATTTCCTCTACAGTCACAGACTCATCAGTCACCAAAGGGCTGTGGCATCAAAAGGGCTTCATATTTAATAAAGCATGCACTTTATTCTGCTGCGTCTCGCTGGCAGCAGTGGGGGGATGAAGAGTGCTCGCAGATGAAAGACACAAGAGGGACCGGAGCGTCAGCTCGGCAGCTCTGTGACACCAGGCACACCTTCAGGGGGGAGACGGCCCCCCCCCCCCCCCCTTCTCGCTTTTGATCATGACTGTCCTTCCTGCTGGAGATGAGACAGGCCAGACAGCAGGCAGAATCACTGCAGCTCATCTCTGCCGCAAACACTCCTGAAAAGCCAGTGCATAACAACACACCTAATTCATCCTTCTAAGACACTGGGCATGAATCTCTGAAAAATGCCCCATAATCTTTCAGGGCTTTAGATGTGTAGCACACCGCGAGGCTCAGAAGCAGGTGTTCTGTTTGAGCATGTCTGCATATTTACTAAAATATGTGGTTGATAGACTTATAATTTGTTATTTTCAGTCTAAATATGCATCTTTTATTAATTAAGTTCTCACTACTATTATATAAAAAAAACTATAAAACTTTTGAGTTTAATCATAGAATGACAATACATATTTTTATTTATTGCAGCTGGAAAAGTCCATGCCTCAACATGACAACTTCAAAATATACTATATAATTTAACACGCCCCCCTAAAACGCCTCATTTAAACATGCACCCACATGTCTACATCACTGTGTGGGAAGATTTGCATAACGCCGCCCAAATGTTCACACCAAAGAAAGAAGGCGCAACTTTGATTCTCACTATGTTGTAGAGACACGGTTTCTAAACTACTTTGTTTGGCCTTCCAAAAGAGGACACAACTAGAAATCAGTGGTTAAGTTGCATTTACAATACGGTTCCAGAGCAGTATCTAAATATTCAGATGTGTGCAGCACATTTTATGGAGGACTGTTTCCTGATCCTGGGAGAGAAGAATACAATGCCGTCTGTTCTGACTCACAGTCTGTAAGTACATTATATATGTAAAGGATCATATTACATATACGTACACGCAACACAACATGTAAAAACACAGTTTAAGTCATTATAATCTGTAATTATGTCCCAACTAAATGCAACAAATGCCTGGTTTGTAATGGGTTTTATTGTTTTTGTCTTGTCTCGCTTGTGTTCTGACTGGGACACGCATCACAGTATAGTAAGGGGCGTAACATTTCCAAAATTTCAACATTTCCATGGCATTTGGCCAAACAGAAAGCACTGGATAGCTGGCCAATCAGAGCACACCTCGCTTTTCAGACTGATATGCTTTGTAAAAAATTATGCATTTAAGAATGGTGGGGCATAAAGGAATATGCTATAAAAATATTGTGGAAAAAAAAAATATTTTTTTTTACCTTAAACCGCATAAACCTTTCATTACACCAAATACACCAAATAAAATTGTACATGCTTTAATCAGAGTTTCCAATTTTTTTACCCCAAGTATGAAGCAAAATGTTAAAAAACACAATGCATTATACATGATCTATCTATCTATATATCAATATACCATACATATAGATAGAACAATTCCAAAAAAAAAAAAAGTATTTTAACAGTGCTATTGCCACTAGACTTCATTTTTAACTATTCCTGATTTAACGGTGGAAAATGTCAATTCATGTGGCGATGTGCTAAATATAGAGCACCTATCCTCTGGTTCCGTCATGACCCGCCTGCACTGAGGCTCAAGTTTGTGTCATTTGGTTTCCCAGAGTTAATTTGAAGATTAATAAAAATTCCTGTTATAAAAGCAGATGGTCTGACAGCCAAAGTGTTTTAGTCTTGGTTTGGTCACTGTGACTGGATGTTATTTCAAAACTGCACGGTCATAACACTGAGCCAAAGCAACGATACTGCAAAAGATCAGTTTATCAGTGACTCCTGCCACTATCCATGTAGGGAAGGTGCAGAAGCTCTGGAAGGAGATCCACAATCCAGATAGCACTGCTATTTATAGACTCATCAAGTCATTTGAATCCTCACAAACAACTTGCTGAGAAAGATTCCTCAATTGTTTGAACGTGTGACAGAAAACATGCTTAAAAAAGAATCTATCTTCAATTCAAGAAACATCTTTTGCATTAGTTCAGTAAGAAACATCCGAATATGTGCACTTTGATTCTATTTAGTATGCAGAAAGCGGTATGGCAGACATCACTGATGCTTGTGTTGGAATGGGAGCAAATCCCTGCAGCCATGTTCCAACATCTAGTGAAAAGCCTCCAGAGAAGAGTGGAAGAAACTCCTTTAGAAATGCACATGGTTTAAAAAATTAAGATGTGTTATTTGGGCATTTGTCTGCTGACCAGAACTAATTCAACTCATCAAAAAAGATGCCCTCGAAAGACATATAATTCAACTCAAGACTTGCTTCAATATGAGAATAAACAAACAACCTACTGTATTTGCAGCCAGAATGTTAACCAATCACCATCTAAAACATGATTGGCACAAATGGTTTTCCATGGTATAACAAATTCCCAAGACACAGTGGATTTTCTTTGGATCATAGGATGTTACACAACCTTTGCCTGTCAGTGGAAACAGATGACGCTGACTTGAAGAATTATTGGATAAGTCTAACTACCAAACCCCAAAACTAACTGTACGGTCGGCCAGAATAATTCTGTCAGCGACAGCAGAATACCATCACGTCCCCTCCATGAGCAGCTGGACTGAATGAGTAAAAAATTAACTAATACTAAAGAGAATGAAAGGAGGGTTTTTTTTCCATTTTACCTGAGGAAATGGTGATTCAGCAGAGGGCGCCAACCCTTGACCAAACTGAAAACCATTTACATGATCAAAAACGACCTGGACCAGTCGACATCCAGTGGGTTATAATCAGATTATAATTACAACCAGAAACCACCTACAACAAACAACAAACTGGGTTGACTGTCCTTACCTTTCTTCCCCTTCTCTCTGCCTCCACATTCCTGTCTACTTTGGACGAAACAATAAAATAAAATATGGTTTAACTGCGATATATAGCCACTAGAAAGTCCAATTATGGGTATGACTGAATCCCTTGCCAGCAGATTTTATGGTAAACTAGTCATAATACAGTGAGGAAACAATAGTTGGTGTATTTGACAACAATAGAGATGAGGCAGCCAGAGCCCGTATGACTGATAACTAGGTCATGACTCGTTAGCAATGCATGAAGCATGATCCAGCAATGCAATCCCAGTAAATTCAAAAACAGTTCATATACAAATAAGTTGATTTTAATTAACTATAAAAACTATTTAAAAAAAAAAGTCTACTTGGAACGTTATACTTTGAATTTCAGCTTAGTACACATTAAGTTTAAATTAAAGAAATTCATTCACCATAAGTTTAATCGCAACAAACTTTATGACAGGGAGTAAAGGGGTTCAAATCTTAGTGAAAGTTTCCTAAGGCTTATTTTGTTTACTCATCGCCTCGGTATTCAAATCCATCTAGTATAAGCGTTTCACAAGACGGTTGTCATGCACCACAGCGCTTGTCATGAATCACAATACAAAACCCACTGCAGTGGGAAGCTCCTTTGGGATCACTGCTGCACTGGCTGTCAGAGATATACAGCTATATGAAAATATGACAAGACAATCCTCTCCATATATGATTTAAGAAAACTAAACGGGCTTAAACACTATATTTCAAGGCAGGAAGTCAGGCCTTTCCTCATAAATTGTGGCTAGTTCACATAACGCACCTGCAGCATTTCTGTGAACAGAGAAAAGGGAATTAAACTATATAGGCTACAGAGAAAGGAATATATAGGCCTACACACAAAATTCTATTTCACTTAAATCAGTTCTTGATCTCTGGCACTAAATCCTTGATCATGGATTTAAAGGCATAAACCCGGCCTGTGTTGTGTCTGATGGACAGAAAAAAAGAGGGGCTAGAGGCTGGGCTCCCCACAACAACAACCAAATGTGATGAAGCTTGGCTTGGCAGGAGGTCTGAGTCCCTGCCTAAGCTTGTAGCTCAAAGGCAGCTGAGGATCTCCCTTCGGGACGCAGAGGTTGAGTTGTCCATGAGCCGCACCTGCCTCCCTGCCATAAAGGAGGAGAACCGTCTTTCTTGGATTCAAAGAGCCAGAATCCCTCAAGAGAATGTGAAGACTGAAGCAAATACAGTTTGACTTCCAAGTTCACAAGTAGCTGGCCCTGCCCTGTCCAGTCAGCTCTCAAACCCAGCGCGGTTCAAGTGCCCACTACAGGCAGACTGCCAGTTTCATAGCCGAATGTAAGCCAGACAGATGTATTCTGTATTCACAAAGAGTTTAGGGTGTGGAGAGACTAAAAATAGCCTATCATTGCCACTAAGACATGATAATGTAGCACAAGTGACAGAGATTCTTTCTGAACTGAGTCTAGGATTAACAAATAAACCTATAAATGTTAAATTGATCCAACCAAACACAAAAACTCATCATAAAGATGATGCATTTATGGAATCAGGTGTGAAAAATTGTTTCATTAAAAGCATTAATGCAACCACAATGAGCATTTAAACACATCTGTGCATTCACAGCAGCAGATTCATGTGCTGAAAGAGGGCTAAAAGCAATGAAGGTAAACAGCACAACGTGTATAGAACATAAAACGATGTCATTAATATTCCAATTGAGATTAGAATTGAATTTTGGCGTACAAATTATCTGTCTAACACTGAACTAGTCCAGCAGTCAGTTAGCGGACTGGATTGACTCCAGTCCTCTTCTCTCTTTCTGTGGCGAAACGCGCGCATATATTTCTCATTTATCTTTAAAATGAAGACTATCAGTAAAACAAACTGTCTTTTATCTACGACTGTAGTGTTTAAATGAGAAAAGTTGGTGTGCGTAAGATAAAGGGTGTGTTTTAACAGACAAACTGGATAGAGGGTCTGTAACAAAGCCCTGAATGAAGTTCCCACAATTCCCATTCACTCACATTAGCTCGCTAGCAACAGAAAAACAGCCAAACCGCTTCGACTCGCGCCTCGTTTCGGGGCGTAATTTTCAGATGCTGCCTCAAACACCTCCGCTTTGACGTCTTACCTCTCCTGGTCCAGGATTCTGTCGTTTTTGTTGTATTTGAGAGCTGTGTTGTGTATGAGGAGGCGTCCTGTTCCGGGGTCACATCCCGACAGTCGGCAGCGCTGGAGTGACTCGAGAGCGTAAACGCGCCGCTGCTGAATCAGTTCCTGCCGGTGCGCCGCGCGACGGTCGCCAGCAGAGGGCGCTGTGACGCTGCTCGTTTATTGCGTATTTCTCAGTGATCAGTGAGCACGCAAAGTGATGGGTTTGATTGATATATGTTTATTATATATTTTAGTATATCATAACAAGAGTAATGAAAAAATAACATTCTGAAATTAAATGTAAACACTGATCTAATACTTATCTGATATTTCTTAAAAAAAGTTTAATTGTTTATCATTATAGTATATTATGAAATATTTGTAATGTATTATTAGAGGAATGAAAAGTCTACATAACAGTCTAAAAACTACCTAAGCATTAAACAGATTAGACAGATTAGAAGGCCTAACAATAAATGTAAAGAAACGTTTTTGGAGCACTGAATACCATCATATAGACCACATGTTTTAATTAGTCATGATATTTTCTGTGGTTCCATTCCTAAATAGGCCAATGTAATAGGTCATACATTTTTTTGTTGTTGTTTGTTTGTTTGTTTCAGTAGCCTATAGCTACTTTGTCTAAAAAGCACTTTGGTGTACTCTTACGTGCTTTTGATTGCATTCTCCAGCTATTTTCTGATGTAACATTATCACTGATATCTTTTTCTCTCTATAAATACTGTAGCAAAAGAGACATTTAATGGGATTTTACAGTTTCATGATTGACACAAACCTTACACAGCATTACTCGCCTCCTTAATAGCTTAACCATAAAGTACTGCTATTCAATAATTTGTAGTTTGCAGTTGTATATACAGTGTGATCATGACAGGTATTATGAACCCATTGCAAATCCAGAGAGTATAGGAACTGTATTAAAGAGCTTTGCTAAAATATAATAAGCTTTTAAAATAAGCCTGACTGGGATTGCTGTTTCTCTGGATTAAATACTGATTGCCGTATTACAGAAAATCCTTCCACTGAACTAAAATGGAATTCATTGTTCTTACGGTTATCATCAGTTTCTATGCCCTAGTCTCAGAGCATATGTTACTGAGAGTTTCCCAGCAGTCTCACACTGGGAAAGCCTCGTTTATCACTCATTACACAATAAATATTGAAGTCCCATGCAGCTTCCACTTCCCCTTTCATCTCAGTCTTATTTTCACTGTGTATATTTCTCCAACACGCACAATAATAACATTCGAATGCTGATCAGACGTATTTAACTTCCTGTCCCACACTAGTCTGAATTCTGGAAATTAAGTAGGGCCAATTTGGGTAAATCATCCACATTGTGACAGCCACCTTAAAGTAACAGTTCATCCAAAAATGAAAATTTGCTAAAAACGTACCCAACTTCAAGCCATCCAAGATATGCGTTTGTTTCTTCATCAGAACTGATTTGGAGAAATTTAGCATTACATCACTTGCTCACCAGTTGATCCTCTTGCAGTGAATTGGTGCCGTCAGAATAAAAGTCCTATCAGCTGACAAAAACATCACAATAATCCACATAATTCCTGTGTGTCAATGATTGTCTTGTGATGTAAACAACAACAAAAAAATTCAAAAACAAAATAAATCCATTTATAAGGCATTTTTTGTTAAACCATCTCTTTTGGCTAAAATAGGAGTCTGTTATCCATAATAAAAAATCCATCGCCTGCTGTTCTCTCACATTAAAATCCACTAACATAGATGTTTTTAACTGTTTTGAACTATTTTCTCTTATAAACGGTGCTTGATCTGTGCACATCTCTCTTTTGATTCAGATTAAACTATTTTTCCAACTATTTTTTCAGAGCGCAATATTATACAGGAAGCATAGTTAAACACTTTGGATTTGTTTCTTACAAACAAACAGCTTTTCACTTCACAAGATGTTAACTGATTTACTTGAGTAATGTGGATTAGTGTCTTTTTATCAGCTGTTTGGACTCTTATTCTGACGGCACCCATTCACTTCAAAAGATCCATTTTTGAGAGCAAGTGATAAAATGTTAAATGTCTCCAAATCTGTTCAGATTAATACACAAACTACATCTACATTCAAAGATGGCCTGAGGTGAACTACTCTTTTAAATGTAAAAAAGAAAAAAATGCACCAATTTATTATTTTCCTCCTTCAGATGCCAACTACATAGACAGCTAGAAGTCTGGCTCCTTTCATTGCATTTGTGCATCTATCAAAAAAAACACTTATTTAACAAAAACAAATAATAAACCCACAAATCAATTTCATAATCAATAATTTATGGCAAAAATGAGAATGAATAACACACTTCCATAACTCATAACACCTCTGAAAACTTCATAACAAAGCAGTAATGTTTAAAAACTGAAACAATACATTAGTAAACCGAGAAATTCAAGATCCTGGTGTTTCATACTGTGAAATGACTAAAGCTCATGGTACACAGTCAAAAACAAAATGAAGGCTTGGACAAGACCACAGCATGAGAGGTACTCGGTTAGTAGTCATCAATACCTACACCAATGCTAAAATCCATTCATCATGTCAAAGTTATACCTCTGTGCACTAGTCTTCCTTACATTATTAAAATTATATGCATTGGGTGTTAGTAGAACTTTCATATATATATATATATATATATATATATATATATATATAAAGATGAGATGGTTTTAGCTTTAAATATCTTTTAAAAATTCACATTCTAGGGGACATTTAAAGATTCAAAATAAACAACACTTTGAGAAAAATTATCTTCATGAATCAGGTAGCAGTGGATTCAGTTGGAGAACACTGTGGTGATACATTCTGGAGTTAATTAAGGTTTACTGGAAGAGAAAACACAAGCTTGACTGACTCTATATTCAAAATAGGCACACGATTAACAGCGCATTGTTCTACGGAGCAATAATATTCCACTTTTGCCCTGATTTATAGTACAGTAGTACTAGGCATACTGTACATCCTTTGCACACATTTCACTGAACATAAAGCAAACTCTTTGGACACGACTTCAAGATGGCTTGTGTCTTATCCCGAAGGCACAGAGAACACCCCACAAATACAAAATATTTAAGGCTCATTTCTACAATTGACATACAAAATGTCTTCTTGTGTACACCACTATTCAAAGGCTTTCGTGATGAACAATTTTCCTATTACACAAATCATTCAAATGAAAAAAAAAATAATACTGTTTTAAGGAATGTTAATGTACGTATGATACACTAAAGAATATGTACAACCAAACGCCTTCATGTAAACAGAGGAACAAAAATCTTGAAACAAAAATGTAAACCGTATGAAAACACATTAAGCACTTTCTTCTCCAGAACAGAAGTCAATCATGCTGTACAGTTAGAAATGATAAATACATTAATCTCACTCGCTCTGAGCTTTTCTCTGTGCAGGTACACAAGTGTGACAGAAACAAACCAGTGATGCTAGTTAAATTAGTGGCACGCCAGCAGTTTGTTAAATTAGTAGCTTCGATCCCCAGTGCATTGTGTTGCAAATACAACATGTATCTGAAATGACTCTCATTTAAAGCAGTATGTTTCACTAAGACAAACGTATAGAATTATTCACTATTACGTCACAGATGTAAACATTCGCTGAACAGCTGTTGATGTATACTGCCCTGCAAAGGCAAAACGCAGTAACTTTTTGAACCAAATTCTGGTTTTCAAACACAAAATCTAGTCGCATTTGACCTATGATATTAGTCCTAATTCCGTTTTAACAAACCGTTTAGTTGCTGCATTTTGCCTTTGCAAGGAAGTATAATGCCATAAATGCTAGTCAGCATTGCAACATATATTGTGTTCAAAGCTGCATTGGTTTAAATCAAAACTCAGCATCAAGAGGGTTTCAGTGGGTCTCCTGTGATCGAGTGCCATTTATCTGTTATCTTTGGCAAAAGTGTGCATCATCCAGTTCACCTTGGTCTTCCAGCTCTCTCGAAGAGCTTCATTAAATTTCACTTTAAAGTTCTTCAGTGCTTCCTCCTCAGATTTCCCCAGTGCCAAAGAGTCCTGTGAGAAAAAGAACAATCCAATAGTTAACCCAAAGATGAAAATGTGCTTAATTTTCTCACCACCAGGCCACCCAACAAGTAGATGTGTTTGTTTCTACATCATGACGAATTTAGAAAAATCTAGCATTACATCACTTGTATAATAATGGATAATCTGCAGTGAATGGGTGCCGTCAGAATGAGAGTCCAAACAGCTCATAAAATCATCACAATAATCCACGCAGTAATTTGTGGATCACAGTATTTCACAGTAATTCACACCACTCCAACCCATCAAATAGCATTTTGCAAATCTAAAAACTGCATTTTGTAAGAAACAAATCCATCATTAAGGGGTTTAACAAAATACCCGTCCATGACAACACATCCTCCAGTGAAAAATCCCATCCACTGTTGTCCTCTCACATCAAAATCCACCAATATGTTAGTTAGGACTGTTTACATGGTACTTGTAAATAGTGTTTGATCTATGCATATTTCCCTCCTGATTCAGAAAAAGACAATAGAGGATTATTTTAGAGGAGTTTAGCCAGAAGTTAAAAACATCTCGAGGAATTTGTTTCTTACGAACACACAGCTCATGTTTTTATCAGCTGTCTTAACTCTCATTCTGACGGCACCCATTCACTGCAGAGGATCCATTGGAGAGCAAATGATGCAATGCAAAATTTCTCAAATCTGTTAAGATGAAGAAAATGTTCAACAAATATAAATGTTTGGGTGAATCTTCCTTTTAAAGGGACAATTCGCCTAAAAAAAGTCATAGTTTCGTCTCTCTATTTTTTGTCCATGCTATATTTACTATATCATATAATATCTTTGGACAAAACTCTTCAAATTACCTTTTCCTGTGTTCCAAAAAAACAGAAAGTAATAGAGGTTTGACAATGTGATGACAATCTTTGGGTGAACTCTATTTGAAATATTATAGGTAACGTTTTTGTTTTAGCCTTGCTCTAAAAATAAATCTCATGCACAACAGTGTCTTCAGATGTCCTCCGTGTGGATTTGATATTTCATGCTTGTAAAGCACTAGAGAAACTGCAAATATCACCCATCTAATGGGCAATTCTTACCTTGAGATACTGGATGTCTTTGGAAGAACTGAGCTCAGGGAGTCCTGCAGCTTTCATCAAGGCAAAAAGATTCACAAAAAGAGTCCCATTCCGGCAAAGGATTTTATAGGCTTGTTCGCAGTACTCACGAAACCTGGCAAAGATAAGAACCCATGAACTCTTTCCTTGTTCAGTTATGCGTTTCACATTTCCTCTTTCCTCACAAAACCTTCCTTCCATTTATTAGCAGGTTACATATAAATGTAGTCTGTCAAGGTTATTAGCAGTCAACAGTTTCCATACATTACAGAGGAATGTAAAAAATGCTTTCTTCTGGAAGCCTTCTTAATACTACTTTTTGTGTGACAGTTTTGATAAATGCAGCTGATAAAAATGCAAGTATACTATAAAAAAATGGTTATAGTTTAAAAACAAAACACTAAATCAAAGTCGGAACTAGCTAAAATAGCTTTGTGGCATTAAAGTTAAAAAAACATATGTACTAACCGCTCAAATTTCTCACTGTTGTTGGTCCGTCCCTCCTGGATTACATGGACAAAGTCGTACGTCAGAATGAAAGGCACACGTTCTCTGTTGATCCCAAATTTGCTCTTAAAGTTCCCCAAAAAGTGCCCGAAGTCTATATGGAATAACTGCAAACAATACAGAGAAAATCTCATGCATTACTTAAATTACCTACTAAATTCAAACCTGACAATGACAAAATGGCACAAGTATATGAAATAGGATAAGTGCAACCCATTCTCATATGAATGGCTGGTGCCATCTTGTGATACAATTTATGATTACACAGCACTGCTAGGGCACTGAGTTCACTCTCACCTGACCCGTTTCCCTGATCATTATATTATCACTGTGACGGTCCCCTATTCCCAGAACATATGTGGCTACACAGTAGCCAGCGCAGGAGAGGGTGAATTCCTCAATGGCTTGATCCAGTTTATCCCTGGAAAATAAAATAAATCAGGTTTCAATTCATAACCCATTGCCATCCCTATTTTCCTATTTGCTAACTCATTAACACACACATGTACTATATGTGTGGATATAAAGATATAATGTATATTACATGTTAAACATTTTCTGCTTTGTTTCTGTCTGATCATTTTAAGTCAGTCACTCTATAACTCACCCGAGACATTCAACATTAATATTGCCTGGTGAATGTGTAATGTGTCTTTGTGTTTTAAGCCTCTTGCCACATTAGCTCAGATAAAGTAAATGCAAAAAGAGGGTAAAAACTAATATTATAAAAATAATATATGCGCATACTGGCAAGCTGGGTAAAAGATACATATGCACCTCAGACACACATATGCTCAGCAAATAATGCACTTCTTTATGTATCCTGTCATGCAACATTAAACCAAAATGCAAAATGAAAACATCAAACAACATCATCCAATCAGCAAGCAGTGGTCAGGACCTATAATAACGAGTGTCCCATACTTGGTTATTCCTTACAATATAGCATAACATTTACAGTAAGTGGACAACCAGCGAACAGAACTGGATATGTCCACAGGGGGCATATATCTGTTTCCGACAAGCCATCAGCCTTTTCAGTTTATTGCAAACTAGTTTCAAGAGTTCAAGAGGTCATGTATAAACAGGATACTTGAAGAAAATCATGCAAGCATCATAGTGAGTAGCTGGTTAGCCACATACGCTTAACCAAAAGTAGTTTTGTTAGTTACCTAAAAAGGTCACACAGAAGTGAAATAAGGATCAGTCATGTCCGCAAGTACACTATGAATAAGTGCTGATGCTGAAGGTTAGTTTTGACCCCAAAAAGACCCCAACACTCAGACTTCTCTAAACCAGTGCATTTCTGAAAAGGTCATTTTGTCCCATTCTGACAGGATCGACAATTGCTAAAGGAAATTGTTACACAATGCAACAAACGTTGTGGTTTCTTCTTAGTGCTCAGTTTGTATACTTAGCTGCTAACACAAAAAACAACATGCACATCAAGCCACTTTGGAAGAAAACACCTGCCAAGAACAAATGAAATTGTAAATGCAGCATAACGTGGGGCAGATTTACTCCACTGCTGCAACTTCTGCAAACAAAGTGCATTTGTAGTTTCATATAAACCAAAAGGTCAAATGAGCCAAAAGAACTTTAACCCTGAGAGTAGAAAACAGCATGCATGGCTCATGCAAAATCATCAAATGATGCCAGATTGGTTGGCTACACTACACTGGCTCGCAGCGTTCACACCACACGGGCTGTGGTGCAGTGAAAGTTAATAGAGAGAGTACTGCTCACCCTGGGTTTTTAGATTTGAGCCAGTTGAGAAGAGCGTCCTTGTTGAAGGCAGCGGTGGCTGCACTGTTGCTGTTGTTTCTCTGGATGTTGGCGATAGTGTCTGAGTTTTTCACCACCTCGATGAGACCCGTTTTGTTCCCGGTTGACAGGCATCCGTAAGGCAGCATTCTGGGACCCAACAAATAAACTTTAGCAGTCATGATTTATTTATTAATGTATTTTTTACAGAATCTGTCTCTGTATCTAAAATAAAATAAAAAAATGGATTTATATTTATTCATTTATTTTAAACATAATTTTACATGCACACACACACACATATATATATATATATATATATATATATATATATATATATATATATATATATATATATATATATATATATATATATATATATATATATATAGGCACTTATTTGCATCACACATTTTCTGCTAATTGATCATCTGGGTGGAATAAAGTTAACTATACAAACCTGAGGTCAAGACCTTCTTTTTTCCACAAAACATCCATTAGCTCAATCATCTGAAGGGTTAGCATGTCCTGCCGGAGATCTAATAAAAGATATAATTGGCAAAGTCTTTTTTCCAGTCACTAATTTATAAAAGTAAAAAATGAGGGGGGATCTTCAATGCAAGCAACAACAAAAAGTGTTAGCACGACTTTTTGTCCATACCATCTCCATTTTTGAAGATAATGCCCACATGATCATATTTGTTCTTATACATCAGCCACAGAGGTTTCATTTTGGAGTCCATGAACTTACACTTGTCTGCACTGAAACAAAAAAGATTAGCATCAAGAAACGACACACGTACACAATGGGTTGCAAAACGAGCTTTGTTTTTGCTTTCTGGTAACTGCTTTTACGTGACTTGTATGCAATGCACCAGATCATTTAGCGGGATTACTACATTCAAATGATTGCATCATGTCGTAGATTCAGTTACAGCTTAAAAACCTAAAACGACCAATGAAACCTTAAAAAAAAAAAAAAAGGCATAATGAGAGGTTATTCAAAAAGTGTTTTGCACAATCATTCCAGTTATCGCAAAATCTACATTGCTAAATAACACCATCTGTAGGATGTTAACCAAAGAAATATCATTTCTTAACAAGCGCTGATGCAACAACCTCTAAAATCACTCAAGATATGTTATTTTATAATAAATATGAACTGTATTTAAGAGACTGCATTATAAATCTACTTTATTAACATGCATGTGAATGGTACCATAGTTCACATAGCACGATGCTTGGATTGAGAGGAGAAACGACATCCGAAAGCGCTTCCATGTACGTGTCCTGTTTGATGCACACTTTCATGTCCTCTGTAGTCTGGACCCTGGTTGCCTTCTGACTGCCTGATTTCACAAAGTCATTGAGAGCCTTCATTTTATTCAGAGCCTCATTCTGTAGGAGACAGAGATAACAAGTATGTACTGTGTGCAAGTACATTCAAATCCATATGCACACACATTAAATTTGGAGATAAAACTGGACTGAATTAAAGCAGTACGCTTGGTGTGATAATCAATATTTGAGAAGGCATGTAAAAACAGCTGCAAACTTTGAGCAGCGTAGAGCAGTTCCCTTTCTTTCCAGTGGTCTGGTTATTATTAAAATTTTTAAAGAAGATGAGTTATAAGCACAGTCACTGTCGCTGCAAAGAAAAACATATTCCAGCACCCTTTGTGCTTACTTGCTATATTTATACACGTACATTTATGTGGCTGAACAAACTGGTGTTTTTTACAAGAAGACACACAACACAATGTGACAATTACCAGAACAAGTAACTGTAAAAAAACAAGTCAAGTGCTAAATTTGGGCCCTAAGTGTCAAAAAGGGCCCCGGAAAACAAAATGCAAGAAAAAAACAAGTCGTTTTACATTAGGTTAATAAAGATGCATCACAGTACAAAAAAAGGTGCTAGAAATATGTATTTGCTTTTTGCATAAGGAATAAATGCAACAAACCTGCTTCATCAAGCTCTTGATGTGAAAGATGCTCCCACGACAGTACGCCTCCAGAATAAGTCCAAATCTCAAGCTGACTGAGGGCACATGCATTTCTGACCTTTAGAGAAAGCAAAAACAAAGCCTAAATCACATTGAAAGGAATTGGGGCGCACTGCTGTAGAGCACTATAAGAAGATGGCTTTATACCTGAGGTGCCAAAACAAGAAGTGACCGATTTTCTTGTTGGCCAGGGCTCGCTTTAGCAAGAAACAGGTCAAGTCACAATCCAGGTAGGATTCATACTTCAGAACCTGCACCAGTTGCAAGAGATACTGAAAAAGCTCGTCATCACTGTTGAGGAAAAAAAAGAACTGTTAGAGGAGTAATTACATATGAGCAGTTTTTAATAAAGATGAATTTGAATATAAACCCCCTCGTAAATATTCAGACAAGGCTTTCTTGACATGCAAATTAAATATTAATTATTGCAATTATTAATAAAATACCTGGAAGCACTTATTAGAATATCTCTATAAATGTTAATTGTTTTTTTTTTCCTCTGATTTTGACACATATGCATGACAGTGCCTGTGCATTTTTTTTTTTTTATTCTCAAGAGCAGGTGTTGATTATAGAGAGGCAGTGCCACCCACCGCAAGTTGCTGAGGCAGCGGATGGTGAAGGAGCGGACATGAGGGTCAGGGAAACTGTAGTCCAGAAGTTCTAGAGCATGTATAGCAGGCAACTCTGGCCATTTCCGTAACAAACCAACCATCTGAGAAAAAAAAATAAAATACACTGAGAGGGAGTGTACAACAGCCTCACAAGCCATTAAGTTTAGAAGAAAAGCACTCAGTGGTGGTAAAGATGTGTGAAAGATGTGGTACAATGAGCAAAAACAATCCCGAAGAAGGAAACTGAAACAATGTTATCAGTGTTGTCAGTTATTTCATTCAATTTAGAAGTACTTTTACATTTTTATAAAAAAAAAAAAAAAAAAGGATATATATCAATTATTTATTTTGTTTTGCTTTTTTGACACTTGCTTGATTCTGCACTAACCATACACATGCAAAAACGAGTCAAATAAATTAATATAAAAATGTAAATGTCAAAAGGAGTACATAAGATATAGGCTACAAGGAATTATTCAATTATTTTAAATGTGCCTTTTAAATAGTATTTTCCTTGAATAATTAACCCATTGTGTCACGTTCTGGTCAATTTGAACAAGAAAGGATCTTCATTTGCCTGAAAATGATCACATTGGATATCAGCTTTTGCGTAAATGTTACCAGAATTGCCATTGACAAAAACAATTTAATACAGGATTTGGGGATTATATAGCATAATTACAAGCAATTTTAAAATGGCTGGTCGTTTTTGACACAGGAACACCAGAGTAGGTACAATTCTGGGTTTTTTTTAGAAAAGCAAAAGGGTTACATTTTTCAATGTCTAAAAATAATCATATCCCGAGGAACTAGTGGTTCCACATACCTGAGCCACGTCCTCGTGTTTGTTCCACTTAGTGATGAGGAGGAGTTTGGGGAGGCTCTCTGGGTATCGCCTCCTCACCTCTACACGTAACTTCCACAGAAGCTCCTTCTCATCCTCAAAGAACTCGGTGTAGTTTTTATTGTCCACAATCTCCCTCAGTTTCAGGTTCTGAAAGAAGACGATCACATTTGTAATAGATTAAAGTTTAATAAAGTCGTTTAATGCTTTCAGTTCTAGTGATATGAATCAATCACTGGAAACATTCAATGCTTCAGCAAACCACAACTCTTTAACGGTGCTTTAGAAGTACAGGCCCTAATGTAGCAACCATTTCCATCTCATGACTGACATATCTGCATGGTTCTGGTCTAACAGACCAATACATTTGATTTCTTACCTCTTCTTTTGTAGCAACAACTTTTTCACCATTCATACCCAGCTCATTTAGCTGAAAACAATAGAAGATAATGACTGAGCATTTCCATAAAGCGTACAGACATTGTGAGAAGTGTGCAAGCATTAAGGAGAACCACAAAAACTCACCTTTTCAATTGGAGGATAATACAGGGGGTGTGGTCTGATGTTGGGAAACCGAATCAGGAGACCAGCCGTGCTGTCAATGTTTGGATTTTTCTCCACAGTGCCCATAGGATTCAACAAATCCCCTTTATCGTCTAAAAATAAAACAATTGAGCTGTTAAAACCTTAACTGAGGTCCCTGATATGAAATAACCAAAAATAACTCAAAATAAGACTTCAAATTCACTCCTGTGATTTGCAGAATTCCTAAAATAACTCAACCAAAGCTCATGCTAAAAGAAGCAGCTGTAAACAGCACAAGCTACTGTTCATTTTAAAGTACCTGGGACTGATGGCCACGTGGAAAGGGAAAATTCTCCAGTTTTTAGCTGGTCCTTGTAGTCAAATACCATCGTGTTAACCCAGGCCAACGGGCAATCCTGTGGAAAGAGCGATCATCTGGAGGTTTATTAACCATATTGGCATTACACAATAGTCATTTAACGTGGGAGAGGTGATAACTGTCTAAACAGCGCTGTACACTAATGCCTCTGTTGTGGGAGGTGACAATTCAACTGACTAACCAAATATTCCAGCCACAACAGCAGTGATTTCCAACATACCCATAAAACAGATACTTCCTGTGTATGATTGAAAATGTAGTCCAGTTGTCAAGTTAAGTGCTTCTATTTGTAGACAGACATTACTGCAATCGATCGTTTTTTTAGAAGCGCTGTTTGTGAAAATTGTGCTGTTTGTTAAGAGATTCAAAACTAATCAAACAAAAGGTCAAAATAATGCATTAAAAAAATGAATGTTGGTTGCAAATAGCAGCCCATTTTCACAATGTTTAACTAAAAATGGTTTAAAATCGAACCCAGTTCAATTCCACATAACAATTTAATGTTGCCTAAATCAACATAGTAACGTTAAATATAAATCAGAAGAAATTATTTTTATTTTTTTTATTAAATTAAAAGATTATTGTAAATAAAAGTTTATAAAATAATGTATAATTCATAATCAATTTTAAAACAGTTTACAAAAAATATTTAGATTTATTTTAAAATCTTAAAAAGTTAATCAATTTATAATGAACTGAAATTAACATTTAATTTATTATTAATTATACATATTTTAAATACAATTTCATAAAAAAAACTAAAATTCATAAAGAATAAAGACTACAGAATAATTTACATAATTAAAAATATAATTTTATAGCTGTTTTTCTATTAACCTGCCTCAAAAAGGGAATATTTAATCAGAATCTAGAGATAAACAATACATTTAAATTTCAAGATGGTCAAATTTGGGTTTCCAGCAGAACTAGTACAATGTAAGTATAACAGAAGGAGACCCTTTTTGGTCTCTTTATGTCTCACACCCATGTGGACTTCTTCTCTAGTTCGCTGAAAGAGAAGTAACACTGAAAGCAGAAGTGGATGCGTTGGTGTTGCTAACACCAGCCCACCATACACACACACTGACACCTGGGAATTTCAACACGGCACCTTCAATCGACACCGCAAGCTACATGACAGAGACAGGGCCACGAAAAGGCATGCTGGCGAGTTCTGATTTGACACAGTAGCTGCTCTGTCCTAACATTTAACTTGGGTTACTCACATTAAGCAGGCAAGGGACCACAACATCCTGTTATGAGGGTTTAAATATTATTGCATCATGCTGATTATACTTTCAATAGTGTGTTTTGTGTTTTTTACTTGGAAACAACATTCACTGTGAATGTGTTCACAGCAGCCATGCATGTCAAACCCTCCAAGTATAGCATCTGTTAGGTGTCTCATCTCTCTTCAGTCAGTGTGTTGGTTGCTAAGTGACTTGTTTGCTGTTGAAATGAACTGAAACATACCGCTCTTTTGTTTTTCTTCTTGGTAGGACGCTTTTTGGTCTTCTCGATGACGCCGTAGAGGGCAAAGCAGAGGCGGCTCATTCGAGGCAGGTCACTCACGCTGATGTCAAACACTAGTTTCTGGTCCCATACGGGTTCAGAGCAAACACCGACCTCATTACTGATCACAACTTTGCACAGGAGCTCACTGCCATGGAAGAGACCAGCCTGAACCACCAGCTGAGACAAAAAGAAAATGATTGCACAGCTGAAAATTTGTCCCAAAACTGCCTTAAGAAGAAGGAACTTACTTTAATTTGAAAATAAAAGAATGAATGAATGAATGAAGTGAGTAAAGTATGAGGAAGTTAATGAGTGTCTGGCATAAAAAGCATGTTGAGTAACTTGATACACTGGACAGTTGTCACAAGAAATACATGTTTTTCTCTAGAAGTGGTTTCTTCTGAAAAAATAAATAAATAAATAAAAAAATAAAAAAAATAATATATATATATATATATATATATATATATATATATATATATTCAAAAACTTCTTACATTAACTATATTCTAGAATTTATAATTATAAAAATTTTATGTTTGTGAACTCTGTCCTCTGAAATTACTATATACTCATTTTAATATACTTAAAATATTAAAGATTTCAAATGAAAGTTTGAAATGTGTGTCCTCAGGACAAGGGCATTTTTCGTAAACACACGTTTTAAATGTTTTCATTTCATACAGTTGCTTGAGAAACATTTTATATATAGTTTCTTTCAGAATTGTTTTACTATTTAAAGGCCTTCCCTTTGTTACAACTCTTACAATATAATAATGACAAAATATTAACATATTAAAGAACCTGTATATTTTTTTTGTGAACAATAATGGAGACATTTAATAGAAATTAAGTGTGTGAAAAAAGTAAACCAGAACTTAAGCTTTATCCATTTAGCTCAGTCTTAACTGGTTTTAAAACTTGCAGTTTTCACTTACTAGAGCACAGATAAATGTGTAAAAGCTTCCTTAAAGACTAAAACTGAGAATCTGGCAAAGAATAAGACTGATAAACCCATTAAAACAAATCAGAGCTCTGTGGCAAGAGACAGGCTAAAATTGCAGAACCATTAACATTTAGAATAAAGTGAACAGAATAATATGAACAATGAAATGAAAATGTGTTTAGAACATTGTTCACACGAATCATGTCAAACTCATGTCAAAATATCCTTCTAACATTGCGAGTTCCTTTTCGAAAGCCAGAAATTATTTATTTTTTAAAACAACTTGCTGCGAGGGAAAATGACATGAACGTTTTTGCATGATAAAATGCTTTGTCATGCAAACATATTTAACACCGTTCACCACTGCAATAATTGTTCCCCGGGCTAAATGAAAAAAAAAAAAAAATCTACATGCGTTTCTCATGAATTTTTTAAAATAGAAACAACTGTTCAATGACTGTTGACTTCTCCGACAAGCAAAAAAGGAGATGCAAGCGGTGAACATAAGCAACAGTGCTGGCCTTTTCTAAGAATCTAGGCCCAAGAGAGAGCCGTAAAGCCAGATAGACACTCCCCACTTCCTGTTTTGATGTTTCACTTAACCGCTTCTGATGAATTATGGGAAATATGTGGTCAGGGTCACATGACCACAGTGTTCATGATTTCACCCCTCACTACCTGCCACAGTTGAAACACTAAACAACATGGCACTCACATCCTACTAACAATATACAAATGCAGATAAACAAACAAACAAGTAAACAAAAAAAGCAGTTTTACCTTCATGCCTTCATCTGCATTCACTCGGCTGCCCTGTAGGAGGTATATATAAAAAGGCTCATGGATAGACCATAGCGAAGAGGTGTTTTGCTGTTGAGAAAAGAAAAAAAGAAGTCATTTAACATTTGAAACATTTTCTTCATCATAGGTTTCTATTTTCATTGCATGCTAACAAACAAATGTGCCAGCATGCTTGACAGTTACAGAGAAACCAAAACCAAACAGCAGAATGAGGAACTAGCACGAGTGTGAATCTAATGTTGTGAAGGTATACCAAGCAGTTCGCTTGGTTCAGTAACATCTTTCATCAAATGGTATATCACGTACATCGACCACAGGAGTAACGCACATACTTAGAAGTGTTGGGGAAGTTGATTTGAAACAGCTACCGGATTAAAATTGTAGTTAGCTACACTACTAGCAGCTAATCAAACAGATACTGATTTTTACAACATTTTCTCTGCAACAAAAACATTGAGGATCTGAAATAAAATGGCTGCATTAAATGTATTAGATAAATATAGCTAATACATTTACAACAAATACAACAACAAAAAAAGAAAACGCCTTTATATAAACGTGTTGAAAAATGGCGACAAACAGCTATATTTAACTAGATTACTTTATTAAATTAAAAAAAGGCACAGGGACGTCAGTTTCAGTGAATCATTACTTAACCAGTCTATTTAAATAAACTCTCTAATTGAACAAATTCACAACAAAGAAACATATTTCCCAAAACAACAAGGCAAACATTAGCAATGAAGCGTTTTGTCACTATACACCTCTTTGTTGGAAAATGTCAAAAATATATATATATATAAAAAAAAAAAGACAAGACATTATTTGTACGAAAACCTAGAAAAAATGTACAAGCAAGAAAGCTCACCCCTAAACTTAAATTTTGGTATGGCATAAGTAGATTATACAAAAACAAGTGCTGTCAAACAATTAATTGCATCCAAATGATTTTTTTGTGTGTTTAAATAATAAATATACACAGTGCACGCACATATATTATGTATATATAAAACAGACACATACAGCATATATTTCGAAAATATTTACATGTATATATTCATATTCATATAATTTGTAATATATATAAATATATACAAATATAAACATAACTTATTTTTCTTAAATATATACATGCATGTCTATTTATATATATACTTAATAAATATACACAGTACACACACATATATTATGTAAACAAAGACTTTTATTTTGGATGCGATTAATCGTTTGAAAGCACTAGATCATAAAATATTATATCATACAAACTAGCCACCAAAGTGTGAAATAGTTACAAACTGCCATGACAGTGTGTTCGAAAATGTAGCTTTTCAAATGTAACTACTGACAAGTTAATTAAAACTAGCTTGTAGAGTTGCTATAATTAATTATTTACATTTTTTTCACATTCCGGAAGGATATACATACAACTAGCAAGGAAGAATCTCTTTATGCTCCATCTCATTAATTCAAAGCACTTCCATGAAGGGGTCATAGATGATCAGAAAGTCATCATGGGTAAATGATTGCGCATTGCAAATCGAGTTCACAGAGGTTGAAGTCTACAACACAGGCTACAAGAGAAACATGACAAGTAGTTCCCCTGTTAATAACAGATCGTGTTCCGGTGTAAAAGTGTCTTCTCACCCTTTTCAGAGGCAGTGGGGGCGGTTTGGACTGAGCACGAGTCCTGGACACCTGGTTACTGAGGCCACCCTGTTCCTCCTGGTACTTGATGATGGCTGAATGATGAACCATGGTCAGGTGTGGGGTAATGCCTCCATGCAAACATGAAAAGATATACTGCAAGAGAGGGAAAAAAGAAAAAAATGAGCTCACATGTTCGAGACACATTGAGTTATGGTGCTCATATGGGAGACGCAAGTCCATATCTGGCTTTCTTCCCATTATTCTTGTCATTTCTCTATAGCTGGGTGGTATATCAAGTTTGTATTTCACCCAACTTGAGCGATATCTTAAAATTTGATCTTAAAATTTTTCAGTGGACGATATCTACAGTGAAACATTGCGAATGCAAGTGGCACGGCGCAACAAAATACTATAGAATGACACCACATCCCCAACAGTAAACTGCTGCCGCATTCCATTTATGACATTTTGACACAAATATACAATTATTTTCAACTGTTGTTTCGTTGCGTCCAGTGTAGACAGTCTTTAGCTTATGCAGCGCGACACCACACGATTTTTCGCGTCCGGTATAGACACTGTGTAAGGAGAGATGACAGAGGACGAAGCCATCACGATGGATGATGACATCGTCTATCAGCCCAACCCTAGTTTGTACGATATATTCATATATTTTTAATAGACGACATGGTGTGAGGCGGTACCACCTATATCGATATGCAGTACAGGCGGCAGATCCTTTTCCTATTTAGTGCCCACACTCTGTATCTGTATCTATAATATACCTAACACTGTTCGGGAGGCAGACACACTGTCCGTTTAAATTTACATTAAAGACCCATCCCTTTAACCTGGCTTACACATAACACATTTCTATAGCTAATTTCCGTTAAAAGATTGTTAAGCTGCCTAATTGGGTCAACCAGAACTAGAAACACTTCCAATAACACACAATGTACTTGTTACATCAAAAGAAGAATGGCATCTGTGCTAATATTCGTTATTATTCTGAGGTCACCACAGCCACCAGATCCAGTCTGTGTCCAGATCAGATGGTGGTCCAGCATCTAGAGACCAGGACAACTAGATAAGCCCCAGAGACAGTTCACCAGTGAAGACCTTGTCTCCTAGACGGCCATCGGGACAACACCACAGAACCAGATTAGTCCTCTGCACAATCTAACTTTGCTGCAGCATGGATCAACCTGCTGGTTCATCTGGCCAAAGGGAGAACTGCCCCCTGACTGAGCCTGGTTTCTCCCAAGGTTTTTTTCTCCATTCTGTCACTGATGCTGAGTTTTGGTTCCTTGCCGCTGTCACCTTTGGCATGCTTAGTTGGGGACACTTAATTTTCAGTGATATCGTCGATTGCACAGATATTATTTAAACTGAACTGAGCTGGATGATGGCATCACTGAATTCAATGATGAACTGCCTTTAGCTGAAATTTTATGTTTTCTTTTATCCTTTTGCATTGACACACTATTTTCCCATTTGATACTGTAAAACTGCTTTGACACAATTTGTATTGTTAAAAGTGCTATATAAATAAGGGTGACTTGACAGTAGTTTGACACGAGTGCATCTGTATAATAGCAGTAAACAGAGTGAGCTGCTGTGGGGAAAGTGCATTATCCAATTTTCACTAAACATTAGACAAGCTTTGTATCAAGGGCTTTAAAATAACTGGTAAGATATAGTTAACACATATAGTTAAAAAGTAGTTCGCCCCATCAGATGCTCTGACAGACTCATGTGCTGCTGACAGATAAGATACTCGTGCTGTTTAATGCATTTGAGATGTGCTCTTTTCCTCATAACTTACATTTCACAAGTTTTACAGGTATTCTCTATCTGTGAATGTTATAAATATTGCCATTTTGCTGTCAGGAGCCTTTTGCATGCGATTCTCCACTAAACTTCACAGACTTCAGTGAACGAGTGCATCAAACAGAGGGTGCACATTAGATTAGGAGTGCAATAATTGTGCCATATGTAGAATTTTAAACCTACAAGTGTATTTCATGATAGCACATGGCTGTAATGGGGTAATCAAAAATAAAATGCAATTTATCTGTGCTCTTGCTTATTTACTTTCATTTTTAGTTTAGGTAATTGAACTTATGCCTTAAAAAGCTTTATTTTTGTGATTTTAAATTGTAATGTTACAATGTTAGAATGTAATGTGCGTTTAGCCCCTTCTTTGCACATAATGGATAGCATAGCCTACTTTCACTATAATTGTTTTCATAGCCTTTAATATAAACATTATTTTAATAGACAAAATTGGTTTGGATGTATACAAATAAAAATAAATTGTAATAAATAAATAAATTAAATAAAAAAAATATATTTGAATCAAAATAGAAAATGTAGAGAAAATAGAGATATATACTGTATATATACTAGATATATACTAGATATATACTGGCCATATCGCCCAGCCCTAAATTTCTCCACCATCAAAAAAAAGGACAAAAGCCCTAAAAACTCTTAAATAAAAAGTGAATCAGATCAGAGACACACAGCGAGGGATGGAAATTGTAGCCGATGTACAGATGGTTTTATCAGTTCCTGTTTTCCAAAATGTACACTATAAAGACCGGACCAGATCCAGTACTCCTGGACTAATCATCATCAGATCCTGCGGCCTGTTCATTTAGGTAGTGTAATGCAGCTGAAATCACATTATCCTCAATGTAGTAGATGTTTTAAAGGCTGGTAGAGATGTCAACAACTGTTATAGAGCCATGAAGTCCTACAATCAATTCAAACCAAGGCCTCTGAAGACCCTGTCAAACTTTACATTGCAGCAAAATGGAATATATATGTATAAAAATTTGCAAAACAATAGGACAGGATTTAAAAGTATTTGTTATTTTTTTTTAAAGTCTGAAAGTGAGGTGCTTTCATATAAATTTGAAAGAAAATGTAGCTGTGAAGTCGAGATGATGTTGTGACTTTCAGACTTACTTTAAACTGGCAGAGTGGATATTCTCCATAAATGAACTCCAATCTCCCGTTAACCTGAAGGGTGTAGTCCTCTGGCTTCTCCTGCCTGGCTGCTCGGAACACGGTGGACTTCTTTCTCAAGGCGCTCCGTTTCAGAGCGATCGGCAGGTCATGTGGATCTTGCTGGAGAACGAAGGTCTCCTACAAAGTAAAAATGTGAAATGCATAACCAAGGGGTCCAAAACATTGATATTATTTCATTAGAAAAAGAGTAAAACTCCACAATATAGGCTGAAACTATAGAATAAGTCATTACTATAATAGAAAAACTAAATATAGATACATTTAAGGTCAGTAGATTTGTGTTTCAGTAGGGATTAAATTAATATAACATGACAGTAAAGACATTGTAGATTTCTATTTTGCATAAATGCTTTTACCAAAACTTTTATTGAGCAAATAATACCCCAAAAAAACCACATCAGAGTTACCATACAAATATTAAGCAGCACAACAAAATATAACATAACAAGAAATGTTTCTTTAGCAGTAAATATGCATATTTCTGAAGGGCCATGTGACACTGTGGGCCCTATTTTAATGATCTAAGCGCATGGTTTAAAGCGCACAGCGCAGGTGCACTTAGGGCGGGTCCGAATCCACTTTTGCTAGTTTAATGTCGGGAAAACAGTAGGCATGCCCAGGTGCATGATCTAAATGGGTTGTCCCTATCCTCCTAATGAGTAATTGGTGATTTTTGGGTGTAACGTACAATAAACCAATCAGAGTTTCATCTCCTATCCCCTTTAAAAGCCAGATGTGCTTGCGTCATGACAGATTCATTATTTACATGGAGAAATGTAATTTATAATTTGTAAAAATGTTTCTGTGATGCCATGTGTCCCTGTGTGTGTAATAAGCAAAAAAAAGTATATGCGCATTGTGCACCCGCCAATAGGCGCATATTACTAACGCGCACTTTAAATAACTAAAGACTTTAGACCAGCTTTGAGTTGGTATGTGGTGCAGTCAAGTCAAGTCAGCTTTATTTATATCGCGCTTTAAAAAAAATACATTGCGTCAAAGCAACTGAACAACATTCATTAGGAAAACAGTGTGTCAATAATGCAAAATGACAGTTAAAGGCAGTTCATCATTGAATTCAGTGATGTCTATTTTCAGTTCCTCAAAATAGCAATGCACCAACAATGCGCCTAAACACACCTCTATTTCAGACCAGCACGCCCATGGGCGCAAATCCATTTGATATTTAACAACGCGGCGCAGGACGGGAAAATGTGAACTGCGTCGGGCTGAAACTAGCAATAACACCTGCCTTGTGTATCTTTAATGATACTGAAAACTCAACTTTGCAAACACAGGACTAAATTACATATCAGACTATTTTCGAATAGAAAACTGTTTTAAGAGACTGCTCTCAAAAAGACAAAAAAAATATTTACCCCAAACATTTGAATGGTACTGCATAATAAAACATATAGAAATTTAGCATCTAAATATATTCAATAACTGAGAATGCAGGACTGCCAAGTTGATTGAGAGTGTCGGGAGACTATGCTTTATGGTATCGGGTGATCATGGTTGCCATGATTCTCATTTCCATGGTAACAGCGACTTCTCTGGGGTCTTTGAATAGTTTGTTATGAAAGGGGTCCTTGGTTCAAGAAAGTTTGAGAAAACATGCTCTAGTTATAGTAAAAAAGCAGAAAACTCCCTCATAATCACTGATGCGCATAGGACCAGGGTTCACTCACTACAGTATGATTAATTACTCATAATGTGATTGTTTTTCTCTGCAAATGCGGTGTCGAAACAGTCTGGCTTTTGATCCATGTCATGCATTATAAAAACAAGTGTTGCTGGAGGTTTTTTTTTTTTGCACGCTTCAGACTCATTACAAGGTTAAAGATCACAGGTAAATAACATTTGTGTTGAGGGGGTGGGGGATTGACAGGCAACACAGCACATATAAATACTATCAAAGGCTTCACTCTGGAAAACTGGGTCAGTCTGAGAGCCATGTGTGCCTGCAGATGCTGCAGTGACATCATCACCGTGTAAACGTCTCCTGACTGTTACCATTTGTGATATCAAAGGCAGAAAATATGTCAGTCTAAAATTAGACTTTTGCATGAGGATTAAATAGTCAACGACTACATAACATGCTGCTCATTTCACATTATTAGCACAAACAGAAAGCAGATAAATAGCATTATACCAAAGGAATGCATTCCCAGAAAGCATAACAGAATGATATATTAACATGAACTCATGTAAAATTTGACTTCACTCACCTCACTGCCCTCAAACTTCACATTGACTAAAATCTTTTTGACGCTGTGCGATTTCGCCACTACAGAGCACGGCTCCAAGTCACACGGGAAGTTGAACTCCATCCACGGTTCCCAAGGCAGCATCTGACGCACCTGAGCATGCTCTTCACAAAACGTCCGCATTTTTGTTCGGAATTCGTTCATCTCATGGTTCTTTTGGGAGTCAAATTCATGATGACCTGTGGAGAAGGTTTTTGGTCATTTAGAACTAAGTCAGAACAGTAAAACTGCACTGTCAACATTCATTACAAAAATACTACCAATAATAAAACTCTCCGAGACACAAAAAATTGATCTGTTCTAATAATGTCGATATATAAGCAGGGAGGAAGAACAACACTAAAAGTGAGAAAAAAAAAATCCAATGAATCATATAATCATGCGTTTTTAGGACAGCAAAATTAAAAGGCTTAAATTGACTTTTAAAAGAGAGAAGAAATACCTCCCATATCTAGTTGGCCAACATCTAGGCTATTTTGGTGCAAATTCATCTAGATGCGAGTCGAATTGTGCAGAAGGCAACATGAACAGATTGCATGACCATCCTCAAAAACCATTAACAAAACTACCCAAGATAATAAAAGACTATCTCAAAAAGGGGAAATGATCAAAACCAAGAGACATTTAGAAACTAGACTTTCCGAATCAGGCCATCATGTTCATCGTTTTTTTTTGTTTAAATAAACAAATTCTTCTTTAGTGCTGAACAGCTGCCAAAACTGTATAATTCTGCTGCAGCGGTGAGAAAACGCTAAGCTGCTTCCATTGGGAGCCGCCCAAACAGCTCTGAGCTCAGCTGATGACCGGTGTGACACAAACCTTTTCCTATAAGCAGATTGATCTGGGTGGTGATGAGCTTCTCCACTCGGTCGCCTTCCCGGGCCACCAGCCTGAGAATTGGCATGAATGGCTGAACATCACACAGGCGGCGCTGCTCGTCTTCCAGCTCCTCCCGCTCTGCGGTCATGTTGATGCAGGTGAAGACATAGGCGTCAGGGTCACTCAGGGCACTGAACAGAGGCTCGTTCCTGGCATTCTTCCACACCATCTAACGCACATGCCACAAATCAAGACTTTAATGTGGCCAGTGGATTTGATTGCAGTTGATTCCTATAATTCGATTGCAGAGAATCTAATACCAATATATGCTGTGTTTTGAATGATGTTACCCAGAATATGGTACGGGCAGGTTCCCTGAATATCACAACCAGTAAGACTTCCTTAGTTAACCAGCTTCACTAGAAAAACCATGCATGTAGTGGTGGTGAACATCACGCCTATAGTGGTCTACCAGCACAGAAATAGTCTTCTAAGCAGGGAAGTCTTTAACCTGTTCATCATCAGTAGCGTGACAGATGTTTTACTAAGCGTATTGATTGTATTATTGTGTGCTAATTCATCCATTCGGTCAAGTACTTTTTTTTTATTTTTTATTGAGAACCAAGCATTTCGTACAAACAAGTGTACATAAAACAAAACACGTCAGCGGTATATAGAAAATAACAAGCAGGGGGGAAAAAAGTATAAAAACATCTTAAACAATTGCATTCCTTTCAGTTTCTCATTCCAAACAGTCCATGTTATTTGTCAACTACCCATTTCTGCAAATTAGCATGTTTGGTGTTTGCATGTGATCAGAGGGTCTCCTCACCTTCTTGATGGTACTAATGGTGTCACTAGCTGAAACGGGAAATTTGAGGTAGATCCCCGTGGGGAGGAGGAACTCCATGTCGATCTGTTGCCGACCCTCCCTCTCCCACACATCCTGCATGCCGTAGACCCCCGGCGGCATGGTGCAGGAAGCTCATCTACAGCTGACCCCACTGCTGGACACAGATAGATGTTTACAACGGATCAAGTCGTAGAATAATGAACATGCATGAAGTGCTTACTAGCTGTTACAACCCACTGAACCAATTACAGGGGAAGGGAGTGAGCTCAAGACGCTCAATTAATATTCAGCGAGAAGAGAGAGAGTGTGAAACATATGCTGCATAATAAATAATTTTTAAGACACTTTGTAAAAGTGCAGCACATGCCCTTTAAAAATATATCATTTATATTATGATTAACATTAGTTTATAATGAATACAGAATACTTGTTTCTATCATCACAACGATATTTTTGTTTTTACAAAATATCATAATACTAAACCTCAAGAAGTACAATTAAGACTGTTAAAAGAGAAAACAGAAATATACTACGTTATGTTGCAAATGATTATAGAAAATATTATTTGATTGTCATTTGTTATATAGATTATATTTATTTTTTAATGGGTTAAAGATTTCGAATGTCCTATGCAGCGTATTCATACTTCATCTCCTCTCACAATGTATATTTTATTTTATAAAATATTTATGTGCAATATAACATTGCACAATGGTTTGTATCAACCCAGTGACCTGCAAAAAAAAAAAAAAAAAGCTGTGCATACTAGGGTATATAATACAGTCAAAACAAACTAAAATCAATCTCTAGTATAGGCAGACATTGAATTGCATGAATTTGTATATATGCACTGTACAATACAGTTATACTTTACGTTATCAATGAAAAAAAATGACAACTGAAAAATCTATTTAGAGCAGATTTCAATTGCAATTGATCATCAACAGAAATTATTTTGTTCCCGAAATGAGATTTTGCATTATATCGTATTAATCAATATCTTGTATCATATATGCTATGCATGTGTCTGAAGCACACACTGCAGCTCTTGTGATGAATTGTCGGACTGTCTAGGGTTACAAAACCGGCCGGAGGGCCAATATCCGAGAAACGTGGCGCACATAATCTCACATCAACATAACATTTTCACAAATGTTGTACTATATTTTAAATTACGCGTCTGTCGAAAATATATGGTGTATATAAAGTCGTAGCGATTAAAAATAGCACATTATTTATGATGCATTTTTAAAATGGCAGGTGTCAACATATTTTTGCCTAAGCCACCATGAATAAACATCTGCTCGTTCCATATTCTCGTGATTGGGGAACATGAAACAAAATTTGACAATGTGACAGCGCGAACTTACCTTCAAGACTCACCGATAGTTCATTTCTCCATCTTCAGAATCATCGATGCTCCTTTACTTTGACACTGAAAATGTATATCTTCCTGGCGCGTGTATTTCGGTCCGCGATCAAGACGCCAGTATTTGAACAGTCTGAAATGACAGCAGAAGTGTTAATAATCCTTTAGTGATTGGAGGTGTTAAAGTGACCGTCTGCACTGCACGTTCAGCACCGCGGTCCTAACTCGTAGGGATCATCGACATAATTGTGTAGTGTAGTGTCTCTCTCGCTCTATCTCTCTCTCTCTTCCTTTCTCGCGCTCACTTGCTTCCTCCTCCTTTCTCTCTCACGTTTTCTCCCTTGTTGTCATTCATGCACAATGCTGACAATAAAAATGTCTGCGTGTCATGAAATCTTTCATTCAGAGAGAAAGTGAATGATTATGTTTGGAGAAAACGTTACAGTTTTACGATTTACGACCTTAAATTATCTGGCACCCTTTTATCCATTTAATATTTTTTTATGATTTTAACTTTCATACACGTAATAAAAGTCTGCACTTTTCGGAACGGTTTGAAACAATATTAACGGTCCCTAACTCTTCCTCGGCACATCACCGTCTGGCTTCCTCTGCTTCTGAGGTCTGTTTCCACTCGCGTGACATGCTGCATTCATTTAAAAACAGTCTCTGTGATTACTCAACTCCCCTCAGTCATGTTTATGCATTATGATCTATAAATTCGCGGTAATAAATAAAATACAATCCACATATGTGGTTTGTTGTTTCATCCCAGTGACTCGAATCTTTTGAATATGTTTTACAAGAAACAATTTACGCTTGTTACGGTTACGAGTGAGTCACTGAATCATTCACTCAACCGATTCGCAAAAGACGTTTGGTCACGTTTCAATTAATGTGAAAAGCGTATGGTCGTTTTATACGATCATAGTTCTTCAGCCACTTTCTCTCATTGTTGTGAATGAGACTGAGGAAAATTACTATTTTCGTTCACAGTTGCTCAAAATATCATCACATGAGCCCTGTTTCAATGCTGAGTCTTGTTTAGACGACTGGTTCACTCTAGGGGGGCGTATTCGTTAGTAAGTACAACCAATGAGATGCTCCGTTAAAGCCCTACTCGAATGCTATTGGCTCATGTTATAGTCAGTCTTCGAAGGTGGGCGGTATCACGCTAGAATTCTCTTAATGTAAAAAAATGTAGAAAGGAGTCAATTAAATTGTATGTTCAAAAACATGTTAAAAAACGATTAGTTCACAACGGACCTGTAGTTCGGAGCATATTTGCAACTATTTTCTGACACCAGCTATCATGTGATATCTGTAAGTTAAATACTGTACATAACACGCTGAATTAACTTATTATTTCCTCATTTTAAAATAAAACCGGTCAGACGTGTCTTCCTGTGAGAGAGTAAGGAAGCTCTAATTCTGAATGATGATTATGGGTCCATAGGGAAGTCACTTAAAAGCACCAGTCATTCAGTCAAATAAAGCTGTCTGCTTTCAGCAAGGATACGTCTAGTAAAAGGCTATTATTTTATTCCTGAGAACAAATTATAAAGCTTTATAATGCACTAATATATAAAAAATACATATCCTGTAAACCAAATGCAGCAAAATCTCTGGCCCATTTGTGAAACCACCATTGAACCCAAGACCTGGAACTGCATGTAATTATTAGCCACATACTGTTTAATCATCTGCATAGACATTTTAAGGTCTTCTTTTCAGCCATCTGAAAGACTATAGTGGTGCTGTGATGATAACAAGTTTCTAAAATGCACTGCACCATTGAAAGCTTGCAGCTTGTGAAAACAGGAAGTGTATGTGCAGAACAGAAACTCAAAGTGAAATAAAGCCAAAGACCCCCATGCCCACATCCGCCCACCTTCAGCCCCTGCCCACCAGTCACTGCAGGCCCAAGTGCATGCTGCCAGACAGCCGATCACCGCAGGGAAGTTACTGGAGGTGATGGGGAAAACCAAACACATGCAATGTCATTACAGCCCCTGAAATAATCAAATCAAGCTGTAGAAAGAGGCCTCGGATGCCTTTAAGGGAAATTATGGATGGACATATAGCCCTGCATCTGAGACCATGGTCTAATATTCATATTGCACTTACAATGCATCAAACAATTCCTTAAAATGTAACTGTTAACAGTTTTTCCTCACCATGGCAACAGTTTCAGAGCCTTGTGTAGCTTTGGGATACTTATTACTCTGTCTTTCTTTACAAATGATCTTGTTTGTTCATCCAGCAGCTTGTATTTGAGTATGGGCTGGTTCTTATGTCAGGATTAAGCTATGATATTATATTTCTCTGTTAAAAGGAACTTTAGGTCAGGGAATGACAAGTTTTAGGCTGAAGTGAGTGTTTTGCTCATCACTTGTCTAACCTAAATGGAGGTAAGTGGACTAAGGTTTGCACAATCACAAGGAATAGACACATCTCATGTCAACTTTTACAATTGCTCATTCCTTTTTCTGAAAACCCAATAAATGGATTCCGAGAAACATGTTAAGAGAAGGTAGCCGTAACATATCAATATATATACACTTTTTATATAATAAAATATGTTCAGATTAATTATATAAGCAGTGGTCAATCAACATAAACTGTCTATATACACAGTATGAAAAATTAAATGTTAGCTATTATATTAGCAAAAGGCCACAAGGGGGCGCCATTTAGCTACAGTGTATTATGTAGTTAAAATAACACAACTCTGATTTTGCTCCATATTTTGGAATAATCATTTCATAATTTTAATCACCATTAATCGTTAACATTCATTATAATTAGGTATTTTCACTGCACTAAGCATTAACACATACACTGGTAAGATTAGGTACGGAAACGGAAAGTGATTTCCGTGTCATTTTGTGCGTTTTGCAAAAATAAAACAATTGGTAATCAGCAATACTTTTTACTCTACAACTATATTTAAAAAATATATATTTTAAATTTTACTTTAATATTATAATTTTTTTAATAAGTTTGATAAAATGCAATTAGCCTAGTAATATATAATAAATAGTCAAATAAAGGAGACATGACTAGTTATCAGAAATTTATAAGAGAAAAATTCGAACAGGTTATGAACATTTACATATAAAAAAATATTTTCAAACTCCAGAAATGCAGACACTGAACATGTCTATTCAGTATACATTTTTTTTAAGAAAATACACCTTTGCATAATAAAGAACTCTTGTAAACAACTTGTTCCATAAGTTTCCACTAAATAAAATATAAACATTTTTAAACGGTATGCAAACCGTACATCAATTTTAAGATCTCAATACATGGTGAAAATAAATACGCTTATGTATCTTGATGCTTTCTAAACATTTGCTGAAATTAATGGAAACTGACAACCTGCCAACAACCAAGTCCGTTTTGAACAGCTCTTCGTCTCTTGGCTTCTAAGTGAACAATAGTTTAACAATGTAACAATATATCATTTGTGAAAATCCACAAAACACAACTGTAAAACCCATTAGTTAGGCTATACAGTAAACAAACTAATGCAGCGACCGCAACATTTCGACCTAATCTTAACCAGCCATTCTGACTTGAAACAGCACGTTTAACATTTCTAAAGGTTAACGTAACAAAAAACGTAGCAAATCTAGATCCAAATGAATTTTTTAGCCTACTTATATTCAGTTTTCACGTGTCTGTCCGTCAGTCAAACGGATGATGCACCTGTTCGGGAAGGCCGTTGTGCGACGGGTAGCTGCAGGCGGAGATGGAGCTTCCTCCAGGGCTCACCGGAGGAGTCATGCCGCTCAGAGGCACCAGAGCGTTCGGATGCCGGTGGTATGGTCTGTAGGACGGGTGAAGGTGATGGTGTTGACCGTGGTAATAATTCACGGGGGAGTTGGCGTAATCGTTTGGAGACAGAGGGCGCGCGTTACCAAGCATGGGCTGCAGGTAGCCGGAGATGTGCGTCGGAGAGCAGGACTGGTGGCTCCAGGAGCTGGTGCTGACGAACGGGCTTTGCCAGTAAACGGGCTCCTGTTGCATGCAGTACGAGTCGGTGAAGTTAAATCCAGACGGTAAGGGTGGTGTTCGGTAGGGTCTCTTGACGCGCCTCCTGCGCCTGTAATTACCTTTCTCAAACATATCGCTAAACGCTGGGTCTAGCGTCCAGAAGTTCCCCTTCCTCTCCCCGCCACTCTCCCGGGGAATCTTCACGAAGCACTCGTTGAGGCTCAGATTGTGCCTGATGCTGTTCTGCCATCCCTTTTTGTTCTTCTCGTAGTATGGAAACTTGGATATGATGAAGCTGTAGATGTCATTCAGGGTCAGCTTCTTCTCCTCGCTTTCTCTGATGGCCATTGCAATGAGAGCCACGTACGAATAAGGAGGTTTTTCTGTAGCTGGAGCGGCTCCTCCATCCCCCGCGGTACCCTGGCCGTCCTCTGCGGTATCGCGGGATTGCAGGTTATCAGACCCCGCGCTGGGATCCATGAGACGGGCTTGAGCTGGATGGATGAAAAGTCGAGATTCTCAGTAGCGAACAGCACAGGTGTAAAGTTAAAAGTGTCCAGGTGTGCTTCGGATTTGTTTTAGTCTCCACCTACCTGCCATGCCTCTTGTCGGTATCCTGAGGTCAAAAGTTCGCGAAATCAACATGAAAGAGGCGCGCGAGGGTCGCAGACGTATTTTGACTGCTTGGTAAATGTTACAGTAAACATCTGTTTGATGTCGCCGGCATAAAAAAACACTGCGTTAAGCCAACATTAATGTTTTCTTTTTATTCTTATTATTTATGTTGTGAACTGATTGTGCAATTGATTTTCAAATATTAGATTAAATATTAAAACTGCAGGCTAAAGTTTGCGATGTCAAAAAGCAAATCATTCTGTCATTTATCGTATTTAAAAGGTCTGTGCGCATATTTTTAATCCGCAGGCCTCAATAATCATGCTATAAATAATATTAGACACATATATAACATTTAACTAACGCATTTGGGGATTTTGTGGACTGCGCATGTTTCAAGAACAAAGGGCATCTGATTTGTAAACTTCATCCTCTGCACAGTCTTCCCACAACAGCTCCGTCCAATCAAATAAATGAAACATGTCATCAAAGGTGCCGCCTTGTTAAGACCTTATTCTCAGCCTAATATTATATATTGCCTACTTCTATATGCAAAACATATCTTATTTTATAACTTTATATTTGTTGATATGATTTTTTCTTTCTTTCTTAAAATATGGGCTGTAAAAGGAAGACTATTAAACTAATTAAAAAATAGGATTTTTAAAAAAAGTATTTTTTTCTTCTGATAGTGATTGGACTGGAATTAATTACCTGAATTTAGGCTGAAAATGAAAGTCTTTTGGACTAACGTTGTGTGAATCTGGCTTTAAGATTGACTTGCATTATGATATTAAAATGAGCCAGAATTACTCATTAGTTAAGGTTAGTTAAGTCATACATGAAAATGTACTAATAATTAGTAATACATTTGTTACAGTATTTATTTTTTTAATGTCCGTTCATTGTTCATATTAGCTCAGGTCCATTAAATACTATTAACAGATACAAATTTGGTTTAATGAATACATGTATATAATATAACTAAGATTAACACATGCTTTTCAGTATTTTTTTATATATATATAATTGTTTATAACTGCATGCATAGTTATTTATTGCTATATAACTAATAACTAATGTTAACAAACATAAACAGTATTGTAGTGTTACCTATCATTTTAATAACTGCAGTGTGAACAGTTCTGCTTATTTTCACTGAATGAATCTTGAATTTAGAGACATTCTTTACAATAAACACATAAAAAAAATTACAAATTGTAAAATATATTATCTAATGGACATTCTTTTTTGCAGGTTAAGTGCAAAAATATATATCTCAAAAAATCATTGTATTGTAATATCAAAGTGATTTATGGAATGTGCAGTATAATTGACCACAGGCTGTAATGTCCTTAATCTGAATGTGTCTTACAATAACATGAAACATTCTTACAGCAAGATGCATGTATTAACTTGCCTCTTTTACTTTTAATTTTTTGGAATTTCCCACTCAGCCAGTTTCATCTTTATGTGCACCGACAAATACGCTGCTAAGTACAGTGCCTCAGATCTTCAGTTACCTAAATGCATCAGAAACCCATTTTCTAAACCATTTCCTAAACCCATTAATGGGTTCTAATTAAAATTAATTTGCATTCTGTTCTTTGTTTTTTGGAAAATGGACATTGACCTAATCCTAATCATCTCTCAAATAACCACCCAGCTGTATAACATCCTATACTGAGAGAATCCAGATTGTTATCATTCTTTCAGGAGACAGACTGTCTACACCCAGCCAGTGATGGAGAAAGATAAACTCTGGAGAACTTATTTTTTACTTTCAGTTGCCATTGTATATTTTTCCATACACTTTTTGAAAATGTAAATTATTGCATAGTTCTCCAACACAATTCAAAAGGGTAACATGCAAAAACAACTGAATGTTTCAAATACATCATGATATGGGAACTGCAACACAAAATTTAACTTATCAAGAAGATCAAGGAAAACCCTTCACAACTACCTGTTCAGTGAGCAACTGACTTTAAAACCAAAAATAGAAGACACCAAAACCAAGGTATAACTATTACAATGGAGATTTATTTCAATCTGGTAACTGAAACACCTTTATTTTATGTACAAAATATGAAATGATCCTGTTTTCCCTTGACATTATGAGTTAAATCATAAAACAGAGTCAAAAGCTCAATGGACATAGTAACAGACATTAGCTAAACCAAATCCTCCAGTGTCACATTGACAAAAAGTAGATCAACACACATTGCACTTGATAATATCACATCATTATGATATTCTTTCAGGATGTAGGATAAATAGAAACACTTAAAATGTACAGCAATACGGCAAAATCGTCAAATAATTTTTTTTATAAAGACGCAACATATGCCTAACTGACATCATTCTGTTAAACTAAACAGCACAAGCATTCAGTCTGAAACACATTCAGTGTTTAAAAACACGACACATGAATGAACATGCACAAAAACATGTTTTACAAAGCTCACATCATACTTTGCGGCATAATGTAGAATCTCAGCTGTATTTAACAGAGCTCAAGTTAAGAGGATATGGTCTTCTCATTTATTTGAGAATTCCTTTCTTCTCCATTATTATATCCACAACTGTTGAGCAGCAAGAATAAAGTTGTAGTCGTCACCCAAAGGAAATGCCATCCATGTATTTCCTGTAAAGACCCCAGATTTACTGAGCACTCAGGTGACAAAGACCTGCGGACATCCCAGTTTGACTTTGAACTCCTGAGGTCTTTTCTATTTGCTCATCTCCAATTGTAATAAAGATAGAAACCGATGAAGGTTAAGTTAATGGACAGGCTGGCAAACAGAAGACCAGGCCAAAGCATCAAGCCCAAAAATCCTGTGAACAAGACAAACATTCAAACAATAAATAATTATGCAGAAGAAATTAACCCAGTTAGTTTAAACACTGCTACCCTAATGAACTTCCTATTCGCACCTTTCCATCCAGGCTTGCTCTCAGTTCCATTTCCTGTGGTCGTGTCAACATGGCAGTCTGAAGAACCGGAGGAGCTGCCCATTCGCTTCTCCACATGCTCAAACACACTGCCCTCATCTATCAGTGAACCTGAATTTCAAACAAAATCATATCTATAATCAATCGTAAAAAAGTTCAAGAATACTGAAAACTGAACAAATAAATAACATATGTGACCCTGGACCAAAAAATCAGTCATAAGTAGCACAATACATTGTATGGGTCAAAATTATACATTTTTATTTTATGCCAAAACTCATTAGGATATTAAGTGAAGATATCATGTTCCTTTAAGATATTTTTTAAATTTCCTACCATAAATATCCCAAAACGTAATTTTTGATTAGTAATATGCATGGCTAAGAACATCATTTTGGCAAATCTTTAAAGGCGATTTTTTTCACAAAATTTTCACCCTCAGATTCCAGATTTCCAAACTGTTGTATCTCAGCCAAATATTGTCCTATCCTAACAAACCATACATCAATGGAAAGCTTATTTACTCTTATGGCATATACATTTCAATAAAAAAAAAATTGACCCTTATGACTGGTTTTGTGGTCCAGGGTCACATTTGCTCATAAAACCAACATACTTGAATGATGTGAGGTTTTTAAAATGTAAAAGTTTCTAAACTTCAGTTATTAGTAGGACAATATAATTTTCAAGTAATACTACCAAATAAATAAAAAACAAATAAAATAGCATTAGTATGTTGTCCTTCATGACATTCATGCAGATTAAAAATACATCCAAAAGTGTCCTATACCATGATTCTGTGAATGGAGGTGTGGAGCATCAGGCAAGAATCCGCTGCTGTTCACGTGGCTTTGCTCTGAAAGAAACGGAGGCGGTGGGGCCAAACTTAAAGGCTCCAGAGGAGAGGAAAAGAGCCGCAGTTTTTGCCCACTGATGTTGAGTCTGGCCGGACTGATGAGTGGCCGGCGCTGCCTGGCGGAGCTGGAGGTGGAAGTGACAGATCCTGCCACAGAAGGGGTTGGAGATGGTCCAGGAGAGGAGGGTCGACTTCCAGATTTTAGAGAGTAGTAATCTACTGAAAAATGAAGAAATTAGTTTAACTGTGTTTATCAAATTGCGATGTGATTGATAAGTAGTAGACAATTATCATATACAATTTATATGGTGTGAGTTCACAAAGATGTATACAACAATTCCTTCACTTCTTCAGTTACCTGAAGGTGGAGAGTCTTTACACTGTGAAGATGGTCTGCTCCCACTGAATAGGAAACCTGAATCTACAAGTAAAAGAAAAAATAAGCACAATTCCTTGGGGATCATTTTTGTTTTATTTTATCAAAAAATACATTAAAACTGCTTTCCATTTTTTAAATGCATTTTATTCCTATGATGCAAAGCTGATTTTTTATATAGCATTAGAACTACTCCAGTCTTCAGAGTCACATGATCTATCAAAAAAAACATTCTAAAATGATTCTGTGCTCATTATCAATATTAAGAACAGTTTTGCTGCTTAATATTTCTGTGGAAACTTTTTTTTTTTCAAGATTCTTTGAAAAACAAAGTTCTTATTACGTTCAGCACTTATTCGAAACAGAAATGTTTTTGCAACGATGTAAATGTATTTACTGTCACTTCTGATCAATTTAAAGCTTCCTTTCTGAATAAAACCCAATTTCTTAAAATTGGAATTTTCTGGACAGTAGTTCAACTGCAGTTTGTTATTTGAAACATTTCCATGGCTGCTTTCTCACAAAGCGAAAGATAGCAATCCCACAAAAGACAGATATAAATTCCTAGCAATTTTCATGATACAACACAAGCATCCAACTGCGAAGTACAGACATTTAACACTCTCATTCTGTCATTCCAGGAATGTCTCCATATGTGGAGCCGACACAGCTGCAGCTGTAGAGGAGCAGCACCATTACTGAGCACTACAGAGCAGATGGGTGAAGGTACATGATGGAGCAGGTACAGACCCTGCTCACACAAAAGCCTTTTCAAGACCTCCTGTAAAAGTGTGACGGAGAGATGAGTGATACTGCTTCTGTAAAAACGAGCTGTGAGAGATCTCACTGGACTCTTGAAGATCACCATTACATATCCATCTCTATATAACGCAATGAGGTGGAAATGACTCAAACGCTGAGATCTCTCAAACAAGTGTGTGTGATTAAATCAAGAGCGTAAAGATCAAGCTCTAGCCCTTTTTATCACCACTGCATCTGATTACAGGAGGTTGACGCTTGCCGTCGCATCTGGACTCGTCTGAAGATCCACACATGAAACGAACCATGATTCTTCTACGGTCTCACAACAGTCATTTAAACACCACTCCCGACATCACCCTGATCCCAGGATTTAAAAGCCTGTGTATTACAAAGTCCCATTTACTGACAGGTCAAAGTTAAAAGCGAAGGCAAACCAAGCTGTTGCCCCACCATTCCTTTTGATATACAGTATCAACAATATGTTGGTAGGTTAAAACTGTGAGTCAATTAGGTAACTTTTTTTTTTTAAATGCATAAACATTAATTAAAACACCATTTTAAAAAGCAAAAGTTAATTGAAAAATTACATTTCTGTTATTTACTTATTTTGCTCCAAAATTCTACACTGAAATGCAGGGCATAATCTGTGAACAATGTTCTTCGCACAATTCCCCTTTTTTAGTTTGATAGCCTGTGGTCGATATAAGTCACTGGACAGTTTTTTTTGAAAAGATAACAGCATACAGCTTTTGAACAGCATGATGGTGAGTAAATAATGACATATTCTATTTATAGATTTACCTTTCTTTTAAATTCAAAGATAAACAGAAACGTCAAGGAATAAGATAATGTAAATTAGTCCCTTCCTGTAATTCAAAACTCTCAGTGGGAAAATCCCTTTAGCATGCAGGTAGCTGGAGATACTGAACAGACTATTTCTCAATCACACTTCGCAGTTTTCTTTGGCAGGTGGCAAAATTCCCCTGTTAGGTGCGGCACCGTCTTGGGTGAAGAGCGAGCTGAGTTCCTTGTACCATGCATTCAGTCAGTCAGTGACCCACATCTTTCCCATCATGCACTTCTGCATCGGTTCCACAAAACAGCACCTGGGGCCCCTCACTATAGCTGCACTTCTCACTTCTTCACAAACAAAGTGAAGCTTTTTCTACATTATATGATTATTACAACTATGTTACAAAAAGCCAAATTCATTGCACAACCAATTACGTTTTATTGCAATATTTATTTAATTATAATTATAGTAAATATAGTTTTATTTAGAATATTTTTAATATTTATATCAGCATGTGCATGGTTAAAAAAAGTTTATTTGATTAAATATACTGTAAAATTGCAGATTACAATAAATGTTTTCTATTTCAATACTTCTTAAAATGTAATTATTTCTGTGATGGCAAAGCTGAATTTTCATACACAAACACAAACACACACATATACATATTTATTTTTGCAGTGTGCATCTATCTATCTTGTGCTATACCTGCTCGTGCGAGGGAGGGGATAGTTCCCAGAGAGAGGGCCCTGTTGAGTCGCCCAGGCAGCGAGGAGGGCGAGGCTTTGCGTGTTCTGTGGATTTGCTGGCGGATGAGCAGCTGTGACAGGTTGGGGGGAGGAGTTGGGATGAAGGTAGAGGATGCAGACACAGGTGCAGACAGCGAGGGACAGTGATTAGTGTAGTACGGCCCAGGAGAACTGCCAGACAGATACCTGCAACAGACAGAAGACAATCGGTCCACTGCTGACTTTCATGGAGCAAATATCTCTTCAGTTACTGCTATGGAGGAAAACTGTAAAACTGCAGACTTCCACAGATTTCAAAAGCCTGATAATGGCTCCTCATTTGAATGTAGTAGATGTCTGTGTTGGTAAGATTTAATTTCAGACAATACATATAATTTAAGCTAACATATCTGTAAATGTATGAATTTATACATTAGTAATAGCTCAGTCGATATACACTTGCTCAGTTCCAACATTCAGTCATGCTAATTTCTTGGCTACATTTCTATAATTTACTAAAGCACAGCAAGCTTCCATCTCAAACAACCATTAAAAGAAATGGCAAACACACAGTTCGCATTTTATCAGCGTTTTATTTTAATTTCATAATAGGGTAAAATAATACAAGTATAAAAAGATGCAACACAACCCAAGTGTAATACAGCTCCAACATGCTGCTTTACTCAAGAAACAACAAAATTATTACAACAAATCTGATCTTAAGTTTCTGGACGGAAACCATTTCACACTATTCAACAATGCAGTTGCTCATTTCACATTATATCTTTGGGGTCATTCCATATCAAATGCACTAGAAGCCACTGATCAGGTGTTGATGATATACCAGAAAAAGCACAGCAATGCCACAAACTGATTACTTCAGTTAGGGGCTTCTCAAAGTCAGACAACTATTTCCAGCCTCTGGGCAAAAAAGTATTAAAAAGCTACAAATTGATTTTTAGATTTGTAATGGTCAGGGCCACAAAACATTCAGATGCATTTGAAATTCTAGCTTATTGTTTGATGGAAACTGAATTGCTTATAATTCCTAAACTGGTCCAAATGAAAGTTCTTAGTAAGAAACTGGATTTGACAAGATATAATACCAATATCGAAATGGACAATATTCCTTAAATCCAATGACTTTCCTTCCAATCAATCTCTGGCATCACCATGAGCCTTCTGATACAACATGCACAGATCTGTGATTTCATGATGACAGGTCCTACCACATTATATCCTCAGTGCTAAATTCAGTGACTTATTCACTCGTATGCTAACTGGGGAGGCAGGATACTTCCGGACAATCTAAATGACTCAAAATGAAATAGTCAATAAAGGATCAAGTATACTCACAGAAATACAATGCTGTTCTAAATAAATGTTATATATCATAAATATATACTTTTTTCAATGCCAAGTCTAAATGCATACTATTATTTGTATTTACCAACCATCCGCCTTTGTCAAAAAAAAGAAAAAAAAAGAAGAGGATACGAAATATGAGGATACGTAATATTCAACAATATTGATGTCTACAGTGAAATACTCAAATAAGTGAAATGTGCCACAAGTCATCATAAAAAAAGTTAATGAAACTTTATATTTGGCATGTTTCTCCATTTGGTAATACAAAATTATATATAATAAAGCTTGTTGGAAGTGGACAGGTACTATGCAATCTATATAAGTTAATACACATCTAATGGAAATGAACAGAATTGATTTAAATAACAGAACAGTTGCAGACAGTAAGTGTCTAAGTCACATTAGTACTTTGATCACAGCAAAAAACTAACTTCACAGCATATGCCACATGCATACAGTAACTTGGGAAATACAGTGATGCAAACCTACAAAACATACAAACTATACTCGTAGTGTCACAAATTACAATGCTTCGCTTTCCATTCAATCCTTTAAAAGCTTTATTTGTAGAAGTTTTGAAAATGGGTCTCTTTTTGTTAGCCACTTGAAAGATAGCTACGTGTTATAGAGCTTTAGTGTGGTTAGTAGTATGCAAACTAAATGTCACGTGATACAATGTAGTGCATCTGTAATACTTTACAATATAGTAAATATAATTTATTTTCTGAAAAATTGCATAAATTCTGTACTGAGGTAACGATGATAAAAATCAACCCGGTGGTGGAGACGAACTTGAAATTCAAGTTAAAAATCTAAACAAAGAGAGACAAATATTTCAAGACTCTCTCAAATGTGCTCAGCTGTAGCTTAACCTCAAAAGCGAACACTGAGTACTTGAGCTAATATATAGCACAAATCTAACATATCTTTATGTTGTTGGCAACTAAACAGTGATAGTTTCACTTTTGTTATGAGATTGCATATATGAAATCGGCGCAGTATTGGCATAATACAGAATTGTTGCCAAAGTTTATTATAATGGGTATAGTATTAGGCGGTTTTAGTTGCACATGTTGTGAAAATGTTAAGCTTAAATTCGATGATGGAAAAAACATCCCCAAATCCCTAAGCACCATTGCAATTTCTTGTTGGACAATGCATTTTCTATTTCAATGCAAAAACAGCATTATACACCACGAGATGCATAAAAAATAAAAATAAAAAACAATCATTCACTCATGAACTAGTCTGTATCTTTACAAGCTACCCCAAACCTGTGAATTCAACCTGTACCAAAACAAATATAAAATTGACATGTTTTGCTTAGTCAAATTAGGGGCATGGTGCTAATGTCAAGGCAATAAACAATCCTTCCCTAGTACTTTGTGAAATCTCATCCACACAGACTACTTTTTATAAATCAGCATGGTGTTTAAAAGGCCTATTTAGCAACATCTTGGCCATGGAGGTTTATAATGAGTGCATTAGTTAGTTAGTGTAAATTGAATACATTTGGAAGGAAAATGTTCTGAGAAAAAAAAACAAATCTAACCCTTGATTCTACATTACAGATCTCAAAAAATATCTTATCTTAGTGTCACTGCTCAGATTCTGACCTGTGACCTCTGGCTCTTCTCTGACTCTGGGATTTGCTTGTTGCCACAGCAGCAGCGAATCCCACCAGACAACACAAAGAAGTGATGCCCAACTTGACCGATTCCATCCAATCAGTGATGTCTGTCTTGAGGTAACACTCGGCCAGGTAAAAACATATCACCAGGAGCCAAAGCACAGCGGCCACAACATCAATCCTCCTCAACCTTCAAGAGAAGAGAAATATATTAAATTCATAATTTAAATGAATTTATGTATATGTATAAATTCACTTATTTAGAAATTACAAATAAATACATATAATAAAAATATACAGATATACACACACACACACACATTTATTCATACATTAATCAGAAAATATATTTACCCATTCTAAAAATATGTTTACATAATATGTCAAATACATTAAAAAATATGTACAATTTGGTAAATGAATTTTTTCATGAAATAAACTTTATAATTTATTTGGTTCACCTGACAGGTCCTGCCATTAAGACACCTGTGATGCAAGTTAGGAGCCCAAAGGAAGCCACGGCCATCTGATGGTCACTTCCACACTGCCAGACGAGTCGAGCGTTCTCCACAACCTTTTCCGGCAGAAGAGCCACCAGATCATCCCACATCATGCTGCCCTCCTCAGCCTTGCTTTCACTGTCATTTTGGAGGGGGTTTTTGGGTTGGTTCACTCCTCTGCTTAACGTCTGCGAGATGGAGGAGGCCACATCTCCAGATCCAGACAGAGCCACAGCTACAAGGAAGGCACAGGCGAGGAACGCAAGGACTCTGAGCAAGATCAACCAGGCTGGTGTGGTGAGGGAGTACGTGTTCTGAAGAAAAGGATAGAAAAGGATTTAAAAAAAATAATAAAATAAAGATCACTTGATATGGGAACAGTATTTGATACTTGCATGTCAAGCTTGATTAAAAACTAAACTTGAATCAACAGTAGCTGTACAGTAAAACACTCAGGACACAAAAGAAGCAAGAGAGAACAGGTCTTTCCTTATCTCTGGCAATCAATTCCACACATTTATCTGCGGTTTAAGAAAGCACTAGTAACAGACTGGTCATTAATCACACTTGGTACAAGTAACAAACGATACCTAGGTTGTAGTAAAATTGCAGTTTTATCTGGGCAACATCTAAATTCAATGCAATTTTTCCATGTCAAGCCCTTGGCACTCAATCAAATCTCTTAGATTTCTAGAACATACACTTCAGAGTGCTACAAAAGTGGAATCTTCTGCATTTTTCATGTCAAGTCTTGTGGCTTGATTTGAAACCATATAAATATATAGAGGTCCCGACCTTAATTAAGGCTTTATCAGCATCCCGACTGCGTCTGAGCTGGTGGTTGAAGAGCAGAGCCCGCAGCTGTCGGTTCTGGTGTTTGATGTAGTACTCCACCGCCGTCTGGCACGGCCGGCACAACTTGTAGGTCTGCTCAAGGTGGTGCTTATACACCTCAATCTCCTCATCATAGTTTTCCTGCCATTATGGTGAACACAGTGCATTAACATTTGAAAATGCATGTTACTTGTTTGTAAGATGACACTTTTCACATTAAAAAAAAAAAGTTAAATTAATTTAAATTTTTTAAAAATTAAAAAAATTTGACTCTCAAGTATGTTTAGATGCCTAGTGAATGGAATATTTAATATATGACATTTTGCCTAATTTTTTTTATTAAAAGTAGTGCTGTCAAAAGATTAATCGCGATTAATCGCATCCAAAATAGTTTTTTGTTTACATAATATATGTGTAAGTACTGTGTATATTAATTATATATATATATATATATATATATATATATATATATATATATATATATATATATATATATAAATACATATGTACTTTTTATATATGTTAAATATATTTATACATGTAAATATTTTCGAAATATATTCTGCATGTGTGTATACACATATATTATGCGTTTGGATGCGATTAATTGGTTGACAGCACTAATAAAAAGCATAAAAGCAAATCTTATTCAGAACCAAGCTTGGATGTCTTGAAATTAAGAGATGAAACGAGTGAATTATAAACCTACATTATCCCTGGGGATGAACGAGGCCAGCTGTTTCATCTTCAGAGTCTGGTTGTTGTTGCACTTCTTGCACAGAAGCATTTGACAGTTGACCCACTGCAGGGTCTTCGGTGACTCTGGGACACCGGCTGAAATGCCATGGTTGAGATGCTCCATGTATTGAGCAGGAATGGGTTTGTTGTAGTCCCCGTTCTATGAAAACAAGCACAAAACAAAAATTCAGTTGCTTGACTGACACTGACTAAATGTACATTTATAACATATCCAAAAGCTGCACCAGCAGCACAGTATTAAAACAATAGAAAATGTGTTGTTCTTAAGGACTTTATATCTTAACGTAATAATATTTCACAATATAACTGTTATTACAGTATTTTCTTTGCAAGCATGAGACTTTCAAAAACAAAAAAAAACATCTTACCTACCACAAACTTTGAAAGGTAGTGTATAAATAAGCACATGTAACATGATTTTTTTTCTTTTCGAAATCTTTACGATGAGACACAACAAACAAATCTTATAAACACAAAATCAATACCTCCTGAAAGCCATTATACTGTTCACAGTATGGACAATCCCAGCAGTTTCTGTTCCCATAGGGGACAACTGTGTCCTGATTGCAGAACCAACAATTCACTTTGACATGAGTTGGTTTTTTCCTGTCGGATAAAAAGGGTTGGATTTAGGACCATGCATTAATAACATTAAACAACTGTAATACCATACTCCTATTAACACTGAGCCGACAGACCACCCCACTGGTTCTCAATAAACAGTTCACAGGCCTGCTCTGCAGACAGACAATAATCCTGCCGTATAATAACTAGGACAGTGTTTTTGGTTGTATTCATTTCCATGGAACATGCAAGATATTCAGTGGAAATTAATGTATAGCTTGAGCACTGGCTCTAATGTAAAACTGAGATTTTGTTTTTCCAGACAGGATGTCTCGGGACCTGAGACTGATTACCTAACAGTAGCATGAATAGAGTTTCTATTTACAGGCTATAAAAATTATTTTAATAAATAAATAGTTATAAATCGATTTTTTTTTAAATAGAAAGGACAGAGGCTTGATTACACTAACAAACTCAGCCTGTGACGTTATAAAAGATGATAACGTCATCCACATTAAGAAAAAAGCTGGCATGTTTAATATTACTTAAAAATGTAAAAGAACTAAAATCCTGGGAATTTATTTTGTATCTTGCTACTCCAAAGCCTATTAAATGGTGTAACTGAATACCTTGTAACTTACTAGACTAAATATGATCGATTCCTTTAATATTATAGAACAGCTTTTGAGTAACATCAATAAAAGTATTTGTGAAGTTAAGTCTAGCATTATACGCTTCATTTTGATAGAAATTCGATTTTTTTTTTTTTTTTACCACGGTAATAACAATAGGAGTCATTAACTAAACCACCATTACTATCAACAAAATTAAATAATTACAAATAAATTAATGAAGACACTGAAGGAAGCAGTACATTAATCATTGATTTACAGAAATATAAGTAACTGAAGAAAAATAATAATACTAATTTAAGTGAATTTTGGATTGTTTTAAATACCACACAGACATGCCTAAGCCATTTTATGAATTTTCTCGTGCTTGTTTACAGCTCCACGCGTGCGCAAGCATTTTTTCATGGCCGAACTGTTGAAAATACTACTGCCAATTCATGTTAATTATATAGAAATACCGTGGAAAGTGCAGTGTTTTTTTTCCGTAGCCCCGTTATACAAGGCCCAGCGACATCTTATGGGCAGGGACACAATACCTGGTTGCAATTCTGTAGATCAGCGCCCCTCCTGCAGCGATCGCCGTTGCTCCGACACCGCCAACTACAAATGGCGGGTACTGTAGTAAAATTTGGTTAAACGCCTCCATTGCGAAACGGGACATTGACTGTAGTGTTATTCACAAGAAGCCCCACGCTGGAGTTGTGCATGCGGCAACAGAAGCGCGCATCAATCTACAACATGGCCATATCCAGGTCATGAGAGCAATGTCAAGAGCTGTCAAAATAAAAGTTCTACTTCTAAACGGAAAATAATAATTATTTGCTAATTATATACATAAAATAGTTAAATATAAAACATTATTATAATTAAACATTCCAATCAATCAATGTAATAAGACATAAGTTATCTGTTCTTAAATTACAAATCTTTTTGTGCTATATTTTTTTTTCTTTACATTGAACCATTAGCTTTATCTGTGTTGTATCTCGGTTTACTCTGAAATCTGCAGATAATACTTTGCTGTTATTGCTGCTACACGCCTTGCCTTCAATAAATTAAATCTTGCCTTTTCTAGAAAGTGAAATGAAGCAGGTTTATATGGTACACACCTGCCCTCTTGAGGCAGCGTATGTAACAGCCATTCGCAAACTTTACTAAGACATTACAACATACATACATTTTATATATATATATATATATATATATATATATATATATATATATATAAAATTATCAGTCACCTTAAAATTTTTTGTACAAAATAGTATCAGAAATCACAAGTTGAATCATAATTAACATAAGATAATATGCTTAAAAACAAAGTATGTTGACATTACTTAATCATTATCTTCAACATAACTGATTCATGCATGCCTCTCACTTTGTACAGAACTGTGGCACAAGAGATAATACATCATCTACTAGAAGGCTCAAAGATCATGTTCTTTGTTCATGTTTTGGAACTTTCACGTAAACAGCTGGGATCCTGGGATTATTGACTCCTACCTTTTTTTTTTCTTTCTCAGACTCAAAGTCTTGCTAACAATCATAAATTCATCCAAACTGACTTAAAAAGGTAGATTTTTTAATGTGGCTCATTCTTTCTGTGCTTTTCCAACAACAGCAAAAGAATAACTTCCATAATTTATTTTATTAAACCAACAGCAGCATGTGCATCAAGGCCCTCATTTTCTGTAAAAGATAAACAACTTAACATACAGTTAACAGATGTTAGGTTTCTAGTAAAGAGGTGAAAGGAATTGTCTGGTCAAATTCCAGTGCTACTACTTGTCATGAAGCAGGAAAATATTTAAAAAATATTGCAACGTGAACTTATCGGCTCCTAACAAGCCATCCTATGCCCTCATTACAGTATCATTTGCATTTCTTCCAAGAACTTCATAATAAAACCCAGATCCATTAATGATTAACTCCAGAACTCTTCGACATAACAGACCATAGGTCCAAGGATTTCAAAAAAAAAAAAAAAGCTTCTACTTATAATAAGAATAATTTAGTTAACTTAAAAGCACTATTTGTATATTCAGATGACATTTTGCTATACACTGATACAGTATACACAAACATCTTGGAGTAGCTATGCAATACGGGCATTTACAGAACACAAACAAGCAAAACAGTTCTGATAACATATGCAGTCAACGCAAAATAAAAAAGCTCTTTAAAGTCTTTAGGTAACTCAAATAAACATCCCTGTTCAAAAATGGATTCTGTCCACTGGTCAAAAGTATCTTTGTGCTTGTAGTGTTCAGCTTTATTTGGAGGGTTCTCCCAGCAGATGTACAATGAGCTCATAGGTGGACAGCACTATAGCTGTGTTGGGGATCTGTCTGATGAGCTGTGGAATGAGTCCTCTGTAAAAAGCTGCGTATCCCTCTTCCACTGCCACAAGGCGCGCCGTCTGAAAGAAGTACTTGTATTTGCTTCCCTCTTCTCTTAGTCTTGTCCGAATTACCTCTGGAAAACACACCAAGAAAGGTTGGTCATTAAAAATTAGGATACATTTCTGCAGACCCCTTTTCTTAAATTCTTATCCATCAAATTTACTGAATTTCATTTATTAATACTGTAAAAATCCCTGGCTCTTTCGATCAATTTCATTTATCCTTGCTGAATAAAAGCATTACTTTTTTTTTATCTCACTGACCCCCCAACTTTTGAATATAATTAAAATAGTGAAATATTATTGCAATTTGACATTACATTTTAAAATATATTCCATTAGAAAAGTTATGTATTCCTGTAAATTCCTACAATGACAAAGCTGAACTCGCCATCACTCTAGTCTAGTCACATGAGCCTTCAGAAATCATTCTATTATGCAGATTTAGTGCTGAAGAAAGATTTCTTGATATCAATATAAAACAAATTAAAAAAGGTTGCTTCTAAATATTTTGTGAAAACAGATTTTTTGCAGTTTATCCTATTATTAATAATTGCATGTTGTTGCAATAACTAGCCAAAACAATTTTTTTTGTACTATAAAAATATTATTTTACTGCATTTCTCATGCACAAGTCCTGTCATAAAAGTGCAGGTCTTAGTGCTAAAGAGGAAGCAACCTGTTTATCTTTAGACAGACTGGCTGATGCTGGTTTACACTGGCTGACAGGTAAAAACAACCTACCATGTGGATAAGCGATGCAGGAGGCGCAACCCTTGGCAAATGCAGCAGCTACCATGAGGCCCAGGAAATCTGAAGCGCCTTTTTCTGTGTCTGTGTCAGGTGTGGTGAATCGACTCTGTGCTAGGTGCTTCTTCAGCGTCTCGTAAATAAGGAAGCAGATCATGGTCTCTGAAATGCCAGCGTACGACGCTGTCAGGCCCCGGTAGAAACCTCGCATACCTTCAGTCTTGTACACATGCCGCACACATTGTAATGTGTTCATTTTCTTCTCCCCAAGTGCCCTGGAGGACGAAGAGACAGTCGGTCAGGTGATCAGGAAGAAATGGATTACAAAGGTCAAGAATTTAACACGATTAACTCTGAGGTAACAGTTCGGCTTTCAAAACCTAGTTTAGGCACTGAATAGAGAATAAAATCAAGGTCAAAGACTTCGAAAGGTTTACTTGCAACTTTAATTTGCATTGCACATTGTGGTTTGTGTGTGGAGTGGGAGGGAGAATTAAATGCCAGACTATTTTCAGACTGTACCATCTGACATTCTTCTCTCATTTGACTCTAGCAGTTTACTGCTGGCGCTTTTTATAGCACAAATGTAGAACATGCCTGCTAAGCCCGACGCCTGCGTCAAGGTGGATATTTGCACTGCAGCAGATTGGTTCACATGCTAATCATCATGACATCTGCATAACAGAGACAGCGCAAATAGTTTGTACGGAATTTGCCGGAATGGCAGTGTGAAAGGGGCTTTACTCTCACACGCAAAAGGACCACAACTCAAGGGTCTAAAACAGATATGGTGTCATGCCCTCATGCAAAATCCCTATTGAGAGTAAAACAGGGTGAAAGTTTACAGCATTAACATACTTCCTCTCAAGCTGCATTCTTGTTTTGACCATCCAGATGGGATTCATCAGGGAGTTTGTGACGAATGCTGTAAGAAAAACAATGCAATTAGTGATTCAAACACCCACTTTCTTTGAAAGCATCGAATAGTTCTGAGAAACATTATATGCAATGTTGCATAAAAGTTCTTTTAAAAACCTTAAGGCATCACCTGCAAAGCCAGCCGAGGATATGTGCACAATTCCACTGTTTGGCACAAAAATGCCATTGAAAGCCTCTTTCGACTTTGAATAAGCTGCAAAATAGATGGCCCTGAAAAAGAACACAAGGAGAACAGAATCTCAGCGACTTTACTCGGTTGAACTCAACACCCCCTGCTTCCTCTCTCTACGCATGACAGTGCAGTTCATTATAATATGAAAAAGGCCGTTCACACTGAAAGGCTGCCAATGTTTTATCAAGCAAAACAGCTTGCAGTGAGAGTCCCTGACAGTGCAGTCCGTTCTCTGTGCTAAATGTCTGGAACAAACTGCACAAAGAGCTGAATAAGCACCCAGATCTAATGCCATGATAACTGTGGGAAACAATGACTGAATTTTCACAGAATAAGTACATCCTAGAGGAGTGAAGAACAACATTCTAGCTTGCTTATAAGTAACTTTAATTTTAAATGTAATTTAGCAAGCTAGCATGAGAAATCTGTCTATTGTTTCTAAGAAAAAAAAAACTCAATAAGAAATAAATTTACAATACTTTTTTTTTTTTTTTTTACTAAGAATTGTGTTACTTTTTTTACCTTATCTATCTAAACATCAACTACTTTTCCTAATTCAAATTTAAGTTATAGGGAAAGGTACAGTTATTGTTATGAAGAGATTTAGTATACAATTACATTGTACTATTATTATTATACTTTTTTTCCTTAATTCAAAAATTCATGCTTCAAGGAAAGGCAAGGCACGGTTATTGTTAGATTGAAAACAAAAATATAAACATGTTTTTGAAACCAACTGAACCAGTACCTTGAGGGAGCAACACCAACAAGATTTGGGCCCAATCCTCTGAATAGAGATTTTGGTCCCTCTTTCTCTAGAATCGACCTGATGAGGACAGAGAGATGAGATTTAGACCAATGTAACAATACGGTGTGCCATTTCAATCAAGACTGCATGAGACCAGTTTAAAATCCACCTACACAGCTTGTTTGGAACACTGCAATTATGCTGCACAACTTTCCACACATTACGTGACACCTTTACACATATTAATTTCCTTTACAAGCCACCCATATGACACAACCCTTCTTTATCAGATAAATACTGAATGTTGACTGATGAATCATGCTTCTCACAAAGTGACTTTCCAGAAGTTCTTTTTGTCATTATGGCTTGATAATATATCACATATCACTTCCATTCAAACATCTACTTCAATAATTTTCCCTTAAACTAGAAACTATTCAAAAATGAGTCACAAGGTAAATGCTTCCTCGTAAAGAATTAAGGCTAAACATGGTGTCCTTTTTTAAGATAGATATTGAAAAGTTCAACTAAATTGAAATGTCTCTCTTGAGGTTTCGAAAGTCACGTAGACTCATACACTCCCTCAGAGACAGCTCGTGTTTGTGGCTAGTAACCCAAGCACAGCAAGGCGGCATCATGTGACAGTGCCGGTTCCTGAGAGCAATGCCATGCTGGGCCCAATTACCCAAAATAGACATTGACAGGGAACACTTGCAATCCCTCTTGCCTTTACATAAGACAAACCCCGCCCCTTGTCATCATCATCATCATCATCATCATCATCATCATCATCAACTGCTGCAGCTAACAGCAGGATAAGAGCTGCTTTAATCTGCTTTCATCCACAAGATCAAATCCAGTTGCTAAATGCATCCACATAACAGACTTTAGAAGTCAAGCAGTGCCGCCCCATAGAGGTTCCGGATCTACATTCAGGGTGGATGACAGTGTCATATTGTTTGTACTTCCTTGCTTACCGTAACACCTGTAGCAGGCCAGGGGTGACGGGTCCCGGTCTAATGACACCAGCACCGTTGAATGTGCCCAGCTGCACCTGGAAAACAGGTCTGAGGGTGAGGCCAGATGACTGTAGTCTGGTTTTTAACACCTCCAGGGGGCAGGTCATGATGGCACCCACGGTTCCACCACATCTGTGGAGAAAATACATACTTTTATTAAGCAACTCAATTAGTCATATGTAACAGGAAAGATTCTTTCAAATAAATGCTGTTCTTCTGAACTTTCTATTAAATCAAAGAATCATGAAAAAAAAAAGAACATTTAAGTTGCACAACAGTTTCAACATTAAGAATTGTTTCTTGAGCTCCAAATCATATTTGAAGGATCATGTGACACTGAAGTAATGACTGCTAAAAATTAAACCTTGCCATAAATATAAATTCTGAAGAATTTTGCAACCTAAAACTTGGGCTGTGTCCAAAAAAGGTTGAGGACCTCTAGATTAAATAAACAGACAGAATTTGATAAAGGTTGCGGTTACATTTGCTGTTTGAGGTCACATTAAAATCCAAACTAAACTTTAGACGCAAATATATGTGCAAGTGTCAGCAACGCTTGTGGACAACCTTCCTGGCTGTTTTAAGAGTCAAGAGTATGAGAGTGAGGTCAAGGAAAATAAACTGAACTTCATTAAAATGACACAGCGTGACGTATGTGACATTGATCGGGATTCACGTTACAAAATAAAAGGATTAAAGTCCTCATTGGCTCTAAATCAAATGTTTCAAATGTTAAAAGAACATGACCATGTAAACAAATGAAAAATGAAAACAACAAAGCTAACTAAACAAAAATCCAGTCCAACTTGTAAGACATTTTTATAACCAAAGTACATAGCAATTAGACTTAATCACCTGTTATGCGTCTTGTTTATTTCTAGTGAGACTTGAGGCAAATAAATTTGGAGATGTTAAATCACAGATCATGTTTCACATGAGTCAAAACAGGTTGACACAGGTCACAGGATGTGTTAGAGACGTACAAGACATGTGAAGAACACAGTGCCTCTAACCTCAGGACAGCAAAGGACAGATTAATCACAAATCTGTCTGAGAGGCACATTCAGTTACAAGGGCAGACGTCCTCAACAAAAGCCTTAAGCCCAACACTGATGCAAGTCTCCTCTTGACTTACTTCACACAGCTTTCCTTCTCATCCAGCTCACGGAGCACCAAGGGGAATGTTTTTATAATAGACCATTTTGTAGCACAAACAAAGCTTGGGGCATGATTATATAATGCCCATGTTTGAATAAAACAAACACGCAGATGTCTGTGCCCTTCACAACAAGTCACCTGAATCTAACTAATGTTTAGTTGAGATCAAAACCTGAAATTATTCACATAAAACTTCAGTTATATAACTGGAAAATAGCTGGTTACATTCTTCTATGCCTATCCAGCTTTCAGCATATATGAAAACAGCAGGAAACTTAATTACATTACAGTTTTTTTCTGACCTCATTTGAGGACATAATTTCTGCCTTCAACAAGAGTATTTTAACCCATTAAAATTTTACTTATATATATATATATATATATATATATATATATATAGCTACTGAGTTATATTCACAATTTATATCTAATATGAGCACTATACAATACATTTGAATCACATAATGTTTTTATTATATATATATATATATATATATATATATATATATATATATATATATATAATAATCAGTCAAATGTTTTGCCAACAGTACAATAACTGAAAGTCTATCATTTAATTATTGTGCAATAATTCGACTTTACCAAATTACTTTATAATTTCACAAATTTTATTAAGGGGTCTGTGTACATGGAAAAAAAAAGACAAAATTTATTTTTATCTTCAACATTATTTCAGACACAAAAACGCATGTGAAATTTAAGCTAAGACGTTCACTTCAATTGTGCTTTTTAAAAAAGTACACGTTCACCTTCATTCATTACTCTTTAATCTAGCACACATGCTTCTGCATTCTTGACACGAGTATGAAGCTCTCTGTCCTTGAAAGAAGCAAGCACTTTTACAGCTGCATTTTACTAAGAGCAGGTGGCAATGAGCAGCCTGCGAAAAGCCAAGGCATTGAAATGCGCACAAAACACAGGCGCGTTCTCAAGAAAGTATGACTTTCGTGAATGCAAATAGACATCAACAGCAGTCTTTAATGAGTAATAGATAAGGACTGATATTAAAAACGGGTCGTAAATAATTGCGGAATGACCTTGGATGCATGTAAAGACCATAGACTGTATAACGACGCTTCTATTTACATATACAATATTCTGTGTAGACGACTATTTAGTCATTTCATAAATCAACATTTCACATGCATACATTCATTTTTAGAGGCAGAACATGAAGAGCTCGCGAGAGATGAACCTCGTCTCGTCTTTCGTAGCTCATGACATTATTACGTAATGCAACACACTGCTCGGTGTCTTTGACAGGCTAGACCCAAATAAAGTCTTTACTCTCCAGGCAACATTTTACAACAGTTAATAAAAGTATTATCAACTTATCTATATAATAATGTCACCTGAGAACCAAACAAGCTCGCGTATTTTAACAATCTAAACCGCTTCGGTCGCGTGACTGGATGCTGCGCTGGTTAGTTTCATCGCTAGCTAAAAACTAAAAAGAGCATTTGAACACATCTTCAAAATATCACAGAAGATACATTAATAACAGAAAAAAAGTATTAAAATTGATTACTCTTCTGTGATGAATGTGACATTAAGGTCAAACGCCGCATTGCGTTTAAAGCTGCTGTCGACCTTCCAGTCTGAAGACCGAATATAAAAGTCATTTTCACTCACCCCCCTGCGAAAAGATGTAACAGCGTATCTTTCTGCGCCATTTCAAAGAGCCATTATACCTCAAAAAAAACGTTAGACTTGAAACAAAAACTAAACGTAATCGCTTGGGCCAGCGGCCTGACGTTGCTCGACAACCGGCTTCTTTCGCTTTAAACCCGGATAAGTACCCTGGACACACGTCATAGGGGCTGGCCGGGGGTGTTGTCCATGACGTCACGCCATCAGTTCATGGACAAACAAAACTGTAAAATCAAACGGCTGCAGAATATCAGGAGTGACATATAAAAGGTTAAATACGGATATATTCGCAATAATCAATAATTTTTACTGAGTGAATTTATTTAATCTGCATAGTTCCTTAAAGTTATAGCTACAGTTCTTTAATCCAGAAAATACTTAAAAATGCAAATGTAATCAATATTTTCCTATATTATATAGCCTATTTCCTATTTTTCCTGTATTCATGAACGTGAAACTTAGGAAGTCAATTAACCTATTTTTTAATTTTTATTTTTATTAATAGCTATTGGGATTTTTATAAAGCTAGAGGTACATGAAGCTTAAGTATGTTTAGCTATTTAATATATGTAACAATTTACAGTGTATAAAAGGTTAAATACATAAAAAAACACTGTCAGTCATTTTTATGTAGTAATTTATTTGTCATTATTTTATGATTTATGAAAATATTAATTTCTGCAGTGCCACATACTTAATTCTTTAATTTAAATATAATTCATTATTTTACAAATGCAAAAAATGTATATTATTTCCTATAGAGCACCCTAATGAATAATTTGCCAAAATAGACAAACTTAAATGGTGGAGACTCCTGCAGCATATCTGTTGTTAATATTGGAGTGAATATGATACCATATCTAGCCCTCTGGCATGCAAAAAACATTATTGGACAGACAAGCTGCTATGAGCAAAGCAGCCTATGAGAAGAGGGGGTGTGTGAGGGGAGGGAGGTACAAAAATATAACAGCACACCTATTAACTATGTACTGATAAGTAGGCAACATTATTATGCAATTATGCTGCACAACTAGGACACCTTTACACATTCATTTCCTTTATAAGCCACCCATACAAAATAACTCTTCTTTATCAGATAAATACTGAATGTTGAATAATGAGTCATGCTTCTCACAAAGTGACTTTCCAGAAGTTCTTTTTTGTCATTATGGGTTGATAATACATTATATCACTTCCATTCAAACATCTACTTTAACACTTTTCCCTTAAACTAGAAACTATTCAAAAATGAGGTAAATGCTTCCTCATGAAGAATAAAGGCTAAACATGGTGTCCTTTTTCCTTTTTCAAAAACATAATTGGAAAAGCGAGCAGCCTATGAGAAGAGGGGTGTGTGAGGGGAGGGAGGTACAAAAATCTAACAGCACACCTATTAACTATGTACTGATAAGAGGGTCATTGAGAGTTGTTGACACTGCACTGTGTTTGCTAATTATGCTGGATAACCAAAAAAAAAGAAAGAAAAAAAAAGAAAGAAAAGAATAAGAAACGTAAACATCATCTTGTTGAAGATATCCATTGGTTAATAATAAACCCCCTACAGAAAAACACCTAAAGTTCTCTATTGTTTTTATTTTAAGGCTGCAGTAAACATTTATGGTTGATAGACATCCTGTAGGACTAGTTATTCCACATATATTTACATTGCCTTGCAGATAGTGAAACTATAACCACAACTTCTACTCTGTTTTTGTTTAACTGCTTTATTTAAATATAGTTTTTTTTTTCTAGTTCTGATAGTGTTCTCAACACATTTAATATACTAAATTTAAATTCCTAAATATAAGACTTATTAAAAACATAAGACTCAATTATAGTTACTTTACCATTTCTGTTCACATGCCTTTTTTGACTAAATGAGTTTTGATGACAGACAAGTCTTGGCTAGACACTTTACTTACATAACAAGTCTTGGCAAGTGATATTACTGTCACATATGAATTCTATTTTTGGAAAACCTCAGATGAGATCGCATGGATCTAATATTAGCTTTATTTACCTGTGTCTCTCTCCAAGGGAATATCAAATATAAAATGACTGAGATGTCCTGGGGTTTGATTCTTTTCCAAATGCCTGCAGATTTATAGTAGGCTACTGAGTTCAGATAGGTCATGACCTTCGTGGTCAGAGTTTTGCGTTTTGGATCCACCATGTACACAACAGTCAACAGACCACTTTTATTAAGCAGGGGATGTGCAATGGTGCTGCCAGCTAAAACAAAACAGGATATGAATTTCTTGGTTATAATGACACAAGTGCCAATATTTATTCAAGACACATACATGTAATTAAGTGGAATATTCACTGATATGTTCTTGAATATATTTTAACAAATATTGTATACATCATTTTAAATACATTGAAATATTCTATAAATAAATGTATTTCTATATCTATCTATCTATCTATCTATCTATCTATCTATCTATCTATCTATCTATCTATCTATCTATCTATCTATCATAATTTCTATTTTAATCATTTATTTTCTTCTGTAAACTATCTGGAATATTATTGTTTTTTCTTTTTTAATTATCCCTTCTTGTATATTTGTTGTAAATATTTGTCCCTTAAATAAATAAATACGTAAATATCAGTAGCACGGTTTTATTTTCTGGGAAATATGCAACACAGAAGAAACATGACGTGAGAAAGACACTCGTTCTCGGTTTTGATAATGTTAGACTTTAAAAAACACAAGATTGATTTATAACACATTTCTATTATTCTATTTTTTACTTTTTTAGAATATCGGGATGTTTCATTGGTTTTTATCCACGATCCACAAAGACAATGATAATTTTCCGTTCATGTTTGACCATATTTTGGTGATATTTACACTTCCCAAAACAACCGGGATGATCCGTTCAGTCTGATCTGACACAGGCAAAAGATTCGTCTCTGACATATTCTACAGAACAACAGCTATTTGTACCGATTTGTACCAGAACCATAACATATCTGGCTCGGAACCTTTGAAGGTTAAATCCGTTCTAAGGGGAACCTCCACACTCATGCACCGGAAATAGACGGAGTCACATTGAACATTTTTTTAAACTGGCAAGGTATGTAATCTGATTGGTATTTTTAAAAAGAGCATAATAGTTGCCTGCTTGTTTACAGATTTAATAATGTCTATATATTTATATATACTAACTAACTATCTATATACTAACGTATATCATTTTAAGCTATGAAGCCAAGCCAACTCCTCCAGCATGAACTGAACTGCATAGTTACAGTGTAATCTAACGTATAACGTGATATTCCTGTCAGTATATCAGTTTTATGTGTTTATAGATGTGTGTGTGTGTGTGTGTGTGTGTGTGTATATATATATATATATGTATGTATGTATGTATGTATGTATATATATATATATATATATATATATATATATATATATATATATATATATATATATATATATATGATGTACCTTGATAACAGTGTTGCTATTGTTAAGGCTAACGTTTCAGCAATTTTCTTATTTAAATCTTTAATACATAATATTTTCACGCTTTTTCTAATTTTTACCTTTTCTTTAAACGTATCGTATTTTCTTTAAAAGACTGTTGTTTATTTACTGACCATATTTACTTTAACCATGTCTTTTTGGTTAAAAATACACTAACTTATTAATACTTAGTGGCAAAGTTGTTGGTTGTGTCGGAAACCACAACTGAGGGATACTAGTAGTAAAATATATATATTTAAAGGTATTTTATGTGTTTATGCTTAAAAAGATACATCCATTGCTTTGCAAATAATTTGTTTCCAAGGCAGCTTTATCATGACCTTTATATATTACAAAGAAAATCTGTAAAAATCATCCCCAGGACATAAAATTGCTTTATTATATTTTCAGTCCATGATGCTCTTGAGGGTGCAACGGCCATAGGACTGTAAAGTATGTTTCTTCCAAGGGTGGTTTCACGGCTGAACCTGCTTTCCAAAGTGTCTGGTAAAGCTTATTAAATTTCGCATCAATAACACATTTAATTTTTTCTAGATAATTTTACAATGTCCTATACTTTTTCTTTTGTTTTCCAGGTTCATTGCAGAACCAGAGCCAGGCGTTATGCAGTGTTGTGCAACACTGTCATTCTACTCATTTCAGAGCTCTTAAATATTCAAAGAGATGCTTCACTTCAGCTGCTGACAACAAACTTCCACCCAAACTATGGACACCTCTTGAACCAGAGTTAGAGGAGGTCCTTGTGCCCCGTAAACTATCGGTTTCACCCTTGGAAAGCTGGCTTTCACTGCGCTACTCTCTCCCCCCATTGCTGGAGGCTTCACCGCCTCTGGATGAAGGTGAGATTGTGGGAAAATCCACGGTGCTGCCTCCATTTGCAGTGCCTTTACTGGAGGATGGGGAAAGGTCAACACCACTGAACTGCAAGAATGTGCTGCAGATCCGACGAAGGAAGATGAACAGGCACAAATACAAGAAGCTGCTAAAACGGACCAAGTTCCTGAGGAGGAGGGTGAGAGATGTCAGGAGGAAGAAAAAACAGGTCAGTTATTTTAGTCATCTAGACACCAAGAGTAAATAGTGTTTTTTTGTGTGTGTGTTATGTGATTTTAAATATAACTAAGTATATTCAGGGTTTCTGTGGTGTTAAATATGTTGTAAAAAGTCTAAATTTATCATTCGACAAATTAAGGCCAAAAAAGAGTTGGTTTTTTTTCCAGTAAAAATATGGAAAAATACTTAAAGGTACATTTACTGATATGCTAATTTTAATATAGGAAGGCATGCTTTCTGATAAATCTGACTAAATTAAGCTATCTTAATTGGGGTATGAAAAGTTGTTTTTGTAATAAATATTTCCGAAGCCCACTGGCAAATTTGTTCTTGTTTTAATCATTACCTCACAAGCTCAGTTTCTCAAAAAACATGCTTCTGAAGGAAATGTATATTGATTTAAGATTCTTTAGACATTTGCACTGAAAAACAATACAGGAATACAGAGGAAGAACATCACTTTCTTTGCAGTGTGATCAGAAGGTGCCGTAAAAGTGATTTCCTTATTCTAGTGATTGGGTGCAGAGATATTCAAGTCATAAGCTGTGTGTGTATTTAGTTTTTTGGTTTGCATCAATTAAAAAGAATTGGGTATCTGTTGGAAGTTGTATTTTCAAACTCTGAAGTGTTTTGTGAATGCAAGACATTCATATTTAGAAGCCATACTGAAGATTTGTGTTCCATTTAATTAGTTTTCTTAAATTTACAGGCTAAGTTTGAAAGAGATCTTGCCCGAATCGTAAGGCGAGCTGGACTGAAGAGAGCCCCAGATGGATGGACAGCACCACAAGTCTATGTCAGAACAAGTCAGAATAAAAGAGATTAATTGACATCTGTGCTATTTAAATATTTTTAGACTTGTGTTTGTTCATAATACCATTCACTCTACTGTTACTTCATCTGGAGCAAAACAGTGACCTGAAATCCATATGTACTATATATATGTACTCATTACTGCAATAAAAAGGCCTCATATCCCACCTCTTAGTTGTGCAATGATTTAACAACCCATATCACCTACACATGATATGAATGACACAAACAAAAGCCATCTCCCTTTTTTTTTTTTTTTTTTTTAGAAACCATATTCTCTAATCACCACTAGGGTGAAGCAAATCATCTCCATGCCTACTGTAGTGTAGTTTAATAAGTATCTTATGAGTCCTGAGACTCACAGGCCTCTTTCCAAAGCAATGATTAAAATGAAATGACATTGTATGTCTGTAATGCTTTGGAATAACCTGTTAAATGTGAGGTGCATTTTATTTGAGTTCATTATAGGATTTTACTAAATAATTTGTATTATTACTGTATTATATGTAAGTTGTTTACCACCGTCATTAAATATAATAAAATAAATAAAATTCAACTATTCCACATAATTAAGTTTAATATTTGTTGTGTGTGTATATATATATATTAGGCTATATTTTCTTGTCGTTTCTTTTAGTTTCTTATTTTGGTCAAGTCCCCAAATACGTTTTTATTTTGAGATATGATTCTGCGTTGCTGTCGAAACCCGGTTTAAATTTTGAAATATTTGCAGGTAATGTGAGAGAGTTTAGTATTTCATGATGTTAAATATTCTGGAGGAGGAGCATGTTCGTGGTCCAGACAAGCAGACAGCAAAGATTTAGTTTTCTGTCGCTGGTCGACGAAACCCCTGAGGTGAGGTAACAGTCCTCTGAAAAACATTTTCATCTCGCACTAGAAATAACAATCTCTTCACCACTTTTCGGACATGTTTCTAGCGCCATACAGTAAGTAGCCATTTTTTTTTTTATTTTTTTTTTACGAATTTACATACTTATTTTATATTATTTTTTACTGTTTTTATTATTATTATTATTTTACCTACACAACACTGTGTTGCATCCTGTGGAATTGTGCATTAATATGCATTCAATTTTGTCTTTAATACATTTTGCCTTTTTAGAAGTCTCGTGTTGGCGTTCTGCCAAACTCTCCTTCCCTTTGTTTATCAGGTTTCTGTGTCAAAAATATGTGCTAATTTGTCTATATATTTGGAAGAACGGTATAGATTAAACGTTACTTCAGCTGCTTTGTTTTTCTTTCTGTTAACCTACAGCACTCCTCCCGCCTCCTTCACTCTTTAAATTGTATAGCTTTGTCTGATTAAAAGAGTGTGTTGTTGTGATGCACGCAGTTATGACTTACCTCTGACTAAAGTCAGTTCTGTGTATTAGTTCTGAACGTCAGTGAGTCACCGTCTTCATTCTGCATCATCAGCAGTAGTAAACGATGTGTTTTCCTCCACATCTGCTACTTCTCATGCAGGTTTGTCAGGGAAATATTGCAACGTTTTCTTCATGAATTCTCTTTTATTTCTGTTGAGTGTAAATCCTGGTCTGAGAATATAAATCAAATTGAATTACAGATGGGGAAAACCTAAAGTTATTTTTGCTCTCCTTGCATTAAGTTTATTTTATTTTATTCTTTTTTTTATTTTAAATAGAAGTCTTTTGTGTGGAAAGACATTGTCAATGTTTAATAGTCTTCTTGTTTAAACACTCATTCATGTAAAGACAATTACAGGGTTTGGGGTTTTTATTTTTTTCTTTGTGGCCACACTTTGCTTTCCATCTCATTGTTTAGGCTCTTATAGAACACTACCCTCCTAAATCTAATCTCTTTTTCGTTCATATTAATTTAAGTTTTTACTTTACTTTTAATGGGACGTTTCTTTATTTGCGTTATGTCTGTTATGACCTGTTTTATAATATATTAATTGTATTACAGAGGCAGACAGTCTTGCATTCTGTTTTTATTAATGTATTTTTTCCCAAATCTCAAATTCCCCCCTTGCATTCCTCACATTAATACACAGCTGGTGTTGGATGGTGGCAGTTGTACTGTGACCTTGACCATTTCTGTTTCGTGACCATAGATAGATTTATTTCTGATTAGATGAAATGTTCTATAGTTTTCGTGATGGTTGTGGAGAGGCCTGGATTACAGCTCTGACTGCTGAGAGGGAATGAATGGATCCTCTGTGCTGTTCATCTTTGTGTTGGCATAGCAGCAAACGCAGCATTTAGTAATAAGTCTTATGCAGTTCTGAATGTTTTAATGTGTCTGCATTTACAATATGAACACTGACTGATGCAAACAGTGATTTGGGGCAGAGCTTGGTGTTTGAAACATCTACAGGGCAGATGCCAAATTTACATATTCAGGTGATGTCATTAAGTGTGACTTCTAAGTGTGTTCTTGTTCTCATTTCAGTCTGGACTGCCCTGATCTTACCATGTGGTAGGTGAACAACAAAACACTTGTTTGGTCGAAGTTTCCCTTTGTTTGTTATACGTTATAAACCCAGATTAATATATAACGTAATATACGTTCATGTATTTTAGCCTGGGCACGAAACAGCTTGCCAAGTGTGGTTGTGGAGGCAAGGAACATTACTGTTCCAGCCGGGTCTGATGTTCTCCTGCCGTGTCATAACCAGCGGATGGTTTGGAGACAGGATCGCCTGCGGGACCGTCAGCGCGTCGTGCATTGGGACCTGATCCGGGACCAACCCGATTACACTGTGGAGCGCATTTTAGATATGTTCTCAGGGGGAAGAGAGCGCTTGTACAACGACTACAACAAGGGCCGAATTACTATTTCAAAAGACGCCTTCAGTGATGGAAATTTCTCACTAGTTATTAATAGTAGGTTCATCCTTTAAGACCATTACACGTCACTCTTTTGATTCTTTTTCTTGTGATATTTAATACCTGCCATTCTTCTGTTGCTGTGTTGTTTACTCAGATGTGGATGTGAATGATAAAGGTATCTATACCTGCAACCTACATCACCACTATTGCAAGGTCCACCAGTCCATTCCAATCCAGCTCAACGTCACTAAATCACGTAAGAGAATAAGCTTCACATCTATTGTTTGTTTCTAAACTGAAAAACACAAGAAAGGAAGCCTTTTTCCACCCCAGAATTAAAAATTAGAAGAAGAAAAAAGGTGATCGCAACTTATTTCCCAACTGTGACTTTATTTTACACATTTGAGAATGTTTATTTCTCAGTCATGACAAAATAAGATATATGAAACAAATCCTAGTGTAAGATTATTATTATTATTAATACTATTATTTTTACTAGTTTTAAATCTAGGTATGACCATGTTGTTTTAAAAGGTGTATTTAAGGTCATACAAGATTTACACATGGATATTTATTAAAAGGTGAAGAACCACCATCATGGCTTACTTGCCAAACTACAAAGACTGTGAAGCATATTTTATTTGATTGTACTGTTTTTAATCTAAATAGACCATGGCTTTAAAAACTGAATAAACAAATGAATAAGTTCTCAGTCATGACTTTATATCTAAAAACTGTGACTTTATACCTTTCACGAAATGACTTTCTATTCCTATCGTGACTTTTTATTTTGCAATACTACTTTTTATCTCCCAATATGGCTTTATATCGCACAATTTTTGACTTTTTGCCATGCAAATTGTCTTTATATTACTCAAAATGACTTTATCTCACAATTATTAATATTTAATCTTGCAATATGACTTGTTTCTCATATTTATGTCTTCATGTCTAACAATGTGACTTTTTATCACACAATGTGGCTTTATTTGAGTATACATTTTAGTAAATTTAAATAGTAGTAAATTTTTTTTATATACTTGTTAATGAGCTTCCAGGCTTCCATAGTTTTGGGCATTTTTACGTTAAGCTCAAGTGTGTCATTTCTGTGTTTATAACGAACCAAGTTGAGGATAAAAAAATATATATATATTTTTTTATAATAGGTTTAATTTAACACTATATCAATGAAACATTATTATAATTATTATAAAAAAAAATTCAATCTCTGCAGCTCGAAAGGAAAAACGTGTCTGGGATGGTGAAAAATCAGTTTTTGTGGTTCTGGTGGGGAAGAGTGTGGTGCTTCCCTGTGTGAACCGCAGGCAATTGTGGACAGAAAGTCAGAGGGATGAGGGCCAGCAGCAGGTGGTCCACTGGGACTGGCAGGCACCTGGGGTCACCCGTGACCGAGCAGACCGCCTCATTGATATGTACGCCTCTGGAGAGAACCGCCAATACGGGCCGCTCTTCCTCCGGAATAAGATGAACATCTCAACCGATGCCTTCTCCATGGGGGATTTCTCCCTGAGTGTCCACAACATTCAGCCCTCTGATAAAGGTCTGTATTCCTGCCACCTTCACCATCACTACTGTGGCCTACATGAAAGACGAATCTTCAGGGTGATCGTCGGCCCTTCTGTCCAGCCTTTGCCTCCAGTGCGGGCCTCTACTGATGCACCAAAAACTCCTTCTTCTTATCCTGTCCCACCTGCTGATGACCCAAGTAAGAGAATACTTTTTAATGTGATTTAGTTCTTTTATTTGATGCATCGTTGATTGTTTAGCAATAGTGAAGGGATCTGTCTAATGATTCTTCCAAAAATTCTGCATCTTTTCCTTTATTGTTGCATGACAGGCAAGACTTAAAGAAAGCTCTTTAACATACATTTCTGCTCCTTTGCTCCTCCTTTTACATGTATATTTGGGTTTGTGGGAGGAATGTTGTCTGAGAACTACATTTACTTCCTGACTTTTTTTCTCTGTTTTCTTTTCTGCTCTGTCCTCTCCATTATGCAGTGGGAATTTTACAGTAATCTTTCCATGTCACTCTGTTTTTTTTGTTGTTGTTTTTTTGAGCGGTCTAAAATGCCTTTGTCTTTTGTCCTTGTTCAGATTGACTCACTCCAGTCATTTAGGCTTTGTCATTGCCTTCTCTGTATTACAAAACACTTGTAAAGATGAGTTTGTACGAGTAAATGTTTTCAACAGAAATGCAGTGAATAGGTCATAAAGGAAGTGGGGGAGGTTTTATTGGAAGAGTGCTTCATATTTCCCCTGCTTAGCAATGGCTGAGCTCACTTTATAAACTATAACAGCCCCAGAAAAGGTCACAGCAACGTCTTGCTTTCTTCTGGGGTTTGCAGATTTTACCATCATTGCTCAGACAATATTCCCCACCTTGCATTGGCAATGGGCTGATTTTTGACATGGAAAGCCACATCTGTACAACATCTGGTCCGCTGTTACTGTAACATGAAAGCTCAAAGTGGGTATGGTCTGTGTTAGATTCACATCTTCACATGTCTGTAAACATGTTGCCCCACTTTACTAGAAGTAGAAAAAGATGTGGTGTCAGTCAGCTATCCTATAGATTTAGTGCATTGTCTGAATGTGACCTTGTATTTTTAAATTTTTAGTTTTTTTTAATACATATATTTACAGAATATTTATTGAAAAATGTTAAATAATGTTAATTAAAAAAAGAATAATAATATTGCTATTTTTTAATGGATATTAAATCATATATTTTTTAAACTTACTGTAAAAAAATGTAACACTATCTAGAGGTTAATGCACATTCAACAATTTAACTTGGATGAGTTGAAATCCATGTTTATCCCAATCCCACTTCTTCCCTCTTTTGTTCTCTACGGCTGTCCTCTAAACAACTGAACAAAAATGGCATTATAAATAATACACAACATTTTTACACGTGTTGTATTCCCAATACAATTTGCGTTGCTAAATACATCAGTATTATACAAATATGAACGCTTACCATGTGCAATTCATTTGATTCTTCATTGCGATGAGACATAATGACTCATGAAGTAATCATAATGTCTGTTAGTTTTAGGAGGAAGAAGTCATTTTTTGTGTTGTTGAGCAAAGAACAAGATTAGACAAACAGCAGCATTCAGTGAGTTTGTTTGGTTTATTTGGTCGTATAAGCACTACTGACATATGCGATCCCTGAACATTTAGCAGAATCCATTTAGGATTCTGAATTCATTTAGGAGATGAATTCATTTAGGAGAATCAAAATTCTCCCTGTTATTGTGCAGCACTAAATAAGTGGAAAATGTCTCCAGACAGACGGACCATGAAGTGCTGGTATTTTTCTCCGCCTGGACTATTGCTTCCCGTTCTTGTGGTTTGTGTTTTTTTTTCTCCATTGCTGCGGCATGACATCAGGTCTGGAACTCATTACGCCTGTTTTGACCATTCTCTCCCCTCTCGCCTGCCAGACCTGGTGAAATGGGAAAAACTAACTAGTAATCAGGGCTTTTCAGCTTTCTTTCTTGTCTTTTAGCACAACGTAAAGTAGTTAAATGTTTATATAAAATCAGATATTTAAGGGTTCTCATTCATCTGGTCTTCTCATGTTTTCTTTTCCTTCTTGGTGAGCAGATAGAAACATGGTCGAAGCGCCTCATGTGCTCAATGTAATTCTGCCTGAGAATCAAACTCACCCCTTGCACCAAGTGGGCTACATCCTGGCAATCTTCCTGCTGCTTCTGTTAATGCTCATTGTCATCATTATGACCACGAGGCACTGCAGAAAAAAAAGTAGGACCATGTGGATGACTGGTGAACTGAAACATTTAAACATATAATTAACACCTGTGAGATTATAGGCTTGAATCTTACTGAAAGTTCTTTTGACATTTCGTATTATATCTGTTTCAGGGCCTGAGTTTGAGGTTCGATGGTCTGAACGGTAAGGATTCAAATAGACTGAAAAAGTCCTCCAGTTTTGTCAATTCAGCTTCACAGTATTTGATTCAGTGTTTTTGAGTCAATTCAAAATCCACAATAATCATTTTACACTCACTAATACATAAAAAGCATAACTTTGGCTTTACTTGGCAGGGGTCGGAGGACATCAATTGAGCTCGATGCCACAGAACTCCAAGCCTACAATCAGGAGGACTTACGACTGGGTAAGTGCAGGCACATTTTCCAGGATTTCTCTTAAAGCTGAAGTAGGTCATTTAAAAATCAAGACTTTATGAAAATAGACTGTTGATGCTATAACTAGTGCTCTTGAAAGTCTAAAGAAGTGTGATTTGGTTTGCAAGAATCATTTTTTTTTCAGTATTCATAAGAACAAGACTCTTGGTTTAATTAAATTAACAGGTTTTTTTTTTTAATTGGTTGATTATTTTTTATAGCAAGGAATTTTCCAGTGAAATCTGATGAATATTAATAGATGATGATCATGTTTTCATATTTATATCAGCATTTATTGAAGAAATCCCTGTATTTTTATTTAGACTACAAGAACAACATAATGAAAGAAAGGGCTGCGGCAAACAACTATACCTCTCCAAAAGTCATTGATCTAAACAGAGGTAATGTTGTCTCAATTAGTGAAGCTCGTTCTGGACGAGCAGAAACATTGTGATGTATTTACACACTCTTCCTCTGTGTTCCTCTCTCTCAACCCGAAGAAATGGAGAGAATGTCATGGAAGTGATTCATAGTGAGCTGCTGGCTGGTCCAGAGCGTGCTGCATGAGAAGAGATTCAAGGACTTTACATTTATATTGAGAAAAGGAACGGGATTAGTCTTTCTACAGCAGAATTACTACTTAGATCTTATAATACTCAAATTCTGTTGATATTGGTAAGTCAATTCATTTGATATATTTTTCTTATCATAATCGCCGTGTACCGTACTGGTAATCTAATGAATTCAAGTTAAACATATGTCAATTGTGGTATAGAGCAATTTGCTGAATTCAGCATTAGTTAGTCTTCTGTGCTAAATTCCTACATTTAAAAAGTCAAATAGCTCAAATTCTGTGTGGTAGAAACCACTGTAAGTGTCTGAATCTGAATGGAAATTTCTCAGGAAGCAAACAAATAGCTGTGGCTTCAGGTCTAAATCGTAAAAGATGGTAATTAAATGTGTTATTGTTGTTATTCTGATGTATTTGTATCTACATGTTACTTCTCGTATGAATATTGAGCCCTGTTGACCCGGACTTCTTCGGTCCATTGGCTTTTCGCCTTTATCTTTTCCCATCATCAGTTTTTCACCAGTTTTGGTCAGTGATGTTCATTTACACATGTTATGAAGCATTTATGCAGTAGGTTTTATTTGATCTAGAGTGTGCTTTTATCTTTAAAATGGCAATAAATGATCATCTTGGTATAGATCACCAATGTACAAATATAATAAAGTTTATTCTGAATTTTTTTTGTGTAATTAATATTCATTTTTTTCATATGTTAGACATTGTCTCTATTATCAGCTCTATTATCTACATTCTTTACTTGACAAAGCGCCCAGTAACAAATGTTGAGCCCTACTGTTAGCAGATTATTAATTGATATCATATGTCCTGCAGGAATGGGGTGCTAGCTGTGCCGCTGTGCGATATTTTGTAGAAAAATATTTTGTTTTACAATAAGTTATGTAACTTCGGTAACATGTCAAATAAAAATACAAAATTATTAAATAATCTAGAAATCCAGTATTTTATGCCATCGGCTAAAATGTTTGCTGTAACCTGAAACTGTATAGCAATAATTAATTTGCCTGCATTAGGAAGTTCATTAAACTCAGTTATTTACTGTAACTGTTGAGCAGGGCATTTCAGGAGACAAATTAATGCTCTCAGTACAAACTAAACAAAGAAAAGGAATGTTCCTTGCAAAAAGTTGAAGCTGAGCCAGTGGAATCTTTCAGAATACTGAACTCCAGTAAGTTTAATACATAATAAAGGAAGTTCAACTGTCGTGTGCAGTGAGACGGAGTGTGAAATGTTGTGAGCACTGAGTTTGATTGACTCTGATTGGGACATGAAGTTTGTGTGTTACTTTTGGTACCTGTACGTGTTTCCTAAAAACTTAAGGAGTACAGGAAGTATAGAGAAGAACAGAGCTGCCCCCTGCTGTTAGAAAATATACAGTGACACAAATATATCTAGCTGTCTATCATCTAAATTTATGAAGTTTATAATATTTAAACATTTTATATTTCTCATTCATGTTATTGTCCATGTTCTATTCAAATGAAGTATTGAAAAACTGATTTGTAGAATTTTGCAATATAACAATACAATTAAATATAAAAGTTAATGTTATTTGTGGGAAAAAAAAGATTATTGTTTTGGGAATGTTCTAATCTAAGGTACATGGTTTTTTGTTATGATGATGTGATGATTTGTTCCTCACTGAATTGTGAGACGAATCTTATATGTTTGTAATCATAAAGGCAAATGGAATGGAACAATATGTATGTTTAAAAACTGACATTATAAAAGATATTTGAAAACAGCATCTAAAAGTAAACCACTGAAAGCAATACAAAGAATTTAATTTGTACAATTGTAACAATTGCATAGTTCTGTATATTTTCCTACATATCCCTGACATGTTTGATTATATATTCTCGTTTTTATAATTTGTTCTATTCTAAATGAACAAACAAATAAAATTAACATTTAGATTTTGATGCCTCTAGTGCAAGAAAAAATATTTTTGTGATATGTAAATCTATAACATCAATGACAGTAGTTCTCCGTTTTGTTAATGTACAGACAACAATTCCATGCTATGCCTGATTTTATTTATTTATTTATTTTTATGTCAACTTTTGAAATGTATTGTTTGATACCCCTTAATAAATAAACAGCCTTGAATAAAAAAAATGACAAATAAAAAAAAATCTTGAACTTTCGCGAAGGTTTATCTGGCAAGGACATGAAGAACAGTTTTTAACGGAGTTGGCTTAGTGGAGCCACTGCAGTTCAGTCGCTGTCTGTGTTTACCGCTAGAGGGCAGCCTACCTCTACGAGAAACCTGTAATGATAAAATATCCTGAACTCCAGCTCATAGGGATGTGAACGGTCCCTTCCTGTTTTACTGGCTACCAGAGAGAAACATTGACGCCGTGATAGAGACGCGTAAGCTCCGATCATGTCTGGAACCGCGCGCTCCGTCCAATACCAGGATTTTTGTTTGCCTACGTGAAACCGGCAACCAGCATTGTCGCCTTATAGCGCATATATGGCACTTGACGAGTTTTAGTCTACAAATATATTTTTAATCGCGCTGCTGCAACCCTTGCTCCTTCTTCTGTCAATGATTGTCCTACCCATATAAGCCTACTCATGGCGGAGACCAAAATAATATACCATATCGACGAAGAAGAGACCCCTTATTTAGTGAAACTGACGGTTTCTCCGGAAAAAGCCACGTTGGCGGATTTTAAACATGTCCTCAACAATCGTCCGGTCAACAGTTATAAATTCTTTTTCAAATCTATGGATCAGGATTTCGGGTAAGTATGGGGAAATATGATTTGCTTATATTATAGTGTGGTTTAGTATTCAATAAACACGATCACACCCGCTATCAACTCAGCATTATGGCAGTCACATGTCTTCTAGACGCTGTCAAACCTGGAAAGCGTTTAGAACGTTTAGTTGTTCGCTACATTGTTACATTGTTGCTGCTGGCACCTGCTTTGAACCCGTTTCTAAAGTGCGCGTTCTTGCGCGGGTGCGCGTGCTCGACTCAGAACCCTCCACCACTGTGGCAAGCCGCTTTAACATTTATTTTTTCCTTTAAAGTTAAATACGGAAGTATCAAATTATCCTTATTACCAGTTTTGAGCACATGGTTAACCAATAATTCTCGATGATAATCGACTTGCCGAGTTTTCACCGTGGAAGGGTTGTGTCGATTGAAACATGGATGAAAAACTGATTTATATTATATATTCTAAGACTTTACAGGAGTTTATTCGATTAAAATGATGTGATTGCAAAAATTTTTAATGTATTGTTTTCGTTGTAATGTACTGATTCAAATTAGTAATGATTATTAATTATTATTCTACCTGACATGCTCTCTGTAGTCTAAGTGTTTCCCAGGTGCACTTGAAGGCCTTATTACTAAGACTTTACATCGTTACATTTTGTAATTACTAGTAGGTAATTCAGTACTGGCTAGTATCCTTTCCATTTCAAGTTTAATTTTAAACTTTTTGTACATACTGCTACATTGACTATACTGAATAAGAGGAAACTGTGAAGTTCTGTAAAGTTCTGGTGACTAAAGACCCGTTCACACCAAGCACGATAACTATAAAGATAACGATAAAGATATAGTTCTTAAAATCGTTCTCAATATTAAAGAATAGCGGAGTTCACACCACAACTATAACAATAAAGGCAAAGAGAAACGATATCGTTGGAATCACTTTCAGAACGATTTTTTTTCCTGATGAACGATAAAAACAGTGCCAACCAATGAGAATCAATCCTGCTGTGATGAGCTTGAGAATTTAAAGCAGCAGACGCACGTCCGCTTAGAATACACAATATTGTTCGCTGGTGTGGACGCTAATATCGTTATCTTTATAGTTATCTTTAAAGTTATCGTTCTTAGTGTGAACGGACCTTAAGAGTGCTTTCACCCTTAAATTCATTTGCATTTTGGGAAATGCACCAGGTTCCGAAACAATGGGCCAGGTCTGAAAACACCCCAATTGAACTAGGTTGAATTACATAAATGAAGTAAGTGCTAGTAGTTAGTAAAATTGAGAAAGCCGCTGTTTGATTACTTAAAAATAATTACTAGTAACATAATAAGTATTTTTTAAATGATTTTGATTTCGCAAGCGACAACGGTGTACCAGTTCTAATGCCATGGAGAAAGTTGCCACAAAGCATGCTTACTATTGTCCTTGGCTGCACAGACGAGCACAGAAAACTACTCGGATTCCCAGCCTCAGATGAGACAAGAGAGCAGTGCATTTATTGATTTATTTACTGTATATTGCTGCTAGAAAATTCTAGAAAAGAAGACGGGGAGCAGCAGTCCATTTGCATTTAAAGAGACAGGCATGAATAACAATGTGTTTCTACTTCCACTCAAAATAGAGATTTTCATAATTTTATAATAAATTATCTGTGTGGTATTTTGAGCTGAAACTTCCCAAGCACTTTCTGGGGACACCAGAGACTTACATTACATATTGTAAAAAGGGGCATTAAATGTCTCATTTAATGAAAAATCTTCAATAGCTTGCCACAGCACCACACATGCACTGCAACAGAGCTAATTTTGTCAACTCCAGTGGCATGCTTCTGTTGTCCACATGGTGCTAATATATCATGGTTGTTTTCTTATACAGTGTCTTGTGTTGTAACTCCATTTGACAGTGACAGTGCTCTGGTTTCCCTCGATTTGAAGCTTTTGAAGTTTAGGCCAGGCCTTCAGAGACATCGTAACAGGAAATCTGAACATGACATGACAAAGTCAGCCTGCTCTTTGAAAGTGTCAGCACCTTTCATAACTCTAAAACTACAGCACTCTCAATTACGTTAATTAAAATTGGTCAGAATTATTTCCCAGTAAGACTGATGGGTCAGATCCAGTGACCAGTGTTGACCAGAAGAAAACATCAAACATAATCTTTACATCTCACAGGTCCTAATTTGTTCAGACAGCAAACTCATTAGTATAGCAGATTTTCAGTCATTTTCTATCACTTCAAAATTATGAGCAATAGACTGAGTTTAGTTGAGGGGAATGTGAACCAGCAGCTGTCAGGCAGAACTGTCACTTTCTAATTTGTCAGTGTCACCCAACATGAATGGATCAGTTGCCTAATATTTCCAAATGGCAAACAGGCTGTCAGATAAAACGAGCAGCTGTCCTTTCAGCTTTCTATTTTTCTGTGATTGTTAAACATGGTTCATTTTGAAATCGAGTCAAATTTGTGAAGTGTTCATAGTCATTAGTAATAGCTCACCTAGTATTTTGAATGAGTAACATTCTAACAATACTGAAGCTGTAGTACAATAATAAATGTATTCTGCAAGAAATTATGTTCCTTAACAGAAACAGTTTCTGTTGTACTTATTACATTAAAATAACGGTAAGAATATCAGTGCATAATACAAGCCATTCATTTATTGGTACTTGCTTAAGCAAATACCACATAATCATTTCTGGTTGGGATAGGAAATTGTTTGTTTTTTAAAACTAATTAAGTCAATTGAACTGACTGAAGGACTCCTGTTCAAGACCAAGAAAGATAATTATAGCTATAATAATAACTATATTCGTGTTACCACCTTCCACTACTTCACACAGGAACATTGTTGACTGTCAGTGTTTTTATCATTCGTCAAAGAATGTGTTTCCAACGATATTGTTTATCTCTTTTGTAATCTGTCTCTATAATGTGATTTGTGAATGGTAAGTCACAGTGATGGTAAAGTGACAGTGTTCGGCCGTGATATCTTCTATGTAATGTCATGGATGGATTAATAGATCAATTTGATCTAGGCTTCCCATGTTAACTTCTAAGGAGTCTCTGGATTGTTTATGTTCAGAGATGACTGTCTCATTTAATCTGAAAAAAGACTCAGCAGGCAGAGATGTTTAGTGATATGTCTAGGATAGGAATGCTCCTCTGCAGTAGGAAATGTGGTTATTTCTCAAAATCTTCATTTGAAGGCCTCTTTAATCCCAGAAGGCTATTAAACTGCCATTCATCAGACCCTTTTAAACTCGCGTATGCACCACAACACATGTTGGTGTTCTAGCACAATCTTCCAAAAAACGAGCTTTTCCTGTTAACATAGGATAGTTTACTAACAGCAGCTTTCCTGTCACACCTAACACTGGGTGCACAGTTGGCCCTGGTGACCATGAAGTAGATTGCATGAACAAACAAAGCTTGACCTTCAATACTAGACTGCTATGGTAGGTTCTCCTTGGCTACTTTGTTGTGCTAAGTAGCAATTTGGGCCGAGCCTTCTAAGTCTACATATACTTTGAGGTTGGGCTGTGCGATTAATTCAGTTTTAGTTTCAATTTCGACTTTAGCTTCCAGTGATTATGAAATAATCAATATAACATCAACATCAAACTATTATTTTTATTTAATTTACAATTATGCTTTCTACCTTCCTTAAAAGCCCAAACTTAACCCCCCCCCATTGTTATCATTCCTCTATTTTTTGCATATTGTTTATAATTTTCTCCTTTTTTTATTTTATTGCTGACTACTTAACATCTCTTCAAAAATGTTTCTTAATTTACATTGATTAGTGTAGTATTTTTCTTCTGTGGTATCAAAATTGTATCCAAGAATTGTACAATTTCTTTGGTATGTAAAATTGTGTTGTTATAGCAATCTTTTGTCCATCAAAATATACTTGATATATATCACTATTAAGAAAATAAAAGAGTACTCATAAGATTTAAGTCTCCTAATCATGTTTTTTAAAAAATCATGATTGCGATTATTGAGCATAATAATCCTGATTGTGATTTTTGCCATAACCAAGCAGTCCTGCTTTGAGGTTCAGTATGCTGACTACTAAACTATGAGTCCCCACTTGGATCTGGACACATTTCAGAACCATAAATGCATCCCAGGGGGAGTTGATTTATTTTGTCTGCAGCTAAATGTGGCGAACATTATTTTTAGACAGCCTCGCATTGTTCATTCTTCAACCATTCATAAAGCAGGAAGAAATCCAACCAGCACACCTCTTTTGAGATTTCAAATGCACAAAAATGGGGCTCTGTAATGCTGGTTAGTTAACATTTACATTTACAGATCAGCAATGAGATGAACCTATGAACTCTGGGATAGCGTAGAGACACACCACTTATTATCACCTCATAATTAGCCCTACAGTGTCCAACATAAACATTGCTTATAGCCCTATTGCTGCCATAGTTCCCTGCTGTGTGTGTCCTCCATAACGATCAACAACATTATATTTTCTGATTTTATCCACCGCAGTCTGTTAACTGGAGAGACGGCAGTGCAGACACCCAAACATCATCTCTCAGAGGGCTGATGCATTCCAGTTACCTCCATTTCACTGCTTCTGCTGCATGTGAATGTTGGAAAACATAATCTTAAATAAATCTGATGTGTTTAACAAGATAGCAGTGGAGCGAATGAATGAAGCATATAAATAATGATCCAGATGGATTTCATTGGCTTTTAAGCAACCTTTGTTCAGTACATGTTGTGTACAGAGCGCTTGTGTTTTAACTAATGGTTACGCTGTATTCAAAATCTATACTGTATGTGTGCGTATTTATATATACATAATAAATAGATACAAATATATTATGCAAAAAACCCTTTTATTTTGTATGCAATTAATCGCGATTAATCCTTTGACAGCACTAATTTTTATTTTCTAAGTGATCTGATTTAAGATTTTTGCTCTGCAGATTATAAAACCAGTGCTATTTTATATTGCAGTATTTAAAGTGCCCCTATTATGGATTTTTTAAAATTACCTTTCATGCAGAGTGAATAAAAACATCCTGCAAAGTTTTAAATCTGAAAGTGTACCACGTATAAAGTTATTGGTGCTCAAAAGAAAGAGTCGACTGAATAATTTTTTAACGAGTCGTTTTTAAAATGTATCTCAAGCCATTGACGTCAACGTGAAACACACTTACTAGTCTTTTCAGTTTGGTCTGAATGAAAATGCAAATTCATTCTTTACCACTAGGTGCTGCTTTTAGAGCGCTGAAAAAAAGTGGTTTTGAAATGAAAATTAGACCAATTGGACCAATCACCGCAGATAAACGTCACTGGTTTGAACAAATGAATCATTGAATGAATCGTTTGGGAGACGTTGAGCAAGTAAGGTAAAAAATAAATGAAGTTTTAAGACAATGAAAGTGTTTTTTGACCTTGCATGCAGGTCAACCTGTTATTGGGGACTCCCAAAACCAAAATGTGAACCTTTCATTACCTATAATAAGGGCATTTTAATAATATTTTTATGTTTTCATTTTTTATTTTAATCTTAGCTTCTTTTTTATTTTAATGTGTGTATATATATATATATATATATATATATATATATATATATATATATATATATATATATAGCTGGAAGTTGGAATGACAAGTAAATGACGTCAAAACTTTAATTGGGTGAACTATCCCTTTAAGAAAGCTTGTTAGCTAGTTTCAAGACATCTTTAAGCTTAGAGATAATATTATTACCCAGAAAAAACAGATTTATAGGCCAGTGTATAACCAAAGGGCGTTACCTCGTGGGTTTGGACAAACCACACTTCCTTATGGCCACCCCCACACTCCTCGCTGTATGTTGCTGTATATTGTAAAGATCTCTTGAGAGGACACAAACACTTCCTACTCCTGCCTAGAGTTACACCCTGGTTTCCTGTGCTGGGCTCAGGGCCCTCGAACAGACTGTGGCAGCTCTCCTTGTTTTGTTACTCTTCCGACAAGCCCGTGTTATCGTCATCCTTCAGTCCCACTCAACTCACCTCCTCGGTCTCACAGCTGTGTGGGTGATGTGACCTGGAAGTTCTGGAGGAGTGGAGAGGAAGACGTTATAACTACGACAGACTGCTGGAATTTCTCAAGTTCTGCCAACACATTTTAGCACTGTACAATATTGATTTTTGTTATGGTCAAAATATGATTAGAGAAAGTACATTATTTTGTTTTATTTATTCATTTAGCAGATGCGTTAATCCGGTGAGGATTTGGAGGAAATCTGCAACTCAGGCATTTCGTCTTAAAGAGACAGTAACACAAGAACTTAACAGGTTTAAAATTGTCAAAAAATTAGTTCATGTATAAAGTAGTTACAAAAGCAGAGAGGATGCTGCTGCAAAGAGCAAGTTTGATGTAGACAAACCTGGAGGTCTAATTAGCCCTGTGTTCCCTCGGGAACTTCTAATGGGTTTTTAAAGTGGCTGTGTTCGATTTATGATTGAAATAACATCTGTGGTTACACTACTTAAAAATGTTGTTTCTTTAATAATCTATAAAATCAGTTGCACACTGTCATACATTAAATGTGAACTTTGTAACCTTTCCCGGATGTTTCTTCTGTGAGACAATTGTTAATGCATTTGGTATTTGAAGAATTTGAGAAATGTTTGAATTCATGTTGATCCGTCACTTTTGATTGTAGGTGCTAAGCTTTGGGATCTTTCTGAAATCTAGGTTGGGAACAGAGGAAATATACAGGTTCATATACAGCTTGACCAGTGTTGTCCGATTCCCAAACAAATGACTGATAAAAAAATTACAATTTACTCTCATGATCTGGCTCTTTTTTTTAGTGAATCATTAACATACAGCATGGCCAGTGTATATAGATTCCCAAACAAATAACTCTTTTTAATGAATCAATGATAATTATATCAGTCAGAGTGGTTGGTGAACACACAGTTTAAGACTCAGTGACTCAGCAAGTGGTTTTATGTTGTTGGCTGTGTTTGATCATATGCAAATATGTTCTATTTAATAATTTTATCAGGTCAGTTATTAGATTGCATTCAGGCAGGATTGAAATTATGTAAAATAAAAAAAATTCTTTTTAAAAATATTCTTTTGATTTGTCATACCATCAGTTGAGATCTAAATGATCTGATGTTAATAGTAAAGTTACGGATATATTGTGCATCCCCAGTAATCCTGTTTTGTCAGGCTACGAATGGAGCCTTAAGGGATTTTGCGAGTCTCATGTGGTTTGTATGTGTGTGTATGGACCAGGCCTGTGCACAGTGACAGGAGACCAGCAGGTGTGTGACTGCTGAACCTCGACTGGGAGGGTTAAAGGGTAACTGTGTGGTATTTATGTAGGGAATTTACAGCCTGGGATGGACACTCTGCTAACACACTCACTCTCTCTATTAATAACCTTGTGTGCCCTGACACCCTTGCTGCATCTTTCACACATATACATGTACCCACACTTGAATGTATATATGTGCAGTCCCTCAATACTCATAAACACTCACACACTTAGAGAAACTTTAGATCTACATTTATATTAAGCCACTGTATCAGTGCAGCAGCAGCAGTTTTAGTAGGTAATCTGGAATGTGCATGAGGTACTAATGAGGCCCGTTGTAAAACGGAGTAGTTTTCAGCAGAGAAGTCGGTCAACAGGGGCATTCAGCATTCTCATCATGAGTAGCCAGCAGTTGAGAGCTAAGTGGAAAATTCCGCTGTTTGAGCGTGACATGCTTTCAGTATAGCTCAGCTTTTGCAAATAGACGGGAAAAATCCTGGGTGCTGCTTTCACAGAGTCTCTAACAGTTTGTGTTCTTTCCCGCAGAGTCGTCAAAGAAGAAATCTCTGATGATAACGCCAAACTGCCCTGCTTCAACGGCAGAGTGGTGTCCTGGGTAAGTGAGAAGAGTATGGTGCCCTCCTCTCTGTATTGGACAGATTGTGACATTATGAAATATCAGACTATCAACCCTGCTGAAAAAACCCATCTTAAAACAGCCTAAGCTTATTTGATGGTCTCTCAGGCCAGTCTGTTGGCTAGTTTTATAGGAACAAGCAGAGAGAATAAATTCCTGAATGAATGATTCTTATGAACTGGTTCTTTTTAGTGAATCAGAGAAATAGAATGGGACCAGTGTAGCCTGATTCCTGAACAAATGACATTTATGGACCACTTCTTTTTAGTAAAACAAACAAATGCAGTGCTATCAGTGTAGTCCGATTACGAACAAGTAACTAGGACTTTTTAGTGAATAAACCAATAAAGTGCAACTAATGTTGTCCACTTATTGAATGAATGTCTTTTATGAACTGGTTTATTTAAGTGAATCAAGCAAATACAGTGCGACCAGTGTAGTCCGATTCTTGAACAAGTGACTCTAATGGACTATTCATTTTAAGTGAATAAACCAATACAGCATGACCAGTGTAGTCCAGTTCCTGAACACTTGACTCTTTTGAGCTGGTTCTTTTCAGTGAATAAGTCAATACAGCGTGACCATTGTAGTCCGATTCCTCAGTGACTCTTATGAACCAGCTCTTTTAGTGAATTAAATACATTCAGCCATTTTTCAGTTGGCCAACCAGGTAAATAGATAAATACAGGCTTTGCTAGGCTGGGAGACCATCTCAAACCAGTTAAAACCAGAAGACCAGCATTCTTAATACATCTGGTTTTATTGTAAACAGTTGATGTTGTATATACAAATTATGTTTATATTTATAATCTTTGATTAAAATGTTAATCTTGCTTTGTCTCTGAAACTTTCTGTTTTGTGTGATGACACCGAAGCCTTTTAATTATTTCCCTTTTCAAGATCTAATCACTACCCAATGGATTAAAATCAAGTCCGCTCTGACATTTTTGTTGTTGAATATGTCACATTACAAAAGTAAATGGACGGCAGTCTGAATTGATCTCTGTGACCTAATTTGTCGAGTAAACTTAAATATTTACACATGATAGTGGCAGCAAAAGCTAAGCATAATAATCTGATAACTGCCTAATACACATCTACACTCCTACAAGCAGGTGTTATTCCCATAGTGTTGTGTAGAGTTGATGTGAGGAGCAAAGTACAGGTTAGTGGACTCCAGCGAGCCTCCAGCTGCAGAGAGCTGCACAGACATGCTGAGATACATGACATTGAGCTGTGCTGCACTAAAATATGTGCTTCACTGCCTGCTGTCCAAACATGGAGACCTTCAGTATACCATAACAGGATCACTGCTTTATCATAGTGCATTGGATTTCTGCCTTACTTCAAAGTTTTATCATTGGTTTGTGCAGAGAAAATGAACAACAGTGTTTAGAGATATATCCTCAGGTATCCACATCTACTGGCCATTATTTGGATCATGAAAGCACTTAATCATAAGGCCCCTTTTTTGTCCCTGATAGAATGAGGTGGAGGAGTCGGATTGCTCATAGAAATATTTGCTATTCTATTGCATGAAATTTAACTGGATCAACATGATTTTGTGTGTGTGTGTGTGTGTGTGTGTGTGTGTGATTTGAGCAAAGTATGCATCAATAATGACTCCGTTATGGTCATATTTTATTGCTGATTTGAAATATGCTGAAATAGCGGCTCAAGGCTTCTATCGAGAAGCCTGCCAAGTGAACTGACTTGCTTAAAAGGGTCCATGTTTCACACTCCTGTCTGCTCAAACAGATGCACTCTCTTCTCTTCCTTCTGCTGGTCTACTTATTTATGCAGAGCTAGTAGTTAGTCTGGAGAGTTTCTTCCTGAAGCCTTTGTGGGTAATTGTATGTATGTCTATGTGTGTTTGGCTGTAGTTGGTGTTAGCTGAAGGCACACACTCGGATGGGGGATCTCAGTGCACAGAGATCCACAAAGAGCTGCCGCCACCCTTGGAGCGAACTGGAGGGATCGGAGATTCCAGACCCCCCTCTTTCCAGTGAGTAATGCCATGCAAATAATTTGTCTGACATCTATTACTCACTTTTTAGGCCCGTAGTAAACCAGTGAAGTCAGACACTTATCCAATAATAACTGGATATATAACAAATAAAGATAATGTAATGTATAAATTTAAGTCGGAGGGTCAAGTTATTCATGTTGTTTTCATGTATTTTGTATAACGATTTGAATATGCATGAGACCCATGTACACATCTTAAAAGTTTTCAAACATACACTGTTGTTCAAAAGTGTGGGGTGAGTATGATTACTACAACGTCTCCAAGCAACGTCTCCAAGATGCTTCAAGAGACCTACCTTCAAAGCTACCTGAAAAACTATGAGCAAGTGCACAGAGGGAAAACGCTGCTTTAAACGCAAAGGATAGTCACACCAATTTTTTGTTTGTTTATTATATAATTAATGCAAGCTTACTGATACAAATAAATCTATTTATGACATTATTTTTGACCGCATCCTCATTTTACAGCATTTTTGCACAAGTGCCTAAAACTTTGAACAGTTCTTACAAAATGCATATGCATTGGATTGAATATATGCATATGCATTGCTATTTTGAATAACCAGACAAATACATCTGCAAATGTATGCATGAATTCATAGAAAACACACACACACACACACACACACACACATACACACATGAGTTTTTGAGCACAGTCACAGCAGTAGCAGATGTCTGTCAGCCAGCTGGAGGGAAAATATGATTCTTGTCCTTCCGGGAGCCACATGTGTGAATCCCAGTCAAATTCCAGCGCCTGTCTCTTGAGCTGCATTCTAACAGAACACATGTTTGCCTCACAAAGTTCAGTGTGTTTGTTTGATTTGCCAGCATTCATGTGCTTAGGTCTTTAACCAGTCGTGTAGCAATGCCTTCCTCCACTCATACACAGTTGCCCACATAATAATTCATATTCATGGGCAAATAGCAGTTATATTTTTCATAACATCAATATTTGTTTTAGCGATAGTTGTGTCGGATTCATGAACAAATCTTTCTTGAACCAATTTTTTCTAATGATTTTATTCAATCGACTGTTTCTTTTGTATCTCTTTTTGTGTGTTTCTTTTTGAACCATTTGTTACAATGAACACAATATTTGATGCAGTTTCTACCACCCATGAACTGCAGCTTTACTAAAAGAACAAAAGTGTAATAAACACTTTCACATTTCTTTGGCTGTAAAGAATACTTTTAGAGTTGTGCACTGCTGCATATCTGGTTCTGTTGTGCCTCTACGCAAACACACTGATTAAATATTCTCTTTGTTCATACTGAATATGTTGAAGGCTAAATTAAGATCAACCAGCTCAAGGGAAATTTTACAACAGCCTTTCTTTGTGAATATTTTGCACCTGTTTCACTTTTGTGAAAGTCCTGCGATTTCTTTATCTAATGTTTGACTTTCAGACTTTTTGTGTGTGTGTGTGTGTGTAACCTTCTCTCCTCTCCAAAGAATTCTCACCACTTGTTTTCTTAAGTGTCTAGTGCCATCTAGTGCCAGAACATGTGAAGGTGAACCACAGAACACTTCCTTTCTTGTCTCCAACAGACTACCAGCCAATTTTACTTGAAATTAATATGTATGTTTCTCCCACAAGAAATCTCCCTCATTTCCATTATAAAAGCTTCACTGTAAGCATTAGTAAGTAACCAAATGTTATCCTCCGCCTGCTCTCTTTGTGCAGTGCATTATTTGTTGGTCCTGCTGAATACATTTGGTGGGGTGAGGAGACTATGTTTTCGGCTGTCCCTTGAGCAGCTAATCCGGATTAGTGGACATTAAAAGCACCCGTCTCTGTTGCCCCGCGGGCTCTGTGGGGTGGCACAGCTGCCTCGGTCTCCCCCCAGGACTGGACTGTCCGTCTGCCTGCAGCCCCCTGTAAATACAACAGAGGAAATGAAATGTGCAATAAATGCATCAGTTGGTATTTAATACCGTTGTAAGATAAAAATGGATTTTACAGTGATTTCAGAATTTTGTTCATGATTTCTTTCTTTTTTTTTTTTTTATAACTCAAGAATTAGCATTTTGCTGTGCTAATTATTTGTGATTACATAAAGGCATCATTACACAGCTGAGTTAAGACTGCTCAGTGCCTGCTCAAAATTCAGTGTAAAAACACAAAGCCAGACTAAATAATGACTGTTCTGTGTTCAGTTTGAATTGCTGTGTAAATTGCCGTGTCTAAGCAGCATTAAAAAGCCTCTGTGCCACCTTTGCCATTAGAAACTTTTCATTATTTTAGTTTTGTTTCTCTCTTCAGTTTGGTTTCACCACAGACCTGTGTCACAGTCTTAATTGTTGATTTAATGCATGGATACTTGTGTATTAGTTGATGTGCTTTAGGTAAATTATCACCATACTGCTGAAGTAACAGGCATATCCAGCAGAGAGAGACATAAGCACACTGTGTTTCATTTGAGCTACTTGTGCTTGAGGGGTGGGACTTCCCTTTTTGGTATGTGGATGCAAGTTAAGATACAATTTTCTGACTTGAAATCATTCAAGCATTATCTGTTTGTTTTGCTGAAATGATAATTTCCCCTTAATAGTATCCTAACATTACAAAGGTTTTTCAAGTTTCTTATCCATGAGCCGGTTGAATTGATTATTTTGCAGAGCTCAGTGGATATTCACAAGCCTTGTAATGTAACTATATAACTTTTTTCTGTGTAGTTGTTCCCTTTGGGCTCATATATATATATAAATATATAGATATAGATATATTTATTTAGAATAATTGTATTATCCATTATTGTGTTTATTAAATGTATTATTTTATTAATTTTATTTTTGTTTTGTCAGTAAATAATAATTAAAAATTTTTTTTTTTTTTTGGGTGTATTGTCCTTCCTCAAAAATGAATATACAGTACAGACCAAACGTTTGGACACACCTTCTCATTCAAAGAGTTTTCTTTATTTTCATGACTATGAAAATTGTAGAGTCACACTGAAGGCATCAAGGGCTATTTGACCAAGAAGGAGAGTGATGGGGTGCTGCGCCAGATGACCTGGCCTCCACAGTCACCAGACCTGAACCCAATCGAGATGGTTTAGGGGTGAGCTGGACTGCAGACAGAAGGCAAAAGGACCAACAAGTGCTAAGCATCTCTCGGGGAACTCCTTCAAGACTATTGAAGACCATTTCAGGTGACTACCTCTTGAAGCTCATCAAGAGAATGCCAAGAGTGTGCAAAGCAGTAATCAAAGCAAAAGGTGGCTACTTTGAAGAACCTACAATATGACATATTCTCAGTTGTTTCACACTTTTTTGTTATGTATATAATTCCATTGTTAATTCATAGTTCTGATGCCTTCAGTGTGAATCTACAATATTCATAGTCATGAAAATAAAGAAAACTCTTTGAATGAGAAGGTGTGTCCAAACTTTTGGTCTGTACTATATATATAATACATGCCAGTTGTTATACACTGCTTTCAAATGAAATTCTAATTTAGATGGGTGAATCTATATATTTAAATATCCTGGAAACTGAACCAGTGATCCTGGATGCATGTTTTTATGCTAAAATACACACAATCTTTCTCAGCCTCAAAGTCATTATGCTATCTGTTTTTATCAGTTTTTTTTTCCAGAGTACTCTTACGAACATAACAACTTTTTTTCTCGTGTGCTATCATGCGTGAGCATCTTTGCATGTGTCACAGAGAGCGGTTCTCACCAACCTCATGTTTCTTTTCTGCCCTGAGCATACTAACAACTCTGCTAGAATAACTAGCCTTTGGCATCTCCGTATATACTAATTCAATCCCACACTGCATCACGGCCCCATTTACCCCCAACCTGCTCTTCTGGGGCCCAACCGCAGCCCTGCAGGATTTGAAACTCCTAGCCTGCAGTTAATCTCAGATGGTCCTAAACACTTTTTACCACACATTCTCAGCTTTGAATAACTGGTGACAGCTGCTGAAAATGCTTGGCTGTAAATCATGTACTCCTACACAATAAAATATCTGTTGGCGATGAAATTGAATGTAGGTAATCATCATTTCCAAAGATTTCCCTGAACAATTTCCCTACTTTGGTGGCCAAGTGTATTATGATTCAGCATAATAGAGATGGCTCCGATACTGTATAATAAAGACTTCTCTCTTTTTGTGTGTGCGTATGTGTGTACTAGTGCCAATGCAGTGAGCATTCGGGATGGATTGGACACAGAGACGGGGACGGAGTCTCTCCAGAGCCAGCAGAGAGAGCGGGAGAGGGAGCGAGCTCACAGGAGGGCACGAGAAAGTGAGTGAAATACTCAGCAAAACAGACCTGTTCTCACACTATAAACACATCAGATTTCGTGTGAAAGGGATCAGGAAACATATGATACATATGCCATTATTTGTAAAGAGAGTTCTTGCCCCAGGTGTCTTCCCCCGGGGTTAAGTGTCTAGCAGGAGAATGAAATATTCCAAGCATAGACACGTGAGACAGAAAAAAAAACGGAAAAAAAACCCCAAACAAAAAAAACAAACAGCTTTTTAGTTGGTAAATGTGATGTTTTAGGACTGCTACTGCTAAAGTAACAATTTATAGATGGGCCATTAAAAATCTTTTCACATGATGCTTCAGAAATCATTCAGAATTAATGTTTTGATGGTTTTTTTTTAAAGAAATCTTTGAATAAATAGTTCAAAAGAAAAGCATTTATGTGAAATAGAAATCTGGTGCAAAATGTTATGTCTTTACTGTCCCTTTCGATCAGTTTTAATAATTATTTGCTGAATAAGAACTTGTTCTTAAAATAAAAAAAACCCTTTGAATGGTAGTGTATGACAGTTTTCCCCAAAAGTTAATAAATAATGACATATTTTTCTCTAATACTCCTTTAATGTCATCACTTCAACTCTCCAAGCTCAAGTTGCAGGACGTGGTTGATTTTTTCCCCCCCAGCGTGTCCCCATTCTGTGGTTGTTTGCTGGAAGTTTGCTTGTTTTAAACCAGAACACAAAGTTAGTTTTTGTTGGTGTGCATGCTGACTTGAGCTCTGGGTAAAGAGAGGTCACTTGGAAGTATAAAAGCTTCCTTTTGCATGGAAAAGTAATCAGCAAAGAATGTTCTTGGCTCATTGTTTCTATTGCCTGCAGTGAGGAAAGATTAAAGACTTGTGTGTTGTCAGTAGAATTTAAGGTGATTGAGAAAGTCCCAGCTATGTCTAGAAAATCTACATTGCTGAAGCTGATTATCAAAGTTGTATTTCCTCCGCCTCTGTCTGTATAGGAAAGTACAAGACTGCTTCCTTCTCATACTATCTGACGTACATTTTTTGGAAGCCCCGCTGTTTCTCCAGTTCTGTCCACATGAATCATTTCATGCTCTTCCTCTCTATCTCTCCTGCTGTTTGCACCTCATTAGTGCCAGGCGCATTCATTAGCGCAGCTTCATTAGCAGCAACACCGTCAGACACAAAAGACCGATGGAGGTGTTTGTGAGTGTGTTCATGTGCTCACTGAAGATACTGATTTCTAGATACTGGTTGAACCTCTGTTTCCGACTGTCTTTTAGAGACATCAGACCCCATGGAGTGCTTCTGTATTGTCAGTACTCTCAGTTAGTTGCTCCCCAACACTTGATGGTTTATTGGTTGTGATCCACACTGTATTCAGGTTTTTTGAGTCTGTCTCTGAAGGAAAGCATCTATTCATTTAGTGTGTGTATGTCTGGAGCAGTCGTGTAGCTGTGCTGTGTGTCTCTGGAGGTTTTGGATGTAGAGCATGTGAGAAATGTGTCAGGTCAGCTCCCCTTTTCTTCTCCAGAAATAGTCTTGCATAGTAGAGCAGTTAAGCCCAGAAAGTTATCATGATAGAGCATTCAGTCATTGTGAAGACTAACACTCATGTTTTCTGATGATTAATGTTTTAAAATCTATATTAATAACACACAGGCATGTATTTATGTATGAATGTGTACATATGTACGTGTGTGTTTGTGTGTGTGTCTGTATAAAATCTAAATATATAATATATTAGATATATTTTGTCATAGAAATATATTTTAATGTGTAATTAACATGAATATTTGAGTTATTTTTTAATATATCAATATTTAAATGAATATTAATATTGTACTTATTGAAAATATTTTTTACAAATATGTTTCTTGAGCAGCAAATTATAATGACGACTGGAGTAGTGATGCTTAACAAACAATCAAAGTAATTACATTTATATATATGTGTGTGTGTAAAATTTTTATTATTATTGTTTGATATGTACAAATCCACACATTCTTTTCTCTGATAATAACAGACCTAATTATGTTTCATTATTGATTTGTTTTAAGTTGAATTTGTCATAAAGCTTTATTTAACTCTTAGTTTAAAAAGCAGATCCACCTTTTTCATTACAACAGCAACAAATGTAAAATTCATAATGCTTTTGCACTCACCTCCTGTCAATCCTTTGGCGTCAGAGGGTGATCTGTCGAGGTTGTCCCAGTGCTGACCTCCGCTGGGTGTGATTGGATGAAAAATGTGTGTTTGCTTATTAAAGTCAGGTGTGTGCCCTAGAGGCAGAAGGAGTGAGAGAGGAGATCTCTTTTCTAGCCTCAGGCTCTTATCTGTTAACCGTGCTGAGCCACCGATATTCAGTTTCCATTTTGCAGTTTGGTGTATTTGTAGGTGTTGATTTGGGTTTACTGTTTTGGGTTTGGCTCATCTTTAGGTTAAGCAGGAATTCATGTGTGGGGTTTTGCGATCATCATGACTGCACAAAAAAATTAAGTTTTTCTTTTTATGCGCAGCTTTACTATTAAAGTCATCAGTTATCAGTGGCAGATTGCCCAGGGGCTTATATGCGAGTAGCTTAGACTTCTCCCTCGCTCAGAGCTGGTTCATTGTCTTACACACTCCTGTGCCGTTAAAGTGGAAACTGATGCGGGGCATATTTGATAGACAGTCGAGTTCCCACGTGAAGGAGGTTAGGTTTCATTGAGCCCTTGAAATGTTGCAAGCTAACGAAAGGTGCAGCACTGTAATGAGAACTGTGAAGCAGCGGAGGTAAGACAAATGCATCTCTCTAATAAAAAGAGTATTCTGCGAAGGTATTTAAGTTTAAGATAAATTGCATGATTTTATCTTAAATGTTAGGATTTCTTTTTACTCTTTGTACACTACCCCCAGTAATTTATTTTAACTAGTGTTTAGTGTTTAATGATTTTAAAATCTCTTTGTACAAGTTGTATGCTGATAGATATACAGTTTATACGTAGTTGGAATGAATTACTGCAAAAGTAAAATACATTCAGTAAAGTTATAAAAAAAATATTATGAGAATATTTTATATATATATAAATATATATATATATTAGATATTTTTAGATATAATATAAGCTTTTGCAATATAAAGCTTAAATAATAAATATAATATAATGAATATGAGATTATTTCAGCTCATATTCACTTTTTATTATTGTCATTATTATTATTTCTAAATTATATTAAAATGTTATAAATTAAATAGTAATCATAAACTATATTTATGATATACTAGCCTATATAATGTTACATCTGTTCCTTGACATCCTTATCTCTCTTCCCTGACATCTAAAGCATACTGAAGTGAGCCTAAAGGGACTCTGGAGAGGCTATATATGCATTACCCACTTGTGGACCATCCTTTCTGTAAAAGAGGGCAACAGCTCTTCTTGCCACTGGCCTCTGCTTGTACCCCTGATTGTTAAGGTGATACCGTTGTCCTGTGAACTCAGATGTGGCAGAGGAATGATAGAGCTTCCTCAGTGTGTGAAGAGTCAAATATGGTTGGCTGAAATAGCTGTGATTGATTTGTGCACATGAGTGGCTTTGTGGGAGGTGATGGTCTGAAATGGGCACTCCTGCAGTCCTGGAATGTTTCGGTCGCTCTCGGGGTCCACAGCGCTCTTATCGTTTGGTCAGACCATTTCAGCGCATCCAATGCCACCCAGAGACGCAGCTTCGTCCTTGTGTCTGTATGTATACCCCAGCATGTTTTTTGACTGATGTGATTGACTTCATAAACCTTCAGTTCTTCAGCATAAAGCCCATTTGAGTTTTGTGACTGCACACTTTCATCTGTAGATAATCAGACAAGAGTTCAATTCCTTTTAAACAAAAGACTGTCATTATAAGTTCACTATCAAGAAATGACTCATATTTGTCATTCAGGCCTTTTCCAGAACTATGTACTGTTTTCTGTCTTCGAAGTGTTTTCTTCTCTTTTTTGTTGTTGTCTCAGTCTCCCGCGTGAACGGTCTCTCGAAATCAGAGCGTGTGAATCGTGACTCAGCTGTTGGCTGTGACAGCACATCATTGATGAGCAGTGAGCTCGAATCCAGCTCTTTTATTGACAGCGAGGAGGATGAGGATGCCAGCAGGTCAGACATTACTCAGTTTTCCAGGAACCCTTAAATGTAAATTTGTTTGGCTTAGAGCGCAGGATTCTTTTTCTTTCAAACAATGACTGTACTTATTTCCCAACTTGCATGACAGCACTTCACTCTAATTTAATTTGTAAGGCTTGCCAAAGAATTATTTCCCATTGTTCATGCGTTCTCTTCTATTTTGTCATTGTGAAAAAGTTAAATAAAAAATAGTGACTTAAGTGATATGGATTTCTCTTTTAGTGCATTTTTACTAAAAAGGCATTGTTGCCATTTACTGTAAAACTTGTCAAGATTACCCATAACTCCATACCGAACTCTTTCCATGTGTCTGACATTGTCTGATTTCTCTCATTTTCTCTCATGACCTCTCATTTTTTCTGAAGCCACAGACGTAGCAGTTCAGCCGAGCAGAGCTCTTCATCACACCTCATGCGTAGACACAAACGCCGCCGACGGAGGCAGAAAGTCTCCAAAATGGACAGGGTGAGAGTGTGGAGGAAAAGTACACATCTCTACACCGTTGTGTTCGAGCTGTACTTATCTTTTTTCTGTCTTTTTGACAGTCCTCATCCTTCAGTAGTATTACAGACTCCACTATGAGCCTCAACATTATCACTGTCACTCTCAATATGGGTAAGAACTTATTCACTAGATCACCCTGTTCTTTTTCCCATCATCCATCCCTGTGCTTCCTCCCTCTTATGTCTTATCTTTCCACTCCACCTGCTTAATAAACCGAACCTCCTGTATTTCAAGGTCTACTGTGCACAATGTGGTCTAAATACAGATAAACACATCATATCTATCTCTCTCACAGAGAAGTACAACTTCTTGGGCATCAGTATAGTGGGTCAGAGTAATGACAGAGGAGATGGAGGCATCTATATTGGCTCTATTATGAAAGGTGGAGCGGTGGCAGCTGACGGCAGGATTGAGCCTGGAGACATGCTGTTACAGGTGAAATGATCAGCAGTCTGAATCCACGTAGACACTGGTCTAATGCACTCTTAGAAAGATTAAAAATTATAAAATGTGCTTCCAAATTATTGCCAGGACACAATGTTACTTCAGGGGAAATTGTGTCATGATTTACTCACCGCTATATCATTCTATTGGGTAAATACCACTTAAATGTTGAAACCAGGAAAATCATCTTGAATATATCCTTGGATTGCGACATTGTCAAATTTAAATGGATAATTTGCACTTACACTGATTCCTTGAACAGAACTGAAACTGGCCTGTTATTGTAAGACTCTTCTCATTTTAGTTTCTAAAAGCACTTGTGGAATTGTCAAGGTCTGGGTCACCTCCTTGTGTTGTTGACTTATGCGCTCCATTCCCTTTCCTTCCTGCTAAAGGACCTTTTGGTGCCATTGACCAGGGACAAGAGTCTTTTGTCATTTATTTAAGGGGTTTTCCTCACCCTGGAAAACATAAGGGTTAGATGACCCAGTGTTTTAGGTGAATTTTGAGAAATGATGTCCAAGTCATCATAAACCATCACATATGTGAACAAACAGGTAGTTTGGTAGACTACGAAACCGTGGCCTTTTTTAAAAGCCATTCTTTTGAAGAATTAATTCACCTCATAGTCATTAGTTACTCACCAAACTCATTTGAATTTATTTCTATTGTTATACATAAAAAGAGACATCCTATTAATCCTTTTTATGCAATTTTTAGTAAAAGTAAAAGTAGTCCATATTACTTAATTCACTATTTTATATAAGTCTTAATAGCTTTATGCGAGGAAAAAGTTAACTTACATTTAAGTCTGTTTGTTACGCAAAGCTATCAGATTTAAGAATATCTATAATTTTCTCAGGTTAATGATGTGAACTTTGAGAACATGAGTAATGATGATGCTGTCAGGATTCTGCGGGAGATTGTCTCCAAACCTGGGTGAGATTGGATGTTACACCTCTATATTGATACATTTTCAGTGAATCTGAATGATCTCTTTAACATGGTTTCTTGTTCCATTTGTCCTCTACAGGCCAATAGGCCTAACAGTGGCAAAATGTTGGGACCCCTCTCCTAGAAGCTACTTCACCATCCCTAGAGGTACCTGCCACCTGTCATTATAGCAGCTAAATTACAGACATGAAGCCCCATGCTGCATTCATCCAGTTCATTTTTTGGATCAGTTTTATTGGATTGTACTTAAATTCTTCCATCCGTCTGTCCTCAGCTGAGCCGGTGAGACCCATTGACCCTGCTGCCTGGATCTCACACACTACTGCACTTTCTGGGCCATACCCCCATTATGGTATGATTAAAGTCACTGTCCTAGAGATCATCACTAAAATTTAATAGAATGGCAAATTTATGATGTTCATCACTGCAATTTCTCTCTCATTTCACAGAGTTTGATGACGTCCCCCTTTCAGTGTCAAAGACAGACATGGCAACTTTAGTAAAGGTTATGCAGCTACCAGATTCAGGCCTGGAGATTAGAGACCGAATGTGGTTAAAGATCACTATAGCCAACGCTGTCATCGGTTTGTGCCTTTCTTTGCTGAGGTTTGAATTTGTTGGGTGGGAGGTACTTTCCTTGTGCCTTGTTTATTGCAAGCATCTAGTTTTTGGTATAATCAGTGTAATCAGTGTTATTTTTCTCATTGCTCAATCTCTGTTCCAGGGGCTGATGTTGTCGACTGGTTGTTCTCACGGGTGGAGGGCTTCAAGGACCGCCGGGATGCTAGAAAATATGCCAGCAGTTTGTTGAAACATGGCTACCTGAGACACACAGTCAATAAAATCACCTTCTCGGAGCAGTGCTACTACACCTTTGGAGACCTGTGCCAAAGTACAGTCAACACACACACACTTGAGTTGATAAAGATCCTCTTATTAACTTTATATCACCATTTATTAATAAAAAATATAGTAATATGCTGAAATATTCTTAGAATTTTAAATAAATGCATTTTAATATATTTTTTTAAATGGAATGTATTCAAAATATAGTAATATGCTGAAATATTCTTAGAATTTTAAATAAATGCATTTTAATATATTTTTTAAAATGGAATGTATTCAAAATATAGTAATATGCTGAAATATTCTTAGAATTTTAAATAAATGCATTTTAATATATTTTTTAAAATGGAATGTATTCATGTGATGGCAAAGCTGAATTTTCAGCAGCCATTACTCCAGTTTTTAGTGTTGCATGATTCTTTAGAAATCATTCTAATATGCTGATTTTTGTTCTTAAGAAACATTTCTGATTATTATCAGCATTAACAACTGTGTTTATGTCTTTAATCTCACTTTTGATCTATTTAATGTATATTTGATGAATAATTTCAGTCAAAAAGAAAAAAAGAAATGACCAACCCCACAAATTTATATAAAGAGTAGTTCATTTTCAGAATGACAATTCTGTCACCATTTACTCACCCCCAACTTGTTCCAGATCTGTCTGAGTTTCTTTCTTCTGTTGAACACGAAAGAAGATATTTAGAAAAATGTTGGGATCCAAAAGTTGATGAGCACCACTGACTTCCATAGTATTTTTTTTCCCTACATTGGAAGTCAGTGGGGCTCAACAACTGTTTGGATCCCAACATTTTTCAAAATATCTTCTTTTGTGTTCAACAGAAGAAAGAAACTCATACAGATCTGGAACAAGTTGGGGGTGAGTAAATGGTGACAGAATTTTCATTCTGAAAGTGAACTATTCTTTTGAAGGGGTCATATGGGGCTGCTAAAAAGAACATTATTTTGTGTAATGCAAGTAAGGTAAAAAAAAAAAAAAATTATTTCATATAATGTAGATTATTGTTTCTCCTCTATGCCCCGCCTTCTAAAACGCTTCAATTTTACAAGGCTCATCGCTCTGAAAAAGCAAGTTGTGCTCTGATTGGCCAGCTATCCAGTGCATTGTGATTGGCCGAATGCCTCAAGCCTGTGACAGGAAATGTTACGCACCTTAACATACTTTGATACCGTCTCCCAGGCCAGCAGCACCAGACTCATGCTGCGTTCCAGCAGGTTTTGAGCCCTTAAGTCATGACTTCAAACCATGACTCACGACTTCGTAGTGTTCCAGGCAAGTCACGACAAACTACCTGAGCGCAAGGAACTGTAGCTTAGTCCTAAAATCTATTTTTCAACATGTATCACTTGAATAATCACTGCATCCATAGGCAATATTATCTGTAGTTGCTGCAATTGTTGCTTCGCGGGCTATGTGATGTCAGAGCTCGGAACTGGTAGTATATTGGTCTAGTACGAGTTCACGGGTGGGAGGCGAGCACCAACCTCCTGCTCTCTCTCGTGAAGCCAATGAGGAAGTGACTAAAACTGTAATTCATCGACTGGCAGCTTGAGGCTGGCTGCAAAAGGGAGTCAATCCCATAGATTTCCCATGTTAAAATGCCCAACTTTACAGCAGAAAAAAACATGTTTACAGCCTGGTTCAAAAAATTATTTTGGTCTATATTGCTATTTTTGGCCTTCATGACAAATGTGAGGGGGTGATTTTTTTTTTATAACTCATCTGTTTAAGCCTTAAAGTTCTGCATAATTAAGGGCGCGGCCACTTGAGTGACAGGTGGATTGCCGCTGCTGACACTGATGTCATGCTAGGAAGGCGTGGCTTTGCACTTTACAGATCTTCTTTATGCACCAAGAGCTTGTTACACTCCAAAGAGAAAGGAAAAATTGAAATCGCATCATATGACCCCTTTAACAATAGTGTACCTTTAATACATTAAGATAAGATCTGGCTTAAAGGTTAAAGTCAAAGATTTGGTTCTTAGAGTCATAAACGGTCATTAATAATACTACAACTACGTGAAATATAGATAATTGTAATGATATTGAAATTCTTTTGTTTGCAGATATGGCTTCTCTCAATCTGAACGAGGGATCTAGTGGTGGGGGCTCTGATCATGATGGTCTCGCTCCTCTTCCTCCGCCAGGAACCAACCCCTGGCCCCTGGGCAGTCAGCCCTACCCTTACCCAGGTTACCCCACTCCTCCACCGGGCTTCCCTCCTGGATACTCAGACCCTTGCCACAGTTTTCACAGTGGCAGTGGAGGCAGCCAACAGAGCGAAGGTGGGTGTTGTTTGTATGTAAGACAATAAATGATGCACTGGTGGATAAAAGGGAAAACCCCTTTCCACATTTTGTTTCCACGCACAATCCCGTGAGCTTCCTGTGAGACGTTTTCTTTCGGTTTCAGGTGTACCTAATGATGTTAAGTAACATCATTACACTTTTACGTTAGTTACGATTACGTTAGTAACTGCAGTGGAATTTACTACAGTAAAATGGAAACCATGAGTGGGTTTGTTGTACATCTGCATGTAGGATGATTATATACAATACTACAATATATTCATGCAGATTGAGTTTTGCTTTCAGTACCTGAATGAACACGGCACCCAGACAGAATGACATCATTGACACAAGGCTAGTAAATCATGTGCACATATTTGCATGATTAGACCACTTTTAAAATTAAGTTTTAAAAATCAACTATTTTGACATTTTAGCAGTTGATACTCATGTTAATCAAATTAATAGTAATTAATTAGTCAGATACAGTTAAACTAGAAGTAAACAAAGGCATGAAAGTGATGAAATCATCATGAAAATGATCTGTAATGTGAAGGATTATAATTGATGTGTAATTTAATTACTAGGTACTAGACATATTATGAGTTAAAGATTTAGGACAGACTTCAATATTGAAACTATATGTAACCAAAATGCATAATACACTGCTCAAAAAATTAAAGGGAACACTTAAGCAGCACCTCCTAGATCTGAATGAATGAAATAGTCTAATTAAATACTTTGTTCTTTACATAGTTGAATGCGCTGACAACAAAATAACACAAAAATTATAAATGAAAATCAAATTTATTAACCCATGGCGGTCAGGATTTGGAGTCACACTCAATATTGAAGTGGAAAAACACACTGATCCAACTTTGATGTTAAGTCAAAATACCACCCTCATGGAGTCGTGTTGAGCAGACACATGCACATTTGTGGCCTGCTGGAGTTAATTTTGAATGCCTCTGGCAGTGCTCCTCCTGTTCCTCCTTCCACAAAGGCGGAGGTAGCAGTCCTGCTGCTCTGTTGTTGCCCTACTATGGCCTCCTCCACGTCTCCTGATGTACTGGCCTGTCTCCTGGTAGCACCTCCATGCTCTGGACACTACGCTGACAGACACAGCAAACCTTCTTGCCACAGCTCGCATTGATGTGCCATCCTGGATGAGCTGCTCTACCTGAGCCACTTGTGTGGGTTGTAGACTCCGTCTTATGCTACCACTATAGTGAAAGCACCCCCAGCATTCAAAAGTGACCAAAACTTCAGCCAGAAAGCATAGGAACTGAGAAGTGGTCTGTGGTCACCACCTGCAGAACCACTTCTTTTTTGGGGGTGTTTTGCTAATTGCCCCACCTGTTGTCTTTCCATTTGCTCAACAGCATGTGAAATTGATTGTCAATCAGTGTTGCTTCCTATGCAGGCAGTTTGATTTCACAGAAGTGTGATTGACTTGCAGTTACATTGTGTTGTTTAAGTGTTCCCTTTATATTTTTTTTAGCAGTGTATATAAGTATATATATATATTTTTGTATTTTGTTTATATATTTAAATATGTTTATATATGTGAGAATACATTTTTATCCTTATCATGGTTTCATTTACTGAGTGTTACAATGATATTTTGTTAAAATGAAATTACTTGATTTATTGAATAAAAAAAATATAATTAAATCAGTTTAACACTAAGACTAAATAAAGATCTCGAATGCCAACTATTTTCTTTACAATCATTCCATTTCCAGAGCATCATCATTGTTGCTGTATTCACATGGATATTCCATTGTGGTATTTCCAGACTTTCACTTTCACTTACACTACTTGTGCCACCCTTTGCATAAATGTGCATGGTGGAGTTGGTACAGAGTTGGGAATGTGAATCAGTATTAATGCAAAGGTCATTTATCGTAATTACTTTTTAACACAGATCCAACATACTCAAGTTTGGTCGCTTCTGGGAGCATAACATATGGTGGTATCACAGAAACTGGGGTGCAGGTTTTTTTTGAAGAGCTTGTTGGTATATTCGGTGTGGGAGTGTGAGATGGAAGATCTGGTTTGGCAACATGTGGTAATTCTGATATTCCCTCTGTTTTTGCTGGCCGTCTATAGACTGATGGAATTTTCTTCTATTCACGTGGTATCCGGTAAGATCAGCACTCTCATTTAAACGTCCTCCCTCCCCACCTTTTCTCCTTGACATCTTGTTATTCCAATGGTTTGTCATCATATGGCACATGAATCATTGGGGTTGCCATTGTGACTCCCCAGCTGTGTGGCTTGTTTGTGTTTCTTGTGTGGGAATGTGGAGTTGTACTATCATTGTGCATGAGAATCTGACTGATTCTCATCCTTTGAAAAGTCGTTATGCAATGCACTGACTTTTTTTGCCAGTCTGAATCAACTTGGAAAAGTTAAAGTGAATATTTCCATGATACTGTATGATGTGAGTTGAAGCTTATTCCATTCCCAAGAACTGTATTATCACAAAAATGTAGGAAATCCATGCCATTTTGACCTACTCTCAATGCTGACGTTGGTTAGAACGCATAACCACCACAAAATGTTCATATTTGTACCATATTGTTTCTGTTGATGTATTGATGTTAATTACCCTCATGTTATTGCTGGCCTCCACACCGTGTCCTAACCAGATGCGACATTACAGCCAATCAGAGCACAGGTGAAGAGCATAAAACTAAACATGTGCCTTCCATGTGCTTCTCCAGACAGCTTTTTTATAGTGTTTCTTGTCAGAATTGGGGAATTCGTTTTTGGTTGTTTCTAGTATTACATACTGAATATATGATAATATTTTGGACATTTTTGCATTTTATTTTAATGAGACCGTTTCAGTAGAGAATATATATATATATATATATATATATATATATATATATATATAATTATTTTTTTTTAAATAAAATATAAACATGCATGCGTGTATCTAAATATACATAATAAATATACCCAGTACACACACATATATTATGGTATCAAACTTTTATTTTAGATGCGATTAATCACGATTACTCGTTTGACAGCACTAACAACTTCTTATCAAAGGTGAAAACAGTTCTGCTGCCAATCTTGATACATAATTTTTTTTTTTAAAGTTCATAAAATGAATTACACAGCTGTAATTCAAAATGTGGGTAAAATGGAAAGAATGGCTGTAATTGCATTTAAATTTAGTTATTAGCAGAGGCTTTTAAAAAGCGACTTACAACTGAGGACAATAAAAGCAATCAAAACTAACAAAAGAGCAACTATATGTAAGTGTAAATGACAAGTCTTGGTTATTGCTTAAGTCATTGCTTGTCAAGTCTGGTTTTGTGAGGGAAAATAATTCTACTTTTGTCCAAATACGTTTATCTCTTATCACAGGCAGCAGAAGCAGTGGCTCCAACCCCAGTGCTGGAAAAGGCCGCAGACCCTCGCCTCGAGAGAAGGACCATAAGACACCATGCTGTGGGGGCAGTGAATCAGAAATGGGAGCATGGGTAGTAAGGAGGGGTGAGAGAGCATCCAGTCAGCTGAGTCAACAAAGCCACAGCCGCTCTGCCAGTCAGGCCCACTCCAGCCACAGCTACACTCACTCTGGGTACAGCCACGGCCAGTGTCACAGCATCTCGCAGCAAAGCCACAACTTCATCTACAGCCATGCTTCTTTCATTCAGCCCAGTCATCTGTCATCCTGTGCCCACAGTGAGAGAAGTCACGGCTCTTCGTACGGCCCGCCGGGTCTGCCCCCTCCATACTGTCTCGCTCACCTCGCCCCCAAAGCGACAGCAAGCAACAGCCCACCTGGGGCTCCCCCCGTCCGGGAGCTAGGAAATGTCCCCCCAGAACTCACCGCTAGTCGACAGTCATTTCAACATGCTATGGGCAATCCTTGTGAATTTTTTGTTGATATTATGTGACAGGAGAGTGCCTTTAACCCTTTCAGAGCACAAGGCCTACTTCCGCAGTTTGCTTCATCAAATTATGCTACTGATGATCCCGCACTGAGAATGTACAAACTGACAGCCCGATTGAAAGAATTTAAAGGGACAGTTCACCCGATAATGGAAGGTCTGTAGCTTGCTCATTTATCCTGTTTCTTTCTTTTGTGGAACAGAAAATTACTGTTGTAATTGTTAACTAAAGAATGACTATAAAAAAAGTAATTGAAATAAAGCTCAAATCAAATATAAATATTAGATGAAAAACTTCAGTGAAAATTTGAAATGTTGCCTTGGCAACTAACAGAAATAGATTAATGTTAATAAATCCTAACATGTTTTTATTTTTACTTTATTTTTATCCATTAAAGCAATTTACAAACAATGAACTAATCATTTCTAGACAACAGCAGTGGTCCTAAAATTATTTAAACTAAATAAAATATAGAAATGTTGTATAGAAATAAAAAACATTACTCATAAAAATAAATTCACATAAATAACTAAAACTTTCAAATCAAGCTAACAATAAATATTAATATAATAGTATATAGCATACTTAACTGCCATTTTTGAAACATATTTTATCCAGAATATTCTGACAACTCTATATAATGAGAGTGAATAGGGAGGGACAAGGGCTTTCAAGCTACAAAATGACAGAAAACAAAAAAAGGAAGGTAGGGGAAAAGTAAAGATTTTCATTAGTTACCAGCTCAGCTTTCTGTGACCAAAGTTTATTCAGCAGACTTGAAATAAAGTCCACTTTTGTTGCATTTTTTGTCATTTTGGAGCATTTCAGGACAGCCCCAGTCCCCTTTTACTTCTATTATGTGGAAAGAAATGAAAAGGATATATATATATATATATATATATTTATTCACATTTTGTGTTCCACAGAAGAACGAAAGTGTTGGGGGGGAAAAAAACACAAAGAGTGAGCTAATGATGACAGATTTTTCTTTGTTAGGTCAACTCTTTCTTTAATGTCCATTCAGTGTTATTTAGATCACGGAAGGACACTTAAAAAAAAAAGCACAACTGCAGAGTTCATTTAAACTGACACGAAAACTACAATACTGCAGTAGCAGCACAAGATAACACAACTAATAAACTTTTAACAGGAAAAGTCATTGTATCAGACTGTCTGCTTCTTATACTCAGCTGCTCTGCACTTTGTACAACTTCAAGCCAGACAACAGGACTCTTTACACAGTCCATACTTTCAAATGTATTCACGCTCAGGATGATTTCTTTCCTTACACAGTTGCATCTGATTTTATATTCACAAAGTCATAACCCTGTTGACAATCAGACATAATAATGACAAATGATGTACTAAACATTGCTGAATGTATTGTCTTGTGAGGCTACAACTCAGAATTCCCTCATTAACTTGATAGCATGTTATCACAAAATAAATGCTCAGATGTTAATTTTAGACTCATGGTTGCCAAATGTCCGTCATGAACTCTTAATGAACATGATACATTTTAAACAATAACAAACAGGTGCTTTTCATCGAGTCTGTGAACTGACTGTTCAGATGTCACCAGTTGTCTTAGTATTCACCACTGTGTTACAAACGTCACTGTACAGTTAATGCAGTAGAATGGTAGAAGGCCTTTTAAGTTATAACAGATATTTATAACAGATATTAAAGCAGACAGATAGGTTAACCAAAGTCCCTTGACAATAACGGAGTCATGTTTTTTTTTGTTCTCAAAAAGTTGTTTTTAGAGAAAGTTATGATATTTGTTATGGTTTAAAGCAGTGATAACATTATATATATATATATATATATATATATATATATATATATATATATATATATATATATATATAAATAAACTGAGGAAATAAAATGTATTAAGAAGTGGCCAGCCATAGTCTTTTTTCAAAAACACAAATTTAACAAATTTACTCTTTGGCACCATCAGGTCTCTATTTTCTATTTGGTGGACAACATTGGAGTCTCTGGTAAAAGCATACGGCAGTCCTGCCTTCTCATTGTTGACATGTACTGTACGTGACAAGATTATAAAATGTATAAGACAATCTCTATGTTGTGTGTGCATCTATTGTGATACTTGTGAGAAGGTATCTCCAAACCATAGTTTCTGATAGGGGTCTTATCTCCAGAGATTTGTTGTAGTGGTAAAACAACATATTTTCCACACTGATCAGAAAGTTGATCTCAAAACTAAAGTTCATACAAAGACTTGACACAGAAATGAAACAAAAATCTGGGAATATTGTAGGTTTTGAACACATTCTTGATGTAATTTATCATAATTGTTTCCAAAACAACTTATTAAATTATTAATTATAAACAATCTTATATTAATTATAAACTTAAAATGTGTAATTAGTGATACGACCATACATTATTGTATGTGTCTAAAATATTTTAACTCATACTTCTATATAATGAATGTATCCCAAGTTAATGGGATAATGTACAGCCAGCCATAAGTTATCGTAGCATTAACACACATTGTTGTATAAAAAATTATATATTTTCAATGTATGACTTCAGGTATTTTATACTGCTCAGGTATTTTTTTTTTTAATCCACACTTAATAAATTACATTTCTGAGTAACTGTTGAACGTCAGACACACCTCATAAATGATTTATGTCTATTACATCATTATAAAGAGAACAGTTGATGGTAAGGCTGAAACACTTACTGGCATACGTAAGGATTTTCCCTGCTACTTGTAAGACATTTACATAAGTGTGCCTTGCTTTGGCTGTGACACACTACAGCAGCTTCTCAGTATGAGGAAGTGACAAGTGTTTTTTATTCAACAAGCAACCAAAATGCTTATCATTTAAAGCGAGGGAAAGTGTCAAGTGGAAAGAACAGATGCCTAAATGATACTTAGCCTTGGTGTGATGATACACTGATGTTTATCTAGAAGTCTTTAGCAACGTGTGTGCAATATATGTCGAGTCTGATGCATAGACCATTTTTTTCTCTTTTCTGGACACTTCAAATGATGTCTAGACAAAAGGTTCTTAAGTGAGTCGAGCTGCAAATTACGTGTTTGGTGTGGTGTGACGATTACATTTAACCTTCCAATGAAAAGGTTAGCGTGGGTGTGTGTGATGTGGTATTAATGTAGGTGTATGTGTCAGAAGCTTTCTAGCTTTCTTTTTTAGTTGATAAAATGATGTAATAATGTTTTAGAATAGCACTACTGAATTGAGTCTAATTTTTGTAAATGATGAGACCCTGTATACAAAACTAACGTGGAAAAAACTGAGACACTGTCTGGAAGTATTAGCAATTTTAGTTATTGGTTATGAAAAATAGTGGCTGTTTAAAAGTTGCAACTATGGGCTATGTTTAAAGAGCAAAGCTGTACAGAATTGTGAAATTAGTGCAACTAACAGGCTGCTGTGATCGATGGGATAGAGCTGTTTAGCCACATCCCTTTAAAAGACAATGGCATTCCTCTCAAACTGCGACTCAGGCCCAGTACCTAAAACTTATATCTGTGTTATAAGGAACTGTTATTTCATTCATTCAATTCTTTTAATTTGTCTGTATGTATGATGAAATCTTTAATGCAGGTCTGGAGGGTATAGTTTCCTGCCTAAAACTAGTAGAGCAAAACTGAGAAACGAGTTAGTATAGCACTTTAGTCAACGTCTCAAAATCTGGTTAAATGCCTTAAATAATGTGTGTGGTTAACACAAGTTTAAGATATTTCCAGGTTTTATTTACAGCATAAAAAAAGATGGTTGCTAACAAGTGGCTAAATGGGACTACAGAGGTTGTCAGGGTCATTACACATCATCACACTGAAAAGGAAAACGCCTTTATTTGCTTTAATCCACTTCCAGAGAACTGGGTATGTAAATAATTTATTACTTCATAAGTTGTCTGTAATGGATATGGATTTTTTTTTGCGCAAGATAAACTATATATTGAAATTGGTAAGGTGAGTGTTTGCTGCATAATGCAATTGATCGAACACAAAATATGATTCGTATTTACAAGATTGTAAAAAGTGTTCAGGTCTTCACAGAACTCGTAATTACAGCTTGTACAGGATCTGACCTTATGTAGCTCTGTCCCGTTTAGAGCTGTATTTGTTGTTCTCTGTCTTCTGTTTGTGTTTGTATATATATATATATATATATATATATATATATATATATATATATATATATATATATATATATATATATATATATATATATATATATATATATATATTAGTGCTGTCAAACGATTAATTGCGATCAATCACATCCAAAATAAAAGTTTTTGCTTACATAATAGATGTGTGTGTACTGTTAATAGGCTATTTATTATGTATATATAAATTCACACACATACAGTATATATATATTGAAAATATTTACATGTATATATTTATATAATTTATATCAGATAATATAAAATATATTTAATATAGAAATATATATAATATTTTTCTTAAATATATACATGCATTTGTGTGTATTTATATATACATAATAAATATACACTACACACACACACACATATATATTACATAAACAGTTTTTTTTATTTTGGATGCGATTAATCGTTCGACACCACTAATATATAATTATATATAATAAATAATATATGGTTTATTCTGAAGCAATATTCTTATCAGTTTTCTAGCTGTGACATATAAATATTATTTTTTTTATTTTTTTTATGCTTAATCCAAAGGCATTTTTTTTACTTTTATAGAGGGAATTTTCCCCCAACCTCATTAATACTTTTAATTTAATTGTTTTTACATTTAATCTATAAATTCAATTATAATGTGATTATTGTTATCTCTACGTTATAAAATTAAATAATTTCGGTTGCTTTCTGTGAAATGCTGTGATTGCGCCAAAAAATGTAGTGACCTAATGTTATTGTACTTGGTTATTGTACTGTTTATTGAACTATTAAACAGTCGTAAAAATGTGGTGAAAACTCTGTGTGATTTTGCCTTACTAACTGTATTTTGAAACTTTTCATTTTGATTTTTACCTCTGCAGGCTTACTTGTCTGGCGTTAACGAAGCATTAATGTCAATAATGTATTCCTCAGGTGCTTTGTTTGGTCGCTGGTAGTGTTTCCATAATACAGAGTCCGAGGACAGCTCACAGCAGAGGATACGTCAAGTGCTGTCACCTAGAAATGACGTCAATCATGACCGCGAGAACGCAGCATGATAGTACAGTTCAGGCTGGATTATTTGTGTAGTGTCTAGTGTGGCTTTCATGGGCTTTTGCATTGGTCAAGACTGTATTACAAAAAGTGTTTTATACAAAATTCATCTTAATCTTATTGTGCATTTAAACGCGTTAATGACCACAGAACACGCATGTTTTGTTTTGTGTTATGTTTTTTTTTTCTCTTTGTGTTGCATAAAAAAAAAACTTAATCAACTGTTTCTTGAAAGTATATGGAATTTAGGTTAATACCATGCCTATTTCATGCTCCATTTCAAAGGCAGGAGTAACCTAATAAGGAAATAATTAAAATATAGCCGTTTGAGGAACTCGAAACTGCAGTTACGCAGAGTCTCTAATGTGGATGACACGGCAGGTGATGTGTATGAGTTCTCTGGATGTGTCATGGTGTGTCATTCACCAGCTGTTAAACAGCGTCTCATTTAGAACGCTGCATAGCCTACGTCATCGGAGAAGTCTCATTTAAGAAAAGTAACGTTTAATTGAAAGGTAAAATATACATTTTAGTATTCCTCACAGGGAATAAGAGTCAATTTGAATATGGTTAGTTTTTTTTTTAAATAAGTCATCCTTAATAACGTATGCAGCCTTCAAATGCGACCTCAGGAGGACGCAGCCTCTGCCACTGAAATGAGACGCATGTCTGCGTCCTACAAAGGCTGCAACCTCTCTCTCTCTCTCTCTCTCTCTCTCTCTCTCTCTCTCTCTCTGTTTTGCTTTGACATTTGACAAACCTTTAAGACAATGAAGTGAAAGTCATACTGACATAGATGAGAGCTACCGTATGTGTGTGTGGGACGACGTGGGATAAGACCCGCCCGTAAATGTGATCTTTAAATGATGAGCCAGTGGAAATTCTCATTTTAGTGTGCGTTTGCTTCGAGTCAGGACCACTACACAGAAAACAGTAAGAGAATATTATTTACATGCGATTGATTTGTGAATATTAATCATATATACATAATAGTAACTATGCTACATTTCTATGCTACATTTTAAATATTTAATCATTTGGTCATTTTAGAAGTTGCTTGTGACTATTTTACTTCACTGTTCACTGCTGACTGTTGAATGGATTAATGAATGAATTACACTTAATAATAATATTTTGATTATCTATTGTTACAGTGTTTTATACAATAGAGATAGTTTCAAAGCAGCTTCACATGATTAAACAGGAAAGTAACAATAAAATATGCAAACTCTAATTCTGCTATAAAGCAGCTGTAGCTAGACAATAGTGTCTGCGCAATAGTTGACTACAATCAGTTCAGTGTTGGTTTAGTTCAATTCAATTCATTCATTATGAAAGTTCAGTCCAGCTCTACTGAAGACTAGTGTCAGTGTTATTAAACAGTTAATTGTATTATATCACAGTTAACTAATAATTGCTTAACAGTTGTTCAATTGTTTTATTTGTTATGCAGGAAGAAATGTTGGCTGCTTTCAGAGGACTTCCAAGGATTCTGCTAATATTCAGTCTAGTACTGAACTCCAGTTTAGGTGCAGACACTGGATGTAAAGACTGGAATTTTAAAGGAGACAGAGAAATCTGCTGCAATAAATGCAAGCCAGGTACAGAGACATTTACTGACAGCAATGTACTGCATTATATTATAATATTTTTGCAATACTGATATATTCTTGTAAAAATGTATCTTAATTTTAAGATGCAATTTAATCCTTTTCCTTTTTAAAAATAATTTATTGGAATTTTAAAGACGCCAAAAAGCGGATTACAGATTATCACTGAAATTACACATTAGTGAAGGAAGTTTCAGATCATTTTGAAAGTGTCACATGAAAAGGATGTGGTTTAGCACGCAAAAGGAAATCCATGAATTCTTCTCTCATTGCGTAAAGATGACTAGATCATCATTAGAGAACCCAATGGGTTGTCCTAGAAATCGAACTATAAATAAGGAGCTCTGTAAAGCTTACTCGAAATGACCATTTTCATACCTTCCAAGACTGGGTGTGATTCTCTATAAGCAGTAACCTTCCCTATGTTTGTGTCATTCCAGATATCAGACGTTATATATTGTATGACATCAGTTAAACATACAGTGAAACTAAAATGTTAATAAGTTATCAGAATAAAAAAAGGTTGAACTTTATATTTTTCTAAATATATGGGGGAAAAAAAACTTCCATAAGACTTTTGGACACCTTTTAGTGATTAGAGTGCTGAAGTCATGCGTCTTAAAGTTTTGAATGTGTATAAGATTCAATGGCTGTGCTGAAAGCAGCTGCTTGTGATTACAGGGAACCGCCTGGTGGAATATTGTGGAACAGATCCAGAAAAGCTCTGTACCCCCTGTGAACCTGGAACTTACGTTAATGGTGTTGAATTGTTTTGTAAGAGATGTGCCCAGTGCATAGGTATGCTCCAGTTTTACATCCTCACTTCCATTTTGGTTAGCAAAAGATAATTAACGGCTATGAGAGAAAAAAAATTATTTATCTGCATCATCATAAGCTTTGAGCTTTATGCCGAGTACATAATATCATACTTAGTAAGCATTAATCTTTCTGTTACATGTTTACAGGAAATCAATTTACATATAAAGCTTGTACTATCAGCAGCGATACAGTATGTGGATGCAAGGAAGGATATCTGTGTGGAAACGACAAATGTTCCTTCTGTGTTGAGGAATGCAAGGTCGGAGAGGAGCCCACCAAAGAACGTAAGACTTGAATTGAACTTCTATTCTTGACCTTTTCAGATTAAGAAGCTCTCAGGCTGTTTAATATCAAATTGCTTGCTGTTATGCTGTATTATTTTTAATTAAATTCTGTAAACTGATGCTTGCAGGATCTTGTAGAAAATGTCCAGAGGGAAAATTTAATGATAAAATCCACAGTATGTGCAAAGAATGGACAGCAGTCAGGTAGTGTAAAATTGGCTGTTTAAAATTTTTGATATTTTTTTCTCTGAAATGCATTTGCCATAAAAGTCATTCAAACGTTCTTATTTATTCTCTAGTTGTCCTGATGGACAGACTTTGGTCAAAGGAAATGTTACCAGTGACAGTACATGCATAAATTTAGGTAAGAAGGGAATACAGGAGAAAATAACTTGGATGGCAAGCAACGTGCCGCATCATCTAATGTTTTTGTGTCTGTTACAGGACCTTTATCTGTTGTGAAAACAAATCAAAAAGGTAAGTGAAAATATCTAATGGAAAAAACAAACAAAAAACATTACCACCATTGCAGAGCTGTGCTCAAGTTAATTGAACTTATATTGTAATATGAATTTTATCAATATCAAATATCAAATATTAAATATCAAATTCTAACCTCAAGGACATTTTTGTTTTCTCTAGAACAGATAAACTGGCTTCCAGTTTCCATTGCTGCAGGGATGGCTGTCCTTTTTATCATAGGATCCGTGGTTGCATATGTAAATGCAAAATACAAAACAGAGAAGAAGCCAAAAACCGATACCCCTGACCAAGGTACCATTTAGACCTCATTTTGTCTTTCCTATTTCTTAGAATAAAACTACCTGTCTTGATATTGTGTGATTTTACAGTATTGTCATTCCTTTCTTTTAGACGACTCAGACGTGTCCAGCATAATGGTTGTTGAGCAAGAAGACTGTAGTTTTCGTCATCCTGAGCAGGAACAGGGTAGCAGCTCAGAGTCCATCAACACGCAAGACTCAGAGTCTAAACTCATAGTGTGAGTTTACTGGACAGTATTTTTTTTTTATCTGACTTTAGCATTTCTACAGGAACAAGAGGACAAAATCTCTGAGCATCTGCTAGACTGTGAAATACATGCTTGCCTGGGTGTTGATAAGCCTTTCCAGTTGGTGTATCAGTGATTAATTTGAACAAAATGAGTGTCATTTGTTCTGAAGAACAAAATGAACTTTCACCTCTGAGTTTTTAACTTCTGAAGCCTGGTGCACCTTCATAACACAAAGATGAGAGGTTGGTAATGTAGGTGTGCAGTAGCAGACAGTGTGTCAACACTTTTATGAGAGTAGGTGTCATCTACTGGTGCTCGCGTCACATTTTCAGGTCAAAGACCTCTTGAAATACCCTGGTGGGCTTCCCCACTTTTTTTTTAAAAGAGCAGCATTTTAAAAAATGATCTTTGGATCAGGAACAAAGAGACTAACATGAGCACAGTGAGACATGTTTGCGCTTTAACCATTTTTATTCAATAATAGTTCTTTTTCCAGTTGTTTTTAATACTATGGTTTATTGTCTGGAAATCAGCAGAGTGCAGAGTAGTTTTTAGGTAGCTAAATGTGGTTGACTATGTCATGTAGTTAGAGAACTGCTGAAACTAAACATGACCTCGGGATTTTTTAGTGTATTTTACATTTCTGTACATTAGGAATTAAAATAAGTAAAATTGTCAACTCTCACATTTCTAAGCCCCGGGTTAACAAAATTATGATTTACTGTTCATTCATTCACAATTCATTCTTTACTTGAGGTTAGGAATTTATCCTGTGCATTTAGGTTTTGACAAGTTGACCTTGACAATATGGCGGATTGCTTACGTATAGAGGCCCATAGAAACTGTCACTAATGAGGCATCTATGTATATCTATGGTTGCATAGATGCAACCATAAAATCCTCTGAAATTGCAAGAATATGGAAGATTTCCTTTAAGTTTATTCTCACTGAGAATGGAGGTCAATAAACCAGTTCAAGTGACAAGCCTCTGACATGGTTTTACATATCTAAACTAAAAGGATTGTTCAGTGGACTGTATATCCTGTATCTCCTGCTGACTCAGTGGGAGTTCACTGATGAGCAGAGTTGAAAAATATTTACTGTATCTGTTATGTTATTAATATAGGAATCACGATGAATCATTTTGCATTCCAGTTTCATTTTACTCCCACATCTAGACATACGTGTGCCAACGTGCCGAGCTCCACATCCACAAAAAAATGAAACGCACTATTTGGCTCCAAGGAGCTGTTTTGTCAGGGCGTTATAAGCAAAACAGTAATGAAACGGGAGTGGAACAACTGGTGGGTGAGCATGTGATAATGGTGGATAATCTTTAACAGTCAAAAAAGGGTCACCCAGTTTGTCACCTTGTGCGTCACCATGCATTTACTATGTAAAGCCTTATACCGGGTAATCCTTTAATAAAACAGCTCTACCTCTTGTATATAAAAACAAAACACGTTTTTTTTTCTTTTTTTACACAAGTTTCATTTTGTAGGAAGAGAAGGTCTCACTGGAAATTTAAGTTTGAGGTGCTTTTTGCAGAGATTTGCATGAATTTGTTGGTAATTAGGGAAAGTCTTAACCTTTACATACAGTTCAAACTGAATTCCACACAATTTCTGCTGTGAATGTAAAATGTGTTTATTGATTTTATGCGTGTGTGTCTTCTTTACAAAGTATTCATTAAACTTTATATAAGCAATGAAGGCCTAATGATTGATGACAACACATTACACATTTACATTGTTGTCATACTATACAATGAAAACATATACAGTATAATGTTAGCATTCAGCATCAGTACATAAATACATGGAAGTTTCATATCCTCCAGCCTTGCCAAACAACTGCATTTATATATATAGATTATGCTGATGTACACTACAAAGAAGGAAGACAGCTCAAGCCAAAAGTGTAAACCACTAAATATTATTAAAATAATATTACAAACAGTAAATGTTTGATTTCTGCAATGTGAATGCATGACCAGGTTCTGCAAAAAAGTTTTCATAACTTCTTACATAAGGCGACCATTAGAAATGAAAATAAAACTTTGGGCAAATAAAGATAAGTGTATTTCCTGGAATAGAGGGGGAAAAAAGTACATGCAATTTATAAGGAATTCCTGCTTGAATATCTTAAGAGATTAAAAGTCATGCAGAAAAACTCCAAAGACGTTCACTCAACCATGTGCCAACTTCCTTTATCAAAGCATAGTATCGTTTCAGGTTTTCCCAGAAGTCAAATCTGTAATGCCAAGTACTGCTAGTGGTGGCTTTCCCTCTGTGGTCACATACCAGCCACTAACTCGCTGTTAAACAAAAATGAAAGAAACCAAAAGAGCATGACGTGACTTAAACAGATGTTTACTAGTAATAGCAGCATTATCTGGATGGACTGTCCCTGTTTTGCACGTTCAAGTTGATTTGTTGATTACAAAATTATGCCAAGTCTTGGAGAAAGCAGAAGACTAGAAAGCCCCAAACTGCCAGCACATGCATGCATTTCTTTAATCTAATTTGGTTATTAATTCAATATTGCGGTTGATTTCACACGTTTGTATGCCCAGCATCACTGCTGTTTGCAGTTCTCTTTCGGTTTTGTATTTTCCTTTTTCTCCTTGGGCTTTACTCGTCCCAGTTTGTCACTCTGTCGTTTCGTCGGGGGCACAAAAGTAGGTTCCTCCAAGGGGCTGTACAAACCTACTTGTGAAGTTTGATTTTGACAGGAATCTATAAGTTGATAATTTTATAATTATTATTCATACCATTCATAAATGCTTTAAAAGCCGTTTGCGTTATGTGAATGAATGAAAGCATCATGACTTCGACCTGATTCAGCTGCATCCTTCCTTTGAAAGGTGGGGTCCAGCTCTTCTGCAATATTCCTGATGGCTTGCGCTTGCCTGTGTGGTGACAAAAAATGAAGTTAAAGAATATTTCCTGAAAATTAAGCATAGTTTTCATAGTTCACATGAGAAAATTGTGATTTACATAGTCATGGAAATGTGACTAGGGTGCTGATTGTCTGGGGTGAAGTCATCAACCGGGGATTGAAGACCTTTGGAATCCAGTCTCTGCCTCTGTATAACACAGCAAAGTTCATAACTGAATTTCTTTGGACTACTACAAAAAAGGCAACTAAAGGTCAGTTCACTCTGGTCCAAACAACACAAACAGCGTTTTAGAATTTGTTTGAAATCGGTGTTTGCTTGACTCAGTGTGAATCATTCTTACATTTCCAAAGAACACATGTGGCAATACTGATGAATCATATGATTAAAAGTAAGGTTTAACCAGCTCATCAGTTTTAATATCTGAAGGAATGTGCCTAAGGCATGCAAGGACAAGATTATTCTGCAGAGCTGTCATTTGATATATTCAGATAGTAGGAATTTTTGGTTAGTTAGTAACAAGTACATGATTGCGCAATAACAAAATATAGTGTCAGGTCTAAAAATATGGCTACCTGTCTGTCGCATGCTGTTCTATCATCCTCTCCATATTCTTGAACAGGTTCCAGCTCATGAGACAGCCGTTTAGCCTTTATCTCCTGTTTCTGCATGAAACGTGCAATTTCCTGCCACAAATTTGATAATTAATACACCCATTTATGCATTGGAAAAGTGGCTCTCATTCGAACTCTTACCTCATCTTGTGCAACCTGTGCTGCTCTGAAGTCTCCAATAGGACAGTCCCTTCTAAGAGGAGAGGAACCTTGTGGAGTCTGAGAGAAGAGAACACACTTCCTGTTACTGATGGGAATATGAAATAATCTTTGTGGAAGAGCACTAATAGGGCTGGCCGGTATGATGGTATATACCAAGGGTGTTCAGTCCTGCTCCTGGAGGTCCACCTTCCAGCAGAGTTTAGCGCTAGCCCTAATTAAACACACCTGAAAACCTACAGACATGCATGTTGGAGCTAAACTTGGCAGGAAAGCTGCCCTCCAGCAGCAGGATAGCTTAGTATATAATATACCAGTGATATTCAATCACGTTCCTGGAGGCCCTCAAAACCAAACATTTTGAATGTCTCCTTCATCTGACACTCCAATTTCTAAAACATCTAATGATCTGATGACCTGAATCAAGTGTTTTTGATTAAGGAGTGAGTGGCATATACCAAAAACTGTGGTAGATATATTTGGTCTTGTAGTTCACCTCTTCGGCCAATCTCTCCTCCTCTTCCTGAAGCCTGCGGGCAAGCTCCTCATCCAGCAGCACTTGCTCCAAATTTCCCAAGTCAAGCGCAGCCCTTCCACTCCTGAGAGCAGGTCCTGTCGGGTAATACAGGCAAAATCACAACCAGATAATGTGGAGAGGAGGGTTTTCAGGCCACCATCACCTTCAGCTAGTTGAGCCACAAACAGAAGTGTCCAATCCTGCTCCTTGAGGGCAACTGCCCCGCAGAGTTTAGCTCCAACACACTTACCTGGAAGGTTCTAATAATCCCAAAGACCTTAATTAGCTGGTTTAGGGGTGTAATTAGGGCTGGAGCTTTCTTCTCCTGGATTGTTAGCCTTTCAGGACCAGAATTGGACACTTCTAGCTGAGGCCGTTGAATGTGGATTTCCATTTGATTGAATGCATTGGGAATTTTACTGGGTAGATTACAGCCCTGAAAACACACCTAAAAGGACACACAAAGTAATAGCCAAATCAAAAAGTAATTACAAGGCCAAGTCAAGAAGAACCAAGAATATTTAACTGCTCTAAGAGAAAGAGAAGCAGATGAGATTTTGAGCTTTTTGAGAAACAAGGATGAGATCTAGTCTGACTGGAGAAGAGATCAAGCTTAGGTAAAATCAGATGACACCAAAATAATGGTTTCAACTCCCAAGATGTACACCGGAAGCACACAGGAATGGACAGGAGTTCTTGATCACTGATTGGGGATGATTGGAAAGCAATCAGATGTAGGGACAGCCTCAGTCACACTGCAGAGAGGGGTTACCTGCTCCAGGAGATTGCCCACTGCAAGACTGGAGTCTTTGTATCAGTCTTTCCTCCCTCCTGCGCTCCCTCTCCAACTCTTCCTCTGTGCTCAATCTTTCTTCCTCGAAGGTCTGACAGCGCTCACTTTGACTTCGCCTCACTCTATGCTCTCCACGCTTGTGCTCTCGGTCTAGCCTCCTTTCATCCTCCGTTAATGATCGAGGTCTCTGCCGTGCGTTTCTGCCTCTCGCCATCTCCCAACTCCTCGTATCTCTCACACGGTCCTCCACTTCCAATTGTGACACTCTCTGCTGCAGTGAGGGGGCATTATTGGAGGCTCTTGGTCTAGCCAAGTTAGAATCATCTATGCTGCATGTCCTGCTTCCTTCACGAACAGATGTCCGCCTGACATTACCATGATAGCTACGTCGCATGGAAATGTTCCGTCGAAACCCCTGAGCTTGAGAGTGTAGACCTTGAGTTTCTCTGAGGTGTGTGAGATCATCTCTTGGCATACTTTCTAAACACTGAACTCTTTCCCTAGCATCCCTGTGACCATTTTCATATGTCCTACAACCGTTGGCGAGATAACTGTTAGAGCGCTTCCGTTCATCAGGGAAATGAACATGTCTTTCCCTAAAACTCTCTCTATGGCCACAACCGTCTCCCTGCAACATTCTGTTACGATCCTCCCTCATGCTGCTGTGTCGACTCAGCCCCGTTCCCGAGACCTGATGCTTCTGTCGCAATATTTTCTCAAGTTTATAGACTGGTTCAAAAAGATCATCATCATCAGAGCTGTGGCTAAGGTAGCCTTGCTCACTCATATCGTTCTTTATGAGCTTAATGACATCTCCCCATCCACCTGACAGATGTGAAGATCGGTTACTGCTGCTTTGGCTGGTCATGCTTTTATCGTCCTGCTCTAAATGAGCTTCGCAAGGTCTGCCGATCAGCCTCCTCTGCCCTACAGGGGGCTTGCTGTCCTGTCCTATGACTGTGTGCCTACTGTACTCAATCAGGTCCTCCTCAGAGTCCGAGTAGGTGGGCGAGGAGGAGTGCTGCCATCTTCTGGTTGGAGACCGGTTGTGTGGTACATGAACAGGCCGGGGTAAGTAGGGACGAGCAGGAATACTTGTAGACTCTTTAGTAAAGCGAACCATGCAAACATAAAGCAGGGGATTTAAGAAATGGTTAGCGATCAAGTGTAGCAGAGTAAAAAAGTTAACATATGATGCTCTTTTTAAAAGCAAAAATAACAAATGAAGATAAAACATGCATTACATGAGAAAAAAAAACATGGAGTTTCAAATGAATTCAGGGTAATTTAGGACTGGTTAGTAGTGTCATCATTTTTTCACTCATGTCATTCCAAACGAATTTTCACCTTTGGGTGAACTATACTTTAATTTTGCAGGCATGTATGAAGACGATGTACTTAAAGCAAAACATGTTCTTTCTACATTTTCTTTTTATGCCATTAAAGGATTTCAGCTTTTAATGTCAGACACAAAAGATGTGGTGAAACCACAGAACTTTTCAAACAGAAAACAAACTGGACTTCAGGATCTTATCCCAGATGATGTCATGTCCTGTTGGGATTAGAAAGCTGGCTATGTGTGTCATATGTATGATGGATGCATTAACAGTACACTGCATGTTAAAACAAAGAATGTGTGTATTATTTCAGTAGATTTAATATTCCAAGTTTGCTGGAAGATGATGAGTATTCAGAAGTATTCTGTGTAAGAAATAGTCATCTGTGGTGTCACGTTATTTTTTACAGAAAATCAGATGCTTATACAGGAAACAACCATTTGACTAGACAGAAGACACATGTGACAAGACATTGAGACATACATTCTTACTATGAACATGTTTACTACTCATTTCTCCAAGAAAGCTACTTCGTAAATAAGGGAGACAAACAGAAATACTGTTATACAGCAAAATAACTGCTTTAATCATGTGTAAGTCGAGTTTCTCACATTGTGCCATCAGAATGTGAATGGCACCCATATTAACAGTATACAGAATTTATAATGTATGTGAACATGTCGCTGATTCCCAGAAGTTCTACTGAAAGTATTCTAGCAGTTAAGCACATTTTCGCTGGGCCTCATGTAGCAAACTAAATGAAACTGCACTATAAACCTATTTATCAACATGAACTTTCACAAATAAAACTCAAAATCAGACTTAGTTCAGATGATTTAAACAGTTTATAGCTATACTATGGGTTTTGGGTTCAGTGTCAATGTATATGTGCCCCCCTTGACTTGATCTCACACTCCTAATAATCTATAAAAAAACATGGCCATTATGAAACAAAATATTAAATGCAGTAATCTAGAAATGTAACTATTTTCTATACAGAAGTGTCACTTTAACACGCAACTGTCAGTGTGAATACAACGTGAGCCTGCTGTCATAAAAAAGTGGTCTTCCTAAAAACTATTAGACCACTTCATAAAAACTGTTCAATAATGTCATGAGTATTTTACCTCTACCATCTTTATGTTGGTAACTGCTCCTGTGTCTCAAATAAAGCTCTTCCTCTTCCTGTATCCTTTTTGCTATTTCCTAAAAAAACAACAACAAAAATAGGCTTTACAGATCACAGCGGTCATTTTGGGGAAGTGAGGATTTGTGTTTTTTTTTAACAAATTTTAAAGGAATATAAAAAAAGTATGTAAAATATAGCTGTGAATTGTATTTGAAAGAAAAAAAACCTACTATACTAGGCATTTCAGAAAGAAATAGATTGCCAGTTATTCTGTTATGACACACCAAGGTGAAACCCTCAAACCTAAGCGTGGGCTTGTGACTAGAAATATATCCGCTCACACACTCCACCACAGACGCTAGTGATAGTCGGCATACGTCAACAGAGGGGAATTTCCACGCTGACGTATCAAAGGCCTTCAGACCTGCCTGCTCTTACTGCAAAAAGCCCACCATGTCGAATCTTCAAACAGCTATGTGCTAGGTTTGCAACTAAACTGGCAAACAGGGGACACAATTTATCACACAGCTGACCACAATGACTCACAAGTTTCCTCTCACAAAATATGGTTGAAACATATCTTAACTGAATCAACTACAGTACGATTACCACAGTGACCATTTCCATTCTTTTAATCACATGCCTACCAACCTTTTGTGCCATTTAAATAAATTTGAAATATATGCATATTTCATTAAGTTAAAAACTGATTTCTGTGAAAGCATTACTTGAACCCCTACAATTTTATATATGCTTGTAAATCACTAGTGTCTCGCTTGGTTACTCTTTGAAAGATTTCTTATTTTATATTTCTACCTTCCTTTAACGGTGTTATTAAATACTGTCCTTTAAAGTCTTGAGAAGCAGTCATAAATGTGACAACAGTCTGTATTTGAGAGAATTTACAGCACTGTTCCAGAAGATGGCAGACTTCTGTCTTTATGAAAAAAGTTATTTCCAACAATCATAAAACTTTGACTTCTACGGAGCTAAAATCTGGGATTTGAATGTGGTTTACATACTTCGACATGAAGAACTTAAAGAGCTGGGCTGAATATTTATTAAAAGGTTTTTGAAATGCGAGTTAGCGTTAAAGTCCGTTAATGGTCACAAGGGGGTGCTAAGGTGCCGGTGGAAAATTTGAAAGAAAATAAAAAATATATATTTGAACACTATCCTTTGAATTGGTGTTCAATTTTTAACTTAAATATGTTTCTCCAATGTTCTAATAGCAGAAATAAAACTAACACTAAAGCAAGACATGATGTTGACTTTGCTGTTAACTACAAATAAAAAAACACATATACTGTATAAAATTAATACGTATTTTGGCTTTAGCCAATGACAAAAAGCTAGTTTTTTAAATTTGGAAAATGTTGAATGATACCATGCCTAATATTTTCTACACACAGCATAAAAGGATCTGAATACATAAAAGAAAAAGAAAAAGTCTCTGCATTAAGTAGGAGGGTCCCTCATCTCACGTCATGTTAACCTCCTCAGCAGTATCTCTTGTGTCTCTTGCCATATGGTCCTAATTAACCTGTTATGATGACCTTTCTTACTTCACAGCACCCACAGAATTAAATCCATCATCCTTCGCCATTTATCATCCTGCTCAAGGGGTCTGATTGGGAGATTATCTGGCACCTTGACTCACCCCTCCAGATGAGGTTTGTTTGTGTACACTATTAGAACGACTGGGTGAGAATGATGTTCAGCATTACTCTTCCCTGCTCCTGTAGGAGCTCGATAGGACAGCAGGCTTCAGAGCCGTGTGTGGAGATGATATTTAGATGCGACCTGCTGCTTTAATTAACACTGGGCTGCAGGGGTGTAAATATGTATAATTAATGCAGCGGAATGACATTTTACACAATATGCGAGGCCTGTCAGTGCAAAATATGCCATACAGGTTTGAAAACACCTTCAAGATTACTAGTAAATATGAATAAGCAAACTGATATTTTATAATGTTTATTTTAAAGCTTCATTTAATTCAATTTTGACTGAATGTTTTGTTAAATTGATTTTTAATTCAATTCAACATTTCAAAATTGCAATGAGCACTTTTGGTGCTTTCTGATTACATCTTTAAAAAAATATATATATATACTTGAGAAGCAGAACTGTAATGATTTGTTTTCAGAGAATATCTGGAATGTTTTAAAACCAAACTTTTTATTCTAAAACAAAAAAACTGATATAAAAAAAAAAATCAAGTGAGGCGAAAAAAATGTAATGAAAAGTTTTTAAACTTAACAAAAATGTTTGTCATGTCAAGTCATGATTCTTTCATGAGTCAAAAATACCTGCAGAAACAGAGATCATGTTCACTATACAACTCTGAATCATAAAATGTCCCAAATGTCAAAATTCTGAATTAGTAAAATACTGTAATTTGAAATGCCTCCCAGGGATGTTGACTCAGAATCTACATTTCTGAGATCACCTTCATGATAATAGGTGGTCAGGATCTAATAACTTGATATGCCAATGTTCTCTGACTCAGTTGTTCTACTTGCTGAGCCAACAATTTCCAGCTTTGCCACCTGAATCACCCTCAAGACGCTCCCAAAAACACTTTCCACAGTAAGCCCCACAGGCAGTCTGTCTTCAAACAATTCTCAACAAAAGACTCCTTAATTAAGGTTCGCTGCAATGTCATCCAAGTGAAAAATAAAAGTTAATTATTTTTCTTGGCAGACTCAGAAACCTCGTTGCTACCTGTTTAAAATTTCTCAATTTGTCCTGGAGCATTAAAATAAGAACTCAACAAATGCAATCAGGAGGTCTTACATGCAGAAATCTTTATCTCTTGCTTTTGCTAAAGTATTATTTATTATAAAAATGCGTTAATTGAACTAAAAAGTGTAAATCATTTTATCAGGACAACTACTATTCTAGGCAAATTAACTGTCTGGTTAAAGGAGCAACCACTCTCAGAAGCAAGACACTACAGGAATTGTTAAAACAAAAAATACAAATTTGGCATTATTTGCCGACTCATGGCGTTCCAATCCTGTATGAGCTGCTTTCTTATGTTGAACAAAAAAAGAAAATATTATTTTAAAGAACTGAACAGATGTTGGTTCCGATTGACTTCCATAGTAGGGAAAGGAAAACTATGGAAGTCAATGGGGACCAAAAACTGTTTGATTACAACTATTCTTCAAAATATCTTCATGTTCAACATTAGAAAGAAACTCATACAGGTTTTTAATGACATGAGGGTCAGTAAATGATGACAAAATTCAATGAATTATCGCTTGCAGCTTTTTAACCACTATGCCACACCACCTCTAACACAAATAACTGCTATAACATGCGACTCCCTAATACAAAGCCCTCACTAAGGAAAAGCTGCAGATCCATAGAGATTTCCTTTTATTTCTGGAGGAGAACATTTCCACACTCAGCTTTTCTGCTTGTAAATCACTGAACTCGAAGACTAGAAGCGCGCCTGGGGAGGTTATTTAAGGTCAGCTGGACTTAAATGCATCTGAAGTTGATTAATGCACAGTATGAGCGTGATTTTTGCTTTATAGTAGCTCGATGCTCATTCTACCGTGTGGTCTTTGCCAGCACTTCTACTCCACAGGAGACTAGCTGAATACATCATCTCACTGGTGTCCCACAGTGACTCATTAATTATTGATCCATTTGATCCCTCAGACAAAGTGCTCCAGAGGTGTAAATGAAAAACAGAAGGGGTGACGTTTACTGAGCCTGGAGTGTGTTACACACCTCGTCCTCCAGCTCCCTCCTCCGAGCTTCATCCGAACGCCGCTGGATCTCCTCCTGAATCATGCGTGCGTACTCTGAGTCTCGTTCCTCCCTGCACAGAAAAAAAACACCTTTGATATAATGAAAACAAGTAAAACACACATCTGTTTCCTTTAGTGGAAGGAGGAAATCCTGAGACTGTTGCACTATTGGACAATAGTGGACTATGGACATGTTATCAGCTGAACTGAACTACTGAACTGCTGATAAACAGTATACAACCATGAACAGACAGTGTCATACCTGATACCGTGTGACTAGTCTTTGACTGTGTGTGTGTGTGTGTGTGATCTTACAGCTGGCGAGTGGCCTGGTGCTGCAGCATCTGAGCCCTCTGCTCCTCCTCATCCTGGAGTCTTTTGGCTACTCTGATGTCTCCTTGCACCAGGTGACTCCTCTGCACATTTGAGTTGTAATACTGCTCAACTGTTGAAGAAAGCATGCATGGTTACAAAAGAGCACATGGAAGACACACTACTGTTTAAAATTTATTTTAAAAGAAACTAATGTCTATTCAGCAAGGAGGCATTAAATTGATAAAGAGTGGCATTGATAATGATATAAAAAATTCAATTTGAATTTTCTATTCATTAAAGAATGCATAACAGGTCCTAAAAATATTAAGCGGAGCAATTGTTTCCTAAACTAATATAGTAATAATGTTTCTTGAGCAGCAAATAAGCATATTAGAATAATTTCTGAAGGATAATGTGATACTGAGAGCATGGGGTAATGGCTGCTGAAAATTCAGCTTTGGAATAAAGGAATAAATTACATTTTGAATAAATTGTATTTATTTATTTTACAATATTACAGTTATTTTTATTGCTGCATTTTTGTTTGCATAAACATAGGAGTAAATCTTACTGACACTAAAATCATGAACTGTAGTTTATATCAGAATATTTAAACCTTGAAAATTATTTCTAAACATATGATGTATTTGTTTCAGTAAATAATGTAATTAGACCCCCTGTAGCCTTACTGTGAAAAGGAAGTGCACATTTGCACAGAGAGATGATCTGATTTGACATGTAAATCAACCTAATCAACATAATTTGTTTTGTTTTCATTTAGGGGTAAAAAGGCAGAAATGAAAAACATTAAGTTAAAGATCTCTCGATCTCTGTGGATGGCTGTTATGAGAACAGACTAAAACTAAACTCAACTCTACCTTATTTGACCAAGCAGGACATTTGAGTTGACCAGGCGGACTGACTCACATGAGAGGTCTTGTTACCTTCTGTACTGAAACACCCTTGTATTTCTAGGTGTGTGAGCACCACTTTAGAAGTTCACAAAGGACGGGTGTAAATGTCAAGGCTGAGAAAACAGATTTTAAGCTTGCATTAAAATGCTTTAGGTGTGGCAGATGAAATTAGAGAAATGGGACTTACTTTCCTGTTCCTGCAGGTTATGAGCTAGAGCTCCATCCTCCAGTACAGCAAAACACTGGCACACTGCAGAGGAAAAACAACACTCAATACAACTGAAAAACATTTAACAGCTGCTGAGCTTTTATCAGTGGTCTACGATCATTTCAGATTATAAAAGTATAGTATCTATAGTAGTTTAACCATAAATTACTATTACTATTATAATACTGACAGACATTTGAACTGTGTTCAGAGACATGCCGTGTTTGTCATGTCTTTAGAAACCACTTCAGGTCATTTTAGAAAAGCTAATTTAAAAATATAAACACATATTATCCCTTTAAAAAAAAAAAGTCTTAAATTCTTTATATACTAACTTTAAAAATGAGACACTCAGATTTCATAAAGCCATAATAACAGTCTACATGACAATAACTGACCCAGAAAAGTTAAAAACAAAACACACTTGTGGTTTTGGTCCCGTAAGTGTCACATTTCATTTTAAACCCTTTTTTAATATAATTGAAAACCCAGAAAGGCTCTTGCTGCTTTAAGGAAAATCTTAAAAGAAATCTGTATCATGCTACTGAAAATAATTTGTCTGTCAATTTGTAAAACCAAACAAAATTTAAGTTATGTCTATGGGGCAGGCATTTCACAGGATTTAAAGGAGAATTACGAAGATTGCATTGTTTTTCTGTACTAAAGTGTTACTTAGCAATCAGAATAAAATTGTCTAAATTGTTCTTTTAATGGAAGGATTATTATCACACATTATTTTCTGTGGTAATCAGCAGCATTTTGATGCCATTGATAGAAACTAAACTTTATTTAACCCAGAACATTCCTTTAACAAGAGGCAAAAACACAGAGTATCAGGTCAGTGAACTCTGAATTTAACAAATGTGCATGTGAACCGAAAAGTACAGTTCTTGAGAGACTTTCAAGCTGAGATACAGCCACATAAAATACACAAAGTTGCTGCTTATATGAGAGCGGAGCGCAGATCTTTTGGAGCACTAAAGCATCACAGAAAAAAAAAGTTAAACAAACACCTTTAAATAAACACTACTCAACACTACCTCTTGGGGTGCTGTAAATAATTTGGGTGATAATGGACAGTATACAGTAAACCTAAAAAAGCTCAGTATAGTTTGTATAATATGTTCTGTACACTGCAGAATCCCTCAAAGAGTTAAAGTGAAGAACTTTGGTGCTACATGTTGTGGTGAATGTTGAGTAGTGTCGATTGAGGCAGTGTCACTGGTGTTACCAAACAAACATATACAGCTCTCACAAACATGCTCATGGCAACAAAACTTCAACGATCCCGTGGTGCCACCCCTCAGGATATCCACAAAGTGTACACCAAATTCAAATTTAGCAAAAAGCAACCTCAAATTCAGCGATTTCCAGGGCGGCTGAGTCGCAGAGGGTTTCTGAAAGGAATACGGCCTGTAATTGACACAACAGCTGGAGTCTGAGGCTTCAGCGCTTGTGCTGGACCTGCGGTCTGGACGGAGAACATTACAGACCCTGAGAGCAGTAACAGTTAGCCTTTTACTAAATCAAGAGCCACCCCATCAGAAACTGTTGGATTCACACTCAACAAGACGGAAACTTGAAAAACAAATGACCTCTAGCTACATCTGCTTTACTTCAGGATGGCCTGACTGAGCAATTATGTTGAATTAGAGTTGAATGACCTTAATATCCTAATGCAGACTTCAGCACAACCTCTGACCTGAGCAGCTGCTGGGAATCTATGTATAGCTGTGAGGCCCAGCCACCCTGTCTGGTGGGGTGAAACTACCGACCCCTAAAAACTAAAAATGCCAGCAGAGAGAAATAATCCTTCTGTGGGGTATCCCATGTTTAAATGCAACTGTTTCAGTTTCTGAAAAGACAAATGCATTTTCTGCTTGAGCCCACCTGCTGCATACTGCGATAACCCATATCAGATTACACAGGCACCTCCCAACAATGCCCTCACGCATCCACATTCACCCAGAGCACACACACATACGCCTGCACACAGGAGGAATGGTTTCCAGATGTGTCAGCAGCAGGAAAAAGACAAGCCGAGTAGAAGCATAGTGTGATTGGTGGCGTTTACTTTGGAAAGGCATACAGATAAGGGCAGAAAAATTATGGTCAGTGTCTTTGTCCTCTTTTGAGACATCCAGTGGCTCGGTAGACTCAGTAGCTGGTTTGTTTTGTCCAGTAGCCAACATACTCTCTGCCTGGGGACAGGCCATGACAAGAACGCTAACATCAACAGAAATACACTATAGAAATATTTGTGAACCCTATATAGTCTATTCCTCGCCAATATCTAAAAATATGTTGATGCTGCATTACAAATGACATGCAAACCTATTCATCAAATGTCAGGATAACTAGAGTTAAAGGTTTAGACTACTGTTCAAAAGTTTGGGGCCAGGAAGATTTTTTATTTAAAGCTGCGGTAGGGAACTTTTGACGCTCTATCGGTTAATAAACAGAACTGCTTGCGTCTTGTGGAAGAACATCATAGCCGGAACTACTTCTCTCTGTTTATGTCTATGAAGAATCACAAAGGTACTGGGTTACTCCGCCGCGGTACCCCCGAAGCAATCCAAATTGTCCGAATATAAACACTTATTATAGGTGCACCCTAGTGATTCAGGACAGGCTAAAAACACGGTTGGGAAAATGGATTCATGGTGTACTCGCTTATTATATACATTTTCCACATTTTGAACACAAACAAAGTTATGGCCCGCAGCTCTGATTGGTTGTTTTTTACCGGGAGCGGTATTTCACAGATTATCTGTCTCATATTCTACTGTCAGGACATAATGACAGGTTTAACAAATATGTAAAAAATATATTTTTACAAAAGTTACCTACTGCAGCTTCAATATATATATATATATATATATATATATATATATATATATATATATATATATATATATATATATATATATATATATATATATATATATATATATAAGAAAAGAAATGAATACTTTTACTCAGCAAGGATTGATTAAAAGTGACAGTAAAGACATTTATAATGTTACAAAAGATTTCTATTTCATATAATTGCCGTTTCTTTCTATACATCAAATAATCCTGTAATCAATTTATCAGCGTTTCCACAAAAAAATATTGTGGAAAAGCAGCAAATTAGGAGTTTATTGAAGCAAGTGTCATAGTTAATAGTTAGTTAATAGTGAGAATTGGTCCCCAAACTAAAGTGACCGACAATTATTCTCAAACTTAAGATTCAATTTCAATCGATTTCTTTTGTATCTAGGTGTTTATATCCAATATGACGCTAAAATATAAGATTCACGACTGGGCTTTCAGTTGGATCATACAATTATCAGTTTAATTATCATTTAATCAGAGCTACTATTCTCAGGAAGCATAACACAGCAAAAGACATGTGAAGCCATAATGATAGCATGCAAGCCAAGCACATACGCCAACAGCCAACTATTAAAAACATCTGGTCTGATTCCTTTAGGCAAAACAATCCTAATAACACAAGAACAACAGAATTAACTACTGAGAGTTGAATTTAGTATGTTGATAAGGTTTGGCCAGGAAAACACATTAGTCTGCTTTCCAAACACTGATCTGTCCTTCAACCTACACCTAAACTGATAAGATTCCTGACAGCAGTGTCCACCCCATAACAGTTCAGTTCAGTCAGTGCTGGGATTTCTGCTCATCTTTATCTACAGACGAGGAACTCCAGAACCCCTAAAAGCAGGAGGCTCATGTCTCTAAATCTGCAGTCAACAAAAAACAACACTCACAGTTTCACACGCCGAAAGTATCGTCCATTTCATCCAGTCAATGAGGGAGAAGCTGTACATCTGCGTTACTTTAAAAATTCACTATTGACGCTCTAAACACCTGTAAATATCATACACTGCTCTCATTGTAGGAGGAGGGATTTGAGCCTGGAGAGCCGGTTCTAGCAGCGATGTGGTTTAGTGGCCCTGATCTCAGCATTCAGGTGTCTGATTGGGGCGTTGAATGCATTGGCAGACAAAGGGGTGTGGACAAAGTTGTCAAACTAGTTTTGCAGAAGCCAAGCCAAAAAGACATGCTCATATTACAAAGTCAGGCAAAACATATGTTTGAAAGCATATATGCATACCTAAAAACATGAAACGCACATTTAAAAAATAAGATAGAGCAGTCACAGCATTTAAAAAATAAGATAGAGCAGTCACAGCATGCAAAAAAAAAAAAGTGTCAAATCATGATATTGCTCAATTAAATGTGCCCTTGCTGATGAAGAATATTAACTTCTTTCAGAAAAAATATTTATGGGCCTAAATATCTATCTGGGAAGAGGTTTCATGACATAAATAGGAAAAAGGGTCAGTGAAGGCACGGAGTAAAGGATGCAAATGGGTTAAAGTTCAGAGAGGAAAGAGGCTGCTTTTTCTCAAGGGAACTGTGGTATAGAGACAGCATTCCCAAGACTACAGCAAGAGAACTACCAGAGAAAAAAAACATCCACGGGAACTGATAAAACAAGAGTGAAGACAAAGGGAGCTCACTAAAATATATTTTTTACACAATGCTTTGGGGAACTAGTATTGAAAACAAACTGAGGAAATGAAAACAGTGTTGCTCTCAGGCCAAGTTTAAAGGATAAAAAACCAATGGGAAAAACATGGCACAGTAATGCATAGACATTGGTTAATTGGGTGATCTAATGTAGTCTTTGTTCTATAGCCGGTGCTTGTTTAAGCGTAAAAATACAAAGGAAAACAATGAAAGCATTATGTACAGAAAGAGAATGGAAGGGAAAGCATCATCAAGATTTCCCCTTTCAAAAGAAGCATGGGAGACAATACTGGAGCAAACCGAGCCATGTAGTAAGGCTTTTTCACCAATGGAAAAAAAAGACAGCTCTTTTGCTTCAGAGATATACAGCAGACGTCTGGAATGTTAATCAGATCTCAGACTTATGAGTAAAAGCTTGCAGCACATGAGACATCAGAATGGCAATCAACAATCAGTCCCATAGTGATGTGACAAATTCTGGAATCTTAAGCATCATACAGAATAATGAAATGAAAATGTGTCATGCAGGTCTTACCCTCCTGGACTCTGGGCAGGTTGGACTGATCCACCTCCAGCTCTGCCATGACTTCTGGCACTGCTCAACAACTCATGCCATTCAGCAACACCTACTCATGAGAGAGAGAGAGACTCTGGTTAGTGCTAGACCAACTGGGCCAAAGTGGCTTATTTGGTCACCGTGAGTGTCCCAACAGATACACAGTTCACCACCGTCTCATTAAATATATATTACTTATGAGACCATAAGGCACAAATCTTTTGACAAACCACTGCTAGAATACTTGCATGTTACACAACCCACACACACACACACACACACACACACACACATCTCTACATATTTACTTAAAACACAAATAAAAAAAATATATATAAATATATATATATATATATATATATATATAACAGGAATAAGGAGTTGTATAAGACGTGTAAAAAAGAAATATTCAAAAACAAAACGTCAAAAAGAAAATCAATAAAGTAAAACAAAGTCCATTTAAATAAGTCATTCTTTTAAACCATTTGCAAAATAAAATAAAACAATACAAATACAAAATCAAATCAAAATAAAGGAATTTCTTTAAGAAGTAATCTGTAAATAAATGCAAACAGCCATAATAAATAAATATTTTAAACATTAAATTCATTACTGGCCTAAAAGTAATTTTAATTTGGACGTAAATTGCAAAAATATCGACTCAACCACAGCATAAATTGTGTTTTACCATAATACACTGTCAGGAAGCATAAACAAACACAGTGTGAAGACAAAATATATGACAAAGTAGGTAATGCAAAAGATCCCCTAAACAAAACAAAACAAAACAAAACGAAACGAAACTAAACCAAGCAAAAGACAAACAACCCAGCTAAAGTGAAATGAATGGGCACAGTGCGGTAACTGGATCTTCACATTCCTCACGATTTTCACCGCAATGAATCATCACAAAAACATCAAACACTGAAAACATGACCGACTACAGACACCAAACACAGTCCTTACCTGCTCCACGCTTCTCTTCTCTGGAAATGCTCTTTTCTGCCTCCAACTACTTGTTGCGTACTAGGGGTTACTCAAAAAACTCTCACTTCTCATAAGCTCATACTTGGATCTGGCGGTGTCTGAAACTAGCCTGAACTATAATTACCCAGTTTCAAAGTTTCCGACTACACAGACTGTTTTTGACAACGAGACAATGGCATAAGCTTCCACACAGGGATGGGAAGCCAGCGCGGACAAACTTCAGGCTCCCTCCCTTGACCAGCGCGCTCATTACATCACACTGTTGCGTCCAATCACATCAAACATTAACACAATTATCAATTAACAACCCATAAAGAGGGGGGGGGGGGGTGCTCTTTAAAATATACCTAGATCAAAAGTATTTTATTCAATGTAATTATTGAAATGTACATTAAATTGACAAAACATAATTAAAAATAATAGCAAATTATTATATTAATTATTATTGTTAAGTTTAATTAGGCTAAATGAATAGTGGATAATAAATGCATAGTATTTTACTCTGTTACAAAGTGTTCATCGGAGGAGTGGGATGATATTCTGCCCTCTACTGGTGACTGAGTCTTTAAATCCATGCATTTTGAAACTTTTCTCTTCGTTATGACACACCTGCAGGCTATTACTAAATGATACTTAAAATACATACCGTATTTAAGAAAAGTAGTAAGTATCTGTCATTGCTGCTTTTTTAACTTTAGTAACTAAGGTCTACTGATCAACTTCAAATCTGAATGGGGGTTATGACCTGATATTGCAAATTGTAGCCTACATTTCTGTATTGCATTATTTTTTTATGTGCATTGGACATTTGATTTTATTGTGCATTTGAATGTTGTGATTTTGTGATCTTACATAGCCTATTTAATTAACAGATGTAGCCAGACTGAGAGTGACGTACATCCTTCATTTCTCAGGTCTGCTCTCTCTGATTAAACTCCGAGCTTTGTAAATGTCAAATGTGCATCACTAATACATCTTTGTCAGCGGGTGATAAACAAATGTCATGCTCTCCTCAGCAGATGGGTAATCTGGACTTTATACCCCTGAGCTTTATTTTTATTACCTTCATTGACATACATGTTTTTGGAATCAGTGTGGCTGCCTGAATTCCCAATAAAATATTTTTACCTGCATCAGTTAAACAGCCTTTCCTATGAATTTAAAGAGATATATTTTCATGTTCAACGTAAAAGGACTACATTCATGGGCTAAATGAATCACCTGATATATTCATAAAATAATCTCTTTATGTGTTCTGCTGTCTAAAGACCTTCAAGATGAACATTTGCACACCTGTGTCCCCCAGTTGTCAAATCCAGTAAAACAGGTCAATGAGATTCAAAGGTGATAAAGCCACTGTGGACCTGCTACAACACCCATCCCGATTTATTCATGGATATTAACTCAGGATCCACATTTTATAATAGAACTCTCAATAAAAACACTGCATTGATTATGATTCACTCAGTTTCGGTAGAGTGGTGTGTATATAAGAAAAGAAAGCTTCCCTCCACCTCATTCACCAAAGCCTGACGTGATAGGACCTTCAACCTGCTGCAGAGATGAACTGTAACCTGCTCCTGTCCTGCTCCGTCCTCCTGCTCTCCTGCAGTCATCTGTTAGCACATCCTGTTTCTGACACAGCTGACATGACTTACAGCGGCCCTGGTGAGTGCATTGAGACATAATGTTTCAGATGTTATTATTTCTCTTACTTTCTCTTGCAAATTTGTTCATGGATGTTCAGGATCAATAAATGCTTAAATATATATTGAAGTATTTTCCAAGGATACATTCTTAGAACAGTCTTTCTCTCTCTCTCTTTCTTTTCCACTGATACCCATTTTCATTGACAACTGGCTTAAATTAGTAGACAGGGTGCAAAAATGCAACATTCATTTTGTAATACTGGTGCCAGATAGCAATGCATGCAATTCTGCCATAGCTGATGAAATAAGGACTGTCTGATTGCTGTTTTAGATTCAGTGGAAGAGGCCGGAGGCGTCAGTCCAGATGATTTCTCTGTCTCTGATCTCAATGATCTCCTGCAGAGGGCGGCAGTCCTGGAATATTCCCCGCTGCTCAGCCGAGAGAGTGAGATTCATTTATCTGACACAGACATTTAATCTCAAAAGATACAAGTGCACAATCTTTCAGTGTTACTGAAAGTACTTCTGCAGACGAAAAGAAATCCCTCTTTTGTATGCTCATACTGTTTTTTCACAGATATCAAAGTGCCTGGGCAGATTCCTAAAGAGGCTCTTAGAGAGGTAAATGAAATAATCTCTAAGCATGTAAATAATGCTGTGTTCATGTGTCTACATTTTCATGCAAATATGTGAGCAACAGCCTCTCTTTCTCTTTTAAGTTACTGTTAGAAAAACCGTATCGCCTCATTCCTCCCAGCGGCCTGTGGGGCGGCAGGAGACAGTTCAGGAAGAGAAGCGGCGGTGCAGATTGCTTCTGGAAATACTGTGTTTGAGGCATTCGTGACATACTGAACTGAGTCACAGGGCTTTTATAGCTATTCCTACCAGTATGGACTCTCTCTTTCACACACACCCACACATAAATATACATAATACAAAAGCAAAAATATACAGGACACAGTTATAAAACTTTTGTGCAAAACAGTTGCTTCACAGAGAGACTGATGTAAACCACTAACGTAAAGTATCTGAGATTTTTTTTTCACATATCTTCAGCTTGTATGTGTCTGTAAATTTTGAATAACATATAATTCTGGAATATTTGAAATAAGTCTTTATAGAAGAGACCACAATAGCTGTACTGTATATGACATATAACTGTAAACTATAAATAAATGCAAAAATAAAATAATAAAAAAATGCCTCCATTATTTGTCAATAATGTTGTAACCCCCCCACCCCCTGCCTGCCCCTATGTAAAATGAAATACAGAATATTTGTATATTTTACAACTCCTTTTATTTCATGTTTTACAATGAGTTCTTCACAGAGATAGCATGCGGATTGATTGGTTCAAGCTATTTTGAAACTGATGAATCAAACAGGCTATTCTTCAACCTCGGAGGCTGGACATCCACTTAGCTGGAGATGACAAACGGTATCTAGATGCATCTACGGACTTACTGAACACACACAAAAAGAAAAATACAAGCCAAAGTTATGCTATGATACGTGTTCAACACAACTTGCCACCTTTACTCTATTTCTATAAAATATAAAGAATATTAAATAATAAACACTTTTTTGGTCATATGGCACCAAGTCTTCTATGGGTCCATTAATAACCTTTAACATCCACAGAACTTTCCATTGCAAAAAATGTTCTTTATAGTGGAAAAGGTTCCTTGGAAAATTTAAATATTCAGTACAGTAAGAAAAAAAAACAGCTCTCTTAAGAACTGATCTCTTAAAATTCCAAAAAGTTTTTATTTTTATTTATTTTTATTTTTTTTAATACCCATTAAAAATCATGCTGTTGCTGTTTTACAAGAACAGCAGTTCAGTGGTTGTTTGATTACCTGCTGTATACTCTTGAGGGTAAGGCTCTGTGTATTGTTACTCCTAAACGTGGCAGGTCTCTCTTCTCCAGATCCTCAGTATTAGGCCACAGAACCTCAGGAGAGTCCATCAGATCTGTGTCCTGTCCCTTCTGCTCAGTTACTGGAGTCATCGCTCTCAGGAGCTCTATCATCTAACAGCACACACACACACACACACACACACACACACACATGCAGTAGTTAAGAGTAGTTCAATATTCCATAAACAAAAACAGCTGAATGAACTATTTCTAATTTTTATGACTACATAAGTGTCTTGACCTCTCTGACAGTGTGAGCAGCAGTGTGTACAGGCTGACTGTCGCCCCACGACACACACAGCAGCAACAGACAGACAGACATACCAAACATCCTCTTCATTATATCTGTAAAGCAGAACACAGTCATAATGATGCACTAATAATTTATGTCTCAAAAAACGTCATTGTTTCATAAATAAATACATAAGTTACATAATAAAAGAAAATAACCAACAAATTAGCAAATTAGGCATTAAACATATATATACACACACAAATTGAAAGAAAAAATAATTTTCAGTTTTTCATATAATGATCCTTTTTTTTGGACATGCACTATATGTACATGTACAACTGAATTTTTTTCTACAAAACATATGACATAATGATTAGCACAAAGAAGCAAATCAGAACCGAAATACAGTGAATGATACATAGCCTCACTGTTGAAAAAATAACAAACACTTTGTTCCTTACCTGAACAGCCTCCAGCTATTCCCAGGTGGTCGTTGTTGTACAGAACACAGCGCTACACTGAGCTTAAAGTCTTGTCTTCACAGTTTATATCCTTAGAGGAGTATGACCAATAACCACGTGTTTAGAGTCTAGAGGGCAGTTACCTGGCCCATAAACCCTGCCAGTAACTGACCCCATCACTGTCCCCTAATAATAAAGCAAAAAATGCCTCTTCAGCACAAGCACAAATGCACACACAGCAGTCATTTCCTGTTATCATAAACTATTATTCCCATAATTATCACAGTTTAAAACATTTTCTTTTAGTTTAGTTTTAAAAATACACTAAAATAACTTGAAAAACAGGCTTATCTTAAGTTTTCCCCTTTTATTATTTTACAGCAGAGAGAATATAAAGCATTCAGAAAACATCTTTCATATTTTAAGGGCAATTCAAAACATTTTGCATGGCTTCAGCAGCTGAATTCTCTTTTTTAACATATCCATCGATTCAGTGACTCTTTAACATGCACAATTACAAAAATAAATAGCTCAAACCAGGGGGAAGGAAGAAAAACAAAGACATTTAAGAAAAAGGAAACAAAAAAACAAAAACAAAACAAAAATCAGGGGTCGTCAGGAAAGGAGAGGGCTACATAATTGGGAAAGACACAGAGAAAGACAGCTAGAGAGGAGAGGAAAAGTAGATCTAACACTAGTTTAACATGCAAAGTGTAGAGAGCCCCAAGTGTAGCTTGTAATAAAGGCAGGGCCACTATTTTCTGGGTTTGAAAGGGATGAAAACGTGCAGCTCCATGAAGGGTGTCATATAAGCACTGTCCTTAAACTACTGCATTCTAATCTCACAATACTGCCATTTGCATAAGAGTAAGTCAGCTACGTGTGTCCAACATATCGCTGTCCCCATTAGGTCTACAGGTCTCCACTTCAGGAATTGCTTATTGCTCTGTGTCCATGAGTGGTGGGATGTTTCCTAGGGCCCTGTCCTCCCTTTTCTAAAGAATGGATGCGCAGGCAAGGCAGTCTCTGTTCGAAGCCATTGATGCGACAGACAAAACTAATGAGGTATCTTCTGAGGGCTGAGCTGTGATACCGTTAAAGCTGAAGCAGAATTGTCCAAATGAACCCGTATGCGACCAGATGAGGTTATTGTCTGGCGTTTATAATCTATAGCTATTCTTTAAAATGTTTTGAAATGTCTATCTATGACTACAATAAAGTGATGATGATGATGATGATGCTGTTGATGAATCGATCTGAGCAGCACTTTTTCATTATTGTGATACAGTATACCCACGGCAGTGTGTTTATACAGTGACTACAGGATCCGGTGAAGCTGCACTAAACCGAAACATCCATGCGTATTTACACAAGCATCAGACGCATTCGCATTCGTAGATCTGCACCATTGCAACGGGCTTTATCACTCTTATCAACACCAGGCAGTTGTTTGACAGTTTGTCAAACCAGTTTTTAGGGACCTAGGGTACTCTAACTCAGCTCACATAGTTGATTAAAAAAAGGTGAACAGCATGACATGTTCAGAATCACAGTAATTTGATCAGGACAGTCTGGCTCGTTTCCCAATAAGCAGCAACTAATTCTCAAGTGACCTGCTCTATCTCCTCCTTTTCTCCAGTTTGGCTCCTGAGTTAAGATACAAAAGTGAACCCGTCAGATTTACACCCGAGGTTTCAACTGCACTAGTGCCTTGGACACTTTAACGCTGAAATGGACACAGTTCTGTGGCGCGTGTTTTCGTATGAGGTACACGTTTTTTTAACCTGTTTTTGTGGTGTAGTAGTTGAAAACAATGGGAATGTAAATGGAAAGTGGAGTGAAACTGAATTCGAAAACGAAACAGGAAGCCAAATTCTATTTAAAAAAAAAAGATTCATGCTGCCCCTGTAAATATGAGTAGTACTGACAAATTGCCAGCTGTTTAGACTTTTTGTATTGTAAAGTTAAGTTACGTTTCGAAGCCCTCTGTCTGTTTCAAGTTCTGCAACCCATAACACCAGCTGCTTTACTGAACAGTATTTCTTCGACAAGTCTACCTGACTACCAAATCTACAAAAATAAGCATGCTTTGGGTGCTCTTTCAGTCACCCAGTTATCTATGTTACCCATGCAAGCATAATAAGACTCGAGAGTTGCCACCGCAGTGCATCAGCTGACAACCTATTCTGCTACCGGAATGATGAATGCAAGGCAAGAACCAGCCGGACAGAATCTGCAGTCCTCGCCGGTTCATCTGGCAGTTCCATAGAGGACGTGAGTTATGACAAAGCCATAAATTCTTGGTGCGCTAAAATGAGATACACGGAGAAAGCACGGACAAAGAAACAAGTTACATAACGGTAAATAAAAACGGACAGACTATAATTCAGTTCTCGCTAATGCCAGTCCATCGCAAACCTCACATGCAGACTGACACGGCTCGCTGGATTTAGAATACGACCAGGCACTTCCAACATAAGCGCTCTGAAGAAAACATTTACATATCATTCTCTTGAACAGAGACGCAAATAGTAAATATGACAAAAAAGCATTTTAACATGAGGGGAAACTGAAATCTACACATTTTTTCAGTGCATTAGAACTCATTCTCAAGAGCGCTTTCATATACTTTCTCCTGTTCAAAAGCCACAGCGACACCTGCTGTTAAAAGTAACGTCACTGCAACACCGGTGAAACGGATTGATCTTTGGAGGTCTACCTGGCCCTTGTCGCCAACGTTTTAGCACCAAAAGAATCCCGTTTAAATGCATAACAGGGAACCCAGTCTTTCAATCAGTGTAGCAGTGTGGATCTGTCATAATTTCAGACAGCTTCTTTACTGTCAACTCACAGGTTTTTTTTTGCACATCTTGTTGAATTAGACTGTCAGAATGTTACACTTAAAGCTGCATAACGCCGCTGTAAGCTCCACTACCTGCATAACAGAAAAACATACTTTACATCATTTCATTGACATAATAATTATTCAGAACACAAAACAAACAAATATACAGTACAACGAAACCAAATGAGATATGTAATCCACTTAAAGATACTTCCTGAATACACCATCATCCTTGACCGACTGTGTTGCTGCTAATGCAAGTGAATCTGATCGTGTTTTACCAGGTGATTATCTGTTCAGCAATGATTAACTTCCTTTAAGCAGTAGCATTCACATTACTTGGCACCATTGGCAAAAAGATTCTTGGTAGCCCAGAAAAAAACCAACAAACAAACAGATGTAAACATAACCTAATGATCATTTTGCCTTTTCTCCTACCTCTTAAATACAGTATTTTTCATAATTGCAGGAAAGTCATGCTTCAGCAAAATGCTCTTCTCAAGAACATTCAAAGTAAAATAAAATACTCTTATAGTGAAATAATTTTAGAGAGCATAGCCACTAATGCTTTTGAACTCTTTTTTTTTGTATCTTTGTTCATTTTTGTCATGCACATACAATAGCTTGACTTTTTCCCAGGTATTTACACTATGTACAAACGATACAACCATACTTCTTAGGCATTCAAACAAAACTATACAAATATTCAGATTTTGATGCTAATTTCTTTTGATCCCTTTCAATGAGTAAAATAATATATTTCTAAAATACAATCCCGCTTAGATAAATGTTTTACTTTGCGTACCGGCAACCCTCTTTATGTACAGGAACCGCTCAAATGTCAAAAATATGGATTCGTCTAACCCCAGGTGTGGAGACTCTTTAAAGTATGTCTAAGATATCAAGGCAATGCATGTCATTTTCCTTTAAAGAGCTTAGAAAACCTCTGAAGTTGATTTTTTTTTTAACTGAACAAAGTGACCGTTTAACATTGGATTAACAAAAGAAAACTTTACAAACTTGCCAATAGTAATTGATGGGCAGAGGTGACGACATTTGGTGTCTCCAGTACATTCATGGAGTTAAAACCAAACCAATGAAAAGACTGGCCTAGTTTCAAGCATGCATAAGACAAGCTCTGTCCGGAGCGATCCACTGCACTGTGATGCCTCACTAACTTTGAACTGGCAGAAAATCATCAATTTGAAAACAGTTGTTGGTTAAAACTGTATGTATACCTGTGTTTTTCACACATCTTATTAGAAGATCAACATTAGCATTTGATACGTCACCCAAGCCTGCTCGTTTCCCTCTTACATTCATTTGCTACCCAGTCCTCTTGTAGCTAGGAAAGACTGGTGCGCATAAGGGACAGACTGGAAGAAGTTTCTGACGAATTTGTCTGGTTGTGGAGTAAAGCATATACAAAAACTAATTATTCATCATTTTTGGTAACAATTTTACCCACTAAACACTTCTTTTAAATAACTATGAAATACACTCGGAACAGGTCCGGCCATGTTTCTGTGTCGACTCCATATTATGTCAACTTCATTTATCTTCTCTTTACAAGCCACTGAAGAGCAGGACTTCCGTCCATCCTTTTTTTTTCTTTTTCAAACAAAACATCTAAATGCTCATCCAAAATGACAAATCAATCCATTAAAAAGTGCAAAAAATGCCATGAAGCAAATGTTCCTCCTTAAACAACGTCCTTAGAGTTTTTGATCCACAGCAGTTGGCTCTTTCCTTCAAAAAAGAAACACAGAAGGAATAAAGAGATATGAAAAACGCAGTTGTTTAGTAGCCGAAGTATCAGTCATACAGTAGTAGTAAGAGTTGCAGTGTTCTTGCTATTTTTTTTTCCTCTTGTAAAACGTCTCTGGTTGAAACAGAAAAACTGAAAGGAAGAGTCTGGAGAATAATGTCACATTGTGAGGGGGCTCTTCTGGACGCTCTCATGTTCCCTGGCCTTTCTCAATTCTCTCACTCTGAAAAACAACAGGCAGATATATAAGGGACACAGGTTGAATATCTCAAATCTCAAGTCATTTTAGCATTTATCTCAGAAGGCAGAGAAGGTCAGATCAAGTCCTGGTTAAAAGGGTAGCTTCTTTCTTGTGTAGAACACAAAAGCAGAATTTCAGCAGAATGTCCAAGCCGCTCATTTCCACACAATGAACCTGAATGGCTGTCCTTGTCATACATTGTATAGAAATAACATAACCTTGACATTCTTCTAAACATCTCTTTTTGTGTTCCAAAGAATAAAAAAAAAGTAATGGAACAACTTTTCAAAGTTTAATTTCTGGGCAAATTAGCCCTTTTTAACAGAAAAGAACAACGGTGTGCTTTAAGAAAACCCTTTAAAATGTATTAGTTGACTGTTATGAGATTGCGTGGTTTATGTGGAACACCAGTTAAAGCTACATTTGTTTTTTATTCAAATATATTTTAAAATGTTATTTGTTCCTGTGACCAAATCTGAATTTTCAGCAGCCATTACTCCAGTCTTCAGTGTCACATGATCTTTGAGTAATCATTCTAATATACTAATTTAGTTCTCAAGATATATTTCTTCTTGAAAACAGTTGTGCTGCTTAATATATTTCTTGAAACTGGTAGCATATATAATTTAATATAATAATTTTTATCATAATATAATTAGTTTGAAAGAACACTCTTCAAGCCAGTGCTCTATGCACAAGTTCTTCACTGATGTTTGCCCCATTTTCTTCATTGCCTCACCCTGTAAGTTTCTGCACTAAGTAGATATATAGGACAAAAAGCTTAAAATAGTCTGCATTTCATTTAATACAAAATCAGTTGAAACTTTCTCATCTTGTCACTTCTAACAAGAAACTAATGATATAGGCTGATTTTTCTGTTAATGTCCTTTTGAAACATGATGCTCTAACATCTGATGAAATACAGCTGACAGCTGCACAGGGTAATGCAACCAACTTAGCTTTTATACTTTGTTTTTTTTTGTATACAGATATATCTACAACCAAACAATTAAAGAGAGATAGACAGTCAGTTCCCACTGCAGCATGTGCAATAAAACTGGCTTTAGCTGAACTAGTCAGAACCAAACACATAAGCCAGAGAGGCAGCCAGTTTTCTCTGGGTCACATATTTTCCAGCATGCCTCATTGTCAAAGAGCAAGACTCATTATCATATATTCATGCAACATCGCTTAGACCAAACAACCTTCTGTTCTTCCGTCTATTTTATATTTTCCTCTTTACAAATACAGTAAATAAAGGAAATGTAAATAATCAAGACAGGAGACAAAGGTGCTTGTTTAATGTAGTGTCCCAGTGGTTATACACTATAGAACGACTCAACCGATATCCTGAGGCCGCAGTCATCTGTGCATCCAGTTGGTAGCTGTCATGCAAGCAGGCATCAAGCAGTGGTGATGAGAGGGCAAGAAGGAGCAAGAGGGGAAGAGAAGGGGGTCTTTGTGTGCATGTGACGAGCGAGAGGGGGAGAGATAGAAAAAAGGGAGACATACTGAATCGCTGAGGCTGCACTCACCCGCTTGAATAGTCTATGGTCCATCAAGGGGCTTTGCATTAACAGCAAAACAACACCAGACAGCTATTAGCACACAGCAGATATCATGATGGAGAAGGAGGGCGAGGAAAAAGAGCCAAGGCAAGGGAGGAGCACCTTTCACTAAACCACTCACGATTAATGAATCAATATGGGAACGTGTCACATTTGTATTTGTATCAGCAGTGTTTCAGGTAGAGGATGAATAGAATGGCCAGTAGTGGGCGATGTGGCGGTGGGAGAATACCTGTGGCGGCAGCGGCGGAGGAACCTCATGATCTTGCGGGCGGCCTGATCCTGCCTCTTAGTGAGAAGACTGCTTCTGAAACAGAAACATCGCTCTTTAACACATTTAATTTTGCACATTACATCTAGTACATGAATAAAATATCTCACAGGGCAAAACTCAGAGCAGTATGCCACTTGGAACAGATTCATAAGAGCTATTGGCTGAGCACAGAAGATCAAACGGCAATTGGAATCAGATTTGGACTGAATTTACGAGGCAGTGATTTATCACATTACCTGCGTTTGTGCTGGACCAGTGCTCTGGTGGCCGCTCTGCGGTGAGGCCTCAGCCGGCCGAACTCTCTGTAGCTGCGGTAGCACTGCTGGATCAGCACGGCCGCCCGCCGGCTCTGCTGGAACTTCTTCTGCTCGTGGTAGCTGCGGAACTTACTCTGGATAAGGATGGCGGCCTGCGTCATCTTCTTATAAAGTGCATACTGATACATAAACACATTAATGAAGACATTAATGACAAAAATGTAATTGCTCCTATTCAACTCACATGGGCCACATACACACTACACACTTTCGAGAGTGAAAAACACATTTAAACAACAGGAGGGTGAGTAAATGAAGTCAGAATTAAAATTTTGGGGTGTATTATCAATTTAAGTATACATCAGTAAATTATCACACGTTTTTGAGTAACTCTCAGAACTGCAATGATTGACAGAGTGTAAATTCTAGCAAAGTTGTTGCTATAAAGGTGTTTGCAGTGGTAAATAAGTAACATTTAAAGACATCATGTCTATCAATATTGCCGTGATCACTTACTGTAAGGGTCTTGAGGCAGAGTTGCTTATAAATATAGGCAGTAGCAGATTGCAATTTTTAAATCTTGATTCTAGAATACAGTAATGTATTTTAGCTTATGTAACTGAGGCACACTGCTTGTTTTTGGGCTTCTTTTACTTCTTCTTCCAGACTTAATTACTGATTATCTAGAAGAGGGGTTTGCAAACCTTTTAAAGCCAACAATCACTTAAAGATATGTTGCCCTCAAGGAACATTTCCTAAAATATAAAAGCAGATATATATTTTTTATTAATAAAGAGCTGTTTATACTGTGTGAGACAAAAAGCTTTTATATACAGGCAACATGTTTCCAAAATTAAATTACTGACTTCTGCATTGTTACTCTATTGAAGCCCATGCAAATTACTTAAATATGATCTAGAAAATATTGACTTTGTATTAAGTTCAACCCATTATTATGTAATATTAGATTGCAAAAACCTTTAAAAAAATGAATATTGTTTTTAGAGAATTGAAAGTTTTCTATTGTACAGTTAAATGTCACAGCTCTGAAAAGCATTTTGTAGATTTTCTGTGGAGCCTCTAAAACACTTTTGCAGCCATCTGCAGGTCTCCAGAAACAATCTGAATCCCCGTGTCCTAGCGAGATCGGTCTCTTTAGTCACTATATGGAGCGTCCCTTGCAACTACTTCCGTCAAAATATGCGAATGAAACAATGTGTAAATGGTCATTGCTATTAAATCAGTTTTAATATTCATGCAGACAAAACAAAATCTGCTTTAAATAATGCATGAACAATCAAAAAAAAAATTACCTTCAAGGCTATCCATGTTAGCTTGCAAAAAAAAAAAAAAGATTTGTCAGGAATGGGAAACCGTGTGACCTTACACTTAGAGCTCTTCAAAAGCTTTTAAACAATTCCCACAACAGCAGGCCCTTATAATTGACTCAAGTGCATTTGCTGGAGCTTGACGTATTAACCAGACATCCAGCAAAGGTTGGAAAAGTCAATGTCACAGCATCTTAAAGGATTACCTGCTTGTACTTCCTGTAACAGCGCTGAATGACAGCAGTGGCTACTTCCTGTTGCTCGCGCAGTGGGCGTCCCTGCAAAGAGAGAGGGAAACGGGTTGGTCTGAGGAATGGATAACAGTTGGGAGACGCCCACTAGGCTCTTCACTTACAGGACAATGAAAGTGATAGAGAAAAGATGACCTTCTCACTTAACCGCAGCTGGTGCTGAGAGAGCAGACGCCTCTGAGCACAAGCCGTCAGTCTGGCCAGCTGGTGAGTCTTTGTGGAAACTCATTACAGGCAGCCACAGGAGGCAACAAACGCTCTTTATAATAAGCCAGGCCATGCGCTGGTTAAGCCACCTTACCCATGCTGAAGCTGTGGGGACTGACTACTCTGTGTCTGTGTGTCTACAAACTCATAATGAAGGACAAAGCAAGAAGGAGACAGAGGGTGTCCTGTGTTTGTTCCTACCAATACCTGCACACAGACGTTTACATCCTGTCTCTATTCACACATCAACACAAGCGCGTGGCACCCGAGCCTCTGGCCTGTACCTTGTACTTGCGGAAAGCGGTCTGCACCAGCCGTGCGGCTTCGTAGAGTTCCCTCTGCTCGGGGTCGGACAGCGTGAGCTGGGCCAGCTCTCTCTCCACTTTGCTGTTGGAGGCTCTGAGAAACTCACTCCACTCGGACGGAGCAGGCAAGGTCTGCTTCTCAAACTGACCCTCACGCATGGGCGAGTTACCCGGGCTCAGGCTAGGGTTGGAGGGAGGGGTCAGGGGTTCACTGTATATGGGACTGCTCAAAGAAACAAAACACACACATACACATACATACATGGAGTTAGCATGCTCCAGGCATACATTTAGTTTTTCTTTAAGCACATCCTAAAAAGGGTGGGAAATTAAAAGCACAGCAGGTTGACTTTACTTTGACATTTGGGTAATTACAAATATTTTCGGCTGCTGTTCAAAAATTATTTTGATGATGAATTCAGTACATAAAAAAATCTGAATGTTTGTAGAAATTTACTATTATAGTTTAGAAAAAAAATGTCATATGTTGCAAAAATTATATATAAACTACTGTTCAAATGTTTTTTAAAGAAGTATCTTATGCTTACCAGGGCAGAATTCATTTGATTAAAAAAATTAAAATAAAAAATAAAAACCAATTTGAACTTTTTTTTCTATTTGACTATATTTTCAAATGTAATTCCTGAATTTTCAGCAGTCATGACTACAGTCTTAAGTGTCACATGGGATTCAAAAATACCTAAAGATATTAATATGCTGATTTGGAGCTAATTAATTCTTTAAAAGTTCTTTTTTTCTTTTTAGATTTTTCAAAAAGAGTTAGAACCACAACTACATTGTTCACTTTTTGGTTAATGCTTAATATTAATTCTTCATGTATTTTTTCCACATACATTTCACATACACAGTGAGTTGTTTTATTGAAAAAGTAAAATATTTTTGAATATTCAAAAAACTTTTTATTTTTTATTAAGTAATGACATCCACTAACCTCAAGTGGATGATGCTGGGCAAGTGTTCCACGTCTCCCAGGTAATTGGCTAACCAGCTCATGGTGTTGGTGAGCCCACTGTTGTCCAGAGGAACAGACTCCAAGGTTGGAAAATGTTCCCGCTTGATACGCTCCGGAGTGGCCTCAATGATGTGCTCTGCCAGGCTCATCATATTCGCCTGCGAGGTGCACAAACACATGCATTCAGTGTTAAAGAAGCACAAGTGACAAAATGCACACATACACATGCTAACCCGACAGATCAATCAAGTGCTGGGGTGTTTACTTTTGGAGGAACACACTGTTACAGCCCCTCTATCCCCATAGAATGACAGAGATGAATGAGGCTGAACTAACTCCTGGCGATGGGAGCAAATCAATGATAGAAGTGTATTATAGGGTGACGAAAGTCTGGAAAGAGAGTGGGGCCGCAACTGCCGCTCTCTAACACTGATTTCACATCTCAGCAGGATGGATGGTGTTCTATATCTCCCTCGGCCTTTCTATGCTTGTAGCTGTGTTTGTTTGCAGAGTCTCTTACAACTGACAAATGAATCAGTACAGGTGTAAATGAGGCTGGCTGAATGCGAGCGAGTGCCAGTTAGGGCACCGTGTGAGTTTGTTTATGTGCACTTCTCTTACCTGCAGGTCTTCCATGTGTGAGAGGCAGTCCTGGTTCTCTAGATCCTCCTTGTAAGAAAGTATCTCAGTGTCTACCATCTCTCTCTCCACCATTCCCAGCATGCTGAGGGATCTGCCACGCTGTCGCAACCGGCTGGCCAACTTCTCCTTCCCTACTCCACTGATGCCTCCCTTCCTGAGCACTTCTCTAGGGCCCCATTTATGCCCTCCGCGGTAAGAGGCCATCTTGGCTTGCGGAATTCCCACTGTCCCCAAACCCCCCTCTGAGACGCTCTTATCCGGGCTGGATGGGGTAGAAGGGAGGGTCTTAGGGCTGGTTGACAGTTTATGTGTCTGCTGCTCCATGTTCAAGGGAACCGACATGGGCTTATCCAGCTGTGCTTGCACGAGCTCGGGGTTGGGCTTGTGTTTTTTGGCGAGGGGGAGGTCCTGCTGGCACTCGTTGCTGTAATAGCTGGAGGGCTCTGATCTCGGTCTTCTCAAATCTAGGCACAAACGAGAAAGAGAGAGTGAGTTGCACTCAGAGCAGAGGATGGATATGATATTTCCATTACATTTGCTCTGTCTCTTAGGTGCTATTAGTGTTAATCTAAAAGAATAAGACTGCTGGAATTAGATTGTGCAGCAAGTACTGCTCGTTGAAGCAAATATAATAAGGTATCACATTAAGCAAGCAAATCTGCTATAATCTTTTTAGGAAAGCAATAGTAGTTCATCTGTTTTCTAAATAGCGTAGCTTTTCCAGTAATGAGCAACAAGCAGCAGCTTTTCAACATGCAGCCTAAGTGAGCTCTCCTAAAATGCCCCCCATCTGTCTCATATGTTGTGAGTTAACATTTATCCATTAACGTTTAATTTTGTCAAGATTCATTCATTCTCAGTAAAGACATTTATGTCACAGAAGACTTCAAATAAATATTAAAATAATGCATCATGTTTTCTAAAGAGATATTAAGCAGCAAAAAATTGTTTGCAAAAATTACAATATGAAATGTTTCTTGAGTTCCAAATCAGCATATTAGAATGAGTTCTCACAGTTATTTTAAATTTTAATAATATTTCACAATATTGATGTTTTACTCTTTACTTTAAAATAAACAATGAGAAATCTCACTGATTCCAAACTTTTGAATGGTAGCATATATATTATACAAATAGGATGTATATGTGTATGTAGAGTATGTGTAGTAGTATATATTAAATGTAAAATAAAAAAAATAAAAATTAAATTAAATTTATGCATTTAGCAGACGCTTATATCCAAAGCGACTTACAGTGCAATCAGACTATCAGTTTTTACATATCATATATTAGACAATGCCCCCTTAAAGTGATGGTTTACCTAAAACTGATAATACTGTACTATCATCATTTACTCAATCTCAAGTTGTTCCATACTTGTATGAGTTGACGGTAGCCATTGATTTCCATAATAATTTATTTCTATACTATTGATGTCAATGGCTACAGTCAAACATTTGGTTACCAACATTCTTTAAAATTTCTTCTTTTAGTGCAAACAGAAGAAACAAAACTACAGGTATGGAACAACTTGAGGGTGAGTAAATGAGGACAGAATTTTAATTTTTGGATGAACTATCCCTTTAAATAGCTTTCATGTATTTAGCAACTTTTTGTTAGCAGCTTGTAGAGTAGCTAACTACATTAGAGGTTCTTACCAGGGTTCTGGTTGGTGCAAGGGCTTGTAGTAGTGGTGGCTGTACCAGTGTTCTGGCCGCTGGGGGCCACCATACTGTCACTGCTCCAGCTGACCATCCAGCTGTTGGAGGTGGGGATGTCGGGGTTGGGAGAGAAAGACATGCTAGAAGTGGGAGGTAAAGAGGATGGGGTCTGCTGCTGTTGCTGTTCCTCCCTCTCGAGCTGCTCCAGACACTCTGCCAGCTTGGTGTGGCCACGGGAGCGGGCGATGGAGAGGGGCAGGCGCCCTAGAGAGTCTGGGATGGCCAGTGCTCTCCGGTCCCATTTGTACAAGACCACAGCTGCCTCTAGGTGACCCAATGCACAAGCCCACATCTACAACAAAGAAACAAAGAACAATTGGTGTGGGAAAAGCAAGAAAAGAAGAGTTTTATTTGCCAAAACTCAATTAGTATTGATTAAGCAACACACCAGTGGAGTACACGAGAAGTGATCCACGTTGAGAGGGTCCACCTCAAGTTCCAGATCAATGCTGTCTGCATGCTTTGTGCTGGATAAGACAACAAATACCATCTCTCACAGTTAGCAATCAGCACAAAGTCAGCTTAAACATATTAACACATAGATGTAGACATATCTAAATACTCTTAACCTACCGCCATTTGATGAGAGTCTGGATGAGGGTGGCGTAGCCTTGGCCTGCAGCAAGGTGTAGCAAGGTCATGCCCCGGAAGGTCTTGGAGTGAATCAGATGTTTAGATTTTGCCCAGCAGGCTCTGTTCATCATCTTCTCACAAACAACCACCACACGACTCTCAAAAGAGCTTCCTGCTTGTCCCGAGATACACTGCAGAAGAAAACGGAGGACCGACATCTTCACAAACTCAATGAACTGTCACAATCCACTGCTTTCTGCAATTATCATTATGGCTCAAATTGAAAGCTATAACTCATGAGTAGAAAAGCTGCAGCAATATACAGTTTGTGAACAAACTGTCTCAATGAATTGGTTCAACTGGCTCACAAAAGCAGTGTTAATAAACACCATGTTTTTAAAATAAGTAAACCTTTCAGCTAAGTGATGTAACTGAATTTTAGTATTGTTTATTGTAAATGCAATATACCTTTAGGTTCTTAATGACTATGTTTTTGTATTATTTCTGAATGATCATGTGACACTAAATATAGGAGCAAGAACTATTTGCAAAATGCATAGTAATAATAAAATGAAAATTCAGTTTTGTTTTTAAAATGCATTCTTATCTCACATAACAATTACTGATGTGCTGCTATACCTGAGACTGGCTATTGGAGCCTCCGTTTCCTCCACCTCCACCTCCCCCTCCAGTTCCTGCTGCTCCTCCGCTGCCCTGCTGCTGCTGACCGGCCATCTCAGCCATCCTGCGCTCCATCTGTTCCAGCCGCTCCAGGATGGACATTCTGAACTGGTTATCTGCAGAGGAACATTGTCAAGTTCACAAAACTTGGGTTCCAACATAAGTTTAAAACTCAAATTAGCTACTGAATGTACAACTAAAAGACGGTTGCTGAAAATTGCACTATATCTCACTGAGGTCCAAAATAAATTCTTCTTTGGTTTAGCTCACATCCCCAAGCAAAATTCTATATTGGATGTTTAATTAAACTCAGTCATTACCCTTATGGTATCCAATCAAGACTCAGAGTCTGATGTTATCAATCACCACTTCCGTAATTGCAGTCATTATTATAAATTAATGGAATTAGTAATGAGGCACATCAACACATTCAGCTTTGGAAACACAGTGGTGAACATACACATACAGTAAACTATTTTGCATTTGTATTTCAGAACTAGAAGTTCAAAACTCTCTACCAAGAGTAGTGAGTGCCCACTGCTATATGGCAAGTGTGCCCATTGCTATGTGGTGGCTATGGTGTTCTAAACGGCTGCTAGGTTGCAGGATGAGTTAAATGCTTACAAAGTGACTTTTGTAACCCAAATCCAGACAGAGACAGAAATATCAAGCTGGCTCCCTAACTGGACTTTTGACACTAAACATATAGTAAAGTACTGGGACCAGCACAGGTGAGCTATAGCACTGGTACTCACAACTGTGTGTGCCTCGCATTGATAAGCCTGTTTCTGTGGCAACCTGCTGCTGCACGGTAACCAAGCGACAGGGGCATGCTGGGCTGCGGTTTGCTCTGGTGTCAGTTTATCGATGAATGGAAAAATACATTGAGAGATGGCAAAAGTGCAAGGAGGTAAAAATCAAATCTGTATTGCCTGTGCTCCCTAGAAAAAAGTACTAAGTACTAAGTATAACTAAGTTTCTTACTAAGTATAGTTCAAATCTATTACCATACTGACATATTGCTTAAGACTTTAACTACTCGTATACACTGGTACACTACTTGTACTATGTGTTTGAATCATCAGTGGCAAATTCTTTAAATATGAAAACAAACTTTAAGGTTGTGAGTCAGGACAGCCGGCATTGTAGATTCAGGAAATAGTCCTCTGTTAAATGCGTTGCACACACAAATATTTGGTTTGAACAGTTCTGGAACAGTGTTGTAAATACAACTTAACCAATGATTTCTAGTTGTGTCCTCTTTCGGAAGGCCAAACAAAGTAGTTTTGCTTTCAAAACGAAAAACACCACGTCTCCCCGATATGATGGTGGCTGCAACAATGCTACAGTTTCTCCTTTTCTCTTTGTGTGAACATTTGGGCGGCGTTAAGCAAATCTTCCCACACATTGATGTATACATGTGGGGGCGTGTTTAAACGTGGCGTTTTAAGAGGGCGTGGACGAGTCTTAACTTTTATAAAGAACATCTCTCTGGTTGGAGTCTTACCAACTTTAGGGATCTTATCTATGCACGGACAGCTTGTAACACTCCAAAGAGAAAGGAAAACGTGAAATCGCATCATATGATTACTTTAAATGCAAGATATTTAAAGTGTACCTGAAGCATACCTGCAATAGTTCCACTTAAGTACAATCAAATATACGTCTGTATATCTTTAGATGGACTTCAGAATTACTTCCACACAGTTACAGTGTATTAAGTACAAATTCGTTGTTCCAATTTAACAGACTTCAGGCCAGATTTACTATCAGCTTGTGCTAGCGCAAACCCTCATGTGGCGTTACATAAAACTACTGTCAGCTTTTACTAAAGACACGCAGTGGGAAATGATTGCTAAAAAGGCATGGACAGTTATTTTTGAGAATTTAATGAATATGCATTTGTAGAAGTTCGCTCGTCAATTCACTGGTATTTGCGACATTATTTAACGTAAAAAAAACCATCTTAAAGCAGGCGGTAATTTACGCTGCTCTTGGTAGATTGCACTGGTCATTATGGAAATTAGATGTTGTGTCTGTCTTTTTTAATGTGGACCTTATCAGTAAATCACCCTTGGAATTTTTCCTGCCCATTGGTGCTTTTATGGAATTGTGCTAATTTGCACTGTTTAGTAAATCTGGCCCCAAAATTACAAATGCAGGGTATTTTTATTAAGTACATAAATACGTAAGTGTAAAAAAGTGAAAGTGACATACATACAAGTATGGTGACCCATACTCAGAATTCGTGCTCTGCATTTAACCCATCCAAAGTGCACACGCACACACACCATGAACACACACCCGGAGCAGTGGGCAGCCATTTATGCTACAGCGCACGGTGAGAAGGTTGGGGGTTCGGTGCCATGCTCAAGGGCACCTTAGTTGTTGTATTGCCGGCTGGAGACTCGAACCCACAACCTTAGGGTTAGGAGTCAAACTCTCTAATAACTAGGCTACGACTTCCCACATATAAAGGTATTTTTAGTTTATTTTTCACTAGGGCTAACATACTAGTAAGCAACATTTGTGTCTTTTGCACTAAAAACATATATTTGTTTAATCCAGAGGGCTATGAATGTCACAAAGCAGGCAGGTATTGTTAGGTGAAAATGTCAGGAGTGGTGTTTAGAGGTCATGTACATAAACTGACACTGTTTGACAACTCAGTAAGTGTCTGGCTGCCTAAATGACACCAGTCATTGACAGCGATAGGTCACAGATTTTTATACAGAACATTGAACTCAAGCAACATATGGTCTAGAGTCAACAACCCTGAGTCTGTTCATACCAGTACTTATGTTTTTAACTAAGACTATTTAAAATGTGTGATTTCAACGGTGTTTCTACGAGGGGTTTAGCATGTTACTAAGTAGTTTCCAGGGGTTATTTTCTGAGTTATTTTTCAAAGTTTAATACTTGAGGTTAAGGATTTGTTCAAATCTCTTAAACCAGTCTCAAAGCCTTAACAACTACCATAAATAAACCTTGTTTATTTTTCATTTAAACGATGACTTATTTAATTAGTGGGCTTCAGTCTGCCAGCACATAGTGTTAAAACTATTCAGCCACCATGCCAGAGAGAGAGACAGAAGGAAAGTTAGCTACCTAGAGACTAAAGATGCCAAGAGAGCGGCTGTGTGGCAGCACCAGTTAGCAGCAGCATTGACATGTCTTTGTTCAGACACAGTGCTGCAGTCTGCTGCAGTGCAGATGATGTCATCTCCACCTGCTGCCTCGAGTGTGCTCAAAATGCCACACACGTACACTGCAGAGGGAGAGGGGGTTAGGGGGAGGAGCCATATTGCAGGGGGTGGAGAAAAAGAAGGGACCACCAGTCAGAGCTGAAGCAACACGGTGACACTTGCAACACTTTCCCATTTCTACATAAACTACAATCATGGCAGCCTATTTGTATAGAGAGCAGATATTTAATGATGTGAACTGAAACTAAAAATTGCAAGTTTCTCATTATATTTAAATAAATAATCCATTATAATTTTCTCTTTACTTTTGCTGATCTATCAACACACACTACTTTCTTTAATAATGTCCATAAAGTATAAAATGGTTATCGGAAGAATACAGGCTACATGATAATCATTAAACTGTTATACTGCAGATGATTATGCCTAATCAAGACCACATTTGAAATATTATTAATTCTGGATTCTGACAGATTTATTGAACAGATTTTTTGTTTTATCAAATAATTGGTAAGAAGAGTCTGTTGCTTCCAAAAGCCTATATTTCAAAACATAATGTTTACTATACATTACAATTCTGCTGGGTTCAGCATGGGCCAGTATAATATAGAAACTCTACTTTCAGCATCGTGTCGGAGATACTTCTATGGGTGCTGTTCACAGTATGTGTGAAACAGGCCAAAGTCAATGTCACCATGTCTGTCTCTCCAGAGACTGCCTTCTTGTGTGAGCTGGTCTAAACTGCCTCTAACATTGCCTCCAGCTCCTGTTAAAGCTTTTCAACATCTGCCTCTGCCTCAATGCAACCTTCAACCACAACATTCTCTCGTCCTCTTTTCATCCCTGCTCTTAAAATGACTCATGGGCACTGAGTCATATTCATGGACGTCAGGCATACGTTGTGGATGTGAGCTGCGAGATCCTGGGGAGTAATGGCTGAGAAACGGAGAGTGTTGATAGACAGCTCAGTGAGACGAGAACTTTATTAAGGGTCTATTCACTATTTATTCCTGTGGGAGACTTAATGAGTCAGGAGCTGCATACTCTGAGTGTGTGTTTATTTTCAGCTCAGGAACTTCTTCTATATCTTTGAGGATTCTGTTTATAGTGTCGCATATAAACAAACACCTGAAATTATCACAGAGATATTAATGATCTGTCTTTCAGCAAAATAGGCTAGCGGAGTCTCACTTTGTCTACTTCACTCTTCCATGCATCTTATAATGCTGAGAGTGTAGTTATGGGAGCAAACACCTGGACTGCACTCAAACACCTGGACTTTTTGCACTAAACCACTGCAATAATGTACTACATTAACATACAATTTTGTGCAAGAGGATATAAGTTATATGTGGGTGTACCTGTTATCATCTTTCTGTTATACTAATGTTAACAGTGTCCACTTGTATGAGATTATACACAAAGCTTGCTTTCATATATGCATATATTTTTCAAACTGCATTTGAAAATAAATAAATAAATAAATAACACAGTCAATCTTGTGACATATGATCAAATTATATGCATGTCCAATTCATCAAGTGGCATCCCGTTGAAAAACTGACAAGCTGTGTACATTGCATTGTGGGATACAGTATTCCAGGCAGTGTGTTCTGTTTTGTACTGTGCATTTTGGCAAATGTATGTAGTTGATAATCTGAGTACTCAATGCTTACAGAAAACGGTATACTGAAGGCTCATAGAGCAGTATGGTAGCATGCTGCTATTCTTAACTATTCATCCATCACAAAATCCCATGCATGGCCATCAGGTGGTGGATAATACCCCAGCTCTCCAGAATGATGGTGTTCTGGAGAACCCCCTTCCTGAGTTAAGCTCCGCTGGTTGACGTAGGCTGGTATTTAGTGGAGGAGAGGGGGAGTGATGCTGGCAGAGGCTCTTCCAGCTGAGCCCACCATCTGCATTCACCCTCACATGTCAAGAACAGATGACATGAATGTACAGTAGTATCATACACTTCATGAGGATGAACTATGAACCAGGGTACTTCATCATCTCTAATACTGTGCTGTCACATTACACATTATTCAACAGTATTCAGAATGACTTTTTGATATATTATTAGAAAGACTAAAATACAAAACATGAGACATGAAGATTTCTATTCATAAAGCTATACAATATTTTGTTCATTATCGCAGATGATTCGATCTGTGATAATGAACGTGATATTGCTTACTTGTCAGTGAATTAAGCTCCATCTGAAAGAAGATAATGTAGATATACTACTAATCATGGAACTGACTTTACTTAACAGAGAAAAAACTGCAAATGGACTGGAATGATTATAGATTTCTTTCTCATACTCAGTACGATAAAACTTATAACAACAAAGCACAAATCTTGCAGCCGCATTTGCAGTGAAAATGTTTAAAAGTCAATTCCTTATTTAACAAATTTCTCATTAGAAGAGTAGATATACATAATTTCAAATACTGAAACAACTCTACCGTCAAGACTGAGAAGAGTCTACAGTATTTAAAGATTAAACATATAAGCCTTGGTGGACATTATAAGTCAAAGTGTCAATACTGATTGTGGTAAGTTAAACTGAAATCTCTTCCATCTGCACAGTATGTACTAGATATTTCTGCCACAAGGACACATTCATACTTTGCCATGCTGTAGTAAGATGTACGCATTCTAAGCATATGGAAAGATATGATAGGTTTATCTATAATAGCTGTCTTAGAGTTGATAAACAGCTCCAGTATAGCTATATTTAAATATACACAGCTAGAAAGATGAGCGGTTTTCTATATTTCTACCCATGTTTGTTGCTGGAATATTACCTCAGGCAGCAGCACTATTTCCAAAGACTGAGACCTCTGCAAGTGTCCTGTCTCATAACAGGAATGCTTATACAGATCAAGTTTTTTTTCAGTCTAGACTCCAAAAGTGCCATGAGCAAGGACTGACTGTCAGTGCTTTAGACACCTATGCTATCACTGCATGCACACAAAACAAAACTCCTCTTTTCCCAGGTGTTACAACAAGAAGAGTGTTTAAAACACAGGCTGAGGTATTCTGCCCTAGTTTTGAGAGCTGAACTTTGGCTCTAACTGACCAGCTGTTTACACACAAGTTGCTTTGCCATTAATTATACTACTGATTACATGGGTTAACAACATGTGCGTGAGCCTTTTGGAAACACTCCAGTCCTGAAGGAAACGGATAAAGGGATGAAGCCTTTCCATGACTGACTCATGTCATTATAGATTTCTGTCTTTACCAGTGAGTAACCAAACAAAAAGCGTAATTTTGCTTTTATTCAACAGTTCATTCAGAAATATGTTGATATTGAGGAACTTACATTTGAAGGCTGTTACTTTTTCTGTTTTTGTGATGTACACAGCCTAATATTACTTTTAAACAACAGTTCAATAAGAAAAATGTTGATATTGAGGAACTCAGTAGAAAAAAACGAAAACAAATGAAGAGCCTTCGAATGTAAGTTCCTCATATTAACACAATTCACTCATAGACATGTTTCTAGACTCACTCAAAAAGACTACAATCTTCTACACATTATATTGCTTTCTGCAGTGAAAGTCATCTTATCTGAATCAGGAGAGAAATATACATAGATCAAATACTGTTTATATACAGTCCAAAACTGTAATAAACATGGTTTTTGACATGAGAGAACAACAAGCAACAGACTTTTTTTTTTTCACTGGAAAAAGCATCATTATGGATTAGTAGCTCACATTTTGAATGGAAGCAGTGCTTTAAAGTTAAAATTCATTAATGATAGATTTGTGCCTCACAAAAGCAGACGATTCATTGATAAGCAAGTGATGTGATGCTAAATTGTTCCAAATCTGTTCTGATGAAGAAACAAACTCATCTATATCTTGGACAGCCTGAAGGCGAGTACATTTTCAGCAGGGTGAACTAATCTTAACCAAGATAAATTAAATTCTATAAAGGCACTTTTTATCTATATGTATATTTCATGCTAACAATTATATAATTATAGTATCTGAATACTTCTAAATCTTGGTTAATGCTAATCTTTCTAATACATTGCTATGATAAAAATATTAGGGGTTCTCCGATCACGATTGGCCGATCGTTAATGCGCATCTCGTCAGTAAAGCCGGTTCTCTAATCAGCGGTTAATTCCATCAGGTGCGTGATTTCACATAGAGCAGCTGTTACTACACGGAGCCGTTGTTAACTGAGAAGATCTTGATCGGAGCACCCCTAAAAAATATAATGCATTACCTTCGACTGACAATTATCATTAATTTAAGAGTTATACTTATGCATGTCTTTCTCTCATGATATCAATATCAACATATAGAACCTTCTTGTAAAGTAATAACATTTAATTTGACTAATGCATATTATTCTTCTACAGCACAAAATTCTGTTGCATATACTTTATTCTCCTTTCACCAGCTTCTGAAATCACACCATGGTTTTGAGCAAACTAGAATGCCGTCTCTTTCTGGTTGAATAGAGCCCTCCAATTTAATATACATACAAACCAGCAGCAAATCAAATTAAATCTGAAGCAGGCATCTCCATGAGCTAACTGCTTTACCCATCCTCCAAGACATGCCCTGGTTTTATCTCCTACTTCATGTGGCAATGTGTGACACGTTTATTCACACACTAACAAAATTCTTTATCATGCATGGCAATAGTTCCAGAGTAATACACCATCATACTCAATCTTGTTGTATTGTGAATAATCTTTTATACAAACTTTTATACGTACCAGTCCACAAAAATCTCACAAAAGACTCATTCATGCAGTTATTAATGACTTTACTGTTCATGTGAGTCAGCTACATTTTGCTCAGCTCTCCCTGTCATCATTCACACAAAGCATACAAAACAACCAAGCAACAATGCTGACTACAGTGTACAATGTCATATATTTCAGTGATAAAACTAACAGTGGAAATGCTTTCATCAGCAGTTTGATTTGGTATCAGCATATCTTCCCTTCCGTCATTTACTCACATAGTATATTTCACTTTAACTGGCTTATCACACTTTTAAAAAAATACAAAAGCCATAACTCAAACTCAAGCCTTAACAAATCTAATTTTCAATCAATTTCAGTGTTCTTCAGTCTACGAGCCGCTGTTCCAATCTCCCTAACTGCTGTCTGATTTAACACTAATTAACGATTGTGCCCTTGAGGCACATTGTGTTAGATAGAAGCCACTACAGCAGAATGTACTCTGCACTGGTCTGGGGTGTTAAAATATGATCTGGATCTTGACCAATCCCTGCTAGAAACTAGCTGAATCAACAGCAGGAGAATGCATCTGCAAGGAATTTTTCATTTGAAAACTTCTTCATATTAATCTTAAAAGCAACTCAGACACTTATTTAGAATTACCACAAGAAAAAAAAAAAAAAAAAACTGGGCACACTAAACCAAACATCAAGCAATGTCTATTACTATGAATCAACATGTTTCAGTGCTTGATGATAGGTGCAGAAACACTGTACAGGAATGACTCCCTTTCCTTAACAAGATGACTGTCATGACCTTAACTTTCTATGAAACAACCTGACCAGAGGTCCTCTGAAGCTCAGGTTAAGTGTTCTGACATGTCCTGCACTACTCTAAATGAGGTACAATTCAATAAAACTTTCCAATAAGACAAACTGAATGAAAACTGAACAACTATTAAATCAAATGCACATTTTAGCATTTTTTAAAAAGGATATCAATTGTAAAGAAATGACAGTGTTTTAAAAATAGAAGGAATGTAAATTCATAAATCAATCAATATTTAGCACTGGCAATGTCCAGCAATAAAAAAACAAATTACAGCCCATTTTTTTGAGCTCCTGGATAGAGCATGATAGGGAATATTAATTCCCTGGTAATAAAATCATGAAAGTTGTAGTTGTTGAGTTCATTAACTCTGTTGCACTATGTTGCCTCAGGATAACAAAGTAATTTTCTACACTGTGCGAGTACTTATGATAAACGGTTGATTGATTTTTCACCCATTAAAAACAAATTCCATTTGTTATTCAGTAAACTTAATTTCCTAACATGAATTGCTTAAATGTGTCCTCCAGAATCAACACTATATGGCCGTTTTTTTTTTTGTTTTGTTTTTTACATTATTGGAGTAACTATAATGTAAAACTAAAATTTATTTATTAACAATTAAGTTAATCTTAGGTAATAAATTTAGAAACCAACTACCAGATTCTGTCATGCAGCACTTAATGTAAAGTCTGTTGCACTGATATTTATAATGTAATATTTATATAACTTCAGCACTGTTCTTAAGGTAAAAAAAAAATTAAGGTAAAACTTAAGACATCATACACGAAAGTGACCCCTTTGAATTTTAAAGTTAATTGTATGCAACAAATTCGGGGGAAACTTTAACACTGATTTCATAATACATGCAATATAGGCTTACGAGAAGTCAAGAATTTCCATTCAGCATATCAGTATCAACAGGTTGTCGAGGAGGACATTGTTGGAGAACCACGAGTCTAACGATTGCTGAACTCTATTTTCCCGCCACAAACCATAACCATTGCCACTGAACAAATCGTTTGTCTGACTAGGAATCGTATTTTTGAATGTTTCACGAGCTCACTTGCGCGTGCCTGGTGGGTCGCTGTCCTCGGTTCTGAAAACAAGAGCGTGGATCACAGGACTGCTGTGTGTTACACACATATACACACACACACACACACTCCGGTCACGACTACAGCTAACAGACCCACTAAATGACAAGACTGACGCACAAATGAGCTGTTTTCCTACTTTTTCAGTGTGATACTTTGCTGCAACGAAGTATCAGACAGGTGGATCTCAGTAATATCCTGTGTAAAATGATCGAAATGAAAAGACGGCCAGCACATTCAGCTTAGAGAACCTTTTTTCAAATGATAAAAGGGAAAATATATATTAAGAATAATAAATAAAAACGCCTCAAAGCCGAAACAATCAGGTGTTCTGTTTAGGTGGTCTGGTCCAGCATTTATTCAATAGCGCCTCCTACTTCATGTATGTTTGAAGATCAGAGTCTTGTGTCTATTTTGGAAGTTGACACATTTAGTTCAGGAAACTACGAAAAACTTGAGCCTCAACGGACTTATTTTTAGAAACACATTATAGCATTTAAAGAAAAGGTAGGAAAACGTACAGAACGTAACATTTCTCTATAGCTGAAGTAAAGCACTATGTTCACTTGGTCTTCCACAGATGGAAATGATAAGGGTTTAAAGTGGGCTAAGCACATGTAGTAACTTTAGAGACAAGACTACACACACACACACAAGGTTCATTTTAACATGTCCAACCTTCTATTTCACTGTCCATCGAGAGTCGCCCTGCAAAGCAAACGGTCCCTTGTCTTTAGGAAATGCAGATGTCATTCATCGGCATCCTGACCACAATGTCCCAAATGGCCGTGTCTCACACACGCAGTTTGCTCCTATATTTACTAAACTGGGAAAAATAAATATCCTTTATATACTGTGGGAATGTACTAAAAGGTCTCATCAACAATAGAAGAAAGTGTAGAAGCGACGTGCAGGAGCAGAGAGAAATGTAAAGCCCGCTCACTTACTCTCGTACTCGCCCCCGCCCCTCTTTACTCCAGCACTACTGCCGGTGTTGCCAAGTCCGCTTATGATAATCCACTTCGGCTTTGTTATTTCATAAGTCTTTTCAATAAGAGCTTTTTTATGGGGGAGGGGCTTAGGGCTGTTGCGTGTTTGGGATCCATTCAATTTAATAGTTTTTATTTAATTTAAAGACACAATTTTGCTAATAAATTTTGTTTAATCTATGATTTATCTAATTTATATGTTTATGTTTTAAACACAACGCCTCTTTATCTCTATGAATTATGAAAAACCATCAGCAGGAACAAAACGAAACGCTTAAATTTCTAACGAGACTTGGCAACATTAACTACTGCTCCCCCCTGCGTGCGCGTGCGTGAATCTCAGCGCAAGGAGACGCTGCGCACGTGCCGCAGGTAAACAGACGCCCTAGTTTTTCCACGATCCATGAAGACAAAACGGAAAAAAACCCACACAAATATATATATATATATATATATATATATATATATATATATATATATATATATATATAAACAAACAGCACACGCAGAACTCATTAATGGGAAAGAAATTAATAATTACTCTTCCACTTTTACCTCAATGTTTCAAACCAAATTAGTACATCTCTCCATAAACATTTAACGTTGTTTTGCGTTACAGTTGTACAGTACAGTAGTTGTACGCAGCCAGTAAAATAATTTTGGATATATGTTTTTCATATCTATACATTGCAGGCAATGTGAGAAACCGATGTTAAAATGCTGGTTCATCTCGGTAATGTGCAAAGAGCTGCATCGATTAACCACTGAATAACTACAGTAATTTGGACGCACACTTAAATCGGTGGACAAAAAGAAATGACATGAAGACAACATAGACTATTGGTCACGGTTACAGTGCACAACGATTCCAGCCTGTGGCTTCGTACCTGCAATGCTGCAGAGAGAAGCAAAGCCCCGCCCCCATTCTGCATTATGACAAATCAAGGCAGGCAGCTGTGTGCCATTAGAGCATCAGAGCACACAGCTGAAAAGAAACGATGAATGCAGTGTCAAACAGCAGACGCTGAGGTTTGTCTCGAAATAGTTTTTATTTGACAGTAGTGCTCGATATAGAAACCAGGCTGTGGTTTAATGGCCAGGAGTGAAAAGTCAGTGCAGAGGCAAGCGTATAAACCCCAAAATCCAGTAACTGGATTGAATGTGATTATAGTTATGGCCCTCTTCTGAAAAACAACATCTGCCACATCCCAACTGTACTGCTTATAGCCTGTGCACAATGTATTTTTTATATACTTGTAGAAACTTATAAAACTCATAACATGCCAAGCAAACAAGATGCTTCCTTTATAAAAACTCACTTATTGGTTTTTCTAATTGCATGGTCTTACTGAATGTGCTAAGTCCATTGATATTCTACCCAGCTTCACCTTTTAAGTGAGTGTAAATTCACTTCCGAAAATCACACACGCTTTAACAACCCATTATTTCATGAGTCAGAGCAGGAGTCGGGAATAACTTATAAAATGGCCTTGTGATTTCCTTGCACACTTCAACACCCTCATTTCCAGGCAGCCATGTGTTTCATGGCGTGCTTAAAGTCAAACCAACTTATGAATCAACCTAATTCAGTTCAATATCTAATTCAATATCCACTAATCCACTAAACCTACCTTCTGCTACTTAAGTTTATAAAACACTGAGCTAAATGAAAATACATTAAGAAACAATTCTTGAGATAAATGCTGAATAACCACAACAATGTTGTATACTCTAGACAGTAGTCTAAGTGTTCATACAAACAAATGCAATGTATTTTGAACTATATGTGTAATATGTACTGTAAAATATATTATCAATAAGCCACTATGTTTTTCTATTATGTTAACTCATCAAAATTACTAACTTCAACTTAACAAATTAGTTGAAATGACTTGTACATCCAATTTGATTAAACTTACAAATTTAAGGCAGCAACTGAACTTAGACTTAAGTGCATATAGTTCAGTTGCTGTTGCTGCCCTAAATTTATATATATATATATATATATATATATATATATATATATATATATATATATATATATATATATGTATATATATATATATATAAAATGTAAAATACATTTTATTTATTTGCATGTGTATATATTGCAAAGCAGAAGACGTGTTTATAGTAGAAATGGTAGTGTGTATGTGTGTGTGTGTGTGTATATATATATATATATATATATATATATATATATATATATATATATATATACATATATATATATATATATACATATATATATATACAGTATGTATATGTGTGTGTTTGATACACAGTTGTCTAAGTCTAGATTCACGAGTCCATGGTTGCCTGTGCTGTCTGAGATGTGAATGGACTGGTTTGGTGCTGAATGGGCATTGGTCCTCTGTTGCTCCCTTTCTCTGCTTTCAGGGCTGTCTGCATTGCAGCTGTCCCTTTCCACAGGCTCCTCCACCATGCCCTACTTTACCCTGTCAATGCACACTGCAGTAACAACACTCACCCCCCCCCCCCACCTCCACAGACAAACAGCACCACACACAGGCACTGGTACTCTCTTTACTCAGACTCATAGGAGACAGAACACTTAGCCTGTTCTTATAACACGCGCCGACACCTCCCAGATTAAATACACACAGAAATCAGCCGTTTAGTAGATATGTGCAGTGATATACAGTATGTGCATTTGTTGGTGTAAGTGCATGTGTCCCTCTTCCTGTAATGCGTAATTATTTCTACTGGTTTGGCTTAGGTTTCTGCTCTCCAAACATCAGGCTTGTCAAACACATGCTGTATCTGAATGCTGGCCACCATTCCTCGCTGTCCAACCATTCATCAGGATTGTTTTTCTTGGCTAAATCTTCTATCACCTGATCTGAGCAAGCAGATTAGAGCTTCGGACGTCAAATTGGCAGGCGTGTCGCTTTGGCCATATGCTCCAATATTTTCATGAGCTCTTTGACGCCACAACCTCAGTTCGAGGCAGCCTGGGATGCGCTGAAGCATGTGTGTGGGTTTGTTTTTGGTTTGCCAGGCTTTAAAGAGGGCAAATCCACCACAGCGATGGTATGATTAGACTTAAACCCTTGCATTTAAGTTAACACTAACAGACTGGGACAGCTTAAGGACATTTTGTAAAGTACACCGATCTGTGCGTAAAGCACGTTGAAACAGTACAGTAGAAGTGTTTAATGGTGGATCTTGGTAACATGTCTTTCTTTTTGCCCCATATTCTCACAAATAGCTTCCAAAGTGGTTAACATGATAACACTTTTAATTTGTTGATGAAGGGATGAAAATATATAATATGCATATTATTATTATTATTTATTTTTTTGTACTGTCCTAAATAAGCTATTTCACATAACATAAGTTTACATACACTCCACAAGACAGAATAACAACCAAATTTATAAAAATGACCCGTTCACCTGGATGATCCACGAGTTATGAGCTGTCTTATTCTTTTAAAAATTACAAACATTTAGGATATTCTGATATTATGTAAACTCAAAAGCAGGACTGTGTTTTATTTTACTTAGTTTTTTAAAATTTATTTATTATTTACATTTGGCTTCAGATTTATGTAAATTAATGATTTGTAATAGTCTTAGTTAATAACAGCACTGAGAAGAAATAACACTGAACAATAGTATACTTTTAAATTAAATTAAATTAAAGTTCATGATATATTTTTTTACATTTTAAGCAACCTTATTGCAAGGTTAATAAAATGATGCAGTTTTGTGCAAAAAACACCCCATACCACTGTATAAAAACAAAGATACAAAAGTCAAGCCAGATGTGAAGAAGCAATCAGTTTGTGTTATGTCACAAAAAGCTCATCAAAGTAGTCAGTGTACTATTTCCAGACTGCCCATCCCCTTGACCCCAAAGTATTAACCACTTATATAAATTACTGCCCCATCTCTCCTTGTCCCTCCCATGCCTCAGATTAAAGCACAAAGAGCAAAAAAATTTAATAAATAAATAAAAAGGTATCAAAAGCTCCTCCTGTTGTTCTTAAAGCCCTTAAACTGAAATTCTACCTTATAACAGGGTGGTCTGCACTCCCTTTAGCTGTGAATAACACACTTTACTTTTGTTTGATGTTGATCTCAAATGCATATTCAGCACTGGTATTGATTGCTCAGATTTCTACCGAACTGCTTTCTTTGCTAAACATACCCTCTATCTCCATCTAGAGGTCAACTGTAAAGCAAACCTTGAACATGGAAATCTAAACTGCACTTTACCCTTCCTCAATCCAAATTTGTTATAACACACTCACTCTATCTATCTCTGTCTCCGGCTTCATGACATACTCTTCTTTTTTTCAGATCAGATGTGCTTTTAATTTGTTAATACTGAATGTGGGATAATTAGAAAAGCCTTGGGCCAAGGCACCATTATATAGTCACCTACTTCAAGTAGCTCAGTAATCAAGGGTCACATGATGGGTTCCAGATTTAGTAAAGTGATATTTTTTTTTCTCTCTTACAAATGCAAAAAAAGACAGAAAGGAAGACCTACCGTCAAGTGACAGCCAGTCATGCTGGGATGAAGGTAGGGAGGGCAGTGCACGGGCTTTATACTCAAACACAACCGAGTTAGAGATGATATGATTACTGACAGCCACCTGCAGAGTCACCAAGCCTGTGTCATGGGCTGCAGACACACACAAGTCCGTAATTAGAAAAGATCAGAGCAAATCACACTGACATCTATGAGAGTTCATGCAGTTCTTCACCTTATCAGGGGTGACATCTGAAGGTTTACAGAAAATCATTGCAATCCAGGAAATACTTACTTTTTAATGTTTATTTGAAACATTAAAAAATATGTACCTCCTAAAGTACGTGTAAAGTAAATATTAAATGTGTGTTCTGAGTTTATCACACCACAGAAAATCTTTATTAGAAAATTTTTATGCTAAAAAACCATCAAGTGAATAAAATAAGCAAGACTTAGGTCTCTGCAGAGCAAAAGTAGGCGTTTATGACCTTGTGGGTGTTTTCAAACTGCTGGGTGTTTCTAAATCATGCATCAAAATGATCCCACTTACCTAACCCCACCCCTAAACCTAACATCACTATGATGTCAGCCAATCAGGTATCATGGTCTAAAAACACCCTGGTCTGATAACTCCCATTCCTTTCCTGCAGAGATCTATACTTGAAATAAGCTATCAATATCTTGAAAAAATAAGCAGTATTATTCTCTGCTCTCAAATGTTGGGGGCGTGTCCACTGGTGGCGCTGAAACCACGCCCACTCGCGGAAAAGCTGCCATCTCTCAATTGTCTTCCTCTGTAGCTTATTTAAATGAGGAGACAGAGCTGTTTTGTAAATTATTGCAAACAGATATTATGCATTTACGTGACGAATGCATAGCTAGCTAGCAACCTCTAGGCTGTAGTACGAACAGCAGCAACTCGCAATTGAGCAGGCACACCACTACACTGTATTTATTAGATGTGTTCGACTTGAAACAGGGCTCTGCAGAACGATCAGTAGCTGCATTTATTTTACATGGACCCTACTAATCTGATTGTAATAGGACTAGAAGCACAATCAGAATAAAAATGTCACATGTAAACACGTCAGTCGGAATTAAATTGGTCAGACTAAAATTTTGATTGGATTGTAAGGGGTGGTTTATTGCTTTGGTAATCCGAGCGAGAGGACATGTAAAAAATTGATCGGATTGAAAACGGTAACATACTGCGCATGCGCAGTGACGTAGAAATAGCGTAATAATGTATGACGCGTGGAATGAGGTTTTCTTCCAGGCGATTAAAGTGTCATAAATATGTAGTGTCATGTCATTATAAAACTCCCCTTTCACTCAGCGAACGTGAAGTGGAACAGGACCACGTCCCACCAGTCCTTGATTAAGACTCTCATCAACAGACGACTACAGTAGTTTTGGGTGTGGTAAGGGGCACTTTTACACCTTTTTTTTTTTTTTTTTAAGTAACGTTAAGCAGCACAACAGTTCATGTGGTGGTCATCGCCTTATTAGGAACCAAAGTAGATAAATATCACGTGGGCTTTTAAAAAAAAGTATGCGACAGCAGTTGGAAACTCTGTATATTCATGCAGTGTGCGCATGTCAAAAGAGTAAATGTGATCAGAAGCTTGTGACATATCAATGCGCATATCACCCCGATCACTTTATGTAGTGTTCATGTAAACACTACATTCAGATTTGTCAATCAGAATGAATTCATTCCTATGGAAGCAAAAAGTGTCCATGTAAACACACCTAGTGTATGACATGAAAACGATTCGGAAGCATGAGAAGTCGTCTGCTGTCTATAGGTCTATACTTTGATGTCATACACCGAGCGATCTGCACAGTGCTGCTATAAGTCGAACACATGTCTTATAGTATAGTGGGGAGGGGCCATGCTCAGTGACTCAGTTTCGTCATCGAGTCATGATTTTAGCCCCACTCAGAAAATCCTGAACACGAAAATGGTGAGAGCCTGTTTAACTCCACAATTAAGCTTATATTATATTTATTAGTCAGTCACTTCTATATGTATAAATGTGAAATTACCGGGACAGTAGCAACGTAAAACTCCGGGCTGGATGAGGGAGGCAGGGACAGAGATCTGATCAAACAGGCAAGTGTAGATGCTGCTGTCTTCTTGCCATGGCCCTGTGATTAAGACCTTCACACCACCCTGAAATATGGAGGAAAAAATCCCCACATAACATATGCATACTCAAAGAAAAAGTAGCATCATAATCATGTTTATCACATCATAATCATTAAAACGTTTTGGTATAAATGTAGCATTTGAAAGGAAAATAAAGACATGCTATTGTGCCATCTTGTGGAAGACAACAAGACTTCAACATCGATTGCGTTTTAAATGGGTTTCCAAGGGTATTCTGCCATCTTGTGGTGTAATAATGCAACAGCACTGGAGATGTTTGGATATCAAGCATGCTATACATACAGTAATTATTTTAAATAAGTAAAAATGTATAAATAATAGTATTAACAATAATTAGTAGTAATAGTAGTAGCCTATCTGAGTATGTGTTTGTAATGGAGGAAAACTTGTTCAACGTACAATGTACAGCATTTCATTTAAACAGACATACCTCTGGGTAGGACCACTCTGGAGAGTAGTCAGTGACCATGAAAAGTCGCCCAGTGGCCTGCAACATTCCCAGAGTGCCCTGGGCCACTGCTGCTGACACTACTTCAGCGACATGCATGTAAGCCAGTGAGCCTGTGTCTCCTGTCCCTCCGCCAGCACCAGCACCTCCACCTAAAGACTGGGGGCTGCAGCACGACTGGAGGCAGAGCTCAGAGGGGCTATATCCTGCCGCCCTGTTGGCTGCATCCTCATGATTTTGCTGTTGGTTCCCACCTGAGGTGGCAGTTCCTTCTGACCCAAGCGGGGCCACCAACTGGTGGGTGTATAATGTCCCTGCAGCCCCTACCGCTGTGGCTCCGCTGTCCACTGAGATGAAATCGTTGATGAGGTCAGAAAACTGGTTTCCAAAAGAAATGTCAAAATGATCCAAGCTGATTTCCATGCCTGTGCCTCCTCCGCCATTGGCTCCGGCTCCACTAAGACCGTGGTGAGTGTTGTAGAGCCCCTGAACCAAATTAGCTCCCTGAAGCAATGGCTGGAGTTGCTGTTGTGAGCCGCTGTTGGGCCCACTCGTGGTGTTTCCATTCCTCAAAGCCACGGCCTCAGCTCTGGCTCCGTTCTCTGAGCTCTGCTGCATGAAGTGATCTGCTCCTCCGCTCTCTCCACTTCCTCCTCCACAGGCTTGTAGATGATCCCCAGACTTTAGCAAACCATCTGTCCCATTTTCAGTGGCCCCAGACTGGCCGGCCCCAACACTGTGGTTCTGATCCATACCGACCACTTCCTCGTGCTCAGGACCAAGGCCTGGGAAACCTCCTTGGTATTGAAGGAGTTGCAGTGAGCTAGTCTGTCCCTGTCCCTCGGTGGGTGAGCCTCCATTGCAGTTGGATCTGTGTTGGCCCTGGTGGGTGTGATGGTGGTGGAGATGACCATTACTGCCAGGCGATTCCGTCTTTACAACCTGCAGACCCATGTAGGCCCCATCAGCGGTGTTATGTTCCATAAGGTGGCCCTTCTGGCTGGAGCTCTGCCGGCCTTGCTGGTTCTGGGCTGTCTGTGGTGCTTCTTGAAGAAAAAAACTTGGAGATCTGTTTTGGTGAGCTAAGTTGTTCATTGCCTGGCTATAACTAACTGCTGTGGCACCGGCGGAGTAGTCCTGCTTTGCATCAATGGCACTGAAATCCATCTGCTCCAGTGTGGTGCTTGGACTCAGGCCCCCTCCAGAGGGAAGCAGAGAGGCAGCAGGGGTCAAGGTGAGTGAGTTCTGGGAGCTTGAACAGCTGGAAACGCTACAGCTTACAACTGGCCCCACTTGGTAGCTCCCTTCTTCGGCTAGCTGTTGCTCAAAGGAGGTGTCCTCGGTCTTGATGTTCTTCACCAGTGCAGAACTGAATCCGTAGTTTGAATCGGATATAGGTGGTGAGCGTCGCAAACCATTGGTGCTAGCTGTTGAGGAGGATGAGGCACTGGATATGCCATTCTCCTGCTTTAAACCACTTCCCCCATATGTCTGGCCCTGTTTCGGGTTGTTCAGGAAGCAATCTGGGTCGAAGTTCATGGTGGCTTCTGGGATTTTGATGCCGCTGGAGTCTAGACTGTTGGAGAGGACAAGCTCCTCAGAGACGCCAGAGGCAGAGAGCATGGACAGCCTGTCTGCTCCTGGACCACCTGTATCTGCACTGCTGCTTCCTGGAAAGGCAAACTTGTGGCTGTCAGAGGTGACTCCTAATACCAGACTGTGAGAGGTGGCGTCGGGGCCCATAATATGGGTATTGTGGCCTCCAGTGGGGGACATGCTGTAGACGGGATCCCCAGTCACCTCAGACATGAAGACACTCTGGGATAGGCTGCCCATAACAGAGGCAACATGGCCCATGCCTGTGACCGCTGGGCTGTCAGCCATGTCAGGGTCAGAATTCAGCCCACTGCTGATGGACACAGGGGAATTCTGGGTCGTGTCTGGCACTTCCACCTGATTGGTAGAGGAGACCTCAGTGCTGTTCTGGTGGAGCAGCGCAGGTTTATGGACCTTGCCATTTCGTTTTTCACGTACGCTTCCTCCTCCTGCTCCTCCGCTGTTTTTGCTGCTGTGGCTGTGTTCTGTCTTGCCCTCAGACACATCATTATTCTGGAGCTCAGAGTGGGTGCTGCTGTAACCACCAGAACGAGGGTCCACTTTGGGAGAGATAATACGGTGTTTGGCGCTGTTACACTTATGATGCACACTGCTCCCAGCACCTGCAGTAGAAAACAGAAAACAGCTAATCATTTTACTAACTAAAGATTATTACTAGAATATTTTATTAACAATAAAACAATGTATTATTATCATTATCCATACTATTTTATTAGAATAATTAATATATCTGACCCCCTTAATGGCATTATCCCCTTTAAAATGAGCATTATTACAATCATCAGCAGAATCACTAGTGTCACCACCAATATTTATCCTTAGCAATATTATTAGTATTGCATACACAAAGCAAATGTGGACATTCTATTGCATTCAGAATAATTCATATTTAAATTTTCATATTTCATTCCACACATTTAACTTTATTCCATTATTATAAGTATTGTCAATATTTACTTTTTCCTCTTAAGTTTTTTGTTCATGACAGTATCTAAATTAACACATTCAGCGATTCCTATTATTCATTCCATTGAAACTATTTTTGAATAATACAAAGCACATGATAATAACTACACTGCTGTTTTATATATGACACCACTATAAGAGACTGTTTGCTTTGTACATCAGAAGAAGAGCATTTCAAAGAATGAGCCACATAATGTCTTTGAAATGGAATAAAATGCTTTGATGCTGATGCTTGGAATGAACATTGAGATTAATTTACGTCTTTATAGAGACCATCAATCATCAATATTAATCGTCTCACAAGAAGCCAACACATAGCTTTCCCGTTTTGTTAATAAATGGCTGATGTGTCACATTAGTCATTTTACTGCATACTTGGCAATTGAACTTTATATGAACATACAACAAATGGCAATCCATCTACCCCACGATCATTTGTTTTAAACACGCAATTCAATTTGCTTCACAGTAACGACACCCTATAGGAGCAACACCATGGGATTGTAAAGTGCTGTGCTGGATATTTGTGATGAAGTATAACGGGAAATTTCATTTGTTGTATGCTTGAGTAAAAAAGACTGACTGCACTGATACACAGGAACATTACGCCCCCCAGTGGTGTCATTGCAACAGACAGCTCAATAAATCAGCACATCTGTGAAATGTTCAGCTTGGACGCTACTCTAATTAGGCTTTCAGCCTGCTCTACACTCACCTCATTTTTTACAGTTCTTGCAGACATATTTAAAGCACTACCTGCTCCCTCCGTTTCTACTTGTCTCTTTCTGACGGCCTCTCTCTCCGACACCCCAGCCCTCCTTTCTGTCCCTTACCCAGAGTGCCAGTGCAGAGGCAGTTGTGAGTCCGGGGAGGAGGCTTGGTCTGGTGGCTGTCCAGTATCTGCTGCACCAGCTGCTCCACAGAGAAGCCAGAGCTGCTGTTCCCATTGCTGCAAGTCCACTTGATGCCATGAACTGCCAAGGGAGAGAGGAGACACAGTTGTCAGCCCACCAGCCGAGCCTCCCAGCCCTCCCCCACCCCGCCTGAGCACTACATCCCTGACCTTACCTCAGAGCCAGACGCCATATCAAAACCACTTTGTCCAGAAAAAGAGTACAACGAGAAAAAGAGTCATTATTTTTGGTCTACTTTCGTTCTGACCTCGAACATGAACACGGAAAGTTCAAGAACAGATTTGGGCCTGTTAAGACTGAATTTTCAGCTGACGTGGGAGGAAAAACACAGAGCAAAAGTCTTCCTCCTCTCACTTCAGCTGAAGTAATAGCCCCAGCCCTTTGACAATGGTGCTTTTTGCAGTTTGCACCCTCTGTTGCCATCACCGTTTCCAAGCTCAGCCTCTCTCCTCTGAGGAAAAGAACAAGAACAACAACTGTACTGTAAAATGGCAAAAGGAAAAAGAAAAGCAACAAAGGAAATGTGCTGATCTCTGGAGAGGAACGGTATTTAGAATATCAAACAGCATCAAGATACCTTAATACGGCTTGTGCATGCTTTGCTACTTCAGTGAGCGTAACAAGCTGAGGTGAGATTGCATGTGAAAGCGAGGGGAGGAAAAGGGAGGCGAAGGGAGAAACAGACACAGAGACAAAAATAGATAAAAGAGACAAAAGCGTTTGGCTTGAACTCGCAAACAGTGCTGCGTCACCAGCCGGAGCAGGCACAACAGTTGTCACATACACAGCAGGTTTCTCTGCTCTGCTGAGCTCTGCCATTCCGCGCTTGGCCAGAGAATCGCAGCGGCGTTCCATAAGCCATTACACCAGCATGACCATGCTCGAACAGACAAATCAATCTCACAGCGTGAGCCTGAACCAGAGTCGCAGCACAAGGCAGGTCATGTAATGAAAGGCCAAGCTGGTTTGGTGAATTCCGTGAGACCGACGGGAGACGGCTGCGAGGATCTGAAGAAGAATCTTCTGATTTAGACTTGCAGGAATTCTCCCGCATTTCAGTCCAAAGTGGCCTGCCGTTACTAATTCAGTTCTTCGAACTGTCGGCCCTTTGCTCAAACAGCCCATCTGGCAATGTTTCTTGTGTCTGCTCCACCACACACAGACAAAGAGTCTGAGTATCTCCGAATGTTGTTGAGGAATGAAATTCATATTTCCTTAGTGCAGCCGTGCCTAAACTGGGGTGCACACGGAGTGTCCTCTGGGGTGCTCAAGATAATATCTGGGTAGTTCATTGTTCAATTTCATGTTGATTTTCATCTTAAAGTTTTTCAAAAAATGCAATTGTTAAGGGAAATTGTAATTAATACATTTTAAGATAAAATATTAATATGAAATCTAGTAATTCAAATCATATTATAATAAAATGTACACAAAAAGAAAAAATGTAATGAAATATTTGTAATAATAATAAAACTGATTCATCAAAATATCTGTATAATTGAAAATATAAACAATATTAAAAAAGGGAGACAAATTTAATAGATTGCATATTAAATTACAAAAGAAACTTCTTTTTTACAATTAACTTTTACATTTCTTTAATATTACATTTATTCTTAATTGTATTTACATTTACAAGGACAATTGTGAATATATTATTAATTTTAGTGCTTTGGAAGACTTTGAAACTACTGGATTAAATGCTGCTGACAAATCAAATCAAACATTCTCTCCGCCAGCCACATCCATTTCCACAAGCTCAAAGCACCTCATAACCACTCCCATCAACTTGTATCTTTAATCGCAGCCTATCTCCAGGAAACATAAATCACATCAGATATCTCGCACCCTGCTGTGCGTGTGTGTGTATGTTTATAACCACTGTCTGATCATCTGCTCATGCAGCAGTGAGGGGGCTTCAGGCATGGCTGGTCCTCAGTCTCTTAAATTACATCAGCAGAGAGGAATGAATCAGGCCGGCGCGTTCTTCTCTCCAGCTGTAGTGTGACTAAGCAACCATTGCCTTCCATGGCCTGCCATTTGACCTCTGCTGCAAACGCCTACTTCAACATGAAACCCTGTTTACAATCTATTTTACTAGCGTAATATGATGTATTTCTAAATGATAATAGATATCTTACAGCTACAAATCTATAGCCTTGATCCTATCCAAAAATAATTCATTAGATTGTGAAAAGTGTTCTCGATATGACAGTGGTTGAACTAAATAACAGTTATTGGTGAAAAAAGGAATTATTTATCTTTAAGTACAATAACGAGATAAGGGTCAGAAAAAATTCTGGATTTTATTAAATGTTTCTTATAACGCAATATGGTAGACTTCTAGGAAACAGGAAAGCTTAAAGCTTTGATGATGAATTAAAATACATCTCAGAAGCTTTGTAAAAACTTCAAAATCACCCTGCATATCAGAGCTTGAAGGCAAAAATAACTAATCTATATTTCACACTACAATGATGAAACGCTCATTTTGTGAAAAGCAGGTGATGACGCAACCTCATCACTGATTCATTTCTACGATATCTGATGCGAATGCATTAAAATTTTTAAAGTGGAGAAACAGAAACTTCTCTGCAACCTATCAACAGTTACAGAAGTCTTTCTCTAAGGACTGTTAGTCGAGGAATGCACCACTCCTAAAGCATTCAATCCCAACTGCACACCTCGTCCTGTTAATGAATGCAAGCTGTTTGCGTATGATATGGGTTACTCAAGGGAACACATTGGGTTCGTAGAGCCGATGTATAATGCATCCATGAATTATGCATGGCTAATATGGTTTACAATGAATCTCCGACTATCAACAGGATGCATGTCTGCAGCGTCACCACTAGGGGATACTGTTGCTCTTCAGATGAGCTCAAATAACGGCTGGTTTGAAAATTATGAGGGCGAATCTTGTGGCCCTATTAGCCTAGTCTCAGTACACCAGGCCTGACCGGTGAAAGACATCTCGCACCTTTGCCATCATCCACACTATTTGCAACATTAATGACTTGTATGCATTACGGCAAATGCTTTTGGGGTAGATCAGGCATGGAGTGTAATGAACACAGTTTACTGCACGTGTCTTAAAGTCAATGTGAAAGGGAGCTCTTAAGTGATTGCCATGAGAGCTCTTAAGGGGATCGTAACACACGGCAGCGATTACAATGTCAGCTGAGCTCGTCTGTATTCCCCTCGTCGACATCCTGTGTCTGAAAGTGCTGACAAGAGGGATCCGACTTCATATATTCATTACCTTGACAGCCCTGTCCTAGTTCAAATGATCAATGCTAGGCATCACATAAGAGACGTGTCCTCGTAAGACTCTGGGTAAACATGATTATATTCATGCAGTCATCCCCTTTTTTACAACATCCTCATTAGACAGGTTTCCTCTGGTCATTTCTGTGACCTAGACCTGTCGTAGATGAAAACATAAACACAGTGTAAGCAAAAAGCACGGGCAAAGCGGTGCTGGACGTGTGAAGGGATTTCTGGAGAGTCAGACACTCTTCCGCCCACTCATTGGCATCAATCAATACATCACTGCTCTCCTCCACTGACTGACTGGAAACCAACTTGCTTTATCACTCTGGACAGTGAGACGCAGACAAGAGGCTCCACTGACCCTGTAATAATCATGTCAAGGCTTCCACATGGAGACTCCTGCTATGAACAAGGGCACAAGTTGCAGCAGGTAACATTGGCCTGGAGTAGGCTGAGCTGGGAGAGACTAACTTGTCTTGAAACACAGCATAACTAAAACAGCACCAGGCTTGCATAAATAATACAGAAATTACAGAAGACAGTGTCAAGTATTGTTAGGCTAGTTTACACTGCCCTAACCAGCACCAACAACTGTTGGGTTTTGTTGGAACGGAATTGCAGTCCTATTGGTGTTTATTGGGGCAGTGTGAACCACAATGGAGAATGATTTCTCACAAAGGCATTTTCTACAGTATCTACTTTTTTTTTATTTTTATTAAATTTACCTGAGATGCAATTTTGCTACATCTGACATTATTTTGTTAAATGTAATAAAATTATGAAGATATTAAAAATGTAAAAATTTATTTCAAGATAGGTAATATGGAGATATGAAGTGCATTTTATTTATTTATTTATTTATGTAAGCATAAAACAAATTAATTGTAATTATAATTTTTTCCTATACATTACCTTATATATTTTAATAATTATAATAACATTTTTTTTAACATAAATACTTCTTTTCACCAAGGATTATTAAATGAATCAGAAATGACAGGAAAGACTTTTTACATTATATAAAAAAATCTATTTCAATAAATGCTGTTCATTTGATCTTTTTATTCATCAAAGAATCCTGAAAAAAAAAAATATTTCATGGTTTTCACAAAAAAAGTGTTTTTAAGAAAAACTAATCAAATGAGAAAATAGTTAAGTTGTATTACACATTTCACAATATCACTGTGTTTTTTAATGAATTTTTGAATAAATAAAAGCAACATCTAAGTAAAAAAAAGAAAGAAAAGATCAATAAATTAAATTATACTAACCACAAACCTTTGAATGGCAGTTTGGTAATGGTATTTCTTTAGACACTGTCTGCAGTGATCACTTAAAACATGCATAAGAAGAGACAGGCTATGCATTCAGTTAATGGAATGTGATTGGACACTCACACATGGGTTTCAGCTGGCCAATGAGTTCCTCTTTTGTCCATTTGGCCCATTCTTTCTTGTCTGTATTGATGGAGCACAGGATGGGCCCACATGGTTTCCCACAATCCTCGATAGCTGGCACATTCAGGTAGTGGACCAGGACAATGTCTGGGTTCTGGGGAAAGGACAGGACCAAGAGACAGAATGAGGAAAAGAAAAAAAGAAGACAAGGTGTGGTGAGTAGAAAGATCTGACTGAAGAAGCAGTAGTATCCTGGAAACAGATGGGGCAACAACACATACATACATACAAATAATGAATACAAATTGTGTTAATGCATGTTTATCACTAGTTAGCATATTTGGCAGCTAGCCACTTGACCACATTTATAGAATGACTGAGATAGAGAATTAAGTGAAATATGTCATTCACTGCCTGTTCTTCTCTATAATTTCAAGAGTTATTGCTATAAAACACACAAACGTCTATTATTCAGTATAAAATTGCTTAGAGTCTGCTTTCTACAGGCAGTACTACCGCAACATTAATTGCACAGGCAAATAGCGCTGAGTCTTGTGAAAAAGGTGTAATCTATAATAAGCCTAATTTACATAGAAAGGAGGCGTGTTTGTGCTGAAAAGAATGACAATGATTTAATTTAAATACACACAGCGGCACCTGGTTAAGCCAAGTGCGGTTAGTGAATAAAACCGGTTGTGCACAAAAGTTGCTCTACTGTTTACTGATGGTACATTGTGATGGTACAAGTTATTCACAGAGAGCATAAAACCAGGGACACATCATCCCAAACAGGGATCTTCATGTGAACGCAGGACTTGTGCGAGGCTTATAAATCACTTACAAATCTATTTTTTTTTGTTATATTACGATTGTCAACTCAAAGTAAGGGCTTAGTGTATATATATATATATATATATATATATATATATATAAATTCTATCAATTTGAAGTCAGCAAATGTTTCCTGGATACATTTTGACAGCTTATGAATAAAAGCGTTGTTTAAAGCATATCTAACCAGAGTGAATAACATCAATTCTGTTCTGTAATCATAAATAGCGATGATTACAAAGCGTTGTAAACAGTCACAGAACAAGCTGTCCCGTCACCACATAGATTACACACACACACACACACTCGCAAAATCTCACTCGTTCCAGCACACCAACATTTGAATGTCATGTGAAACACAGATATATAACACATACACAAAAACCAAATCCATACACCGAAACACTGAAGAAAACTGTCCCTTTCATTAGCATTTTTATTAGTTTTATGAGCATTACGTGCTGAGTGAATTGGGGGCTGCAGTTCTGCGCTGCCTCCCGGCCTGCAGCATTACTCTTCCACGTACATGCGCAAAATCTATGCGTACTGCATGCTCAATGGGGTAATATACACAAAGAAAGACATTCATACAGCCGCTGGCACTTTTACAGAAAGCACCATGGTAACCACACCTGATCATGGCCATGTCCGAAAGCAAATAAATGCTGCCTTGGCAGGCAGTATATACAAAGGTAAGAGAAAACATTTGCAAAACATTCTCTCTTTACCACTTAAATACGTTCACCTGGTTAGAAGATAACATATACTGATGAAATATACACTGCGCTGCCTACTGTATGATATCTCACAATCTCAAAATTAGAGCAGCTGAAAGTAGTACATTTAAACAGTTTTTTTATTATTTATATTTTTAATAATGATTCGTATGTATTATTTATTATTTTTGTAATAATAAATTATATAATTTAGTAATACATGTATTATTAAATAACTTTATTTTAATAAATACATTTATACATTTATAATTTATTTTGATTAACTGATTAACAAATAAGCATCGTAGTCAAATATACAAATATAATATAATATAATATAATATAATATAATATAATATAATATAATATAATAATGGCCTCAAAAAAAGATTTTATTTTCATATAAATGTTTTTTATTTTGATTTTGGGGTGAACTGTGACCAAGACATTTTTTGGGAAATTCACCCATATAAGAGAAACCCAAGCTAAACATTTTCAGAGGGATAGATAACCCACAGATGAGCCTAGACATCACAATGCATTGGAAATCTAGTCTTAAACCAGTATCCTTAGAAGGTACTGTAGCTTCATACTAAATGCTGTCTGTTTAGCCATTGATGGAAGCCTCTTTAGTTTCATATAAGGCTTGTGTCATACTAAACATCTCTGAACCCCTCTATTACAGTGCTGCTGACCAGGCAGGTTCAGACCGACATTTCCTCTCTCAAACAGTCTTCTGACTACAGCTGAATGGACTGCAAATCACAATTAGAAAGAGCATTGACAATCTCTGCGTGGGACTAACAAGCCTTGAACAGTGACCACAGAGAGAGGGGACAAAATCTGCAGGATGGAAAAGGGCGACAGAACAAATCAAAAGCTAAATTCAGAATGCTGAAAATCAAACAGCCCTGTAATTCACAGCGAGAACTTTTGATTGAACTCTTCAACCAGCACACTTGATATTCAAAGTGAATGTGTCAAGGTGTTTGAACAGCACCTTTGATGGATTAAAAGGAAAAGATTTGATTTAAAATTTAAATCCATAGGAAGTCTGTCTTTCATGAGAGGATTTTAAGAGTAAGTTCTGGTGTACTATTCTCTTTCAAGTGGATGGAGGGAGCATGCTGGACTGGTGTTAGGTTGGTGAGGGCGAGCTGAGGACAGGCTGCTGCTGTGGCCGTGAGCTTGTAGAAGCACACACCAGCACTGCATCTCCATATGGCACAAGCAGCTGTGGTGAGCACCAGGCCTTGCCCTCAATACTTAACCAGCATGAGAGGGGTAAGTAAAAACCAGACAAACATAAAAACAATCCCAGTACAGACCAAAAGTTTGGACACACCTTTCTTTATTTTCATGACTATGAAAATTGTAGATTCACACTGAAGGCATCAAAACTATGAATTAACACAAGTGGAATTATATATGGAATTATATACATAACAAAAAAGTGTGAAACAACTGAAAATATGTCATATTGTAGGTTCTTCAAAGTAGCCACCTTTTCTAAATATTCTAACCTTTTCTAACCGTTCCTAAAATATGCTTGATTTTCTTTAGCAAAAAATAATTTATTTAATTTTTCCAATTGATTTTGGGGTGAATTATGACACTGATATTTCATGAAATTCATATCAGCGCACAGAGTAAAAAAGACATCCAACTCACATATTCACCCTTTCAAAACAAACAACAACAACAAAAACCACATACATACCAACAGAAGCCAATACATCCATGACAATCACGCACGCACACACACACACACACACACGCACATTCCTTTTTTTCGGTCCCTCCTACGCCGACACATTCGTCCCTGTTTTACAATGCACGTTTGGCAGACTTACAACCCATCCAAATACAAGTAATCTGTGAAGCTGTGCTTCAGTCGTAAATTCAAAAGTGAGCCAGAAGAGTATGACATCTACGGCTCACTCCTTTCTCGCTCTATCTCTTCAGAGAGCTTTTATGCACCCACACAATCATGCCCGCACCCCCTCAAGACCCTCGCTCTCTTTCCGATGGCACAACAACACAAAGAAAATGTGGAATGTCTAATAAATCTATCAGGATGCAAACTTAATTTAATTTCCTGCTGGCTGCTCTCTTTTAATAACGTAAGTTTTTATCCAACAAACTAAAGACTTTCGGCCTGGATACTATTTGGAGGAGAAAATGGGATCTCATTAAGGTATTGATTAATTGTGCAATGTAATCTTTAGGCCATGTTTGTGGTACACCTCCATGGAGAACCAGGGCTTGCTTCCAGGTTTGTTGAGGTGGGAAAAGGGAGTCGAAGTTTGGATAGAGTTGCAGCGTGTGCAGGGCTTGTGGTATTGCGCAAACGGCATTTTTCATTATTAAAGGCATTCATTAGAGCTCAGCACCTTTACGCTAGGCTCATCCCCGGAGTGCAGAGGCGTGTGGATCTTGTACAACCGGTCCACAGAACCTGTGTTTATCCCTCGACTTCACTATTTAAGAGCGTTAAATGCTCAACGAAGGTAAAAAAAAAAACTTAATTAGGAAGTGTTCTGTGCTTGAATTCACAGAAATTGTTTTCTTATTCGAGTCTTTTTCATTGGTAAGCAAGAAAAACAATTAAAGTTTTTTTTTTTGCTTTAAGCCTGCAGAAAGAAAGCAGATCTCAATTCTGAAGGTATCTCTCTCTGAAGGTATGTGTGTGTATGCATGTCTGGGGAACACACAGGTACCTGGAAGCACTGTGGTAACCTGGCAACTAGTAGCTGGACGCCCACATGCATGAAGCCAATGTGGTCATGAGTGCTGCCCCTTAGCTGGCCCTGAGTGCTATAAATATCCACTAGTAATAGCTTCAGGGTCATTACTGCTACCCGGGCCTGCCTCCAGCCAGCATCAACTCCAACCTGAAGGGCTGGGAAGAAGGACAGGGTTTCAAATAGGTATCTGCATATTACGGATGATTTATTGCGGCGTGGGGGTGGGACGGCGTGTTCTGGCAGATAAGTGCCTGTGCCTATGAGATTGTCTTTGAGTTGGACTTGTTTGAAAGCAGGTCATTTGGGCTTCATATTTAGCTGGCGCTGGTTCAGATCTGGACACATGGGAACATTATGTTACTTGTTTTGAAGCAGGATTGCTTTCAAACGATTCCCATTAAATATGTTTAAATATTAGTAAATTAGTAAAGCACATATTAATACCTTATTCTGCATAACCATATTTTAGATACCTTAATCTTACCCTGTAACCAAATTTAACTACTACCCTACTAACTATTAATAAGCAGCAAATTAGAAGTTTATTGAAGCAAAAGTCATAGTTAATAGTAAGTTAATGTTACAGCACTGTAAAATTAGTGTCATGGAACATACTTGTCATGATATTTAGTTATGAGACACTAGAGAAGCAAAGTCCCCATATTTGACTTAAGAGATGCATACCAGTTTATGCCTGGCATAACATCCGATTTATCTTCTTAATCTCAATCATTGCTGCCAGGAGTAGCTGTTTGAACAACAACAGACACTGAGAGCGTTTGGAAAATTATGGCCCAACGTAACCAGCATGAATGCTAAAAACTTAAAAGCTGAAAGAGAAAGACTTGGCACTGGAACAACAAGAACCTCACTGAGGTTAAATATCTTAATTAAGCTAAAAAGCACACAAGCGAGTCCAAGAGAAGAAAGAACCAGTGCTCATGTAGTTCTGAGAGGAAAAAAACGTCAGCGAGGAGTTCAAAGCCGCAGCACAAAAAGACACGGCCAAGCACTGCGTTTGGTTGACAGGAAACCCCTAGAGGATTGTGGGAAAAAGGCATGGGAGAGACAGATCCTCTGACTCATTTCTTGTGAGCGTGGTGAGGAACATACCCACTGGGTGTACAAGCAGAGCCATTTCACTAACCCATGTTACATAAAACACAGCACTTCTGATATGCCGCAACAAATATTTAACTTTTTGTCTCCATCTGTCTCACTATTTTTAACTTGATAGAAGTGTTGTGCTCTCAGAGTACCGCTGGGCTCAGTTCTGGAGGAATATGATGTACTCCAGACATGATTTAGAGGTCAGAGTCACAGTGGAGTGTCAAGAATGTTCTCTCTCCAGAAAAAAAACAAAACACCCCAGCAACCTTCAAGAGAATGGAGCGTCTAACAGGTTGTAGCTAAATTTCACTGGAGTGAAATGGAAAAAGTTAAAAGTGTAAGGATGTGGGTGAAGTTCAGCACTTTGAGTGTGTGAAAGCAAGAGAGAGTTTACAGTATGCTAATGTGAGTGTCTGATTCAATGTGGGCACATATAATGACCAATCCAGATGTCCAAATGTGTTCTAGGTGCTCCTGTAAGTAGAAGAAAGAAAGTCATGCCAATGCTATTTTAGTATATATGTATACTACTATACAATGAAAACAAATAGTGTAGAAACAATTTCACTCAGAAACTGTTAGAGAATTTTACAATTACTTATATTAAAAATATGTAATTTTTAATAGAAAGGTATAGAGAAAGACTAGAATAGTACTGTCTTGTGAAACAGATTTAAAAATCATTCTTACAGCATTTTAATTCATATTTAGTTCATATTTGCAAAAAAAAAAAAATCTGTGTTCATTTTAATAATGTTTAATTTTTGTTTTGTTTTTATTCATTATTGTTTAACAAAAATGAGAAAAGTTGCCTTAGCAACTAGCTGAAATAAAGTAACTTTAATATAGTGTTTTTTTTATTTATTTTTTATTCCCTAGTTTGAGGCAAAATTTCTATCACATCAAACAATTTTGCCTTAATAATAAATTAAAGATCCCTAAAAATTTCCCTAAATCTTGAAATGTTAAAATCCATCAAAATATGAATAGTTAGTAAAATATGAGGTGCGTTCGACTTGAAGCAGCGCTGCACAGAATGATCACTGTATGACATCAAAGTACCGCGAGAACGATAAGAGAGCACAAGGATCCTGTGCAGCACTGCTTAAAGTCGAACGCGCCTAATAATATACCAATTCATATCTATTTTGTCTGGTTTTAGTTAAAAATAACCAGGAGTGTGAGCAAATAATGTTGGTCTGTTCAGTTCAACTAAAATGTCTCTTTAAAGGGATATTTAATATTTTCTCACCCTCATGGAATTTTAAACCTGCATGGTTTATATGCAGAACAAAAATGCTCCGTATAAAAAAGTCAAAACAGTGGACCCCACTGACCTTCAATGTATGAATACATTTTTCAAAATATATTCTTTTTTGTTCCAGTACCATTTTGGAACAACATAAGGGTGAATAAATGATAGAATTTTCATATTTAGGTAAACTGTCCCTTTAAGAGTGCGTGTGCCACACTCATGAGTGAAAAAGAGTGTGTGTGTGTGTGTGTTTATGAGTGAGAGAGGTGATTAAAGCCTTGCCCTGGTGGGTGCCCTGGCTGTGGCATGGTGATGGATGAAGCAGTGTGTCCATCATTAGGCAGTAGGCTGGCCCCTGGCACCCACACCCAGCTTTTAAATGTATCCATACCTTGCTGTCCCCCAGTGCTGCTGTTCATTTCAAGGTCAATTGACTCAGTGCTGCGCCGGGAACAAAACATCCCCCTTTCTTCATAGTTTTATTTCCCATTACTGACTGGTTTGCTTGTGTGTGTGTGTGTTTGTACATAAGCGCTTGCGTGAGTGGGTGTATATGACACGTCAAAGCCGATGGTGTGCAGCAAATCCCCTACAGCTTGTGTCTAGTACAGAGGAAGACCCTTCTGTGAACCCTTTAATGTTTATGAGCCTGTATATGCAGAACACTTTAAAGTGCAAGTTGGAAAAAGTCAGTCACTTTGCACACAGTTATAAAAGCGATGATGTCACTTCCTCCAAGTGCCACCTGTTTGGCCTGGCTTGTTTTTCTTATAGCTGAGCCAGCAACAGGCAGCAACATCAGTCTCACAAATGGGAATTTCCTTATACAAGGTTCAAAATGAATGTTTTGCCAACAGCAAGTGGATTAAGAAAGCTTACCAGCCATGAGTATTTCTTCTTGCATATTTGCAGAAAACAATGGAGGTCAGTGTGTCACTCGAGGCAGAAGTCTTAATGTGAAATGCTATGTTTCTTTAACTATATGCATATTGGCCCAGTGGGCTTTATGTTCTGTCTTTTTTCCCAAAGAAATTAATAAACATTAATTCCCATTTTTGATTGTATTTTCCAAGTTTAAGGTTTAGAAAAAGAAAGAAAAAAAAAGAAAAAAGAAAGTGTTTATTACTAGAGGAAAATAGTTTGATGCAATGAAAATTATGCCACAGCTAAAGTAATATAAACCGGTATTAATCACTATATTATTATTTTACAACTAATTTATATTTTTAATGGATGGACCAAGTTTCAAATTTACTGAATAAATGAATACAGTACAATACAATATGTATTATTATCGACAAAGTTGTTGATGAAAAATTTATGAATCTTAGGTTTAAATAATTATATCACTATTTTACTAATAATTCATAATTTTCATAGACTGGCCAAGTTTTAACTAAATTATTAATTAACATATTTTATAAAATATTTGTTATTCATTTGTATTATTTATTTTTTGTTCTCCTCATTCAAGTTGATTTGAATAAATGCTTTCTGCTAAATTAATAAATAAAAATGTAAAATCTATACATAAAAAGCATTTTAAAAATATAAAAAATGATCTTCATACACAGTAACAAAAATAAAAGAGAAAGTTGAAATCTGTTTTGATAAAAAGCAGTCCCTGGGACATACAAGTGCAGAAATATGTTTAGATGACCTTCTGTTGGTAAGCAGCAACTCAGTCAACAGCAACATCAATACTAAAAATCATATACTGTGCTATATACACACATTCAAACATTGATTAAATACCAACCCCGGCACCCACCAAATTCTGCCTATGCAGTCTCAGGCTACTGCTGTGAGATGGCTAGCTGATCTAACGCCCACAATGCAAACACACAAACATACACATTCCATGCACAACTCCCCAGAAAGCTGCATGCACCGCAGGAGGTGCATGTAAATCCCAGTCCTATGGGACGCACAGTAAAAAATGGGTGAGGAATGCAGCATGGCTAATTGACAACTCCTCACTTCATGCTTGAGCACGTTAAACGACCTCAGCCAGTACACATCATCCTCTGCTTCTCAAGGACTGTGATGTGCTGTTCTCTCTCGTTAGGTCTCAGTTTGGCTCCTCTCGACAGACATGAGAGAGAAAAGCCCGTCGAGTGGTGTTAGAGAATGTAACTTTTGAGGAAGAGGACGGAGCCGGTGCAAAGCGCGGCAGAGCGCTTCTGCAGGAGCCAGAGGCTGAGGCCTGTGATGTTTAATTCAGCAGCCTATAATGACTCAGATGAAGTCAAGAGCCAGCTTTAAATAACTTAGCTTCTAGGGCCAGAACTACTCGGCTCACAAGAGTGTGTCCATGGAACATGCGGTTACATGTTTGCCCAGGTGTAAAAAAAATAAAAAATGTATGTATTTTCCTGTCTCTTTGGAGTACATGTTCACTGCAGATCGAATTGGAGTTTGCATGGAGCACAGAGGACAAAATGTAGGTGTTACTGTAAAAGTACAGATTCCACCTTGGCTGCCACTAGAGTTTTAGGGTGTACTCACACTGCCAGTTTGAACCGTGCCCGAGTGCGTTTGACCACCAAAGCGCGGTTCGTTTGACTAGTGTGAGTGCTCCGAATCGTGCCCGGGCGCGGCTCGATTGGCCGGCCCTGGCCCGCTTGGAAGAGGTGGGCCAGGGCACGGTTCAGTTGGACTCGGGCGCGGTTCGCATGCAGTGTGAGCGCTAACCGTGCCGGGGCACGGAAAAGGACGCTTTGCATCACGGTTTTGCGACGTTCCAAAACCAACATGGCAGGGAAAGGGTCGCTTTGGTCTACGGCAGAGGTGCAAAACGCATAAACAAACTAAAAACTGCAAAGTCCTTGCTACACTTCAGCTGGTATCTTGCAAACATCCTCATACGAGCAGCACGATTACGTGAAAATGTTCGCGCCACTAAGGCGACACATCTGTTTAACAACAGGCTGTGGACCAAACAACACAAAATTATCCACAAAGAAAACAGAGCGATGCACTCCATTGTGTTCATAGAGCGCCGCTCTTCCTGTTTATCCCGAAACCGTCGCACAATAATGACGTAAGCGTGCTCCGGCACGAATGCTGAAACCCTATATGTGAGTGCAGGCCAGAGGGGGAGTGGGGAGGGGGGACAATCGTACTCGGGCCCGGTTCATGGCAACCGTGCCTAGTGTGAGTACACCCTTAGTTATTCATCTGGCAGCTGCTTTAACACCGGTGGGCTACCTCTCCATTAGCTCTGCCCTGAGCAGACCAGGAGCAAGCCGTCTGGGAGCCATCAGTCTGCTGTGATGGGCTCAGTGGAGCTTGGTGACTATGGTCCTAATGCCCAAAGTCTCTCATAGGAAGTGCATGTGTCAGTGAAGAACACAGCAAAGTCAGCCAGCCCTTGCACTCGCTCTAACCTTGCGGGTTAACCAGCCTATGTTGGGTTTTTAGAAGATGGTGCCCCAACCAGGCTTCTCATTCAGATTCAGTAATACTCTTTTTGACAAATCTTGCACTAACTACCATAAATTACACTGAGAAAACTCTGTGTCTAGATCAGTATTTCTGTGTTTTTAGTTGAGGTTTGAAGGAGGAGATGGTAGAGATACAGACTCTCTGTCACATCTGTTCCTATAAACCTCAACCAACCTCAACCAAAAAAACATATTTTCTCAGTTGTTTTTAGCTCATCTCCGTAGTCTTTTTTATTTAGTTTGGTATTATTTATGTTGTTTGCTTATAGCTTACATATGCATGAATGTTTATAACTGTTGTTATATCTTCAAAACATTTTGTTTTAGTTCAGTGACCTTGATCTTGGGAGTTTTTATTATTTTAGTTTTACTGTTTTTTTTTGTTGCAGTGAAGTTGAAAATCCTAAAATATTAACACTTGTCTTCAGAGAATATATGTACAATTATATATATATATATATATATATATATATATATATATATATATATATATATATAAAATCTGTAGTCAGATTAGAAATTCATAGTTGTCTAAGCTGTTTTTGTTTATGCAGGGAAGTTTTAGCTTTGATTCTAATACTAAGTGTGAGTCTAAGCCAGAGTCTGAACCTTGTATACCAGAATCATAATGTGCACATAATACTGAGTCCATCAATGATTTATATTTTGGGGAGAAGGCTCTGTATGGCAAACTGTTCCCTGAGTGCTAGGACTCCTGGTTCCCGATTGAATCACGGATAAGGCGATAGGATCAGGGACAGCAGATAAAAGATGATGGCATCTATAGTCTTAAAATGCCGTGGCACTAGCCTCGTTGTAATCTGGAAATGGCCTAGTGGGAGAATTTCTGGACCCAAAGCAGTTAAACAAAACATTTTCCATGAAAACGATCTATCAAAAACATGAAATCAGAATGCAAAATCAGAATGCTACAATATTAAGTTCAGCTCTGAGAGGTCCAAGAGCACACTGACCACTCCAGCTGGAAAGCCCTAGGGTGCAGGCGCTCAGGAGACACCCCCGGATGCCTACACACATAAACTCTCACCCTCTGGGACACCGAACCAGCCAGTAGTTGCCTAGCGACCGGCAGAATGAGTTAAGCCATTTAAAGAGAGACAGAGGTTTTGGACAGAGGGCAGAGCTGAGGGTCTGATATTGGTATGATGGCAGGTGAAACGAGTGAGGAAAAATAGAAGAGAGAAAGGAGTAAATTGACAAAAAATTGCTAAAACAATGCAAGAAAATACATTTTCTGTAGCACTAAAATGAGAATCCAAAAGAAACGAAATCTAAACAATTAAATTACTCTCTGTGTCTGTGAGTGCCTGAGGACAATTTTGACCACATGTGTATCTTTAGTGATGTCAATAATCTTATAAAATGTATTATTATAATCTTAAGCAGCACAACGGTTTTTAACATTTATAATAATAAGAAATGTTTCTCGAGCACCAAATCAGAATATTAGAATGATTTCTAAAGAATCATGTGACACTGAAGACTGGAGTAATGACTACATTTTAAAATATATTCAAATGGAAAATAATTATTTTAAACTGCAATAATTTTTCGAAAAGGGTTTTTTTAAGAATATTTTTTTTTTTACTTTTCTCTCTTTTAAAAAATATTACTAACCTCAAACATTCCAATGGTAGTGTACACACTGAAGGACATTCATGTTATTTTAAATACATATAATTTAAATAACTTTAACTTTACTCTACCACTTACACATATTAATTGTCTGCTAATGTAAGCAAAGTGTGTGTTAGTGGGGAAAAATTATATTAACCAACAATATAATAGTCAAATGTTTCAACATACAGATGAATAAACTCAAGCCCTCTACATTATTCTGTTTCACATTTAACTTTGTCCCATTACTGTATATGGACTGCAAATGCCTTTTCATGTGGCCTTTAAGAAAAAACTCTTGCTCCCTATTGGATGACAAGTACGCAGTGAAGGTCAGTCACCATTATGCAGAAAATACTCTCCCTAGTGTGCAAGCCACCCGAAATCTCCCACTATCAATGGGAGCCAGCTGCCCTCTGAGATCTCCCCCGGTCCAAACTCAGGGCCGTGACAGAAACCGAGCAGCACAGACCTGCTGCAGCGTAATAGGAAATTAATTGAGATCATCAATATGGTATTAATCATTAAGGCACAGGTGCTGAGATGGCACTTCTGCCTGAGTGAGCCTGTTAGCGATGCACACGTTTTAAAAGTTTGACCTGCTGTTCAGTTAAAGTGTGTGTGAGAGCAAGGGCGAGAGGGAATGATAAAGATAGAGAAGAGCGAGTCTGTCCTGTGCTTATTAAGTCTGTTGACCAACATGTGGGGAAGGTGTGACAGCAAAATGCATCACCGTGAACGTCGATGCCATTCCGGTGAGCAAACATAAAATCCATCGGCTGCGTCCCTCCCTCGGCGAGGTGGGGTGTGGACAAACGTCACTCAACACTAATCAGGCAAACACAGCACAAATTGCAGTAAAATACATTAAGCAGTTAGGCATGGCACATCTCCAAACAGTTGAGGGTGTCTAACTGTGCACACATTCCACTACATAAATTAAACGTGGCACAGCTAGATAGCGCTCACACTCTGATGATGTACGGCAGCTGGGATCGATGCTGAGACAGGAGCGGCTCACCAAGCGGTAGAGAGGAGACACGTGGTGCGACTGAACGTGGCCCCGCGTGGGGTCCGGCACCGCGCTTAAGTACGCCGAATATTAAACAAGCAGCAGGACAGGCAGAGGAGTCTTGACGAGCTCACTCACATGGGTGTAAGGGTTGAGCTTATGAAAAGTTTATGAGTTCTGCTCAAAACAGATTGATTCGGCGTTAAAGCAAATACCAAGCCAGAAAAGCCCTGAAGCTGAGAGCAGAGAGTGGGTAAAGACAAAAGCAAAGAGAGGGAGCAAGGGAGAGTCACAGAGAAACACTGAGAAAGAGAAGAGTGTGACAGAGGCTCGGTACAAAAAAAAATCTGATATATACATACAGTATATTTATTATGGCCAGGTCAAATTAAAAAAAAATTTCACTTGAAAATGTAAATTCTGTCATTATTCAATATTAATGGAACTACTGGAATAAAATAAGAGAGTTACATCATAAAAGTAGTGCAAGACTCGTGCACTATATTTCCTAAAAAAGTACCATCAACATGATCTATAGATCTTTGCTTTAAGGGCCAGATTTACTAACAGCTTGCGCCAGCACAAACCCTCTTTTGGCATTATAAAAATTATTGTCAGGTTTTACATAAAGTATTTCTTTATATAAATCTCTGTAAGAATATACAGATTGCATTGCTTGTTCACATTATTCATTAAATAAGCTACTGTAATCTTCCATATTAATTTCTTAGAATGGCTGTACTCTGGCTCAGAGAACATATAATTGAATCAATTAATTGGACCATTAAATAACAATTATTTTTGAACTGGTTCTTTTAAATGAGTTGGTTGATCTGGTTCACAATTTGGACTGAATTATTTGTTTGTGAGTCAGACTGATTTGTTTATGAGTTCAATTAATCGATTTTATTCTGCCAGGTCAACGGTTTATTGGTTGAGAAGATTAACAATAAGTAACGACTTAAATTTGTAGCTTTTCCTATTCCTCTCACAATGCTATAATTTTACTTTCTAAAATGCCACTTGGAGCATTTTATGGTTATTCTTAAAACACAAATTTCATGGAAAATAGCAGTGTGAAGCTTCAGAATATTAATTTTTAGTTTTTCTTTTGGGGGGGGGGGGTCATATACAGTAGGTTTGGAATGATAAGCATATCACTAATTAATGACAGGTCTATCATGACATCTCTCTGAAGATTTTAGCATGGTGAGGGATGACAATGTCAATGCTACGCTCATGCTGAATTGCTGCTGTTGGTTATTGCTGTAGTTGTAGATTATTACTGCTGCTGCAAACAAGTACAGGAACTTGCTACTGCCAATGCATATGGATATACGGTACTGTGAGTATTTAAGACATACTGCTGCTGCACAAATACGAATAATCTGTAGCAGATCTATACTGGTGGAGCTGGGGAAGGTGGAAGGTTTCAGAAAAACTCTGAAAGCACGCTACAGGAATCTCAAGTGAATGCTAGCCAGACATATAAATGCAAGGCAGTAAGCTCATTGGCTGCATATGCAGCATGAACCAATCAGCTTGTGCCAAGTTGTTTAACTCTCTGAAACAGTTATGTTAAAAGCCCGTCAGCCTATGATTAGAGTTTCATGACTGAACAATATATCATTTTCATTTCTGGGTGAACTATCTCTTTAAACACTATGCCTTATCAGGAAAGAGTCACTTGAATGTGACTCTAGCTGGGAGACTGTGGCTAGTGTGTCAGTAGTCAGCATGAGGGTGTTTAACATGCTTGGCCATATGTTTGACCTCTCTACGATCGGTAGCTTCAGGCCTTGAGGTCTGCATGAGGTCACCACAGGTGTGAAGCAGATGTGGAGAACAACACTGGTTCAGGTGTCCTAAAAGGCAACAAACACTGGCCTGTCAGTAATCATCAGCCTGCATTCTGTTTGTTGATGGCTTACTGCAGGTACAGTATAAAGAATCCATCTTCAATGCAATAGGTGTCATTTTTCAGTGTTTTAACCCTTTCTCCTCCATCTATACATCATCCTATTCATCATATGGATGGGTGCCATTTCAGTCTTATAGCAAAGTGTAGTGTATTTATTTAGAAACATACTAAAACCCCAAGTGAACATGTGCAAAGATATATTAGGATGCAGATCAGTATTCAAATACCTAGATAAACAGAAACCCAACATTCCCATATTACTCAATGTGAATTTTGATTGTGTTGTTGGATAACAGAAATAGAAAGATTCAATAGATTCTTTCTCAGTCTAATGTTCTCCACATATTGAGGTACTGTGCTCCACATGAGCCACAAAGTTCAACTGTGAAATAATAAGGGAAGTGATGTCATCAAACGCTGCTGTCTTCAAAAGACAAGGGTGGCTGGAAAGCAGGACTCTTTGATGTGGCCCCCGGAGGGGTCTCTAGCCAGCCTGCTTTAGAGAACATAGCTGGAGTCTTCAGAGAGATGGGCCCTGGGATCTGCTGATCCCCATACACTCACCCACACCCATGTGCTCCGTCATCAATAGAGTCTTAATCATACTCAACAATGCCTCACCCACTCCCCTCTTCCTTACCCTCTGCCCCGCCACAGACAGACAGAGCAGTTTAAAAGAGTGTGCGATGTGCATGCTTGCAAAAATTCACAAAACAAAAAAAATACAGATTTTTACTGTTGCTTGCCAGTGCAAAACCCTCTACCACGTAGCTTAGGTTTTCTACAGTAAGTGCTTAGAAGGGCATTTGTAGGGTGCTCTGGTGCTTGGATATTGCTCAAATTCCAATCAAAAGATGTACTATGACTTTTTTTTCTTTCAAACAACACTGGACCCCATTGAAATTCAATGTATGGACAAAAATCACAAAACATTTTCAACAAATATTTTTGCATGTTTCACAGGTGAAAGAATGTCACTCAGGTTTGAAACAACACGAGTTAATGACTTGTGAACTATCACTTTAAAATGAGATAAAAACAAATAATTAAGCCTCTTAGTAGTCTGTAGCTGCCTTAACAAGCACCACTAATCCTAATGAGAAACAATAAATTAGCTAATAAAGTAACACAGTGGTAAAAGAAACAAAATGAAACAACAACTTCAATTTGACCACAAACATTGCTGTGGATAAACAGGTTCAGCACGACTCTGCTCCTCGCGCCCCTCTCCAGTCCGTTTTAATTGGCTGAGCGCTCTTGTTATGAATTGATGAGGAGAGAAAGGACTCGGCAGGGAGCGGTACAGAGGTAGCATTAAAGAGCATTACTTTAACAACACACCTGCCTCATACCGAGAGAATCAGTTCATACTGAAATAATTAAGGCAGCAGAAAAGGCATCAATCAAGCTACTGAGCATGTGCAGGAAACCACCACAGGAAGAGACCTCCGCTCCATTTGGTATCGTCTGGGGCCTATGGGCTAATTTGTTTACATCCATAATACATTCAAAGGATTTATCTAACTTGCAGATGAGCCTTAATTCACTGGTCCGAGAGGTACTGTGGAGTGCAGGGAGCAGTGGATAAAGAGAGGACAGGTGTGAAGTAGGAACAGCTGGCAGGGCAGGCAAAGGAGAAGGGTGGAGGCAGGTTTAACCCTTCGTCGCCCTGGCGAGAGCTTTCTAGGTCATCAGCGCTTTGCACAGGCATGTCAGTGTTTTAACAAACACGCATCGCATTTGGCTGGATCAGGCTTGGATGGTGGCCATACATGAGCGCTGTCCACTGAAGTCAAAGGTCAAATGGACAATCCCTGGACCACTTTCAAGGACACTGTCTAAAAGTGACAACTCCATAACAGATTGTCTTGTGTCCAAACACACTCTGATCACATGCCAAATGCCAGAATGAAAAAAGGTATGTATGTGTGTGTGTGAGGATGGGCTGCTCCCCAAAGAGAAGCGTAAATGGCTGGTAAAAGGTCTTCTCGACACTGCTGCAGGGGCTGTTGAGTCAGTGCGCTCTCTGCAATGAGATGGTCAGGAAGTGTGTTCTGTGGACGGCTGCTAGAGACAGCGGTAACACTTTAGAATAAGGTTCCATTAGTTAATGTTAGTTAATGTATTAATTAACATGAACAAAAAATGAATAATACATTTATTACTGTTTTTATTCATCTTCGTTAATGTTAGTCAATGAAAATACAGTTATTCATTGTTAGTTCATGGTAATTCACAGTGCATTAACTAATGTTAACAAGCACAACTTTTAATTTAAATAATCCATTAGTAAATGTTGAAATTAATATGAACTAAGACTTATAAATGCTGTAGAAGGATTGTTCTTGCTTAGTTCATGTTAACGAAAGTAGTTAACTAACATTAACTAATGGAACCTTATTCTAAAGTGTTACCGAGACAGCTTAGTGACCTGAAAGCAGATCTCCATGTCTGTTGAAGGAAATCCAATTACATTAGATATGACAGAAGTATGTACTGGTTTCAAATTTCTAAAATGATGCAAAAACACCATACAAGCGGTCTTGTGTGCTATACAATACAATAGGATTGTGTGCAAAAATTGTGCAACAGAGAAGCCTGATGTCTGTTTCATGAACTGGTCATTATTTTGAGTCATAGATCAGTGAATCACAAAAACAGACCTGTAGGATTTGTTGGAGAATTAGACTCTCAAGTTGAACTCACAGACTCAATCTGGCTGTGGTGGTTCCATCAGATAGGAAAATTATCAGCAAATTATAAGAATGTTAGTCTGTTCCATACACAAATGCGTTGTAATACTTCAAGAATATCTCACCAGTCACATGGACTACTTTTTGAGACTTTTATGTTGTTTTTGAAACTGAAAATTGTCATAATATGCTGTTCCAAACCTGTATGACATTCTTTCTTCTGCAGAACACAAAATAATATATTTTTGAAGAATGTTTTTGTCCATACAATGCAAAAACAACACTGGATGTAATTTTTCCCTAGACATTTTTCAGAACGGTTGTGTTCCTCAAAAGAATGTAACACAGGTTTAGAAGATGGACAATTGATGACCATACTTTGATTTTCCAGGAAACCTATCCCTTTACTATATTTGAAATGAAAGAGAAAATAAACGGCTAATGGCTGAGAGAGTGATGGAGTCGAGAGGTTCATGAAAGGAGAGAGGGAAGGTAGCTGACGTGCGGTTTTCATGTGTGTGAGCATGTGTATGAAAAAGGGTCAGAGAGCCAGAGAGAGAGAGTGTTTTGTGGGAAGAGGACAGCAGATCTGAGGATCCTCAGAACTGCAGTGAAGCCGAACTCATGCTGAGATTCAGTCCTAGAAATGGAGAGGCTTCGGGCTAAACTTTCACACTGCTGCTAAACCACCAACACACACACAAACTGTGATCTCAATCTGAACCTGCTCTCTTATACCTTTTTGACCGCTTGCAGAACCAAATGCACCCAAACACAGCACATACGCTAAACATACGTAATGACTGTGTTCTCCCAGATGTCTGTGTCTCCACCCACCTCAGTCTTCTCCGTCTGAACGGATGGGGTCAGTGTCGCCCTACGAACACACACGCTCCTGTGTGTGGCTCAGCATTTGCTGAGCCAGTATCTTACATAGATATGGCAAGGGCACTGATGAGAGAGCGCAAGAGGGACAGACAAAGAGAGAGAGAAAGAGAGACAGAGAGGATAAAGGAGAAAAAAAATCAATACCATATCTCAACACTAAGCACAAACCAAGCCAAAGCAGCAGGAGAGTGCAGCTTGCTACATAAACTGGACAGCTTCATCAGGCTTCTCCAGCACACCAAACACACAGTATTTCCTTTCATTTCAGGCAGGCTTAGGATAGAGTGTGCATGTGCCTGCTGGGAGAGCGGTGCTGGGTGTTGGTTGGCACGCGGAACGGACGATCTAATGCCACACCTCCATTTCCCCTGCCCAAGCACTCTTTTTTCTCCCTCTCTCTCTCGCGAACACACACACACACACACACACACACACAAACACACATATACTGGTCGAGCCCTCTAAAATCCCGGTCTAAAAATAGCCTGCAGGAAGGCGTCTGCCTGGCTATTATTATTATGCGCACGTCCCGCCCGCCCCTACCAAGGAAGGGGACCAGACTAATGCTTTTTCTGGTGCAGGCTATTAAAAAACTATTTGTCACCTGCCTAGCTCTGATGTTCGGGCCCCTGGCGCAAGATTACAGGGGCCTCCTGATCAGACTGGCCCGGAGTTGAGATGGACAAATGAGAGGGCTGATAGAAGGATGGGAAAGCAGAGAGCAGGCCTGGGAGGGTTCCTGATTTATACAGACAGGTTAATACCAGAGCAGCCAAGCCTCTGACTGCCACCGCCATCAGGAAGTCATGAAATATTTAAAGCCTGCCGAATTAAAGATGCTCGGCTTCAGGGGCCATGGCAAAAAATAGGAATGTATATGTTTACAAGCCTCTGACGTTTTTGTAGTTTACTCACATACATGTACATGTAGGGGCGTAGCAAATTTGTTAACCCACATTTTAGGAAATATATAACTTTTACAGTCATTATCAGCCACAGGGTAAAACGTTTTTTTTTTAAGCATTTAATTACCTTGTAAAATATTTTCAAAAACATGTTTATTACATTTAATCATTTAAATTGTCAATTCGATATAATCGTTCCCCTACAATTTATTCATAATAAAAACAAACAGAAATAATGCTATTTTACTCGTTAAGTTTTCAGTTTGGTATGAATAAATAAAAAGGTAGAAAAAGTTTGCACCATATGAAAAAAAAAGTCTGGGTAAACTTTATATAATTATTATTTATGAGTCAAGCTTAAATCTTAAAATGTTAATATTTTCAAATAATATACATGCTTGTTTAATATTTTACATTTAAAAAATATTAAATATGATCTTTATAAAATAATAGCTTTTTGAACAAACAAGAGTTTAGGTGTTTTGATTTGCTATGTATGAATAGAATATATTTTTGAAATACTGTAATCATTATAGTGCAAAGGTTTGGAATTGCTTGGTATAACGAGAGAAGTTATTATTTTGTTTCTTAATATATATAAGTCACATAAAACAATTTAAGACTTTTCAGCAAACCCAGCTAGATACTGGGAGAATGTCACATTGTTAATATTCATGAGTCAAGCTGACTTTGTGAAAGTTCCTACAGTATGTCCCTTCATACCTGGGCTCCCGGCTTCATTGTTATTGGAAGCAGGATGCGTTACACACACATTTGAGACACACACACAGAGATACTAAGCCATTGTCGCCTGTGGGATCAATACCCTGACTTCAACAGAAAGTAAAGTGTCGACAGATTCAAAGATGCACAAAAGAATGACGGAAAGATTCTTTTAGAGGCCTGGCTCCCCCACCAGCCGCTCAGAACAGAAACCTGGCACGTGTTTGATTGTTCCATTCATGCTATTGATTTGGCCACAATACAATTAACATTGCAAAGCGTCAATGTTTCCCAGAAACCGCATACTGAGAGACAGCAGGTGCTATCTTGACACAATTGTGGATGTTATGGCAGCTGGCGGGACTCATAACCCAAACATTCCCGACTGACTGAGGACATCCTCTTCCTCTTTATCATCATTAACGAGATGAAGACACATAAAAAAGAACTGTTGGAGAATAAGAAAAGAAAAAGGATTTAAAAATCATTTTTAGTGGAAAATCAGCTCAGTTCTGCAAAATTAATTTAAATATGGTAATATTTCTTAAACAGCAAGATAAAAACATATTGTAGGACCTGTAAGATATAGGACTTTGTGAATGTTGATCATTCCAAAGCTTGGTTATGGGTCTTAGAAAGTAACACCAAAGGCCCAAAGCCTTCTGTTTTATCATCCTCCATCATTTGTGAGGGTGCAAAGAGCACAGACGGTCCCCCAAGCCTTCTACCGAGCGATGGAGATGGACCAGTGAAAAAGGCCATCAAAGCTCTCTGGGCGTAGGGCTGTGTGCCAGACTCAGGTTCTGAGTACAGTTATGGTGGCAGTAAATAGCCCAGTGGAGGTAGTTTATTGTGTCCCCGTGTGGCAAACCCCACTCCCCATTCCAGCTCTGACACAACCTGCATTGCTAATTTACAAGGCAGCTCGTTAATGGTGTGTGATTTACAATGCTCATTTAAATCTCTGATCTCTGCCTGATGAAATCATTGCCTTTCAGCAGCTATATACACACACACAGAACCTCAAGCACCACCCAGACAGATTCCTTGCCTCACGCCACCTTCTCAGTGGTAGAGTTTGAGGCAAATGACAAATAAATAAAACCATGCAAATAAAACAAATACAAATCATGTTAAGGTCCTAAAATGACCAAATAAATTAACCAAAATTTTAACCAAATTAAAAAAGTACAATAAAATAAAATAAAATAAAATATGTAACAGTGGTGCTAATTTAGTGCGGATGGAATTGACGCTTTACTTGCTTTATCTTACAAACTGTCTAAAAGTCTAAAAATTAGCTACTGAAAATATACAGTAACCCCCTCCCACAATACTTAAAAATATTTAATAATATCTAATAATGTTCTTACAAAATAGGACACGCCCTGAGTGCACATGTGCAGTGCACTTCAGAACATGTGCTTAGATCATTAAAATAGAACTAGAAAAATATTTTAAAGAAAATATATATATTAAAATTAAATAAGAGAAAGAAATAAAGAAATAAAGAATGAAAGAAAGAAATCCATTTGGATCGCATCCAAAATCAAACCTACAGATTTCAAATTAGACCTACACATCACCTCAAAGAATGAAATCAGGCCTACACAACATTTTCCAATCAGATTACATTTCCATATCACCTTCCATCAAATTAAAATTAGACCTACACAACACCTCACATTACACAAGCAGACCTACAGAGGATTTCACTAAAATGGGAGTAAATTAGGTGAAATTAGAGGCGTAAATCAGAAGCTATAGAGGCAGAGGTGTGCACATCTCTCCGTTCTTGTGTTCAGAGCTGTTTGTTAATGTAGTCACATCATAAAATCAGACCTTACAAGAACCTTCTGCAGTCAAATAAGGCCAGAACACATCTCCTTATTATCCTTATAGTCACATAACAGAGCAGTCACTGATCTCTCCACTCCTTTCTCCGTCAAACAGAGCTGTTCACCCCCCTTAGGGACGGGCCAAATTCCTGAACTGATGAAACAGATCTCCACGATGAAATTGCCAATTACAGAAATTGGATTCAGAGCACTGCTTTGTATGTTGATGAGCCTGGGCTTGTACAATGGGCTCGAGATCGATATGACAGTGAATAGACTGGAATTTGGGGCGGAAAAAGGGGGAAAACATCACCTTCACATCATTCCCTTCCCTTTCTCTCCCTCTCCACCACTCTTTCCGTCTTCTCTGTCTGGCATTTCTCTCAGTGATGAGGAAATCAGAATGTCAGACTTCACCAGAGCTAATTGGGCCTCTGATGTGTAATCAGTGCTGGACAAATGCGACAGTTCTGGTCATTAGCTACAGCAATGCAAGTTATATGTTGAAACGTTACAGCGCACTCCTGAATAACACCCAGCGAATGGCCGGCTGTGCACACGCTCGTAAAAGCGTCCGTCTGCCAACTGGCCATACTCTGTCCTATTGATCTGCCTTTGCTCACAGCCTGCTGTCATCTGACACTTGCAAGCACACACACACACACACAGACACACACAGATACATGACATAGAAATTAGAGGCAGCTCATCAAAAAGGCCCAGAGTCTGGGCCCAATCACACAGGCCTGTCCCTGGCTTTAGAAAACATGAATCTAAAGCAGGCAAGGTCTGAGCTGTGCCAACCCGCCTCTGAGGTTTAGATATATAACAGGGGATCTGATCAGTAGTGGTCAGCTGAGACACATGGTAAGAAAAAAACACATTGCCTGAATTTTTGTGAATGGATTTTGAGGGAAGCATCTCTAATTTTGGTAATACATGCAATTTATCACAACATCTGTTTGTTATTAATAATGTCTTGAAAAAAAAAAAACTGAAACAAAACAAAACAAAAAATGTACATTCACTGATTTTGTACTTTTATTCTTTATGCATGCAGATTAAAATCTTTGGTTATTGTAAATTCTGCTGATATGTCAAGGTAATGTTGTCTAACTAGTTCAAATAGATTTTGTTTAGTTACAAGTACTTATGCACAGATTAAAACTACCAAAAAATCAGTAATGTTCCACATCTGCATTTATAATGGCCACTACAATTTAATTTCTGAAAACTTATGAAAACTTATAAATGTTTTTTTTTTCATTTAATGTTTAAAATATAATGCAATCTTAAAGTACAAAATATTATTTTGCAAATAATAAAACTTTTTATGTTAAGTATTTTTTCTTCTTTAGGGACAAAAAAAATTGATTGATACTTATCAATAAAATGTTTATTGATCATTAATTGAAAGTGTTGTTGGCAAAAATGTTGGCAGGGCAAGTGGAAATGGAAACTTTTGAGCCAGCAGAAAAAATTGTTAAGTCCTGATTTAGTGCCATCCTGTTTCAAACAGATTGTCTAAAACTGACGTTAATACCAGGTGCAAACTCGGCCAACACAAAAACAAGTTAACCAGCCAACAGAGCGTACCGCTCCCAGGCTTTCAAGACAGTGTCCTAATAGAAAAGCAGTGATCACGTTCAGACGCGCGTGTTACCTGCGGCCCATGAAGCACCATTGGTGCCGTGTGATGCGGGCTGCTGAGTCTATAGGTAAGAGTTGGATTAACATAATAAGGCAGGTCAATCTCCCGCTCTAATGTCCCAGACGCACAGAAGGAAATGGCTGGACACACACGGCTGCCAGCGGCCGACGCTCAATAACTGGCTGAATGTCAGTTTGGCTCACCGGCAGACTCCTGCCCTTTCACAGAGCTCTGAATTATTAAGCAGCCATCTCACATCCTGACTCTCTCTCTCTTTCTGCTTGGTGTCCACGTGAACAGCGTCTGTATGGGGGAGAGGTAGTAACATGGCGGATCTATCGAGAAGATGAGTGAAGTCTTAAAGGAAGTTTAGAGAAGGGACGATTAGAGACAGCCCCAGATACACACTGGCCCACAGTAGCAAGACACATACAGTAGACAGAGACAGAGAGAAGGAAAAGTTCATTTTCATTCACTCTGCTGCTGGTCAGTGACCCTTAATATGAAGGAAGTCTCTCTCAATGGGAGAGCAACGTCCTGACCTGACTGAAGAGCTGATGGGGTCACAGGAGGAGACGAGTGTGTGACGAGTGAAGGAAAGAGAGTGAGAAAAGTTTAAAAGGTGGGTGATGGAGGACTAAATGTTATTTCTGTATATACACTCTCTCACAAATCACATATTTACAGTCGTTCTTTATCCTACATGTAACTATCCTTAAAGTCTCATTTATGCTCCCTTTAACCTTTGGAAAGACTTTGGTTAACATTTGAAACACAAATTATGTTTTAATCTTCCAAGTTTACAGTATGTGATGTGCCTTACATATGTGGTTTTATGTTAATACAAGCCTACATGAAATCTGTTCATCATTTTAAGTTATTGTCTCTCTTCACAATATTTCATATGATTGATTGTTGGTTTTGGAACAACAAGAGAGTGAATAAATGATAATGCTAAAGCTTACAGAAATATTTGTTTGATCAATATCTGTACTTAAAGGGATAATTCACTCATATTCATATTCTGTAATTTACTCATTTACTCATGTCCTTCCAAACCTGTATAACATTCTTGCTTCAAGAGAAGTTTATTTCTGCTACAAATGTTTTTGACTACACAATGAAAACCAAAGGAGATAAATGTAAAATTGGACCTCACTGACTTTCATTGTATGGACCAAAAACACAAATACATTTCTCAAAATATCTTTTGATGTTCCATGGAAGAAAAATACTTTTAGGTTTGGATTAACTTAAGTCAGTAAATGATAACAGGACAGATACTGTACTTTTGTAATATGCATTTTGTTGCTGTTTCCTATAAACTAACAAATGCTAGCTCTGTCGTATCAGAAGCTGACCTACGAGTCAGTTAAGCATAGGTTAAGATTTAATGCCTTTAGCACCCCTTGTGATGACAAAGTAACACTTGCGACTTTTTTCAGAATGCAACAGCGCATGAAATAGTGCTTGCATTGCAGGAACTGTTTGTAAGAATTTGGTCCTAAACAACTGTAAAAACAGACTGATTGAGCAATATGTCCTACTATGCTAAATCATCTTAAGCATCATAAATTGAAATTGAAATTGAATGTTTAATATGCTAAGTGTGTCAGAAGGGCTACACAATACACGTGCACTGTGTGTAAGATGGGTGAGTGTAAGTCGGAGAGTGTATAAGACAGAAGCTGTGGGCGAGATGGATGGAGATGAGAGCGCGGGCTACTGGGACAGCTGACGCACAATGACAGGGAAATTGGACCGCTGCTATGATGAAGAGCAGGTGGAGGCAGGTGTGGGAGAGGGAGATGCTGATGTTTACGGATGAGGGGATCGTTATAGAGGAGGTCCCACGTGCTCTACTCTGATGTGGCCTTATGTAGCACTGACACAGCAGCTCTGCGGGAGCCTGAGAGCTTGTGCCAAAACACAAATAATGGGGAGAAGCTGAGAGAAAACCTGAAAAAAAAGAGCAACAGAGAACTCTTAAAGTCTGATCACGGTGAAGATTCATGTCATGAGAAAGTTTCAGAAGTCTTTGCTTTTGTTTTGTCTTTATGTATTGAGTCATTCAAAATAAACCAGCAGTTTATACAAATAATGACTTATTTGACTTATTTTTTTTGTAATGAACAAACAATTTCTAAATATTTTAATAGGGGCTTAAAGTGAAAATTGTCTGGATGGAGATTGTACATTAAAATTGTATACATATAAAGTTTTTCATAAACTTTTGAATAAGCACTAATAAAATAGTAAAATTAAATTATTAAACAATACTTAATCATATCTGCAGAGGGCAGTGCAAAAATACAACATTTTCATATTTTTTTTTATAAAAATGCACATTTTGCTCTGGTATGATGAAGTAATATAATGAGGCAAGACATTCGTGACTAAAAAATTCATAACACCTGTAAAAAATATATATTTTTATATATACAATTGTTATAAAAATATATAAAATATACATATTACAAGAGTTAAAGTTTTATGTCAACAACTCTAGTCAGCATGTGCACCTTAGAGGCATTATTCTCTAAAATAATGATAAAAATGCAGAGAAGTAGCTGAAATGGCAAGAAACACAAGACACAGACAACGTTTACCCTACCAAGATCAAATAATTCATTGGCAGCTAGCCATATGCAGTAGGTGGACAAACCACAAAATCACCTACAAACTAATTTCCAGAATAGTTTAACATTTACATTTTATATGTTTCAAGATGTTGACTTTCAGCAAGCTGAAGGGACGTACACAACATTTGTTGTTTTGTACAGGGCTTCTGCAGCATGTATGACCTGAATCAGTGCAGAAAGCTGGATGAGTCAAGGGGGCGTGTGAACGAACAGTGTATGAATATTAATGCACAGTCCTGGACTGAGATCCATGTGTACGTGTGCGTTTTAAAGCAAGACACACTCTTGCCCTTCACACTTTAATGCCACTGTTTGTAAATACTCCTCCATCTGCCATTGTTTGGACAAATTCAAATTAACTTGAAATAAAATATATATTCTAACCAAGAAGAAAACAAAAGCTCAAAACCAGCATCCAAATATTCCTATACTACATAATTCACACATCCAGGGCCAGCGACCAGACATAAAGAGTCAAACTCCTATTCACCTGTTCTCTTACAGTAGCCGCAAGCCACGAGTCCTAAGACTTCTCAATCAATACTCAGCCGCTGATCCATGCGACAGCATAAACTTTCAACTTACCACATCGGCACCTCATAACAGGCATTAATCCCACGGCCCTGAAATCAATATGCCATCATTTCTCTTTTGTGTATTCAGCACCCTAAACAATCCGGCAATAACAAACACAAGCAAACACGGGCTGTATTAATGTCCCCATCCTTTAAAACAGTCTAATGAAGCTTCGTCTCATAAATGACTCTGTCTGGGAGCGTAAGCAATGTTAAATATACATTACTCTGGGCCCTGGAAGTGTGCGGTCAGGGGCGCGCTGAGCACACATTTAGTGTGGCTACACAAACAACCGCCTATGAATAAATAAATGCAGAGCAGTGCCTGTCCGGACAAAAAGGAAGAGTCTGCCTCATGCCACAAGCTAATTTACGTCAGCCTAGCGGCCACAAACGAATAAAAGGAAGATGACGAGGTGAGGGGGTTCAGCTCATCAGATAGGTCAGAAAATGGAAATTTAATATTGATCTTTGAAGCATGATGCGTGCGTGCCACGGTCGACATTTAGGTAACAGTGTGATTTTAAAGCACGCCATAAAAGATTTGAAATGAAAGCAAGTCTGTAAAGTGCGCTTCTTGTGGACCACCTGAATAGCTGATCACAGTTTAACAAGTTTTCAGCATCACGAACAGCTCCTGAGTCCTGACACACCGGCGCTCTATGCCAAATTTAGCGGGTCTGACAGGCGGTATAAGACGGATCGTGAAGAGAAAAAGAGAGCATTCTATATGAGTATGTTTGTTTATTTTAATAAGCATGTATGTGAAGTGGGACAGGGAGATGTATTCTGGAATACATTGCCCAACTCATCCGGATCCTCAACGGAGAAGCCATACCTTGCCATCAATCATGGGGAGAAGGCTCGGGGGGGAAGGAAGAAGACAGAAACAGGAAGAGAGATAAACAGAGAGAGAGACATGGGGGTGGAGGCGGTTGCAGGTTTGCTGCCAGTTTCTTGATTAATCTGGACAATATTCTGTCTTATGAGTCATTTCATTCCCTAACATAGCAGAGCTCTCCTCTTGCACAATAAAGAGGTCTCGGCAAAGGCTATTGACCACTTTCTAAAGATCTGCCAGGCTGGAAGACGAATGAAGTGTGGCCTCACATTCAGTCGTATTAATATAATAATGATATCCGGGTCTGTGTCCCCGGCCGCCACACCTCTGCCCCGTAATGTAGGATCAGATGAAGAAGGAGAGCTGAGGAATTACATTCGATTAGCACTAAACAAGAGAATGAGACGTGGAGCGATTAAATCAATCAAGTGCAGGACCGGGACACTCACAGAGGGAGTGTGTGAGTGTGTGAGAGAGAGATAATATGCCCTTAACACCTCAAATCTCTAAACAGCCATTCCCTCTCCCAGACAGCCTATTCTGCATTAGTGAGAACTTTTCAGAAGGGCCAACGAGGTGCAAAGCATTCTGGGTAAACGGCAATAATACGTCCCCTCAGCAGATCTCTGACGTTATGCAGATCGAGAAGAGCAGAGCTGTGCAATACCACCGAGACATGCCTGGAAGAATGAGGCACTATCTGAGGGAAAAGTGTTTTAGATGGAAGGAGTGCCGAGATTCCTCATAGGCTTCTATTCTCATTACCTCCTCTCCTCCCCTGTCTTATTACTGAGACTTTTCTCAATAAAGAAGATCTGGACTGGATAAAAAGACAGCCACACTTGCAGTCTCTTTGCTCTCTGTACATTTCCCTCTTCTTTCGCTCTCTCTCTGTGATCACATTCCCTGAAAATGTAGTTTTGTGTCATCTATTGAGGCTTGACTGTGCTTGGATTGGGTTATGTGCATTTTTAGCGGCCATGCAACCTTTGTGAATCTGCACTTTGGGACAAAAGTGTTGCATAGACATAATTCTGACAAAAACAAAAGGTCTGGTCCACATTGGCATCTTAATCTGGTTTAGGTGCCAGAATAGAGGCCCACACACATGTAAAATGATCAACATGAGTTCTATATTTACACTTATACTCAAACGTTTGGGGTTGGTAGGATTTTTCAAAATGCTTTTTAAATAATTACCTATATGCTCACCAAAGATGCATTTATTTGATCAAATAACAGTAATATTATGAAACATTGTCACAATTTAAAATTCAATTTATATTTGAACATACATATTTTAAAAGGTAATTTTTCCCTGTGATGGCAAAGCTGAATTTTCAGCAGCCATTACTTTAGAATTCAGTGTCACATGATCCTTCAGAAATATTTTAAACATGCTTATTCGGTGCTCAAGAATTTATTATTAAGAAACTATAAAAAGTCCATCTGAAGCTGAGACTACTGGGACATAGTGAGGGTGCTGCCAAGCCCCGTAGACTGATACCATATGTGTAAGACAAAGTCATGCTGAAACAACCTGCTCTATCCTGGTCACAGAAACTGAGCACCTGAAGCAGCAGTGAAGCAGAACATGAGTCAGCTCAGAGGATACTGAGAAAACACGGGGAGAGTCTGAGAATAATATTTCTGAGAAAATGGAAATGTTGCTTCACAAGCTTTTAATTTCCCCTTTTCAAAGCCTGTAATAAGATTCTGCAGAATCACTAATGTTATTCCAATTAAGAACATTTTGTACCATAGTAACCCCTAGAAAACAGTGTTTTTAACATTAATTAGTGACTGCTAAGCAAAATTGTTTAAATTTATTGTTTGAAATCTTTGGCTAGTAATTTGACACATATAGTTTCTGCTTGCTTTTTAATTAAAAATGTAATACTAATCCACATTATTGACTCAAATAGCTTTCTGATCAGTGTGAAATGTTTTTAGTTTGAAAAAAAGTTGGGAAACTGTTGCGTTTCATGATTGATGGTTGCTGTCACTTTTGAGTCCATCCCTAGTATATGTCCTAAAAGCATGAATATCTATCTTCTGTGCACTTCTAAAGGCTTCATCTGCATGCTATTCCTCCCTAGACCTCTCCATGAGCTTGGCTGTAGTTTCGAGGTTAGCTTTGATCAGTCGGTGAGCTCAGGCTTCAGCAGGCTGAGGGGTTACATTTAATCTCCCTGCCTGTCACCGTTACAGCTGAATAACACTTGAAGGTGTGCTGCTTAACTCCAAATGAAGAAGGGAAGAAGACAATATATGATGGCTCCAGAAAAACAACAATAGGTAACTTAGTTCCCAATAGGTGTCCAAGTCTCTGGCAGTCTTACCTGTAAAAGCCAGTAGCACCTGCGGTGGAAGGTGGGGATGATGGAGGAGTGGACGTAACACCCATACAGACACTGGGGAAAGAAGCACACACAGAAACACATGGTTAGTAGAGAACACATTGGCTAAGTTTAAAAAGCAAGTTTATGGAAGGCTGTATGAGAGTCTGTCGCAGTGTTAGACTTGAATAGAAAATGTCTTACTACTCTAAATACAACAACAACAATAAAAACCTACAAAATACTTATCTATATATTTATAGTTTATACAAAAGTATCAGAAATGAACAGCAACATTGATGGCATTAGTGACCCATACAGGTTAAGGAACGACACTCGCCCATGTGGGAGTGGACAGGACACTCAGAGGTCTGCCAGGGCTGGAATGAGTCATGTGATTTTGAGAAGATGTCTGTGATGCTGTGCTGTTGCTGGGTGCCGGCTCTCCACCCAAACATATTGTTTGCAAGCACTCAAGCCAAAGAGCTTGGCTCTTTCTGGAATAAATCAAATATCAATTTCTATGGTTGCGGCTCCTCTACAGTGCACACAGGGAATATTTATTTACCTGCGGAGAATTGGAAAACAAAGCAGTCTTGGTGCATTCACACAAACACACACACACACGTTTGTTTTTGTGAAAAGTGGGGACATCCCATAGGCGTAATGGTTTTTATACTGTACAAACTGTTTATTCTATGTCCGTACATTGTTGGCTGTGCAAGACTAAACCAAAGTTTCCAATCAAAGTGCAAATGAAAACTACTGTATAGTTCAATTTATGGTATATGTATTTCTGTAGCACTCTTCACAATACAGTTCTACAAAACATCAATGCCTTGACAGTTTCTAACATGGTATAGATAGGAGGAGGATAAAACCTTGAGAGAAAACAAATAGGCAGGAGAAACTCACTCTCATCTGGTCAGTAAGAGAATCAGAATCAGAAAGAGCTTTATTGCCAAGTATGCTTGCGCATACAAAGAATTGGTTTTAGTGACATAAGCTTCCAGTAAACAGAGACAACAACACACAGACAAAAAATAAATAAATAAATACAAATTAGGCAAATAAATAAGTGTATAAACAATTGTGCTATAAATGATAATGGAATATGATTGAGTAAGATGCAGAGATGGACTAGGATGGAGGAGTAACGAATAAATATAAGGATATAACACATTTTATTGCATAAGTGGGGAACATTTAACAGTTCATGAGGTAGATTGCCTGGGGAAAGAAACTGTTCTTGTGCCTGACTGTTCTGGTATTTGCGGCTCTGAGTCGCCGGCCAGATGGCAAAAGTTCAAAGATGGGGTAACTTGGATGTGAGGGATCCAGAGTGATTTTCTGAGCCCTTTTCCTCATTCTGGATGTACAGTATACAGTTCTTGAAGAATGGGCAGGCGAGCACGAATAATCCTTTCAGCTGTCCGAACCGCTCTCTGTAGTCTTCTGATGTCTGATTTTATAGCTGAACCAAACCAGACAGTTATTGAAGTGCACATAACAGACTCAATGATGGCAGAGTAGAACTGTTTCAGCAGCTCCTGTGGCAGGTTAAACTTCCTCAGCTGGTGAAGGAAGTACAACCTTTGTTGGGCCTTTTTCATAATGGAGCCAATGTGATTGTCACACTTCAGGTCCTGAGAGATGGTGGTTCCCAGGAATCTGAATGACTCCACTGCAGCCACAGTGCATTTCATGATGGTGAGTGGGGGGAGTGCAGGGGGGATTCTCTTAAAGTCCAAGATCAAGCCTCATCTATCTTCCTCCAAGGAGGTTGATGTGATGAGTGTACACACAGAGGAGACTGCAGACTCACCACCGCAGTCCTTCACATTTGAGGAGCTTGTGGAGGTTGTGACTCATGCTGTAGCCAAACTGAACATTGAATTGCCAGCCTAAAAACAGGATGTCATCCCAAGAGCAAGCTGTATGAGTGCTTCCTTTAAGCTAGATCACAGCCTTCATGAAGGGGCCTTCCATTTTTCCCTGATCTCCATTCAGAAGTCACGAGATGGTGGGATAAACCATATTCATCCCGGCTCTTCAGACCTAAAGTCTCCAATTACTCTGACATTGAAGGGCTGAATGAGAAGGGATATGGAGTGATGCCGGCAGTGGCTCAGACACTGCATCTCTCCCCCATCCCCAGCATCATATGTGAAGGACCCAAAGCTTACCACTAGGCCAGTAAAACTGACATTCAGCCTGGTTGGGAAAGTTGGCAGCAGGTCAGACACACTGCGGGGGTGTTGCAGGCTTACCTGGCCGACCTGCTAAAAGACCTGGACTATAGAACTACGACAGGCCACACACCTGTTGCTTCGAGCCACCAAGGAAACGGCCAGAGCCATCAGCCATTCCATGGCAGCACTGACTTCCCTCAGATGCCCCACTATCACCTTCTGGCCTCTTTGGCGGCGCAGTTGATGCTGGAGTCGAGAGGAATCAGGAGGCAAAAGAGCAAGCTACAGCATTTCCTCCCTTGCCGCCCCCAGGGTCTTTGGGGCTGCTAAGTGGGAACAGTCGCAGCTGTATAGCTCAAACCGCTAGACACAGAAGCAGAGTGTTGTGACCTGTACCCCCCGGCAGAAAAATCAGGGGAGTGGGTGGCAGTCTTGGTTGGGTTACTTAAACCATAAAATGGATCTTCAAACTATTATTATGTCCAGGAGGACCTCAGCCAAGTTGTCCTGACAATTCCACTGACAGGACCCTGAGGGCAGCCCACCCTGGGGAGGAGAGGTACACACCTCAGTATACAGTGTCCGATCCTCCTCAGTGTCCTCAGGGAGCTTCACTGATACTTCAGGGTTCAGTGGGTTCCCATGAGCAAATTTCCCAGATGTCGATCTAGTGACGGTACGGCACAGGAAAGCTCGACTCCTCAGATGAGGATGCTAGAGCAGTCCGGTCAGTTGTTTCCTGCCAGTCAACCACTTAAGGGCACCAAAGTGGCTCCTCTAGTGACAGCGTTCCTTTAGTCTGACAGCGTGAAAGCTTTTGCCAAATGTCTTACAATGGGTCCTACACACTTTAGAGACAGGTGCAGAGTTCAGTTTGTTTCTCTTACTCCTCGCTTCAACTGGGTTATTCCTACATTAGTGGGCCCCGAGCAGTCTCCGTTATTGGAACAAGAAGTAGGATCTCTCTTTAGGGATAAGGCCATAGAACTCTCTCCTCTCTAGAGAGTATCAGGGTTTTACAGCCATTACTTCATCATTCCGAAGAAGGATGGCATTTGCGTCAGATCATAGATCTGTATCTACAGAACTGCGCTGTCAAACTGTTTCGGTTCTAGATTCTCACTATTAAACAGATAGTGTCTCAAATTAGGTCAGAGGACTACTTTGTCACAATAGATCTCAAGGATGCATACTTCCATGTATCCATCCTTCCTAAATACAGGAGGTCTCTGAGGTTTCCTTTGGGCGAAGCATACCAATATCAGGGTCTTCCCTTCGACCTGTCACTCTCACCCTGCACTTTCACGAATTGTATGAATGCTGCCCTGGCTCAGTTGCAACTCCTGGGCATCCACATACTCAGTCGATGATTGGTTGATATTAGCTGAGGCAGGGCAGATGGTAGCTTGGCATTGAGATGTCATCTTTTCCCGTATGAAGGAGCTGAGGTTACGGCTAAATGTCAAGAAAAGTGTGATTTGTCCACTACAGAGAACCACTTATCTGGGCGTGGTGTGGGTTTTTACAGCAATGCAGGCACAGTTGTCTCCTGCTCATATTGAAGCAATTCTCACGAACGTGAGGCCAGTCACTCACAGTCAAACAGTTTCAGTTTCTGATGGGTCTGATGGAAGCTGCGTCAAATGTAACACCTTTTGGCCTGCCGTACATGAGACCCTTGCAGTAGTGGCTCAGAACCAAGGGGTTTTCCCTGAGGGGGAACCCGCTTCGCACGATCAAGGTCACGCGGCGATGCTTATGTGCCTTAGATATGTGGAAGAACATTGGTTCCTGTCTCAAGGTCTGTCGCTGGGTGCTCCTTGTCACCATGTAATGCTAAAGACAGACGCCTCCTTCACAGGCTGGGGAATGGTCATAATGTGTCTGTTGGAAGGTCATCATCTCATGTGGCACATCAACTGTTTTGAGCTCTAAAACATTTCCTTCGAGACCTAAGGGGACATCATGTGCTTGCCCGGACAGACAACACATCGCGCCCCCTTTACAGACTGGTGCACCAGATCCTCCTGTGAGCTCAGGGAAAATTCCTCTAACTAAGAGCATCTACATCCCTGGGCATCTCAATCAGGTTGCAGACATCCAGTCGAGGCAGGGGCTGAAGCCCGTGGAATGGAGCCTACACCCAGAAGTGGTACACCATTCTTCATCCCTGCCCAGAGTTATGGAAGTTGTGGGTGTGGCAAAGCTCATAGCATCCTGTCTATCAACTGAGATTGTTGAGACCATACTCAAGTCCAGAGCTCCTTCCCTTCGGGGAACCATGGTTAAATATGTGACCTTGAGACATTCACAGTGTGCCAATTTTCTATATGCACAGAATCTCCAGATGACCTACAACATTTACCAAAAGGAGCAGTACACACAGAGCATACTGCACAGAACAGTGTATCCTAAAATACAAAGCTCCCAATTAACCTTCCATATCTTGTGTGATGATTGATGAATGAACTATAAACCGATTAATATCTGCCACAATTTTTACATATTTTTAGTAACTTGTTTGATCAGATTGCCAAGTTAAGACACATTACCATTCAAAAGTTAGGGGTCAGGAAGATTATGATCAAGGCAACTGTTTTCAACATTGATAAAAATAAGAAATGAGCAACAAATCAGCATATTAGAATGATTTCTGAAGGATCATGTGACTCTGAGATCTGGAGTTATAGCTGCTGAAAATTAGTTTTGCCATAGGAATAAATTACATTTTAAAACATATAGTAATATAAAACAGCTATTTTAAATTGTACTAATTTTGTATAATATTCCTGTTTTTACTGTATTTTTTAATTAAATAAATAATCATGAGTGACTTATTTCAAAAACATCTTATCAAACCATATTTTTGAATGGTAGTGTATATAGTGCTTATATTTTTCCCCACAAAAATGGATTTTAAAAATCTATTTAAAATATTACTAGGGGTGCTCCGCACCTGATGGATTTTACCTCTGATTAGAGAACCGGCTTCACTGACGAGATGCGCATAACGATCGGCCGATCGTGATCGGAGCACCCCTATATATTACCATTTTTATTTGATGATAACATTATACAAATTGCTGAATTAAACATTCAGTATAGTGAGGTCATGTGACAGCCATGTACTGTAGCAGGTAAAATACATTTTATACAGTATTAATTTAGCAGTAAAACAGTATTCCATTCAGAACATTCAACCTAAGTCTGTCTTTTTCTGTCTTTCTATAACCAGCAGCAGCATAAAACAAACAAGCGTGTGTGTTTTTGTGCTGACAGATTCCCTGGCCGTGTCAATGCACTCAGACACTCATGAGCAAACAAACACTATAGTCAGCAGAGCATTGAGGTCTAGAGTCTCTTACCGGTTCCATCTTACTCTTCTGCTAATCTGATAGGGGCAGACAGACAGAGGAGATATCTGGAAAGCTTTCTACCAAGGGTGGTTTCTCAGAGTAGGTAGGAGAACCATTTCAAAACGTCCATCAATCGCCACTACTTTTCTATGCAGGGCATCCATCCAGCTCTGGATCCAAACATACAAGAACACATTTCGCCATCTCCATCTGACAGATAACGTCTGTATGTGGATGTCTGCTATATGTACCAGGCAGAGCACTGCGAGCGTCTGTTCCGCAGTATTGACAGGTGCGGTTCCTTACTGTTCATCCCACTGTGCGGACTGGAGAGTGAATAAATTAGCCCCAGGCAGCTTCTGTTTACTCAGTTTAAGAAATACACAAAGTGTTCAGCAGGCATAAACAAGATGCCTGGGCCGTGTCAGACTGTAGCACCTGTCAGAGCTGATACGGAAATCAATGTAAACCGTCCATTGGCTACACACATACTGTCAGAGCTTACACACATACACAACAATATAGCTTTGTTACAAAATCGAGTTGGCTGTCTGTTGCCTACATAGGCAGCTGCTTTCTGACATTGACTGAACCTCAAATATAAATGATTTGGAGTGATTTAGATCGGCAGCAACTTTTTGTTCCATGCAAAACAGGAAGGCTCAACTCCTGAATCGATTTTGTTGTTAGCATGATGCAAAGCTAATGATTTGATACTAGAAGCAAAAACAAACAAATAAATAACTAAATATTTTTGCAACTATTTTCCAGACACATTATATTTTTTCAATTTTTCTGTTATATTTATTTATTAATTTACTCTTCTTCCTACTCAAATTGCTCTCCTCCCACTGTGTGGACTAGAGAGCAAATATATCAGCCCCAGGCAGACTCTATTTATTGGTCTTCTGTCAGTAGGTTTCTGAACAGGCATATTTGTAAATTATTAAATACATTCACACACAAACTAACCAGAAAAAGGTAGGCTGACCATTTCGCATCCTCCCAAAACATTTGATATAATACACACAACAAAGCAAATGAGAAAACCATAAACCTTTAATGGAGACTAGCTTATCAGTAATTCAGGACAAATATCATTCAGCTCTTTGCTGATTCTCTCTCAATGCTGCGTGGCAATGTGACAAACTGACAATGACAGAAGCCATTATTTGCTGTCTGTGGGCTGTGACAAATGACAGCACATCAAATGGCAAGCAATTAAGGCATAATTATATTCCCACAATCATGCAGGACTTCTCTCCATTTCTCAATCTGACTTACTCATCATTTGAAGCAACAGCAAGACTACAAATTACAAACTGTTCTCAATGCACATCTAAAACAGACCATAGATGAGATTTTGTTGTGAAATGGGCCATTTGGGATAAAAAATAGTGAGGTCAGTCCATGTCAATTGGTCTAAAAATGATAAAGATAGTTGCTTAATTAAGTGATCTATAGTGAGATTTCTTTTATTTTTAAAATAAAAATGCTCAACAACCTTCACTGGACCACTTGAGATGAAATGACCACAGTGAAAAATGTGTATAAACATCCTGATCAGAATTTCTTTCTTCAAATGTAATAATTACTGATACTAAGTACCACTAATATATGGTTCTGCTGAAGGACATTTAGTTTATTTGCTACTAAATGCCAGAAAAAAAAAATAATAATAATTTAAACCTCGTCAAAAATGTTGTCATAGCACTTGCACCATGCCATCAGTCAAGGCAGCTGGGCAGGCAATGAATGCAAGGTGTCCAACCTGTCAAAGATGTGAGACTCTCTCATTAGGCCATAATGATGTGTTAAGGCACTCTTAATCAGACCATGGCCTCTTAAGTATGTTTTAAGCTGTTTTATGATGTGACGATGTGTGTGATTGTGATTCTGGATGCTCTCAATGAACTTCATCAGGGTAGATGCTGTTTAATGTGATGCGAATGAAAATGAGCCTGCAAGGAAAAAAACATGCAGTCCGTTCAATACGGTGCACAGTATTCAAGAGTGCAATCTCAGACAATACAGGTGAATAGGGTAAACATTTTAACCAACAGAAATTGCATTAAGACACTTCTTTTGTAGTCTTCCGAAATGTTATGCTTAAATATGAAATTGAGCCACTATTTTTCATATATTTCCAGACCTGAAATGTGAGAATTGGATAAAACCAGGTTCAAAACTTACTTTTCATTTTTTTTTTTTACATTAGAGTTGAAGTTTTCCATATTGTGGATTTCAGAAATCTCTTTATACTGCCTAATACATTAGAAAATACTGGCAACATTTTGTCTGTAGTATCTTGCCTTATTAAGCAGACTCATATTCTATACCTCACAGCCTCATTTTCATTTGTGTCAAATTAAATATCATGCCTACCCTGATTGAGCCCCATAAGCCTCTGAGGGAAACCAGACACTGCAGAGTGTTTGTCTAGTCTGGTATAGCAGCTATACCGAATCCCATGCTAACCTTGATAGAGTTTTGTCTTACCACTCGCTACACAAGGAATAATTTATCAGACAGTGAATCCAGTTGGGAATACTCAATCATACAATTTGAGAGCGCATTGGCGACAACTTGATGAATTACCTCGTAGAGTGATATAGTGAGCCGAGACCTTGTAGATAATCAAGACAAATCTATTACCAATCACTTGAACATGTACATTTGTCATGCCTTACTCTTCTTTCAGCAAATCTGAACAGATATGGATAACTATGTGTTTGTGCATACATGACATGCAAACCCTCACAAGTATGTCTGTGCCAGCAGATCTACTACAGAGTCACCATTTCATTTAGAAGATCAAGCTTTGTATTATATTTTATATAAATAAATATATATATATATATATATATATATATATATATATATATATATATATACATATATAAATAAAAAAATCTTAATATTAATTAACACTATACATTGAGCACAATACATTTTTATGGATCTTTTCTGTGAGGCCATGTCCCAAATTGTGCCCTATGGAAAGTTAATTTATTAAATATAAAGAGTTATACATAAATTATAAAATCTACCTGTCGTGCCTATTAAACTTTTTTTTTTTAATGTATACTTTTACACATTTTTTTTTTTTGGCAAGCTATCATTCAAATTATGTTTTGACAAATCCTGTATTTATATAAATTATATTACCTTGCTAAAGGCATGTAAATAAATATAGATTGAGATTTGAGTTAGAATTTTCTGACTGAACTTTAAATTAAATTGAATTCTAAATTCTAAATTCAGTTCTGAATGATGCACAGTCCTACTAGTATCATACCATTACATTAGCAATATCATCTCTAGTAAACAGTATCATCTTCTTGAGTTTAGCCACCTCTGCTGCGGCATCTCAAACTTCAGCTGTGTGAAACGAAAAGAAGCTAAGGAGACCATAATCATCACCGAACAATACCGCTGACACATAAAAAGAATGCCTTATGGTAATTTGGTTTCTAAAAATACCTTGCACATTGTAAATAAACAAAAACAATTTATACACAGACCCCGAAAGGGGGAATTAATTACTCGAGCTGGACAAGTAAACAGAGCCATACATCAATATCACAAACAAAACAATAACACAGAGGAAATATTGTACAACTAAGGCTGTCCAATATCATTGCATGCAGTGAGAGAGAGTGAAAGAGAGATAAGGAGGAGGAATAGTGTGCGTACTACCCACACTCATGACAGTACAACAAATGTGCGTGCGTGTGTGCGTGTGCACATCTCTAAGGCAGAAGACACAGTGTCTGTTGATGTTAATGCCAGGCCTCTGGGCTCAGGGCCAAAGGCATTAAGTGGAATCGAATTCCACAAAACTAGCTTTAATCAGCAGGTTTTTAAGGTTAGAATTACCCTCTCTCCTCCAGCCTGCCTGCCAAGGTTAAAGCCCTGCCAGAGCAGGCTGAGGTAATGGGATGGTGGGGTCGCAAAGGCCTCATGCTCCTCTGCTCCTCTACACACTAAAACCCCGGTATACTCTCACATGTGACGAGCATCTGTGGAATACTGAACAACCCAGTGCTCTCGATTCATCAAGGACAACGGCGACCAACAGAAGTATGTGTATGGTTAGTGGTTAAACGGGTAGTTTAAATTAAAATTCCCAGAATTTCAATTATGTGCACCATCATGCTTTTCCAAACCTGTTTGAATTTGTATTTTTTTCTGGGGAACATGAAGGAGGCTTATATTACATATAAGGATATATTACATATTTACAGTGGGGACTGGTGATGTTCAAAACAACAACAGAAACAAAAAAACATGATAACGTTCTTCAATAAAACCCCTCCCTTTCTCTGTAACTCACAGTTCTGATTCAATTTAATGACAGATTTGACAGGCTTCCCACAAGAACCTATGACATCAAACCTGGAGCGAACAGAAAGAGAGTATGAGATTTAAAATCAGCAGATGATCTATTCCTTTTATACATTCACATTTTTTAGGTTACTGCAAGTTTAAGCGTTCTAAACCCCAAATTTGATCCATGAACTACCACTGTGTCTACAAGTAAGATACTTTACTCCAGGTTAATCGAAGGCAACTGACTGCTTATCTACTACTGTGCAAGACAGGTAGAGAGAGAGAGTGACTGTTGATTGCTGATCTATTACATCATTAGCAGACAGAAAGCGAAGGTGGTATCCAGACAAGACGAACATACGCTGTCTAAAAGTGCTTTTACACATCCAAACCCCAATCAGCCCTCAGGCTGAGCAGGCTCAGAGCGTATAGAGCCATCATTACTAAGAGTCTCTCTGTGTCACAATGTAAGGGTACCGTAATAGCCCATTAAGTCCTGCTGTCTGACAAAGTGACTTCAGGCCTGAAGCCTGGCCAGAGTTCTGCGGACAGAATCATGATTCACGAAGGACCCTGTGCAACAGGCAGCTGTTTCCCTTTGTTCTTCTTCTCTGTGTCTTCCTTTATCAGGGTGAAACAAAAATAAATGGCATATTTCTCTCTGTCAGAGAGGGCTGGTGATGCATGAGCTGCTAACACAAGGAATGCGGGCCTCCGCATAGCTCGGTTATTTGCGTCTATGAAGGATAGTAGATGAATCTCAAACAGTGAGGCCAAATTGAGGAGAGACTCTTACATGCTGGAGTCAAAAGGATAGAAAGTTTAAATGAGAGATTAGCTGCCCGAAGGGAGGGATTGTTGATGTCTAATATAACAATTACAGAAACTTTCATGAAAGCTTTGAAGCGGGTTTATCTCTTAAATATGAAGAGAAAAGGGCTTCGGCATGCCGTTCCTTGTCAAAAATATCACGGGTATTGAGAGATAATTCCCCTTCAACCCACTGAAAAAAAAAAAACTTTGAAGTACGGGGGAATCGTCTCTCCTCTTTCTCCATTCACACCCTCACCCTGTCTGAGATCCCATTCTCTCCTCTACCTCCTCCTGATCCCTGCCTGTGGCGGGCCGAACCCTACCGGCGTGCTAAATAATGAATCTATGTCTCCATCAGCCATAGTAGCCCATTATTCATGGAGTTCTGGGTTTCATTGTGGAAGCTAATAGAAAGGCAAAATGACGGTCAATCTCTCCTGTGGGGGTTAAAGGCCAGGGGTTATCTGAAAACAGTTGATGTTTTTCAGCGTGCTGAAGTTTCTGGATCTATCAGAATTCGAGATCTGAGAGAGCGAGTGGTTCGTACAGTGGTTCGACGCAGTAATATTAGACTTCTGAATGTGAATCAGAGGCTGGTTTGCATGAATAACATTATAAGACGTGTGCCGCTTTGTTTTATTTCCATTTGTGCTAAATATTTATGCACAAAGCTTTGCTCCCTGGGGAAACGGCTCGCATGCTTTTTGAACAGCTTCAAATGCTCACAACAAACGCTGAGCAGACAAACACAATGAGTCGACTGTGTCAAAATATGGAAAGTGGGTTAAACCGTTTAACCCATGCTACAAGAAACTTAAAGGAATAATTCACCCGCATCCATATGGCTTTCCTTAATCTTTAGAATAATAAAGAAAATGTTTTCTTGGTTGTTGTTTTCCATCCAAAGGAAGTGAATGGGAATGAAGAAGAAAACCACTTAAAGGGCCATAAAAGTTGATCAAATATATTTCAAATCTATATGATATAAAATGTATGTTGTTATTTGTGCCAAATACAAAGTGCCAGATTTAACTGTGAGAACATTTGAATATGTCTGAATATATATGATTGCTTTCAGTGAAGTTACACAAGGTGGCTTTAAAATTTGAACAAAATACATAGACATATTTTAAGCATATTTTCAAACACAAAAAAGCCACATAAAATAGTTCCTTCAACTTTTTAAATAAAAGAGAACAACGACTTAAGGGTCTGCATGCTGTAGGTTTTCATCAGATGAAATCAAGGAAATATTTAGAAAGTTAACATATAGATTCAGAAAATAGAAACCAGGGGAATCTGTGAAAGTCACATGGGTTTATAGCAACCCATATTTACAGAAAAGGTTCAATCAAAAATGAGAATTCTGTCATCATTTACTTTCTTTCTTTTGAGGAACATCACAGAAAATACTTTCTGAGATATTTTCAAGTCAATGATTACCAAAACTAATTGGTTACCAACACTCTTCAAATTATTTCTTCTGTGTCCCACAGAAAACTCATACAGATTTGAAATGACATGAGGGTGAATACATGATGATAGAACTTTTGGGTGGACAATCCCTTTAGGTTTTGAAAAATGCAAGCCATTACCAGGGCATGTGAAACACACAAATGGAACTTTGGAGTGTGACTTTATCCACCTTTTTCTCCATCACTGAAGTAAGCCTATGGGCAAGACTTTGGTTCATTAGCTGCTATAGGGAAATAATGAGAAGAATAACAATGTGCAGTAAACAGCAAAACTGTCTGTATTATAAACCAGTGTGTTCATAATTAATACATTCTAATAATATGATAAGACAGACCAATTTTCAATATCAAGCAGCAAAAATAGCTGAATTTGACCAGAAATGAGAGCAGAAGCCATACTCTTTTATTTACAAATGGCCACACCCATTTTTACGGGAAGAAGAATATGGATAAACCAGGGATAATCTGTAGCTCTGCATAATCGTGTTAGCAGTGATTATCACACTTTTATAGATCTCCCAGCTTGATGTATATGCTCTCTTCATTTCTGCCAGCTCCTGCACGAGCAGACAGCCGCTCACAGAGACTGTTAATCATAAAGAGTCTCTTCAAAAAAGAGAGAAAAGAGAGAGACAGAGTCAGCGAGACATCAGAGGAGAGCGGAGAGACTACTTGATTACCAGCGAAACAGACAGAAAATCAGACCCTGGGATGAAGGAGGAGAAGAGAACAGGAGGTACAGAGAGAGAGAGAGAGAGAGAGAGCATGAATGCTAACCAGCACCCAAACAGAGCAGAGGCTTTATCCTTCACAGGCAGAGGAACACCAATCGCAAACGCATTTTCTCAAGCCCAGGCCCTGAGAGAGATAAAAAAAGCAATTTGTATTCTATTCCTCCTCAGCGTTGCTTGCCCTGTTCCTCTGCCTGCATATTTGTAAACACGGCTTCGTCAGAGCAGCTTAATCTTCCTTGCGCAAACTCAGGCTGGAGGCGGCGGAGGGCTGATGGGATGGGGAGGTTGGGACGGAGGGGTCAGGTGAGGTCAGTACAGGCCAAACCGCATTTCCTGCTCTGGAACTGGAGGTACACTGCTTTATACACATGCTAGAGTGGCAAACACTCGTCTAAATTCTTTCTGATATAACATTTGATATGTTTGTGTTATAGTTATAGGCAACAAATAAAGAGCATGGGAACATATTTGTTTTGCTTACTTTTGATTATATAAAATTTAAATTATACAAATACATAAATAAATAAATAAATAAATAAATAAATAAATAAATAAATGGGAATGTAAAATGTTATATTGCCATTACACTAAATCTAACTTTAAATCTAGCATTTATTTTATGGCTATATATCACACTTGATCAGAGCTCCAATGGGCCAGAGAGGAGCTGCTATATTTTGGAGCATGGTGGAAAGTCAGGATCCAGATGGCATGGAACAGTTTGGGACAGCTTAATATTATCGCAGAGTGACAGACAGCGTGATCAGTCCACCATTAACTAGCAGCACAGATACAGGCCTAACTAACCCGAGCAACATGTCCAAATTGACTCCCAAAACACAAGCCTAATTAACACTGAAGCAGCTCAAGAACAAAACGGTGAATGGGCCTGATCTCAATTCTAATAAGAATCTGTGCAATTATTAGAAAATTGTGGTGCACAAGATACTGAAGACAGGTCAAGAAAATGCAACAATAATAAACACTCAAATGTTCAATGTGGGGAGGGGGGGGGTGTTGGTGATGTTAACAATACAGTAGTTAGTATTCTACAGACTGAATTCCACTTTTTATTCAGATAAAAGAAAACCGAAAAGACTTGAGGAGTTTGTGATCTTTTGTTGAAATACACACACACACACACACACACACACACACACACACACACACACACACACACACACACACACACAAAGGCGGACAGTGGAGCCAAGATACAAGGAGACAGATTCTGTGTTATGAGAAAGAAAGAGGGAGACATAGGAGAGACAAAAACGAAAGGAGCGAGTGTAAGATAGAAGGCAAGGAGAATGAGAAGTGACACTTCATTTCTGAGGCCCATGTCTGGCTGACTTATATGAGATGTTTTGTAAGCTGGCTTGGTGGTGCATCTGTTCTGGACCAGAGCCTGTTCTCTCTCTCACAGAGACTGGTGGCTGGAACCTGTGTTTATCTGCCCTGGGCAGGAGCCCCCTCTGTCCTCCTAAATTTACAGCCTGGCTCTCTGTCTCACTCCCTTACACTATCATTGCTTCCCTATTCTCATCACAAACTTTCACCTGGCCATAAGCCTGCAACCTTCTCTAATATAAAATAATATAATAAATAATATAATCAAATGGTTACTTATTATTTATAACTGGATAATATATACTATACTGAAAAATATTTGATAGAACATCAATGTATAAACAATAAAAATGAAGCCATCACATCCGTATGTAGTCAGACATATAGACAAAATACTGTATTTGAATATAATAAATGTAAAACATGTATTTAAAATAATAAATACAATATACAAAACATAAAATTATATAAATAAAAAGAAGAAATCATAAGTAGAAAAAAACAATAACTTCAACATCTAGACAGGCCTATGTACAAGAAAATGGATTTGAACATGAATTTTGAAATCTAAATAAATAGTAAATGAAAACAACACAAATAGAAGAAACCAGAATATCCAGATTTAGTCAGGTTTATGGACAAGACACTGGATTTTAAACATGAATTTTTTTAAATATAATATATATATATATATATATATATATATATATATATATTTTTTTTTTAAATAAATACATATTTTTCTAATCTTAATAGTTGCTTTTAATGGATTTTCAAGGCTTTAAATGGATACCCATTTCACAGAAGCTATAATTTGGTGTGCTTTGAGCTTCACCTCGACTGTGATTATTAAAAAAAAAAAATTCCATCGATCAGCTCAGTGACAACTGAAATTCACAGACATTCAGACATCGATAAAAGATTTAAGAAAGACAGTAGCAAAGTTGGGTGCAGAGGTACAGAGAAGAGGTGGAGTGGAGGGAGTGAGTTATGTGACATTCAGTATCTCTGGAGCTCAATCCCCTCAACAGTTTACTTTCCCTAATTACAGATATGGGCTGCCCCGCTTTATCCTTGCTCATGAATGATATGACGCCTCCGTCCTTCAGTGCGCTTCCCGCACTCCAGATGATCTAATGTGACAGAGTGCAGGTGTTAGTTATCAGAGCTTTGCTTCATTTGAAAACGGCAGGCTTTATTTGTGACTGGTAGCACGCTAACTGTCCCGTCTCAAGGTTAGGAATGCTCGCTCAGAGAATGAATGTGGACGCTAATGTCTTTTCCACAAGCGTCATTCCTGTTTCCTCTCTCCTGAAGTGGTTCAAGACTGCTGCTTGATTTATACACCACACGCACCATTAATCCTGCAACCATGCATGGCTCCACTGAATAATTGATCTCGGTGCTTCTGTAACTAAATCTGTCAAAACAATGATGGTGGCCCCCCCACCAATCGCTGGCCCCCACCAACGGCTTATGGTCTGCAAAAAGTCAAAGCAAAACAAATACTAAAATGCAAATAAAAACACTCATACCCAACGAAAAAGAAGGCTGCAACTTGCATTGGAAATTGTGTGTTAATTGAGTGTGTCGGTGACTATTTCTGACCACAAGAGGGAGTTTTATATGGTATGGTCTATTCTGGCAAAATTTATGTTTGAGTATGAAACTCCTGCAAAACAAAAAAATGAAATGACATCAAGGAAATCAGAAAGAAATCCTGCTTCCTAAGCATTTCCATTTTCAGACAAGTTCTCAACCACTTTAGATGCAAAGATCGCCAGTGGTCCCTGATTGTTGTTTACATTCACTGTGACATTCAAATTAAATCCTGAAAAATCTATAATAATAACATAAAGTATCAATAGAAGGATTCAGGATGCTAGTTTTGATATTGCAATACTATTTATGCTTAAAAAAACTTTTAAAGTGACAATAAATTCTTACTTTCTGATATGAGAGCAAAATAAACATGAAAAATGATTATAGGTATTATTGATATTTTAAATTGAATAAGGAACTTACATATTCAATTGCTTCTGGCCTGGTTTAGCTGTGATAACAGGGCTTTTTTCTAAACAACATTCATTGCAGTTTTTAGTTATTTTTTTAGACTGAATCATTAAATCTATTTATTTCCCACTAAATGATGCAATTATCTGGAATGTTGAATAAAATATCTGAATTAGCTAAAAGATACCACTGAAGAAGGTGAAACACAAAATAGTCTCTGTAATGAAATAGTCTCTGTACACAGCAAACAAGTCAAGCAACGGAAACATATTTTATTCCAGTCAAAAATAATCACAAAAGATTAAATTGTTAAAAAAATCATATTATTATTATATTGATATGTAACCAACTTGTAATACATACATTATAATTTTTTAAAAATCTTTTTAAACATAGTTAGTAGTATAGACTTATATTTATTGGTTATTAGCTGAAACAGTGGTGAGTAAAGTATATTGCATCTAAATAGGAGAGAATATACTGTAGCTAGAGATACTGAAACAAAGTTTCTTTGTCAACATGGCTAGCAAAACATTCTCAGTATCCGTCCTCTCTAAGCTGGCCTGATGTTGGCAGTCATAGGCCTCCAGAGGCTGTAAATAATGCCCCATGCGCTGTATGGAGCAAAACACACATATCACCAACGGCCATCCTGTGCCAATTTACTGTTTCTGTGTCTAAGTCTCCGCCTGAAAGGCATCTGTATGCGTGGCCATTCCAGCCCATTTACATGCAGTGCCCTCTGAACAGAGATGAGCTTCTGCTTCTCTCTTAGCCTGTCTAGTGGGGCGAATGGGGCGAGATGACCCTGGCAGTGACTGCGTCCACAGAGAAGGGGATTTCTGCTAATGACCACAGAGCAGGTCATGGAATCAGACGGCAGACACGAGCTGACGGCGAAAGCTGCATCAAAGAACAGAATGTACCATGCTAATATCTCTGGCATGAAGCGACTCATATCGCCTGATGTATTAATTAAACAACTGTGTCGGTTTCCGACTAATTACCATTTTGCCCCATTTGCAAGAGATCCAGCCAGGGAAGGTGGAGCCACATTAGTGCAGAGCCAATCCGGAAGCCTGGAAGGACTGTAACAGGAAGTGTCCTACGTGGAGCTCAGCTTTATACTAGCAACATGACGCAGCTGATTAATTAACAAGGTCAAGTGGATATTGCTTTGTGGTGTTTTCTAATGAGTCCCCAAACACAGACCGAGAACTAAAAGGAGGAGGAGTGTGAGTATACTGATGGGAGTATGAGTGGAGGAAAGAACGCAAAACAGAGAGAGAGATAGTTTTCCCATCAGTGTAATGCGCTGTTCCATATCAGTCCCAGCGGGATAGAGAGCTCCGCCATCATTAGCGTCCACCCACCACTGAATCTAATTGGCAGTCCTTTTGCTCTTACATACACACATACACAAATACACACGGCCACATGTGTGTGATTAGTAGATAGGCTGTCGTGAATGCCAGTGACCCTTCGGTTTCATTCTGCTGTTACTGAGTGACAGTATGATGAGTACAGCTTGAACACCTCCCTTTCCTGCTGAGTCCGTTTGGGGCCCGCTGCACCCCCTAGCTCATTACTGTGGTGAGATTGTTAAGATATCTGCCATTACAGTCACAATGACTTCAGGGGCCACTGAGAAGCATGTGTAAATGTCCATCTCCGTGTTCATCTCTGAGCACCTCTCCCAGCCCATATGGGAGCCTCTTTACACTTTTATAATGCTATGTAGGAGGCCTGTTTCACAGTGAAGTCTATCCTAGCAAATGCCTGCCTAAAATGCCACTCATGGTGAAATGACCATCTCCTGTACATTACTTTTGCAGCTCCACTCTGTTTGTGCCATTCTGCCCTCTGTAAAGTCTAATTGAAGTGTGAGATTTATGTAGGCAGTTGATAGTCTAGGGGGAGCGCAGTGAGAGCAGACGTTACAAAGACGGCATCTAAATTAAACTCAGTGCAAGCCAAGCAGAATAGCAAATAGGACAAAACAGACAGAGCCAAAACAAAACAAAACAAAACAGCTTTGATATTTTTGAAACAAGAATTATTATTATTATTATTATTTATTAAGAATAATGTTAGCTGAAAAGCTCTGATGCTCTTGAAAAAAAATAAAAATAAAAATATTAAGAAATCACACAAAAGCTTAGCGGACCTGAGCTGAATTATACAGTCAGTAAATTCTACAAATCCCCTGCGCCTTTTGCTTGTTTGTTTATTAAATATTTGGATACATTTTATTTTGCTTTCAGCCACAAATTGGAATGTATTCAGGGTCAGATATAATGCGCTTTGACAAGAAAATAAAATAGTACTGGCCAGTGGCTGATAATTTTATAAGCAACTGCAATTTTCTAAGTAGTTCCAACTTGTACCTGGGTGGAAATTTACCATCACACATTAACCTAAATCTAAAGTAAATTTTTCTAGGAATCCATGTGGTGAATCTGTTTGAAAAATTCCTCATATTAAACAACCAAAATTAATATATGTTAGGAACAAAATGTTTCTAACAGGTGCAGTTTTGCCAAGAGACTACGAGTAACACAATTACATGCTATGCTCGTCTACAAAATGCCAATTTCATAAGGACAAATTTATAATGTGACATTAGGCAATATTATTCAAACAAGTGTGCTAATAAATCAGATACTCAAAAAGGCAGGTGATCACAGCCCTGCCCAATTGTGACACCAAGTTAAAATTTGTATCTTATATTGTAGAAAAGTTTCAACAAACTAGAACCTAGAAGTTTTTTTCCTGAATGATTTATTTATTATTATTATTTAAATGAATCAGAGTAAATGACTAAATTATCTTAGTCACTTGATTAATTTCAGGATGAATCAGCGATTTCAAACAGTTGAGTTGAGTGACTGATTCAGTGACTCATTCATAACTTAGTTTCTTCTAAAGACTTTTTTTAAGGAATCAGCTAACTGAATGATTTAATGAGTCACACTCATTTAGTTTCTAAACTAGTCAGTGTGTTGAACGAATGATCCAATAACTCATTTAAAGGTAGTCACTTGTCGCCACCTACTGGCCAAACTATGTAACCTCCAGAAAGAACCACTTAAAAATCCCCACTGCTGTTACACTCTCACAGCCTATAGAACACAAACACAGCATATTCATAGCTGGTAAATACATTTAAATATTTTACAATATTTACCTTCCACATATGCTCAGCGTAGAAAACAGAAACACTCTGATACTTTTTGACCTTGCGATCACCTGAAGTATGTTTATGTAAACAGATGCATTGCCTACAAAGAACCAGCTAATCCTCAAAACAACAACCTAAGAGAACGGGGGAAGAAGAAACAAGCTCAGATTCTTAAAAATAAGTTAAAAGGTGGGCTGAGACATTATCGCAAACAGTGAAACAGCGTGAATGTGTTTGTTGGGAAACAAAGTATGAGCTGCGCAGCTCACCTACCACAGGTGGGCAAGTGGGAATAATTACATCAAATGTGTTCACAAGGACGAAAGCATGAATCAGCCCTGAGACAAACACACACACACACACATCTGCAGCAGCTCTCAGCACCTGAAAGTCCTGATCACTCTCCCCATACATAACGACCAGTAAAGCCACTGCTGACTCCTACTGAAACACTGCCAACAGGGAAGAGAGAGCGAGAGGGAGAAGAAGAGGACTCGCATGATAGCACCCACTGAAACTGGCTTCACAAGCCAGCGGCTCCTCATTTAATGTGTGACCCGTCTCATCCCTTCGCCCACGGTGTGTGTGTATGTGTGTGTAAGATACTGGTGTGGGATGCCCTGTGAGCAGAGGGCTCTAGGAAGCAGCCTGCTTGACTGTGACTGAGGGTGTTAATTAAAAGCCATGGTGAAGCCAACCAGAAGAGTAGGGAGAGTGCCACAGTGGGTGAGCATAGACTCCAGGAACAGAAAAAGCCAGAGAAATGAGAAGCACAAAAAGGAATAAAAGGAAAAAAAAGTAGAGAGAAAAGAAGAGGGTGAATGGATGGGGACAGCATGGGATGAGAGCCGGGGATAATTACTGCTAATAAAAGCTAATGGAATTTATCCCTCTTGTCAGGTGTAAGATGATGTGATTATGGGCGAGCTGGCTGAGGGGAAATTGGGAACTGATCCGTTAATCCCCCATCCTCTTGCACCACAGAGGACTGGAGGACCAAGGGGGCTATTGGAGGAGTGGAAACGTAAGAACAAAGGAACAAGAATGAAGCCAATGGAAAATGGCTTGAAAATAAGTGACATCTTGAAAGTGCCTGTGGGGTCAATGAGTGTATGTACAGCTTATATACTACTTGAACCTGTGTATGGAATTAAGAAATCAGATTACTAAAGCCTTTCACTGTTTAATGTTAAAGCCAGCATCAAAAAGCTGTGTCTCTGTCAGAGGTCATACGTCTTTCAGTAGGGACAGTGATGCTAAACACTTCTAAAAGCAATGGGAAGCAATAAATCCAGATTTAGACCATCTGATAACATCTGAGGTGATAATGTTTAATAATATTGCTATTTCATTTAATTTTGAGATGTAATGCTATTACATTACTGACAAAAATACATTTAATAAATGCATATTTAATATTATTATTATATTTTATATTTAAATAAAATAAATATATACTAATATGTTTTACTTTCATTAAAATTGCATTAGATGAAAAAAGAAATCTATAATAACAAAGTAAGGCAATATTTTAAAGTGTTTAATTAAAAGTAATTAAAAAGTGTGATTTCCACTAACATTCTATTTGTATGAAGATGAGACTATTTTTCTCACTGTTACCATTTGATCTTCTTTTGGACTTTCATCCAGTCTACCATAGCTTATTGGCCTGCTGACCTTGTTTGAATATCACAGCACAGCAGACGCTGAAAGAGCTGTGTGTGAAAGATTGTGTGTGTGTGTGTGTTGTCACACAGTGGAAGCTGAAAGGACACACTCCACCCTGTGATTCTCACCATTTTACAGTATGTGCATATCAGCTTCTGTGTGTATATGTGTGTGAGTGAGCTACATCTGCAGATGCAGAGATGATCAGTGCTGTAGTTATTGGACTGTAAGGCCTGATCTCAGTCTTCTCTATCTCCAGGCAGCACCTGCTCCAGGTCTCGATCAGATCAGGGGGTGCTGGCTGGAGGTGAGCTGAGCAAGGGAATGAGAAATGATGAAACAGGTGTTTGCCTTGCTACAGAGAAATAGGAGAGTCGAGCAAACGGATGGAGATAAGCCAGTTAATGACAACCTGTATCCTCAAAATCCAACACAACCCGAATCATGAAAAGGAAACAGAGTACCACAGCAGCAATTCCCAATGAAATTCAGATGCATCCAACAGTTGAATGAATAACGATAATCTATTCCCACAAGAAAGCTCTCCACATTCTCTTGGATAACATAAGACTTCTCCTGAGCCAAAAAGGTTCCACATAGAGCCAAACCTCCACCTTTACTGATGCTCAATGAGTTTGTTTAGTGTGTGTAAAGGCTTTTTATGGGTCTGTGTGTGTTAGTATAAGGATGAGTGGGATTTATGACGGTGGAAGTCTATGCCAATGCATCTCTGCAGCGGTAAAGATGCAACTGAGTACAGATGGACCACATAGAGGTTCAATATGTTTATTTTCATATTTGAAAAAAGAACAATCTATACCTGTCAATATCTATTTATCTCTGTACATATTCAGCAGGGCTATTATTGTTAACAAAATCTAAAAATTAAATAAATGCAAAACTAAAACCAAACTTACAGTAAAACTGGAATGAAATGCAATTAAATCCGAAATATGAATATAAAAACACTAATAAAAAGCACAATAAAAATGACTAAAATTAAACTTAAATGACAATAAAAGCTGAAAATATGATAACAAAAGCAAATTTAAATGCTTAAAAACCACTATAATAGTATATAGATAATAGTAAAATAACAATGTAATTATGAAGTAGTGAATAAAACAAAGATTACTGGGATACGTTTTACAACAAAATTGTCATGATCCTGCCCTCGTGTCCTTGATTTTTCCTAGTCTTGAGGCAGGATCATGACAGACCCTTGTTTTGTGTACAAGCGCATGGCCTTGTCTTTGGGCCATGTGCTTGTGTTGTCTCGTTCCCTTGCCCCGCCCCCCTTGTTAACCTAGTCGTGTCTTGATTGTCCTATCTGTAACACCTGTCGTGTCTTGATTAGTACCCCTATTTAGATCTCCTAGTGTGCTCTGTCTTGCGTCGGTTCATTGTACTTGTCATTGTGATTTGTGTACCTGTGATTGTTCCACTCTGTGATTGTTCCTTAAAGAAGTGTTTGTATTACCGTGAGTGTTTGTTTATAGTTGTATTTAGAGTCCTTGTTTATCTTGTTAGTCCAGTCCTGTTTTAGTTATTTAGTCTTTACCTTGCTCCGTGTTTTCCCCCTCGTGGGTTTTGTTTTCCCCTTTTTGTAATAAACCCTTTGTTTGAGAATCCCTGTCTGCACCTGAGTTCCTCCCTTACCAGATCCTGACAGAATGAACCGACCCCAATGGAACTCAGCAGACAGGAGGCAATGCTGGATGGCATCAGCCAGCCAGCGAGATTGTTTTGAGGGCTCTCGCCTTGTGGTGTTCCGGGGGACCAGGGGAGGTCGTTCCGGAGCGAGTGGGCGAGAGGAGGAGCCCCAGAGGTCCCCACCTACCCAGCTGCCCACGGTCCCAGAGGGTCGTGTCCTGGCCGTGGCAACCCTGGGGGATCAGGCAAGTCCCCCCCCAGAGTCCTGAGGCACCTCCCACTACCTTCAGTCTCCCCAACAAGCGAGGGAGACGGTTTTCATGGGAGTCGGCTTCAGAGTCTTTGGCGTCCGAGTCTGCCCTGTCCGAGACCAAACTCCCCCAACCCGCCTCTGACCCAGCTGTAGCCTCTGCACCGCGCCCGAGGAGGAAGAGGAAGAAGGGGCCTGCCGGTCCTGTGACCCTGTCTCCTCCCGAGCCAGCAGCGGTGAGCGCTGGCGTGCCCGTGCCAGCAGCGGAGAGAGCTGGCGTGCCCGTGCCAGCAGCGGTGAGCGCTGGCGTGCCCGTGCCAGCAGCGGAGAGAGCTGGCGTGCCCGTGCCAGCAGCGGTGAGCGCTGGCGTGCCCGTGCCAGCAGCGGTGAGCGCTGGCGTGCCCGTGCCAGCAGCGGTGAGCGCTGGCGTGCCCGTGCCAGCAGCGGTGAGCGCTGGCGTGCCCGAGCCAGCAGCGGTGGGCGCGCCCGAGCCAGCAGCGGTGGGCGCGCCCGAGCCAGCAGCGAAGAGCGCTGGCGTGCCCGAGCCGGCAAAACAGAGAGCCGTATGCAAGTCGGCAGTCGTGAGAGCGCAGGAGAGTGCCGCGGCCGACTCTGCAGCAAAGACTTTAGTTCAGTGTATCTCATCTCGTAAGGAGATGCCAGTTGTCCTGGCTGCTAAAGCCTTTTCTGATTATTTGTCCCGTCTTGTCCAAATCCTAGAAGTCCCCGTCAGTCCTGTTTTGTCCCCTGACCCTGTCCCCAGAAGTCCTAAGTGTCCAGCCGTTGTCCCCCTGTGTCCTGTTGATGTGGCCCCGTGTCCTGTTGATGTAGTCATGTGTCCCGTTGATGTGGCCCCGTGTCCCGTGGATGTGGCCCCGTGTCCCGTGGATGTGGCCCCGTGTCCCGTTAATGTTGCCCCGTGTCCAGTAGATGTTGTCCCCCCGTGTCCAGTAGATGTTGTCCCCCCGTGTCCAGTAGATGTTGTCCCCCCCGTGTCCAGTAGATGTTGTCCCCCAATGTCCCGTAAGTCTTGCCCCGCGTCCCGTAAGTGTTGCCCCGCGTCCCTTGTCTGCTCCCGTCATGTCCCCGGTCAGTTGTCCCGAGACCCCTCCCCGCCCCTCACCACCCAGACCTGCCCGTACCCCCCGTCGTCAGCCTTTGTCCTGTCCTCCTAAGATTCCTACCCCACCCACCCGCCCTGGTCTGTCCCCCATGAACTTTGTGGTCCCGCCCCCTCCCCTTCCCTGTTTGTTTTTTTATGTCACCCTAACCCTGCCATTGTGTTTTCATGTTTGCCTTGGTTATTATTAGTCATGTCTTGTTGGTTTGTGTCTGTGTCCCAGTCTGTCATGTCAGTCATGTCCCGTGTTTGATGTTCCCTTGAGGAGCGTCTGGAAGCCGCTCCTTAAGGGAGGGGTTCTGTCATGATCCTGCCCTCGTGTCCTTGATTTTTCCTAGTCTTGAGGCAGGATCATGACAGACCCTTGTTTTGTGTACAAGCGCATGGCCTTGTCTTTGGGCCATGTGCTTGTGTTGTCTCGTTCCCTTGCCCCGCCCCCCTTGTTAACCTAGTCGTGTCTTGATTGTCCTATCTGTAACACCTGTCGTGTCTTGATTAGTACCCCTATTTAGATCTCCTAGTGTGCTCTGTCTTGCGTCGGTTCATTGTACTTGTCATTGTGATTTGTGTACCTGTGATTGTGATTGTTCCACTCTGTGATTGTTCCTTAAAGAAGTGTTTGTATTACCGTGAGTGTTTGTTTATAGTTGTATTTAGAGTCCTTGTTTATCTTGTTAGTCCAGTCCTGTTTTAGTTATTTAGTCTTTACCTTGCTCTGTGTTTTCCCCCTCGTGGGTTTTGTTTTCCCCTTTTTGTAATAAACCCTTTGTTTGAGAATCCCTGTCTGCACCTGAGTTCCTCCCTTACCAGATCCTGACAAAAATACTATTTAGAATTTCTACCTATAAATATTGTTAAATTAAATGTACTTGTAATAGTTTGAGAAATTTCCCAGCAATTTCTGAGTCAAAATAGTTTCTACACCAAAAGTTTTCAGTTTGGTGTATGCGGCTATATATGAAATACTTTTGAATGGTGTTGTATGTGTGGTATTGGTGTTCAGACAGGCAGATGGCAACCAAAAAGAGCATGTGAGAACAAAAACACAACTTTTCATCCCACACACACACATACCCACAAGTTTTTGCGCTTTGCACCTCCTCCACTGTCCAGGTTCTAAGCTTTTCAACTTTAAACTTACTGTCGGTTATTTTGAATATCTCAGACTTCATTTCTGAAGCTTTCTGTCACTCTCCAGTGGCAGAGGAGATGGTCCTTGGCCAGCATGAGTTATCCAACACTGTACTGAAGTAGTACGCTGCGTTCTGTACCACTAGCAATCTTTCTGTACTTACAACCATGCTTATGCTTTATATCTTATACGCTGCTTCTACTCCATATTGATCTTTCCATCGGCCCATTTAGCCTCACAGCCAAAGCAGAACCTTCATAGGAGCTGTTCCCAGGACCTAAAGAGGGCAGGGGGCGGGGGGCAGGGTGAGAAGAAGTGAAGCGACTCCAATTCAGGTTGGTCTCTGGGGCAGACGGGTGCTATTCTGTACATCGGAGAGCAGCCGAAAGGCTTTATTGAGCTTTAATCAGGTTGGGCGACGCGCAGTGGAGATCAATGCTTCATGCACAAGGTGCATCGACTGGGTCCTGCAGGGCCTGTCGACAGCCTCTCTCCCTCCTAATGTTTCTCTTAATGAGCCAATTAGCTGACAATGGTGCGGTCAGCATCTTAAACTGTTGTTTACTGATGATTAATAATTAATTTCTCATGTTAAGGTATGAATGAAATTAAAAGAGCAAGAGGGAGCCATTAGTTCCCTATAGTAGAGGCTTATTAGGAGGAGGCAGTTATTTATCTGATGGTGGGAGGAGAGGTAATTGTTCATAGAGTCAGGAGATTATAGTTCAGTGACCAACATAGGATTTGCAATTTAAATAGCCAGTAACAGGCAGTTCTTTGTGAAGTGAACACATGCATCATCTCTAATGCCTAGTAAGCTAGTCTGGACCACTGCCGACCATCCATCCATCCATCTAGATAGATAGATAAAGTATGCAAATTCTGTCTAGTCCATGTTCATTCTAAAGTGTGTTTGAATAATTTACAGCATGCTGTTTTTTCTGGACATTAATTTTGGATCTGCTGTAGAGAGAGAAACAGATTTCTCTAAAATAAATAGAGAAAGCTGCATCAAACTGATGGGGAGACAAGATTGTTTTATAATTATTAGCAATGGCCAACATGGTCCAAGATTACTGGTGTTGACACATTTATGTAGATTTTTTTCTTTCTTTCTTTTTATTTTTTTTGGTGGTGCTTTGAAGCAGATGAATTAAAAGATACAACTTCCCTGAGAGAGTTTTAGCGTGCTGACAGAGTGTTGTGCTTAAAATTGCTGGAACTTTCTCTGAAAAGATGCATCTTTAAATTAATCAATTTTACAACCCTGCTGCTACAGTCATCAAAGCACTACTTGTGAAAAAACACCATGTTTCTACAATAATATTCTTTCTATTGACTAATATTTTATATTCTGTAACCCTAAGCATAACCCTCAAAGAAACCTTTTTCCAGTTTCCACATGGAAACCAACGTCTGGTTCTCTCACTGCAGATATTTTCAGGTGTTACTATCCATGCAGGCAACATTTGGTAGGCAAAAACTGACCCCAAACCCACCCTGTCTGCAAGCAGAATTCCTAAAACCCACAAACTCTCCGAAAAAAAATCATAATCTCAAACACGAACCTACTTAAGAGCCAAAAATCATCAGCCTTTGCATGTGCACACACACACACACACACACACAAACAGACTTCAATACCTAAAGCTTACACTTTAAATAGTCCCCATGACAAGCCTGCTGCTTTAAATAAGTACCTCTGCCAGTCTGGAGAAAACGCCTAATCCCACCCAGCAGAACACACACACATGCACACACTTTCACTCTCACACACTAATATCTGGGTAGAAAGAGATTGTGGAAATGTACTGGAGGGGATTCTGGGAGAATTCTAAAGCTTGGTGATTTTTGCCACAATTTTGCCGCCTGAGAAAAATCTTGGAGATTGCTTGAGATTTTTTTCATAGTATGAAAAATCATCAATTTTAGAGTGACATGCTCAATAGTGACTGTTTAACTGACTTTGTGATGAATATTAGCCTCCAAAAAAGTTTTGATAGTGTACTAAAGCAAGGCATTTGATAATGTTGGTAATAGCTTGTCTGCATGATTATTTATTTAGTATTTAACCTTACTATTTAGCATTCATGTCATGATCGTACTAACAAGATTACCTCAAGTTCGCTCAGAAGAATGAGAAACTTCAGTCAAAACAACACTGACATTAACGGAAGTACTTGCTTAGGTTTTTGTTGTATCATGTCAATTTTGTGTGCAAATGATGATGCCAGAAAGAAAAGGTAACACTTTCAAGCATGACTAAAAGTCTTAGCTGAGTTGTACAATTTGACAAACAACAAACGTAAATCACAGAATAAAAGTAATCATAATATGTATTCCAAAAATAAAATACAATGGTAGTGTATATATATACAAGTATGTAAGGAATAATTTACGACGGGCTGTTGAATTATTGATGAAAATGATGCACACCCAAGGTGGTGATGCGGCCACGACAAAGTTGTTTACCAACTCGGGTGTGCATTATTCTTCTAATAATTCAATGGCCCGGAGTCAATTATTCCGCTTATACTACGGTTACCACACCTCAAGACATTGATCCGATGATATATTTAAAGAAATTTGTCAAATTTTGTACCTAAATCGCTATAGTTCCAAAAGGTCATTTTAAAGCTGATAAGTGAGGCTTGAACCATTGATAGCATGCTATTGCAGTTATTAATTAAGTTATTAGAAAGAGAGTGAGAGAGAGAGTGAGAAATGTCATGTGTAGCCTTTAAGTTGCTACACTATATATGCTAACTGATAAAATCGTCAGGGCAGTGCTGACAACACCTTTTTGTGCAAACTGAAAATAATCTCACACCTCAGAATGCTCGGCAGCCAATCAGATTCAAGCATTCAATGGCCCCGTACTATAAAAAAAAAAATAAAATATATATATATATATATATATATATATATATATATATATATATATATATATATATATATATATATATATATATATATATATATACACACTCACTGGCCACTTTATTAAGGTACACCTTGCTAGTACCAGGTTGGACCCCCTTCTGCCTTCAGAACTGCATTAATTCTTCGCAGCTTAGATTCAATAGGGCGTTGGAAACATTCCTCAGAGATTTTGGTCCATATTGACATGATAGTATCACGCAGTTGGTGCAGATTTGTCAGCTGCAGATCCATGATGCGAATCTCACATTCCACCACATCCCAAAGCTGTTCTATTGGATTGAGATCTGGTGACTGTGGAGGCCATTTGAGTAAAGTAAACTTATTGTCTGAGATGATGTGGGCTTTGTGACATGGTGCATTATCAGAAGATGGGTACATTGTAGTCATAAAAAGATGTACATGGGGTCAGCAACAATACGCAGGTAGGCTGTGACGTTTAAATGACGCTCAATTGGTACTAAGGGGCCCAAAGTGTACCAAGAAAATTTCCCCTACACCATAACATCACCACCACCAGCCTGAAACGTTGAGACAAGGCAGGATCGACCCATGCTTCCATGTTCTTTACGCCAAATTCTGACCCCACCATCTGAATGTTACAGCAAAAATCAAGACTCATCAGACCAGGCAACATTTTTCCAATCTTCTATTGTCCAATTTTGGTGAGCCTGTGCAAACTGTAGCCACCGTTTCCTGTTCTTAGCTGACAGGAGGGGCATGTGGTGTGGTCTTATGCTGCTGTAGCCCATCTGCTTCAGGGTTTGAGGTGTTGTGTGTTCAGAGATGGTATTCTGCATACCTTGGTTGTAACGAGTGGTTATTTGAGTTACTGTTGCCTTTCTATCATCTCTAACCAGCCTGCCCATTGTCCTCTGACCTCAACAATGCATTTTCATCTACACAACTGCGGCTCACTGGATATTTTCTCTTTTTCGGACCATTCTCTGTAAACCCTAGAGATGGTTGTGTGTGAAAATCCCAGTAGATCAGCAGTTTTTGAAATTCTCAGCCCATCTGGCACCAACAAACATTCCACGTTCAAAGTCACTTAAATCGCCTTTCTTCTCCATTCTGATGCATGGTCTGAACTTCAGCAAGTCATCTTTACCACATCTAGATGTGCCACTGTTTTTGCACTTTGCACTAGTAATTTGTTGCTTGTCAGATCGAACACTGTACTGGAGATCAAATTTAATATATGAAAGACTATTTGCACCTGTATGCACACATACAGCACACAGACTTCTTTTAGTTTAGAAGTATGTGCAGACAGACCTGTGTGTGACCAGGGAATTAAAAGTACCACTGCAGACTTCGCATGGTGACAGTCTGACAAGACAATTAGAGCATGATCACTCTTTGTGAATCCAATTCACAAGTGCATTTGTTTCGCTGTGCGGTGATAACACACAGACTCCAGCATTCTCCTCTCTCAAAGTGTGATCCTGGGCTTTTTGGCTACTTCTGACAAGATGAGCTGTTTCCCAAAAGAAAAGAAAAGAAAATAACCTCGCTCTGGACTCACATTCTCTTCACAGTCCCTGCCACAGTCCAGTGTCACTGAACGCTGATGTAATGTGGGCTGGCACAGGAGCCATTGGCCTGAAACTCTTCTGACGTCAGCGAGCACTGGCGCCCGCCCTCACCCTAAACTCTCTCTCAACTCCCCAATGAGAACAGCCTGTCCAGAACACACCAAACAGCCAAGATATGGCTCGTCCTCCACCTCCCTCTCTCTGTACCTGCAGCTCTTGTTCTTTTATAGCAAATTGAACCTTTCACTCCGAAAGAAATAATTACTCTCAAGAGAAAAGGGGACTGCCATGGAATGCTGATATGACATGCAATGTCACCTTGCCACTCAAGACTGAAGAAGTGAACACACTGCCGGCACAGAGCCTGGTGAGAAACAAAGAGAGAGAGAGAGAGAGAGAGAGAGAGAGAGAGAGAGAGAGAGAGAGAGAGAGAGAGAGAGAGAGAGAGAGAGAGAGAGAGTAAGTATGTTTGTGAGTGTGTGGTGGCAGTAGTACTGATATAGGTGACAGTCAATACATAAAGGACATAGCAGCATTCCGATGAGAGGGACTGGGGGGTGTCAAGAGACGAGGAAAACAGAACGTGGGTGTGTGAGGGACAGGTCGGACTGTAGAGGTCACCTAATATCTGCTGGATCTGCTGGAGCAGAGGAAGGTGCATCATTACAGGTCTTAGCTTTTAGCACGCCGCCTGGCTGAGGGGTCACGCTCCAGCTCCCAGCCAGTTAAGTGGCGTTTGAGAGAGTGTGCGTCTGTGTGAGTGAGAGAGAGAGAGAGAGAGAGAGAGAGAGAAAGGAGGGAAGAGCCCAGGGCCGGAGAACTCACAGTCTGACACCTGAGACTGTGAGCTCAACAAATAACCCTACAGCTCCATAACACACACACAGAGCCTCCCTCCTAACTCCATCCTAATTCAGCTCACAGCCAAGAGCTCCTGCTGATATTCCATCAGGAACAATGTCTTCATTTCTGATAGAGGTGGAGGAGGTGGGCAGGCCAGAAATCACTGACACACCTGAGCACACATCTACTTACATCTGTTATGAGCATTCTAAGGCATCATGAGTGTAAAACATCCCTGACAGCCTTTGTAGTCCCATGTGGTCACTTGTCAGTAACCAACTATTTAAAAATCCCCAAAAGTTGTATTTTTAATGTGGTAGAATAAATCATGAAAATATCTTGAGCTTGTTCAGGTATTTAAAAATATAAACAAATAAACTCAAACCAGAACTGCAAAAATGCTAATTCCTGAAGCATTCTATAAAGTGTTTCAAAGCATTAGTATGTTGAAATCATAGACTGTATAAAAACATGGACGTAGATTCCGTGACGTCACCCATAGGTTTCTGAAGATAGTTTTTGAAACCAAAAGTGGGAGGAGTCAGCCGTCGGCATCTTGCCAGCGCGTCACCGCGCGTCACTCTGGGGTAATCCAAAAATAGGCAAAAAAGGCAGGAGCTGGTTGCTGAAGCCATGTCCACTTAGCGCAACGGCGGTGACAGCAGCGGCTATCCACCTGTCAATCTAGTGGCCTTACCCTTAATTATGCAGAACTTTAGGGCTTAATATAATTTAAACAGATGAGTTATAAAAAAAAATCACCCCCCTCACAGTTGTCATGAAGGGCAAAATTAGCTATTTAGAACAAACAAATTTTTTGCACCAGGCTGTAAAGTTTTAACATGGGGAGTCTATGGGATTGACTCCCTTTTGCAGCCAGCCTCAAGCGGCCAGTCGATTAATTGCAGTTTTGGTGATTATGTCCATAAAGAGCATTCTAAATGAGTCAGTAACAAGATTTATGCTTAAATTAGGATGTTATGTTTATGTAGGCAGTAGACAACAAGGAAGCTCACTAGGTTTAGTACAGGGGGTATGAAATGACAAAATGTCTACACAAATGCAACAGAAATTCTAACAGATGAACAGAATCATGCATGCCACACAAACAACTGTGTTGGATCCAGAATGAAAGCAATTTTTAACATTAGCTTGAGTGTTTTCAGAGTAGAGAACTAATATTATTTTAAGTCATAACTCGCGTCTCACTGTGAGCTTTAAACTTCAGAATAGTGTGCTTACAATAATATTTAGCTTTATAGTACCAATAACATCTGCTGTGCTTTTTGAGGATAATCAGATAAGACAGGAAGAAGACACACAACATATGAGTGTGAGTGCATCTATTGCTCGTGTTATGGGGATAGTATGGAAAAGATGTTGTTGGCTACTGGCACAAGGCTAGTGAGTGGGCATGGTGTGTATAACTGAGAAAACGAGAGAAACAGAGCAGGTATAGTAGACGTGCTTCATAAAAGCGTGAGTCTATAGTCCCACTGCAAGCTCTTTCCAGCCTGAATTTCCCACTCAGTGACTGATTCCCTGTGGTCAAAACCAAAATATTGTGTTTCCAGATACAAACTATTTATACTGTAAACAAGTCCATGAATCCTTTGTGGCTGAACCAGTAAAAGATCCATGACGCCAACTGAGAGAAAACCACATCTCCCAGGATGCACTGGTGAAAGGCCAGATTACTCTCTCCCTCTAGGCTGAGGCTTCATCTTCCTCCTAGACTGAGGAACGACACTGCCATCATGCTCTCAATTTTCTGCCCTGTGCCTCTGTGTTTTATGGGTCTAATGCAACTACTCCCAACCTGGGCCAATGAGAAGATAACTGACCACAGCGTACTCATCCTTCAATTCCTCCACACTCCAATTCTACAACCGGTTAGTATACTGTACTTCACTTTACAGTACAGCATATACGGCATAAAACGATGGTAGCTTTCACATTAAAATTATCTTGTAACATGTAAACAATGCTGACACTTACAGTATCCCAGGAATGTGTGCCATTCAGAACTGAATTCAGAATGCCTTTAAATCACAACTCAGTTTATGAATTAGGATACACAATTGTACATTTGAATTTCAAGGAAGAATTAAAATTAATAGAAATGAATTCACTTTATGCCATTCCAATTCAAATTCTAATTCACTGTGGTGCCAGTTTCACCTCATGAATTGCACAATTCCGTTTTTTTTTCAGAAAACCTGATTCATGTTGAATTGAGCATAGCAGAGCTCCTGAAAAATCCGGGCCCCAGAAGCGTGTGCGGAAACCCTTAATGTATAAAGAGGGCAATTGATGTGGTGCTTACAAATGTTAGCGGTGCTGGTGGCATTGATAGAGGTGTGAGGAACACACCACCTGGACTCCAGACAGGAGATAAACAGTGCCATCACTCATCAAGCCGCTAGGCCTTTATTTATTCAGGAGTGTGTCGGAGAAGGGTGGCCCTCTGATCCGTAATTAATTAATTAGTTAATTCATTAAGAGCGCTGTTCATGGCATGCCGGCTTTTTGTGTTCATATGGCTGATGATCAGGTCTTAATAATACCTTGTTTATATCCAGGCATAAATGTCAGAAAAATGTGATGGACGACAAGAGCGTTTTATCCGGGGTGAGAGCGAGATTTATCCTCCAGCTGCAGTCTGGGTAAGAGGCTTTTTGCAAAGAGTGGATCATAAATTACGCTATGTCTGTCTGTGAAGCAGCGAGAGATGGCGGAGAGGAAGAACGAGAGAGACGGTTGGCGTTTAAAGGCGCAGTGGATCTTTTGCGCAAAGGAACATTTTTCAACTTCCAAAAACCCACAGGCATGTCCTCAAACAAACGCTACCCTAAACACAAGCGATTGTCGCCATACCATCTCACGGAGGAGCGTAAATAATATGCACATACGTACACAACACACAACGTGCCTGTAGGCATTCCATTGTCTTGCAGGATCGCGTGGGCCCGGCCGTAATAAGCAGGAGTCCCAGGGTGCGACGGAAGAGGAGCAGAGCCAGCTATCAGAGGCAGCTTCCAGCAATGCACACTATGTGTTACATTACATCGCAATCCAGCACACGGTGCCCACCGCTTAGCCATACTTTGAAAGATATTGCTTATAAAAGAGATGACTCCTGGCGACGGCTAAGTCCTGTAGTTTTATTACACCTCAGGGCTACAGTGGCCTGTCTTTGGAGAGATAAGGTTGTACCCTTTTCATTTCCTATCCGCCGGCCGATATTTTAAGTCGGCTTGTTAAGGGGCATGAGAGGAGAGTGGGGAAAGGCGAGTTTGATGCATGGCTTTACTACAGGAGCCGGGCCCATAACGCTCAAAGGCCGATCATTACTGACCTTAATAGCCCAGTCTACATCTGGGCTTGATTGATCGTGCCTAGCAGGTTGTGAAATGCACCATCTGGAAGGAAGGAAGTAAGGAAGGAAGGTGAGTAGGAACCAGAGAGGTAGGCAGCAAAAGCTGAGCGCTGAGCATTAGCCCAAGCCAATGGGGGGATAGATGGAGAGAGAGGGGGGATTGATGGCTGGAGTGGGATGCTGTGGAAACTTAACTGCGCTAAGAGGCCTTGCTAGTGCCATAAACACCATCACTGACATAAACAACAACACTTAGCTGAGCTATGTGTATACAATATTCATTTCAGGGGCGGCTTGCTAACTCTTGTTTACTCGCCGAGCACTGGTTTATGTGAGCAAAGTGCAGCCAGCTGGGGTTAAGCGCCACTTTCTGCCTCATCTGAGGTGCAAAGTGTGTGTGTGTTTACAGGATAAATCACCTCACAGGTGTCTGGACTGAGAGAGAGAGAGAAAATGGGAAGGCTTTTTTTCGAATCGATGAAGAGGAAATCAAGAGACCGGCTCAGTTAGTGCAAACACTCATTATCATGATTACATGAACTCTGACATCACTTTTATCAAAGGATGTTCTGCTTGATTTAATTAGCGACTGAGCTCAATATATGAAAGGAAAAGGGGAACAGTCTTGATTCCTGAAACAGATTAAATTACACCCAGTTCCCATTCAAATTGGACAATTTAATAATCATGACTATATTATTTATGTTCTTGACAATATGAAGCAAATAAAATGTATGTATACTTATGTGTATATACACATGCTTGCACTATCTTTCAAAAGTTTAGATTTGGTAGATTTTTTATTGTTTTTTGATTAATTTTTTTATGCTCACCATGGCTGCAATTAACTTGATCAAAATACTGTAATACTGTAAATTATTATTACAGTTATTCCAGCAATGTTAAAGCTAAATTGTCAGCATCATTACTCCAGTCTTCAGTGTCACACGACACTTTAGAAATCATTCTAATATGTTGATTTGGTGCACTTATTATCCAACAGCATTTATTTGAAATAAGAATCTTTTGTAACATTGTAAATGTTTTTATTGTCTCTTTTGATCAGTCTACGGTGTCCTTGGTAAATATAAGCGTTGATTTCATAAATTATTAATTTAACTTGCTGAATAAAAGTATAAATGATTTCCTGTAGCTCACACAGTAGAGCATGGCGTTAGCAACACCAAGGTTGTGGTTTCAATTCCCAGGGAAAGCAAGAACTGATAAAAGTTTACCTTGAAAGCAATGTGAGTCACTTTAGATAAAAAGCATTAGCCAAAATGCATAAAAATGTAATTTCTTTCAATAAAATAAAATAAAATCTTTAATCAATATATTTGTTCTATTTGGACACACCTAAATTATTTCAGTGCCACATTTTTATCTACTTGACAATAATGTTTAATCAAAGCATCCTCAGATCACAGCCATTTTTATTGTTTAATAGTAGAAAATAGAAAACTCATGGATCGTGTTATTCTGTATGGTGAACTCAAAGTAAACACTGATATAAACAACCACAACCTTGCAGTCTCAGACACCCGGACAGTAACAGCACATCTGGCGTATGTGTGTCTGGGGTGACAGAGAAGCAGGTGGAACGGAAGCATTGTAGCTGACTCAACAGCTTTCTCATTTTATTACCAAATAAGTCATGACAAACCCCCCGCTCTGTATATGGAGGGGAGGGGACAATGGCAGAGCGTTTCTATAGTGCACAGATTTATCTGCTAACGCAATATGACCTTCTCAATGTACAGTAATGGTCCCCTCTATAGACTTCACGTGGTGAGTCAGACAGTCAACTCTGAAAAAAGTCAATATTTTGCATACAATATCCATTTCTATCAATATGGTAATATAATCATTGTATTTGGTCCGAGAATCCATCTGCAGAGAAATTATTTTCATGTGACATTAAATAAACAGGAACTCTTGATTCTGGATTTTGTATTAGTTTCATTCCAAATGATTTTTTCTGTATCCCAAAATCAGATGGCTATTGACAGGAGGCTGAAGAGCTTGTGCGATAGGCGGGTGTGAATGGACATGTAGAGAGAGAAAGGCTGATTGATGGCAGGGAGATGTGCGGGATTGTGCAGGACTCTGAGTGAGTGTAATGGAGTTCATTCATGAGTTACGAGTGCACTCCTCACCGTTGTAAAAGAGGGATAAATCTCCTCACAACTGCCAGTGAAAAAGATACAAGCCAGTGCCATGATGGGACACAAAACAGACACTGGAAGACATCACACACACACACACACAAGCTCAAACACAGACATATTATATCAGCGGTTCTCAAATAGTTTTGTCTTAGGACCCAGAAACTGTATTTTTGTTTATTGTATTTATTATCTAATTGTTTATCTTATAAAAGTGAACATAAGTATGTAAAACCAAACTTGGAAATGTTAACAAGCCAGAAAGCTGCATAAACTCAGTGGAACCGATTCAATTGACAAATTGGGTTTGTAAAGGCTGGATTTTGTTGGTTTAAGCTTTTTGTAGCTGCACCAAATAAACTATTTATCCTCTCTCCAAGTGAATCTATATTTAATGTAGCCTGGGTCATTTTTTTCACACCGTTTTCAAGAATGAAGCCATGTCACACAACCTTTGTGTTTGGGTCTAAATTATTTGGCTAGTTTCGACCAGAGTTTTGCTCTCCTCTGGAAAACGCCTATTTGTTTTGCTTTCCAAACTGTGCACTATTATATGGCTAGTTTCATTTTATTATTCACATTTACCATTGTTTTATCCTCGCTGTCCATGAACCTATAAGAACAGACCTGCAACTCAGTTGAGAACCACTGCTCTATATGATGTGCATTAATTTTCTCCTCTCTTTATTGGCTGGGCTATAGAGGAGGCTAATGGGCCTTCAAAGAATTACTGAGAGTCTAAGTCTCACACAAAGCAAGGCCAGTCCTCTGCCTCACTGGAGCCCTGATAATGAGAACATAGACCTCTATGATCATTCACAGTGAGAAGATGACAGCAGAGTTCATCATATCCTCCATTTAATTTACAGTATATACATACAGACACACACACACACACACACAACATTTAATATACTGTATAATGCACAGTACTTTTAATCATTTTGGCTCATTAGATTGCAAAATCTTACAAAATATTATTAAAAAAGTGAAAAACTGGCACTGCTCTCTCTCTCTCTCTCTCTGTCTCTGTGTGTGTTTTGAGCTTGGCATACTCTTTCTGCTATATCCCATGCATATCGTACACTATTAATCAGAGTCTATTATGGGTATAAAAGAGTTTACTATAATGTGGGAAGTCGACTCAGACAGAACTAAGACAACACAAACACAAAAAAGGGCAATAGTGAATATACCAAGACATAAGGCACAGCTTCTACTGTAATTCATAGCAAAATCAGACTCCATATGACACAGAGATACCATGATATCAGACTCCCTCTATAGATGTCTTGAGCTGAAGCAAACTGTCCAGATAATAAAAACAAAACATTATTAATTACCTGATAAAATGTGTACCTTAAATGCAATGTAAGTTGCTTTGAATAAAAAAAAAAAAAAAAAAGTGTCTGCCAAATGTATAAACGTAAATGTTAAAATGTAATTTTAACCTAACTTCTGCACAAACATGCACACACAAATATATTTTAATACATCTGGATTTATTGGCTTGTAGAGACAAAAAGAGAGAGAATAAGCAATTTGTTGGGCTTAGGTCATTTTTTGACAGTACTGGTTTGGGTCACAGGGTCACATTTACAGGCAGAGTTCTTGTGTCAACTAGCTTGAGCTAACAGGAATAAATCCCACCTTCCCTGTGTGGGAGGAGATCAGCACTAACACACACTCATTATGGTACAGTGCCAGTCAAACTCTGAGAATATCTAGAAGGTCTTAAAATAACTGTTGCTCATCATTTTTCACTGGTGCAAGATTGGGTTACTCTGACAAATCTATTCAGTGTCACAAGAAAGCTAATAACGAAAGTGTGTGTGTGCTTGTCCGTGATAGATGCGAGAGGTGGTGGCACTAAGTGTGTGTGGCAAACGAAGAGAAGAGGAGATGTCAGGAACCAAAGGTGCTACAAAAAGCACAGTGCTGCTGGATTACCCAACATACGTGTCACTTAAAAACTCCCCCATCACTCCCGATTATTAGTTATTCCCACTGTCACCCTGATGCCCACTAGGAGACCTTGTGTTGGCCTGCGTGGGAGCAGGTAATGGAGGCACTGATGGATATTTCCCCTCAGCCTCTGCGGTGTGACGCCTGCTTGCTTTCCCGCTTGCCCGACCTGCCGCCCGCCCGGCCATGCTCGGCAGAGCTCCGGTGTCAAGGTAACAATGATTCATGGTGTGACCTTACCAGTAATGCCAGCCTTAATCTACGCAAGTGGAATAAATGAAGTGGTTCCACAGCCGACGTGTCAAAGAGTTTTTATAAAGACAAATCCACAGCTGTGTACATATATTCATAACAGTCAGTGTGACACAAAAAAGGGTCTCTCTCTCTTTCTCTCTCTCACACACACAGCCTCTGAAGCTCCTAACTCCTTTATAGTCACACTTCCACATAAGTTGACTGCAGCAAAATGATACAAAAACTGATGGAATATTCATTCAGATTTTCTTATCCTACAATTTAGGCCACTTATAAAACTATGTAAACTGATTAATCAACTGATAAATTTCATTAACACAGATTAATCTGGAAAAGTTGAGCAAGGTCTGTCCATGTTGTCGTTTTTAAAACCAACTGGACTTGCCAAAATGGCACTCTCACTAATCGCAATGTGGCTATATTTACAAATAGGTAAACTGAAAACATTATACATTTTATAGAACTGTATATTGAATACACATATACATTTACAAATAAGATGTAACGAGAGTGTACTGTATTCACTTTCTCTTTGGTCGAACTGTTAATTAAAACATATAAATCAGAGATGGCAACTTATTCAAGAAGTGAGTCTAATCACGACACAAGTTGACATATAGCTCATATTTCACTGTTGGACAAAAAAAAGTTGTCCTGTGAGTTTCCATTCACACAGCACAGATTAATCAAACTCTCTCAAAATATGACTGCAAGTTCAGCTAAGTTCAGGGCCAAATATTATTTACTTAGATTGTCGTTCCAAACCTGTATGACTTTCTCTCTTCAAAAGAACAATGGGGTCCAATGTTGTTCAGATCCCTTTGACTTTTTAAATGTCATATTTTGTGCTTGGAACAACATGGGGGTGAATAAAAGACTTTGTCTTTCTTTCTGGAAATAGAGAAACAGAGTATAGAGTAACAGAAATAGAGTATGTGGTAATCATTCTTATTTGTAACATAACTGTGTGTGCATGGAAGTCTATTTGGCAGTCTAAAACAAGACTGACAACCATATTCTGCTACTGTGTGAATGCAGCCTGTGTAGAATGAAATTATTTAAACATTTTAGGTTGAGGCCAAAATATCCAGTCAAAATAAAGTGCGGGGTGCCAAACATGTACTCCTTAGAGAGGTATACAAAAAAAAATCCATGTCACCCTATAGCTTGCACCGCGATTTAAACACTGGTCCACATCACATCGCAAGTCAGATCCTCTCCTGTTCTTCTGACAAGACGGAGCTGGATCTATCACTGGGGGGTGGCTGTCATGAGGAGGTGTATTAAATCAAACACAATAAAAACTGACAACCATTCGACAGGCTACAAGTCCTGCACACCGGACCCTCCCACCCCCCTCTCCCACAGCCACACTGACATCTGGCTGATTTATGCTACCGCTAAGGATGATGATGATGACGATAATAATTAATCAAGGGCTCTTCCTGCACCTCAAGGAGCTTTTCGGAGTGACCTGAAAAAAAAAAAAAAATACATGGCCTGCTTTTCCCTCCATCTCCCTGCCAGTCCTGAGCTGTGGCGAGGAGAAAGCTCCATGCATTATCCTGCCATCATGGAAGCTATTTATATCACCCAGTCTATCACTGACACTTACGATTCTCCGCCTGCTGTACAGCAGGGGCCCCGTGCCAAAGCGCAATTTCCTTAAAGCTGCCCCATATATCGTCAGGCAACAACACAGCCTATGCAATTCGGGAGCAGTCAAAGGACAGCGAGGTGACAACAGCAAACCGACATCATCATTTCTCACGCAGGAAGGGAGGTGAAACTAGAGCAAAAGTGCCGCCCGGTCCAGAGGGAGAAGTCCTCAGAGCGCGTGCCATGTGCGTTTTGCGGGTGTTTTGAAGGCTATAAAAGGGAAAGAGGGAGCAGAGGGGGGTGGAGGAATAGATGCTCTTGGAGTAGAATGATATTTTGAATTCCTGTGTGGCTGCTTCAACTGTAGCCTGGAGCCATGGGGAAGCTTTTTTGTCTCACCTCCTCTTTATTTCCTCTGCTGGACTGAAGCTGGCCGGACGTGCTTAGTTTAAAACTAAGCCTGTCCCTCTGCACTCCAGCGCTGAATTTAAAAGTGCACGCACGCGCACACACACACACACACACACACACACACACACACACACACACACACACACACACACCACTGAAACAGTGTCAGCGTACACAGCCGCTGTGACTGATAAAGGAGGCACAAATTGAGTACTATACCATAAAAGACTCCTGAGAGGAAAGAACGTCTGTAATCCATATAGCCGAAAACAGAACTTTACAGCAAAACACATAAAACACAGGGCCTGCTAGGAAAAGTATATCTTGTTCACAATCACTCGCTCTCTCTGTACAACTCCCACTGTTTCACTCCTTCGTCTTTGATTTTAAAAAGAAACTTTTCCTCTTCTATCCATCCCATCACTTTTAACAAAAAGCATCAACTATTTTTAAGATTCTTCTATGCAGGGTACAAATTCATTTTTTTACTAACCTTCCAACGACTTAAAAAAAAAAAAAAACGTTTTGCTCATGAAAATATAATTAGCATTTATTTTTGTTAAAAATTTAGATTTTTGTCTTTTACAGTAAAACATTGCTACACCTGTCACAAAAAATGAGGACATATTATGATTCGTTCCTTTTACATGTCTAAAGTTTATGTATCGTTATTTTCATGGCCAATGTGTTTACGGTGTCGACATGCCTACTGTAAATGATAGATTTCGACACCGTCACAACATGAATTTACTATCACTGTGTCTGGCTGCGAGTCATCATGCTTTATGATCTGCAGTCTATTTATACATCCACACCATCAAATGAAGGAACGGAAATGCCCACGGCAGGATGCATATTCTCGAACTTCCCACCAGTTGGTTGATTTCCCTGGGCATTGGCACGCAGTATGCCATTATGTGCCCACCTACGCTGTCAGGACCCAGTGGTGACACTGAGAATCTCACCACAGTCTCCTCAATATACAACACCCATGCTGCTTCTCCTACAATGACGAATGAGTTTATTTCTATTTCTACACCAAGATCCGGGAGCGGAAAAGTAAACCTTGTGAAAAGAAAGACAGTCTGACTTAAGCTAGTTTGTTATTGTGTTCTGTTGGCAAGGGCGGAGGGTTAGTTTGTTGCTCGCTGTGGCCATTTCATTGCTAGCAGTGAAGCCAAGAGCAATGGAAGAATGCCTGACTGAACTGAGAATGAGTGAGATTTAACAGAGAGATTCAGGCCCTGGAGCCAGGAAGATGGGTGAGCTGGTCAGTTTGCCAGAGGAGTCCTCATCCCCACCCTGGAGCGGTCTATGAAAGGGCCAAGGCAAGGAGGCCTACAGGCAACGTCTGCAAATCAGTACTGCCAAGAAGCACGAGTGAAAGAGCCTGATCTCCCATTGTTCCAAAAACAAAGAAACACAACAAAAGATTTAACACTCATAATGTGGACAACACAACCAGATTTAGTTGGACCATTGTGGTTGACTAACAGAAACACAAGTAATGAATGTCAAGCAGCTTTTGCATCATATACAATATATTTTTTTCAGGTCTGATCAAAAATGATGTGCGTTGGATTAATACAAAGCCAATCTTAGATGTTGGCCAATTTACAGTCATTCATTAATCTAGTACATGAAATACTTATTTTGTTTTTGCAAGTTTAAACCACTAGTTTTAATTAACCTTTTTTGTCTCATAAGTGTTTTCATGTGGTTCTTGCGTTCTCTTGTTGTTGTCAATTGTTTAAGCAGCACTTTTCTCATGACATTTTTTTTTCAGAAAACATGAGATGTCAATAATATTGATCTGCATAAAAACCATGTCAACAAGGTGAATAATTTGCACAGAAAAAAAACTTTCCATAGATTATTGTTAAAATTATATCCGATTCCAAGTCATGAATCATTTTCATTAAGTATATGCATGAATTCAAACCAGAAAAAAAATAAGAAAAATCCATGCACACTGTTCATTTTATGTCCTAGAAGCATTTTTTCCCCAACCAAACGGTAAACAGTTTTCTTGGTGAGTGAAAAAGGTTGAAAGGTTCAAAATGACCAATGAAACCTCTAAAAGATCATCTGCATTACCGCCTACATGACAAAGGCATCAAAGAACAAGACAGCGCTGGGTTGGGGAGCGAGTGGGTCATTTTACTGAAATTAAACTTGCAGCTGAAGTCATAAAACAGGAAATAATGAATTCAATTAGATTTTTTACTAGGGAAAGTAGGGCTGTGGATGTGCTGAGTGTGCAGAGGAAGAGCATGGCAGTAATGTTGGGTTTAGCTGAGCTACGCTGAGTTAGCGCTGTGCTAAGATTTGTGTGCTGTCTGTCAGCGGGCTAGCCTTTAGGAGCAGTTTAGACTTCTACAGGGCCACCATTAGCAAATGAATGACTCTTAATTGGCCTGCTGAACACACACTAGGTGCTTGTTGATTTAAAGAGGGCATCGTGCCTCTATCAACGCAGAATATCCGACAGACCGACACACAAACACATACCTTCTCATGCAGGCTGTACTGTCAGTGACGAACAATTTAGGGAACAAATGTGATTTGCACGTAAACTGTGAGACATTAGCACTCTGTGGGAGAGAAGCAAAGGCAAGTGAAGAAAAAAGGGAGATGAAAGAGAGAGAGTTTAGCTAGTCATGAGCGAAAGAAACAATCTTTAAAACAGTGTTGACACAGTTAACACTTCCTGGTAATAATCAGGTGGATTCAGTTCAACCAGCAGCTTCCCTTCCTGTTAGTAAAGTGCAGCCCAACCAATCACAGAATACAATACGATGAGATAAAAAAGACCATGAAAATAGATGGGTACTCCAAAACAACACAACACAAAACATAAATGAAATGAAATAATTCTAGATTGATTCATGACCAAATGACTCTTTTAATGAATCACACAAAAGACTCATTAGTTGTAAATTTGTTATCAGTGTTCAAAATCAAGCCACTGAAGAATTCTCACTGACTTTTCCTAAAGCGCAAGTCTTTACATTCAATCATGACCAAATCAAAATGTAAACATTTATTTATTTAGTTTTAAATAAAGGATATTTTAATTTCACTACAACAAATGTGCTACATTTTAACATTAAGTTAAGAACTCTTTAAACACATTTGAAAAAAACATGTTACCAAAATATTATAAAAGAAAATAATAATATATATATAAAAATCAGCATTATAGAGACCACTAATACCTCTAATATGAACAAAATTATGAAGTCCATTGGCTGAACAGTTAGTATACGTTGACATTGTGCCACACATGTGAGTTCAAGTCTGGTTCATGTCATTTCCCAATTTCATTTCCCTTTTTATCACTATTACTCTTATGGTAATTTTTCCCCATCAGTGAAATTGTAACTGTCCTGAGATATTACATATCTCTCACCATTGGCTCTCTGTGATTCCATGGAGAGACTGGGCCAGCTATCATTTACAGACAGAAAATCCATATTTTTGTGTTCTGCTGCTATTTAAAGCAGTTTCAGGATTCTCTCAGGAAATGATCTCTTAAATGGGATCCCTGCTTCTGCCTGTTATTACTTACATGAGCTACACATAATTTCTCAAACTGTGTGAAGCAGAGGGCAGAGACATGCATCTGCTGCTGTTGACACTAATCAGGTTGCAAATATGGGAAATAAGATGTTCATATATTTCATTTCTGAGTTATTGCATTTACCAGGGTAATATTCCTGAAACCCTGACTCTCCATGTCTTATTGGATTTATTTCTGTTGGAATCGTCTAATTTTCCCCTTCTACAGTTACTCTTGTGCTTTGTGTATCAGAATAAGTAGGTTTTTGAGTGTAAAGGTGTCCACTTTCATAACTGTCTGTCTGTTAAAGATTGCTCAAAAATGATTATTCTGTAATCATTAACTTGCTGTTTGAATTTAAGTACTGATAATAATTTTATAAATTGAAAGGGATCAAATTAAAAATCCATTTCTTGTGTAAAACAGCATATAGTGTGCATACAGTGCACACTGCACTGCATATAGACAGATTTTTTAAACTGATTCAATAGCAGCTAGTGAGTCTTTTAAAATGATTCATTAAAAGAGTCATTTGTTTATGAATCGGACTACACAATTTTCTCTGTATTTTTCATAAGAGTCATTTGTTGGTGATTAAATTACAACTTTTGTGAAATGCTGGGGGTTTGAAATACTGCACTCAAGTCATATACAGTACATAGACTACATTTACTGTATGTTACTTTCATGACTATTTTGAAACATTTTCAAATCTAGAAGAAACCCTCAGTCTCATTCACTGTACATATAGGCATTTTATTTGTCCTTTTATGTTCAATGAAAGAAAGTACGTCATACAGGTTTGGAACGACATGAGGGTGAGTAAATGACAGGATTTTCTTTTTCCTTTTTTTGGAGGAGCTAATCCTTTAGACTCAGGAACACTGTGTTTCACCGATGGTTTGTTTCTTGAGTCACTACCTGGAAGGATGATGACAATGAATCTAGCCAGCACTAAAATAGGAAGGCAGCCGGCCAAACCAAACTGGTATTAACAATTTAATAGAGCAAACCTTGCCAAAAGCCCTGAGAGGTGGGCCCAAAAGTCTACTTTCAGACTTTGGTGCAGGTTGCCAGATCTTTACCTAATCTAGCAGCTGACAAACACTTCCATTCTATCACAACCCATCCCCGGGGCTAAGATTCAGACGTACAAAGCAATACTGCATCCCTTCCCTGTCTTTCCACTGCCATTCATCCCCATTCCACTGCCAATTAAAGGCATGATTAAAACAGACAAAGTGCCTGGCAAATGAACAGAGACACCTCGGCCACTCTGGCTTGTCAATTATTCCATTGGCACAGTGGGGAACAGTCAAAAAAACTGAGATGAGAGTGAACATGAACTGAGTAAAAAAGAGATCACAGAAAAAATTTCATCATTTACTCACTTTCATGTCATGTAAACCCTTTTTGACTCATTTTATCCTGTTTTTTTCTTAAATGATCATTGTTTTTTTTTTAATCTCTACTATGAAACTATGTAGTTGGTTGTTGATTTAAAATATCTTCTTTTATGTTTCAAAGAAGAAACAAAGTCATACAGTTGTGGAACAACATGAGGCAGAATAAATGATGACAGCAATTTTATTTTGGAATTTTCTGCTCTTTAAGCCAATGAATCATTGTTTCCATCCATCAGTGCATTTATAAAAGCCACACAATAATTGTTGCAATACGAATGCAGCATATAAAATAGACACTGAGAGTGAAAGTCTATAGCCAGTGACAGTTTGACTATTAGAGACCCGGTCCACGGCCACACATTGCATGTCAGTAAGTCACAAAAGGCCTCAAGTGATAGGCTCAACAGAAAAGCCCTCAAGCCCTCATAAACCACCCACAGCATGCACTGACGGCTAAAATATGATGGGCTCCCGAAGCCCATAAATCTTCTTTTTGAGTCCCAGCCTCTCTAGCATCATTACTGTATCCCACCGGCCCATTTGGGCTCCATTTCACTTAAATGTCAACTTTTCAGCCTTTTTCTGGGTCCTCTCTGTTGCCATTTGTTTTAGCACCAATGGAGGAAAAACAAGAAAATAAGACAGCCGTGAGTGAGGAGGTTATGTGTGTATGTGTGTATAAATGCGTTTCTGACAGCCTCTTGAATAGAGTAGGTGGAAAGGGTTATCATTTAGCAGTAGGGTGAAAAAATGAGAAATAAAATTGGTGATGTTGTGCTACTTTGATGTGCTGATGCAGAGCTCCTGTGATTGCGCTACGAAAAAAAAGTCATCTCGCTTGCAGAAACGCACGTAAGAGGACAATTTCACATTCAGGTGCCTGAGGCCTAATTGTTTGATATTTCCTAAATGTTACTGTTATTTATACATCAATCATCATTAAGACGTTAATGATATTCTTTTCATTTAACTAAACTGAAACGATTTTCTCCGCCGCAGATTAAAGTAGAAATAGAGGCAACTTGATAAGGTGCTCAGTCAATTAAAGGCAGATGGTCCAGGCCTGCTGAAGTGCTGAACCAGAGGCGGATTCAGGTACCAAAGAGTCTTGCTGCTGGGATTCCCTGTGAAAAGCTGTGCTGCTCCAAGATAGGCCTCTAACCACTGTGATGAAGCCATCCCACAAAGTGTAGGGGTTTGAAATCAGCACTTTTGAGTCCAATCCTATCACAGAGGAGCAGCCTGGACCGCCTCGCAAGCCAATAAAATGTAGCCTCTGCATCTGTTTTATTCATTTGTGCTTTTTCGCTAGCCTTTAAATGCATTTTTATGCTCTTATTCCCTAGCGTTCACACTTTGAGGCATTTTGAGGTGGAGGTAAAGTTAAATGTGATAGGATAGAGATTGGATGCAAACAGCTCGTGGATAAAACAGCAGCTCTGCACAGCTCATAAAGCTCTACGCTGATTGTGGAGAACACAGCTAGAGGACAGGAGGAACAGGCTGAGGTGTTGGAGCTAATGCACCAGCCATCTGGCTTTAGCCAAAACACAGTGCGCTGATCCAAGCTCTCTCCTTCCCGCTTTCATTCTGCTCTCTCTATATTTCTCTCTCTACCCCTCTTGACAGGGCCTTCTGCTTCTGCATATGGGTAGTTTCACCAGTTTACGAGCACACCCAAACAGAAGGACAAAACCCTAAAGTTCTGCCAATACTGAACAAGTAATCATGTGTGGCGGCTATATGTGAGGTACTCTACTATTTTGAGGCATTTGTGTTGATTATAAGCAAAACAATTAACATTTTGATTGCTTGATCTAAGCTTTTTGATTGCTTTATGTTAAACTCCAAATGACATAGCAGGTCACATATGTACTGTACATGCAAAGGAATGCATCAAGTTCTGAAGCTCTGAGAATACCTGACTCCACTGGTGAACACTTTTTTTTATTCTCGAGGTCATGCATGGAAAAGTAAGGCCGGGCTTTATTCCCTGCTCCTTCCATGCTGTTGCTTATTGTGAAGAGCCTACTGTGAATATTTCATGAGTATGCTGCGTGATAAAACGCAACAGAGGTTCAAGACCTCTTCTTCCAAGAGCAGTACAATGCTAGCTTTGGTGAAGCACAGTCTGTGTGAAAAGACAGAGGTGAGGTAACTGGACACATGCATTTCCATTCACTTGATTAGTCTGAGCGTCTGCCTGGCTGCCATTCCCGAGGCTTGTTGGAGGGGGACGGGAGAGGAAGTCTGATTTATCAAAGCCCGGGCTGCCACAAAGTGCTGCTTAGCCCTCTGCCACACAGAACGACATTAGCGTAATGCAGCCCAAATCTCATTCTCCCTCTACATGCTTTATGATCTGCCAGCGCAACACCTCGCACGTTATTGAATTAGCTATAGTATGAGAATGCCATGAAACAATGCTTGTATGAGACCAAAACTTCAAGGTAAGACTGGTGAGTCTTATGGAAAACATACCTCAGTGCAGCTGCTAACACTTTCATTTCCAAAGAATGGTAGCAGCGTTATCATCCATTGTTATAGACGCACACAGGCTAACATGTTCTCCCCAGCTGTATTAGGAAGACAGAACTAGGTACGGTGAGATTCACAATGGAGCCACCAGAGAGGGAGGAACGCTCCTTTGTGTTGGTGAATTCTTGAGCCATGTGGATGAATTCCCTGCTTCAGCACTTTCTTTACTAAGGACAGCTCCCATGGGCCTGTCAATCATCCCCTGGGCCCCTCCTAACACTTTAACTGACGTTCACCTTCTGTTCACTTCTGGAGTAGTAGGGGGAAAATGGGCCATCAGATGACCTATTTCAACAGGGCCGAGACTGAAGTCTAAAGTCTGAAATACATCTAGGAAAGGGTTAACTGGTACGAAAATCTATTTTAGGTATCAAAATGATGCTTTGAGCATATTATATAAACGGTTTTATTTAAGCCATAAAGCATGTAAAATATTCCAAGAATAAGCTAATTCATAAACGGGTCTATGTAGTTGTATGTTTGTTGCATGTTGGCCAAATGGCTTTGAAAAGCACAACGTTGAACATCTAAAACCTCTCTGAAAAAGTCTCAGAGAGAAACAGAATGAGAAGGAATTTTAAAGTACTTCCTCACACTCCCGTGGGGAGACGGTGGTGGGAGTTTCCCACCAAAACCATATTAATAGTCGGCTGAGAGTGTTTTCATAAGCCTCCAAAATTCATCAGGGAATTTTTAAAGGTCCCATAAAAAGGCTGTAATAAATACAGCATCTGAGGTACGGAGCTGTAAAGAGGTGAGGATGATTCTTTCACCTGAAGCTGGGCTTAAGCAGACAGCTGACTGGACAAGTCTGGCTAATGTGAGACAGTCGAGGAGACGTGGGTGGAAGTGTCTTGTGTCATGAAGTTTTTTCAGTATGAATGCCATTAAGACACTGAAAACTGGGAACTTAGGATGGAAAAAGTGCTATGAGGGCATTCGAAAAGAGTGCTGTGACTGTTAACTAGATTTTTTAGTAATTAAAATAAATAACAGATACATAAAACATAAATATTATTATGAAAAACTTCAACTTATTTATTTCATTGCCAATGCAAAATTCCTTTTCAAGTAGTAAAATTACTACAACCAGTAAACAAAAAATTAATTTATAAAAGAAATGTAATAATAATAATAATAATAATAAAGATAACACACAACACTATTACTAACACTTAAATTAAAATGCAAACTGAAACTATGAACATAACAGTGAATTAAAAATATCAGTATTATAATAGCATTCTATAACATATCTGTTGGGTAGTAAAATGAACATTTTTTTTAACATACAAATTAAATAATAAAACAACAACAAATACAATCAAAGTTAATTATATGATAAATATATAAATAAATATTTATAAACCTGAAATGCTTAAACACTTTAAAAATAATAATAAATAAAATAGTTTTAATGTGGTATCAAAATTTGTATTGAGAAACATGAAATATTACTTGACTAATTATTTTTATTTTTTTATTTTTATGACAACCATAGCTGGAAGAGTGCAGGTTCTGCCCATAATATCACTGCAAATTTAATGAACACCACACCTCCAGAGTCTCAACCTGTTCACCCTGCTTTCCTTTGACCTTTCCAAAAAAGTGAGGGGAAGGTTTGTAAGCAGAGTTGCCATCCCAACTGATGAGGTGCTGCCACAGGACCGCTCCAGGCTGGCTGGGTGACTGGAGATATGGTCTCCTCTTTACAGAGCCGTGACACTACAGTCCTGCACAAAGACAGCACTCAAGAGGGTGGCCATGCTACTGGCACATCCAGACAGAGAGAGATGATGGCAGAGATATGTGACTCTACTGCAAACAGTCCAGATAGAAGCTCATTACATGGCAGAGCTCACTATGCAAAAAAGATGATTAAAAGCTAACTGCCTTGATTAAACACGACCCTGCTTTCCCTTCTGTTTTAAGTGAGCTAATTTGAGAGGAATCTACGGTAAATGAGAGAAGACAAAAACATCCATTGGAGCCAACAATAATACTGATGCGCATTTACTCTATTAGAGTTGATTAATCGAACGCTACGGCCCTCAGTTAGCACATACGGCAGAGAGAGAAGTATGAGAACAACACAAAAGACTTCAGCCATGGCGAGAAAGACAAAGACTGAGCAAAAGCTAGGATTGTTTCAGGAAAAGGTCAGTCTGATTTTCTCTTCCCAAATATGCTGGCCTTTACAAATTAACTTGGCAAAGGCGATATTTCCACAAAGCCTAGACTATGAATCAAAGCTGCGTCCAAAGTTCAAACACCCAGCCAGCCTCTGTCCCTCCCTTTCCCCCCACTTCCCCTCCCGCCGACCGATTGAGTCACCGTTGTCAGTAATTGTGTAATTAATGCTATGGCAGGCCTAATTTCAGAGATACTGCTCTCTAATTACATTCAAACGTTCATTAGCCAAGCCGAGAGCGTGATGGTCGCCCGGCAGGTGGGGCTTGCCGGCCGAAGGCCACTTGTTGTTGAAACACAATTGTTGTGTCGATCTCTTGATTAATGTGCATGAATCTGCTGACAGGACGGTTTGCTGTATTCCCCCGATAATTACCCCTCGCTTCTTACTGTAAGATGACTGATCACATTCCAAGTCTGTCGATGTCCTGTCTTTAATTCTCTCTCTCTCTCCATCTCAGACTTGCATGGTGACGGAAGAAAAAATCCTCTGTCTCTGCTTACTTTTTATGGTTATCTGCTAAGGACACATATTTTGATTACGCATTCGAGAAAACAGTTGTACTGCTTTACAGCACATACACAAATCATGATATATACGAACCTTTAGACACGAGTTTCACATGTTAAAAAACTAAAATTATAATACAAAAATATTTATTTATGTAAATTTAACCATGACAATATTATAATACAGCACATGAAAAAGATAATTATTTAAAGATTTTATAAAGACATGCATGCATAATTAAATATACAAAATCAACTAATACCTACAAATTAAAACACGCCAATACTGATATATTGAGCATACCTGTAATCTGTTGTGAAATGGATTTTCCTGCTGGAAATTAAAAATATCCTCAGTGTATGAACATACAAATATATACACTATAGTTTAATACCACAGTTCACTATAAATCCCATCTCTATGAGAAACTCTACCAGCTTCCTGCCACCTGTTATAAAATTTCTTTCTATGACAATTTACATTCAATTCCCTTCACAACTCCACTTCTTTTAGATCTTTTAAACTTCCTACATGCCAGGAAAGTTTAGTTGATTCAATACCACATTTGATTCAGCCTGAACCCAATTTGGGAATAGACTTCATCACACTCTGTGGCTTTGGGAGGTCTGTTTGAACTTCAGCACAACAGTGATTTAACTGTTGGTATTCAAAGTTAGATTATGCTGGTCTAATATGAGTCAAGGTGTTTGCTGTGAGTGTATGTGTGAAGCAAGGTATGAAAGACACGAAGAGAGCTATACAAGCCATACCTGTGTCCTTTCGCTTTCAATCTCTCCTCCTTCCTTTCTCCCTTCTCAGGGTATTTTCTGTGCCCATTTCCACCAGCAGGTGCTGCTGTAAATTAAGCATAGAGCTTCCAGCAGCAGGAAGCAGCCATGTGCTCAGGTTGACATTTTGGCCTGGTCCCTACGGACTGCGTGTGAATTTATGTGTGCGAGCGAGAGGAAGCAGAAGTGAGAGAGAAACAGAGAGAGTTCATGAATCTATGTTTGCGTGCACATGTTTGTAGGGGTGCTGCTTGACTGCACATTCGGACAAGGTACATTCTGACCTTGTGCAACCGAAGACAAACAGAAGCCCTCGGTTCGATGTCCATCACTTCACGCTGTAATTTCTATGCTGTGTGACAGACCACTGAAACAAACAAGCCCTCCACCTGCCACCCAAACAAACACTGTTGTCTTTCTAAGAAACAACAAATAATAAGAAAGAAGCAAATTGCTTGTGCATAAGAAGCCATGTTTTGCATAATCAGTACTACAAAAATGATTAACTGTTCAAACACTGATCAGCTGGTATTTTATGTCTTTTTAATGTGTTATGGACTCAGTGTCTTGTAGTGCATTAGAGAAGCATTTTTCAAAATTGGGTGCAAGGACCTCCAGGTGTCTGTGGAAATTTAAATTGTGAAAAAAAAATGTAATCGGAAAGCCATATAAAGCCATGTCAGCAATGACAATAAACAACAACAACAAAAAAAATCAGTTTTCTGCTTCATTAATGGCTTTAACCAGCCTACCATAGTAGCACCTCAGCAGTCAAATTAAATATATAGTCAAATTAAATTTTCAGTAATTTCTCCAGTCTTCAGTGTCACATGATCCTTTAGAAATCATTATAATATGCTTATATTATGCTTATGCTTATCATTATAATATTACATTTCTAATTATTATCAATGATGAAAAAGGTTGTGCTGCTTAATATCTTTAGTGAAAACTGTGATACAATGATTTTTCCCCAAGATGAATAGAAGGGTCCTGGGTCCTTGGTATTAAAAAATGCTTTAGATGCGCGATGTTTAATATTTAAAGACATTGAATATGCTAATCTAATGGATGAGGTGACCTTGAGAAAATGAGGTAGTGTGTGTGGTGGGTGCCTCGATTAATTAAAAACACTACATTGGCTCATTTTCCAGCACTACACAACCACACATACTAAGAAAGCCACTGCCTCTGAACATACAGCGTCAAAGCATATAACAAAATCAATGTCATCACAATCATAAATTTACATGAGATGGGCCGTTTCTGCAGGCTGATCAGCGGATCAAACACGTTCACCCTTTTAAAGACATCACCGGATTAGCGCTGGAGCAAATCTCACCATCTAATGCACTATAGGGAAATAATGGAGGCAAATGAGTTGCACATGAATGTCACAAGTGATCATTAGGATCGATTTTACATCTCTCTTACAGGTCTCCTTCAAAGCCCTCACACTGAAACACGACTGCCGCCTCCATGGGCTCCTCCTCAGCTTTTCATCACATGCAAACACATCTACTTTGTAGCAGTAGATTAAAGGTTAGCTGATGTAAATGGAGTGTATTTGCAAAGATCTGGAAGATGGGTAAGGTCACAGCAGTCGTTCTATAGCTCATATTGGTGATTATAGTGGCAACGAGAGGTGAAAGAATCTGTAAACATCATTTATGGAAGGCTGAGAGATAAACTCACCTCCGGCCTACACTAGGGCATCTCTGCAGGCGCCATGAGATCGTCAGGGCACCAGGCTGAGGTTGTGGGGTGACATCCTGAATCGTACACTTGCCCATCAATCATGCCATCACTTGCCCTGCTCAGTCAGAGGCCAAGGCAGTGGAAATCAAATTATTTATTTTAATTGAAAAAAGCTGAGCCTATGATTGGGGACTTGGTGTTGTGCTATTGGCAGAGACGCACAGGTGAAGTCAATACTGCTCAATGGGTGTCGATTCATCAGCGGCGCTTAATGTCGTTAGCCCTGAGAGGCCTCTCTCTCCCCCTCCACCACTCACACGCTCCTTCTAGCTATCCATCTTCCTCTCTCATTACCTGCCTCTCATTGGCAACTCTGTCTGGCTGACCACAGGGAAGCTTTTGCATAAAACACCATTTCAGTGAAGAGCGAGTTTTAGAGCTTCTTCCTTCACCTTTATGCTGCCTTCAAACCCTCTTGGGAAGTTCGCAAATCTTAAACATGGGGTGATGATAATTATGTGTAATTTCTGATTTCTTTCTCTCATTTTTACTTCCTGACATAGCTTTTTAGGACCAATGCAACAAAATAAAAGCAAAAGATTTATATTAGGTGTTGTAATTTATGCTGTATTTAAGTATTTTATCATCTTCATGCAATCACGATTTGTTGAAGAGACTCAAAATCTGCTAAATCAATAGTATTTTCAGATAACCAATAGTACTTAAAATGTTTACAAACTGAATTGTAAATTACAGTAAAATAATTATCAGTTTTCTATCATATAACTGGCATATTCTAAACCCAGAAAAACATGCTGGATCATTGTATAAAAAAGATAATCACGCCATTGAAACTCAATTTACTTCCATATGACAAAAATCCAATAAAAAAATGCATAAAAGTAGGAGGAATTGACTAGATGGTGAAATATGGGCGTTTCTGTACATAACGGAATGAAGTCAGATTAAATGCTAAATCAATGGCTAAAATCAATTTGGGTATTGGTTATTGTTATCCAATGACTTGAATGACCTAATGGATGTCAGCAAAAAAGGAAATTCATTTGATTTCAATTAGAGAAGAAGCAAAAAACATCATTTGAATAATATGCACTGATGTGAGTAAAAATTAAAAAGTGCCAATTTTGCGTTGATGTTGAAGGCAGCATTTCACTTCAACACTCTTTCATTCCCTCGAACCTTTACTACAGCTCTCGATGACACGTTGCAAGAACTAAACTCCAGCTGCTGAATATCAGCAGCTCTCGAGTGAAACAGGTGATGAAATCATTTACGGCACTATTATCGGACTAATTACACAGAGAAGAGTGGAGGAGGAGAGGGAGGCATTGGCAGAAGAAAACAGTACTGTTGGGCATCAGTATGTGTATAACAGCGGCAGTGAAGTTTCTGCCATTGGGTATAATGTGGCACCGTATCTGTCAAACAAGCACTCGGATACGCAGAGGAACTGCACTTGCTGAAGTCACCTCTAAACAATGCAAAAACCTCTCTGCTTTCACTGACTCTCTCTCTAGGGCCGAAGTGTTCGTCTAAGTTTAGTGCTGTGCTGGGCCTGCCTAACTCCCCAGACAATTACTGTGTGTATGTTAGCCCAGGGCAGTCAGAGGAGACACATTAGTGTTGGTCAGTATCCCAGCATACTCAGCTCACCTGGGCAATGCCCCCATGGGCTTGGACTGCTGATAGTCTGCTCTCCTGGGCTGGTGCCAATCAGCAGCACATACACTCACAAAAGCGCAATCAAAACAGAGAGAAAAAACACACCGGCTTGCGACAGTCTTGGGTGATCTGTGTCTGTAAATCAAAAAATATGTTCTTCGGAAGAATCCCTTTCTCAGCTTTGGCCTGCAAAATCCCTAGCCCACATCTATCTATCCATCTGTCTATCTGTTTGCATTACCTGTAGACTATAATCTTCAAACTTATCGCTTGTAAAACTAATTTAAACTTTAAAATATATTGTAGGTTTGTCAAGCCAAAAAAGTGCACCTTTCCTTCAACTCTAGTTTAAAAATATCTTCTTTCATAAAGGTAATGCATTTAAGAAACCTCATCACTTCAGATTACTTATCCTAAATGCTGTGAATTCTAACGTAATTGGACGGAAAAACCCTGCTGAACAAAATAAAAACATAGATCTAGATTGAACTGTCAAACTGCGCTGAATCTGCAGGCAAAGTACAGACAGAGAAAAATATACTGGAAAGAGAGACTTCAGGGAATTACTTTTGAACCAGGACATTCACCTTGTTGAACAAATTTGAACAAATACAATTGGTTAGAAGTTTTTCATATAAACTGATAAGATATTCCTTTTTGTAGCACAGCTATCTCTTGCTAGAATCCTCCAGTCCTTCCACTGTCTCTTTAAAGGCTGAATCACATTGCAGCAAAAACTTCATTTCAAATATCCTAAAGTTGGGTGCTGGATTTCAAATACTGGGAAACAAAATTGTCAAGATCACACAGCTCCAACAAACACCAAAAAACCTTAAAAGAAGGTATTGAAATGGAAAAGTCTGTGGACAGAGACTTTACAAGGGGAGTACTTGGACTTAAGAAAATGAAAGAAATGCTAAAGCGTAATATGGAGGTTATAGTGCTCATTTAAAGAGCTAATTATTATGAATTATGTATTTCAATATGGCCAAAGTAGGAATCCAGAGTAACAGTGCTTTTAATATGAGTGAGAAGCAATGTCAAGTTGAACAGTTGAATTTCTCGAGACATCCTTGTTTCGTTCCATAGTGTTTTGCGACCTAAATCTATTTTGAATGCAAGAATATGTCCTGTGTGAACAGCCTCTTGGTATGTGTGAGAGGAGCAAATCACACAATCCAGTCAGTGTATGTGTGTGTGTTGTATGGTAGAAGGTTCAGTGAGATGATCAGGGTTGAATTATCTCAACCCTGTGGATGTGAAATCTTGGGATTAAGCTCCATTAAACACAGAGAGCCATGGAGCTTTATCTCAGGATTTCACTCTTACAGCCTGCTCAGTCACCATGCACACACACTCACACACACAAAAGAAAATCACCATGACACGTCCTTCACCTTTATCGACCAATTTATCAAAGAAAAAGGAGGAATAATGCTCCTTTCTTCTCTTTTCCCTGTATCTTTTTCTACTCCTTCACTCCCTCTTGCTGAGAGGAGTCTTTGGAATCATTAAACTGCATAGCACATGTCTTTAAAGGCAGCAGTGTCCAGAGCAGTGCTGTCGTGACTCCTACAGATCACAGTTGCAATGGTCTCCGCGACTCCATTCCCTAGTGGTTCTCTCTGTGTTAATGGGAATTGACCAGTGTTGTGTCCCTACTCCCACTTCGGAGACGGCCCATTCTCCCCGATGGCTACGGACCAGTGAGTCCTTCACGCCCGCCAGCCTCTGGCTGTGGTACAAGGCTGATGAGGTCACAGAGCAAAGAGAGAAAAGGGGGAAAAACAGCTATAGATATTTCAGTTCTGTGGAAACCAGCCAAACAAAATTCAACCAAGTACAATCCCAATGCACGATAATTGTACAAAAAAGTGGAGAGATTTTGTGTGCATTCATGGCATAATAAATTGGACAGATTTTCCCTATTATGTGATTAAAGAGCCCAAAAATACAAAGTCCACTTAAAATGTTAGGGAAAGTTTTGTTTTCTTGCACTAAAACAGCTGTATTTTTATTTTACAGTCCACTCTGTGACATCTGCAATTAAATAGACTGTTTCTGCTACTATAGTAACCCATTTGCTTGGCTGATAAAAATTCAGTCTTTTTTAATTTTTTTTGCTTGTAAAGTGTGTTTAACCTCGAGAGGATTTACTGGTCAGCAAGTGATGTAATACAACATTTCTCAAAATGTGTTCTGATGAGTAAACAAACCCGTCAAAGTGATTTTCAGTGGTATAGTAGAGTAACTGGTGCAGTTCATCACGTTAACTACAGTCCAGTCAGATTCACATGATCATGCACTCCCTTTATCTGTTGTTGTTTTGAGTGACACGAGGGTGCACGCTCATTGATTTAGTGAAGTTCAGAAGAGATTTGTTTATGGTAAACACTAACTTTTCGCTGCACTGGCTGCTCACTCCAAATACTACGAAAACCAAACACTCTGCTTGTATGATACATTTTTAAAAAATTCTCAATGATATATTTTGGAAAAACAGTCTGCAAACACAAATATTTTTCTAAACTAATCTAGACCTAGAAACTGAAACCTTTGAAAATCATATTGCATACTTTTCCACCAGAGTAAAAACCCTGGAGGTAGGTATCAAGGTAGAGGTGTCTATAGATAGGACTGTTTTTAAATAGTGTGCTATAGATGAGTCAGCTTATACCTGCTCTGGACTAAAAAGAGACACCTTTCATCAAACATTTATAGACATATGACATGCACACAGGCAAGGGCAAACCTGCAAGAACTGACACACACAAGCATCTAACATACAAGACACACATACACACAGTGTGTGGGCTTGAGTGTGTCCTCGCTCCACTGTGGGCTGTATTGATCTGTGCTGGGCTCTTTATTGAAGTCATGATTCATGCTCTTGCTGTCTCTCCTTCACTCCTCACAGCCACACTTCTCTCTCTCTCTCTCCTGACATAACCACCAGGCAGGTCTATTTACTTGCTTTGTAACTTTATCCCTTGACCCCTAACTAAATGACTGGCTGATCGGTGTCTAGAATTTTTACATGATTAAAAAAAGAAAATAAGAAATGATTAAGCAGTTCTAGCTTAGAAATTAAAATTAAAATAATTATAAGGAAAAACTATTTCAGGTATATCATAAAGTACTCAAATATTCAAAAAGTTAATCAAGAAAAAATTTATTACATCTGAAATGTTACCACATTGTTGGCATAGTCTTCATGGCATAATACTATATATATAATACTTTTTAATTAACTGAGGTCCTACCTTTATGTTTTTCAAATAAATTATTTAATTAAACTATCAGCATCAAAATAAAGAAAACAAAGAAAATAAAAAGCAATAAAACAAATAAAAAGAACATTAAGTCAAAGATATAAATAACATAAAGAGCTTTTCAGCTGTATCATAAAGTACTGTATTCAAACATTCAAAAATCAAGTAAATCTATTTAATATAATACATTAACACAGATTTCGTTCTGTTGAAGTTATTCTGCTTTATATTATCTGAGGGTTTGATTATTAACAACATAATATGCACAAGCCTGACATTTGGATGGGCAGTGTTTGTCAAGTATGACGGTTTCCATTTACTAAAACATAATCAACTGCACTAAGTTTACATTAACACCACCAAGATGGGCGTTTTGGTAATTCATTATATTGGCCGAAAGGAAATCAGCAGCCATGGTGTCTTAAGCTTATTAAGAATGAAAGAAGACCCAAAAGTACTGGTCTCGCTCTATAGATAGAGTTTGATTCATACAGTGCTGTGGGACTGATGAATCACAGCCCGTCTGCCATGCAACACGGCGAGACATATTCAATACGCACCCACACGCACAATACTGAGAAGAGAAAATCATTTGAAACAATCTCACAACCTGAAACACTTTCAAAAGCCATTTAATATTACAGTGGAGTGTTGATATTGCATTATGGGAAAGTGTTATGCTTTGTGTATTTGATAATGCTTCTGTTGATGATTCTGTGCTCAGCGTCATCGAGAAAAAGCTCTGTATTGCTGACTAATGCCCTTCAGTGCAGTGAGACATAGAAAGCCCCCTGAGTGAGCGTTCCATCTCCAACCAGCAGAAATTAATTGACTGAAAAATTTTTGCTGTTTAAGGTTCCAGCAGGTTACATGAGGCAGAGTAGCAATTGTTCACTGTTTGCCTGAGGCTATATTGCGTTTATTCTGTCTCTCTCTCTCTCTGTGCCCGATATGCGTGATATTCCTCCTTGATTCTGCCACCCCTCCTCTCCTGACCACTTTTTAGAGGCATTTCTAATATATCCATCTTTCTCCTACAGGGGATTCCTTAATCCAAAATCCTTGAAGAAAGAGAGTGAATTTGGCATTGGATTTGGTGAGTGACTGTGTGTGCGTTCTCTCAAGTAGTGGGGGGATACATACCAAGGGCCCCATTGTTGAGGCAAACACATTCAGTGCTGTGCGGAAGGGCCCTTAAGTGTTTCAGCTCACTCAGAGTGAGGATCATTCATAGATTGAGAAACATGTTTTCACACATTCATAGAAAACCTCAATATTCTAAGAAATGCTTGACAGCACTTTGATATGATGCAACATAATACTTTTTCCCCCCTCTTCTGTATTGGCTAAGCTGTATTGGCTATGATAAAGACAGAATTAAATCTAACTGTATCTAGGAATTTTTTTATTTTATTTTTATAAATGGCCCTGGTCTCATGGTCTTGTCAATGTCTACCAATTCATCAGAACACATTTTAATGTACTGTAATTCATTTATTTATTTTTATTCTATCTTTCACCATAAATGCAATACCTTTTTTAGACTCTGAAATATATTTCCTACTGATGCAACTAAGGCACCATGGGTAATATTAACAGATTTATTCAAAAGTTGCAATTTTGTCTATTCAATCATACTGTAATGGATGCAATTCTGTACATATTTTTCATTGAATACTGTTCTTGTCTGAAACCATTAGTGATAATGTTTGTATTTTGCATTTTTGCTTTAATGAAAACAAGATCATCTGACCATCTGTACAAAGGAGTCACATGATCAGTCTCACAAATTTACTAACTTGATTAGTGCAGAATCTTAACCATGTCTCATGTATTTTACATCATAAGGTTTATTTGTTATACATTTTTCAAATTCCTGAAACCTTGTTTATTTCAGCAAATTTTCATCTTGGTGTTAGACTTCTGGAGCGCACTGAATTTTAAACTGAAACGGTTAATTGCATTGCGAATGCCGTTTCATGTTGGCTCGATTAATGATGAATTTCTGTATGTGTCTGAGCTTCAGGCCTTTAACTGTGTCAAGGTCCCTTTCTGTGAAAGAGATGGTGAAAGAAGGCCAAAAACATATGTCTCTTAAAGGGGTCATACCATTTTTTATTATTTAATTATTTTTCCTTGACATCCCCCATGACATTCCCCACCTCCCCCCTTTTTTCAAAGCTTGGAATTGATTTTCACATTTTCATGACTAACTGTCCACACTGTCAGTTTGCAAATGCAGTCAATATCCAGCGGATCTATATTGGTTGCTATAGTAGTCATATAAGTGTCAGTATAATGCCATGAGACTTTCTCAAAGTACAGTAGCTGTCAGTGTGGAAATAGAGGATGGAAACTGGAAATTTTGCCATGGCTCATGTCTATAATGACATCTCGCTGCAGTGCTGAACTCATGAGGTACTTGAAAGAACAAAAAGCAAGAATCTTTTACACATTGCATTTACCTTGTGTCCAAGTCATTCACTCATGCACTTTTCACTACATATTCAATGTCACATACAGTACTTCGCTACAGTATATGAGGAGAGAGTAAGATAAAAAATGTCCTCATTCGTTTGTGAAGCATCATCTCAATTTTTCACATAAGGGTGTCAAAACGGTTACAAACTGGAAACTTAAAAGGCACAGATCAGTTGTGACCAAAGCATAGTCTTATGTGACAAATGAAATAAAGTCCAAAATCTTCCCGGACTTTAAAACATTGGTAACACTGCACAATTAAGTTTCAATATTTTAACATTAATTAAAGCACTTATTAATCTTACTTTTAATTTCTACATATACCAATTCACATCCAACATTTCAAGTAGTCCTAATTAACAATGAACAGTGGTATATTTATAAAATGAACATTAACCTAGACTAATACATGCTTTAAAAATATGTTGTTCACTGTTAGCTCATGATACCTAATGCAAATGAATGGACCCATATTGTAAAATGTTACCAACAGCTTAACGGCAATATCAATAATTCTTATTTATTGTCAAATCTATAAGAGACATTAGCATAGCCTCTAAACCACCAAGAAAAATAATTCAAACAAGTGAATTGATTAATAAAACAAGACCGAAACAACAGTTAAAAAACTAATTGTGAGAACGAAAGAGTGAGAGAGACAGAGGGAAAGGCAGGACTAAATGGGAAGAGTGCTTAACTGTTTCCCCTGTTGCCCGGAGCAGAAGGCTTTAACCTGCTTTTTCTGTTAAACTCCTCTTAAGGAGTCCTTTCATGTTAAATATCAACTCCCTCCAAATCAGCAGTAAAATAAGCAGCTCTGTGGACGTTATATTGCTCTATATAAACACTGTAACATTCCCTTTGAACTCCTCTCGCTGCTCATTACGCCGCCTTTGAAGACGGGATGTTGGAACATTGCTACATTTTGATTCTACAGTTATTAAGCATACGCTGCAGCAAAATTCCAGCTTGTACACCGCGTGTCAATAATGCATGACTTAGCGGTCAGCTTTCTTTAGTCAACACCTTTTGGTGCGCACTGCACACAGAGATCTTGAGCAGGTATGGGTAAACCATTGATTCGGGGAGATTTCTGCAGACTGCGCAGAACACATGCAATCATAAACACGCAGTAATAACATCACCCAGGGTTAATGTCAAATCCTGATGACGTCACGAAGAGACTCCAGCAACACCTGCCTCCGTTTTCACCAATCCAACCGCAGACACTCACAGAAGTCAGATCGGGGCACTGAAAGACAGTTTAACACTGATCTGAGAGCGAATGAATGAACATAGCCACGACAAACAGAGGTTGACAGCCGGTTCTATGAACATCCTTCTGAAGAAAAGCCTCCTGGGAACTCCCTCCTTGGATCTGACAGCGCGATACATCTCTCACCTCTTCTCTTGGCACAATTATGCTGCGGCTAACTTTTACATTACACATATCACTCTGAAACTGGAGCATCTGTCGACTACAAAGTGAAGCTAATCCACTCTTTTCTTAGACGAAGTGGTGGAAAGCGAGTCCGCTACAGTGTCCGGGCCCTGACGTAGGTAATTAAAAGGAATTTCAGATGACCTAAGAGAGAGAAAACAGAAATCTTTATGAAAGCGCTCGCTAGTCAGTTTAAAGCTGCATGCTTAGTGTCGTCACTTTGAACTCGCCCGGTTCTGATTTGTGTGCTGGATGCTGAAATTCCACCATCAGCCGAGCTGACAAATGAGCTGTGAGCTGCACGCTCCCAGAGAAGAGACTTGAGCACTGAACACAGAATCATACATCAAAACAAAGACATCTCTCCTTCATTACGCTCTCTCTACACCGGCGTACAGGTTTTAGCGCTGAAGGTGTTATAGCCCATAAAAATAATCAGCGATCTCTGTCTGCTTTTACAGTGGAGTGAAGGCAAGGGATGTAAGGTCACAGCAGAGCTAATAATTAGAGGCAGAACAAGGGACGAGATGTTGATGATGGAGAGCGATGTGTTCCTCAGCCTGTAGCCTCGTCTTTGGCCTTACCTTGAAGTAATGTCTCTTTCTGTTCCAATGGCTTTGAAAAGCAAACCTTGAATGTCTTTTGTACAGCTCCACTGATCAGGTAGATAATAATAGTGAGAAGGCCGGATGGCCACCAAATTGCATTTTAAAAAGCTCATGCAATCAGTGGCATTCATACGACCACTCAATTTTACAAGTCATCTAACTAAAAGCCTTTATGTTCATCATTAAAAATGTATTTATGTTGGTAACACTTTACTTGAAGCTTGTGTAGGTAATGTATTATAAATAATAATGCATTAAGAACAAGATAAAATACATTATAATACTTACCTATTCATAGTTACACTGGAACGACCCAATGTAATGTGTTATGTTTTAATGCATTACCCTCTTTAAATGTATAACCATGAATATGTAAGCAATACAATGCATCATAGGTGGTTTAAAATTGATGTGTGTAATTTCATTAGCATCACAAATTAAACTAAAATAATTACTTTTTAGTGCACTATTCACAAGAGTTCACCAAGTGAGAATGGCTTTTAACAGGAAAATATATATAGGAGGTAGAATTCAAATGGTTTCAAATTGCTGACTTGGCAGCCTAAATAAATAAATAAATAAATAAAATAAAATCCCTTGGGCTAAAGATCCTTCAAACTCCATTTTAATTAAATTACTAAAAACTGTAGATAATACATATCATCTTATTCTGTCATTATGTCAAATTTCCCTACACATCTTTATAGAGACAGGGCCAAGAATCTCACTGTCATTTTCAGAGGGTTGTTTTTATAGAAGCTGATAACTAATTACACCGGGTTCAAAAGACATGATTAGGTGACTTTCTACACTGACTACAACATACACGCAGCCTTTCATTTAGCTATAGAAAGGTATAAGATGGATTGAGGGACAAACCACTTTGTGAATTAGTTGTACAGCACTCTCTTGAAATGTGTTATTGGAAGACTAATATTGATCTTCATTCCACAGTCATAGTGGCATAGTGATGCTTCATTCTATGTCAGAAACCATCGAAAATTTTACATTTTGCACTTCTTTTTCTGCTGCCCTTTCTTTTTGCACATTCCTCTTATTGACAACATTTGAAGAGACAGCAAGTCATCATGGGAAAACAGTCTTTCTGCACCTTTGGAGCTAAAACTTCAACAAATCTCGAGTTTGGAGCTGCAAAACCATGGCAACGGCACACTCTAGAAACATCATAACCGGATTCATCGTCTGCCTTTCACACACATGATATACAGAGATTGCAGGAGTGAGCAGTCACAGAAAGAAATATAGCCGCAACCCTGAGAACAAACGGAGAAGGAAGGAAGGTTTAGAAAGAGGGCAACTAAAAGAAGGAGACCATATCTTACATTTTAAAAAGTATCTTACATTTATGCATTTAGCAGACGCTTTTATCCAAAGCGACTTACAGTGCATTCAGGCTTTTGTACATTTCATAAATTCTTTTTTACCAGTATGACTAAGCAAATCAATTAGCTGTCTATGCATTCCAGACAGCTGAGGAAAAGGTTAGACATTTTGGAGTACCGGGCAACCTCAAACTTTCCCTTTGTACTTCCATCAGTTTCTATATATCTGCTAATTTCACACAAGAGCTGGAAGCAGCGGTTTGTTAAGAGAGAGTCTGTTATGTCACTTGCTCCTCCTTGTCTCGCATCTGGCTTCGCAAGCTGCTGCTATCGGCGACCGCATCTGCACGTGGACACACCCTGCTCGAAACAGCATGTGGCGTATCGCAAAATAATAGCCATTTTCCAAACAATTACAGACGAAACGTCCCCCTGGAGAAAAGAGATGCTGATAATTGGAACCCGAGAGCGGCCTCCGTTAACACAAATAAACACGGCTGCGTATCGCTGATCCTGCAAAGTAGCTGTTGCTTTCAATCTGGACGCAGAGTGGTGATAACGTTGACATACTGCAACCTTCCCTGCTGCTGTCCGCTGCAAAGGTGCCCACTTGATTATGGCATTACAAACGGCGGTTTTGACATTTGTCTTCATTATTATCAAAGGAGAGAGGTGATTGAGCTACAGGCATGCTCCATTAGCCTTGCTCATCGCGTTCTCGCACGGATGATATCACGCATTAGATGGAGTCAACATGAAATAACGTGTTGGGACCGAGGGGGTCTGGATGGGGCTCTCTCGGCTGGTGGAGGTTAAGAGAGCAGGAGCTGCATCTAAATAAGAAAGCTTATTTCAATCTGTATAATTACCACTGGGTAATGAAAAACTCGCCCACCCTGCCACGTTCACTTAAGAGAAATCAATATGTATTTGGGAGTTTATTAGAATGCCGGAATCATGAGTTGGGTCTTGGGGAGGGCAATATGTGTATCAACAGCGCAAGTCGAATTAACAGCTAATCAAGGAGGCGCTTGAGTCCTTTACTCTTAGTGGCACGGATGCTGCTAGGTGCAATTTCACAAGTTTCAAAACACAATTCGTTTTTTTAAACAAATATTTATGGTATGACCAGGAATTGCTACTGGTAATGATGGGGCATTTGCTGGCTAAAACATTCCTAAACAACGTTAATCTTGTCAAATTACCAACAGGAATGTTCATTAACATATCCTTTTTTTTCATACACTCTTAGAAATATGGTTTCAAAAGGGGGATTTTACAACGATGCCATAGAAGAACCATTTTTGATTCTGCACATAACCTTTCAGTGAACTATTCTTTAAAGAAACAAAAAATTGCATGAAGAGCCTTTTAACATTCTAAAGATCCAATTTCAAATATATTCAGTGCAAGGTATAATTTATAATAATTTTCATCATTTCAAACCTAAAATCAGCAGCTTTTATTTTGCCAGGTTTCTGAAAAGCAAGTATATGTGCTACCTGTGTTAGCTCTGCAGAGTGGTGTGTGTCAATCTAAAATTTTGATTGTGCATTAATCTCTGCATTAAAGTGAACCTCTGACTATAAAGATCCTTTTGTGCAATAGTAAGGCAATTTAATTTCAAGCTTGTAATATGCATAATAATCTTTAAAACTATAACAAAAACTTTGTAAAACACCAAATCAAAGCCTTCAAAAATTAATACTAAACTGTTTGTTTTAGTGCTTTGTCCTGAGAAATTACTTAACTGAACTAAGTAGCACATCCATTCAATTACCCTCAGCATTCTTCATTACAAAGCCCTGTTGGGAGTCACTATCTGAATGTTTTTTAAAACATAAAAATGTGTCTTGAATGTTTAAAACACAAAGGCAGTTACAGAAGATCATTCAAGAGAAAATTCAAGTCCAACACTCTTTGTTCTAAATAAAACGTTTGCGTGGCTAATCAATATAAATCAATAATGCAACTAATCAATGTGTGACTATATAATTAAAATACTCTGCAATAGTAAACTGCTGCTCCTGCCCTAACTTTTCTACCTAGTGGATATATTTTATGTTAATTAACAACTAATTTATTTAGGGCTAAGCTTAAATATGTTTATACTGAGACTGAATTCTTTAACAGATATTGTCTTCCTTTCATCAGGCCGTTAGTGATTAAAGTTAAGTCATATCCAGGATTTTTTAAGGTCAAACAAGGCCATAGAACATTAGAAAATAAACGTTTTTGCACTGGACAGAAACTGAAAGCTTAGTCCATAATTCATGGAGGTCCAGCTTTAAAGCCCTTGATTCTACTTTGTACTTGCCCTTAAGAAAACCTATAGATCCTTCACAGCATCAACGGTTATTAAAGGGATAGTTCACCCAAAAATGAAAATTAGATGTTTAAATGCTTACCCCCAGGGCATCCAAGATTTAGGTGACTTTGTTCCTTCAGTAGAACACAAATTATTATTTTTAATTCAGTCGTTGCAGTCTCTCAGCCATACAATGCATGGCAAATGGTAACAATAAACAACATGCACAGACAAATCCATATTAAACCCTGCGGCTTGTGACCATACATTGATGTGTAAAGACACAAAACGATCAGTCTGTGCAAGAAACTGAACAGTATTTATATAGTTTTTCTTAACTCTGTTCACGCAATCTTCGAACTGTTAGAACTAACCTGTGAACGCGCCTCACAGCAGCAAGCGCATGAGGCCTTCTTCTTCTTCTGCTTTATGATGGATTGCAGATTTACAAGTGCATTACTGCCACCTATCTCTCAAATGGACCATTGACACTCTATCTACAATCTCAATTAGGAGTGTCAATGGTCCACTTGAGAGTAATGCACTTATAAGTCTGCGATCCGACATAATGCAAGAATGGAAAAATTATATAAATACTATTCAGTTTCTTGCACAGACCAATTGTTTTGTGTCTTTATACACCAATGTATCATCACAATATAGATTCACAAATATAGATTCTGTTAACATTTGCCATGCATTGTACGACTTAGAAACTGCAACAACTGAATCAAAAATCATAATTTGTGTTCTACTGAAGAAACAAAGTCACCTACATCTTGGATGCCCTGGGGGTAAGCAGATAAACATCAAATTTTCATTTTTGGGTGAACTATCCCCTTTAATATCATACAGTGTTTTAAGAAGGTCAACATTGGAAATTTGTAAATTGTAAATTTAGAGCGTTTTTCAAATAGTTTATCAAAATTAGTATGGTTTACCTTGACAACACTGAGTTGTCAAGGTACAGTATAATGTACAGTATAATGTCCAGAAGAGAAGAACTGGCTGAACAGAGAGAGAAAGAGAAAGAGAGAACAGATTAAGAATTAGATATAGACACTAGTAAGTATCTTTCCTCAACCACCTCTATGTTAAATGTTAATGTATTTTGTTAATAAAGAATTAGACCAGAGATTGATAGGGTCTCAACTCTGATATCAAAACGTAAAAAAAATATAAGCTTGACAAATGTATAATAAATGACTTTCAATCTAGGATAACCCCTTTACACCCTTACAAGATGTCTGAGGTTTTAACTTAAGCCCAAATGTCAAATCCCAAAAGTAAATAATGAAATAAAATAAAATCCTAGGGAGTTTTCCTTATCACTGAGGGTTTATAGGACGCTATTTTACTTTCCTCTCTATTTATCAATTTTCTGAAAAGCTGCTTTGGAACAATACATTGTAAAAGGCACCACACAAATACAAACTGAACTCTGATGATCCCTCAAGTCAGCCAGAATTTACAGCACAGACAGAAAAAGTTGAGATCAGCTACCTGTGTATGTCACACTTAACTTTTCGACTTTTCAGCACTTTTCCTGCAACATTATTCATCAGATTCACTCCTTGAATTGATGGTGTTAAAAAGCCATGTAATAGAAAGACAAAACAGCTATCCTTGAAAGCGGCTAGGTAGCCAGGAATTATTAGGAATATAGATGAGTCCGCTGAGCACTGGGATCATGGGTGGTTGACTTCCTGATTAGGCCTTTGCAGCTTATGGTCAGAGGAGGAAGACGTCAGCAACAATCAGGAAAGAAACTAGATAGACAGTAATGGACATGCCTTTTTCAGGTGGCCCTGTTGCATTGTGGGAACGAGTTAGAAGGAGAAGGAGGGATGCTCATCTATCTCACCATCTACACTCTCACCTGAAGTGATGGGGAGACGTCAGGAAGCCAGGCTGCTATTTCACGCCCTGTTAAGTACTAATGCTGTAACACACGTCTTGCTCCAATTTAAGGGAACAAGGAGTTTTACTGTGAACTCAAGGTTCATCTGTTCTATAGAGAGAGAGAGAGGGAGAGTGAAGGAGGCTGGGTAGCCACCACAGTTGCCACTTAAAGGAATAGTCAAGTAGCCCGGAGTTTTACCAGCATTTGTTTCAAACACACACAGACAACACAATATGACACCTCTCGTTCACACACCCCTCCTGGAGAGAAAGCCCTCAGTGAAACGGCTCTGAAGGTGAAGGTCACGTCATTTATTTGCGTTTGCAGTAAACAGGTCTGAGGCAGACTGATAGGGCAAGGTTATTATCCTGAAGAGCACAGCTCTGATTGATCGCTCTGCACTCGGTTTGGGGTGCGCTGGGAGGACGTAGTGAGTGGCCGCTCCCCTATTATACTGCTGCTCATAGCAGGAGGAGAGAAACACAGGACCGTCGGAGTCCACTCACTGCTGGAGCCATCTGATCAGAGGCCTCATTATGCTTCACCTATGGAGAGGCGCTCATTTGACTGTAGTCTCTTCACAGACACAGAGGGGGATTTCTTAAAATGACAGTTTACTCAAAAACAGGGCTGTAACTAAAATCATTTTTATGATTCATCTATTGATTATTTCTTCAGTTATTCAAATAAAAATGCCAATTGTTTATATTTTACTGAAAAAACCCCCCCATTATTTTACGTGCTACTCATTGTTCTTCAAATAAAGAGCAAATTGAAATCTATGAAAATAAATACAGTATCTATTTACGTCATTAAATATATAGTAAAAACAGTAATATTGTGAAATACTATAACAATTTAAAATACCACTTTTCTATTTTAAGACATTTTAAAATGTAATTTATTTCTGTGATGGCAAAGATGAATTTTCAGCAGCAGTTACTCCAGTATCCACTTTTACGTGATCAGAAATCATTCTAATATGCTGATTATTAATATGGAAAACAGTTGTGCTGCTATTCTTTTAAGGATGAATAGAAAATTAAAAAGAACAATATTTATTTGAAACTATTTTAATCAATTGAATTCTTGCTTATTAAAAAGTATTAATGTCTTTAATAATAATAATAATAATAATTTTACTGGCCCCAGACTTCTAACTTCGAATGGTAGTCTATGTAGGCTATGTATTGCATTTTTGCTGAAATTGATTACTCATTACTTTGCTGAAATGAAAATATATATATTTTAAATTATTAGAATTATTATTATTACTTATTTTAGCATTACCCCCACAATTTAAATTCTGTCATTCGCTCAATCACTTGCCATTTGAAACCATTGGACTTTAATTCTTGAGTGAAACACCAGAGGAAATGTTTCTGTATCCTCTCTTAGAATGTCAAGCTGGTTTTATCCAGTGAAAGCTGCGGTTACATTTTACTGTGAGAAAAAGAACAACTTGGACCTTCCTCTAAACATCTCCTTCTGTCTTATCCCTTTAAGCCTGCAGTGAGCTAGGAAGTGTTCTCAGTGTGCACTCTTTTTTTCTCTGCTTGCCAGATATGCAATTTTCTGCTGAGTCCACCTTAGTACCCAAAGCCTTCTTGCCACCCTTCTGAAATTAGCCCACTGTAAGCCACAGCCATTTACACAGGAAAAAACATATGGAGGCATGTTAGAGGATAAGCCTGCCAGATGACAGCAGGCGGTGCTGGCTGAGAGATATAAAAGAAAGAGAGAGGGAGAAAGGAAGAGAGAGATTGGTTTATTTGAGTGTTTCTTCAGCTCACTGAGTGAGTTCAACTCTGAGTTACCTCAGCTCAAACAAGATCTTTTAGGAGAATTCAGTATGTGTGTGGGTCAGAGGACACCTCAGAGATGACAGAAGCCTATAAAGATCTTTGAAGCATTTCTCACATATATCTGAACTTTACAAGACTACTGGCTGATGTGTTGAGAAACTTTTATCACTGTAAATGTCCTTTAAGGAACAGTTAACACAAAAATGAAGATTCTGTCATCATTTATTGACTGACATTCATTCTTCTGTTGAACACAAAAAGAGATAATCTGCAAAATCATCCAAGCCACAAAAATATGCCAGGGGCTGTCAAAAAAAAAGTACTACAAAAGCACACCATAAGTAGTTCAAATTGACTTTGTGTGCTACATTTCAAGTCGTCTTTAGTGATTAAGCTGCTTTCTGTGAGGAATGTACCAAAATGTATGTCATTAGCCAAACTCTCTAAAATAATGCCAAATTTCATTGGTTGTCGCATGTTCTGTAAATGTGTGTGAATATGCAAATATGTGAATAAGCTTCAGGATTATAAATGAATTACTCTAAAATATTGGTGGAAGGATTTACTTTGAATTAATTTTTGCAAATAATTAAGAGGAAAAAAATGCAGCGAGTTAAACATTTTGAAATGTCTTTTAAAACACACTTAAATAATTTTTTTTATATACAATTTTATAAAAAAAAAACATACATTTTGGTCTTTTCCTATTAGTCCAAATGAAATGAAATACAGAGCACAAGTTATAGACTTTTATGATGAATTTCTGCCATTTTTGCAGTTTGAAAATCTGTTTCCAATATTGTATGGAAAACAGAAGTGCAAACATTCTGTTAAGCATCTGGCTTGATGCTAAATCTAGGGATGCACGATAATATCGGCACAATATCGGTATCGGCCGATAAAAGCTTAAAATGACCATTATCGGTATCGGCCGATATGAATATTACTGCCGATGAGCCAAACCGATATTCTCCAAGTGAAATAATTGACCTGTTTTTCAGATGTGAATGTCTGTCTACATTTGTAAAATAATAAATTTATGGTAGAATCAGTACAGAAGAGATACATGGATTTCTCTTCAGTAAAATTAAAGTTTAAATATATCAGTATATATTTGTATATATATCGATATCGGTATCGGCATCGGCCAAAATTATTTTGAAAATATCGGCATATCGAATATCGGCCAAAATCCAATATCGTGCATCCCTAGCTAAATCATAATGATTTGAACAGCACGAGTAAAAAGCCAATTTTGGGAACTATACCTTTAAGAGGTAAAGCTAGTGAATTTAATGGATAATCGGCAGAAACTCCAAACTTCCTCTGAAACATCTGCTGTGAGGAAACACACTGCCAAAAATGATTGGCAGAGATTTGGTTGTTAGTTGAGGCCTGTTCACTGTCTAATGAGAGCTCCATGAAGAGAGAGCAAGCAGAGAATAATACACGTCTTGGCAAGTGTATCAAATATTCTATGTGTGTGTTTTGTCAATTATATGACTGTATAATATGGGTTTGGGCTTGCATATGCAAAACAACATCACATGACCTCAGCATGCTCAACTATCCAGAGGACACCATACAAAATGATAGATATTCAGTTCAAACACCTAAAAACAAGAGAGTAAAACTCTGGATCCAGCACCCACACTGTTTGGTGAGGATGTATATGTGTGTATGAGTGGAGATAAATCAAAGCGCGCTCTCACACACACACACAGCGGGGCCGTGCCAGGGCGTGGAAAAGCAGAAAAGGGCCCTGCAGTCTACCTGTGATGGCAGTGGTTCCCAGCATGGGGGAAGATTAATGCCGGCACTCTGGAGCAGAGCAAACATCCCGAGCTTAATAAGGTACAAACAATTGCTTCCATTTTGTTTGCTATCAAGGGAAAACTAAACTCGGGCTGCTGAGGTGTATTTTTTCATTCTCAAATGTGGACTAGAAAAAGTTGGAGCTGACTTGGGGACTTGCCGAGCTAAACCACCGGCTTCTTTTCTTAAGTGTGCCCATTATTTGCACCCCAACGATCTCAAAGCGGATTGATGGGTTTGTGTGCGCTACAGTGCAAGGACAAACAGCCTCACCTCCACTCCTTGTACTTTGAGCTTCATGTGATCCTCCCGCGTGGTCTTCCCATCTTTCCTTTTTTTCCAGCAGTAGCCATCCTTTCTGTACTTCACCTTCTTCCTATTGTAGAGGATCATCGACCCATTCTGTGGCCTAGATCCAGAAGTGAGGGAAAAGGAAAGAAAAGGGTTGGATGGAAGAAAGAAAGAAAGAAAGAAAGAAAGAAAAAGAAATAAATAAAGAAAGAAAGAAAGAAAGAAAGAAAGAAAGAAAGAAAGAAAGAAAGAAAGAAAGAAAGAAAGAAAGAAAAAGAAATAAAGAAAGAAAGAAGATGGGGTTGGGTGGGAAGGGAGAGAAAGAGAAATTTTAGTGCTGTGGGACTCATTCGGCAGAAGTACAAAGAAGGCTGACTCAAGGCAGAGAAAGAGAGAAGAAGCAATGCACCAGTGTATACCAGTGTCACACACTTGTACACACACACCTCATACACTTGTATATGGGTGTTTATGGCCTTACAGAGTTAAAGAAGAAGGCTTGAAATTGCCATGAAATGGAATTTGAAGCCCATATTACCTCTGTAATGTGACTTGTAGTTCTGCTTCATGAATTTACAAATCCCTTGAAGATGTTAAGCATTTTTTAAACAAGAAGAATCATACAGTATGCTTTTCAGGATTTGCTTAACATGCAACTTCTACACTATCGTTCAAAAGTTTGGAGCCACTAATGATTATTATTATTTAAATTTACAAGGGTAAATTTATCAAAATTAAATGTTAAATTTAAGATGGTAAACAGTAATTTTAAATTGCAATAATAATTCACAATATTACTTAAAAAAAACTGTACTTTGATTAACTAAATCCAACACTGATGACCAAAAATTACTTCTTACTGACCCCAAACTGTGGCATAATGATTTAATTACCATTCCTTGAACTGTTCATACAATTGAACTTTTTTAAGATTATTGTATTTCCAAGTAAAAAAAAAGATATTTATCCCAATTTAATGGCTCATTAAAAGTCCCATGGCATAACAATTCCCCTTTATGAGTTTTTTTGTAACATTAATATGAGTTCCCCTAGCCTGTTTATGGTCCCCCAGTGGCTAGAAATGTTGAAAGGTGTAAACCAAGCCCTGGGTGTCCTGCTCTGCCTTTCAGAAAACGAGAGCTCAGACTGATCTGGAATCTTCTCCTCTCCGTCATACGATATGGATTCGACAGCACCACCACAAACAGTGTTCATAACAGTGTTCATCGGGGGAAGTCGTGGCCCAGTGGTTAGAGAGTTTGACTCCTAACCCTAGGGTAGTGGGTTTAAGTCTTGGGCCGGCAATACTATGACTTAGGTGCCCCTGAGCAATCCCCAACTGCTCCCCGGGCACCGCAGCATAAATTGCTGCCTACTGCTCCTGGTGTATGTTCACTGTTTGTGTGTGTTCACTGCTGTGTGTTTGCACTTTGGATGGGTTAAATGCAGAGCACGAATTCTGAGTATGGGTCACCATACTTGGCTGTATGTCACTTCACTTTTTAATGCCTGATTTCTGATGTGTAGCTAATTATTCAAGTTCACATAGACTTTCTTTCTAAATCATTTAATACTGTTTACGCATCTTAGTAGAATGAAAAAAATACTTAAAGATTTACATATATTAAAGATTTTAGTACTTTCTTAATATATGTTCCTGGTCTTAACATCTAGCAATGAATCATTTGTTGAGACATAATAAAAGTGTATTAAGGAAATGCTGCTACCAGTAGCCAAATAGCTATTTAGCATCTTTTATTCTCCAGTTGTACCGTATGTAGCCTTTCTAAAACGTGTTCAAATAGGGTTAATTTTCTATTCAAGTCAACTCTAAATATACTAAAACTCTGCTTTGTTTGTCAAGGAAGAGAGAGAAATGCGTATATTTCATATAGAAATATGACCAGCAGCGCATTGCTGATGCAAATGAGCGGTAGAGCACGTCCTGTGGGGAAAACATGCGCGAGAACATCCTCAACTTTCCATTTATAATTCATTCTCACTTTACCATCCCACTGCCCTCTGGTTGATAATGATACCGTGTACGCATCTGAAGAGCTCTCAGCTCGCTTCTCTTTATGACACTACACATGTTTCTCAACAACTAATAACTGCAGAGCAAGAAGGCATAGCAAGAACACACATTCGCACTCGACCATGTGTTCACACACACACTGTCTACGAGGGCATGCACGCTCAGTGAAAAGCTACAGGCGCACACATTAAGGTGCATCTATGGCTGGCTGGGTCCCAGGAGGCTGCAGTTTTGTTGTGTGCGAGTTGGGAATGTGGGAGTTCAGGCGCTTCAGCAAAGTCTCAGCCATGAAACCAGCTGCTGTTAGCGTCTGTTAGCCAGCCATCACTTTAGCCCAGCATGGCAGCAAACATATTATAAATCTCACACACACACACACACAACTCATACTCCCCACATACCCAAACAGCCCCGCCTCTCTGGAAACGGCAAGTTATTGTCTGCCTGCATTGTCTTGTTTATTTTATCATTTCTTTTTGGTGCAGATTTATTTATAATACTGCATACATCAGTTTGCAGCTCAGCTCATGGGGCGTCTTGTTTATCTTGCAATTTCTCATCAATCATTTCCGGGGATGAGTCTCAGGGGCTGATGGGGCCCCTCTCTCCCCGCACTGTGGCCCCTGACAGCACCTTTTAATTAGAGATGCCAGTCAAAATCTGTCATGCACAATCCTCTCTCGTTCTCCCTCAACCGATTTGTCAAGTGCCATGGGTAGTTGCTATGTCTGTTTGCCCATCTCGCTTTCATTCATGCTTTTTTATAAAACCCCAATTTGTCATGTGCTGACCTTAACACTAATTAATTCTGCTTTTAATCCCATCTCCTATCTCTGTCTCTTTGTTTCCCATTCTATCATGTCATCTTCATCCTGATGCTGCTTTCATTCAACTCGCTGAGCTCTTCTGTGTGAATGTCATTCTGAAAGACTTCCTGCTGCACCGTATTCATTCTCTCTCTCTTTTGGTTTCTTGGTGGGGCTGGGACCATGTCGGTACTGTTTAAGTCATTAATCTGCTCGCTGTGATGCCTGCTGTGGGATTGAGCATGAGATACAAGGATAGGAAGCGGAATGGAAGACACTGGAGGAAAGAGTTACAATAACCCTAATCATATTTTAACCACATCATTCCAAAATCAAAAACACACATTACCACATAGCACAGTTATATTGTGTCCACTTATTTACAGGAATAGTCATTTTATTCCATCTACATTATTTACAAATTGTGCATCTATGTGCACATGGCTGGTTAGCATTGCTCCCAGTTGCCCCTGCTGGTAGATTTTGTAATGACATCATCCTGTTCTAAAAAAGCACATCTTTTTTAGTGATGGCTGTCTATTCTGACTAAACAGATCATGTTATATTTCTGTGCTACGAGGACATGAAAATGTATAGTTTGCAGAAACAAGTGATTTTAAGCTGTTGCAATTAAATCAGCAGCAAAAGAGAACTCATTTAGCTATATGTGAGTTGTCTGAACAACTCTGAGCGATGACAGAGACGTGTGAGCGCACGTGATTTCTGCTGCTTTATAGGCCTTGAACGGTAAATACACACACTTGTATGTGTCAAAATGCTCATCTTTGCAGGTGTCTAAACACAGTAATTTAAATCTTAAGAGAAAGCAAACAGTTGAGAAAGAAAAGACATATGTCACAGTATGTTGGATCTGGGCAGCTCTTTTAGTGATAGCAGTTGTTAATCAAACAAATAAAGAGAGAAAATCTCTCACTGCTTTTGACTAAATAACTTTTGTAAATTTAATAAGAAGAATACAGGTATTTAATTTATACAGTGAATAATATGTTAAATACATTTCATTACTTTATATAGCATATGTACAGTATATATATATATATATATATATATATATATATATATATATATATATATATATATATATATATATAGCACTCCTTATTCATTTGTTCTACAGCTGTTTTTTCTCCTATTGCTTTTAAATAGTTCCTTATTCTTACTTAATCGCTGACTGTGATACTGACACTGGTGAAAAGAAATTGTGAAATTTTGTATATAATTTTCATATATATTGTTACTGTGAAATAAAATAACTCATATAGTGACATAAGATTTTGGTTATATCGCCCATCCCTGGTGATTAGTCACATGGCATTTATTTCAAATGGTGCTGAAGAGATGAACAGGAATGCTAATAGATACTTCTGCTATGCAGTATAACACATTAATGTCAGTAAAAATTGATCAACAAATCAGAAAAGGCTGTTTAGTGGTAACATGTGGGAAAAACCTCTTTACTGTATAGTAACAGGCCAAAAACACATTCTGTTCCTATGCCAGTTTACTTATTGTTTGCTGATACCATGGCCAAGCTAAATGTACCTACAGAGCGAAACATAAAACAACAAACAATAACGTAATGGATCCTTGTCTTCCACAAGGATGAGTAAAGATTCATGAGTTGAAAATTCACAGGGTTCAGGGCCATCTCTAGCTTGGAAAAAACTTGTGGAATTGGGGTGAAGCTTATAGGTCAAAGGTCTCTGTACCTTACTTATCAGTGGTAAGCAAAAGTTATCCGATGTTGCTTTTATCCACTCAAAGACCTTCCTAATGCACCACTTTTCAATTTGAGGCAGTTGAAGGAGTGCATGGCCATCTTCTGGAGTGTAAGACAGACTGCTGCTCCAGCCTGTGAGACTTCTGTCTCACTCTCTTTGTACATGAGCCATTCAATTATATTTATCAGAATTATACGTAATAATATGTATAAGGAAAATGCCAACTACTATGTTATCAAAAAACAATGACAGGAGGCCATGGGTCTCAGAGGCCTACACGTGAGAGATTAATATGGAAATGCAGAAGTCATTTATTCAGAACAACTTACTGTGAGTCAGCCTCAACAAGTTACCTTCAATCTGCACATGGGCTCATTCAGAACCTCAAGAGATCCTTCATTTACCAAAGCTAATTTCATCCAGGTATTTAGTTTACAGTGGTCATGTACATTTTGTTTGTGTGTTTGCCGTTTTCTCATTATATTCGAAATGAGTTTGTGAAAACCAAATAAATTCAGGAAAAAGAACAGTGTGAAAACAATTTAACCATAGAGTAAACTCTTTCATTTTGTAAACATAAAATGTAACCTATCCACAGACAGTGCTGCTCAGAAAAAAATTCATTTGGCAGTATGTAGGAAGTTTCTTCACTAAACTGTCAAATGTATTTCACTGCAAAAGTCTGTCTAAACTAGGAACAGTGTATCTATTGTTTCATCATTTTACACTCCAAAACTTCTTTTTGTGAAATGTTTGGCTTGAAAAGTGTGCTTGTGCAATATTGGTGTAAAATAAATGGCACTTGGCTTGATATTTTCTTCTCTAATGCAATAACATTCATACACTTTAAAGTGGGGCTTAAGTGTCCGAAAACATTTAGAGACTGCTGTAAAGCTCTGAGCTCTGAGCGTCAAAAGCGAAGCATCTGAATCATAATTGCTGTAATTCCTGCTAAAGAAAAGTCATCAAAACGCATTAGAGAGGGTGAAATGTTTGGCTGGGTGATCTAGTGCTACTAAAGCAGCAGACCAGGCAGCTCCTCTAAAGTGCTACAATTCCCTTGGAAAGAAGAGGCTGTTTGATTAATGCAACACTTGTTGTTTTTCTCTGCTCTCAACCTGTGAGTATATGTGTGTGTGAGCGAGAGAGAAAGCGAGTGAGCTTTTGAAGATCAGGGAGGTAAGCAGGCTGAAGCCAAGCTCCACAGGAGGGAGTGGGCATGTGCTGTCATCAATTACCCATCAGGCTTTCAGACACCACTTCTAACGGCCAGCTACCACCAGCTGACATTTATACAAACATGGATATCGATACTCACATACAGAGTCATGCATGCAAACACATAATGTGCACCATAAGACCTGATATAAAATAAATAGTAATGCATGCCTAGATACTCAAAGGTGCTTACTCACAAAACAAAACACACACTGACACCCTGAGAGAAACCACACACACTAACCAGAACATATGCTTACACACACACACAAAGCCTGTCAATCTCTACTGAATCAGCATTCAGCATAACATACCCCCAAGTCATAATGACAGCCTCAGGAAGAGTGATGCATCACAACATTCCACACATACACACACACACACACATACAAAGTCAAGCATGGATAAGGGGCTTTCTAGAAGATACAATTCCACTTATTTTGCGATGCCATGTGCTGGTGCTAGAGGTCTGGGACCTGGGTTTAGGTCAGTTTGGCTATATACAGTATAACTTCAGGTTTGAGTTTATATGCTTCTATGTAAAGCATGGGCAAACCTATTCAGTTTTTGAATTATGAGTTTTCAGGTGGTTTTCTTAAATACATTATTACAGGAGATTTTGAGGGTTGAATCAAAAGTCTAAGCTATTTTTAAAGATATTTCAAACAAAACACTAGGGGCCCTATCATACACCTGGTGCAATGCGGCTCCAGGCACAACGCAGTTGTTTTTTTAGTTTCAGCCCGATGCAGTTATCATCTTCCTATCCTGTTCAGGGGCATTGTTGAAACGTTGCTATTTTGAGGCAACTGAAATAGACTACGCCATTGACCAACAGTATAACGCAGTCATTTTTTTTGTTATTTAAAGAGTGCGTTACTAATATATGTCTATAGGCTGGTCCACAACGCGCGTACACTCTGCTTATCACACACACAGGGGTGCGCAGCAGAACACATACATGGCAAATATAAAGAACTAAAGGATTTCAATGTAAAAGATTTATTATTAATTAATTATTCTGTAGGCTACATTTAAAAATGCCTAAATGTTATAATGGATAATCACTGAATGTCTCAGAATTAGGCTACCTATTTGCTAGCGCTTAAGCAGCTCCATTTCGTCTCTGGAGACGTGTTCAGTCTTTAATTGCGCTGTAAATAACGAATCCACCATGGCGCAAGCGCAACAGGCTCTTAAAGGGAATGGGAAATGAAACAGTTTATTGCAAATTATGCCCATAACACACCTATTACTCATTTAAAAAATGGGGACAATCCTTTTAGACCATGCGTTGGGCATGCAGACCATTTCACCATTGTTAAACTAGCAAAAGTGGTTTCAGGCCCTAAGTGCACCTGCGCCGTGTGCTTTAGAATATGCATTTAGTTTGTTAAAATAGGGACCTTGTGTTTATAATACACTATGTATAATATAAAACATACAATCTAAAACATAATAGAAATGATATATACTGATAATATGAAATGTTTCTTGAGCATCAAATCATCATTAGAATGATTTCTAAAGAATCATGTGACTAAGGACTGAAGTAATCACTGTCAAAAACTCAGCTCTGCCATCACAAAAATAAATTAGAATAATACATATAGATATATATATATATATATAATACACTAGAACAGAAACTGTGCAGCTTGTTTATGAAATTTAGCCACATTCACAGCTACATTCCCTCAAAATCTCACCAAGAAATGCTGTGAAGGCAATGTTACACAATGAAGGTTATGTCTGACCTCTCTGTCAGGTGAGTTTAAAAATCCTCTCTTTCTCTCTTTCATATCTGATTGCCTGTAAAGCAACGCCTGTCCCTTTCTGCACAAAACAGATGCTCTAGTCATGGTTATCACAATGGGAAAACGCAGAGACAATTCAAAAAGAACATAAATTACAATGATTCACACAATGTCTCGCCACTTCTAGACCTAAGGGGTAGGATAAGAGATGGTGGAGGGAGGAGCCTTTGCAGAAGGGAAAATTCAGTGATGTCATTAAGTGAAGTGAATTGACGTGACATTCAGCCAAATATGGTGACCCATACTCGTGCTCTGCATTTAACGCATCCAAAGTGCACACACACAGCAGTGAACACACACCGGGAGCAGTGGGCAGCCATTTATGCTGCGGTTCCCAGGGAGCAGTTGGGGGTTGGTGCCTTACTCACCCACAACCCTAGGGTTAGGAGTCAAACTCTCCAACCACTAGGCCACAACTTCCCAATGTGATATCATATTAATGATGTGATGGCTGATATTCAGACCTGAGAGAGACACACAGATATAGACAGAAAGAGGGAGACTGCAATGGTAACAAGTGAATTCCAAAGAAAAAATCCTATTCACTTTCTCCACAGGGAAAATTATTTTCAACAATAGTCTACACATTTCTGAGGTCAGATTTACAAGTTTGTACTGTATAGTGACGAACTTTCAGGCAATTAATTAATCTGAACTACACTACCTGTAATCCTGTGGTGGGAGCAAAATAGATTCATCAATCAGAAATGTTTTAAAATATTTTTTATGCATAAAAACAGAGCCAAAATAAAAGTTCAACAGCAAATCAGAAAAAAGAAAGATAAAAAAAAGAAAACAATACTTTATTTATCAAGGATGCATTTAACTGATCAAAAGTGGCATTAAAATAATAATAATAATATTTAAAAAAAACAACGCTTTTCTTTTGAAATCTCTATAAAAAAAAACAATTTTTATATGCTAAAAATCAATGGTTTAAAAATCTGCAAAATAGTATTTATATATGTCTTATTCACAGATTTTTTTTAAATTTTGCTTTAAATCATATTTTAATGCTGTCAGTTATTGATATTTTTTTTTTTAATCTCTAATAAGGAGATGAATGGGAAATATCCATCTAGATCCAAGGCCACTAAAAATGTATCCAGTCACTGTTGTGCTCTATCGGTGATAGGACTACACGGTACGTTCCTGCTGGGCTGTTCTCTCTGTTGAGGAATGACACTGCTGTAGCCAGCTTTAATTAAAGCTTTTGAAGAGCAGGCAGGCGTGCATGAATAAATCACAGAATAGGCTGGCATCAAAGCGTTGGTCGATGTGGCTCGGGAAGCTGTGTCTGTGTGGGGTGGCGCTACATTGGCCTCATTCTTCAAACTTGCCTCTCTCACCCTGTCCAGCACCTCCCACTGGGAACCAAATTCATTTCTCTCAACTGTTTCACAAAATGCTCTCAGAGTCCTCTTGATCGCAGAGGACCAGCGATGTTACACTGGGACATGCGTACAAATATGTGTTTATGTGTAGCAGGTTACACATTTGATGTTATATCAAAATTAATCTAGAAATTCGGGCTTTTCATCTCAACATTTTTTTTTTTTTTTGCTTTGTTTATATTTCACTAACTGCTGATTGGAAAAATTGGTGCTTTTAATAACATAATAAAAAAAATCCATCCTGCAAAATTTCCATACAAGCCATAAGACGACACATACAGTAGCATAACTTTGTAACACATAACTTCTTTATAATTAATCACCCTAAATTAATAAATTAAACTGACAGCCCTAAACCTGATTTCTTCCTGTTATACTGTTTCTCTGACCCAAAAATTCACTGTACATTCTTTGTGTTATTTGTTAATTTTAATGAACTGCGACTGCGTTTTTTGGTTTTAGTACTTATAGCTAGTGGGATTTTTTGTAAATGAGATCTATCTACTCCTCTCTTCTGCTCGAAGCATGCTGTTTTCAGTCTGATTTCCTGCAGCCGGTACTTATTATGACATTTGGTGAAGAGGATACTTTGTACTATCAATAAAACATGGGTGTGCGGGAATTGCTTACTGCCTAATTTCGTGTAGCAGCTCGCAAATATCTAAACCCTCCAGAGCTTTTTCTGCGCTCTTGCTAAGAATAGCCTTGCAATTAAATCTAAAACTGCCAAGGCAGTGGAAACCTCCCAGAACTGGGATAGACAAGAATTTTACCAACATTTCTGTGGTGCCGATTTGATTATTCATAAGACTGCTTAATAAAGGGCAACATACACATTCACATAGGCTTCTTCTCTACTGCTTTACTGGTGGACATGTTATACATTAGCACCAAATGCACAAATACCAAGCTTTCCAACATGAATATTTACAACAGGAAGTAGAGCGGTCTGTGAGTCACTGTGCCAGCTGCCTATCCTCAAATGACATCAGGGACATACAGATTTATTTTTTTATATACAGGTGCATCTCAATAAATTAGAATGTCATGGAAAAGCTCATTTATTTCAGTAATTCAACTCAAATTGTGAAACTTGTGTATTAAATAAATTCAATGCACACAGACTGAAGTAGTTTAAGTCTTTGGTTTTTTAACGATTTTGGCTCACATTTAACAAATACCCACCAATTCACCATCTCAACAAATTAGAATACTTCATAATTCAATAATAAAAAAAACATTTTTGGTGAATTGTTGGCCTTCTGGAAAGTGTTTTCATTTACTTTATATGTACTCAATACTTGGTGGGGCTCCTTTTGCTTTAATTACTGTCTCAATTCGGTGTGGCATGGAGGTGATCCGTTTGTGGCACTGCTGAGATGATATGGAAGCCCAGGTTTCTTTGACAGTGGCCTTCAACTCATTTGCATTTTTTAGTCTCTTGTTTCTGATTTTCCTCTTGACCTGTTGGTTCAGGTCTGGTGAGTTTGCTGGCCAGTCAATTACACCAACACCATGGTCATTTAACCATCTTTTGGTGCTTTTGGCAGTGTGGGCATGTGCTAAATCCTGCTGGAAAATGAAATCAGCTTTTTCAAAAAGCTGGTCAGCAGAAGGAAGCATGAAGTGACTTTGGACCACTGGACAAAAGTCAAGTTCTTCTTCTCCTTAGCCCAGGTAAGATGCCTCTGACATTGTCTGTGGTTCAGCAAATTCCTTGACACGTCTGTGTGTGGTGGCTCTTGATGTCTTGACCCCAGCCTCAGTCCATTCCTTGTGAAGTTCACTCAAATTCTTGAATCGATTTTGCTTGACAATCATCATAAGGCTGTGGTTCTCTTGGTTGTGCATCTTTTTCTTCCACACTTTGTCCTTCCACTCAACTTTCTGTTAACATGCTTGGATACAGCACTGAATGTTTGTGGCTTACCCTCCATGTGAAGGTTGTCAATGATGTCTTCTGGACAACTGTCAGATCTGCAGTGTTCCCCATGATTGTGTAGCCTAGTGAACCAAACTGAGAGACCATTTTTAAGACTCAGGAAACCTTTGCAGGTGTTTTGAGTTGATTAGCTGATTGGCATGTCACCATATTCTAATTTGTTGAGAAAGCGAATTGGTGTAACCAAAGACTTAAACTTCTTCAGACTGTGTGCATTGAATTTATTTAATACACAAGTTTCACAATTTGAGTTGAATTACTGAAATAAATTAACTTTTTTATGACATTCTAGTTTATTGGGATGAACCTGCATATGTCCTGATTTGTTATTTCCAGCAGCAGAATGGCATTAAAGTTTAAATTAAATAGTTTCATGCAGGACACAATAATAAATGCAACATGATCTTTTCATTGCAATGTAGTTAAAGTCTGAGTGAACCGGGAGTTGCTGCGGACTTTATTCCAGTGAAATGAGGTATTTCCAGCTGAAACAGATAAATTGAGTAGAGGGCGTGGTTTTATTTTTGCGCTACTGCGCTCTGTATCTCAGTCATAGGAAAACTTTTGCGTTCCCTTTGGAAATTTTGTTTCCTCGCAAAACATTTGCATTCTCTCGTAAGGATATTTGCGTTCTCTTGCAAAGCCTTTGCATTCTCTTGCAAACACATTTGCGTTCCCTCACAAAACTTTTGCATTTTTCGGAAAAACTCTTTCAATTGAGGGATGACGACGATGAAGAAGACAACAAAAAGGAAGAATTAGAACAATCTAGAAAAGAACCATAAAATGAAGAAGATAAAAACTATGGGAGAAAAAAAAATGGAAAAAGAGGAAGAAGCAATGGAAGAAGATTAATGAAAATAAGTAAAAAAAAAAAAACAATTAGGAGGGAAGGCAGAGGAAGAATCAGAAGAAGACTAGAACCAAATGTTTGAGGATTATACTGTTCTGACATGCAAGCACTACAAATATATAAAGTGAAGGTAATCAACTATTGTATAGAATCAGAATCAGAATGAGCTTTATTGCCAGGTATGTTTACACATACCAGGAATTTGTTTTTGTGACAGAAGCTTCCACAGTACAACAGAATGACAATGACAGGACAAAAACACAGATAATAATAGAATAAAAATAGAACCAGTAAGAGATGGCTCTCAACAGGAGACATAGAAGTGCAGCTATGACTGGAGAAATTTTTCTCAGCATTACTGATGACAGAACAGACAGTTCTTTGGCCTCCAGTTAGAGCAGGTGTCAAACTAGGCTTTATGAATCACCAGGGCATGGCCTTCACTCACCCACCTAGAGCTGTGTCCATTCCACACTGCTGACCAGAGCCATCGATCCCTCACCCCACACATTCAGACAGCCAACTGCTGATGGCCTTATGATTCATCTGTAATGCAATGCTGCATGAAAAGTGCAGTAACGAACAAAAGAAAGAAAGAAAGAAAGAAAGAAAGAAAGAAAGAAAGAAAGAAAGAAAGAAAAAACGATTGCCAACTAGGTTCAGATGCATAAAGCTCTAGTGAGTGTAGTGGTCTATAGGAGACTGTAAGATATGGTGCATTTCTGCCTGGGGTCTAAGGTCACCTGGAGAAGCTTCAGATGAGTTGTATCTCTGTCTGGCTCATACAGCAAATCAAAGAGTCTATCTCACCTTTCACCTATCAATCACGCCCTCCTGCACGCCCCACAAGAGATGCACACTTAATTGGAGATCAGGGATCAGCGCTCAGTCAGTGGTGTCTCAGAATTCACTTGTGCACAAACAAACAGACACACAAACACACTCATTAGAACAACATGGGATTGTCCGATATAAGAACAAAAGCCGTTTTTTCAAGGATGAACTGATATAAATTGCTGTGAGATCTAAAGGGAGAGAGAGGGAGAGACATAAACCTATTGATTTATCAACAAACTACACAGAGCATGCAACAACTATCTTTACAGTAAGAGCATGATATAATAATTATCACAATTACGGATTCTTGATGCCTTCATGACTATTTCTATTTAATTTTCAATGCTTTTTTGGATATTGCATAATGTATATAATGTAACAAACAGCAATGGTGTATTCAACGTCAGTTACACATTCTAATGACCTAAAATAGTTCAAATTCATCTGTGCATTTGCTTTACTATGCAAATATACATTTCTGTTTAAGTTGTGGATATAGCTTGCATTATATTAATATTAATCTCAAATAAATACATTTATATTTAATTATTTGTATACACTACATTTGGGACAAGAACAGTCACACCCCTCAGTCACCCCACAGAGTGTTCTCTAACCAAACTCATGTGTGACCTTGGACCACAAAACCAGTCTCAATAAATTAGCTTTCCATTGATGTTTGGTTTATTAGGATCTGACAATATTTGGCCGATATACAACTATTTGAAAATCTGGAATCTGAGGTTGTAAAAAAAAAAAATCTAAATACTGAAGAAAATTGCCTTTAAAGTTGTCCAAATGAATTCTTAGCTATGCATATTACTAATCAAAAATTACTTTTTATAGATTTACGGTAGGAAATTTACAAAATATCTTGATCTGACTATAAGAGAGAACAAAACATAACTCCAGACATTTGACTGAATAAACTTTGCACATATACCTCATCGCCTCTTTCAGCGGATGAGTTGAAAGGACAGAGAAGCCCTCGACTTTGAATCTTAGGTCTCCTTGGTGGAGGAGAATCACACAGGCAGTAGGCTCCCTACTGGAGCTGCACAGAGAGGCCTCCTCCAGCTTGTTAAAGTGATAGATCACCCAAAAACTAAAATTCTGTCATCATTTACTCAACCTCACAAAAAGTTATAATAAAGTACTGATCGATCTTTTGCATGCAATGACTGTATAATTAAAGGGGTCTGAAGCGTTAAGCTTCAAAAACAACAAAGTCTAGCATAGGCTTCTGATGGCTTGAAGCATAAGTTTTATTAATTATGTTATTATTACTACAATTAAAGAAACTAAAAATCACTGTCTAAGGGAAATAAAGCTGAAATAAAATAACACAAACAACAGATAGAAAAACTCAAAAATCAGAAATGCTGCTTTGGGAATGAACTGTAATAAAATAGGTTTAAGGTAAATTACTAAAAATACTAAACATAAAAGAAACATAAAGCTATATAAAATTATTATTATTATTATTATTATTATTATTATTATTATTATTATTATTATTATTATTATTATTATTATTATTATTATTATTAAAAGCTCAAAATTACTAAAACAAACTAGATGTAAAATGAAAAATAAAGCAAATAAAAAATAATAATAAATACTATAATAGTATATAAATAATACAAATATTTCTCATTTTGTGTTTCAAAAAGAAGAAAATGTTCTACAGGTTTGGAATGACGATTGGGTGAGTAAATAAAGAAATATATAAAATTTTGGGTGAACTATCCCTTTAAATAAAACAACATGTGAGCTGGAAGAGAAAGTCAGCACGCGTGTGCTGCGTCAGAAGCACAAGCTCAGCAGTTGGACGGCCTTATACAGCCTTTGGTCTTGGTATCTTCACCTCTGACCTGGGAGTGAGAAAGGTTGGCTTCCTCCAGCCTGGGCTGAAGTCTCAGCCCTGAAAACTGAGCAGCTGAATGATGGAAATTGCCTGCTTTTAGATGAAACCACGGCCTGTGGAATTAAACATCCTTCCTTGACATTTAGCCCTGCGCTCCACACGCCATCAAGTGCCTTTGCTGAGGCATTGTGGGAATGCCAATTCTCGCTCCCGCCACGAATTAGTTTAGTGCGAGAGATGTGTGTGCATGTCTGTCAGTAGTGCAATGCACAGTTTAAGGGGGAAACCTGTCACTCACTTGTCTCCGGAGGGAGAACAGACAAGAACGGGAGATTGAGAGAAGGAAAGAGTCGACTAATGAGGCTGAGTAGAGAGCAAAGAGAATGCTGTTCCCATTGTCATGTAGAGGGAAGGCAGTGAAAGTGACAAAGGGGGACAGACACTTTAAGACTGTCATTAAACTTTCCCCTGGCTGCATTTTACAACTACCTTTGTGTGTTGGAGGAGAGGGGCATCGTAAAAGCAACACTTTTGTCTGGTTGCAATCGATTTATTTTCTTCGTTAAGGCCGTGACATTGCTTGCTTATGATGTCCTCATGCACACTGTAATTATACAACTGTTCCTGGTTTATTGACAGAACTTTGTTATTTTAATTAGGCTTTATTGGTCGCAAGAGCAAGCAAACAGTGTGATCAGGGATGACAGGGATGATCAATGGATATATTTTGGAAAACAATGAGAACCGGTTATGAACCTGAATGGCTGTGAGGGGCGGAACACAGCATTAAAGGGACAGTCAACTCAAAAAATTTAATTCTGTTTCTGTTCCTAATGATTTTCATTATATTTTTGACCATGCAATGGAAGTCATTTGGAACAGAACCTGTTTGGTTACTATACAGGTTTGGAATGACATAAGGGTGTGGGAATGATGACATAATTGTATTTTTGGGTGCACTGTCGCTTTAACACTCAGTGTTTATTCACCAAAGGCCCCTGGGACTCCTAGTCATAATAACGGTGTGTTTGTGTGAGTTTGTAAGTGGTATTGCAAGGAGGTTTCGCACTGCTGTGTGTGAAGGTGACCTCCAGGGGGGAAGAGGCCACCTGCTTGCTGGGATGGGGTGACAGCGGCCCACCTGTCCTGACGGCGAGCCACAGAACCCCCATCTGCCCCCCGCAGGACGTCTTCTCCCCCAGGGCTCGCTGACCGCCACTGTCAGCCACTCCAGCAGGCCAGCCGCCTGTCCTCCACCTGACGCCCAGTAGAGCGAGGAGCAGCGGGACTCTTGATCCGCTGGTTGGCAGCAGCCTTGTACCACATTGCCTTGAACTCTCTGAGCCTTTAAGTACACAGTAATGATGAGTCACTCATAAGGTAGGAGCTAAGATTTGATGGAGCGGTCTGAGCATACACGACGTGGTAGGAGGTTTGTCTGAGGCCAACCATCAGATACAGCACTGCAGGTGTCTGGTTTAGCTATTTCTTTACTTTCAATAAAAACGGATCAAACTTTACTGCAGTCAAACTGGATTGCAATTTTCCCCATTATTTCTTCATCTCATGTGCTTTTGGCTCATGCGCACAGAGCACATGCACTGCTGCCATCATGACCTCTCTGTCTCATTGTGGGTCTCTATGCCTGTTTTGGCTTCTTTACCTGCAATTTACAGTCTGTCAAGTTTTTTCCTAGTCAGAAACAAGAAACAACACCCCTCCAACATTATAATCCGTTAGTCTATCTATGAATGCTAATCAGCATTTTTGGCACATAAAGCTGATGAATAATGGGAAAAAAATTGATTAAATGTTGGCACATTAAACTAGTGAATAATGGATAAAACATGTTAAGCGTTCCCATTGAAAAACCAATGTGGAGAAAATAAACATAAACCGTATTCATTCAGCTTTTTAGCACAGAATTGTTGAATAGTAAAACGTTGTTATTGAACAAAACAATGAAAACATGCTCTTCCAGTTTTCAGTTGTTCATGAAACAATGAAAAAAGTTACATGCTTCAATAAATAAAATTAAACTGTCACAAGTCCTATTTTTAGCAGTTATGGTAAGGAAAGATGATCTGATATAGTTGTGTTTTTTTTTTTTTTTGGTAAATGAATGAATGAATACTGTACCATCCATCTCAGCAAAAGAGAGGGAGGGAGGAAGAGACAAGAAAGTTGTAGACAGACGTAGAGATACTGGAGCAGAAAAGCACTTCATTACACATATTAGGGAAAATGTTCAATGTTTTTGTCTTAATCTGTTAAATCACTATGTATAAACAAGTCTAACATTTAAATATTTACCTTCACTAATTTATCCCTGGCTCTGCTGCAAGCTGATCCCTATAACACACTTTTTCGGTAATCAATCAGGCTGAGCTCAGGCTCGACTTCTTGGCTGTGGAGGGAATGATTGGCTGTCTGAATCCCTAGACTACAGGTTCTCAACTGGGGGTCATGACCTTAAAAAGGGAGACATTTAAAATCTAAAACAGTCAATTATTCCAACTCTGTTTATTAATTTAGCATTTTGTAATTTGAACAAGTTTGTATAATAATTTTACAATTATGTATTTAAAAAAAAAATACTTTCATACAATAAACAATTTTTTTTTTTTTTTTTTTACATTTATGTTAAAATTTGGGTCCTAAAAGCAAAAAAAAATTAAAAAATTTTGAGAAAACCACAGCCTACCATCATCTTTTCTTCCCACTGTTCTGTATGATTGCCTGTTGAATCTGTGTGAACCAGTGTTAGCCTGGCTGGCTCTTTCTAAAAGACATGATGATATCTTTACCCATGCAGCAAAGACGTCACAGGGAGAAGCTGATTAACTGCTCTAGTGCCCAAGAAGCTCAACTTTAGCAAAGCTCTTTCAGGGATCTGAGAAGTGGGAAGTTAACCCCTGAGAGAGTGGTTTCTCCATCTTTGAGAATACAACTAGGCTTCTTCAAGGACCTAAGAATTCACAGCTGATCTTGAATGGCTGTAACTATGTCTTCAGTACCAAGGATGAATTACATAAAAAAAAAACAGATTTCTACATTTTCTGATTTCTGAGAATTTGTGAGCAGCTTTTTTTTTTTTTTTTTTTTTTTGTAAAACCACATCGTACCAATGCAAAGAAGGTTATGGGTGTTTGCCTGGTTATTACTATGCAGTTACTAAAATGTTCTGAGCAAATATGATATTGACAAATATCTATGAATTTGTTTTTGCTTGTGTTTTCTATGGACTTTGCTGAAAGCCCAAATCTTATGAACAAACAATAGTAATTGTAATGCTTGCCTTCATCATCTGTACAACAGAAATTTAAGTGATTGACTGTAATGATACTGAGCTACAGTAGTAGGCTTGCCGCGCTAGACAGTGGTGAGGGTGATACCTGTGTTAAACTAGTTACTTCACTTGCGAATTGGGGCACTGACCCACACTGTCGTTTTGATAGTAATACATAGTAATATTATAGTAATAAAAATCATTTAGTTCAGTAAAAGAACAGACACTGCAATTAAAAACTGAAGGCAGCTGCTCAATGCAGCATGCTGAATGACAGTCAAATCACAGATCAGATTTAATTTATCCAGTGAGGAGAGTGAGTCGAGCTGACAGACAAGAAGAGTAAGGTGAGACAGACACAGATGATTTAGTTTAGAAACTAACAATATTTTGGATTTTGAAAACCCTATTGACTTTTGCCGTTTATTAAGGTTGATTTTGTAGTTTATTAAACATTTGTTTCTTATTTAATTGGTTCCACATTGTTTGCTGATTTTTAATTTATTCAAACTTTGTGTCATTTATTTATTTTATTTGACATCAAGGTATATGCCGTGCCTCCAAGCTTTCTTATTTGTTTTGCTAATAAACTTTGTACTTATTATTTATTTGGTTATATATATCATACATGTTTACTTAAACTATTTCCAGTTTTGTATAACTATTTAAACTATAGTAAGTTGTTATTTTTTTATATTAGGCATAGCCTGCCATATAGTATGGTGTACTTTTAGTTGGTTTGTTAATAAAAGTTCTATGTTTTATATATAGGCTACAGTGAGTTTGACGTTGTATTTTGTTGTTGCATTCAAGCAATTGATGCCGAACTGCTGCTTATTCAAACGTTTTTTTTTTTTAAATAAGCTATTTAAAAGCGAAGAAAAGTGAAGAAAAGACGGAAAATTCGAACAAACTAAAAATCAATAATTGCTTTACGCCGAATTGCCGCTATTTGAAAGTGAAAGTTAAATGTGCACGCCGCTTTTACAAGCTATTTAAAAGCGAAGGAAAGTGAGGAAAAGAAGAAATGCCCCCTTCCCCTGCAGTGATACCGATATTACTGGTTTTGTCACACATCGATTAACCGGTGGGAAAATTTCCTCACCGTTACAACACTATGAGCTATTAGTTCTCTTCATAGAAGTGCTCATTGCTCTGAGGACTCTACAGGTAGCCCATCTTTGTCCAGAGGAACAGAATGAAAGCAAAGTGATAAAGAAAGAAATGGGGACTCAAGTGCAGGGCCTTTGGGATGGAGCTGTCCCCTCAGGACTGCTTGAATGGCAGGCTGCACTCAGTCCTTCCCATGCTGCTCCATTTGTTAGGGTATACTCTGATTTTCCATCCGAGTCCCCATGAGCAGCAGACATCTAAAAGAGCTCGCCCTGTTCGAGTTAGCATAGTGCTTTTGCCACTAATGACCACCCTCGGCCCTCAGACCCTTCACAAAGGCAGGCACAACACCACATCAGCAACTTTCACTCAAAGCCATTTCTCACACGGGGCCAATGAGGGGTCCTCTCCAGTTCTTTGTGGCGGGCTTCTGCTGTTATTTTCCTGTCCACTGTGAATTGTTACAGCTTCCTTCCTGTCTGCAATATTAATGACCGATTTGCATGAGTTTAGCCGCTGTACTTATTGTCTGCAGTATATCCAACTGTTGTTTTAGTGAGGGATGAATACTGTGACACCACACTCTTAGTTTCCCTGCTCTACAGTACTGGAGGGCAACTAACTACAAGTAAAAACACTGCTACCTAATCAACATTTTTGGTAGCATGACCAAATACAATTTTTAATATATGAACTGAGGGAATTAAACTTAAATGAAACTGATGAAACCAATCTCACCCTGACTTTGATTTACTAATTTGGACATTTCATGTAAATTATTTAAAAAAAAATTTTTTTAAAGTCTCTTATGATCCCCAATCCTGGTTTTATCTAATCCTATATGCAGTAAAAACAATAATATTGTGAAATATTATTAAAATTTAAAATAATCTTTTTACAGCCATCAATTCAGTCTTCAGGGTCACACGACCCTATAGAAATCAAAGCGTAAAGTTATTTCTGGAAGGTCACATTAGTTAGGCTCACATCAACTGACTCTCAGCTTAACCAAGTCTACCAATAGGAATACAACACCTATCTCAGCATTCATATATAAGGTCCTTCAGTATTATCAGCAGCTTACACGTTGCTTTGTAACTAATTACCCTCCTCCATCCCCAGCTCATCCAGTCAGGATTCCTCCTTCTGATTCTCCTTTAAATAAGAATAATTTCTAAAATGTGTATGTTTTATTATTGAACATTAATGATATCTGCAATACAATTATGTTGTTTCTGCTTTGTTTATCTTAGGGGTTATTGCTTCTCTCCCTGCTCGTATGATTGCTAGGGTGAATGGATGTAAAGAAAAATATTGCCCAGAACAGAACCATACTGCCATTACAAACTGTATGATAATTGTCAATTATCTTTGAAGATAGTGGTCCAGACAGATGCACACACACACACACACACACACACACACACACACACACACACACACACACACACATACACACTCTAAGGAATTAATACATTTATCACAGGATCATTAAAATTATTATGATTTCCACAAAAATATTAAGCAGCTCAGCTGTTTTAAAGACAATGGTTTTGATAAGAACCATTATTAATAACTGACCACCAGTAATAATTCAGTACCAATTGAGAAAATTAGAATTTCTAAAGAGCCATGTGACACTGAAGACTGGCTTATTGGCTACTATTTATAATATAATTAGTACTACTAATATTAATTTTAACAGTAGTTTTAATCAAATAATTGCAGCCTTGGTATCTTAATTATTCCAAACCTTTATGTAGCTTTTCTTTGTAGCCAGCTGATAAGCTTGTTTAGCTGCCTACATGGCTTTTCCTGTATTGTACTGCAAGTAGAGAATTTTGACAGCGGTGAAACAGTATGACTATCCCTTCCATGTCAAAGCCTAAGATTGTTTGATAGGTGCCAGAATGAACAGAAATTAAAAGGAAACATGTCACATATGGACAAATGGTGAGTTGCAGTGACAAAGTTGGCCATTTAGAGCTATTGGAGCTCCAATGAGGAGTTGAGCAGACCTGATCTCATTACTGTCAGACACACTTTGTCCCTTTAGGGTGCAGGTGACCCCCGTCACCGCACTCATGGTGTGTACGGACTGGGCTAATCATTCAGTTTTAATCACCAGGATATTCGCTCTCATCCTCTTCTCTCACCCATCAGCCCCTGCCTGACTTGGCCTCTGCCAAGGTCCAGCTCATTTTATTCTAATTGCCTGCGCCCTCAGCTGAGACTGATTTGCCTCATTGTCCTCATCCTTTCTCCATATTTTATCCTCCCTCTGTCGCTTTCCCACCCTTCCTCCTTCTCTGGTATCTGTAAGTCTCTACCCCTTAACCTGGCATTGTCGTCCCTCTTTCTCTTCTCTGGCCTCCCGTCTCTCTCTAGCGATCTCGTCGTTTGCTGTCATTGTGATTGTGCCTGTGTTTCCAATTTTCTTTGCTCTCCCTCCTCTGCTGACCCTTCATTCCGGCGAACAGAACAAATAGCCTCCACACTGCCTGACCACAAAAGCGCGACGGCTGACTGGCGTGCTTCGCACACAATGATGTGAGAAAGAAAGGCAGTCTGGTTCTATTAGGTAAACCTGACGCGTTAAGCCATGGGCTTGTTTGAACCGGTCATGTACAGCGACAAAAAAAGGCTGCATAAAGGCACTGAGAGACTCAGGACGCTGTGGAGGAAAGACTGTCAGGAAAGGTGGGAGCTCACTGATGGCACTAATGTTATCAGCACACACCTGCATCCATCCAAACAATCACTTAAACAGCAGAGCTTAAAATCAGCCATCACACTCTAATGCAGGCTGAGGTTGGCAGATCGAGACCTGTTTAATGTATGATTTCTCTGATGTCTGGCTCTAGCTGTTCCCGTAACCACATGCTAAGAAGTTCAGCCAAGGGGTCAAGTTTTGGCTGGTTACAATGACCCTGTGTGCCCCTACTGGTAAATACTTTTCCTGCACACTACACATGGGCAAAATGTTGGAGACTCAGGATGGTTGCAACACTTTTTGCTTTAACTTTATCTATAAATACTTTGATAAAATGTACCCATGTTTACAAATTACAGTTGTTTTGAAATGTACAGCATATCCCTAAATTTTGTAAATTAATAAAGAGTACCATTGCAACATACCCCACAACCAGAGGGTAACAGTACAGTGGGTTGTAACAGTATTAAATGAAAATAAGTTAAAATTTTGTGTTAATGTTTTATTCAACAATAAAAATATATGTGATACTACCCCCTTTAACAACTAACCCCCCCCCCCCCCCCCCAGGCCTGGAGTTTTTCGAATACTTTAATTTAAAAAGTAGAAAATGTATTAATTAATAATAATAATAAAATATATAAAAATCACTACAAGAATGAATTGTAACAATTAGTGTGTAACAATATTAGAAAATCTGTTTTGTATCAGCATTAAATATTTAATATAGCATTTAATAATAAAATGATATATAATAAATATAATAATCATATTATATATATATATAATTATATATATAATTATTATTTTTATATCACCCCTCTGACTCCTTCCCCAACTCCAACTCATTTCATTTTAAACATTTTAATAAAAGAAAAAAAGGAAAAAATTAATAAATAGATAAAAAAAAAATGTGGAAATAAATCTTTGAAAATTATTGCACAAATTCATGGACTATGTACACCCACACCCACAGCTACACACGCACATACACACACACATTTTTTGTGACATTTTTAGTAGTAGTAGTAGTAGTAGTAGTAGTAGTATACTTTATTTTCCTTGAGAGAAAAATTGTTTTGGACTACAAAAATTGTTGAATGACCTACATACAATCTACATACAATAGACAAGTAAAAAAAAATAAAACAAACATATAAAAGATAAAAATAGAAAGAAAACCTTAAGATAAATGTCATATAATAAATTAAACAAACAAATCTGCACATTATGCATTATGGTGCCAATGTTATGATTTAACATGCGTTAACCTGACTGAAAATCTAATTTTATATAACCACCTTGGTCTCCCTTATATAGTTCTCCATTCAAAAGCATTTGGCTATTCAATAGCAGTTCTTGCAGTATTTGCTTGCAAATAATATACTGATAATATTTCATTATTGTATAAAGTAGTTGCAGTTTTAGAAGTGTCCAATTTTGTTTTGATAGACTCTTAAAAGCATGAAATGCACTTGGATTTCCCCCTGTCTTATCAATAGCCTTCTATTATTATTAAATCCATTAGGAAATCTTTTAGTGCGACTGATGAAAGACAACTGCTGTTGAGATGGAGAAGTGGTAGATTTGGGCTGTCGAGTATCTGAGTGCTTTCTTCGGTTTGATTAGCACTGATTATAAACGAAATGCTAACTGGAGAGTGATTGAAAGGTCAGCATGGGGCAAAAGGCCAAGTTCTCATCATCACCCTTTGTTTGACCATTCCACTTACCAAACAACACTTCAAGAAATGTTAGTGCTCTGCACTGGTTATTTACCACTGACAAAAGAACTACATATGGTGTGACACTGAATACCTCTCAGTACAGTTGAATATAATAACAATATCATCAACCTTCTGTACAAATAACTGCCTCTTCTGGTAATAAAGCTTGTGGCATTTACAAGATCTAGATAGTCCACCATGTGAGATCCGGGGTCAAAATTCATCTTTGAAACCTTTCTCATCCTCCTAATCAACAGCGCGATACATTTTCATTACACCTGAGCATAACTCTTCAAATAAAGCACAGAAGCAGAAACTAATTAGTTTTTAATTTATTGACTAATGGCTTCAGCCATCGCAGCCTCATGCAAATGTTCCAACAGTCCTCGTGCAAGTGCTATGTTTAGCTTCGCCTTGGATTCATAACCAAAATAATTCATCATTCCAAGCAGATTAAACTGAAGCATATAGACCATAACCACAGCAATTTATAACATTTTGTATCCGTTGATCCCACCCCCCCAAGCAAACTCCAGCTTTACAACTGTTCTTCCAGATTCCAGATAAATATCCCCCTTTTATCAAGTAGATGCACTTTCCTTTTTGCTGTTTAATCATTAATATTCAAACTAAACACACATCATATAAAATATGCTCACTGAATAACATCATGGCATAAGTTCGAGACTCAAGCCCCTCTGCTCAGTTCGAGACGCAGCCCACTGCACTTTCTGTGTAGTATGTGGCAGAATACAGCTCATAGGTTTCTATTTTTTATAGTCTGAGCTGTGCTTTGGTCCTGAGGGACACTCAACACTTCTCTTCTCTCCCTGAGGGAGTAAACCTTTTTCATCTTTTTCATACATCTCATCATTTTTCAGCCTCTTTGCAGTGGCTTCCAGCACCCAGAAGCCTGCATCTTACCTTCTAGTTTTAAAACAAACGCTGTTGGGAGACATTATGAATCATTTTAAGTATAGGTCACCTCTTTTGACCTTGGAATGTCACATATCATTATCTATAAATGCGTTTTGAGATCTGATGAAGAAACTGAAACATCTATTATACTGCTCTAAAACTCAAACTTTCTAATGAGTTTGATTTGAGTCCCTCATTCAATGGCAAGGCACACAAAAGCATTCTAGGATGGGACAGCATCCCTCCTCAGGAACAGCACAGTCCCAGTGGTGTCCAAGGGAATGTGAGACAGTGATGAATTAAACAAACTCATCTAAGCTCTCCTCTACTGGCAGGACAAAAAAGCCAGGTCGGCTTTATTCTCCCTTACTTTTCTGTTGCTTTTTCCCCTTTTTTCTTTTCTCTTCTGCCCCATTTCTCTCTTTATGTCTATCTGTTTTTTTTGCTCTCTGTCGTTACTCGGACTCTCTTTCTCTCTCTGTTGGCAGAACTCACAGCCTGATCAATAGAATCCAGCCTGTCTATGCTGAGTAGCTGAGAGAGCCCCTCCCTTGTGACCCAAAATAAGGACACAAGGAATAAAACACACAGCCGCACACTTTCTCTCTCTTCCTTGCTGGTGACTTCGGTCCTTGTATACAAGAGCGGGGGAGATGATGGACCACTGCCAGACACAGAGTATCAATGCTGGAAAAGGGCCGTACTGTGAGAAGGATGTAACAACATAACAGAACACACTAGTCACATTCAGACCACAACAATGAAATGCCCCCACGCCCGGCTTGTTTTCCTTCTCTCGCTATCCATCTTTCTCTTTTACTTTGACTTTGATGTCATGGAGGTCACTATCGATTTCATCTTTTGGCTCTGAAACAGTAAACAACATAAAACCACAGTTAAACATCCACAACAAGAGATTCCGAGGCGGGCTTCAGAAACAAACATTTATCGTGAAGAAAGAGATGATCCACTTTGGTCATTAACAAACCATTTGGTTCAGGCAAATGCCACGCCAGATTTTTAAAGAGTTTATCACTAATACATTTCTGAGGCATTAAAAATCGGACTATTATGAAGGACACAATGAAAGTCAGTGCCCAGTTCCCTTTTCTTCACAGTTTCTTATGTTCCGCGAGTGTGTAGTGAACTGCATCTTTAAAAAATACTGCACTGATAATGGCACCATAAAACAGATCATTTTACAGCTAGGTGATCTCAGTCTTGAATGCACTTGAAAACCATTTTCAAGTGACATAAAGTTTAACATAGCGCTACATCTGCCGAGCCAATGGCTTCCATACTACATGGAGCTGACTATTTAATTATGGAGAGGGAATGAATGGAGATATAGAGCAGGCAGGTTTTGGCTATTCTCTATCACGCAATCATACAAAGAGAGATCTAAATCGTTTGGTATGTAACACATAGGGCCCTATTTTAACGATCTGAAACGCAAGTGTCAAAGCGCAAAGCGCAAGTAAGTTTGTGGGCGGGTCTCGGCGCTGTTGCTATTTTCCCGGCGGGATAAATGGCTCTTGCGCCCGGCGCAAATCTAAAATGGGTTGGTCTGAAGTAGCTTCATTATTCATAGGTGTGGTTTGGGCGTAACGTGAAATAAACCAATCAGAGCGTCATCCAACATTCCCTTTAAAAGCAGGTGCGCAAGTTCCATTATGGATTGCTATTATTATGGCGTATTTACCAGGCGCACGCCAGGAGCGGTTCACAGCCGAGGAGACTGATGTTCTTGTAAGAGCAGTGAAAGACAGAGAAGTTGTGTTGTATGGGGATGGGAGAAACCCACCCAAAATAGCGTCGGTTAAACAGGCGTGGGAGGAAATAGCCACAATTGTTTCATCGATTTTTTTTCCTGGTTCTTGACGGACAAACCAATTTGTCAGATGTCCTTATATACATATATGACCTCAAACAGGTCTGATCCTTAATTACTACAATTAGCCTGAATAATTTGTAAGCTAGATTTATGCCTATTTTTTCACATCTTCGTGGCACACCACAATGATTTCCGTCATCTCATGTGTTAATATTTTTTTAGTGTAACAATTTATGATTTGCAAAAATAACTGTTGCATCTGTGTAGATTACATGAGCAAAGTGTATACGCGTTGTGCACGCTATAGGCCTACATTATGGTCAAGCATGCGCCCTTAAAATAGCATGATGAACAACGCGCAACGCGCCACTGACTTTAGACTAGGTTTTTTCTGGTCAGTGGCGCAATTGTTTAATTGAACAGCAAAATAGCACCAGGGATTGTTTGCGCCGGAACACGCCTCCTTTTTTGCGCTGAACCGCCCAGGGAGCGCAAGTTCATTCACTAGTTTAGCGACGTGCTCCTGTGGAGGGAAAAGCGCGCTTTGCGCGGGTGCAAAATAGGAATGACACATGCGTCGGTGTACAAAGTCAATTGCGCTGGGTGCAAGATAGGGCCCATAGAGTTGAAAGCTAAACTTGATTTACAGAATGTGAGATACTTGCTCTGTGATTCTAATGTATCATAAGTTGTTCCCAGGGTGTTCCTAAGCAATTACTAAGGCATTCAGGCCAAAAGATTTTGTAAATCCCATACAAAGTACACACATTAATGCATGAAGTGCATTCATTCCTCATATGGCAAATGTTGTGACATTCATTATGTAGTGCCTGAGTGAAGTACTACAGAAAAATAAAATAAAAATGTTCTGAAAAACAAAGAAATTGTTTTGCTTTCACTGAGCTCCACTTCACTTAGGTTACTGTTGCAAACTCAGTTTCACAGAATGTCAAGCTGGAGAATGAGATTTCTTAGAACAGCGTGATTTTTGGTAAAATGTGCTCATTAAGTGTTAAATGATTGGATTTTATTCTGATGTGAGCTGGAATGCACTGTGACAGTGCAAAGCATTTTATCTCTTTTTTTTCCGTGGAAAAAAATGGAAAAAGGGAAAAATCCTCTCTGGGTACCTTGTGTCTCTTATAAGTCACCTGACAACAACAATGTAGCATAATTATATATCATTTCTGAAGAAAAAAAAATTGCCTTAATTACCCAGCTAATTAGTATTGGGGTAGTTCACACAAAAATTACAGTTTTGGCATCATTTACTGATGTTGTCCATACTAGTCAATAGCTACCACCAACATTCTTCAAAATATGTTCTGTGTTCAGCAGAAGGAAACAGCAGACAGAACCTAGCAAAGGGGCAAATGGATGCAATTTTGGCCTGATTGCTTAGAAAATGAATAGCTTGTGTATCCTAAATAAGCCACATGATTTAATGATGATCATAGGCCAGCATTTAATACTTAGGGAAAGCATCACTGAGGCAGATAAAATGTTTGATTCTGAAAATCTGTTTCACTGAAGAAAATGTATAGCTGCTGTACTGTTGAATGTGTACGATCCATCTTAAAACTTGGCAAAATAAACACTAGCATCTTCTCTGTTTCCTGAATCAGTTCTCTCAGATGTTGAAGACTAGTGGGTCATAGTGACAGACCTTGGCCACATTGGGAATTCTCTGCCTAGGAGTTTTATTGCCTTTTTTATAAAGCAGCCATAAGAAATAGACTCTCGAGGTTCCCCATGGCTGGTGCAGCCTTGCAAACCAATCATTTCAGGTGCAAACAGAAGTGCTATGCTAATGGAGTCTCATTTAGGGGGTATAGATTACTAATGCTCGTCTCTTCCCAGCCAACTTGATTTCAGAGCAAGACACTTGAAAGCACACAACATAAACTTAATAGATCAATGCGTATAGAGCCCTGCAAATGGAGGGAAAGGCTTTGCTACTTTTAGTCACTAAATTATAATGTGCAGCTGGGAACATTTTGGTCATCAGACCTTTAGAAAGTGTCAAGTGATATATGAGCAGTCAGGGACTTCTAGAGGGAAGGTATTCAATGCCTCAAAAAAAGCTGTACTGCCTACAGCGAACACACACATATACCAAATCCATTTCGTGTCACCATTAACATGGAGGAAGGACATTTTAAGCATTCTCAAATGCCACGGTGATGAATAAATGTCAGTCCATACTTTGTTATGCTAAATCAATTAGCCACTGGAGGGAAAACGCCAAGCACAGCCCTGCAGTTAACTTCACTTATAGCCAATCTCTGAGCTATCTATCCACTTGGCTGAGATTTACATTTCAAGTCACCCAAATTTCTCCCAGAATGGGAAAATTGCCTTAATTAGCCAGCTAATTAGTTTAAGTATTGGCTTGCTGAGGCCCAAACATTCAATGTCAACAAGTCTGTGAAGTCAAGGGAAAGTGCAGAGAAAATACAAACTAACTGTGGCGATTTGGACAGCTTTCAGTAAACAGATCTGCTCTGGCCCTCTGTATGCGCCGCTATCCATCTTTCCATCTCTGGCGGAGTCAGGCGTCTTTTCTAACAAGGACCTCCTGTTGCGTCTGGCCCCTGCCTGCTGCTCGGAATGAGTGCAGCATGGCAGCTTTGACACCCTGATAGATAAGAGTTGCAGGAAGCATATGGGCCAAGAAGCTGGTTTTCCTTCGCATACTAAAGTACGGCGTACAGCTGCTTAATGGCTCGCATTGATCTGCAGCACGGGAAATTATTTCTCCATCCCAGATACGTGATTCACCTGCCTCCACCTTGCATCCTGTTGATGCGCTAGAGATGACGGGAGACGCCCAACCCATGCCCTCCTCCAGCTGTGCTCCAGATGTGTCGAGGAGAGAAGGGAGTCCGGAACCTGGCCCATGCTGAGCGGAGGGGATTCTGGGACAGAGAGGGGGCAGTGTGGTGCAGTGTAAACTTCCAATGAACCCCGGGGACTCAGGCTCCCAGTGGTAAAGAGCTATAGAAAAAATGTTTTATGATTTAAAAATAAAAATGGTTTTCAACATTGATAATAGTAAGAACCATTACCAATAAGTACCAATAACAACTGAGCCCCTAAGTAGCTTATTAATATAATTTCACAAGTATCAAGTGTCACTAGTTATCATGTGGCACTAGCTCTTTATTAAATATAAGACCCCTGCTTGTGACATGATAGCGAACCATGGCATAATATAATTATATCTTAAAACATAAAATACTACCACCCTTATAACACTATTGCACATGTTAGGAGAGAAGTAATTAAAATTGAACAAGGTCCAAGTTTCCAACCAGAGGGAATACTAATCACCATAAAGGTGACTGCAAACGAAAGACTATTTACAACACAACAACACTAAATAAGAGCTAAAACCTCTATTAATTCTAAATAACAACTAATTACATGTCCCCGTACATCCTCATGCTTTGCTCAAGCATACATAATTGAATTATTCAAGCGCATGGGTTTATGGGTACCCATAGTGGGATCCATCAATGTTGGGCAGTTTGGTTACTTATTTATTTCAGTAATTTAAAGTGTCATGAGACAAAATAACCTATCCTGTATGGTGTTCACAGTAGAAAATGTCTTGTAAATCTTTTAAAATCCCGACAATATTTTACAGGCTGTCTAAGACAACTGCACAAAGGCCCTCATGATGGAGCCTGCAGCAGTCCCCTGTCACCTTTCCTCAGCTCCACTGCGTCCAGTCTGCACGCAATCCTCCTACCACAAGGCCTGGGACACTTATGCATGCATGAATGACTGTGAGAATTCTTTCTCTTTCTCTCCAATTCCTCCCTGAATAGGTTGTGACCCAGGTTAACAGTCGACATGAAAAAAGGACTCGTAATCTAATTTACATACAAGCCTTTCTCAGAGTATATTTAATCGATTGTTTAATATTTCATCACATATGGATATCCATATACAAAACCATTTAAATCTATATTAAGAATGCCTGCTAAATAATCAATTATTGTAATGCAAGCACAAAGAATTGGTCACTCACAAACAATGCACAATGTCACACAAAATCTAAATTAGACAGGCAACCAGAAAAGGTTTGTGTGTGTGTGTCTTACAGCTCTGAATGTATCAGAATCAGACCTGTGATTGTATGTCATGATGGCCTTGTGCTGGAGTGGAAAGAAAGTGGATAGCATAGACAAATAACACTGGTTCAAGTATACTATACTTTGTAGAATCTAGTCTTCAAATTCCTCCATCCTATATTCTTCTGATACTTCCTGTCTAGTTTCTGCTGCTCCCTCATTCTTTACACAGCTCTCCCTGTCATTTCTTTTTTTGTGGTCTCTCCTCACTTTTTGAGTTTTACTCTGACAGTCATCTTCCGCTGATGTTTACAAGATTCAACCTCTGAACAGCCGTTGCCTTGCATGCCGTCCATGATTCAATTAGTGCGATTGAATCACAGATCCTTAATTAAGCCTTTTAAAGGAATCATGTGGTGTGCTGGAATCCTGAGGAGGGGCCAGATTAGATAAAGAACAGTGAGAACATATGAGGTGGAATTGGTTTAGTGCCATCCAGCCGTGTCCTGTGAGGACTGCCAAAGTAAGACTCAGTGTGGGTCAGGACTCTCAGGAAAAAACAGACCTCACCTCTGTATGGGGCAGCATTTGAGACTAAAAAATGAACTGGTTTGAGATCAGTGTTTGAGCAGAGAACAGCTCAATAGAATAACAAAGAGGTGAGCCAGATCAGAGAGAATATCTGACCGAATAAGCACCAAACTATCCTAGATTGTTCATCTGGACAGAAATGTTAAAATCAAAGATTTAAGAATAAGGTTCAGGGAGAAAATAAGAGAAAGTGAAGCATTAGTGTGTCATGCTTCAAAACTCAAATCACTGATTTCCTCATTTTAAAGTTTTGAAATAAAAGAGAAATACCCAATTTAAATACAGTTTGGTGCTCCAGCACATATTCAGCACTTGGCTAAACTGGATTGTATGTTGTGAGTAAATAAGAGCAGGTTTTGGTGTTGAAACATTGTGCACAAAGGTTTTGAACACTGATTTCTTGAATTAACTTTACTCCTTAATGTTGTTAATGAAGGGTTTTTAATTTGGTCAATGATAGCGAAGATGAGATGAAAAATATTAATCATAACGATAATTTGATAATGTGATTATCAATCAATAATCCAAAGAAATCTTAATTAATATGAGTTTAAATGAATTAAAATGTCTAAAACTAATTAGCTGCCATGTAAAACTGACTAACACTATAGAACATAATGAAATAGACTGAATTTGTGACAAATGTAATTTAAATAGTATTCAATACATTGTTCATAAATTTACTAAAATGCATATATGTACTGCACAAAATAAATACAAAAACTTTCTTTAAACTACAAGCTTAAATCTAATTGCCGGAGCCCTACACAATTTTGGAAATCAAAGTCATGGTTCCCTTTCGAAGGGAACTTCGACAATACGTCAACGACGCTATGGGGAACGCCTCAGGTGTGACAGGTGTCTGAAATCAAATATCAACTCACAGCAATCATGCTGACCGGCGACAGCCGTGAATCATCAGCTTGAATGATGAGCGTGCGACCTGGATATAAAAAGGGCGCCTTGAAACCATGACAATATCCTTTTCGTCTTCAGGGACTGTTTTGTCTGATTTAAACGTCTGCTTACAGCGAAAATGAAACGCACATCTAAGGCAAGTCCTAAAAATTTCGTGAAATGTGCTGACCCGTGCCCAAGATATTTGTCGCCGGGTGACACTCACGAGATGTGTGTGTACTGTTTGGGTGAAGAGCACGCACGGGATGCTCTTGAGGGAGCGTCCTGTGCAAATTGTGAGCGTTTTCCCATGAGAACGCTCCGCTCTCGTCTGGCTCTCTTCTCGAGGGAAGAGAGTTCAGCGTCTGGTCCTCGCGGATCGGGTCCCGCTCGTGCCGAGGCAGAGCGGCGACGCGCTTCATGGGGCTCCCAGATGGAGCTCGCTGACAGTCTCGAGGGGGGCGTTAACCTCTCGGACGCGTCATCGGCTGACGAGAGTGAGCTGCAGGGGGATGACGGAGACTTTTCTCCTACTAATACTGCAGCGAGTGCTCTTCGGGCCGGGCAAGAGATGGCTGAGGAGGATGATTTAGATCCTCAACCTCGTCAGCCATCCTGCCCCGTGTACGCAGAGTTGGTGGAAGTTATGGAGCGCGCCACTGACAAACTTCAGTTGCCATGGCGGCGCGCTCAGGGAGAGATCGTTCGCGGTCGTTTGGATGATCGGTTTCTCCCTGAACATAGACCACCAGCTCAGCAGAGCCTTCCATTCCTTCCTGATCTCCATTCAGAGATCGAGAGGGCATGGAAGAAACCGTACTCTGCCCGTATTCATCGACATCAGCAGGGTAACTTTGCTGATGTTGAGGGGATCGGTGAGTACGGTTATGTGTCCATGCCGCCCGTTGACGAGACGTTTGCGAACTATCTCGTTTCTGGGCGGGTGTCGACACTAAAAGCTCCGACTCTGCCATCCAAGCCCCTTAAAACCACGGCTCGCTTGAATGGCAGAGCGTACACGGCAGCAGGTCAGGCTGGTGCTGCCCTTCATACCATGGCAGTGCTCCAAGCCTACCAAGCTGACCTGCTGCAGGATCTCGACCAGGGGGCAGGGCTGTCCCCTGAGGCGGTCGCTGAGTTGCGCCGGACCACAGATTTGTCCCTCCGGGCCACTAAACAGACTGCTGCCGCGATCGGCCGATCGATGGCGGCGATGGTGGCCACAGAGAGGCATCTGTGGCTCAACTTGGCTGATATCGGGGAGAAAGAAAAGTCCCTTCTCCTTGATTCACCGGTTTCGCCTGCTAAACTTTTTGGCACCTCCGTTGAGGCGGTGGTTGGGAAGTTTAGGGAGGCGAAGGCGCGCTCGGCTGCATTTAAGACCTGTATACCGCTGAGATCCGGGCCCCAGCCCAGGCAGGCGGGAGGACCTGGTCCGTCTTGGTCTGAGGACCGTAGGCAGGACCAGAGGTCTAGTGTCGCCTCTCGTGCCCCCCCTCCATGGAGGAGTAGGACACAGAGGAGGCGAGCCTCCCGCAAAAAGAGGGACTTAAGGGAGGTCATTCAGCACAAGCGCTGCAACGCTCAGCGGAAGTAGGGTCTGATCTCCCTGGAGGGCTTTTTCTACCAGCCCTCTCCCTCTTCTTGACTCCCCAGGCGTTTACGTTACACCAGCCCTGGGGATGGGCCTTATGATGAGAACTATGTTCTGGTGGGCCGCCGTAGCAACTGGTTGATGTGAGCGCCTCTTTTAGGCATGTAAAAGTGGTGGACCCCAGATTCATTGAGAACTCTCTGGCGAGTCTTCACTCTGCACGCCGCAGGTGAACTTTTGGTTTGTAAAATTCTGTGTGTATAACTAACACTGATTGTATTTCTCTACAGACCCTGTTCCCTGTATAGACCTAGGGGGTCATTCTTAGAGGAGCAATTAAAGTATGGACTTTAGGGCCCTGAAGCCTCCCCCAGTTGGTGGCTAGAACGAATTAGGAAGAAGCTCAAAGAAGATTTGGCTTCTGTGCTGAGTATGTGATGGCCTTCCTGTCATAACATTTTATATGCGTGGTGGGCCACCGCTCATTTCTGTTAGCCTCAGGGCTATTAGCCACCCAGAGGGTAGAGTAGTTGGTCTTCCTAGAAAAAAAAAAAAAAAAACTTTTTTGCTTTAGGTTTAGACTGACGCTGGCGCTTCAGATAGATCTTCAGATAGATGTCCTGCCTATCGGTTTGTGACATTGGTATCCTGAGTACTCGCTCCCCTGAGCTCTGTTGGGTTTCAGTAGGTTGAGTGTTTTCACGGCCTCTCAATCAAGTAGGCTGTGGCTCCTCCGAGCCCTCAGGTAGATCTATGCTTGTAGGTCGGCCCTCATCCGGGCCGCCTCTGTAGCTGGCCTAGGCTATGCTAGGGATGTTGGAGGCGTGTTGCTAAGTATAGCTGCCACATTCATTATGTGTTAGGCTTCCTCCCCTTGATTTCAGCCTCCTCCCTTAAATGGGAGTTGTTGGCCAAGGCCCGCCCCTTTCTCTGCATTCAGGGGTGATAGAGTAATGCAGGGTGGTAGCTGAGGTAGGATCAGTCTGGCAGGGTTAGGCCATCTTTCGCTCTGCGAAGTGAGAGTTTGTCAGACCCTGCCGAACAGAGATGTTTTTGGGCCTCTAGAGCTGGCTCCACTCAGCCCGTTGAGCTAATCGCTCGACCGATGGGTTGAAGTGGGTTGGCTTGCAATTTAGCCCCCCCGCTCCCCTAGGCTGGGCGCAGGACAAATCCCTGTCACCCTTTGGAGCCACTTGCAGGCCTGTTCCCTGTCTAACATTGCAGGGGCATATGGTTGTTACTCCCCCGCTAACTCAGGGTAGTTTTGAGTAGTCCATTCTCAGCTCTGTATGTATCTACCTCACACCACGATGGCTCCGGTTGAGCAGGGAGTTCTAAACTACATTCCATTCCGGTTTTTGAACTCCGCTCCCTTTGAAGCCAGAGCATTGCCATGGGCTGATGCCTATGCATTTAGTAGGTAGGCCCCTAATGGGGCCTCCACTAGGCAGAATGGCGTATGTTGTACTCCCCTGCTATAAGGGTATTGCTATTTGCTGAGTACACTGCCTCTGGCAATGTGATTAGGTACCAGGATGCTGTAGCAACAGATTTCTGCCGCAAAGGCTGCAGTTGGGTAGTAGGCCCCAGCAGGCCTCCTTGACGGAATAGCCCCCAATAGGGCTCCTAGGCCAGCTCACCTTCGATGGTTGGCCCTGGTAGTTCGGGCAGAAGGCTCACTGCTGATAAGTAGGCCTTAACAGGCCTCCTCTGAGGTGGGTCGCAACATTGTGGAACATACACTTGGACAAAACTATAGGAAAAGTTTTTAATAGTATGGTTCCAGCAGTGTTCGGTAAAGTAGCAGAATAGACTCGCTATCAGCTAGCAGGCTCGCCCAGGCCTCCCTGTTAGGCGAGTCCCCAGCAGCAGTTACATCCAGCTGATTAGACTGTTTCAGGTAGTAGGCCTCTTCAGGCCTCCCTGAAGGTGGGCTCCCACATTTTGTGGTAGTCAGGTAGTAGGCTTTACTAGGCCTCCCTGAGGGTTTAATCCCACATACTGTGGTTACTAGGTGGCAGGCCCCACAGGCCTCCCTGGAGTTGAATTCCCGCTTCTTTGAACTGTCAGGCAGTAGGCCTCATAAGGCCTCCCTGAAGGCAAAGCCCCAAAGACAGTCAACTGGACTGCCAGTCTGGCTCACTATCAGCTATGGTTTTCAGGTAGTAGGCCTCTCCAGGCCTCCCTGAAAGTAAGCTTTCCTGCACTGTGTTTATCAGGTAGTAGGCCTCACTAGGCCTCCCTGAAGTTGAGCTCCCACATACTGTGGTTGTCAGGTGGTAGGCCTCACCAGGCCTCCCTGGAGTTGAGTTCCAAATGACTTTCAGTTTCCACTTAAGGTGGTTATCTGGTAACAGGTAGTAGGCCTCTCTAGGCCTCTCTGTAGGTGAACTCCCACATATTGTGGTTATCAGATAGCAGGCTTCACCAGGTCTCTCTGAAAGTGAGCTCCCACATACTGTGGTTGTCAGGTAGTAGGCTTCTCCAGGTCTCCCTGGGAGTAGTTTCACAGTGATGCTGGGTTTCGTAAGCTAGTGGCCACTTACTTTCAGTTTAGCAGTCCTTATCAGGCAGCTACTGGAGGTGAGTTTGCGCCCTGGCTCGGCTCAAGTTTTTATTCTCTGCTACGGGTTCCCTCCTGGAACCTTTTTTTATCCTGCTACAGCCTGGTTGCCTACCAGGTAGATCTTATGCTCCCCTCACTGAGGGTCAATGTGAGTATGTGGTCTCCTGAGTCTGGTCCGTCGGTCGTAGGCCTCTCATGAGGCCTCCCAGTTAGATCAGTCCTAAGGCCCTCACAGGCCTCCTCAGTGTTTTTGAAACACAAACACTGGGTAGATCCGTGGATCGAGTAGAGAAACTCCCCTCGCTGGCAAGGGTTGTAAAGCACTACGCTGAGTCATACTCTCCAGGATATCCCGTCTCTGAGATCCGGGCCGAGTGGTTCACTGCCTGCTCCGCAGTTCCTCGGGCTGGATGCCTTCCTAAAGGCAAGTGTCCAGAGGCTCTGTCTTCGGACAGACAGGAAGTGGCCAGTCTGTAGTGTCTTATGTAGTGACACCAGGTCAGGCCTGCCTGGTGGCTTTTCAGGTGGTACATTCCCCTGAATAGTGACTGGCTGGGGTTCCCTCGGGTTCCCTAGCCACATTCCCTAGAAGGGACCCCTTCTAAGAAGTTGAAGTTGTGGTCCTAGGCCCTTGAGCAGGCCCAGGTAGACCTTTCACTAAACTATGTTTATGGAGGTTTTCTGTGGTATCATATAGCTTGGGCTATGACCGTAGGGAGTGCTGTCACTGACAGCCCTGTGTGACCTGAGGGTGAGTGGTTCTAGCGTTCACTGAATGCTGGTTCTGACAGTTGTCACTGCCATTGGGCATGCACTCCCTTTAGCATGGCGGCGTGGGTATTTCGTTCCCCATAGCGTCGTTGACGTATTGTCGAAGTTCCCTTCGAAAGGGAACGTCTCAGGTTACAAATGTAACCTTGGTTCCCTGAGAACAGGGAACGAGACAATACGTCTCCCAGCCATGCCTCAGGGTCTGCCTGCCAAACAGTCCCTTCAGACGAAAGGATATTGTCATGGTTTCAAGGCGCCCTTTTTATATCCAGGTCGCACGCTCATCATTCAAGCTGATGATTCACGGCTGTCGCCGGTCAGCATGATTGCTGTGAGTTGATATTTGATTTCAGACACCTGTCACACCTGAGGCGTTCCCCATAGCGTCGTTGACGTATTGTCTCGTTCCCTGTTCTCAGGGAACCAAGGTTAGATTTGTAACCTGAGACGTTTTCAAGTTCCTGAATACTTCAAAGGAACAAGTAGGTGCCGGATTTCCAGAGAAACCCATTCAGAAGATGAATCTTTGAAGGATATTCAAAGAGTTGTTTGAGACATTTAGCATCAAGTAAACAAGATTTCCTTGAATAGACCTGTATATTTTGCTTTGATTTTAGATGTGCTTGGTTGCTTAGTGGGCAGTTCTTGTTTGGATCAAAATTCATGCATATGGGCAAAAGTTTGCAAGACGACTCATGAGTAACTTATTAGTGAATTAGTGAAGTGACATTCAGCCAAGTATGGTGACCCATACTCAGAATTTGTGCTCTGCATTTAACCCATCCGAAATGCACACACACAGAGCAGTGAACACAAACACACACACTGTGAGCACACACCCGGAGCAGTGGGCAGCCATTTATGCTGCGGCGCCCGGGGAGCAGTTGGGGGTTCGATGCCTTGCTCAGTGGCACCTAAGTCGTGGTATTGAAGGTGGAGAGAGAGCTGTTCATGCACTACCCCCACCCACAATTCCGTCCGGCCCAAGACTAGAACTCACAACCCTTCGATTGGGAGTCCAACCCTTTAACCATTAGGCCACGACTTCCCCGGCCACGACTTATTATAAGAGTCTAAATGCATTGAATGCTCAGTAATCAGACTGTACCTGAGAGACAGAGCAAACATCAGTTCCACTAATCAGATTTCAAAAGCTCAGGTAAAGATGTCATCGAAATCTATCACAGAGGGACAATGCACCGATATCAAATCAGGTGTATACTTTATTTAATCAGCATTAAGGCATCTTTAGCCTGCGGTAGACACTCAAACTAACACATGCTCATTTTATCCGACTGATCCTTTGCTCTAGATGGAAGCATTAGTGTGTCATGCTATTTGCAAATGTTTAAAAGGATTCTGATGTGTCACATTCATACATAATAAATAATAAATACCTTAAACCTGCACCAGGCTCAACAGTAATCCTGCACTGCCCTGATTGTGGCGTGACATCACATGCTTTTCTTTTGCTTTGACAGAACGAGGTAGGAAAGAGGAAGCATACCAAACCAAATCTGATGCCCCTCTGTGAATTACCATCAGACATTGGAACACTAGGTACAGTCCTCATTTTCTTTCTGTTTTTCATTCTCTTTGTCACCAAGATAATCACAAATAAAGAATAAGAGGGAAAACTTATTCTCTTCTGTGTTTCCGTAAATAACATCAGAGAGCAGATTTCAGGAGCTGAAGGGATGTGGGGAAAGGAACTGATGTTATTGTGTGTGAATCAGGGTAAACAGGAGGTCAGGGAAAGGGGGTCTGATGCGACTAAACCCCTTTGAAAGAGACAATGATACAGCCTTGACTGCGTATACACACACAAACAATCACAAGAATAAAGGCAATATTCTGAAAATAGCTCAGTCTGTGTGCAGATTTCTTGACATAAACACAAAGATCTCTTTATGGGGTTGTACTGATATATGTTATGATATAGGCACATTCAGATGCAGACTGCCCTTTTCATTTGCTCTGTGTAACAAAAGGCTGACGTTAACATTGAGAGACACAATGTTGGACCAGCACCAAATCACTTCCTGTTACCCGAGACAACCTCATAAAAGAGGGTACCAAGCGGACCAGAAATAATTCCTTATAATTAAATTTTGCACTAGTTAATTCAAATGAGCCCTTGCCCATCATCCATCCAAAAACTCACATTGGGAGCCCCTGGCAGACAGACAGGGCCCTCGGCCCTGCCAATTACTAGCCAGTGTGAGAAGACAAGTCTAGATCATGGGTTCTGATTAAAGAAACAGTTCACCTCAAAATAAATATTATCACTTACCCACTGTCATGTTTCTCTAAGATATAAACAATGAAAAGCAAAGGCAAAAAAATACATAAATACTTATAATAAAATAATTTTTTACATCTTTCATTGAGTCTATTTCTACAGATAAATATACTGAACAAAATTATAAACGCAACACTTGTTTTTGCCCCCATTTTACATGAGCAGAACTCAAAGATCTAAGAATATTTCTATGTACACAAAAGACCTATTTCTCTCAAATATTGTTCACAAATCTGTCTAAATCTGTGTTAGTGAGCACTTCTCCTTAGCTGAGATAATCCATCCACCTCTCAGGTGTGGCATATACAGTATTATATGATTAGACAGCTTGATTATTGCACAGGTGTGCCTTAGGCTAGCCCCAATAAAATGCCACTCTAAAATGTTGGGGGTGTCCAGGGGGGTCTGAAAACCAGTCAGCATCTGGTGTGACCACATTTTGTCTCACACAGTGAAAAACATCTCCTTTGCAAAGAGTTTTTGTTTGTGGCATTTGGAATGTTAGTCCACTCCTCTTCAATGGCTGTGTGAAGATGCTGGATATTGGCAGGACCTGGCATACGCTGTCGTATACGCTGATCCAGAGCAACCCAAACATGCTCGGTGGGTGACATGTCTGGTGAGTATGCTGGCCATGCAAGAACTGGGATGTTTACAGCTTCCAGGAATTTTGTAAAGATCCCTGCGACATGGGGCCATGCATTATCATGCTGCAACATGAGGTGATGGTCGTGGATGAATGGCACAACAATGAGCCTCAGGATCTCGTCACGGACATCTCTGTGCATTCAAAATGCCATCAATAAAATGCACCTGTGTTTAATGTCCATTACATACACCTGCCCATACCATAACCCCACAGCCACCATGGGCCATTCGATCCAGAACACCGACATCAGCAAACAGATCACACACGCAACACCATACACTCTGTCTGCCATCTGCCCTGTACAGTGAAAACCGGGATTCATCCGGTGAAGAGAACACCTCTCCAAGGTTTCAGATGCCATAGAATGTGAGAATTTGCCCACTCAATTTGGTTACGACGATGAACTGCAGTCAGGTCGAGACCCCGATGAGGACGACAAGCATGCAGATGAGCTTCCCTGAGACAGTTTCTGACAGTTTGTGCAGAAATTCTGTGGTTATGCAAACCGATTGCTGCAGCAGCTGTCCGGGTGGCAGGTCTCAGACGATCTTGGAGGTGAAGATGCTGGATGTGGAGGTCCTGGGCTGGTGTGGTTACACATGGTCTGCGGTTGTGAGGTCATTTGGATGTGGATGCCAAATTCTATGAAATGCCTTTGGAGACGGCTTATGGTAGAGAAATGAACATTCAATTCACAGGCAACAGCTCTGGTGGACATTCTTGCAGTCAGCATGCCAATTGCATGCTATCTCAAAACTGGCAACATCTGTGGCATTGTGCAGTGTGATAGAACTGCATATTTTGCCTTTTATTGTGGCCAACTTAAGGCACACCTGTGCAATAATCATGCTGTCTAATCAGCATCTTGATGTGCCACACCTGTGAAGTGGATGTATTATATCAGCAAAGGAGAAGTGCTCATTAACACAGATTTAGACAGATTTGTGAACAATATTTGAGAGAAATATGCCTTTTGTGTACATAGAGTAAGTCTTAGACCTTTGAGATCAGCTCATGAAAAATGGGGGCAAAAACAAGTGTAGCGTTTATAATTTAGTTCAGTGTAAATAATGATAAATAAATACACCCCCCCACCACCACCACCACACAAAAAAGGTGAAAATAAGTGTTATGCAGGGAAATATTTTGTGCAAGCAGACACTTTTGGCTTTTCTGTATACTAAACATAAATGCAATTTTGGTTCTCTTGATATCGAATGGAAAATTTTGAAGAATCAATGCAAACATAGCAGGGTCATTATATTTAACAAAAATTAATTTTCAATACTTAAAGTTAACATTTCTGTAAACTATTTATAATTATATATAAATTATTTATATTATTATATTTGAGCTAATTTCCAAGGCAACATCTCTCATTTACATTAAGTTTAACTTATAACTAAAACTCCAATAAGAATGATTAAAAACTATAGATATATGTACAAAAAAATGCTAATAATAATAATAAAAAAGTAAGTAAAAGTATACTTAAAATTAAAATGGAAATAAAAATATAAAAATTATAAATACATTTACTATATATATATATATATATATATATATATATATATATATATATATATATATATATATATATATATATATATATATATATATATATAATTATAATAGTGTCAGAATGATACTAAAGTTAACAGTTACTATGACTGCAAGAAAGAAGAAATAAAAACAAAACATATCTCAAGTGCTATATTCCAAGTCCAATTCAAAATATTTTTTCCATTCAACAACAAACGAACGAACAAATTAATGCATAAATAAATTAATTAAATCTTATTAATTAATTAATTACAGCATTGCACATTAAATGTGATCACCGCAAATATGCTGTCTGAACTATATGGTCCTTTGTTATGGAAATGAAGTACAGACTGTTCCACACAGCAGGAGGATTTAGAGACATTTTAGCAGGGCAATTTTCTAACCATCCAATGTCATTTTAAAAGTTAGCACCTTTCAAAAATCACCTAGTCAAACAGGCTTTGCTGAACATCTCCCTTGCTCCTGCAGCAGTTATTTCATTATTTTCCCTGAGGGGTTGATTACAGAGGGAGGTAATTTATGGGCCACTTCATTGTCAATTCAATGGGCACATCACCTGTAAATAATTGACACTCTTCATGTCCATTCCAACATCATCATATCCAAATCATATTGATGCATCTCTCTCTCCTCAGTGAGGTCAGCAGCAAATCCTGCTCTAAATCTACAGCGCGCGCACACACAGACACACAGCTCAATTATGCTCCTGGAAAATTCATTCATATTGTATGTTGTGCCATCCATTCCCAAATAAGAAAAACTACATTTGCATTTCATGAGGGAAACACCAGTGCTTGCAAGGCAGAATAGTATTAAAGTTTAAGATAAGCTCAAGTTTTAGGCTTTGAAGCTAAGTAAATGAAATGCACACATCTGTTTTTTTTTTTTTTTTTGTCTTTGCACGGGAAACACTTAATGTGACCCCATCTTTGCAGCATACATGCCTAAACAGCAAGAATGGATTAAATCATTAATGCAAATAATAAAAAACACATTCAAAAATTTCACCTGCAATTCAGTATATAAATATTACAATTATTATTATTGCTGTTGGCTTGTTTTTAAATTGCAAATATTCTAATAATGTAAGGCAAGTGGAGTATAGACGTTAACCTTAATTTTAAAAAAATGAATAAATAAATACATAAATAGATAAAAATAAATAAATAAATAAATAAAAAGTATACAATTGTAAAACTGCCATCCTTACATCTAAGAGCTGCAGCTAGGCCCGCAGAAAACTGAAGAACAGAATGATTAAGGAATATCAATACACTCCTGCTTTGCAAGCACTGTAATAAGGGATTTAGTGAGTTGTCATTAGATTTAAACAGCTTGATTTAGCCGAATAATGTTTTAAGATCACAAGTAAACATTCGCTCTACTAAACATGATCTTTTAAATGAAAATGAAAAGAAAGTAGATCAAAAATAGCTTTCGTCAGATGTCCAATAGATAAGATCAACCGAACTGCATGAATTTTCTATAATTACTGTAAGGGAGAGAACACACATCTTACACTTTCAGAGGTTTGATCAAATTCTGACCCATTTTAGCAAAATAAATCCACGTTCAACACTGAGATCCCATGTCTACACGCACCCGAATGATTATGTATGAATCAGAGATCCGGTCTGTCTGAATTATCCCAGACCTCCAGCAGAAATGGCCTGTTTCTGAGGCAGTTCACCAAGTTGCCTCTAAACCTTGAATTGATAGCCATTTTTAACTTCATAAAAAAGTTATGAATATTAATTTTCCAATTTGAAATGGCTCTTACCTCTCCTCTCCCATCTTCCCTTCAAACACACATACTAAAAATGGCTGAATAATTTATCAATTGGCTTCTTACACTTTAGACAATTAATTCAATGATGCAAAATTAATTATGGGTAGTCCCTTTCCAAGCCCATCCTTTCACAGATTGTAATGGAGCAATTGAAGGGAAAAGCTTTATGGCCTGCAGTCAGAACTCAAGGCGGCTGAATACATTAAAGTCCTCAACGTTTCATGTAACAGAATAACAGTAATGTAAAGCAACACTTATATCACAAAAGGTGAGCCTCTATGCCTATGTGTGCATGTCTGCTAAAGACAAAAGCGGTTGTGGAAGGAGATAAAGTGAATGAGAAAGGGAGAGGGGGAGCGCACGCAATGGGTAGAACACTGGTCCGGGTGCTGTCGTGCCCTAAATCAATGGCATCCACTCCTGGAGCATGCTGTCCTGCTGCCGGTGACTTGTGACTGGTAGGAGAGCCTTGGCCTGTCATGAGGGTTATATATAAGCTATTGATTCCAGGAGCTCTCCGGAACGTCTGTCCGGCTGTGTCTGTACACACAGCATCGCTTCTCTCTGACTCACTGACTGACAGCACACTGTTCACAGCGTGGCCAGACTGATATGTTCTGGATTTGGATTAATGACCTGTAACAGGGAGCCCAGTGGGTTGCACGTGTGTGTTTGCGCCACACACACAGAAATGCTGACATGCACTAGTGTGGCACGGTTTTCACTGGGAATCTAATAAGCACACATACATTTTATAAAAACAAAAAAAATAAAATTACAGAAAGAAAGAATCCATTAATGGCAGGTGTGACAAAAATTCTGAACCCTGCACATACATGTATAAACACGTATGCCAAGGATATGTGGATTGATGCGTAATGATAACATCATGGCGTGTATCCTGTTGCTCTGTGTACTGTATATACAGGGTCACACGCATAGGCACGCTGTGTTCTTCCTGTGCCACTCCACCCTGCTGGAGACCTGCAGATGGAACAGGACTGGTGTCTGTGTGTGGAGGGGTAGGTTACTCACGAAGCTCACTGGAACTTACCCAGGTCCTATTTTTCTATCCTTCTCCTTATATAACACCAAGACAGCCCCCTCAGTCTGGCTTCCCGTCCATTCTGCTTTCAGATGGAGCAGGACTGATCATTTCCAGCTCCATCGTGCCAGGAGAGAACCTGCTGGGGCACTGCCTCTATACCATCCACAAAAATGGCACCATTCATCCAGCAAGGATCCATAAGGGCCCCATAATCTAAAACAACTATATTGCATAAATATAAATAATTTCAAGGAATACTCTATGTCCAGTATTAGTTAAGCTCAATCAACAGCATTTATGGTATGATTACCCAAATAATAATATTTTCCAATTGTCCCTTCTTATAAAATCAAATAACAATAAATTAATAATTAAATAAAAAACTATATATATATATTTTTAAAATAAGATAGCATTTAAAAACAAAAATCACACACACACACACACACACACACACACATACAGTATATATATATATATATATATATATAAAATAATAAAAAATACAAATTTTAGTAATGCAAAAAATATTAATTTTAGTACTGGTTGAAAACAAATTTTAAGTATGAAAGCTCTGCTTACTAACCTTTATTGTGCAAAGTTTATGCAATTTTACAACTTTGTTACCATAACAGTGCAATTCCATCAATCTTAAAATAACAGTAAAAATTATTTAGACAGCTTTACAGATAAAAAATACAAAAATCTAAAAGGAGAGTTAATGTAAGTGTTCTCACGAACTGATTAGCTTTTAAATTCTCCAAAAATGAACCCTATTTAATTAGTGCCTTAACCATAATCTTGATTTTTGCTTCTTTTTAAAGACACAATAATGAACTAGACAAATTTATTTTACAACATAACACCATAAATGCTGTTGAATGAGCACTTGTATTGAAACTGAATATATATATATATATATATATGTAACGCAATATTGTCCAAATTTTTAGGATATTCGATATATCTCGATATGTTTGCATTTGCATTTAAATTTGCATTAAAAAACATGATTTTCTTTTGCCCATTAAAAAAATAGATTAAACAGCTAATTTAAGCAGTTAAAAGAAATCTAGACCAAGTGATCACTTACTGCTTTTTATTAAATGAACACATGTAGGCCTACATGTAACTGAAGCAATGCAAAACAAGTACAGAAAGTGCATTCTGTCAATCTTTTTGAGCATGCAATTCACAATTTAAACTATGCAACTGGGAAAAGTATTTTATTTTATTTTTTTTTAGCTAAGAACACAAGTCTGTCAACTGTCTGCAGTTTTAAGAGAAGCTCTGTGAAGCATGAAACTATGTGCCCACTGACACTAAAAACCCTCTTAGATGGGGAGCTAGTTGCTGGAGCACATAGCTATTTCTTATATATAAATATGTATAATTAAATACCAGAGACTTTTGCACTCTCTCTGTCTATATTATAAAAAATGGTAAATATAACTGTGAAATTCCCAATAGTAATTCCTAATGGCCATACTCTCTGTTTCTCTATTCCAAACATCAGTGGTCAAGTTAGTGCATTTATTCAGCAATCACAATCGCAAACAACACAGTCGAGAACGACGCTTTCATTAGATTGCTAAACTCCAGCTTGTTAGTGTTTTCAGATCATCGGCGGCGGCGCTTCCTCAATGAGGAGTAAGCACCTGCGCATGGTTGCCAGACTGCTTAGAATAAGCAAAAACACCAGGAAAAAAAGTATTCTTGTAACAGCAAAGCTCTGATTTAGGGATTTAAATTCTTGTTATCTGGCAACCGCTCTCATGAAAACTCTAATAGTAGAGTCATGTAGAGCAGTAGTTCTTTTGGGAAAGTATGCTTTGATTTGAAATATTCGATATTCCTGATATTTTCAAATTTTACATCGTTGTCAAAATTATTCCGATATTATTGCTAATATTCGATATATCGCCCAGTCCTAAACTGAAATACTTCTTTATTATAATAATAATGCTCTATCTCAGGAGAATACTCTAAAGGGCAGGGCATTTAATCTCATTGCTGTAAAGGAGAACCGAGATGATCACATTTGTGGCACCTTTCACATGATGATGCCAACCACAACACACACAACGCAGCACAACACAAAGAGAGAATGATAAAACAGACGTGGTGGGCAGAGGTAGCTAAGACAGTGGCATGTGAAACCAGGAGGAGCAGAGGATTGAGAGATACAGTACAGGAGGATTCTGGAGGAGTATAATCATTTAGCTATGCTATTGTGTATGTGCGTGTGCTTCCACCTCTGAAGAACAGTACAGGGGCTGTTTGGAGCTGACAGGCCGCCAGTGTGCTGTGCACCGGTGAAGAAGCACTAATTGAATTAAGTCTTTATTATTACACTGCAGTGGCAGCACTTCTCCCCATTTCGGCCCGCTTGGCTGACACTTTCTCCTTGAACACCTGCTTGACATCAACTTTTCTTTTCAGCTTAATTATTCAACCATCCCCTCATTCAGTGGGCCTCCTCCTGCATTCTCCCCTTACACTGCCAGCATTAGTGTTTACACTTGGTCACGCTCCTTTAATTGTGCCCGAATTTCTTCAGGTTAACCTTTTTGCTCTCTGCCCATTGGCACATGGACAAATGGCATGCAGAGGCATTTCCTGTGGCTGCTATGTGGGCAACAGTTTGATCTCTCTGCAGCAGAGACTGGAAAAGCTTGATTCCGCTCTGTGATTGGCTCACAAGCGACATTTTAAAGGGAAAGTGTAGCCGTAAATAAAAATTCTCTAATTATTTGCACAACCTCATGTTGTTCCAAACCTGTATGACTTTCTTTCTTCTCCAGAATACACAACAAGATATTCTGAAAACTATTTTTGTCCATACAATCAAAGTCAGTGGGGTCCAAAAAGAACACTGGACCCCACTGCCTTACAATAAATGGACAAAACACACGTGCCACAGAAGAAAAAAAAAGTCATAGATGTTTGGAACGACTTGAGGATGACAATTTTTTGGGGGTGTCCTATACCTTTGAGAGATGAAATAAACTGAGCATGAAGCTTGAGATGCCGCCCATGCTCATTTCTGGCCAGGATATGTTTCCATAAACAGGCCCTAAACCATTTGACTGACTCAAGTCTGTCAGTCTCCATCTCAATCCATTCTGACATTCTGCATTTTTTCTGCACTCTCTCTCTCGCCCTCCCTTTTTACTCTGTGTGTGATGTCCCCTCCCTTCTTTAAACCACATCCATCATAACTCAGCCCATCTCCATTTGACTCACTCGCTTTCTTCTTATCGACATGTTTCCATTTTCCTCTGCTTTATCCCTCCATCATCTTCACTCTCTGTCCCCTTTCCATTTTTCATCCACTCTCTTTCTCCTCCAATTGACTTGTCTGTCTTCCTCTCTGTCCTCGTTCTCTGTACCCTTCTCTCTCACGCTCTCTATTTTCCCATCTTCCTCCAGGGTGTGAGTGGCTCTTGCCCAGGGGGCCAGTGGGTGGCAAGGTTGCCCTTGGTCAGGCCCCAGGCTTGGCAGCTCTTTTGTGGGGCATTGTGTCCTCTCAGGTCATGTGGATGGATGGGGGGTGTTGACGTCAGTCTGGATAAACTTCAATCACTCTACCTAGGGAAGGTTACAGAGGTTTTGGCTAATAGGCAGAGCAAACATTCAGTATATGTTGCCTTCAGACTCAAAAACCTTCCTGCATTATGGCTTTCATCCTCTGCTGCTCTCTTTAATTTTGGTTCAATGATGAACACAAATGCTTTAGAGATAGCAACAAAAATGGGCACACTCTTACAAATAAAAAAAATCCAACTGACAGAGCACTAATTTAAGTGTTGCTGTGGAGTGCATGTTCATTTACTTGAGTTGTTGCAAATGCAACTTGCTGTTAGTGTGGCTGGGACTGTGTGCCCATTTGTGTTGTCATAGCTCGGGTCCTTATTCTGCGCTGGCGGTGCTGCTGTAGGTTTTAATCAAAGCTGTGTCTTTTGGAGCGCTCTGCTGCGAGCTGTGCTGGAGAGGATGCTGGGACAGGGAGCAGGGAGGAGCAGGAAAACAGTAAGAAACAAGAGTGAAATAGAAAAAGAGAGGTGTATTGCATAAAGCCACAAGGATGGCAGACAACAATGTCATTGCAGGTCTTCAGAAAAGAGCCACTTATTGTTTTATAGCTTCAGCGTAGGAAGCTCGAGCAAGCTGTGCCCAACTTTACTCTTGTTTCAGCGTCCACTACAGAGCCATAAGACATTCAAACACAAGCACAGACTAACCAATATGAGATTAAAGCCCACGACTAGACTAGCTTCCCCTGAGAAGGTCAGGTAAATTGGTGTTTCACAGACATACTATGTGATTTTAATCCCATCTGAATCAAATGCTTTCTGAGTTTTTCTTAAACAACTCCCAGTAAAATTACAGAGCAAATTACCTGATATTTTTGGCTAACTCAGAAGTCCTCTGAGAAATCTAATCCTTTTTTTTTTTTTACCGTCATTGAACACCGTGACTAAAGTTACATGTCTTTTTGTGTTTCCTTCACTATGGATTGAGGCCATTTTGCTAAGTATTTTAGATAAAATGACAAATGAATGTTGGTGATTCAAGCATTGCTGGCATCCCATCTGAAGTATAAAGAGAATAAAATAATTAGAGAGTCAATCATATATATAACATTTATGAATAAACAAATTAAATGAATAAATTACATTTCAAAATATATAAAAATCACAAATAATTATTTTAAATCGTCATCATTTTCAAAATCGTTAACAAATCTCACCAAAACCAAACTTTTGAATGGTAGTGTATATAAAAAATATGCTACATATACAGTATAAGTTTTGCTTATTTTACTGGGTTTCATGATGTACGCACTCTCAAAAAAAGGTACAAAAGCAGTCACTGGGGCAGAACCTTTTCAAAAGGTACACTTTTGTAAATTTTAGGTACTAATGTGTACCTTTAAGGTACTAATATGGACTCTTCAAGTATTAAGGTGGGCCTTTTGAAAAGGTACCGCCCCAGTGATAACTTTTGTACCTTTTTTCTGACAGTGTGCAACAACAACAACTAAAACACAACTTAAACACAACTAAACTGTAATCTTAATAATAATTACAGATATCCTGATCTTGTTCAGACCAGCATGTTAAATCAAAGATGCTCTATGTTAATAATTCAGGTCTTGTTCTGAAAACGAATCTTGTCCGTTTAGTGCTTAATATGACAGTTGAGGTTACTAGCATCTCTTTAAATTAGCATTAAAAGAATAGTTCATTCAAAATGAAAATTCGGCCAGTATTTAATCACCCTAACGTTTTTCCAGACTCATCTAACTTTCTTTATTTTTCCCTGGGACAAAAAAGGAAATGGATAAATTACACCAAACACAAACCCCAGCAGATATTTTAAAGATGTAGAGTAACTCAAAACAAAACCGAGCTGGATATAAAATAATGCCCATGGATATATAGCTTGCTTTCTTCTAAGCTCCTCAAACTAAAACGATCTGATGCCATGAACTCTGCAAATCCAGTGATTAGTTCTTCCTCAAAAGCGTTAACTGTATTCACTGGGTATCTTGTAAACAATATATTTCTAGGAGGACTGGTAGCTTTGTCCTATTTTCAGTCAAGGACTAAGGTGTGGGGTGGCAATAATGAAAGAACAGCATTGCTGGATCCCTTCCAGAGACATATGACGTAAACCTGAGGCCAGCCAGCATAATGCATGAAGGACAGGACCCTTAAACATGATTGAGACTAGATGAACTAGATCTTGAAAGCAAGTTTGTCTATAAATCATCCAGGACCTCCATCTCACATTAGCTTATGAACAAAGATGCTTGAAGGGAGCTACCTGACAAACTAGCATCTGTTTACTTAAAAGGAACTAAATGATACCTACTGTGAACTTAAATATGGTTCAAAATAAAACAACTTCTTAAGATGTTTGTAGAGACTGTACACTGACACTCAGAACACAAGTATTAGCATGTTCAGTCTTCTGATGTTCAGTGCTAATAATCTTATTTCTCCAGTCTAGACTAAAGAGTTTCTCATTAAAGGAAGTGTGTATGTGATTTTGTGTGTGCGTGTGTTGAAAAAGCAGTGAATCCCGGATCTTTTTATGCAGTCAGCGCTGCGGGGCTTCAGCCGAGCTCACCTAAATCACAAGGCAGCTCCAGCTTTCATTAACACTTAATGCAGAGCTCTCCTTTTAATAGAAATGGAAAAGGAGGTGGCCGCCAGTGTAAATTAAAGTGCGGTGCGCTGGAGTTTTCTGGGCTTTGACAGGTATGGCCTGAATTAGCTGTAGTGTTGTTCCAGTGGCCAGTGTGCAAGCGGTCCTATTGATTTTAACCATTGTTGCACTTCCTGTCTGAAAGGGAATGTTCATTACAGCAACCAAATGCATCAATCACGGAGCTCTGGCCTTGGATTATTTAAAGACACAGTACTGAACCTAAGCAAACCATAATAATCATCAAGAAGTTATTTTATACACTACTGGTTGAATTTTCATCAGCAATAACTCGAGTCTTCAGTGTCACATAATCCTTCAGAAATCTTAACATGCTTTTGGTGCTTAAGAAACATTTTCAATTATCAGTGTTGAAAATGGTTGTGCTGCTTCATATCTACATTTATTATTCAGCAACGATACATTACATTGACCAAAAGTGATAGTACAGATATACGTTACGAAAGATCTGCATTTCTAGGTTATTTTAAATAAATGTTGTTTATTGAACTTTATATTCATCATTGAATAATAATAATAAAAAAAGGATCATGGTTTGCACAAAAATATTGATGAGAAATATTGTCATTAGTAATTGAGCACCAAATCACAATTTTCAAATCATTTCTAAATGTGACACTGAAGTCTGGAATTAATTTAATAATATATAATACAAATATCATAAAATGAATTACATCTTAAAATATATATTAAATTTTTTTTAATTATTTAAAATTTTAATATCCACAATATTACTCTTTTTAATGTATTTTTAACCATGTACAGCCTTGGTAAGCCTAAGAGACTTCTTCAAAAACATTATATATATATATATATATATATATATATATATATATTTTCCAGACTTTACACTGGTAGTGTGTATATATAGGTTAATCAAAGTTTATTCCTGTGTTTGTATTGACTTCATCATGCACAAATATTTTCTTTCAGTGCATTTGTTGTGGTTCTCTCTAGTGCCTGATCTCTTGGTAATATGAATAGAAAATTCCTTCTGTCTTATCACAAGTTTGGCTCGATCTTTACGTTTTTTCTGTATGTACTGTATGTGCCTGAGTGTGTGTGCCTGTGTATAAGTGTGTGTGTGTGTGTTCAGAGCCCCAGGCTATGCCTCCATACATGCATGGCCTACTGCTTAGCTATTACACTCTCCATGGCCCATTGACCTCTGCCTCCCTTGTCTCACAAGCCTGGCCTGCCCAGAGGCTGAGTCAGTTCCTGTAGACTGGTGCCTCAGAGCTGTTGGCTTCCACCGGGAAGGAGGAGGAGCAAATGACATGTGACTGACTGCAAGACAAATCACTTAACCACATACCCCCTCTCATAACCCTTGAACCTTAACCTTCACTCTGCTATGACCACAAGAAAAAAGTGTGGCTTTTAGTCAAAGCACAGCTGTCATTTGCCTCTCTCTTTCTGCCTCCCTTTTAAAAATATCCATGCTAAATGAAAACCACCACAAGCTGATAAAAAAATATTCATCAAACAATTTCATCCCTCCTTATGTTCACTGTTGAAAATAATGGAATGCTTCTAATAGAATTATATGAACCCTAAACTTGCAAAAGACTACATTAAATAGCTTAACATGCCATTTCTTTTTTGTGTTTACTGAATAGTCATGGATTGCATGGATATTTTTCTCAAGGTATTAATGTATAGATGTTTTAATGTGGTTTACTACACTATGTGCTATTGCTGGTAGAGTCTGTTACCCTGTAGAAAACTAAAATGTAAACTGACAAAAGCAAATGTACATTTAAATAAAATGTTAACTAGGGAACTAAACTAACTTACACTAAACTGCAATATTTTTTAATACCACTCCAAAACAAACCAAAAACTAATTTAGGTTTGGGCACTTGGTATATTATAAAACTTCAACTAAAATCACTCATTTATTAATAGTAGCAGTGTGTGCATTATTTCTGTGAGCCCTCGAGTACTTAAACTAAACTAAATAATAATAATAATAATAATAATAATAATAATAATAATAATTATTATTATTATTATTATTATTATTATTATTATTATTATTATTATTTTAACAGAAAATTAATACATAAAATTTACAATAATTACTATTAGAAGAAAAGGGGCAATCTCATTCTATAAAAGTTTTAAATGTGTATCTGGTAAATCTGGTAAAAGTTTTTTTTTCCTTAAAAAGTTCTTTCAAAAGTGCACAAGATAGCTTTAAAGTTGCGAGACAGACTATAAGCCACAAAACTCTCATTCTGATTTTATGGAGTCTTTAAAGGACCCCTGTCTGGTCACCATTCTGGAATCAAAAAGCCCTGAGCGTGTGCCATAACTGCCGTTACGACATTCCACTGCATACAGTGTGCACTAGAGCTCCTCCCAATCTCCTTTTAGCCAGTGATAATACACATTACTGAGCGCGGAGCCTGTAATGAGTGAGCGCAGAGAAGTACACTTTATTCATGGGCTCATTTTTTTGTGTTGGAGATAAAAAGCCGACGGGGTGCTCTTCAACTCAACTCTAGCAATTACACAAGGAAATGTCTTATAATTGGCTTTTGCTTTATGTCCAGCCATTATCAATGTCCCTTACAGGCAGAGAGAAAAATTGGGAGGAAGTTGGAGTACTCAAAGTCCATTTACACATGAATTAGGATTGTTAATAGCGATGTGCAAAAAAATCTTTTCAAAATCAAGTAGTTTGTTGTCTGCCTGACTAATTTTTCTTATATGGACCATATATAATTATAGGCTGGATTTGGGGTCATCTGACCTCAATTGTCCCATTCTTATGGGGCGTTTATATAAGATATACTCTTGTTTTGTTTTGTTTTTTTAAATCTGGGCGGTTTTTAAGTTTACACTCAGTATTAAAAACACAATCATGACTAACTGCTAAAACAATAATGCAATGATTAAAGACCTTGCAATGGCCAATAGATTGTCGATAAAGTAAGTGTCGACAAATGTAAAACTTTGACGGGGATATATCATGCAAACATCCCCATCACAAATTACCTTACAAACTGACTAGTCAGTTGTGGGATGGAAGACAGAAATTAAGATATATATATAGAGAGAGAAAGAGATGACACTGTGTTTAATATACTATGAACAAGCATGAAAGATGGTGGGATCCCTCGTCAGCTTTGGTATTGCTCTCTACTGATGACACCCAGCAATTCCTATGTGCAGACTGTTGGAAAGCATGAGAGTGAGCAGTTTCCAGTGTCTGGCACTGAAGAGAAGGGACTCTGAGCTGTCTAATAGTATAAGACCGTCTCTCTCTAATTGGGAGAGAAGTGGGACTTCCTTCTGGAAGCAGGCGGGAGATTGAGAAAGCACTGTTCTGTTTCGACAAACTGGATAGAACAGGAGACTGGAGGGCTTAACCTGAGGCTAGGAAAACAGACTAAAGAAACACACAGACTTAAACCCTGTCACGTACACACACTGATACACAGTGTATGTGTGTCCACACTATAAGCTTCTTAAAATATTACACCATAAGAGACCTGACATTGTGCATCGGAGGATAAGTTAAATGTAGATATTCCCAAAAATCTCCCCCACCTTCAAGTAACCTTCCTACTCTTATCTCTTTTTAATGATTGGTTGCATCTACTGTCTGTGCGGAGGGAGTTTTACTCTTGGTGATTGAAGACACTCTTACACTCTGTCCTAACCGGGTGGGATACAACAAATTTACAGAGTACAGTATTTCGTTCCTGTTTGCACTGAAAATGAACTAATCCAAAATACACAATCGGTTATATTTGATTTGTAACAACTATGTGGAATAGAATTTTCAGCCAATGAGATCACTGTGGACAGGGCTACAATCATTCATGTATGTATGTATGTATATATATTTATATATATATATATATATATATATATATATATATATATATATATATATATATATATATATATATATATATATATTACATTTGTTGCCCTTTTTTATCTACATTTCTCATTAGATTATGTAATTGTAAGAAGAAAAAAAAAATCACTGGAGTTCTTTAAAAAACAAAACAAATGAATACTACCATGATGTAAAAATACTACAAATAGAGAACTAAACATTTAGTTGTTTTCTTAACATTACAGTTATTTGTTTAATCAAAAATGTATCCATTTATTTTGATTTTATGATCAAACAGATCTTAGACATGCTCTTGACAGGTTTGATTATTTATGAAGTAGTCCCCCAAATCCTGCTATCCCAGATAGGCTAAACAGTCAGTGTAGCCACAGCGGCAACCACTGTCCCCGTCTAACTCTGAGCCATCTGCATCAGCAGCATCATTGATGCTGGATAAGTGCCACTCCATTACACATCAAATCCACCACTGCTGACCTGGCTTACAGCCAATCCAGTGTATAGTCAGTCTATTTAAAAATACACAAATCCTACTCTTGTGGGGCTCGGGAACATGTAAATTCACCAGAGCTGCTTCAGACCCCAGGGCGAGTTATCAGCCATAAAACAAGATGACAGATTGATTCAAGTGCATGCGCATATAGATAAGGCTTCTCAATTTTCCCTCTTCAACGTCAGTCAACACCTACCATCTCCTTCTGAGCAGCTAGACAGCTTTCAGCTCACACCTTCATTTATTAGAGGACGTTTAATTTGCTGTTAGATATGAACACATTACCATCGCGCTCACAGAAGAAATGAGAGCAGAGCATTGAGCTAAGAGCTCTACTAATAGGCTATTTGCAGTTATTAGTCCACATTAATAATCCATTACCTGTCAGGCTAACTCTTAAAAGAAGTAAAACCTTTTGAAACAGCCATCAATGTCCCCCAATATCAAACCCTCAACTTTTAAGATAGCGGAGATCCTCGTGTAGGTTGTCGGAGAAACTCCAGCTAATGGCTTCATCTGAACAGCACAGCGATAAAACCTGAAAACCTGGGGGGGGGGGGGGGGGGGATTTTTGATGTTCAGCTGACATGATGGAAGTTCTTACCTTGTTTTAGGGGATGTTGTCAACCATTCTTCATGCTTTTCGAATGTTATCAAGTATGCTGCAATCTCCTGCCAAACAGAAGACAGGTAGGCATTACTGTTAGAGATTATCAACAGCTTTTTAACATGTGTACATTAATAAACTGAAATGAAATAAATTGTAAAGTACATTCAGAATTAAATATGCATTAAAATAAGTTTTAAAATGTCTATCTAAGACCATGTTGCATTCTAAACCGATTCGAGGGCGCAGGAACAGCACTGTGGAAATTGAATTCAAAGGATTTTGTGGACGTAGTTGCTCCCTCAAAGTCTGAAAGCTCACATTATATTATGTGAAGACGTGAATGAGATGAAAACCTCCTTACAGTGGCTGTTTGATTGCTGTAACAAAAGAGAAATCATTTCTTGGGATGCACAACAAGCATGACAGCAGATGATGCGATTTCTTGTACCAATGTTAACCCAGTCATCACTGTCACCCAACAAAAGAGACAAGTGGATGAGTGAAACGTATCCCATCATTCCTTCACAAAGCTAATCATGGGAAATGAAAGCAGACCGGGTACTGACAAGGAACCTCATGATTACCTGTGACAGCCAGCCATTCATTTCACACTGAGGGCATTTGTCAAACAAAGACAGCAGGAAATGCGGAGGGACGCAAATGATGTTATCAAAAAGGAGTCCAATTGTTACTGATCTTAGCATTGTTCTGGGTAAATTAAGATGAAATGGAATAAACAGCTTTAAGAAAAGATTTGTAAAGACTTGCCACAACACAGAGTTCAAGAGTGTTCGTGATGATTGTTTTTTTTTTACTATTTATGTATTAGTTTCTGGCAGTTTTAAATTAATGTTACATGCAGATCCAAAAGATTAATCACAGGTACATACTGTAGCAGCATAAAAGTGATCTACTTTGATTTCATTACTGTTTTAAAATTAATACGGCTTTACTTTGAAATCACTTAAATAGGGGTTCACCAAAAATGGTCAATCGATAAGCTAACATTCTAGAACATTATGTCAAGCAGTCTACACAATGTAAATCCATCAAACTACAATCAATTTCAATATTCTGAGCTTGACAAGATTTTATTTACTAACCTAATTAAACACTGTAAGCCTATCAATAATAGCCCAAGTTCTACTCGATTCCAAAAAAAAAAACAATGGTATTCAGTTGCCCTTAGGAGGTGTAGTTTATATTTATAGTCAGTAACTCTGTTTTAATCCTGTCACAGTTGGCAGTAGAGCCATCCCTAGAGGTACCAGGGTGCCAAGACTGGCAGTGCCCACACAGAGAACGCTGGAGCTGGTGATGGCCTGCAGGCGCTGTCTGAGAGATAGCACTCTTCTGATTAACGTTCTACCCTCCTGTCATCAAGGCCAGAGGGAAAGAGACAAGGACGAGAGGAAGATGCTGTGGAATATGACCATGGAGAAGAGGAAGAGAACCTCTCCATAAAAGAAAGAAGAAAAAAAAACACACACACACACAGTTGCCATGGATTGCCAAACTGAAAATCCTACAGATGAGATACTCTATTTTATATTTCATAAGCTGCAAGCAGGATCTTCACAAATATAAACCAAGTTTTGCAGTAACTACACTTGCACTTAACATGTTTTGCTAATTAAAAAAGAGAAAACTTGATCTTACTAAATGCTCATTTAAAACAGTTTAAGTGTGCGTTTAAGAAAATAAAATAAGTCCTTGGTTCATGGTGCTAATTTACCACAATGCTTGTGAGTAATGTTTGTTTTACAAGCCTAAAAGATAGCTGAGGGCGAAACTCCTTCATTGACCTTGAGGCTCATTTGAGATTCTTCTTCTTTATCGTTTTCCCATTAAAAGTCAACATGCCGATCTCAGAGCTAGGGGGATGAGCCTGGTCCAGTAAATAAAAGGCAAACGTCGGCATCCCCCACCCACTCCCCAAACAGATGTTGAGGATTATTCCATCCCCTGATCAGCCATAAAGGTGCAATAACCTTACGGCGAAAAAAAAAAACCCACACAAACAAAACCAGAGAAGCCATTAAACAGCTGCGAGAAACAAAGTTTGTGCTGTGTTATAATGAGTGGCTAGTTCTCTGTTGAGTTGATTTGGTGCAGATGCCAAGTTGTCAGTTTGTGAGTTTGTGAGATGTCAGTTTTCCAATATGTTCAAAAGATTTTATATATACACATATATGATATTTTGAAAAAATACTGGAAAAGTATTTACTCACCACCATGCCATCCAAGATGTATATTATTATATTATGTATATTAATATTTAAGGAATTTTCTCCATCGAATGCAAGTAAACAAAGCTCAGTGACCATTTTTTACAGTCCAAAATTTATATTTAGGCAGCTTCAAAGTAATCCACACAACTCCAGCCAACAAATATGGTTCTTTTCTGGTGAAACAATTAGTCATCTTTTACATTTTTTTATAAAAAATAAATATTTCAATAAATAAATAAACTATATAATACAAATGTTTGCCTTGGTCCATCTCAGTTTAGTTCACAACCTCTTGCGTGAAATATGCACGTTGCATGTCGAGACTGACATACATGACATTGTTTACAAGCAGAACATTTGTCAACTACAAAGATTATAACATTGAATTATAATTAAATTAGAATAAATAAGTTTCTTTGAGCCATTAAAAATATATTTTTTTTCTGCAGTTCTCTTGTTCACTTGAATTACATGGAGACAAAACCTAGAATGTTCTCCTCCAAAACTATAATGTCTCTTCGACTGAAGAAAGAAAGTCATATACATCTTGGCTGGCCTGGGGGTGAGTAAATAATAAAGAAATTCTCATTTTTGGAAAAACTTTTTTGTGTGTTGACATCATATTTATAATATAAAAAAATAATGTATATATTATATAAATATCATGTCACTACACCACATGAGATTAATAGTTTCAAGAATTTCCTTCTTTTGAGTTTTTTTTAATAATATAATTAAGATTTTATGATTCATTATAATACCATGTTTCTTAATGTTAAGAAATCAAACCATAGAGGTGACACTGTATTTTTGAAAGAAAACAAAAACACACATTGTTGTCCTACCTTTGATTAAGTTACAAGGTTGCAAATAACCTTTATAAACCAAAAACAGTGTGCCACAAAGTTACATGTACATGTGCCTGACATCTCTGCACTGCACTCCAGCTACAAAGGAGAAGAGGACCTTGACATTGGAGTCTGTAAAACCCATGTATCAGGAACTTACATCAGAAAAGCTGATTACTGAGAACCGTGTCTACCTGCACCTGTTTAAAACACTCTTAATATGCTAAATGGTGTCACCTCTACAAGGTGAACTAGCACACATTAAACACTGCCACCTTTTTTCCCATGTCCTCTCCTGTTTCTGTCTCCATCTGAGGGCAACGCGTAAATGAGAACCTCTGATAGGCACCTCTCTGATTCAATTTGAAAAACACCTCCCTGATATGATACCAGACAACAGCGGCCTCAATTTTCACTCAAACTGTCATTCTCGACAGCAGCTAAAGCAAGAGGGTCTTTTGTGAATATAAGGAAACGTCTGGCAATTTAAAATAAAATATGACACACTTCCTTTGTTTCTGGTGTGGAAAATTGACACAATAACAGCATAATGCAAGCAAACACAATTTCGCCCAATCCTTCCATCCTTTTTAAATCAAGAGGAGACAGAGAAGCAGCTCTGATAAATGCAATTCCCATCCCATTTCTCTTGCTTGTATTGGCAGACATTTGATGAGGCGTTTGTTCCACCGGTAGTATCCGTGTCTCTGGCTGACCCTCTGTGTGTGTGTTTGTCATCTCTACCTTTTGCTTTTGAGTCTTAGATTGATGTTGGTAAGGAGAGGCATCGAAAGCATCAAAATTCACAGTTTGAAGTGACAAGGCTGATCACCTGAAACAACGACAGATATTCCATTAAAGGCGGAGATCGGCATCTCTCTGGGATTATCCCAGCATCCATCAGACACTTGCCTCTAAACACCATCCATACCGCATCTCCCTGTTCCCATGAGCCATTGAGCAATTGAGACTACAAAGCTCATAGACAATCTCAGGGGAACAAACGCCTCTATTTGAATACTAATACTCTATTAAATCTAACTGTCTTTGGGGCTGTTTAATTTAAAGGTCCCGATGTCTCTTTTTGAGTCTGAAACAAAAAAGTGACTTGATCAAATGGATTTATCATTCACAGCGTGAGTTTTCATGGGTTGCGCATATGTCAACCTCATTCTTTCAGCCCACACTATTTTCCACTAGCACTCTCAGACTTCAGTGTACTTCTCTGAAAAGAGTCTTAAACTAAAACACACTTTCAAGCTTTCTGCAGGATTCTACTCTGTTATAAAGGCACAAATAAGTCCTAGATATAGTGGAGTAAGTAAATGGGTTACAGAAGGCCTTTACAGTATAAGATAAATGTTCTTGAGAAACAGATGCGAGCACACAGGATATTTGCTTACTTTATATAGAACTGTATAAAATGATGATGCTTTCATTAGATTGAGTAGTGAATAAACTGAATTCATGTACAATGGGGTCCAAACTTCTGAGACTAAATTGAAAATCTGGGATTCAAAATGTCATTTAGACCTGGAAGTAAACAAAGGATGCTGAAAATAAAATGATGAGATGACTTCATGTTGCACTGGTGGACTTTTTGACACTTTACATGTTACAATTCTCAAACTTTTGTTGGAGTGCTTGGTGTCACACAGTATATGATTCTGACCTTGTTCTCCACTTGAGAGCAGGAAGTCTGTGCAGGAGGTGAAGATGGATACCAGGGACTGGGGGGCGGTATGAGCCTCTCAACCGATTCTATTCCCCATGATACCTTGTTCTCACTGGAAAGTGAGGTCATCTGATATTTCCTGCAGGGCAACCCATGAAACTGACCTGGCCAGGGCATGGTGCAAATGGATTTGAGGGAAACCGGGGGAGAGGATTGAACTACCCAGGCATCCCTTAGGGCGAATTGAAATGCAATTAGACATAGAAGAGAGTGATATGCAGGGAGTGACAGGAGGGAACAGGGAGATGAGAGGATAAATGAATGAGTGTAGGAGAGGTGTGAGGGTATAACAGACGAACGAGAGTCAGCGGGGATGAGAAAAGGTCAAGGACTTGAGGAAAAGCTGTGGACCTCTGCATCTCTCACACAGCTCATTAAAAACAAGCACATCATTGTAAGGGGGTTTACACACTCCAGGAGATTGTGCATTAAATGGATGAAATGGATAGGGTTCGTCCTGACCTGTTATCAGACAACTCCTTTTATATCTAATAGCTACAGTTCACACTGCCCCAACCAACTCCAGAAAAGAAATAATAATAATAAAAAATAGCACTAAAAGTTGTTGAATTTTCTTGGATCAACATGTTTAGCCAGTTGGTGTTTGTTGAAGATCTCTGCATTCACATCATGTTGAAATTATCATAATAATCAGTTTCCGATTAATAAAAACCACTCACAACTTCAAACTCACATTGTAAGAAAAACTCAGTTTATGCATGGAAATGAGTCACTTTATGTATTACTTTCTGATGATTATTTTTCTACTCCAAACTATTGCTGAGAATTTAAATGTAGGCTAAGAAACCGTACTTAAAATAAAATAAAATAAAATGCTGGATGAGATCATTTTATTAAATACAGCAGCTACAGTATAGTACTGCTGTTAAAGCATAAGCACAAAACAAAATCCATCGTAATTTTACAATTGTACAACCTGTTATTATTGAAAACATTGTATAAAATAAGAAAAATCCAAAATAGGTTTTCACTTGTAAACTACAGGTTTTTGAATAAATAATTCACAGTACACCTAAAAGAGTTGCCATCACAACAATTTAACTCTAACAGCCAACTGTACAATTTTTGAAATGTTGTTTTTCATTTAGATAACCTAAAAATAATATTCTGTGTGCTGAAATAAAAATGTTTTCAACATAAAATAAATATAATTTAACATCTCTGTTATAACATTCATTAAATCTACGGATACTTTTAAAAGCAAAAAAAGAAAAAACTTGAGAGTAAGTTTGAAAATATTCAAGAGGAATGTGAGTTCAGCCAAAAAAAAGCCACAGAGGAGGAAAGAGAGAGCAAACAACAAAAGCACTCTGACTCCTGAAAGCTGCACTTGGCATCTGCTGGCATGGTGTGGTGCTGTTCTACGAGTCCCTGAGCAGGGTTAAAAAGCTTTGCTTTCCAGTCAACCACCTATTAATCCCTGCGTGCAGCCTCCTTGAACAGCCCAAATGTGGAGCAGGAATGGCACTCGCAGCCGGGTCGGAGTTATAGCCCCTCTGCGCACGCCCCGCCATGGCCATTCAATACTCATGATGCTCCGTGCTGCGCTCCCTTCCAATGCTTTTGGCCTGCAAAATGCCGACTCAACAGAAAGCAATGGGATGTGGCGTACCCTGTAAACAGGTCTGTAGGATGCACAGAACCCTATCAGCATGCTCTGAATACATCTGGTCTGTAACTGGGCAGGATGGAATCCATTTACTGCACACCGGCAACCTCTGCTCATTTGAAAGTGTCTTCAAGGCCCTTTGCCCTTTCCCATAACATGCTTTTAAAGGGTGTGGGCAGATCATATCTCTTTCCCAGCACTGGTCAGACAGCCAGTCAGTCTTAACCGCCCAACAGCCTACATTATACATACAGTTGGGCCGAGATCAATTCTGAATTGATCCAGAATAGCTTAGATATTTTCCAGCTGGTGGTCAGTGTTTGGCTTGGCATGCTGATTCGCCTGCGGTGCATCTCCCAGGTCCCAGACACTTCGAGGCCTCTCGAAACAAATTATCCCCATCTCACAGCAGTGAATCCTCCCCATCAAGGGCTGAGTGAGTGACTGAGCTCCAGTCGTTCTGTCTAGGCCTTCTGTTTCCACAGCTTCTCTGAGTGGAGGAGGAGGATGTATTGTGGGAGGGAAGTGTTCGCACTTAGCGAGATTGTTTTGCTGCTAGTGCCAGGTCCCACTGCACGGATAGAAATGAAACTGCTCTTTGAAGGGATGTCATCATTTTAGAGAAGAAAAAAAGTGGAGATGGTAAGCGTCACCTCCTCTCGTAACAACTCCGCTCTGAGCATGACAGCTCAGCCTTGGCTACGCATCCCAAGGTCTGCGTATTAAAACTATGTGACGGGACAAGCAATGCTTTCGTCTGCCACAACAACAGGTCGTCTTTGAATGGTCTTTCTCAGCAATTATGCAAATATGTGATAGAGATTAATTTGATTACATGCTATGCTCTTTTGCTTCAATGTGTAAATAAATCCACAACTGTCAGAAGTAAATAAAGCAAACCCCATGGTTGTACATCATTCAGAATAGAAAGGATGATAGAATGATAGAAAAAACATAATATCCAATGACAGAAAGGACAAAGATAGAAACAAAAACAAAAAAAAAACAGAATGGCAGAAAGGACAGATAGAATGATAGAAAGATAGACAGACAGAACAATATAATAATAGATAGAAATATAGTAGGATAGATAAAGCAACAGATAGAACAAAAAGAACAAAAGAACAATAGATACAGACCTGCCAACCTTGAATTTTTGTTTTTGAGTACCATCAGCGTGGTGTTCGGGTGGGGTGGGTTACACAGTGTACTGTTTTTTTTTACTATTTAGGATTTTTTTTATATTTAGTTAAAAAAAATAACAATAATCCCAGTTCAGTTTAATTACACTCCAGCACACTTCTGTATAGGGCTGGGCGATATAAGCAGAAATTCATTTATTGGTATTTTTTGGGTGATTTGCGGTATACGGTAGCCTATACAGTATATCTTGGTATTTTAGATTTGGATTAAACAAATTAAGTGAATGTAAGCATGTAGGCAAATATTATGTGCAAAAAAGTGTTAAAATCACATTACATTGTAACATTGCAATCTAAAAACTAAATTTTTAAAGCAGAAGTTATTACTAAACTAGAAATTAAAATAATAAAAAGCATAGACTAATTGAGCAAAATGGTTATTTTAATTACCCAATTACACTTTACAGTTAGTGCTATCATACAAGTACACTTACTTGTAGGTTATAAATTGGTGTCACATTTATGTCACATTTGTTGTCCAACTACAAATGTTTCAGCAAAATGTATATTTTAGTCATAGAGTTATTGTGCTCATATTTCATTGTGCTCAGTCTGTTTGGCACACATGCGTGTGGCAGTGCTCATTCTAAATGAAGTATGTGGAGTTTAGCGGAGAACTGCAAAGCAAAAGCTTATGCACTTCTGACAGCAAAATGGAAATATTTGCATGGCTTTTTTAACATTTACAGATGGAGAATATACCTGTGAAATGTAAGTTATGCATTAAGGAAAACAGCACATCTCAAACATATTAAACAGCGCGTCTCTGTAAGCCTCACACGCAGCCTTTCTGTCAGAGCATCTGACGGGTCGAGCGCGAGACACTTTGAACTCAAACTATACTAGGAGAGAAATAAAATGCAGAAATTGTTTAAATGCAAAAAACAAAACAAAAAATACTCTAATTGGTTGACCTCTTCTTCTTTTTCTGTTGCTTGTTTTGAATACTGCACGTGGACAGAGTCGTCACTAGACTTTTGCGTAGTTTAGAGTGGCAAATCGTACCAGCGTACTCTGAGGTCAAAATGCGTAGCCGCTACACAAAATGCGTACAGGTTGGCAGGTCTGTAGATAGATAGATAGACAGACAGACTACCTGTAGGACATGGAAAAATCTAACTCATGAATTCAAAATGAGCACAACCCTGTATGGAACTATAACTAGAGTTGAATGTTCTGGCATCACACACTTCAGGGTCTGCATGATAAATCCTTCCAATTCAAATTTTATGTGGTCGGAATGAAGGAAGAGGGGAAGTTAAGTATGCCCTCTGCCATTTGCCTTGGGCACCTAAGCTCAGGCGCACATCCTCTGCCTTATCCTGCTTTTTCATGGATGAGGGGGAGGATTGGGCAGTTCTTCAGTTAGGACACAATAGGATACTCTATTCCCTCATGTGGCAATGAAGAGGCTCATTTGTAAATGTCGGCCATTCGCTCCCACTCTCACTAGCTCCATGGGGAGCAGCCAGGTTCACTTCCCAGAGTCCTGCGGCGCTCTCCTTCAATCTGCCCTCTCGCGTCCGTGCTTGGAGCCTTCTTCATCATCTATACAGCAGGACACCTCCCCTCTCCAGCTTCCCATAAGCCACCATCCACCCCGGCAAGGGAAGAAGAGTGATGCCTTCATTACCACATGCAGGATGGCCCTTCTGCCATGGCTAAACAGGGAAGTACTGGGATCTTTCTCTGGACAGCTGTTTTTTTTTTAGCTTTATTTTTTACCAGAATTGTCAATCAAATAAAAATTCTCATCAAATGAATTAAACTAAAAGGCCAATTAATTAACAAAATGCACTGCATTTAAATATGATCAATAGAGTATGTATTGCGAAAAAAGCTGATGAATAAATATATGTCAATATATGTGTGTATATATATATATATATATATATATATATATATATATACACAATTTTTTTTTCTTTTTATGTATTTACTACACAATATCATCCTTATGTTTTGGCACTTATCAAATGATATTTGAGTCCTTCCAGTGTCCTTTTGAGATGTTACAACTTAAACTGCCAATCAAACCTTGAGTGATTTAATAGTGGTGACAGTGCCATTCCAAGTGTGAGACAGACTCATTTTGGGGGGGATCATGAGTGGAGTGGGAATTAGAGTAAGAAGTGAGTCTAATGCAGTGTCACTGAGTCTCATTGACAAGAGTCCCTATGGCGCACCTGAAGTGTGAGAAAATAGGGCGAGAGACACAGACACCACAGAGCCCTGGCAGACCTGATCATTCACACAAATCTCACAAAGCCCTGCTTAAACCACTGACAGACTCAAGACTTGAACTAGTGCTTGACTTGACACATAATCATGAGGATTTCTGATGACCTGACCAAGTAAAGGGGTAATTGAGACTCAAATCAGTCGCGAAATAACAAATATTCCTCACAGCTTTAGTGATTTATCAAAAAGACAGGTAAGCAATTAGCCTAGACCTACACAACCAGCTAAATAATGCTATCTGTCATATTCCAAATATGTAATGCTGGTCACTGTGGTGTAGCAAGTTACATATCTTGGATGGTTCGTTATTTTACAAATCTGCAGGTATAGCCTTAAATCGATGGATATTCAGAAATGCATATTTGTATGGTGGTTGGTAATTGCATGTCTCTAAACCACCGTACTGTCACTCTGTGTTCAGTAAAGAAAGTAAGAACTGTATAATGTAAGGCTGAACATTTTTGGTGTATGGTTACATTTGCAAAATGTGAGGTTGCTTACTGTGAACAGACCCCTAACCCTAAGATGCTGTGCTATTTCTTATGATAAATATCATTGGTTTACATGTAAAACAATTCATGGACTCAAGTCTGGTCTCAGCAACTACTCTCCTCTTCTGGAAAAAGGAGCAGGTCTATTAGGCTGTGCCTCTACTTTTGTGCACTTTGCCAGCCTGTTTATTTCAGAGCCCAGAATCAATTAATGATGGAATTATCCAGTGAATTCCACTATTCAGCACAGCAAATGACTGGGGCACCCTTGCGTGAAACCAATTTCGAACTTTTAATTCGAGCCGTGCCCACAACCACCTACTGGGCTCTGTGCTAAAACGCGCTTCACTTCGACTGTCCTGCAAGTGCCGGTCACCCATGCAGCCCAGCACATGGTTTGTGCACTGCTCCACTCTATAAAGAAACAACACAAGAATAAGAAACAGTGCAGACAGAGGGAAAACTAAAGTTCTTGTGTTCAAACTAAAATCAATCCTTTAGTATTGGGAGAAGAAATGTCTTCTCAACAGAAAGACATGTCTAAAACGGCACTGACAGGAAAAACATGTTATTTCAGCTCAACAAATGTTGTGCTCTACAGAATAGAGAAACAACATGCAGAACTAGACATTTTCAAAATTGACTAGTCGTGGGTTAGCTGTATCTGACTGTATGGAAGTCCTGTATAATTATGGTGGTTTTGAGTTCACCAGGCACACTTTTTTAAGGGAACTTTTACATAACAAGCTCTAGTGTTCAAAAATGGTGCAACAGCACAATTAAATGGAACAGATCGCAAGATTTTTAAACTAAAGTTGAACTAAAAAGTTTAACAGTGCAAGTTTTACTATGGTTTTGCCAAGCAAAACTGTATGAAACTACTGATAAATTAAACTGAATAGTAAAAATGACTATAATAATAATGTTGGTCATTGTTTTTCTTTAAAAAATGGCAAAGAGCAGCCATACACACACAATCACAAAAAAAACTAGAAAGAAGCCGGCAGGCAGGTAAACTTTCTGTTCAAATTAGCTGGTTCACCTAAAGTGAGCTTTAATGGAGCACTGAACTGAGTCCTACTCATCACTCAGAGGGGCTCGTCGTTACCCCCCCCCCCCCAATTCTCTCCCAGTGTCGATCCTGCCATTGTACTGCTGGGTTTGATTTCTCTTTGAGAGGGAAGGCTTTAATTGAAGTGTGTTTGTGCTGTGTAGTGCATCGGTCAGGCTGCCTTTGTTTGGCTATCAGAGTGCCAGACAAGCAGCCCACTGCCTCTGCCCTCTGTCGCCGCTTTGTGCTGAGATCACAATAAAGAGACAGTGCGACTGTGAAGGTCAAATAAAGCTAAATCTCTCCTTAACGGCATTTACCTTTCAAATAGCATCAAGGCAGGGCGATGGCCTGCCCAGGGCCATTAACGTCACCTCACTGCAGTTCAGAAGTGTACTGTTAGATTTTCAAACCGCTTTCATTGAAATGGCAAAAGGTTCATTTGAACGGTTTAAAATGTTATCACAATTCCTAATAGCTTATAGTTCCTGTACTTGTTGATACAAAAAAATCAAGACTTTTAGACATTTTTGATGACAGGATAAACTAAACGTACATCATTTAATAGAAATTGCTTATCATAGAATAACTTATCATATATACAAAAAATACAAAAAAAACTAAAAAAGGTTTGGTATTTTTAAGGGTACAAAAGCTTGTCATTTGGATCATTGCTCTTAAAAAGCACACCTTGGTTCCTTGTACATTCATCATGAATGCATATCATATTGTGAAAGATCCATTTTAGCACTTTAAAGGGGTCATGAAATGAGAAACCAAATTTGCCTTGATCTTTTGGAATATAAGAGGTCTTTGTACCATTAAAACGTCCTGCAATTTTCATAGCTTAAGACGTCCTCCCCATTATAAACGAGCCATTTATTTAATCAAGCTCTAAATACAGCTTGTTCTGGATCCATGGTAAAAAGTGACGTCACGGTGCGAAGTGACGTTCCAACCATTTGCATATGACCGCCTCCAGGACAAGACAACTACGCTCATTTCGGATCATTGTCGAGCCGCGCGCCTCACAAGTGTTCAGTCGACGGACAGCAAGTGGGTCTGTTTACAGGAAAATTACAATGCCATGCAGATGTGCTGTTCCTGGCTGTGGACAAACAACATCTGCCGAAAGATCCTGACATCAGGGAAAATGTAGAATTGTCATTTAAGGGTATTTACAATATTACTTTTAATCACTGGCTAATATAAACACATTTGTATAAGAGAATCTTGAAAATATGTTGCCTTTCTGGTAGGCCTACATGTAATAGAAGATTAAAAATGTTGCCTTATCAATGCTGCATCTTCAAATATGGCCTGTGCATGCATTTTTGTCCGCGGTACATCCTATCATTTCATTGAAATTAGGTAAATAATGTTAAACTGTGGCGTGTTAAGCTATAGAATAATTATGCAACAATAATCCGTTTTCAAGTGTCTCGGGTTAATTTTTTTTTATTAATTCAAAATAGTTTCACTTTCCATGTGGACACTGGCTGATCCAGTCTTCGTTGTTGTGGTGATGGTTCATTTTCCTCTGATTCCTCATCTGATTCCGGCTCAAACATATAAGATTTTATCATTGCAAGAGCCATCGCTTCGAATGCATCACCCGCTACTAAACAGTTACGCTCAATCCGCAAATGTTCCGTCAAATGTCGTTAGCCAATCATAACAGTGGGCGTTAACACTGAACTCTTAAAGGGGAAACAACCCAAAAACAGACTGTTTGAATCAAATGGTGTGAAACAGGGTGGGAAAATGTCATAATTCAAAACATTTTAAAAGTTTTTTTTTTTTTTTTTAACTATAGTTATTCTATAATTGCACCTAGGGGACCATAATAATAATAATAAAAAAAAAAAACATGTCATGACCCCTTTAAGGTATTAATATCTTATCTTTCAAGTGTATATAATGTATTAAATTCTACCTTTGAGGATCCAGCCTAAGTGGCTAATGCTATACACTTTTTGCAAGTCCACAAATTTCTCAAATCTGAATTGCAATGTTAAATTCCCTCATATTTCCAGGTTTCCATTACCATGTGATACACAAATTATCTGTTAGTCTCTAAAATCTGTGAATACCTGCAAATTAAGGCCACTTCCACACGGAAATGGAGCTTACCCCAATCTCATCTTTTTTTTTCCTCCTCTCAAGAAATATCCTCGTCCACACGAAACCGCATAATGATGTAGTTTACATGCCAGACCAGTATGTGGCGCTATAATTCTGCCACAGAGATACACTAAAAACAGAGAAGAAGACTTGGACTATGCTCATAAACCTTGCGCGTGGTACACAAACGAACATGGAACAATACATTTATTAATCCGTGTTAATGTTAGTTAATAAAAAGACAATCGTTCAGTGTTTGTTCATGTTTTTGTTGCTGTTGCTGTTACGTGACGTAGAGGTGTCTGACTAGGGTGGAGACGTGGGCTGATGATGTCATTGTTTCAGAAAATATACGGATTAGCCGTCCAGACAAAAACACAAAGACGGCATTTTCAAATTTATCCACTCTGGGACCCGGTTTAAAAAAATAGCGGTTTCACCTGATGAAAACGCCGGATCCGTGTGGACGAAATGCCTATCTGATAAAAAAGGTGTGCGTATTCACAGAAACCCGTCTCCGTGTGGACGGGGCCTAAATCAGTGTAGTGACAGATGGAAAGATAGGTTGACGACCTCTTCCTCTGTGAGTTTGCATTCTCTTTTTGAAGTCTTCCCCTCTATTTGTTTACTGACCCTCGGCAGCTACTATCTTCATTAGACATGCTGCTATTAATTGTCACCTGCTTCAATTTTCTCCCTAGCGGAGACTTCAATGGGCCTCACCATGGTGAAAAAAGAAGCCATGTTCAGGTGTTTATAAGAAACCATGTCAGACTCGAACAAAGCCACCCAGGGCCGGATTAACCATACGGGCAACTGGGCAATTGCCCAGGGGCCCAAGACCTCTAAAGGGCCCAAGGCAGCAAGGGCACGAGCAAAATACTGTATCTGGCAATCTCCCGCTTTATATTAAACAAACTGTCAACACTGGCTTTTGCGCGCTGCACAGAAGAGACGCTGCGCTGCCTATGACTTTGAACGTGAGTTGAGAGCGGCTGAGAGTCAGTCTCATGCGGAATGACCAATGAAGAGAGGGCCTCATGTTAAGACCCTCTCCTCATTGGTCAGTCTGCATGAGGTGGGTCAAATGTTACGCCGAGCGGGTTACGTCAGGCGTTGCTACAACAGAAAAAAAATCTGACATGGAGAAGCTAAGTGGTAGCGCGAAGCAGAAATTAAAAAAGCAAAGGACATCAGAATCGCAGAAAATTTAAAGTATATACCTAAAATAGGCAATTCCTTCACTCCTGTTAATGTTGCCGACAGTTCTGTTAAGTCAGCTTCCGTCAAAGACGAGGACAACTCAGCTAGCCAGGACTTTTCTACACCGCCAGCTTACGTTTACAGACCAGAGAGAGCGAAGAGCATTTCAAATTCAAACATGCACTTCGTCATTATTTAGGACTTAAATTGTGTGTTTTGCCAGATTATGTAGCATTTATTTCTGTCTTGTCTTCTTCAGAGAAATTGACAGATTTCTAAATGTTTATGTGGCACTAAAATGTTTAACTGGTTAATTGTGCTGTGATATATTGTTCCATTTTAAAACAAGTTAAAATGAGCTTTTTCCGAGGTGCCAGCTTCATTAAAATGCTGAAAATTGTTGTGATAACTGGCAGATTTCAAATTGTTTGTGTTGGACTAATAACTTGATTGCCTTGTTGAATTCTGAGGAGACAGGGTCACCCTGTCAGGGTGATTTCTGCTTAAAATGAGCTGAGGACCAAATTGTTTCTTTATGTGTTGTCTGTGGTCTTCTGTTATAGCTCTATCAATTCAATACATTTTATAAATAAATGTTGTTAAATAAACAATGGTTTGAAAGTGGTTGCTTACTTATTCATTTTTGTGAAAATGGAGGATATTTCCCTCCCTCTCAATGTAGTGGGTCAATGTTACCAGATTATACAGATGCTGATGTGTTTTGTTTTCATAGCATCATATGTGAGTGAATGTCTTTGATAGGTGACATAGTAGTGCATTTGTAGTTCTATGAGCATTTAAATATTTGTAAATCAAAATACACCTGATGACAGTTAGAATTTGAAGTATTGAGTATATTTACTGTATATTACAGTAATATATTCTGTATATGACCATATTATGGTGATCCTGGGGTCGTGATGATGGGGCCCTTGAATATTGTTGCCCAGGGTGCAACAAAGTGTTAATCTGGCCCTGAAGTCACCTCATGTCACAGCTATCTGCAGGAGCAGAGATGTAAGGTAAAAACCAGATCTCCTTAGGCTGGCGGAAGGGAGGCAAAAAAAAGGAATATCCTTCTAATACATCATCTGATCTCATTTACAGATCATTTACCTGCACTGGGTTTCAGCCATGTATTTCATCATAACCAAAGGACATGGTGGTGGCTACACCTGCTCGGATCCAGCAATGCGCACAGGCAATGTTGCAAAACCTTATCATATTCCCTTTCTTTCATTTTTCTTTCAGCATTCCTTTTGCCAGGCTAAAAAGGATGACGAATAGTCTAAATAAACCAGATTTGCATTTCCTGAAAGAAATACCTGTGCATGCAAAGTAGCACAAGAATAGTGTTGAAGTTTTAGCTAAGCTTAGGTTTTAGTCTTTAATAAATGGTTGTAAGATAATATATGCAAGAAAGAAGGTTTTTAACTAATCTCCGTTTAAATTAATGTGTGATTTTCAAACATTAGTCTTAACGTGATAATTCAACCAGAAATGAAACTTCTGTCATCATTTACTTTCCCGGTTTGTATGACTTTCTTAATTCTGAGTAACACAAAATGAAATATTTTTAAGGACCTTAAGGTTCAAATAACTTTGACTTTGACTTTCATATGGACCAAAACACTGAGCAATTTGTCAAAATATAATATTTTATGTTCCACAGGAGAAATAAATTCATGACTTTTAACTTAATGTTAAAAGAATTTTCATTTCTGGGTGAACTAACCCTTTTATTTTTAAATAACCCATTAAAATGACACAAACCAAAAATAAATAGGACAACCAAGACTGAAACTATCATCACATGAAGGCTGGATTAAAGTCTGTGCTTTAGGCAGTGCAGGTGAAATTCTTAGGGTTAGGGGTTTAGAATAAACCCCTAACCAAAATGTTTGAGCAGTATCAACACAGGGCTCCCTTGCAAGCACTGTAATAAATAAATCATTGAGTACAAAGATGAATTTAGGAGTGAGCAGCTGCCAAGGCGTAATATAATTCATGGCCATGCATCAATGTTACTGGCAACTGCTCCGGCACTATAAGGCAAAACTCACAGTGCCAGGTGCAAGCACATCAATCCCTCTCATCACAGAACAGCACAAAGGAATAAAAGAGAGAGAATTCTCCTTTTATTTACCAGTGATTAAAATAACAGGGATTTGCTAACTGTTTCAATACATAGAGAAAGAGAGCGACTTCAACTACTCTCTAATCTTGGGCCACAAACACTAAAGCTCTTATGCCAGGTAATGTTACTGTAATCAAAACCCCTTTCAGTGTACAGGCCATGTTCCTCAATGTAATAAGGATAGTTTTGCATTTTGCCCCTAATGTTCTTGACTTTTAATGAAGACCAAATAATTTAAATGTGAGCATACAAACTTTGAAAGACATTTATAAACCAAAGCTGCGAGAGCTGACTGAAATGCTTGAAAATGGTTTAAAATAACTAAAGATGTATTACAATGGTCACTATGGTTACAGACATTACTTCCAGACAAGTTGAGATAAGTGGACTGACTTCAGTTACCTGCCCATGGAAAAATCATTCAATGCAATTCTGCTTCCTGTTGTACAGTATGCTGAGGAAATCTTGAGAGTCACACCTGTTACTAAATTAATTTGTCCATCCCAAACACTGACTGAACAGTCACAGAAGTGTCTACTACAAAATTCATTGTTCAGTTAAGACAAATGGCTAATAAATGTGTTTATAACGGTACACAAATACAAAGCTTGTAAACATCCACTGTGAAAATAAAGCCCTCGCTGAATATCTTCCCTCTAAAAGATTCTCCTCATGTTAGTCAGATGCTCAACTCTGAAGATCTGATCAAACGCTTAAGGAAATGTTGAGGGGAAAACAATTATATGAAGTTTTATTCTCAAACCGTTTGTGTACATACCAAGTGTATGCATTATCTGAATTCAGACTAAATTGAAGAGGGAGGTGCAGAAAGTGTTAGAGTGGCAGTTTTTTTCTTCTTCATGTTTCTTCCATGTCTGCCTTTTCAGCAAACCCAATATTTTGCTGCTGGCAAACTCACTGAATTACTTATTTAACAGATAGCATTTCTTCTGTTGTCAGCAAAAAAAAAAGAAAAAAAAAAGAAGAAGAAAAAGGTTCTTGTCCATATAACAGGGAAAAACCAACGCAGTGTGAAATCAGAGGTCATTTGGAGACAAACAGCGTTAACAGGAGTGAGCAGGAGTTAGGACTTGTCCTCCTCTTCTCCCAGCATTAATTATCAACTAAACACAACACAACATTACAAACATCCGCTACGGCATTTCTTTGATTTGGTGGACTTTTTCAGGAGGCAATAAATGCACTTTTCTCTCGCTTTTCTAACTTATTCATAACTGTTTGATAGAAGTTTAAAACATCATTGATCTTAATCGTGGTGTGTGATGTCTTCCTGATCGTTGTGTCATATCCCCTCCAAGGCCAGTAATAAATGTAGAACCCCAGGCAGAGCAGTAATCCACGTGTTCTGGCTACGGACATGAGATAAGCCTCCTACCCCCATAGGGAGGAAGAAGGAAAGAACAAGAAAGAAAAATGCACGCCTCCACACTCATACTCTTATGTCTGCCTCGGTTTCCTAAAAAGACAGGGGCCCAAATGTGCGGGAGAGATAGCGACATGTCTGAACAGGGGAGGTGGGGGGATAATAAATAAGAAAAACATCTGCATTCGCCTTATCGGGTGGCACTGCTATTTAAATGGCATGCCCATCATTTTCTGGATCACAGTTGTTATTCACGGCTTAGAGCGGTGGAAATTCTTTGAGCCAAGAGGATCACACCTCAGTCGGAAGGACACAGATAAGGACGAGCCTCCGGCACTTAGACACCTCGCCACAATGCTGTAACACGGAGTGACATTCTTGTCGGAAGATGGTGGAATGACAAGCAAGACAAATCTTGCCTCGTTTAATATTCCCCTAACTGACATTTTTACATCTCAAGGTTTACGACAGGGTTCGTACAGGTTTTAAAGAGTTCATTTAAGCACATTTCCAGTATTTTCGGTGTGGATTTCCTTCAACAACGATATCTCATTTGCATAATGAGCAGCGCCTTTTTATTAATTTTATTTTCCTTCACCATATTTTATAATTCTGCTCTTCCAAACAGCTTTTTATTAAAATGACAACTTGGCTTGACAATGTAGACAAGACATGTGGATAAGATTTCTTTGGCCACAAATCTACCTTTTTATGAGATATGCAGACAGGATGCAAAATTAACTTTTTGTCATAATCCCCACATGGTGAGTAAATTGAGAATAACTGCAATAAAACACTATAGTGCAATTTTTTTAAGAAAAAATATTTTGTTTTGTTTTTGTACACTAGGTAAAAAAAAAAAACTGATTACGAACTAAACTTACGATAGCAAATGTGCACTAAAAGGTAAAAGTTGCTTTTCTTTAGTACATGGTTGGATCTGAAACACATTCTTACAATTTTACTATGTATTCTGTTGTAGGTATTATATTTATTTTGCTTAGTAAAGCACATTTTACTTACATATGCTGCATGACAAGTGTTCATTTTGGATCCTGCATGCAGAACTTCAGTGCATGTGCCAAGACAAGACAGTTGCGCTCACTATATATATATATATATATATATATATATATATATATATATATATATATATATATATATATATATATGTATTTCCATATTTCTTGAAAGTTAAGTTAAAATCAACTATCCAAACTCTGTATGAAGCCTGTATTAATGATATTTTGCACGTTCCTCCCCAGACACAAACCTACATTGAGAGGCATGTTATCTTCAAAAATCATTAAAAAGTTAATAATTACATTAAGCTTTTAAACTATGTAAATGCCCAGGGTTTCAACAGAGAGGCTGAGCATCAGAAAGAAACCCACTGAGATGCAGGAGACTGCATGAAGCCAGCGCTCAGAACCAGGTGTGTAGCTCCCATCTCAGCCGGGAGCGAGCACTGCAGTCCTGCACCCCCTGCCAGCGAGGAGCCCTGCCATCAAACCCCCCCCCCAAAGCGCCACACACCCATCCATCGCTCCACTTGTCTAATTAAACATAGTTAACATTCATCCCAAGGTCTTATGCAGATGAGCAGAGAGGGAGATGAGGTGCATGGCGCATTAAGAAAAACAACATGGTGGTGGGTGTTGGGGCAAATTGAGACTCTGCGAGATATCTTCAATTTGACCTCATTCATCAATTAATTAGAGCTATTAGGAGGTGGTGGGCTGGAACAAGAGCAGAAGTCATTGCTGTGTCACTCCTGGAAGCTAGTAAATGGCTTCTGCCACTCCTCCTGTGCCTCTGAGCTGACATATGTCAGTCAGCCTGTCACTTTTAGTGATGTGGACACACAAATAAACACACACAATGCTTTGAGGAAGACGCTCGAAGAATCTTCATCTCCACTGGCTGTTGTCCTAGAGAAACTCCCCACACCTCCTACAGAAAAAAGTGACTCTTGAACACATCAGTTGGAGTTTTAGTGTGGGTGTACCACTATTATACAGCAATGTCCTGGACCACCAAGGTGAAACCTGAATGCTTCAACCAGTGGGACAGAATGACAGATTTGCAGACAGCTCAAGCCTGATTTAACTGCAATAATACCACTCGAATTTATTCATAAATTTTTACATTTCACACAATTCCCCTACTCAAAAAAATGATTTTTCACATTTGTTCACTTTACCTGAACAATTCATGTTGAATTAATGCCATTTTGGCTATTTTTCAGTTCAACATGATTGTGTCATGTTAAACTGACTTAAAACTGTGACTCGTTGGTTTAACATAAAGTTTTCATTTTGAAAGAACATGTTTCAATCAAGTACCTCAAAATAAGTTTTACACTTCCCATCATGCTTTGCACAGGACTGGATATGGGGAGAGAAAATGTTGAAATAAAGTGTTATTTTATGCAGTTTTTAGTAAAATGTGATAATAAGGAGACTTTTTCATGTCTAATGCTCTATTATATGGGCATTTTAAAAGACTTTATATTGGTGTATTTTGTGCGAGTTACCGTTGTGGTGAAGTGTGGAGCTTGTGGTTGGGTTGAGGACCTGCCAAGTTAGCTAAAATTATAAAAATAGGGAAGTTGCGGCCCAATGGTTAGAGTAGAACTGGCAATCGGAAAGTTGTGAGTTCGAGTCCCGGGCCTGCAGGAATTGTGGAATTGTGGGTGGGGGGAGGGCATGTACAGTGCTCTCTCCACCTTCAGTACCACAACTTAGGTGCCCTTGAGCAAGGCATCGAACCCCCAACTGCCACCCCGGGTACCGCAGCATAAATGGCTGCCCACTGCTCCGAGTGTGTGTTCACAGTGTGTGTGTGTTCACTGCTCTGTGTGTGTGCACTTCGGATGGGTTAAATGCTGAGCACAAATTCTGAGTATGGGTCACCATACTTGGCTGAATGTCACGTCACTTTCACTTTTGTCACTTTCAATTACAACAATAAAGGTTTGAAAATGTAACATGTTTTGTCCATTTATTCAATAGAATTAAGAAAATGTAAGGTGCTTATATAAAGCAAGTAACAATAAGTTATTGAAAATGAGTAAAGTTTATGTATTATACAAGCTTAAATCACAGTTCATCAGTTTTCATAAAATGTATTTAATTCATTTACGTTAACTGAACATGAAAAGGTGAAGCTTAAACAAATATTAACTTTTGCGTTGGATTTATGTGATTACATTGGATGGAAAATTGACATCTAACTGAATTAAATAAGTTTTAACTTTTGGGGTTAAATATTTTTTTGAGTGTATTTGGACCATGCAAGCAAGACCAAAAATTCAGAACACAGAAACTAAAAGCTTGTAACAGGTAAAACATACCCAGGTCACTGCATCCCAAAATAATAATAATAATAATAATAATAATAATAATAATAATAATAATAATAATAATAATAATAATAATAATAAAAAAAGTGCTATGGTTGACTATGGGTGGGGGATGCTGGTGGGATTGTGCCAGGGAGACGATGGGGTTCTGGGTTGCTGAGTTATGGCAACTCATGATGGATTCATATTTTCGATGCAGGCTCTACAGCCAGCCATGCAGAGCAGCATGGGGCTCCCCAGGATCCTGTTTGTAACTGTCTGCACGACAAGATCCCCAGGGGGCCGACACTTAAATTCACTCACCTTCACCAGATACCACAGATCTGTTTCCAAGCACAGGTAGGTGGAGTATGGCCCAAGCCCCTAATCTCTTGTCTCAAACACCCTCACAAGCACACACACACACACACGCATATGGACACATTCGGTCCTCTGTGGGCACTATATGTGATCTACACGTCTAAACACCATCTGCCCAAAGACAAAGCTCACATGGCAGGAACAGCATCTACCTCAAAATGTCCTCATATACCAGAGTATTGTCTTTTTCTGTCTTACTTTCTCCCACCTCCTTTCTCTCTAAGTAACTATGTGAATAGATAGTCGCCCAGGTAGCAGTATTTGGGCAGGAATGGGGCCGTAATCCTGGGGTTTTAATGCAGGATTCAGGCAGGGGGCACGTGAAGAGTTGCATCTGTGCCGGAGAGTGACAGAAGTGTGTGAAAATGGCCGAGCGAAACTGAGCTCAGTGGCATCGAGGAAAACGATGATGAAGTACGACATTAGCGCAGTGATTAACTCCTCTTCTGCTCTTCCTCCTCTCTGTTCGGTCCCATTTCCTCCAGCATGTCAAGCTGTTTTGATCATTCCATGCGAGATTCCCTCGGCTCGTCGTCCATCTGTGTGAGAGAGAGCTAAACCAGTGTGCGGTCCAATGGAAGTCTCAACAAGATGACTCCTTAGATTCCCCCCATTACATTGTGCGATTAACAAAAAAAAGGCTGAAATTTTCACGAGACCGAATCCCATATGGTGAGCTTGGCTTACTTATAAAAAACAATGCTGTTTGTGGAATATTTCTACAAAAAAGTTGTTACGTAAGGTAAAAAGGTTACGGATCTGACTCATGTCTAGCAGTGGATTTCTCAAACACACTTCCATGAGTACACAGTCACCTTCAGGCTGCCATATTCTATAGATAATATTACATTAAAAGGACAGTGGAAAGTCTAAAAAAGAATAATCAGGGTGCACTGTAGACTATTTTAATACAAATTTCAATTATTTACATTTATATTTTGTTTCATAAGTTTTATTTATTTTTAAATGCACACACACATAACTGTACATTATCACAACTTCCATTTCATGTTCACTTGACAACTCTAAATCTAAATCTATATTGCCCAGCCCTACCACTGACTGGCATTAATGGCTGAGGGATCAGCAAGGTGCATACTTGTTAATCAGAAGAGCAGGTGGCATGTGGCATTTTACCTGGAATTGCTGCCGCAGAGCAACAGTCTGACCGACTCATACAGCGAGCCCTCATGCTGATGCTTGCTGCCACATCACAACTCACTAATCTACTCTAGCTAAAACTCGTAAAAAGTACAAAAGCTGAAAAGATGAACTTGTGACAGTGTCTCAAAGGCAATGCTATAGAGGGTTCTGGGTTGCAAACATGTCTGGCTCATGTTCAGGACGCATCCTGCGCTGGCGCCCGAAGCCTACAGGGAGGTGAGAGTAGTGTCGAACACATTTCTCAGACTGTTCCTTCTCACAGGGACCTCTTTGATATGCAGATTCTTGTGCCCCGTGGACGTTTCGTCACCAGCACCCAGCACTGCTCGTTAGCGTTCTTCATCATTACGGCTAAAAATGCAAAACAAGAATAAATGGTCTCTTTCATTCGCAAAGACAGATGAAAAATTGAATCATTACTACAATAACTATTGTTTGCCAGGAAAAAAGACGAAGGACTGCAGGCTGTTATTACAAGAGAATATGGATGAACGAAAACTCACAGCGAGAAAGAACTGATTTCATCAACAGTAATTCACCCTCTCTGTTCAAATCATCGAAGGATGTTTGCTAACACATATGTGCTGACAGCAAGCGACAGCATTAAGGATGGCAGAAAGCAGAGCATCATGTCAACTTCAAACAGCCGGCGTGACAGCAAGTTGGCCTCGCAAAAACAACAACCTTCCCTCAGCCCTCATGCTCACCCAAATACACAAGCGTTGACTCTCATTCCAGTGGCTAATTTCATTAAAATAGTGTCATTCTGCATTTAAATCATTTCACATAAGGACAGCGGTTTGACTTTACTCAACCAACCACAAGGACACAATGAAAAAGTCATGGTGTATATCACCTATCTCTCATCACTCCAGTCTGCAACATAAGGAGCCACATTACAAGAGAAGCTCCACTTTCCACAGGCAAATAATGACAGCACTTTCTCTTCCTGATCGCATCCCAGTGTCTCTCATTTATTATTTAGTTTTTAATTTGGCTATTTGAGTTTTGCTCTCATCTGAGCCCAAGTAAGCCACCTGCTATATGGCTTTTCATCAATTAAAGTAAATCCAACACAAGTCAACAGACACCCCTGCTGAGATTGACCATTAAACGGGTTATTGATATAACACACGCTCCCTGGTCATTATCCCCCTAATTCATGTGTAATTGTGTATGTCAGAGCATTGAACTTTTCTTCCCATTTGTGCGAGGAGCCAAGGATGTGCGCACACCCATTTTAAACACGTCCAGCATTGTTGCGTCGCTTGCCTCTGATCTCTCTCGCATTATCGATTGTTTTTAAATCTTTGTGGGTGAGATGATTAAAAGTGCCTTTGAGCGCATTACAAATGGTCACCGATTCAAGCTTGTGCTTTACACATTTTCCCTCCCAAAACTATGAAAGACCAGCTGGCCAATCTATCAGAGAAATTCTCTAAGGCCATAATAATATGCAATTGGTGCAAAACTAAAAGAGAAGAGTGCTTTTCAGCGGGGTCTATTGCTCATTGTATCTTGTGTGTCATGCGAGCTGGAGATCAATACTCATCAATAGTCTATTAATAGCCAGTTCGGGTTCAGTCTGCAACACAAACTTCTAGTGAATAGAAGGGAGCTCAATAAAACTTGATATTCTCCTCTGTTAACACAGAATGCCTCTTAATCATCTCCCTTTCCCATTGACTCAGTTCTTTTTGTAACGGGCCTGCTTAGTGCAATGTGAAGCGATTCTCTGGTGGATAGAGGTGGCAGGATCACTTTTTTGGGTGGAGTTGAAATGAGATGCTGTAATATTTAACTGTGACACTCTTCATCCGGTGGACTGACCTAATGTGGTTGCCCCTAGACGCTCTCCAGGCATCTAACCTTACCATGTACTGATAGCAATGAGAACACATCAAATTCAGTCTGTCTGCATTCCAGCTGAGCAGGGATAACTATCTGATGCCTGTGGGATGGTCTCAAGGCACCTAACCCGACCAAACACTAATGATGACCCATGAAGGACAAATCCAGTGAGCTGATGGTTATCCGGACTAGAGCAGCCCAGTCCTATCACTTTGCTCTGTGTGAGAGATGGCCATCTGGGACACTTACTTTGAGGCAGAAGGTCATTGTGGAGCCTAACAGACAGGCTATGGTTTCCTGTCTTCTTTCTAAGCCACAGTCTGATTGGAGAATGGGGTTTGGTCACGTGATCGTTCTGCAGGGACCCGCCCGCTCCAATAGCACGGGGCCGTCACATTCGTCTCTGTCAGAATGCGGTGTGCCATCCATTCATCAGCTCTGCCAGCCACTGCCACCCCTCCGCCCTGAGACTGTGCACATCCAGGCCTCACTGCATTCCAGTCATATGCTGGAGCTGCTCACTGCAACACTGATGTTTTTATTTATTAGGACTTTCATTACCCTGGAGGTAAAAATCCATATGCACAACCATCGCCTATATGATAACCCATTTCCCACTCTAAAAGGAAGAAAAAATCTGGGGAAAAAATGCACATGGAATTGCGCTGGCCTATTTTTATTTGTTTATGCAGGGTTAGCTGGGTCTAAATGCCAATTCAGCAGCATTACCCTTTACTGTACCAAAAAATGTGGTCATTACTCATAACCATCACCCAAAGCAGAATTTTTCGAACTTTTTCATAGGAAGTATTACTCCTCAAATTGATGATTCCCTTGCGAGAGACCCCTTTCCTAAAATATAAAGGACTCATTTACATTTCGTGAGAAAAGTAATAAAAGTAATTATGTGCAATTATAAGAGATTAAATGCAAAACTGGCTAAATTTAATAACTGCTTTTTATATTGTTACTGCAATTAAGCCACAGGAAACTCTTAAAATGATCTGTAAATTACTGACTTTGTATGAAGTATATCTTTCCTCTACCCATTAGAGTGAAGATGTTTTAACTTAAATAATTAAATTCTGATGTATTTGCATAGTGTTTTTTGACAATTACAGTATTGTTCAAAATAATAGCAGTACAATGTGAATAACCAGAATAATCAAGGTTTTTCGTATATTTTTTTATTGCTACGTGGCAAACAAGTTACCAGTAGGTTCAGTAGATTCTCAGAAAACAAATGAGACCCAGCATTCATGATATGCACGCTCTTAAGGCTGTGCAATTGGGCAATTAGTTGAATTAGTTGAAAGGGGTGTGTTCAAAAAAATAGCAGTGTGGCATTCAATCACTGAGGTCATCAATTTTGCGAAGAAACAGGTGTGAATCAGGTGGCCCCTATTTAAGGATGAAGCCAACACTTGTTGAACATGCATTTGAAAGCTGAGGAAAATGGGTCGTTCAAGACATTGTTCAGAAGAACAGCGTACTTTGATTAAAAAGTTGATTAGAGAGGGGAAAACCTATAAAGAGGTGCAAAAAATGATAGGCTGTTCAGCTAAAATGATCTCCAATGCCTTAAAATGGAGAGCAAAACCAGAGAGACGTGGAAGAAAACGGAAGACAACCATCAAAATGGATAGAAGAATAACCAGAATGGCAAAGGCTCAGCCAATGATCACCTCCAGGATGATCAAAGACAGTCTGGAGTTACCTGTAAGTACTGTGACAGTTAGAAGACGTCTGTGTGAAGCTAATCTATTTTCAAGAATCCCCCGCAAAGTCCCTCTGTTAAAAAAAAGGCATGTGCAGAAGAGGTTACAATTTGCCAAAGAACACATCAACTGGCCTAAAGAGAAATGGAGGAACATTTTGTGGACTGATGAGAGTAAAATTGTTCTTTTTGGGTCCAAGGGCCACAGGCAGTTTGTGAGACGACCCCCAAACTCTGAATTCAAGCCACAGTACACAGTGAAGACAGTGAAGCATGGAGGTGCAAGCATCATGATATGGGCATGTTTCTCCTACTATGGTGTTGGGCCTATTTATCGCATACCAGGGATCATGGATCAGTTTGCATATGTTAAAATACTTGAAGAGGTCATGTTGCCCTATGCTGAAGAGGACATGCCCTTGAAATGGTTGTTTCAACAAGACAATGACCCAAAACACACTAGTAAACGGGCAAAGTCTTGGTTCCAAACCAACAAAATTAATGTTATGGAGTGGCCAGCCCAATCTCCAGACCTTAATCCAATTGAGAACTTGTAGGGTGATATCAAAAATGCTGTTTCTGAAGCAAAACCAAGAAATGTGAATGAATTGTGGAATGTTGTTAAAGAATCATGGAGTGGAATAACAGCTGAGAGGTGCCACAAGTTGGTTGACTCCATGCCACACAGATGTCAAGCAGTTTTAAAAAACTGTGGTCATACAACTAAATATTAGTTTAGTGATTCACAGGATTGCTAAATCCCAGAAAAAAAAAAAAATGTTTGTACAAAATAGTTTTGAGTTTGTACAGTCAAAGGTAGACACTGCTATTTTTTTGAACACCCCCCTTTCAACTAATTGCCCAATTGCACAGCCTTAAGAGCGTGCATATCATGAATGCTGGGTCTTGTTTGTTTTCTGACAATCTACTGAACCTACTGGTAACTTGTTTGCCACGTAGCAATAAAAAATATACTAAAAACCTTGATTATTCTGGTTAGTCACATTGTACTGCTATTATTTTGAACAATACTGTACATACATAAAAATAAATTCTCTCAAATTTTCAGTGACTCCCTACTGCAGAATTTGATAACCTTTAGCCTAAAGCATGGATCCTTTTCAATATTTATGTGAATACTCATAGGAGAACCTGACTTCCCATGCAGTTCCTCAAATAAATTGATATGGTTATCATTTCAAACAATGACTGTGCCCTAATGCCCTTATCTACTGTAGTTGTGATCGGCAGATTCAAAAAGCAATCTGGAGATGTGGTGTGAACCCCTGGTTCAATATTGTCCACAAAAAAGAAAAAGAAAAAAAAGAAAACTATTATTGATCCCTAGGCTGGTAAATTCAATATGGTCTAAAGAAGTTAAAATTGTGGATCTACAAGCCAAGCAATTCAATAGTTTTCAACTCATGCAGTGGAGAGGATCTGGGCACTGTCTGATTCAATACAACAAACTGAGAAACGGGGCTAGGAGGGCTGAAGAAACCAACAAATGCAATACTGAGCTGCCTGAGAGGAGATCTAAGAGTCAACAAATTTAATACAACCTCTTTATCCCCCTCATATGTTCTGGCAACTAGATTTAGTGCAAGGAGGTCCCCCATGTCCCCGGAGGCACCAGAGAGTATTCTAAATAAACCAGAGACTTTATTGCGTGTCTCCCTCAGAAGCTGTGCCAAGTCTTTCTTTAATTATGACAAATCCACGCCATGTGCTTCTCATGTCTGCCAGTAATGGGAAACGCTTAATACACAAAAAGAACAAAACAACCCACAAAACTAGATTTTTACATTCTCTGAAGAAAATATAACTGGTGCTTGCCCTTGCAAAGCTCACTGTCATGAGGCAAGGGTGGTTTTTAGCATGGGGTTTCTAGGGTGTTCTGGGAGGTTTCTTGGTAGATGATTAGTTGATTTAAAGCCCAACCTAAAGCCATAAATTATATTTGTATCCCTAGATATGTCACAAGTCTCACCTTTAATGAAAGTCAGTGCCATTTTTTCATCCATCACACCTCTTCTCAAACTGGCACACATATGAGGGACATAAGGACACACATCTGTGTGGCTTTAAACTGATTAAAACTAGTTAAATGCAAATGCAATGCAGGGACAATCTGCGGGAGTATACAGTAGGTAGAGCGAGCCAGGGCCTCTCACTTCAGGAAGATGATTTTCTCTTATCTAGCACGAGACATTCATCACTGTGGCCAAATTACAGCATGAATTAAGAAACGATATCGCAGACTGGTGTTCAGCAGAAACAAGATGAATGTGATATACGCCACTCATGAGGATAGAATTAATTTTAAGGAATGTGAAAGCACAGCATCACCGTCGCCAATAACAAAGTAACTCATTTGAATATACGCTGCATTCTCTCAGGACATTAGGATGAGAGAGTTCCAGCTAAAACCAAGGAGCCTCAAATGTGCATAATAAACTTTTTTAATTGCTAGCTTTCTTTTTTAATTTGTGGCCAGTGACATTAAAATTACCCATTAAGTACAAACTAGTGAATGCGTTGTTCTGACAGGGCGGGCAGACTGTGCATGAGGGAAATTTTCTAACTAAAAGTTATGCTTTAAACATAAAAAAGATGGCTCAAAATTGATGCCATGGTTGTAATCCTGCACAAAGAGGCAGCTAATAAAAATCAGCTCAAGGCAGATGAAGCACCCGTAATTCAAATGCATTCAAGGCACCCATAAATGAACTCTGCAGAAACGGCTATTTTTGTCGCTATTCTCCTTCTTATAACTCCCCGTTTCTGCCTCAGAGTATCACTGCATCTATTTAGGAATGCTGCTAGGAGGCATTGAGTAAAAACTGCTAAGTGAACCTATCATTAAAAAAAATCTGAAGGTTGTGTATGGTGCACAGATATGTTGACCTGGGGAAACACATGTATGAGGCTGATGGGTAAATCCTACAGTGAGGAAATAAAGCCTCTTTTTACACAATGACACTTTAATCACATGTGCTGTCTGATTCAGATTAGTTCAGCTCAATCTATAGTCTTAAGTACAGAAGTTTGTATAAAAAAAAAATCATTACAAAACCATTCAGGACCTCACTGCTCTAGAAATGCTTAAAAAAACACAAAATAATAAAAGCTATGACAAAACAGATGTTCAGTACATCTTAGAAAAATACAGCATGACAATGCTAAATAAATAAATAAAAGTTACAAAAAAGAATGGCATTGTCTCATTAACATGTATAACTTTTATAATATAAAAGAGACACTATAGCCTTTAAGGAAAATCAGTCCACTTCACAGTCATCTTTGTGCAGCTATATTCTATGTAGGCAATACCATTTCAAATCAGCAATAAATTCTGACAGCAATTATATAATAGAGTTGCTCAGCTCAAATCAGCGCAATCTAGAATAAACATAATCCATCAAAAGGGTGAACGCCTCCTCCTATCTCCTCCTCAAAATGCATCACAAGGATCAAGATTTTAGATCGATGTTATTTTGAATAACACCAATGATTCACCAACAATCCATCTAATTTCATTTCAAACCAGCAAATCGGAGGGAAGCTGAAGTTTAAATCAATATTCCCAATGACCCTTACAGTACACCTCTAAGCAAATTTTCAAGCATTCAAATTGCCTTTTGAATTGATTTCATCAGCCCAACGGTAATGAAACTGACAATATAGGCGGAATGAAAAAACCTGTCAATCAAGCCATCTAACCATGAGCATCTCAGTCAGTAATTAAACATCTGATAACAGCTCTGATCGATGCTTTCATAAAGTGGCTCCGAAAGACGACGGCAACACCGTCCAACCCTGTATTTAAAAATGACACAGTGTGACACCGCCTCGACCCGTGTTTTGTCAAAGGCAGATAATTTGAGTTCACTATGAGCCTCTTGAACCTCAAAGAACATGTTCATTTCCATGACTTTGATTTCATTATGCATCAAAGATAAGTGTCTCTCTCTCTCTGTCCCAGAACTCTATTTGTCAATGTCACTGAACAAAGGCAAGGGGCAACTTATTCATGCCAAACATGCCTCCAGTCTCAACTTTTGGTTCCCCCTTTGAGCGCTCTTTTTTTAATTAAAAGAGGTCTCCTTTCTTCTCCTTTAGCGGAAGAGTGCTTCTGATACCTCCCCTTCTCGCTCTGTCTCTGAACACAGTGCCAACTCCCGAGAAAAGTCGGGCATGATAACATATCTTTCAATTACAGTTTTAATGTGACTACCATTCTTCTACCATTCAGTGCCATCCCCTCTCAGCAGAGCATACCTGCAAATGGAGGAGTGACACATGGGCCTGCATAGAAACGGCTTCAATTACACCTCACACGCTCTGGTGGCGAGCAGGAACTCTCACTGCGTTATCAGTGAGCTGCTGTAGAGTTGTAAGTGTGTGTGTTTTGGTGGGATGGAGTGCACAGTGAGAGGGAAGATACCCCCCCCCCACACACACAACCCTACCAATGCAAACCTTCTCCACACCCTTCAAAAATAGACAGGGGGGCAGATTGAGGCCTGAGATTAGCAGACGTGTGCTCACAGAAGGCCAGAGAGATACAGTATTGAGAATGAATGGCCATGTCATGTTGTCAATGTTGTAACCTTGGCAACAGAAGGAATACTATTTTTGTCCCCCGCTTGGCCACTAGGGTGGTGGATGTGTGTAGCAAAGGCGGCAGGGGCGTCATCAAACACTACATCAAACACAGAGGCCACTGCTATCAGTGGTCTAAAATGAAATTATTTGCAAAGTGCCATAGGTTGATAATACTGCATTTTAATAAAAGGGTGTTTGCCAACCATCTGTTTTTGATTCTACACAAAAAGGTAGAAATAACAAAATGACACCTGTCAAGGATTTTACTATTTCTACCTTTTGTTTTAGAACCAAAAGGATTGTCAAATCTGGGATAGAAATGTTACTATTTCATAAAGACACAATGTACCAGGCTGAAATACAGGCATCATTACAATATCATCATTAAGACTGTCAAGACCACCCCTTCCTACACCAGTTTAAAAGTATAAAACCTTCAAACAATCAGGTAACCATACTAACTTTTATTTTACAAACACAGAGTTAGTACAATTACTAAAGCTAAATATAAAAATTTTATAAAATATATTAGAAATGAATGAAAAATAAAAAATAATATATATAAATTGTCAATTTCATTAACTGGCTAGATGTGACCCACCCCTACACAGAAAAGAAAAGAAAAAAAAAAACAAAAAAAAAAAACATGATTTTTAAAAGCAAAACTTACACATCTACTCTAAATCGAAGGAGTAACGAATCAAAAGCGATCAAGTCTCAAGTAGTCAACAAAATATATTACATTCCATCTAAATGGATGGAAGCTAAATGTCTACAGTGACCACCACATTTAAAGAAATACCTAAATGGAATAAAGTCAAAGCTAGTATTTTAAAAACAGCCATCTATCAATAGGTTTAATGGAAAAACAATTCATCCAGCTGAAACAAATAAGTACTTAAGTACAGATGTTTCTGCCTGTCAAGAGTTCTCTCTGTGATGAACTAATGTATCATAAATAGTTTAAAGGGCTCTTGTTCAAGGGCAGATTCTCATATTTGATACATTTTTGATCAAAACAACTCTTAATTTGGAGGTTCTATGATTATTTGCTACTGGTGGAAAATCAAAGCACTGTATTAAAATCTAATCTTTGCACACCAACCTGGCGAACACTGATGAACCACGGGCCATTCATCATTGCCATTACTCCACCCCCAACCTTCATCCTTCAGCTGATGCTGGCCAGTTCTCCACCCTGAGCCCCTATCTCCTCTTCTCTCAGACTCTACAGCCATTTATTTCCCTTCCTTCTCTCCATTTCTGTCTTTTTGCTCTCCATCCTCTGTTGGTCTTTCTAATCTTTGTTTCTCTGTCGCCTGTTGCAACCATGTATCTTCTAGTCACAAGGGCCTTCTGTGATCTGAAACACACTTTATACTGACTACTGGCCATAAATAGGAGTGAAAAAAAAATCTAAATAGATGTCCAATGCTACAGTGTAGCTTATATCTTAATAATTTGCATATAATTGCAAATAAAGTATAATATATAAAAATTATACTTATATATATATCTCATTACATTATTCATTTAGCTGACGCTTTTATCCAAAGCGACTTACAATTGCTATATATGTCCTCTGGAGCAACTAGGGTTAAGTATCTTGCTCAGGGACACATTGGTGTCTATATATATATATATATATATATATATATATATATATATATATATATATATATATATATATATATATAATTATATCTTTATAAGTAGGTATTTTATAAGAATTATCTTTCATCTTTAACCATGACACGATAAACAATAAAAAAGGAATAATAATTAAAAATAAATAAATAATTTCAAGCTATCAATGAAGAAGTTACAAATCAGAAGAGTTCTACATAGTAAATTGTTATGCTCCATTAAGGTCGTATTAGGGTTGTAAAGTAACAAGGGCAATGTGATCTATGGCAGATACTGAACGCAGCAAGATTTAAAGGGGATGTTAGCAACATGCGAGGCATGTGCAATAAACCTGGTGCATTTGCCTAATGTTCATGGCAAAAACGATTAAGCCCAGACAATCAGAGCTGTTAACTCTTCTTGCATTCTGTCGTACATATGTGCAAGCATTGCTTCACCAAATGTAAACAAACCTATTTATATTTTAATGAGCCATGAAGCACACATACATAACAGTGAGAAAAGAGAGGGGTGGGAGTAAAGTCATCTTGCATGTTATTTTATGAGCCAAGGTCTCTCAGACCTGTAACCATAGCTAGGCGGTGTATGGCATAATAAAAAGGTCCATATAGAGGCACAGCACAATCCTATAACTCTATATGAGAGCAGTGACTTTGATGACTTAACTTCTGTGGACTTTGATCATTGCCTCACAATTCAGTTAATAAAAAATGACACCTACTCATCAGATTGGTGAAGTGGCTCTCTCTATTCTTCTGGGATAAATTATAATCGAGTCTCTGAGATGGGTGCACAAAGACAGTCTATCAATACAAGCATCAAAATTACACTTTCACGACAGTAACATAATGCCACGGGATACGTGGACACTAAAAGCTAAAATCAACTATTTAAAAATATTTGTGAAGATTAAGAAAATTATTCTAAATAATAATAAAAAATAACTAAAAAAAGCACGAAAAATTAGTAAAATAAGTTTTTCTGTGTGAATTTTAATGTAAGAAATTTACTAATTTGCATATATCAGCCGATAATAATTAAATATCCAATATTAGCTAGAACATTTCAAAGAAAACAGATATGATATCAGTATATTGCGCATCCCTACTCATTTTGCCCAATATTCCATTAAAATTCAACCACATATGGCATAAAGGCAGAGATCAATCACAGCACATTTTCTTTTTATGAAATATTAATGGGTGGGTTTACCTGAAATTATAGACACAACATTATCAGGTTGGCATGCATCAAACTGATCAGTAAACAGACCGTGGACAGTAGAGTTATCAGTAGATGTGGACAAGAGTGAGAAACTGTTAAGGGGGCAAGTGAACAGTGTTACTGGTAATAAACACAACATAACCAAATCAGAAGACTAATCATTAAATCACTACTCTATACACAACACATGGTCATCTAAATGCAAACACATTATCATCATACAGACTTCTCATTCCCTGATGCTTTGGTCTTTCAACGAGGGTTCCCTTTTCTGTTGTGCTATGATGAAGAGTAAAAATAGCAGCAGTACTTTAGGGCAGTTTGGCTGGCAGTGTTTTTGGGGAAGGCAGCTGAGTGCGGTGGATTAAAGCAGGAGCTTCTTTGATCAGAGTTGTATTTTTCAGAACTAAACCAGCACTCAGATTCAACAAATCCCTGTTGCCTCCCTGCCCAGGGCTCCCAGACAGGAGATGGCACTGTAACACACACATAGTGGACTGCATAAGTACAGTTAATGCCTAGACACAAAACATATTCTAGAAGTATTCTGTTGCTTGTACAAAGTTCTGGTCAAGAACGTCTGAAAAGAACAGTTGCAGCTTATGAAAAAGGCAAAAGTGGAGATATGAGCTCGAATTGGAGTTCAGATCTCATCGGACGGATGCAAACATCCTCCCAGCCCCACAGACATGTTGTACTGTGATTGAGAAATGAGAGTTCAGAGAAGCCTAGCATTGTCTCGGGCTTAAGAATGGGTGCCGTTGAGGGCTGCGGATCATTGTTCATGAGTCTCTTACAGAGCAGGGCTGAGGGGCCAGTTCTACAGACATCGGCAGCACATCTGTGAGCCGATGAAATATTCAACAGCAGGTTTGCTCACCGAAGGAAGGCACAATCCGGCTCCTCATAGCTTCTGCAGCCGTTAATCATTTATCAATAAGTATCCTGCCCACCAGGCAGGGGAGTCAGGCTTGTTAAAAACAATCATATGACACAGGGAAAAGGCAATCATGAAAAATATATTTATTCAGGGTGGTGCATCTCCATCCTCCTGCTGAAATACAATTTTTTTCTTCTTTTCTGGGAAAGAACTGTAACTCTATCAGAACACCTTTAGACCCTTAGGGCAGCAGAGGTATCAGACAGAAACTGAAACATGAGTAACACCTCTGATACACAGCTCAGCAATACGAACGTTAGCCATAGATCTGCATCCAAACCAGCAGAACAAAAAGGACTGGGATCCAGCGTGATCTACACACTCCAACTACGTCATTTTTACAAAACCTTGGACCTAAGGTTATAGACACAATTTGGCACAAGAACAAAATTACTTGAGGCGAAAAAAACAAAAGAGGACTGTTTCATCAAGCATACGTTTTCTGTCTTTGATGACCTTTACAAAGACTTTCGCATCTGTGTCCCGTGAAGCATAACTTTATAATAAAAACCACTCCTACATTCAAAAGCACACGAGAGGGATGGAGTTCAAAAGATGGGGGAGCACCTATTAACCTTGGACATGGTGTTAAATGTCATTATTTTCAGCTGACACTAAAGAAGGACCTGGGAAAAGCTTCTCTCCGGGCGATACTGCATGTAAATCACTCGCTCTGAAGGAAATGACTTCCCGGGGCTGAGCGTTATTAATCTAAATTCTCTGTAAGTCAAATTGTTGCACATAATAAATATGGAGCAGCTTGTGATGCTTATCCGCTGTGACATTCTATTCTTGCTAAACATTTTTTCCTAGTTTGCGCTCCGCTCATGTGTAGATGGAGCTTTTCAAAAAGACAGCTCTGCTGAGCGGTTCGTGCCCGCGCCATGTGGTGCAGAGACCGGACACGGCAGGGCGCCTCTGGCCTTGTGAGGTGGAAACAGGGCTGGGAACCAGGGCTTCTGCTCTGCACTCTGAAACTGTAAATATAAAGCCTAGCTGTCCACATGGCATACTCCAGTGTGTTCATCTCAGAACATCTCTGTCTACCCCCTCCACCATCATCGCACTCCCTTAATGTATTTTTAATGGATGTAAGTAAAACACTTCTCACCCACACAACATACATGATTGAGTTTGCAGATTTGAGGATAAACCGCATGCTTTGGTGTGTGTGAATAGAGAGTAAATATATATATATATATATATATATATATATATGTCTATCCTTACATATGACAACATGCATTTATGATGCTAGATTTAGTGGACACCTGGGGATACATGCGCGCACCAATCCATTGTAATCCAAGCAGCTGTGTGGCTTCAAACTGCAACCAATACAAAGCAAGCCTTATAAATTCCCAGCCTAATATATTAAAATAAGCAACCTTGATAGAGGGATCATTTGCATTTGTTTTCACACCAAACACTCTGTCATCACCCACTCGGAAAAGTGACTCAAGCTAGCCACATGGTTGGATGAGCACCGGAACAATCACGCTAGGATTTAGTCATTAAAGCACTTATCGTAGCACATTTTTTGAAAAGCTGCTAATTTGCAATACTGTGTACTGTTACTAATCGATATAGTTCTCCAACAACAAACTCCAGTTACTGTTTTAGCTGTAAAACAGCTGCATGATGCATGGTGAAACCCTTTCAGAAAGTTACATTTTGAAAGTCTTCCCCTTTGATATACCACCACTATAGCCAAACACATTCAAATCAATCTTTTGGACCAGGGTGTTGCAGCTTTCAAGTTTTTTTTTTGTGTTTATAAGATGGTGTCAGGTTCACCTCAAAGATCCCTGCACTGTATTCCATTCTGTCGAACCCAAGGATGGCCAGTAAAAAAAATAAATAAATAAATAAACAAGAAACCTGTCAAACTACACAGAGCTTCCTTAAAACCAGTCAGCTTGTTGGTCAAGCAATGCAACAATTAGTTCATTTTTTAAAAAATCTCATATCTATGAAATGTATGTTTCATATCCATTATGGGACAGTATTAGAAATGTTATCACAGATATTGGTTGATAAAATATTGAATATTGAACATTTATCTTGAAAGTGACGTGTTGCCAAGTATGGTGACCAATACTCAAAATTTGTGCTCTGCATTTAATCCATTCAAGTGCACACACACAGCAATGAATAGTGGACAAACACACACACACACACACACACACACACAGTAAACAAACACCTGGAGCAGTGGGCAGCCATTTTTACTGCAGCACCTGGGAAGCAGTTGGGGGGCACTGAAGGTGAAAGAGAGCGATGGTCATTTGTGTCAAATTTTTGGCTTACTATATTGACCACAATCCCATACTACTATTTTGATGACTATATTCAATAGTAGTCTTCAAAATGATTTATTTTAATTGGTTAAAGCCATAAAACTTTTGCAAGAAACTCACATAAGCTGAATATTTCAATATTAAAGAATCCCTTTTGCACATCCTTACTAATAGAGTCTTTCCAGGGTTCAAATCTTGCCCTGGAAGGCCACTGCGTTGCAGAGTTCAGCTCCAACCCTGATCAAAAAAGCTAAACTTTGCAGGAAAGTGGATCTCGTGAGCCAGATTTGAAGATCCCTGGTCTACACAATGTTGGCGTTGGAGGGGGAGTCTGGTGGCCATGTGGTGGCAGAATAGAGGAGGGGGAAGGGCAGGGGGAGTGGGTGCTGCTGGCAGGCCTTATTATGCAGGTGTAATTGCACACACATAGGGGGAGTGCAACCTCAAGGTCAAAGTAGGGTGGCTCATCAGCTTCAGCCGGTAGCAGTTTAATTAACTCCTCTGAGGAACCCCTCCAAAAAGTTCTCATTTAATATGCAGGAGCATAGACACACATACCTAGGCACCTTTAGGAAAACCACACTTATGAATGTTTACACATACTCTAATATTCATTAATGCCTTGCATGTTCCTCTCTGGAAAAAAAATGGCCACATCATATCCAATCACTGATGTCAGTGCATCTCATTTTGAAACAGGGATTCAGCCCATTAGGAAATATTTTGCTGATACATCACTAATGCACCATTTTGCAATTAATGTTTTAGTCAATAAATAAAATAAAAAGGGTCGATCCACTTGAGGACTAGAAAGTTATATGGATATTAACTTTGATATAGTTCATTTGCAGAAGGAAACTGAGGAAGCAAATATGGATGTAACAATATTAAAAACCTGCCGGATAAGCTAACAATTGCATATTTGTATTATTATTATTATTATATTTTCACAGTATTTTACAATTACATACCATAGACCCCAAATATTCATTATATCATTCTTCCATGAAGGATTTGTGCAAAAAAAAAAAAAATTACTTTAAACCGTGGCAAGGTATATTATTAATATGCACAAAATATTTTGTTCAATATTGTTACCTTCATTTTTTTCTACTGCTGTTTTTTTTGTCCTGCAATGGTAAATGCTGAGATAAATTTTAAATATTCAGTTTATTTTATTTATTCATTAATTATTTTTACACCTTTTCTCTAAACTTTTCCACAAACCCCCAGTACTCCCCAGCTTTTAAACCGCTTAAGTTAAAATTAATCTAAAAGGTAAAAATGAGAAAAGAACATAAAAAAGCCAAAGCACAAAGCTCCAAAGCACCATAGTGGGAACATCCAAGAAAGTTTGACCTGAAACACAAAGTCAGAGAGCATGACTATGCAATTGACTGGTTTGGACGATACACACCTTAACTCACAGAAAGGACACTCGCAAAATTTAGAGGACAGCCAAACACAGCAATCCAAACAGACATACACAGTGTGTTATGCCACCTCTAAGGTGCAGAATAAGCAAACAAGCCTTAAGAGTGTGATCTGACAGGGCTCTGCCCAGAAAGTGCCATTAGCAGTTGCTTTATTAGCCTATTATCAAGATGTTGTCTGGGAAGATGTGCTTGTTGGGGTTGTGGAGGACAGATTGGTATCACATTGTTTGCAGATCAATCCAGAACTTTAATTAGCACGGGGTCGAGCTGGGCAGACCCCCAGCGTCAGGTATGACCCATCCAAAAGAAGCTTACAGGTACCCATAGCCCTAATCTCTCCACCCATCATGCCCAAATTAAAGCAGCAAATGGGAAATTGATTTCTGGCCCCCTGTCTGCTGCAATATCTCCCTTTGTCTTAAGGACATTAGGCGGGTTTGCTCCTTGCCTAAGCTGTTCTTTAAAATGTTCATTATTGATACAGAGAAGAGATTGGCACAAGGCCAAAACAAGCCTTCCACCTCCGGTATCTGCAGTACAGTTTTTCACACCTGACTGCCAGGGGGAGGGGGGAAGGAACCCTGTGTCTCCAGCCAATCGCAGAGCCTGACAGGCCCACTCCACTAGCAGCTGATAATTGGACTATCTGGTGTTTGCTTCAGAGCTTCTCCACCTTTCCACACCTATCACTCGCTTTAAGAGGAAGACTCCGACAGCTCTCCAAAAAGTATGAGTGAGTCAGCAAAACCGCCGAGACAGACGTGAAAAGGAGTCCTGCCGCTTCCTCAAGAAATCATATAGAACTAATGGGGTATAATCCATTTCCCTTCCAATATGTCACCTCTTCCAGATCTCTCTTTGGCTGCCACTCTGTTGATGCCTCCATTTATGGAAGCATACTATTTTTCATTTGAATGAAGCTTTCAGGGGGGGAAATTCCCCTCACAAAACATATCTCACAAAGCCAGCAGGTGGGAACGTAAAGTACGCTATGTCATCTGAAGCACGTGTGGATTTCAACCAAATTCAACCCAGGATCACAGGAGTAAGTTGTGATGCCCAAAACTAATGTTTCAAATAGCCAGCCGAGTGTGTCACATGTGCATGAAGAGTGGAGAGCTGGGAAGAGTGGAAAAATGCAGGGCTTAAATTTGATTTAAAACAACAATTTCTTTAATTTTAAACAATGTACTGCTTATTTATATAGCCTTGAATAAAAAAATGGAAATGACTGTTTTTTAATTTATATGTATATGTATATGTATATACATAGTATAACATCAAAGTAACATCAAAATTCAAGTTTAAATTATGAGTAATTTCTGATACTTTACCAAAACCTTACATACACTGTAAAAATACTAAAAAAATAAATAAAAAAAAACGCATTGAGGTATGTTTTACAAGAAGATACTATTTTATTTTCTCTACTTTAAAATGTCACATTTAATTATTTTTATGCGGTTTCTTTTGTAATAGTTTGTAAAATGTACTTCATTTTCAACTTTGGGTAAATTATCCCTTTAACACTTAAATTTAAAACACAAAAATAGATGTCCTGTATCAAAACAGCGAATGTAAGATGTTCAGTAGTAACGAAACACTGGGCTGTAAGCTGGCCTGAAACTCTCTTGCATTGTCCCTAGGTCAGTGGTTCATTCTTATTGTTGACCCCTGAAATGAGAAAGATAGTTTGACGGTGACAAAAAAAGCTTAGCTCTAGAGGCTGATCAGTGGTTTCAAATTCTGCCTCTACATATGCAGGTTCTCTTCTACTCTTGGCTGAAAAGGTGACGAGTGAGCCTTTGGGTGGGCAGGCCCAGGCCTGATGGAAAGAACCCGATAAATCTGCCTGTATGGTGGGGCGCTTTTCTCATTTGTTAAGCAGCCATGTGTGAAAATGTTAATGAAGGCCTCTATAATCTAGAAGATTCTTACTATTAAAATTTTGTTCACGTCCCTGGCTTTCTGCTTACACACTGACTATTGTGTGCATCAATCCTTCCACTGTCGGACTAATAATAGATCTAATTGCCTCCGTCAGCCTGGTAGCTCTGCATCTCATTCTCTCACTCTCTCTTTTACACAAACACACATACACAGTGAGTACACACACTGTCTTCCGCCCCCTCTCATTCTCCTTGCATCTTAAAAAGATGTTGAGGCCACAAAGGTACTGGATGGGTAAACTTCTTCATTAAAACGTCACCTAACCAGCCCCCATCTACCATGAAATATTAAGTGCCCATATGCCAAAATATTTACCAGGCCAGACCCTTGCACAGCAACCCTTTCCATTTCATTCATAATAAATGAGCCACAATAAAAATAAACCTTATCACGTGACGTTTCCAGTGACCCCGAGATTGGCTTTCATATATCTTGCATATTTACTAACTAGTTCTATATGTGAACACAAAGATGGAAAATCTAAAGCCACTGGTGGAAAGGAAATAACTCAAAATTCTCTAAAAACACAGTTCGTGTTACTTAATTTATTCATACATTTGGATTATGTCTTCTTATATTGTATATCTCAAATTAGCTCAGTTTGCAGGCCATAATGCAACATGTCTACAATAGCACAGAGATTAAAATGTAACAGTTGTACATTTTACACAACTCCCCTGACTTTTTTGGCTCTCTCTTCTCCCCCAGAATGAGAGGAGCAGGTGGGCCGATCCCAGGGTCCGGAGTCCATCCAATTAAGACACATAGAGAAGAGCACATTCCTCTATGCTAGTGCAGCTTCCGCATGTCAAACCCACACACACAGACCCACACACCGATACACATTCATTTGGACGGAAACACACAGGCTGCTAGCATAGGCTCCCTTCCCAAATCAAGCTGTTTCCACTTCAGGATACTGCATGGATAACTAGTGACTCTTGTGCACCCAGCTTTCAGTGTTGCTGAGACTCGACTGGCTGCACTGACCACGGTTCACACTGATGCTCAGACAAGTCACCTCAACCTTGATGGAAACAGACAGCTGAAGAAGAGAGAGTGAGTGAATGCCCTCAAAAATAAACTCATCAACAAACTGGCAGCATTAACAAAAAAAGTATTGCATGAGCCGATACAAATGTTTGCCCCAATATCCCCCAAAAAGGACCAGCTATGCTAATTTACTTTAACTTTTTTTTTTCAGTATCCAAGTGGTTTATACAGCATGTGAAAATTTTACACATTTACATATTTCGGAGAGATAAAGCACTTTGCACAAAAAGAGCTATAAGCAAACAAGATTTAAGCAATAGTCCCAAAGTACTCTGTAAATTATATTTTTCATTTGCTGTGCAGTTGCACTGGGAATAATAATCAAATATAACTCAGGCTTTTCTTAAATGGAATTAAAACTTGTCAGATAAACAACTCAAAACTGAATACTCCTCTCTGAGCAAGATAACATAATATTATTTACAATTCTAAAAATATGTCACATAAATTATTTAGATTACAACAGTGTTAGATGCAAGAAAACTCAACAAACTATATAAAGACTAATGAAAAGAGAAGTCCATAGTCTGGTACCTCCTCTAGAATGGTCACTGGTGTTACACAGTTTCAACAAATTACTATGAATTGACAATATGTAATCTCAAAAATACATAAATCTGGACAAAACGTTGGTCAAATATATAAATGTATAATGTATCACCTGTCATTTAAAAATTTACCACAGATCACTTGAATGCCTGCTACACAAATTTCAGGATCTTTAATCTCGTGAATCATTCTCAACTGTGTATTTTTCATTCTCTCTCTCTGGGGAGTGACGTCAGTGTAAAAAGGTTAATTGTCTCTTTTAGTAATAAAGTGTTGGACTGTGGGTCGTGACTGACATAAATGGACAGGGCTTTCTTTCTAGTGAATTTTTCCTTGCTGTGTGATCTGGATCAAGAGTCAATTTCCAACCATTGTGATTTATTAATAATGACATTCAGTGCACTTTATGTGACATTCCTTTTATTAGGGACTGGTGATAATGTGGTCAAGTCTGTGGTGAGGGCTGTCTGCCCATGCCATCTTTTATAGGCAAAAGGGCATAAATTTTAGCCCATCTCCGCCTTAAGTGACAAGAAACGATCTCTGTGATTAAATCTGACAATAGTCTCCAGTGTGTTATTTCACATTACAATTTACATATTTTACTAGGGTCATGAAGAATTGGATGGTGGCATTGTAATCATGTGCACCACTGAAAACCAGCAAGCCTAAGAAAACCTCCAACTGGGTGAGGGGGATGGGTCAGGAATATGCTCAATGAAAATAATTAATCAAAAATGTTAACAAATACTATAATTTTTAATATTTTACCATATTTATTATATATTTTAGATAATACTGTATAGTTATTATTTTTTTAAGTCAATTAAAAAATTGTCCATGTGTGTGAGTGTGCCACGGGCATTAAAAACAAAAATTGCTGTTATGGCCAGCATAGTAAACGTTTGCCAGCTCTGAAGGTCAAGCATCCTTCCCATCAGCTGTGTGTGCATGAACATTAGAGCAGCTGGGGGTTTAAGTATGGGGGTTGCCGATCATTGACCACCTTACCTCCCTGCCTAATTAACTCTCTCTGACCGTTTCCATGTCCTATAAGCCCTCACCTGTAAATAAGGCCAGACATTTGACATCGGTCTACACCTGTGATGTAGCCCTCATTAGACCCTACTACATCCCTCTGACCAGACTCCATTAAACCCTCATATAAAGCAAAAGCGGGAGAGAGAAAGAGAATGTGTGGAACAGATGTACAAGAACGAGAAAGACAGGGAGTTGTTAAACCCTCTAGTCAGTTTTCAAAAGGAGGAGCTCCCCAGTTGGGTAAATATCTAATGGACATTTAGGAAACATTTAAAGGGATAGTTCACCAAAAATGACATTTTTTTATCATGTCAAATGAACAACCTCTATGACACATTTTTGCCCTTTTGGTATCTCCTTTGGTATTCTACAGAAAAAAAAGTAAAATTAAAATCACTCAGGTCTAAAAAAATATGATGAATGATGATATTTTTTGGGTGAACTATCCCTTTAAGGCATTGCTTACCAGTAATTGAATAACTACAGAAAATACTTTCTATCACCTGCCAGGCTATGATAAATTTCAGGGATAATTTTTCAAATATTCTTCTGAAAATAGCATGCAGAAAGAGCTGACGAAATCAGCTAAAAATGTTACATAACTATTTACGAGCAATCACTTCTCAGCATCTTCATCAGAAAACACAACATTAGCTGTGCTGAGAGCTTCGCCTTGGTCTCTGTGCAGTATGGGTCAGTGTTCTAAGCTCTATGGCTGTACATGTACCTGGGCCTTGTCAGCCTGCCTCCACTGTGGCTTTCCTGCAATGACCAAAATGGAAAAAGCTGTTTTACTGCAGGGTTTATTTGTTTGCGTGTTTGTTTTTTCTTTTCTCTTTCATCTTTGTCTTTCAAGGCTAACCTCTTCTCTCCCTCCCAAGAGAGCAAAGGAGTGAGAGGGGGACAGTGAAAGACCCTTTGAAGGAGAGATGAGAATTGAAATGGGCTGCTGCTGAAATGTGAAGGAAAGAAGATGAAGCAAGTCAATCTGCCTGTGAAGACACATGACAGAAAGGACAAAGAATAGGAGCAAAATGGGAGAGAAAAGGATGAAAGATGGGGAGAGATCGAGAGAGCAAATGTGTGGGAGAGAGAAAGCAGACAGAGATGCACAAAATGAAAGAATAAAAACATGCTGAGGATTAGAACATCAACCGGAAACATGGCCATCACCGAATGATAGTTTGGTAAGAGCCAAAATGAGTAACATCAAGGTGCATGCAAATAAATAAATAAATAAATTTATATTAATAAATAAATATTATGTTATGCGCTTGCTTAGACCTTTGTTGTGATAAACAGTAAAGTGTGTTCAAGCGCTAGCAAAAGACATAAAGAAAATAAATAATCTTTGAGAGAGGAAGTTAATCAGTGGAAGTTAAAAAGCAGATCTTAATTGTATTTATTTCTTGTCTCATTAGTGTTTAGCGCAGTTGTCATTGCTAGGAAACGCTCGTTTGTTTACTGTGTTGAGACGTGCTGCGTTTGGTCTCGTACTCTATCGCACACCTTGTTAGTGACGTGCGCTTGCTTAGACCTTTGTTGTGATAAACAGTAAAGTGTGTTGAAGCGCTAGCAAAAAGAAAGTGTAAAGAAATACTCTTTGAAAGAAGCAGTTAATCAGCGGAAGTAAAAAGCAGATCTTAAGTGTATTTATTTCTTGTCTCATTAGTGTTTAGCGCAGGTGTCGTTGCTAGGAAATGCTTGTTTGTTTACTGTGTTAAGACGTGCTGCGTTTGGTCTCTATCGCATACCTTGTTAGTGTTGTGCGCTTGCTTAGACCTTTGTTGTGATAAACAGTCAAGTGTGATCAGCTGAATTACATTTCCATTTTGTCTGACGGGTATAAAAAAGGTTAGTATACCGTGGCAGCGATTGCAGCAGCCCTCCTGTTAAGCCCTCCTCGTGTGAAAATCAAAGAGTGTAAAGACCATCGACTCCACCATGTGACTCCACCGGGCAGGGACACCAGCGAGGGATATACGTTTTTTATTTTATTTCTTTTTCCTACTACTTGTTTCACTTCTGTTTTATTTATTATAACCAATTCTTACTATGTGTTTCCAGATCCCTACTATCACTACCACACACTGTAGGCAGTGCAATCCTAACAACCTGCACACTTTGCCTATGTCTGTTAGTAGAAAAAAAATGACATTGGTCTCTGGAATTGCCAGTATGCTGTAAACAAAGCCGATTTCATTACTTTGATTATTAGTGTAGGGACTGCTAAAAAAATACCTTGTGTTAAAATGTATTTGATATTATTTTTATTTTTTCTTTATTTTGAAATATGATCCAACAATTATGTTTTGCCTGTATTCAATGAGAAAGTGTGTTCAATACAGGTTTACTATTGCAAGCCAGTGACTGTTGAGCTGGAGGTTGCTTCATAACGTGAGTCACGTAATGAGGAGAGGAGAGGTATCGCACATGTTGAGAGAGTGTGCTGCCAGCAAGGTCTGCTGTCCAAATGAAAAAAAAAGTGCGTCATCCTTTTGGAGACTACTATATTCGTTGTAATATAAGGCCCAAAGTGTAGAGTGATGATCCTTGCTTTATTTTGTGTTCTTATTTGAACTGTATCTTTGTTTTGTTGTTTTCGTGATCCTGTGAGTCATCACTTAGTAAGCCGTGTGTGATGATGGATTAGCGGTAATAGAGACAATTGACTTTATGAAAAAAAAACTTTTATAAAGCTATTAGACATTTGTGGTGGACTTCGGAATTGCGTGTGAAACCGGACAGATGGGGTGTTTCATCGTTGGACGTGGATCGACTGGATTCATCTCATGTTCAAGACTGATCGCGAGGGGACACTGAGTGTTGTGAGGAACCTAATATTGGTTTACTGTCATCGGATGAACGTAAGTGTCTTTGGTTTTCATGGGGATTACTTTGAATTCATCATCTGATTAATGTGCACCAATGAACTGGTCCCCAACGATAATGAGCGATCATACATTTGAACTAACTTAAGTTCTTTATAACTGTTATAACTTTATAACTTAAGTACTTTATAACTGTTTGACTGACTCCCGTACATTTGAATTGATCATAAGATATGTAACGAATGTGAATATAGTACTGAAAGACAGTTTATGGTGTGAACTGCAAGTTATCTCAAGTTTTTTTTCTTTCTATTATTTTATTCTCCATTTTTGAACTTTAGCACTCACTATTCTAATTATATTCTTATATATATATATATATATATTTATATATATATATATATATATATATATATATATATATATATATATATATATAGCTTTCTATTATTTTTCTATTCTATCAGTTTTCTTTTTATTTACTATATTATTTAAAAGCCCTTGCTATATTATTTAAAAGCCCTGTACTGTGTTAAGCTAACTAAGACTTGTTATAGCACTTGTATATCATTGCTCTTTTGTTATTTTGATTGCTTCCATTGTTCTCATTCGTAAGTCAATTTGGATAATAGTGTCTGCTAAATGACTAAATGTAATGTAAATGTAAAATACACTCAATTTATAATATAATCTTACATTTTGAACTATATATATATATATATATATATATATATATATATATATATATATATATATATATATATATATTATAATAAAATAATCATTAAATTAAGATAAATTAAATGTTCTAAAGTTAAGATCAAATGTCAAATGTCCAAAGATATTGTCAAATTAAGAAAAACCAACTTTATACATGCAGTAAAAATCACCTTGGCTAAAAGTAATTAAAAAAATGGCTCAAAAAAGAGAACTTAGTCCTAGAGTTCTCTAGAGTTTTGTATCTAATCCAATGACATGTAGACATCAAGTGCGAAAACTCCACAAGTGAACAAATGCTTTTCAGGCCCGCTACAAACATCTGCAAATGGTTTATATACTAATACTGTAGGACCACAGGTAGGCAGTCTTGTGAATGAGCTGACTTAACTGAGTTTTTAGATCAAACCTAAGTGGCTGCATAATCAGTACATGCTGGTACATTGAAACAGTGTGGTGTGACTGATAGAAGCGTAATGAATCAAGAGATCCCATTTAAATGATCCGCACACCAACCTGCGGCAACAATGAGATCCAGGTGAATCACTTTTGACGAGTTGAATGGCTTATTTGATCGCCTTTTGGGGATCTACAAAAGAAATCTTCTTTTCACTCTTGAGCAGATTTGTTATTAAGATATGCGCTATGCCATTAGTTGGGTTTTGTTTTGTATTATTCCATTAAGTGTGTATCCTGTGCATTGCTCACATTGTGAGTGTTTGTAATTAGTCTGCCAGGAGAGAAGGAAATGAGAGAGGGACGCACAGTTAGAGACCAGTGACAGTGTTTCTTCTGATACAAGAGATAATGGAAATCTCTTGGCCTTCAAGACAGCATTCACATCCTTTAATCACAAGCCCTTGTTCCTTACATCCTTCTCAAGCCTCTTCTGATGAGTCTGGCTTTTATTTGTTTGCTGTTTTTTTTTTGTTTTGTTTTTTTGTGGCTCTAGGGCATGCATGAAGAACAATAATAGAGTACAACTCACGCAAACACACACACATTGTTTTTTTCTCTCTCTCTCTCTCTGTTGAGAGCTGGACGTCTCTAGTGAGTACTGCATATGGAAAGAGAGCACAGTAAATATTAATCATGCTGTTGACAATGGGGCCATCGTGTGCTAAGATGAGCTGACTAGTAGCAGCGTGGCAGTGCTAAATCAGCTGGTGCTATTAAATATCTCAGGTTGACATGGCTTTTGAAATACTCAATTCTGATTGGTCCTAATTGATTGCAGTGAAATATTTTATATAATGCCCACTAAACTATATTTGAACATTATTCTGGGTAACCAATTTCATACACTGTGCTATTTTCATGTCTCTTGTATCTAGCATGATTTATTTTACATAATAAATGAAATCAAATGATCAATTCAATATTCCATTTACAGAAAATGTATTGACTTGAAAGCAGACATTTAATAAGAGGCGTAATGCTGTAAATATATATTAGTGAGCTGAAAGTATATAATAAAGCTCACATTAAGAACAAAATACTATTAGAAAATGTACAAAGCAATCAGCCTAGTTAAAATAAGTTAAACTTAAAAAAATGCAAGACCCATGTTTTTTCTCCCTATTTCCATGTCCGTGTCTTGCTTTTCAAAGTGTATGCAAAAATGCATTTAATGTGACTGACCCCTAACATTGCAACAACTAGGGATGCACCGGTTGACCGACCATAAATCGGAACCGGACGTTTTTTGTTTAAAATACGCGATCGGCAATCAGACGTTTTTTCCAGAAGTGCACTCACGTGCACATACTACATTGTAATCATTCGCTATGTCGTTTGTGAGGAACTATTTTGAAATCTGTGCGCAGAACACGGGCATCCACTCAGCACTAGACGTGCAGAGCTACATGTCTTAGGCACAAATAGCAGGAAGCAATCAGCCGTTGGTGTACTGGCGCGCAAACAAGAGCTTTTCCTGCTCACTGAAGCTGCGCGAGCGTACTGTACCTGTCCACGCCCTGCACAAAAGACAAAAGCTAAATGCTGATGTCTGTACCATCTATGTTTTTATTGAATGTAGTCTACTTACTGTGCAGTTACTGCCGTTAATTTCATATGGTTACGGTTATTGTTTTCAATAGGCAAATGCCAGTTTGGTCTATTAAATACCAAATAAACATCTTGTTTATGCATACTTTCCTTCTTTCTTGTTTGTTGCTTAAAGATTTTTAAAAATCAGAAATCAGTATCAGAATCGACCAGTTTGCTTGTAAAAACTCGGCATCGGAATCGGCCATGAAAAATCATGATCGTGCATCCCTAGCAACAACATTACAGTTATACTAGTACTGAAGTTATCTCAGGTAATTTTCAATACAATCGATAACTAAGATGCCAGACAGTACAAGCTGCATTTTAATGAAACGAGAGCGAGTGTGTGATACGAGAGACATAAAAGTAGCACTGGTCTCAGTTACCTAAATGAGTTAACTGATATAAAGCTTTGCCATAGATGACAGTAAACAGCATCTGAATGCTGCAACTTACCAGTGAGAAAAGAGTATTCCAGACAGCCACATTACAAATTGCAAAACAAATGACCAGCTAACTGTAAATTATCCCTCTTATACAGGCGTCTCAACTGACATGAAACCCAAGATGCAAGCTCTGAATTACCAGAAAACGTAAATGAAAACATTAGGATTTAAAAACCAATAACATTTCCTTAAAAACAATATTTAAGTTTCTTAAAAATCAAGTTAAGAAAAGTCTCTGGTTGTGTTTCTGCTGTGTTGTTTTCCTGCTGTAGTGCGGACAGTCAACAAAAGGACCAGTGATTGTCTTTCCCTGGAGGGGCCCAAGGCCCCTGCTTCCTCACACTCTTTTTGCAGATGATAAAAGGCTCTGTTTATGAACCCTCCACCTGGGAATAACACACAGCCTTGCCCCCTCACACCCCTTTTTTTCCCCTCTCAGAGCATGGAAATTTGTTTCATCCATCCATTTCTTTATCCTTGCTTTTCTCTCAAAGGGACACTTTTATTCTCTCTCTCTCTCTCTCCCTCTTTCTTGTCTTCTTTATTCTCTCAATCTCTGACACTAGTTTTTCTCTTTTCTGTTCTGCAAATCTTCTCCTTCACCTTTCTGAGCTTTCTGTATGTCCAGGGGCTCCAAACACGAGCACCGGTTGGCGACTTTGAGGCCTTGCTTCCACTTTAGAAATCCTAATCTACACCTACTGCACTTGCAGCGCTTTGTCAAGCACTGCTTTGAGAGTAGAACTCCCATTACGTTTAACTTACTCAGCATAGTGTGTGAAAAAATTAAGTAACAAAAGGTGAAGACGCAAAAGATGCAAGGGAGAATGAGAAATGAAGGAACGACTGTGGGGAACACAGATAGTGTGCTTAGTGTTCACAAACCCCCCAAAAACCATTTTCACATTGACAAAAACCTGCATAAATTTTGCCCAGTGGATAAAACGTGAAAGGTATTATTTTTCAAAAAGGGATTGGGCCAATAACTAGAATTACAATTGGCTGTGAATAAGCCACTGATAAAAAGGTTCAATTTACATGTCAAGGTTACATGTTTTCCAATGTTCTCACTGTAGAGAGAAGTCTGGAGAGACCAGTTTTGACTATTAGTTTTCAAAGATTTTTATTTTTATTTTTATTATTATCATTGTTATAAAGGTAACCAACAAAGGTTTGAAGATAAAACACTTTCTGTCTTCGGTAAATTGAATTTCCAGTTTTTTAAAAAACCTTCTATGTGAGAACTATATTGCCAAGACAGTAAACTACAGCAAAGTAAAATGTAGCTTTGACATTTTTGTAATGTGATAAAACAACAGCACAGCTCAATGACGTTCAACTTCCTGTAGGTTATTTCAGCCTGTCTGGAGACTCAAGGAAAATGTGAGTGTGCACAAATAACTGTAAAATGTAAATTATCACAGTTAAATGCATAAAAACTGTTTAAGCAACATCAACATGGAAGTGGCTTCTCAAAGTTTTTCACTGAAAAATCTGTAACTACCTATGACTACGTTAACTGAACAAAGCAACAATACAACAACCAAAAAAGCACCACTTTTAAAATTAACTGCCCTGAACAACAAATAACTCAAAGAACATTGTTTGAGTTTGAGTTCAAAACCCGTTGTGTTCCTATCATTAGGCATTCTTCATGTACATCACATTGAAAAAGAGCTGGCTTATTATTTGAACCCTATATTTCAGACGACTCACCAGCTACACTCAAAGTAAAGCCTGTAAAAATGCTTATGTGATTTTTGGGGGGAATTTCTTACAGTGTAGCTGGATTTAAAACTGTCCCGTTTTAAACATCAATACTGGATAAGACACTGTGTTCAACAATCCCTGATATCTGTCAATTTCGTCAAATGAAAAAAAACATCTTCAGACATGTCAGTAAGATATATGAGAGACAAGTTGAGGTCCTGTGGCAGAAGAGTTGGGGTTCAAAGAGAAAGCAAGGACACAAAACAGCACCACACACAATGCAGGGAGTTTAAGTAAGATGAAATCAATTCAAACAACGTGCTATGCTGGGACCCCGGTGAGCCAACAAGCTCTCAGGTTTTCAGGATTTAGCTCCGAGAACGTCCCGCCCAGCACTTTGTCATCTTCTCCCACACAAACATATGCATAGTTCGCAGACAATTTATTCTGAGCCACACTTCCTGTTATCATAAATCTGTATATCCAAACCACAAGGCAATCCGCATCTGTCTTACTCACTTGGGTGCATTCGCTGACCACTGCCCCATCCAGCTGTAGCAGCCAGAACAGTAGACGTCTCTCACTCATGCATCGTAACAAGAGTCTAAACGCATACAAGGATGGCCAGGTTTGGTTTCTATTGTGTGTTGGCCTGCATGCTTGAATTGCACTGGATCTGCTGATGTGTGTAATGAGGACAGAGTCGGGTCTTGTATGCTCCCTCTGAGCTGACATTTACCACAACCACATTCGGCAAACCACAGAGACATCTGTGAAATAAATGTGCAAAGGTGTGACTGCTCTCTCCACAAGTCCATGGACAGAGCCAAGGGGAAAGAACAACCTGACCCAAACCTGACTGTGTTGATGGAATTATTACTGCAGCACTGTTATAGACTTTACAAATCTGTCACATTGAGGGACTTTTGTAAATAAGCAGTAATCAACAATAGACAGACTTCTGCAATAAACAGTATTTCACTGTAAACTAATTTTCATAAAATGAGTGCAGTGGTGTATCTGTAGAACTCTATTAAATCTATACTGTTTTGAATGTTTGGGGTCAGAAGATTCTTAATGGAAGAAGTATCTTATGTTCACCAAGTTGAACTAATAGTAACATTTAAATATACATTAATATACAAAATATACATAACATTTTTTTCAACATTATAAATGACATAAATCAAATTTTTGATCAATTATATATCTTACAGCCTTGCTGAATTAAAGAATTCATTTCTTTCACAAAAAAGTCCTGAACTTTCTTCAACCCTCAACAATTATGAGTACTTAATATGTTGAACACTGACAAAAGATGTATGACAGAAATTTTAGACCGGCTTCTCAATAATAGTAATTCCAAATGAATCACTTTCAGAAGACGGACTGCACTCAACTATTGACATTTGCCTAGTTTTTCAGTTACTCTTCTGTGAGGACTGCGCAGTTAGGAGGGGTTGTTGACACCGCGGCCAGTGGAAAGACCGGGAATCAATGGCCCAACGAAAAGCTCTCCAGAACAGCCTCTCCAGTATGTGGTAAAACAAAACACTCATGCAGCGAAACAGGCACAGGGTCGGACACCAGCAGGGAGAGCAGGGGTCCTGCTGAGGCACCCTTGCTTTAATGCCAGTCAGATCACAGCCCGGCTCCCTGGTCCGTCTCATTACGATAAGCCCCCGGGACCCCTGGCCACGCACCACCTCCATAATAACTCAGCCAGTGCTCCCTGCCGCAGGGGCTCCACCATTAACATTCACCACGAACTGAAAAACCACAACAAAATCAACAACAACTGCAGAGGCCTGCTGACAGCTCTCTTACTGACACCTACAAACTTCTCAAGATGCCTCACGCTCTCGCGGCCTCTTGCACCCGCATCAGCTGACAAAGCCGAGGAGATTATTGACGTTCAGATAAGACCAAAGCGGCTCTACTGGTGGAACATATGCCCCTGAACAGCTGAAGTTAAATCAAGCATTGCCAAATATTTTCTTACCTGTGGAGTAGCGTTGGATGCCAGATTTACAAGGAGCCACAGGTCCAGAGCAGACATGGAACAGAGGAGAGAGAAGATTTGAATTCAAAGGTTTGAACAGATTTCCACACAGTAAACAAAGAAGGATTTTTAAAATAAGACTCTAGATAATATCAGTGACAAGGTTTTCCACTGCCTGTTGTACAGACTCAGGTACAGGTTCTGCCACAATAACTTTCCTCATTAAGGTTTGATTCAATATAAAAAATAAATGTTATATTTTTTGAATAACATATGAAAATATATAAAATGAACAACAGAATTTATGATCATGTTATAGAACAACAAAATTACAATATCATAAGTTGTCTCACTTATTTGCTTTCAAATTATGTCAGTAAGGTTAAACCACAGAGCTTTTATTTTGGATTCAAAACGGTGATTTTCCCAGAAAGGTGACAAGTTTGCAACCCTGTCTGCTTCGCTTTATCAAGAACAAGATGTAATAAAATGGACCATTGTATCTTTAGCTGCAATCTCACCTCACACAAATACAGACAACTTCCTTTTTCTTTATAAACAGGATGACATCTGACAAGCATTTTAACCGTCAGAATACCCACTGAGCCTGCAATATGACACTATCATATAAGCATGTCACAGCACCCTACGAGGGCATAATGCAGTCCAATATCAATTATGACTAACGAGGGATTTTGTGTGTTTCCTCCCTCGCAGCAACACACCATCACAGCTGAGTTCCCCGGGGAGACAGGAAACGGGGAGGAGGTACCTGTAAACTGCTCGGTGCACTCCCAGCCTGCCCCTGGCTTACCTGTCACTCAAACCAGACGGAGGCAATTATCATAACCTGCCAGGCAAAAAGCCACCATGGGCTCCCAAACCTTATTTCCATGTGAGGCCTGTTTATGCGTTAAACGCGGCATGTTCGCATGTGCGTCATCGGATTATTTGATTTATTCATGAAGCCTTTATAGTTCTTAACATAAGCGACTGGGGATGGTTAGCAACTACTTAGTTTTCATTCACCGGATTCACTGACACTTTTATCACACTTAATGTATTCAGAAAGTTTTTAGTTTTAAAAATATTGCCAAAAGACACAAACAATCTTGTGATTTCAGTGTTAAAAAAGACTATTAACCTTTTCTGTGTAAAGTAGCTGTTTATTTGTCAAGACAGCATATCACCACAAACCCTAAAACGATCGTACAACTAAACAGAACAACTTTATAGCTCAAGCTAAACAAAGTTTTAACAGTAGAATTAATGTAAGTGCTTTTCAAAAATTATATGCTTCACATTTCTGTTTTTAAATCCTCCAAAATTGGTCAAATTTTCTTCCATTGTAAGTCTTGTCCAAAACAGTCAAATATATTTTTGTAATAATCAACATTATGCCCCTAGTGCTATTGATTAAGCTTCACTTATATTAAACCCAAAATATTCCTTTAACACTACATCCAGGCTGCATTTACTCCATTGCCAAGGAAACAGAAATGCTTCACCATCTACATTACAAATACTAGTAATGTGAAAATATGCATGGCAGCCAGTATAGTGTACTACCTATTGGCTTGTACTGTCTGGCACATGTTTTTTCATTAGGACTTTAGGATCATCAGTGACAACAATTCTTGTTTGATGTGGCCGTGAGTGCATTATTGTTAGCAGAGACATAAAAGAACTTTAAATAAGAAGCCTTACGTTCACCGAGAGAGATTGCTGTGCAACCTTGCACAATAAATCAGCCCGCTCTGTCGCCTGGCTCTGACTCAAATGCTCCGCAATCATGGAAATGTAACTTGGAGAATAATTTGAAGGAGGAAAAAAACTATAAAAAACAATGTTTTATGCAGAGAACTAGACTTCACCAATACATCACCCTGATCAACAGAGGAAAAAACTGTGAATTAGACGTGTGTGATTACAGTTCGGACGGGCCATCATTAACCCCAGCATCACCCCATTAATCTCCATCACATCGCCCTGACTGCCATGTCCGCTCAATCACGAAGGGCCTAGCGCCTTCTGTAAACATCACCATTATGCTGCGAGTTGGAGGTTTCGGCTCGCGCAAAGCATTCCAGCCCGCCCATCGTACACGGCAGCAAGCTGTTTTACAATGAGGCTGGAGACTGCAACATGCTCTAATTGATATGACCTTTAATTGCCTCACTCACTGCAAAAGGAAAGGGGAAAAAAGACATCAAGCCTGTCCGCTGTGGATTGAGGGCAAAAGAGGGGGAAAGTCTGCACAGGGCCTACACATTCAGGCCCCCTGGACATAATTAAACCTGCATAACAAACACTTGCTCTCTGCCTCAGCCTTCGAAATGGGCCTCTGCTGTACAGAAAACAGCCCGGTTCAGGATCGGCGCTCAGGACACACAAAGCCTGAGTTTGAAAGCGCAAGGGAAACCTACAGGAGCCGTTGTAATGAAGACAAAACAGCATACTTAAAGGAACAGAAGGAAAATTGCACATTTTCTCCCATGCAGCCGATTTCAATGGTTTTAAGAGGATGATTTTTACCAGTGGACACTGTGGTAGGTCAATAGGGAAAATGACTATTTTTATTCAGCTTTGTATACAGATGTTATATTCCTCAGCACACAAAAGGAATTTAATACCAGACACTTGCATTTGCACACTAGTCCATGTAATAAAGCTAGGGGTGTCAGTTAACATTAAGGCACACGATAAATTACATGTTCAATGCAGCTATTTTTAACCATATTATTACATTTATTCAATTTGACACTAAAAAGTCACAATGAAATATTTTGAATCTAAGTAAAATTCATCACCGGGTTACAATACTTTTTTATCACTTACTTTTCCCTTCATGTTGATTGCTAGATATAGATTTTTGCGTCGATTTTCTTGAGTAGAGCAAAGTGTAACTAGAAAAAGTATAAATATAATTCAGAACAACCTAAACTTGACAAAATCAACTCTATTAATGGCACAGTAACCTGCCTTCCGATGAAATGTCATTCTTGTCCAAATCATATCATATTGTCATACAGGAAGTCCCTGGCTGTGATGAAGTGAGTCACTCAGCTCATTTGCTGTGGGGACACAGTAGGCTTTCCTGCCTACAGCCTGCCACCAGCAGCACAGATGTCTAGACCGCAAACTCATTTGCTTTCCCGTGGCTTGCCAGGCAGTGATTGTGAAGGCCTGCGCTGAGCTGAAGGGAGTGGATGTGTCCTGATTGAGAGCGTCCTTTATTACAGGGCTCTGACAGGCCTGCTGGATTGGCTCACCGAGCCTCCACCTGCAGGCCACCGAGGGAAGCATCACTATTTGCAGCCAGTAGCTGTTGTTGCAAACCCTGAATGTTCGGAGCACTTCTACTGAACTTTTAAGTGATATTTAGTAGAACACTACCCAAAGAGAAGCCTTTAGACCAAGTATTGGGTTTTCCGGAAAAGCTTATGAATGGTGGGAGTCTTGCTGGACCAGTACATGAGAAACAACATATGCTATCTTGTCAACAGGGAAAACCACAAAACCAAATGCTCACTGCTCAAAAAAGTCTGTTAAATTGATTAACTCAAAAATCTTGGATGTGACCAATGGTTGACAGATGGTGTTAGTGGATAGAAAGAGTTTTGTTCTCTTTTAAACAGTGCTCTGATATCTCATCTCCTGGCAGCAGAACACAAATCAAGGTCCCAGAGAAGGTCTTGACCTCTTGGCCACATCAATCCCCAACACCGAAGTGAAAGTCTGTGTGGCTAGTTGAATTAGGGCAGGTATAGATGACCTTTCGTCTACACAGCGGCCCAGTGGCTCTGTCAAATCAACATTTGACACAAGTGCGGATTAAGTGACACCGTTTCTGCCTCCACTTCACCTCTTGCAATGAGAGCCAGGTTCTTTTTCTCGGCTCAGCACTTTCCTTCCCTCCATCCCACCGTTCCTGATATTGTTCCCAATTGGCGGCATGTTGCACTCGCTTCAGAGAGCCGGTGTAATATTGGTTCCCCTCTTTCTCAGATCCACACAGGCCTATTATGAAAGGTCAAGCTCTCTCAAACTACAAATTATAGCTGTGGTGCCACAGAGGCACTAATCACATGACTCATCTGTACAGGGGTGGTATTCTTGGTGATGTCCTAAAATGTGTCCTAGTCATCCCTGTCCCACACCATAGAGAAAGCAGGGGCAGAGTGGCTCAATTAAACAGAGGAACAAACAAGTTTTCAAAGCCTTTGCATAATGATGATGCCTGCCGGCCAAATTATTCATCTGAAAGCCATCTTGTGCTCAGGAACTTAAAATAGCTGCCTCTAATTGTAAAACAATTGGCTTAGCTTGCACTGTGCAGCTGTGAGACTGTCTGTCATTTAACTGATTATGGCATACGTGCCAACCAATCAGGTGGCACATCACGCTGTCTGCCTGTTAAAGGACTCAGCAGTGAGAATTTTGATAGAGTAAACACAGGAAGGAGTGTAAAGCAGGAGAACGCGCTGAACGCCGGATCGCTCCATCAAACCCAAACTCATTCTTAACAAAGCAAGCAACACTGGCAGGGCTCAGTTAAAGATGGTTGTGAAATGGATCCTAATCCTTATTGTGAAATTAATTTACTGTAATAGCAAATGGGGCCTGGCTTTTCATCCAGTGGACAATTAAATATACAGCAGTGAGAGAGCAAGACAAAGGAGGTACAGAGACTAGTGCAAACGAATGATCCACTGCTCAGTGGTCTCAAACTATCTATCTATTTATCCATATCTATATATGTATGTATCTAATCCAATCAATTATCAGATAAATTACAATCAACAGAAAACAGTTTGAACAAATGTTCTAAACCAGTTTTTCCCCAACTGTTTTTTTGTATGAAGTAGGGGTGTTGCGTTATACCAGTATTGACGATAACCTTGTTATTCAAAGTAACAATTAGCAATATTGTGTTAAATTAGTGTGTTTCTCTTTTGATAACACCACATGTAAATACTGAAGCACCAGATCTGGTTGAGCTCCCAGGTGGCAGTATTGTGTCTTAAATCAGAGTAAGTTGCCATTCATTTACTAGTCATAGAATGGAAACATTATATTAACCTGTTAACAGCAGTTTTCTGTGTTCATATATTGAAGTCATTTATAAGCTTTATTTCTTTGTTCAAATCTATTAACAGTTACTGGATTAAAACTGATCTTGAAAAACTGAGCAACCACATTGCTACATCAAACTTGTAAAATGTTAAGTTGGTTGCAGTTCCATGCACTTATTGCCTAATCTGCGGTCATTCTTCAATAAGGTTCATTAGTTAACATTAGTTTATTACATTAGTCAACATATATAAATAACATAAATAATAATGAACAATACTTCCACAGCATTTATTAATCTTAGTTCATGTTAATTTCAGCATTTACTTATGCATTATTAAAATCAAAAGTTGTATTTATAAACATTAATGCACTGTGAACTCAATAAACAAAGTAAAAAATAATTGACTGATATACCCCACCCCCACACCCCAAGGTTTATATAGATAAAACGATATATTGATATTGTGAATTCTAATGGCCACAATAACTGTTATATGAAAAATCTAATATCGTGACAGCCCTAGTTTCAAGTACTTCCACAGTCCAATTACTTCAAGTATCTTTATATCAGCACAAAAGTGGCTGTGTTTCTTTAACTAATTATTTTCTTTTTTTAAGAATGTCAAAATGTAAATTGTTTTATTTTATTTAAAACAATTTACTTTTTTAAAACAATTGAAAGCAATTAACAATTTGCTTTTTATTTTAATCTTTTCAAATTTGAAATCAAATGTAGGTACCTGACGGACTCTCTCTCTACATGCACCCTGGTTAGAAATCACTGCTCTAGACAGCACAGAGAACGCTCATGTCCTTGGGCTCATGCAGCTGCTGCCGCCGCCATCATATCAGTGATTCAGGCTTATTGACACACAAACACACACACACACACATACATGCGACTGACCCGAGGGCCAAGCCCTTGATTACACCAAGACTGATGGAACATGGTTGAATTCCTAATTCTGCTAATGCCAGACTATTTACCACATGAGTGAGAGCATGCCCAATGGCTGGGATTTTAGCAGCGATTTTGGAGACAGATGGATGGTTCATTCACAGGATCATGTTGCACAGATTTCCAGCACTGTATTTAAAGTAGGGGAGCAAAACTCGCTAAGTCAAGAAGGGGAAACTTCTGTGGCAGTTTATGTGCAGGACATAAGTTCTTGGTGTGGGTCATTGCAGTGTGTCTTTAATTGCTACTTTGAGTTGACTTTCAGAATTTCCAACAAAAAAAAGGCAGGAAAGATGTTCAAAGTCAATTCTGCGCTAACAAAGTCCTAACATACATAACGTGATTTATAGATACTGTTAACAAATTCATACAACTGCAAGAGAATATGATGAATTATGTTATGCAAGGTGGTACCTCTGTAACTCACCGCTGCTTCTTAGAGAACAACTCAAAAAAAAAAAACAGAACAGATGTAATCTAAATTAGTATTTGAGTTAATTAACCAATATCCACATAAGAGTAAGATATGAACCTATAGCTTCTCCTTGGGTTTGTCTTTGACTTGGTTTATCACTGAAAGAGAGAGGAAGACCGAAATGAAGAAAAAAATCTAGAAAGTGCTTTCTAATTACAGAGCTGTGTGATAACGCTAAAGTCTCCTTGCACCTAGGTATTGTTTCATTCGATTACCTTCATCAACTTCACTTACATCATTAGTGTATGCAAAAATATGCTCTTGAGGGTGCTGCCATCTGACATGGAGCCCAAACATGTCCAACGCTCTCATTTGAAAACAATAGCGGGGTGACCTTTGGCTAGGGGCTATTATTTATGAGCTCTACTAAAGCAGGAAAAACAAAACCCCCTATAACCACTAACTGATGATAAACATTAGTATGTTGTTCTGTTTAAGCATTAATTGTGAGAGCTGGGCAACCTGATAAATTGAAATTTTCTTGCTCAGCAAAAAGATTCACATGAAAAGTCTGCCTTTGTATCACACGTGTCACATAAGGCGCTAAATTAATTGGCCTTGATTCAATAACAAATTCCAAATTCTGTTTTCAGCGCATAACAATCACATCACCCATTATGAGGGAAATTAAAAGACATGAAGTGTCAGGTCTAATCAGCAAGACGGACTGATAAAGTTTGTAGGCCTTGTGTTTAATTTTATTACACGGCTCTTTTTAATACTTCATCCTGATTGGCCAATTGTAGCACTGACAAAATATTTGTTGTATAATGACTGATAAACAGTAGCCACGTTTTTCTTACATAATGCACTCATTTAAACTCAAATGAATGTTTGATGTCAGCCATTATCGAGAAATAATCTTAAACACAAAACGACTGTCGGATTGAACATTATCCCTTACTTACAGCATGTCTAAAATCGCTGGCCCTCATTTAACATCAAAACAGTCCATTTAAGTGAATTACAAGACAAGTTGAAAGTTTATGCGATTTTTATCAACTTCCTCTTATTATAAAACAAAGGGAAGATAAACTTACAGGGTTGATATGGCATTATCAGATTTAGATGTAATGAATCATATTTCTATTGTATTCCTGCAGTTTTAAAAGCTGAAACATGAGTGGGGGCATTACAGGATCCCAGGCAGGCAGGTTGGGCTGTGTGAGGAAAACGGAGAGGGGGAAGAGAAGAGAGTGCTTTGTGTCTGAACACACAGCGGAGGGAAAACCTTCAAGGTCACTGTCAGAAAGACAGGGAGAGATCGAGACTGAGAGGGAGACGGAGAGAAACAGACAGTGTAAAAGAGAGAGAACACAGGGGAGATAAGCAAAGAGGAAGTAATGAGAAAGGGAGAGGCTCAAAAACATTTCAGACAGAAAGAGACGATCCAGTGATGGAAAGGAAAAAAGGGGGACATTAATAGAAGGAAGTAAAAGTTAAGGGTGAGCTCAAAAGCACAGGACAGAAAAGTGCAGAGATGTCGGAAATGAAAGTGGAGGAAGTAATGGGTGGGTATCAGGGGAGAGAAGGGGGAGAAAGGAGGACTGATGAGATTCTCTCATGCCGGAGGAGTGGGGGAGTTAAGATAACTGAACGCTTTGGAGACGTCTGACTGAAGTGTATAGTGCACATGAGCGTAATGGGAAAAGTACAATAAAAAAGGCTGTCATAAAAACGTCAAGCACTGCATTGTTTTAGAAATTGCCCTGTGTGGACATACATTGAGGCGTGAAGCTACAGCAAACCTATTATCTGCTTTTCTGTCACTTTGGATTTTCCCTTGCAAACGCAGCACCAGATTCAATTTCAACACCAGATATGTCTGCTTTCCAGACCATTGCCGCCCTCACAATCAGTACAGGAGAGACGAGGCGGTCATGTGTGTGCGTGTTTGCGTGTGTGCACGGAAGAACTCTGCACATCTCTCTACGGAAAGGGTATTCTTCTTATTTAACACACTTCAGTCAGCTCAGAAAAACACTTAGCAGCAGATTTTCAGTTGATTTCTCTGATGTGAAAGCGCTGTGGCTGTACATAGAACTGGCCTTGTGAAAGGAAGCACACAGTGTCCATTCGACTGTCCAGACAAATAATCTTTGACACAATACTTTTCAGTGGTTGCAGATGGCCGGATTGGCTGAATGCATCGTCAACAAAATTACTGACAAAAACTGTGTTAAAACATACTGTTGACAAAAATATGACATGGATAAAAACAATGAGGGCTGATATTAACAATTCACTAAAAATGCTTTGTTGAGAAATTGCTTCAAATAATCCAATTATAGTGAATGTTTGGGATCGACCCATTTGACCTTTGTAAGCTAAAGATGAACACCAGTAAACAAGAGAGCTTTACTAGTCAGTTAATTAACTCACCCAGACACATCTTATACTGTACTGTACAGATGAGAAAAAATACACAATAATAACGTTAATAAATAACATCTGCACAAAATGGCATGAATGCACAAATTAATTTACATGCTCATCAGGATTCTTTCCAAAACAATGCATTAAAATAATTAACTGAAGCATCAATAATTCACAAAGGCTGTATTACAGATGTGTACTTTTGTTATTATTTTGTAAAGGTTCTTGTTTAAATCTTAAGTAGAATGTAAAATATGAGATACTATTTTGGTAAGACTAAAAATGACTAAAAGTAATACATTTGACATGATGATGAAATACCGGCTAGATTTAAAGAATTATTTTATCCAAAAGCACATCATAAATCGCATCCAGTATACTGCATCATCATGACTGCTGCCAAAGAGCAACTGTCTTTAAAAATCCATCATGACAGCATAGGGGAGGAGAGTATGAAAAGAAACCTCTCATTACTGACAGCAAAAGATTATGCCAAAACTTTAATGTTCTCATTATCTGTGTGGCTGTACTCTAGCATACTTGTGCTACTAAAAGTAAGGCCATTTTTATCTGCCAAGTCAAGCTCTCCTTGTCAATCTCAGACATCCAATCAATCATTCCCTTAACCAGGCCAGCCACGTGTCTCCTTGGACAAGCTTGAGGCCGAGTCACCTTGTTTAGAAATGCCTCTATGGTGAAGCCTTTGCTTGAAAACTTTAAAAAAATCTCCCAGCCGTCGATCACTGTGGTATGGAGTCTAAACAGTGGCCCCAGGTAAACATTCGGCAGATAAAAGATAGAAGCTGCTGGCCTCGGACTTGGATAGTCTTTGTTTACTGGCTCTCTCGGTGTGCTCAATCAGAGAGGAGCGGAGAGGTTAGGGCTGAAAGTGGAACAAGATCCACCTCTGGATGAGAGTAAGTTGAAGATGCCCTGAAAAGGTAATGAATGAGTATCTTGGCTCAAACCTCAGCACTCCAAACTTTCTCTCCACATTCAGTGGTCTATGCAAGCCAAAAAGATATCTATCCCCCATTACAGAAACACACAAACCCAGATATAGATTATATGGCTAAAATTACTATCATTTTAGAACTGAAAAATCCTACCATGATATTTTTTATTTTTTAACTGTAAGCAAATACTTTTAAATAATGAAACGGTGGTGTAGTATTAAGATTTATTTTTAAATCCATTATTAGAAGGGGATGGCAGTTGATTTGAAAACAATCCCACACCACTTTTATGTATACATGTACAAATCTATAGCTACAATAGTACAGTGACTGCCAAGTTTCTGTGAGATTTGCTAAGGTGTTCTGAGAGGTGTTCTGATTAGCATGTTGCTAATTGCTTTGCTATGATGATGAGGAAAGTGTCTCTGCCAACTATGTAGAAATAAATGTGAGTGCAACAGCCTTGGAGGAACAGGAGAATTAGGGCTGTCAATTGCAATTAATCACAATATTTTGTAGCGAAAGCATTTATTTCCTATTTAATGGAAGAAAACAAAGCAATGTATTAACATTGGATTCGGCAATTTGTCTGGATGACATTAGCTGAATGTATGTGCATATAGGTGATATAAAGACACCGGACAGAGACAGATTTCTGTCGCAGTGCCCTTTGCTAGTCTCACATACAGAAAAAAGATTCTCTATGCGTCCAAATGCAACTCTGCAATAATTACATATAACGTATTTTTGGAACTGACCTGCAGTTCTCTCATGGAATTCTCAGATTGAATAAATTATACTGTCAAATGAAAAACGATTAACAGCATTAAACATTTCTTTATACACATAAGCTTTGTGAAGCAAAGCTACCTTCATAACCTCTTCAGTTCATCTGCCTTCTTTAAAGCAATAGTTCATGGAAAACTAAATCATTCTTACCCTCATGTAGTTAATAGGAATTTGTGATATACACAAACCATCTCTTTCACTATTACCCTTCTTTGTTCTCTTGTTTTTGTTTCTATTAGGAAATGAAGTCAGACAGTTAATACATAACTGTGGTAGTAAAGCTTAACCCAATGAGGTACCGCAGGTGGCATTGCTAAGAGAGTCATTAATGAGCCACTCTCCAGTCTATGAACAGCAGAGTCGCCTCGCCATGGCAACCTTCTGGATCCCAGCCGACTACACATGTCAGACTCTGTGCCACCAACATTCAGCATGTGGCACAAATGACAGGTAATTAAGACAAACAAACATACACATACACACACATACACACTCAAGTGCCCAGAGAAAACACATATTCTATTCGCTGCTGGCTACTTAATGTGACACAGGGTCATTAAACGCCCATCAGAGTGAGTGGAACTGAACAAGGCTTTGTGTGTGTATTATAAGCTTTAAATGGCACTCCACCTCTGACCTGGCGTTTCTTTGCAGATAAAACCGGTGTCAAAGATAGCTGTTGCATTGGTTTCTGTCATCCTCAGGGGTGAAGAGACACAACATCAGCCGTTCGCAGGGGGGTACCAGGTTGTTTGCATAAACAGTGTCTGATTAAGCCTTATGATTATGATATTGCAAATGAGGCAAAATTCACTTTGGAAAATAAAAGGATCTAGATGTGGAACTATTACAAAATATGAATGTCTTGATAATAAACCCCTCTCGGAGATGAAATCACCTATTGAAACTGGCTGGGAAGACCCTACATAAAACTGAGCAAGCTCACAGTGAGAGGTAAAAGATGCAATTTGTGCTGCAACTTTGATGAACCTTGCAAATTTAAAGCTTGGCCAAGTTCAGCAGGACTGGAAAAAATAAAAAGGCAACGAACAGAACAACAACGCACCACATCAATACACTAGTGGTATACCTGGATCACTCCCAAAACCCAAAACCGCAGGGAGACTTTTAAGCCTCCCCCCACCCCCACCCAACCCCCCTTCTCTTTAAACTCCTCTCTTTGATCTTCCTCTCTCTAAAGTAAAGACACTTGCTGGATGCTCCACTGAGAGTTCCAGCATCCGCCCAACCCATCCCATTCCTCCAACATGAACAAAACTGACACTCCACATCCTTCATACCCAGGCCAAACTTTTCCCCGGGCCTGAGTAACGGCTTTCAAGGCTGCACATTACTCCTGGTGGTGGCGTTTTAGGGTGGCAGGGTTTGGATTGCTTCTGTTGCCAGCACAGGTGCTTTCATGGCCCATTTATTTACAGCCTCTTTTCTGTATTGATCTTCTCTGCTAGATGAACAAACAATCCCTACTTACTTGTGAGCTGCTTGACCCTCAAACAATTAACAGGCCTCGTCCATTAAAAAAAAAAAAATCATCATCAAAGCTTCTCTGATTGTAATTTTCTGTCTATGGAAAGGCTTCCCAAACGTTTTTTGTCAGCTGAACCCATTACATGTAAAATGCTTACTTGAAAAAAACTATTTTAAAGTTAATATTTCAATTATGTGATTCTCTAATGTCAGTTAATGACATATGACATGCATCTAAAAAGAAAACACGGAATCATTTAATTTTTATGGTCTTTATACTAAAATGACTTATACACATAGGTTTGCATAACTTTTTAAAATATTTATTATATATATATATATATATATATATATATATATATATATATATATATATATAGTGATTTAAACTGCAATATGACATTTCATTTAATATCAAATTGTCTCATTTTGTTACTGCTGACAAGAAGAACAAAGGCTCTACTGCTAAAGGAAATGTTTTTCTTATAAATAGTGAATACCTTAGAATAACACAAGTTGCAATACAAAATACAAAATACATCTTAAATTTTTCACTTTCAGAGTGTCACTTATGTAACACTCAGGGTGTCACACTATGCTGCCGGAAGAAACACAGAGCCAAGAATAATCAAAAGAGTCTTTATTCATCCAACACATGGGGGTAAAGCCAAACAGGAGGAAGACACACGTACTTGGACTGGTAGACCCAACCAAACTGAACTGAAAGGACTAGGGTTATAAAGGCAGAATAATGAGGAAAGTGACAGGTGCAGGTAATCGATTAATGATCAAACTAAACAAGAACAGGAAACAGACCAAATAAGGAAAAACAGGAACAGACACACATGACAAGAGGTCCAATCCTGACACAGGGTAACACTCATTTTACATACAGCACACAGAGAAAATGACATGAATATGACAGTGGGCAAATGCATAAAGTACAGCATAATTTGAAATCACAAGTTTAAAGTATAAATCATTTAATTCCCAAGGGCCATCTCACATAGAACACACGATCAATCTGGATTAAAATGCACACTTCACAAGATCTCACAGCTGGATTCGACCAAGTTTGCAAGGTTTGTGATAATACATGTTCATTAGACATTCAAAGATTTAAATCATATAAATGCATATTTTCCAAATTCATTACAGTAAACGAGAAAGTATTATAATGTTTGCCATTCTATTACTAATATAAAAGCAATCGTTATAATACTTTTTTTGTATACATTATTTCCTTTGTATAACCATTCAATCCGATTATTTGGCCAAGCAAAGGAATATATAGGCTGATGCCAATATTTAAAAGATGGCAATATTGTCCGATATATCAGACAAAAGGTAGAACCCTCATATATACTGTATCAGAACAGCTATCCAGCGGTGTACAGAACTCAAGGAGCAGGAAGGGCTTGAATTGGACACAGAGGTTGCATTGTTTCTTCTTGATAGGTGAGTAACGTTGATTTTGCTTTGTTTCACACAAAATATCCATGTTGGCTTTGTGTGTCATCTTCACTTGTTTTCACGATCGTCATTGCAATAGCTGTGTACGTATGTGTGGGGCAGAGATTTCAAAATAGGGCAAGGTTCTGTTTGGGTATAGGCATGTTTTAATGCTGTCAAATATCAGCTGGTTTATTGCACCTTTAAATTCATAGTGCTTACAGAGATGGAAACTATGAGAAGCATTATCAACTGTGAATTGAGCGCTTTGAAAACATGGTTTTATGTGTAAACACGGAAACAGTGCAAGACTACTGGAATTCAGTCACAGCCTTAATCACGAATTGAGAAGATACATTGCAATTTCAATTGTTTTTTCTTTTGTTGTTGTTTTTTTATTGATTATACAGCCCCATTTGTTCATTTTAATTTTAGATTTGATTTAATTAATTATTAGCTTTTCATCAACTCACAAACCCCCTGTAGTTCCCTGTCAAACCCCTGTTTGTCAAACTCTGGACAACAGGTAGAATTCCTATAGTGCAGAATCTACTTTTTAATAACAGTCACAATTGCTGATGTGCTGGCCTTGTAAAACAACTATAAAAATCATTATGGAAGAAAATCTATTGGATTTCTCTGTAAGCAAAACATGTTGCTAGGAAATACACATATAACCTTGTTTGGCAGGTTCTTCCGACAAAGTGTAAACGCATATACTGAGGAATTATTTCCTGCCATTTCACTAATGAGCTAACAATGATTTGATGATGGCAAGGATATGTTCACATTTGCATTTCATATAAGGTGCTGATGAGAACAGGACTTTTGGGACTTGTGCAGTATAATTTTCCTAATTGTTTTAACATTTTTTGAAAAGCAAATGGTACATAAGCCATTCTAATTAGTTTACTTATATTATTAAACACTAGGAAAATCATTAGTTTGAGATTTCAAAGTTCAACATGTAAGAAAATGAGCGGATTAGGGATTGAGAACAGACTTTCATTCATTGTTTAAACAGATGTAGAGTGTTTTACAATTTCAAAAGGTTAAAAAATATCTCTTCTCCCCTGACAGATAAAGCAGACAGTGAGAGTTAGGGTAGAGTGAATCTCATCAGCATGTTTTCACAGGGTGACCGCTTCCTTCCCATGAGCTTCGGCTCTTAGCATTAGCACCGTGATGGTCTCTGATGGTGCTGAGTGTCAGTAAGCCTCTCCTTGCTTCTCATCTGGGAAAAAGCTTTATCTTGTCCCACTGTCCACCTTAATGCACATTGAGATGTCTGGAATTCAATTATGGACACCTCTTAACCAGGTCCAAATCTCACCGCCCTTATCGCACAGGGACTGATGGACAGTCTCACACCTTGCCTTAAAAAAAAGGGAAATAGCCGCAAGATTAAGTTGGCATCTTAGCTTCTGTGAGGAGAGAAGGATGTTTGGCTGAATTTCAGACCAGAGCTGAAGTTCTTAGGGGTGAAAATTTATTCATGACTAACCATGCCTATGGGTTAGGACTAAGCTTAGCAAAGAGGTGATGAGGTAGCGATCGAGTAGAGTGGCAGGCATGAATACCTGCTGGTGGGGGAATTTTCTTCCTCTGGCACACAGGAACAAACAGACATATATAACCCTGCATGACAGGTGACCTTTACAGGCCGCGGCCAGGGCTCAGAGTCTGTCAACCTGTCGGAGAGTCATCTGAAAAACTAGCATGAACGTCATGAGCCTGGCTTCCTCCTGCTGACGGCTGCCTCCATTAACGTCCTGGGGCCCGACATGCTCTTTGATTGGCAATTCCCTCATGTGAGCTCCCTGGGATTGACTATTGTGGCGTGGAGGAAGTAAAAAGGCATGGTGTGTGAAGCTGACCTCATATGTGCTTCACAGACAGCGGACCACTGGCTAACATGCAGGGGGCTAATTGTAAAAGTCAGGAATGTGATCGGGAACGCACAGCTGGTAGTTTTATTGTTTTCAGGGGCATGCAGGGAGCTAAAACTGTGATCTTTTGGGCAATGTGGTGTGAGGGGTCAGGTTTCTGCCAAAATGGGGCTGCATGTAATTAGCCAGTGTTTATTCCTTCCCTGCGTCTGTCAATCAGACGGGCTCTCAAAATTCTGACGAAGATGTCAGCAACAGCGTTGTACCCCAGCGCTATTAACTAAAGTCAATAGAGCAGTGATCTGTGCATGGTATTCCTATCACTTGATAGGTGTGGATGCATGCTCCCCCTGCCTGGCCGCCTCCTGCCTGACTTAATTTATCTGAGAGATAAGCAGGTGGATGAGGGGAGGGAGATGGCGTCAGACCCGGCGTCACTGACAGGACTGGCAGAATGAGTGACACCGCTAATAGCTCCGTCCCATTACCTTACCACAAGCTGCACCTTTATCTCCGCCAAAATGATTGTTTGTTTGCTTGTAGGATGATAATATTTACCAGGTCGTAACATGTCAGACATAACAAATGCATCTGTGCATTTTGAGAGCATTCTCAGTGACGGGTGTCGATTGGGGTGGTTATCTTGAGACCCAACCTGGATGTACACATGCAGAGCACACGCAGTTGCAAAAACATCTTTAAAGTCAACATGAATCAGGAATTGCAACCTGTTTGTGTATCGATTAACTCAGTGAATACTCAAAGAAGAGACATGAGAGATATATCTATAGAAAGTTTGACATGTCTACCTTTAAACAAAAAAAGGGCTGCTGAAAACAAATATTCTGTGATAAAATAATCCATATGAAAACAACGTGATATCCGTTTTTCACGTCTCCCTTCATTATATCTAATGCGACGATGCCCACGGGCTGAATGTGCTTTTGAGATTCTAATGTTTCACTGAAGCACGCGGTTTGAATACGCCCACTTTTTTTACTAGTTAGACTTTTTCCAAACTATAATTCCGGACTAAATGTATAATCAAGTGAAACATTATGAAGTTTCAATAACAATGTACTCTATACCATACAAAAGCTTGATGTAAATAATATTAATGTAACAAATAAATACAACAAATGTAACAAACAATGCTGTTCTTTCAATTTAAAAAAAAAAAAAAAAAAACCTGAAAAAACATTCTCAGCTCTTTTCAACACTAGCTAATAATAATGTAGCAGAAATGAGTCAAATCAGACAAATCAAAGAGTCTATCAGAGCTGTGTGCATTGAAACGAGAGCCAAATTCCTCAGGAAGTCATAAATCAGTTCTAGTGCCACAGGAACCAAACAAGATAACCAACCAACCAACTTGTTCACACAACAGCTTTCAACATTAACACCAATAGAACAATTATTGACAATTTTAATTCAAAGAAGAGATTGTCAAATTTATTGTTCGTGATTGGAATGCAACGCTGGACATCACATGTAAACCCAGGAGATCAAGTTAAATACTTGCATTGACTTCCCCCCCCCCCCAGCCAGTGAAACCAGACTGAAATTCCTAAGGGGGAAGGGCTTTAAACCTTTGTCTTCACAGAAAAGTCCTTTGCCAGAGAATGGCAAAGAAACCCTTTTTATACATTATATATGGACCAGAATGAACTCAAAAAAGACTTATGAATGAATCATTCTATTGCTTAACTCCATATTCATTTACGTGTAACCCACACATTTGACTATCATGTTATAATCACTTATCGTGTATGTTTTCTTTAAATGACTATGGTATAGCTGAAGGGTACATAGTCGTGTTTGATATGTGTGTGATTGAATTTTCTTGCTTGATATTGCCCTGACAATCATTTATTTGTAAAATATATCATAATCATGTTATAGGAATCATGTCCAAAATTAGACCCTGTGAGGCAAGAACCACATGCTTGGTAAGATAAACAAATGATTTATGATACCCAAGACTCAAGAACATATCTGATTGGTCAAGGCAACATTTGAGGGGTGGCCAACAGGAAGTTTTAAATACTTTGGACACGATGTAATTTTTTTTAGTCATGCCTTGCTTTTAGTCTGCTTTTTAGTTCTAGTCTGCCTGCTGCTATTAGCCATGTCGGCTTTTAGTCTGCTTTTAGTTCCAGCCTTGCTCGTGCTATCAGTCATGCCTGCTCTTAGCTTGTAGCTTTGCTACCTAGCTTTAGCTTGTAGCATCTAGCCATGTGGTTAGTCATCATGGTTCTTTGAGCGAGGTTCCAGCGTGCCTGCCTGCTGCTACTTATGCCACAATGAGAAGGAACACAACCTAGTCTCGTCAAACTTTATTTCTTTTCTTTTCCGTTTGAGAGTTTCGTGTTCTGAGTTAAGTTTTGTAACGTCGACCTCGTCTGCGCGTTTGAACTCTGACCAGCCACACAACTCCAGCTTCAGCCAACGCCCAAGCACGGGCTCCCCAAGACGTCACTTCAGCCAACTGAACTTCCAGCCAATCAGCGACACCGGGATACCCCTTTCAACGGGAGTCCCTTTCACAGGAAACTAAGGCAACGTATCCCCAGATATTTGTTGTGCTGGTGTATCTAATATAATTTTAGTCACATTGAGGAACTCAATGCAAGGGCTAATTACGTGATTGATGGTTGTTCATGTCTATGCAATTTAACGTATTGCTGTAAACTTGGGATTCCATATTTCCATTCTCTTAAACTCATCTTTCCCTAACTTTCGATATTCCTGCAACTTGTGTGAATGTGTGTGTGCGTGCGTTTATGTGTTAGATTAGTTTATATGTCTTAGATTTATCTAATAAAGCCTTATTCATATTGAAAAGAGAAGTATCTTGTGTTTTGTGCTTACAAGTTAATGTCTTAAGCTGCCGATCTTGTTACTGTGCTGATTGATAGTGTTTCACTATAGTTTGGATATTAGTATCCAGCGCAGATTTGATGTTAAACGGCTCGTTCACTGAACCGCAGGCGCGTCTCCGTGAACAGCCGTGAAACAGTGATTCTGTTCAAATTCCCTTTAAAATCTTAAATGATTCCCTTTGAGCTAAATTGACCTGTTTCCCTTACATTTATAATGGTGGAGAAAATGCGGGCAGTTTAATCTAAATTGTGAGCATAAACCAAGTTATTTAATCTTTGATTTTGCTAAAGGAATGAAAGATGAGAAGCATGCGAGACCCGAGTATGTGTGTGTGACGCGTGACGTAAGCAGCGCGCGCCCTCCCGCTTGAATGAAAGGAGCTAGAGGAGACTTTAACTCGAGTCCGTCTCCCCTTTGTTAACAGCAGTAAGTGAACTTAAAAGTAAACATCTGAGATCGTACAATAAGGTAGAAATTGAGCGTGTTCCTCATTTGTGTAATGCCTTGTTTTATAGCTGATTTGATTTCACTGCGTGTTCCAGTGTCTCAAACGCTATCTCAGTCACTGTTTGCTGAACGGAGCTAAACTGTTAGTGTTTCAAAAGGGATATAAATCGGTGAATAAAGAATAGTTTTGAGCGGGTTCCTCAATCTATTTATCAAAGCCCCCGTATTCATATTTCATATAGTTTGATTGCCAGTGCGTGTTCCACTGCCGAATCAAATTTGATATTCGACTCCCCTAAGTTAACTTTAAACATTAGAGAACAATGTTTGCCCATTTGTATCCGTTCACAAAGTGAATGCAATCTCGCGTAACACGGCGTGTGTCCGAGAGTAATTTGAATGGGAGTGTTTTAAAAGCTTGATCAAGTAAATTTTAACTGTGTACCAACAGCGAAGGAAAACTTTTATGTTTGTGTCCAGAAAAACTGTCACGGAGAATCAAATTGCTGAGATTGATATAATAACTACAGCAGGAAGCTGCTATTTGAATTAAGATAAATTTAACTCTATACAAACTGAGAGTTTAAGTGCCACATCGCAAAACCAACTGAAAGGCGGTGTTGTTATTTGTACAGTGTTGAAATGAGCCGACATTTCATGTAACATGCTTAACTGTATTTGCAACAATGCAACGATTCATGTGCTGATCCACTAGAATGTGTTTTGGTTGCCATAGTGACGACCGTGACCCGGAAGCCTAACGTACTTCCGGAGCAACTCTGAACTGTGCACGCGCAGCGCACAAACTCTGCGGTGTCGCTAAGCTAACGAAACCATTGCATTTACATTGAAGTCTATACTAAAGCCACTAGCCTCAAAGGTTAGCCGTTAGCATTACCATCCAGTGGTAAAATAATGTGTGTTTGGGCAACGCTGACGTGATTTAACCCTTTTAAACATCTTAACTAACACTTGTTAGTCTCTTTCTTTTTATCGCTCTGTTTTCTCACTAGACCACTTATTTTCATTTTACTAGAAAGGGAAATACTGACTCACAATTATTAATTGTCAAATTGAAATTTAATTGAAACATTAAATTTATTTTGAATCATTTAAAATTTCCCTTTCAGATCATTTCATATGATCTTTTATTTCTAGTATTCTCTTTTGGGTCTAATTATTTTAGGAATGAATAAGCCTTGAACTTTGGAAGTTAAAGTAAACTTATTCTTCCTAATTTATTTATTACCCATCTGAATATATGCTATTCAGACCTTTACTTATTTGAATGCGTTTTACCCCTCTTCCTGTTTTGGTTATACACTTAACCACTATTGTTTTACGTATTGATTTCCTTTTTTTTAATTTCATTTTTGCATATTTTGCCCATTTATTAATTTTTTTTTAATTTTCCATTTCTTTTGTGTATCCTAGCCTGGGAACGACAAACCTGAGCCCTAAAAGGAGACATTGTTATCCCTCACTACGAGTTCAAATAAATTAGAAAGACAACTCTCTTTCACTTAAAGTTTATTTTGTTTGATTAGTTGTGTAGCAACTAACACAACGCTCTCCTTGTAGTTGAGATAACCGCTACTGAGACTTACCATCTCCTTCCTCTCTCTCCTTTACTTTCCTCTTCTCTTTTTACATTTGTAGGACATGTAAGAACCATCAATCAATTCTAAGTGAAGTAAATACACAATCGTGCCAAAGACGACGAATCATCCTTATGAATTTGATTGTAATCATCCTCTCATTTGTTCTTCCTAACCTCCCTACATTTGGAAACGCAATCCAAGTTTTAGCATTTCATCCAACTTTGAGATCAATTTAATAGAGATATGTGTTGAACAACTGTCGCCTTCGCTGACTCCCTGGTGCGCGGTCCAACTGAAAGGTGTACGGTGTCAATCCTGTCAGACTAAGAAAAGAGATATCAGAATTATTATTGTATTCTTTTGTCCAAAGCAAGAAATATAATAATATTGTTTACGTTTTTGATAACATTTAATTGGAAAAAATAATTTTCCTCATTTGAAAAACAGAAATTTTGCTTGTCATTTGAATTTGTTTTTCACCTCTGTCTCTCTTTTCCTCTTCCTCATTAGAGTGACAAAGTCTTCGCATCTCTAGTCTACTTAGACACCCTGAGACCAACACAGTCATCACCACATTTCACTAGTGGTTCACAATCACTGATACAACACTTAGTTGTCCCACCACACATAGGCTTTTACTCCACACAGATCTGTGTCAGTCTCTCTTCTCCCCAGCGTGCCAACATGCCGCAGACTGCAGACCCCATTTCCCATGGGGAAGATGTGAACATTTGGCTGAGAGGCATAACAGACAGCCTCACTCCAAAGACATTTGAACTGTTATTATTTTTAATAATAATCCTAATCCTGAGAAGATTCCTGACACAAGATTCAAGCCAGAACAACAACCACGAGGAGCTAGTCAAGATCACGAGCTCACTAAGCTATGCCTTCACAACCCAGCTGAAACTGAGCGACAAGCACATCACCCACCTTCAAGAGGAGCTGACACGTGCTGAACGTCGCATAGACAAGCTGGAAGTGAAAGTTCAAGATCAACTCAAAGCACCCAGCGAGAGGGAGCAGGATACAACAGAACAAGTTATGAAGCTCCAAGCAGCAATGGCAGCAGCTCAGCTCGACCAGCAACATACAACGGCTGCTCAGAAAGACCTGGTAAACAGACTCCAGTATGCCGAACAGCTACTAGAGAAAGCCAAGATAGACATCAGAAACAAGAATTCTGAAAATAGTGCTTTGAAAGACCACCTTGAAAGGTACAGAACTGAAACGGACAATCTGACCCAACAACTAGACGATACCAACGATGAGCTCTACATGGTCAGAAAAGAACTCCAAAGTGCTTACAAGCACAAACAAGAGCCAAGGAAAGAGAAACCTCTCTTAGCCTCATCACTGCTGAGCAGAGCAGAGTCCCACGTCCAAGAACTGGCATATGACGAAAGGAGCGAAGGGCCACAACCCAAAACCTCACCTGCCTTCGCCACACGACCCTTTCCTGCCAACGAAAGAAAACCTCCCGTCCAAGGCCTTGAAGCTGCACACGGGATGACAATCAAAGACCTCATCAAGCTGTCTAAAAACATCAGCAGGTTCAACCCGAACTCCACAGAGAGCCCCGACATCCAAGCTTACCTGCGAGATATCGAATTTCACCTGGAAGTGAGACCTCATGTGACTGACAGAGACTGGTTATACCTCCTTAGAGCCACGTCCAGTCCCGAGGTACGAAACTTTCTAGATCGACAGCCCAGTCAAACCAAGTCAAACTACCAGCGACTTCGTGAGGTCCTGATTAAAGAGTTTACAGACCCAGAGTCTGAACATGGACTGTTAACTGCCTTGGAAACCAAACAAGGTCGTCAAGAGACTCCACAAGCTTACTACAACCGACTCCGACAATCCTACTTTGGTGCACACAACAACTCTGACCTTGAAGAGGACGTGAACTTCAAAACCCTCTTCCTAAAGAATCTGCACCCTGGAGTCAGTCACCATCTAGGTGTCATGGCCTGTCCGAACTCCATGACCATCCAACAGTTGCGTGACCTAACACAGAAGGCCTATAACAAGCAGAAGTTGGCCTCAAAGAAAGGTAACAAAACATCCACACTCTTGAACTCCGTCAACAAAGACTCAAGCCTTGCACTGGACGACACCCAGTGGCATCACAACACCAGAGTCTTCCATCAAGAGCACAGAGAACGTGACGCCCATATCCACGACCGCTTTCAGCCCAACTGCTGGAAAAATCCATGGGACCAGCCACGCTTCTCAAGAAACCAAAAGGATAACATCTGGAAACCTAACCAGATATCCAAAGGTAATCACCTGACTCATCCAAGAGCAACTCGTGTGGGTAAGCGACAACAAAACCCACCTCAGCACCACTCAGACATGCACAGTGCTGAGTACTCACAAGAACATAACCGCTTACCATTAGAAGACACGGAACAAGTCATGGAACAACTAAGAGAGTTCCTTCAAGACAATTTACATGCAGGTGACCACAAAGTTGAGTCATGCTCGCTGTGACCAGCGACAGAACGGAAGGCCGGTGATCACCTGGTGCACCGCATCAGAGATGACAAGCACCTGTTCAACAACAACCCAGAACGAACAAGTCTTTCACGGCCAACTGTTGATGAAAAATCTGAGGTACTAAAGGACATCACCTCAGTCACTAACAAACTGTCAAATGAACTCCAACTCCAAGTTCCAAATTCCCTGTCTGTGCAACAGCAACCACCAGAGCACAGAAGGTCAGAAAGTCTGCTACAGCCAGAAGGCATCACAAGAAGAATGCAACATAGGAGACAAGTTTTGCAACTCCGCTTCACACAGCCATGCCAAACTGCCTCCGACTGTCTGCTAAAGAACTTCCTGCCTTGCTGGACTGACCCCTCATTAGACCATGGACACGCCCTCATCCAAGCCAAGGATGCTGAGAGCCAGTCTTCAGTGACATGCTAGAAAAAGGGGGAGACAACACAGATTTGAACAGATCTGACCACACATGCACTACACCAGTAACACACAACATTACCTACACCCAGAGGTAAACACATCTACTGATAACACAGTCAACAAACATATTCTTCCCACAGGTAGAATATCCAACTTTTAGCGTAACCAAGTTACACATACCATCCATGAAGAAACGTGCAGCCATCCTCACAATAGGTAGAACACCTGACACTAAGTTAAGGTTCACGACACACTAGCTGCACCTGACATCCTAGCTCAATAGTAGTTGTAACCCATGCTAGGAAAACCCACAGCAGCCTTGTTTGGTTTTGTTCTTCTTTTACCTATCCTTCTCCTTCCCCTCTTTCCTGAGTAGGTGAAATGCCTAGACACCCTGCGAGGGTCGAAGGTCTGATATTAGGATTGACTCGCAACACCTAATATCCGCCAGCCACTCTAAACTGAATGGAAGCCAGAGAGCTCCATGCATGATAGGTCAATTCATTGAATTGAAAATGAAATTACTAGAAAACTAATGGTAAACATGTAAAGTAAGACAACCTAGAAGAACCAAACAAAGTTAACCACAAATTTGATTGATGAATCAAAATAAAAACAATTTCCAAGACGATCTAAACTATCCTCAATGTGCTAAACTACATTGACTAATTGAACTTAAACACGTGTACCTAAATAACCTGATGCCTGCACCAGTACAGTAACTGTCATGGAGGTGTTGTCTTGCTGTTTGCTGTGTTTGTCTGCTTCTTCTGCCTTTGTTTCTCCAGCGATCGACGATGTCTTCACCTAAACACCTCGCCGATCGAAAGGGGGATATATGTAGCAGAAATGAGTCAAATCAGACAAATCAAAGAGTCTATCAGAGCTGTGTGCATTGAAACGAGAGCCGAATTCCTCAGGAAGTCATAAATCAGTTCTAGTGCCACAGGAACCAAACAAGATAACCAACCAACCAACTTGTTCACACAACAGCTTTCAACATTAACACCAATAGAACAATTATTGACAATTTTAATTCAAAGAAGAGATTGTCAAATTTATTGTTCGTGATTGGAATGCAACGCTGGACATCACATGTAAACCCAGGAGATCAAGTTAAATACTTGCATTGACTTCCCCCCCCCAGCCAGTGAAACCAGACTGAAATTCCTAAGGGGGAAGGGCTTTAAACCTTTGTCTTCACAGAAAAGTCCTTTGCCAGAGAATGGCAAAGAAACCCTTTTTATACATTATATATGGACCAGAATGAACTCAAAAAAGACTTATGAATGAATCATTCTATTGCTTAACTCCATATTCATTTACGTGTAACCCACACATTTGACTATCATGTTATAATCACTTATCGTGTATGTTTTCTTTAAATGACTATGGTATAGCTGAAGGGTACATAGTCGTGTTTGATATGTGTGTGATTGAATTTTCTTGCTTGATATTGCCCTGACAATCATTTATTTGTAAAATATATCATAATCATGTTATAGGAATCATGTCCAAAATTAGACCCTGTGAGGCAAGAACCACATGCTTGGTAAGATAAACAAATGATTTATGATACCCAAGACTCAAGAACATATCTGATTGGTCAAGGCAACATTTGAGGGGTGGCCAACAGGAAGTTTTAAATACTTTGGACACGATGTAATTTTTTTTAGTCATGCCTTGCTTTTAGTCTGCTTTTTAGTTCTAGTCTGCCTGCTGCTATTAGCCATGTCGGCTTTTAGTCTGCTTTTAGTTCCAGCCTTGCTCGTGCTATCAGTCATGCCTGCTCTTAGCTTGTAGCTTTGCTACCTAGCTTTAGCTTGTAGCATCTAGCCATGTGGTTAGTCATCATGGTTCTTTGAGCGAGGTTCCAGCGTGCCTGCCTGCTGCTACTTATGCCACAATGAGAAGGAACACAACCTAGTCTCGTCAAACTTTATTTCTTTTCTTTTCCGTTTGAGAGTTTCGTGTTCTGAGTTAAGTTTTGTAACGTCGACCTCGTCTGCGCGTTTGAACTCTGACCAGCCACACAACTCCAGCTTCAGCCAACGCCCAAGCACGGGCTCCCCAAGACGTCACTTCAGCCAACTGAACTTCCAGCCAATCAGCGACACCGGGATACCCCTTTCAACGGGAGTCCCTTTCACAGGAAACTAAGGCAACGTATCCCCAGATATTTGTTGTGCTGGTGTATCTAATATAATTTTAGTCACATTGAGGAACTCAATGCAAGGGCTAATTACGTGATTGATGGTTGTTCATGTCTATGCAATTTAACGTATTGCTGTAAACTTGGGATTCCATATTTCCATTCTCTTAAACTCATCTTTCCCTAACTTTCGATATTCCTGCAACTTGTGTGAATGTGTGTGTGCGTGCGTTTATGTGTTAGATTAGTTTATATGTCTTAGATTTATCTAATAAAGCCTTATTCATATTGAAAAGAGAAGTATCTTGTGTTTTGTGCTTACAAGTTAATGTCTTAAGCTGCCGATCTTGTTACTGTGCTAATTGATAGTGTTTCACTATAGTTTGGATATTAGTATCCAGCGCAGATTTGATGTTAAACGGCTCGTTCACTGAACCGCAGGCGCGTCTCCGTGAACAGCCGTGAAACAGTGATTCTGTTCAAATTCCCTTTAAAATCTTAAATGATTCCCTTTGAGCTAAATTGACCTGTTTCCCTTACAATAATAATTATAATAATAACAATAAATGTTTGTTTGTTTGTTTGTTAATTTCTTTGAAAATCAGATTGTGTGACTGGAGTAATTATGCAAAAAATTCAGTTTGAAAGTCAACTTTGATTGTGCCTGATAAACTGTTTAACTGCACTAGCAAGTGAATATTAAATTATGTTGTGGGATAATTAAATATATTCTAAATAAACTAACAACATTAAATTATAAAGATTTATTTTGACCTTGCATTCTTTCTTGTAACTCTTCCCTCTCAGTCACAAACCTGACTGAATGGCTCATTGTGCAGCTCATTATGCGGGCCTTTGTCTTCTCAGGTGTAAATCACAATGATATTCATGATAGTTGAAGCCTGCTCACATATGACTTTTATAAACAAAAAGTGTCTTAGAAAATTAAAAACAATATATTGTTTTCTGTGAGTGAGTAAACAAGATGATTTTCACATCATTTAGAAAGAAAAATTCTAGGCTACAAGCTCCAGTTCTCAAAAGTCACGGGAAACAATGTTCTGTATGCGGTTTATGGCCTTATTTTGATTTAACATTCTTAGTTTTTCACTAACCATGCATACAAAAAAAAATTCTCTCAAAAACACAATCATGTACATTATATAAATGCTGGTCACATATTATTATAGCCCAGTTTGTGCTGATTACAGTGAGACTAGACTTTAGCCATTTAGATGTTTATAAGCAACTGAAAAAAGCACAAATGTCAGGGCATGACAAAACTTCTCCAGACCCCAAAAATACCCTTAGACCTCTGAGGGTTAAAATAGAAAACAGCTGTTCAATTGTAACAATAATATTTTACTATATTACTCTTTATTGGATTTAAATGCGTGAAAGTGCAAGAAAATAAATATAGGATCCTTTTTTATTTCATGCTGACTTTTAAAATGATTTCCAAAAAACTTCTACCTGATAAAAAGTAACACTGTCCTGTGCATAAAAAGTAGAATCAAGTAAAACAAATGTTCTTCTGAAATACAACTAAATGTGAGGAACGGAACAGATTATACACTGTTTTCTTTGGTTTCCTTCATGCTGTGGTAAAATGTGCTCTGTGGGTTCAGGGTGCTGAGCTATGTAGACTGAGGGATATATCGCTTTAATTGGGGACTTACTGTTCTTGCAAGACAATCCAGTGCCAGACGTTATCGTCAATGTTTCTGCCACTTTTCTGCTGTGCAATCACAAAAATGATATCAGGGACAGCAGGTGATCCATAAAAGCCATTTTAAATCCTTGTTAATTATTCCTTTAGAAGTCCAATGAATAAAACAGATAAAACCAGGATCAAGATGTATCTATCCACCCAGCCAGCGGGAGGTATCTAAACTCTGAAACCTACATCTGTAGTGATTTAAAATGGGACTTGGTTGTTTCAATTGTAGGTGCAGGGTGAAATGTTTGTTTTCATACTTGTAAGTTTTAATCAGCTGGCTGGCATTTTCAATGAACTAATGAGAGATTGGGACATATTGAGCTACAGTAGCAAACAAGGAAAAAAACATCTACTGTATATGCTCGAGTTTAAGAAATACCATTAGAAATTTATGTCAACTACTGTAATTTGCACCAAGCAATAGTAAAGATTATATAGAAATAATATTTAACAATGACAAGAGTCCCAGAGGTTTCTCACAACAAAATGTAACAAAAAAATACATAAACCATTAAAACCCAATTAAAATGAAACATAGAACTTTCTGTAACTTTCAAGGGAGGTTTTTTTTTTTCAACTGCTCTTCTGGCAATTTACACATTTTCCCTTATTAAGGGTCTTCAAAACTACACTTTTTCAAAACTGATTAGTCTGTATGTTGTCTAAACGATTAGCTGACAAGTTAGACTTAAGGAAGCTCTAATTAGGCTGATTTTGGTTCATGTCTGAACAGATGTGTTTCTTATAGGGCGTTCACACTAAACATTTTTTTTCATTCAAAAATAGTTAAATAGCAAAATAATGCTAAGTAATTCAACACAACATTACAAAACAACGTCTATTAAGGAACGCTATGAAATTTAGATAGCAAAAAAAAGGTCAAAGACTAACTATCCACAATTCAACAATTATAAACAACTGTGTAACTAATTGATTCAACAAATAAACAGGGCACATAATAGTACTACTAATAATTTTCTGTACACAAAACTTCTTCCTTCACTAAAATAAGAGAGCTGTTTAATCTAAAGTTAGTGGAGATGGATAAGATGGGAGGGAAACGACTGCCGGACATCCAAACGTCATTGTTGGGCTGTGTAACCGGCCATAATTTTTAAAAGCTACGTTAACAAATGAGATGCATTTCCAGTAAAAATAAGACGTTATTGTATTTTGGTAAGGAATCATTCCACAGGGGAAAATGTTTGTATACTTAAATTGCAGCAGTGCATAATACATCATATCATAAGAAAAATAAACAATCAATCAAACTCACTCAAAATTCTAACAATTTCTGACACTATTTTCTACGCATCCTGTTTTAATTTACATCATTGTATGTGGGCAGAAACAAAACATACTGAAGTGAAATCACTCACAGTAACGTTCTCTTTTCTTGTGAGGTACTATAGACAAGACGGATTAGATTAGTTACACTGACTCACTGTTATTGGTACTCATTTGCATAAATTGAAAATTTTTCACCTCTATGTCAGTCAGTGTCTATATAGACTATCAGTCAATTTTACAATTGTGAGTTGTTAGCTGGAGCAATAAAATTTGCCATAAGTGCTATGACTTGGGACGAAGGAGGAAGAGAAAGAGAAGGCGGAGAAAAAGAAAAAGGAGACGAATTTGGAAGAGGAAGAGGAGAAGAAGGAGAAGGCAAAGGAGGAAGAGAGGAAAGAGAAGGAAGAGGAAAAGGTAAGAAAGAAGGAGAAGGGAAGAGTTCTCTGGACACAAACTTTCCCTGTCCTCTAACTCTCCTTTCAAAGCCTGTCCTCTTGTGCTGAGCTGAGATTAACTTGACTGGTGTGAAAAGGACTCAAATGGCAGAAGCCACTGCTGCCAGGCCATCGTCAATCTCCTCACTGGACTGCCACTGATGGTGGATGAATAATTAACAGTGTCGAAAGAGTTAAAACAGCACTTACATCATAGGCAATTCCCTCTTATAGCGGCTCTCATTGGGTATTCATGCCAGATCAGCAAAGCACACATGACTGGTGCCTTCCACATTAGTGTATTTCACGAAAAAATGACACAGACTTAAAGAGCAGAGAGCAGGAAGTGCTGACGTGGCAGCACACTTCTTTACTCTGATTCACAGCAGAAGAAAAATGCTTTCAAAAAAGACTAAATATAAACGGCTGCATGGGAATCTGTGCTGTGTGTGACTGGATGTCAAAGCCCTGTACCCGAACTGTCTTCTCCAGAGTGCTTCATTCCAGTGTGCTCTTTTGACATTTCGCTCTGGGCAATTAAAAGGCAAAAACATTGTAAATATGAGTTGAAAATCTGCTGTGCAAGCAGCTTTGCTGTGTCCATATGCATGCATTGTGATTCAAAGAAAATCACAGCTTGCTCTCGCAAATACGATACAAATTGCTCATCAGACTGCAAAATCAAGTGCCTTAATTTCTAGAAATCAGAAGGAAGAGAAAGTACAACATAAAAAGTGCTGGAGGGTACATACAGAGAGGAGGGAGCAGGCTATAGGAAACAGCAAAGGAATAAAAAAAGAGGAGCAAAGGAGAGTGAAAGAAGAGGGCAAAGCTGTTCTGTGCCAAAGCAATTTAGTTAGCCAAGGCTGGAAATGTAGCATTTTAATCACTGGGAATCTAAGGCATGGACCATAAATACATAATAAACAAAAATTAGCCGAGGCGAGCGGTGTACCAAGTGTTTTATCTGCCTCGGCACTGCCTGAGTCAAGCGTAGCAAGTTAAATTCATCCATATTGATGCAGGGTGGGGAACATTTGTTAACACGTCTCTAGCACCACAAAAACTAAACTGGAGGGGGGGGGGGTACATATGCTACAAAAGAACACTGCATAGATCTACTTTATTCCCCGTTATTAATGAATTAGTTTACTGATTGGAGAATCTTAAAATCCTTAAATATACATATAAACATTAAGTATTTTTTAATAATTACAAATTGAAAGATGATTAAAACAGTTGTATGTTAAGAATTTTAAACTAATATAACTTCAAAACATAACTAACTAACTAACATTAATTATATTTTATTAATTTATCTGTTTGATCATGTCAAAATCTACCAAGCTCTGATAATGTATGGAATATAATATTAACAGACTATCCAAATGTTAATAAAACAATAGGCCTATACCTTCAGAATCACTGTTGTATGTCACTTTAATGTTATGGTTCACACAAAAATTAAATTAGTCAGAATTTACCCAGGTTGTTCTAAACCTGCATAAAGTTTTTTTTGTGTGTAAACGATAACAAAAATTTTCATTTTTGGGTGAACTGTCCCTTTAAGTCAGACAGTCGACTGTGAACAACTGAAATGCCTCTTTACAAATTGTGCTTTTATTATAAGTTACTGGACAGATACATTGATAATTCCCATTCAGCCCTATATTTAGAGAGTCTTGTGTTTAGAGGGAAGATGTGAGCTCCTAGATGTTTTAAACCGTGCAGGTTTGTTTACCGCAAGTTGCGTGTTCTGAAGACTCCATTGCTATGGAAACAAAGACACCAAAATCACACGCAAATGAGCTTCTCTAATAGCCTACTTCTTATTATAAGTATTTCATTATAATTGCTATTAGTATTATAAAAAGTGCAAAATACTTATTTGTTTATTGAAATATGTGCTGGCCTTTGTAAATATGGGACAAATCGCATCCCGTATTGTTTTGATTCTGTATTTTAAGGGATGGGTGACAACCCTAAAAACTGTTTACATTCATTTTGCATCATAAAACCATTTTGAGACGCAAGTGCAGCTAACGCTGAATTGCGCACAGCCAAAAACTTTGTTTTGGGGGGTAATCCTTGCACCTCATTACAGACCCAAGAAATGTGATTCTATTGTTTTGCAGACTTGTGTCTGTTTTTAAAATTCAAGAACAACTACAGTAAGTGTGACGAGAGTTGGGGCCAAGAACCATGGGAACAGAGCGAAGTCGGTGGAGTAAGTGCTAATGCGTTACACCTGTGCCACTCACTGGTCTTGAGTCCATCGGAGGAGCTCTGGAAGGATAAAAGGCGGAGCAACGACAGTGAAAGACGAGAGAGGACCACGCCTGGACTTTATTTTGTGTTTTGGATCTGTTTGTGCGTGACAGTCATCTGAGAGGGGCTGTCGCACTCTTTTGTGTTTATTTTATTATTAAAGTTTTATTTCGATGTTTGTCGGTACCATCTCCTTCTTCCCAAATTATGAACTTTGTTACATTTAGTTAACTCAAGGGGGAAAAAAAGATTCAGATTATTCAAACAGTTTTAATCTAGACAACTAACAAAAAGTTTTGTAGATCCATGCAATGAAGAAAGCATTTAGGACTTTAGGACTTAATTTCACAACTGCCTGCACAGCCTGCAAATATTTGAATTCATGGCTCCAAACAAGCACTAAAAAGTTGCAGATCACAAATACAAAGAATTGCAATTACAATTGTTTGCTTGCACAAGTTACATCAGCAAACAGCAGGAAGCATGGAATGATGAATTACTGTACGGATTCCTCTGTAATAATGCTCAGACACTGCTGCAGGAAACTACTACTCCCAAATTATAGTAGCACCAAATTGCCAAGCAAGCATGGCACCACACACTCCGTGTGCTCCACCTCACCTGCCATGCACCAGTCTTCTTCATTTGAGGGGTGTCACTGTACACCTCACACCTTCGCCCCGGTGTTTATGATTGGATTGTCACACGCCATGCTAACGAGCATACAGCTCATGCATGTATACAGCCCCCTGGTATCTTACCACCAACCTGACACTTTTGACAATGGTCCTTCAGAGCAGAGCCAGTAGGAGCTGGTTGCAATGATGGTGGGTATGAGTTTCGTGACAGAAAAGGAAGATAAACATTGCAGTGGAGGCCGAAGAGAGTATGTACATACCTTTAGAGTCTCTGCAAGGAAAATTAATTAGTGCTGGGCTGCAACCTTGGCATGAATCCCCGATATTTCCTAAAAGGTCTTGGTGTAGCATAATGCAAAATGGGAGCTGGCTGTGCTGAAAACTATTGACATGTGAAGGGTAAACTGAAGGGGAGGGAGGTCCATTGAGACACTTACTCAAATATGCTTTCAAATATTTCTTAATTGGAATATAACTGCTAAACATAATGTATAACATGTAAAGTGCAATAATTGGCCCTTTGTGTGGTATTGTGGGCAAAGTTAGTTCATCGCCACTGCTGTCTTTCAGAAAGCCTGCAATGACTAACATTCAGCAGTGCTGAGCTAGAATAAATGAGACGTTTCAGGCCTTGCATGAGGGAGACACAGGCAGGCAGAATGGGAGATCGAGCTGATACATCTTTGTGTAAATAATCTCTAAAGACCACTGTAATTGAATTTCCCCAACTTTCTTGTTTGCACCACAACAAAGAATATTAGACAAAACAAAAGAAAGAAAAGCCAATATGGCACAAAAAAGGAAAGCGGTAAATAAATGTATTAGCAAAAGCTTTTACATTCAAATGCCGAAAGAAGCAAACACAGTACCCAAAGACAAAGCGTCCATTCCCTGATGTGCCGACTTCACCTAAATGAACAGGCGGTTTCTCATCTCCTTTGTTTAATTCTTTAAGCTCTGCTGATGAGTCCATGAGAGCACACCGCAGCTACTTATCCTGGTGGTGAAACGAGACTTGTGCGACTGAACTGGGGTCAGAGAATTAGTCGCTCCGTGGTGTGAAAACATGTTTTCTAGTGCTGGCATTGCTGCCCTCATTTATGATATTAATTGCTCTGGGATAAAATCAGAATGTACTGTGAAAACATGGATAGTTTAATATTTCCAGTCGTGGAGCGTAGCACACCTTACTGCCTGAAAACTTTAACAGTAGTGCATATTGTTCTATAAAATACAAATAATTTTAACAGCAATAATAACAATTAAAAAAAAATAATAGCTAAAATTATATTTTCAGTAATCCCAAATCAGTGATCTCATGAAAAATGGTTCCTTTACATCATTAAAGGAAGACAACATGCAGAACATTCTTCCTCTTACCACTTTTTGTGATTATCGCTATTATGTTATCCTGCAAGCTGGGTGTCTTTGAATCCATTTCAGTAGCAGGTCACGCCACAGTCTCATTCTCAGGCAGCATCTTTTAGCCAACACTGTATCTCATCATCACTGTTTTCCCTGCCTCTGTCACCCAGGCTGTTCTCATTCTCTCTTATCTATTATTCCCTCTGGATACTGATAGCTAGGAATTACTCCCAGGCCTTTTTGAAGAGCACTATCTGCCAATAAACATCTCTAAAATTGACAAAGTTGAGCACGGATGAGCTATACTGCCACAATGGCAACATTGTGCCTTGCAGAATTCAATATCTGACAATATTGCGCTGTTGAAACAGCTTCCTGATTGTAAAATCTAAGACAGACTGATGAAATTAGACAACTGAAGAAGTTGAACATCTAAAACCAGAGCCCTCAGGGCTCACTATAACAAACTCTGATGTTGTTTGATGCTCTGCCTGCACAATACGAAAGATCTCAAACACCTGTAAAAGAGGTAAGCCCAAAAATCAGGAATCGCATACTGATATATGTATAATAAATTCTGCATGCTCTTTCAGAGGGGGGTGCGTTAAACTGGGTTGCCTTCTTTCTCTGACAGCGAGTCAGGACACTGATGATTCTGCCACCGGCTCTATCGCTCATCCTGCCATAATGGTGAAGCAATTACAGATAAGACGATGCTGCACGCAGGCATCTGCTGTGCAAATATCTATATCTACTGCTGGGATGCTTCTGGATCCCCCTATAGAAAGCATCATTCCCTCCCCCTCTACAGTTTTACAGTGCACACAGTGGCGAGTGAGATGCGAGCTGTATATAAAAAGGAGGTGATCATTCAGTTCAATTTGTTCGCATGCTGGGTAATGTGTGCATTTTGCTGGAGATATTCCAACTTTTATTAGAAATTTCCCGAGGCAAACAGAAAACGAGAGAATGTAAATGAAATGGCACAGCTTGTTAGAGAGTCAACTGAACTTTCCACATTCAGAGACTCACCTGAAAGTGCCCTTCTTTAACTATTCATTGCAAAGTGCTAATTTTTGTCCAAAAGTGTACAAAGCAACCATTTGCAGCATAGCTACAGCTTGTGCTCTCCCCAGAAATCTGCTTATCGGATTTTCTGCATTACACTGGTGTGTATATTCCCTCCTCTTCCCCAAGGTCACGGACACATCACAGTCTCTGTACAATGAGCATTTGGAGCAAGTGTACAGCTTGGGAAAAATAACAGGGTTGCCAACACCCAGGTGTTTCTAAGATCCACATGAAACTGCACAAAGTGGACAATAAAACAAGAAATGTTCCATCAGGCTACTTGATCCTGTTGTTCACAGAGTAAAAATAGTAAAAGTGCTATTCAGTTACCTGTAATCTAGGGGTTGGGGATGAGGATGAATGTTCGGGACACCCTACTTTTCAGCTGAAGAGTGTAACAAATAAATGAACTTGCCATTTTATTCTTGTTTCTCCCTGGGAGAAGTGGGCCAGCCCCTGGAAAAAGAGCCTGTCCAGTGTAGAAAGGGGCATAAATATGGGAATAAAATTTATTATGCATATTAAACAGGAAGGCATGGCACAGAAAATACAGGGTACATAAAAAAAGAGAGGAAAAAAAGTAGAACGTGTGTGGAAAACAAAAGTGAGGGAAAAGGCCATAAAGCTAGGAAAGCCCTGGCTGATGCCAGCCTGCCCCATCTGGGAGATAAAAATGAGTGATTCTGCTCAGCATCTCCATCCAACTGCATCCCTTTAGTGCTCCAAAGCCACGCGAGAGGGAGTTAAAAGACGAGGAGGAGGGATTTAAAGCGGAAAAAAGGCAGCTCTCTACCAAGTTCATCTCGGCTGAATTCAGCCGGAAGCTGAAGAGCACATTCGTTCTGTGTCTTTGGCTGTTGCATATAAACATCCTCTCAGTCCCAGGGCTCATGCGTTTTCTAGGGTTCCTTCATACTGAGTTCAAAGACAGAATAATTACAATGATAAACAAGGTGAGACTCTACACTGCTCTTGCCTGAAACATACACACCTTACAAGATGTCCTCCATACAGCCATTTTCAATCTTCATAATTTGGTTTGCACACACAAAAACACTCAAACTTGGATGCTGAATGCTCTATGGAGATGATTATAATTGTCTATAACTATATTTCTACCTGAAGCTTGGTTTAAATATTAGTATTTGTGAGGTTAAAGGTGAGAAGTGCTGGGTGATTTATACTCCTGCTCTGAATCAATGGAAAAAGAACCAAAGCTCTACCACTAAATCAGTGTCTCCAATTGTCAACACGATTGCAAGCAACCATTTCATTTTTCAATTAGTTGCGTTCGTAATTAGACTTCACAAATTTTAATAGTGAGAAGTGATTAGACATCAGAGGTTGGCAGGTGCTAGCAAGGCAGCTTGTCTCCATTTTGCACAAGCAGAGTTAGGTGTGAAGACAGCCTACACCCCCCACACAGAGCGCAGAGGCTCACAGCTCCCTTCAGTACAGTTGTCTGCATGAAAGAGTCCCTCATGAAGAAATGCTACAATGACCTTCTTTAGAGCCATGATGCAGCTATATACTAACATAGTTTAACTCTAACAATCTAAAGCTGTAACCGAAATTAAACAAACTCTCTGCTGAGAGATTATATGTTTTAAAACATAGAAGGAAATTGACTATGTAGGCAGTGTGGCAGCTTACTATGGCTGCATCCTAAAAAACATAGGAACTTGATTCTAGTAATTGATTTCAACAGAGTTTAGTGTTAGCATATTGTTCAGAACAAGAGCTGCATGTGTTCGGAATTGGAGGAATTCTTAAATATACTAGTTACGAATGGTAAAGTAGTATGCATATTTTGTTTTGAATTCACTTTTTCAAATGTATATTGTATTATAGTTTTTCAGATTGAATGAACATCAGATTGAATGAACAAATTTCACTTAATTGCAGTGCATTCTGGGTATCTTTTAAAAATTTGGGCAAAAGAAGGTATCTAAGGAGGCAGTTAATTAAGTTACCTTTTGAAACTGCTATTGCATCGTGATCCACCTACAGATGCAGTTCACTAGATTTTGGAAAAGAAATATGGAGAACTATAATTAAAAAAAAGGGAGAGAGCATGGAACATAGCAAAATAGCAGGGGGGTGTCATTTCCACCTGGATCGACAAACAGTTGAGCAGTACCAAAATACCATTTTTCCAAGTGACCTTAAAGGAAACGACAGCCACCCTGTGGGGCTCATCCGAGGCCAAAGGAAAATTGTCCTGTTTTCTAGCTCTCTATCCTACTGCTAGAGAAAATGAGCTTTATCTGTGGGACACTGCAGGCCACATGAATAATGCACCCCTTTCCAACTGTGGCCCCTGTGAAGTCTATCAGGGTGTTTAATGGGAAGCAATCCATTTTTAATTACCACTTTTTGGAATGGAGAGGTTTGAAATGGGAAACACTTAGATAAGCTTTGGGAAGTTCCACAGATGTAACTTGGCTCGGGGCTGCACACGTACAGTTGACAAGAACATTTCCTGTTCCCTAAGGTGACATGAAACTTCCAAAGAGATATCAGATAATTACCAATACAGAGAGCATATTAATCTGAAATTAATGCACACCCATTTGATTAACTTAGGAGGGCAATGCAGTACATGGTGAGAGATCAGTATGTTTGAGTTTAATTCCTGTGACATTAATCCTGTGCTCGCAGGGATATCTGTCTGCGAAGTGGAAGACAACGTGGAGATGAGAAGATAGAGAGGCTCTTTCTAATGTAAGGAAAAATAAACAACTCTCTCAAGTGGTGCTATACTATCAGTAAGCTACAATAATGATCACCTTTGTTTTCAGCAAGTTATTTGGGCCCAATGCTGAAATTAACAATTAACATGTTAAACAATTAACAATTAAAATGTGTGTTTGTGTGTCTCCCATTAAAACAGCAACTTTATGACCTATTACGAAAAAAAAACATAATCATTAGAACAAAAAAGAAAAAATGTATGTGCAATATGCAATTTCATGTGACATAAATAAAATGAATAATATTTCTAAAAAACTACAGTGTAACTGGCAAGATTTTGGCAAAACTCAAATATGGCATATGGTGAATTTCAACCCGTAGGTGTGATAAACATCCTGACAGACCTACCGGGAAAAGTTGCACCAAGGGCACCTTTATTAGCCTGTATTTATTGGACTAGCTCCTGGTTTCTTCCATCAACTGCATGTCTGGGCGGAGCTGAACATGAACAAGTAACTCTAATTAAAGTTGAGTTAATCATGAATAGCTGGAAAGGGCCACAATCCAGGCATATGTTAAGAATAAATTACTAATTAGGCCTGGCGAGTAACAAAACAAGTCCCAGTCTGCTCGAGAAGTCTCGGCACGTTACTAATATATGAAAGGTATAAACAAACAGCAATCTGGTTGTTTAGCTTCTCCAGCCCACTTACAAGGATCCAATTATGGCAGATCCCTGGAGCCAGCAATACAATCAGCGCTGAGAGTGCAGGCGTTATGATTAACTGTGAAGGCCACATTCACAATAGTTTCTACAGCCAACCAGGCAGCCTTTTAGGGTGAATATGCAACGGTCCAGCATCAGGAAGGAGAAGCATAAACATGGTGCATTTCATCATTTATCAGAGAGAGGTGATTTCTTCATTTTGGTTAAACATACATATGCTCTACTCTTGATTTTTCACTGCATTTTACTATCTTCAAGAAAAGCAATGTACATACATACAGAGTTTGGCCCGAGAGACATCCACAGTAAGGCTAAGCATAGCTGCTGAGCTGTGTTTTATCAAAGATTCGTTCTTGGAAACACCATCTTTGTTGGCAACGTCTGCACTCAGGGACTGTGATTTAAAATATATTGAGATTCGTTCATATCAGTAAACCGCACAGGCAAAAGCAGATGAAATGGCCAGTGTTAAAGTTATTCCAAGCTACCCGTGTGCTGGTGTCTCCAGTGGGCCCTTTCATGGCGTTTCAGACGGAATGAGAGCAAGCGGTGGAGAGGTTGAGGCCACGATGGATGAGAGGAGCTTCTTTTGCCATTCATCATTCAATGCTGGAGGTCATGTGCAGTTAGTCTGTGGTCTCTTTGGGATCTGTAAAACACTCTCCCTGATGGCTGGCTGTCAAGTGCGCTGAAGCCAGAGGAGGAAAAAAACACATACCATGCGATATGATTCCTTCACAGCCCAGCCAATCAATCCTTTTGCCAAGCTTACACTCCTGTAAGCAGTGGTGAAGGGGGGGTCTCAAACGTCTCAAAGATGTTTCATTATTAAGTAAAAGCAATTCTAATGGAAGGCAGAAATCATCTGAAATATGAAATGTTATCAGTGACACATCACAGCAAAATCACTGATCGTTGCTTTCATCATGCTTCACACATATTCGTCTAAAAGTCCCAAATTTCAGATGATCAATATCTGTTTCTGTTCATCCAAGAAGCTTGTGACATACTGCCAGAGGCTAAACAACATGATATAGCCTGCTGACAGACTGGAGACCATCTTACACATACACAAACAGTGGTCTTCTCCTTGACCAAGCCTCACAAAAGCCTTGTAGTTTAATTAGACACCTTCATCATCAACAACTTTCATTGAGAGCCAACATTTCATTTGTCATTCCAATTTGATATCAAGCCATTTCTGAGTAACACAACAATAACAAAACTGTTCATAGGGGGATGGCATTTGACCAGACAGCCTCTTCCTGACACTCTGCTCCATGATTAATATGCAGGCCAATGGGCGAATTGAAAGGGGTTTTTGTTTGTGGTTTCATTAGTGAGGTGTTGGCCGATTTTCAATCCGTAATCACATCTGCGAGTCTTTCTGACCTTTTTGGATTTTTTGCTCGTTTGGCTATAATCAGATCATGTATTATTCAAGTACTTTGTTATGTGCAGTCTGCTCACTTTGCTCACTGGCATAAAAAAACCCTCCCACTTTTGCATGTATGAGCTCTCTGTCTGTTTATTATCGATTTCTTAAATTTGGTACTTTCGATACAGTAATCAGAAAATGTAAACTTTTGGATTAATAATAAAGTCAAAGCCATGTTCTGGTCTGGCCTTTAGCACACAGGCTTTTATCAACTTGTGCCTTTTCTACTACTCTTATAAATAAAAGTGTGAGAAAAAGAAAGAAAAAAAACTATACAAGAAAAGGTTGCAAAAATTCAAAAGAAAGAAAATCATAACGTAAGAAAAAGAAAGAAAGAATACATAGGCAACATTTGTCTCTCAAGTCAGCAAAACAAAATGAAAAAATGGATGTATACATATCCCCATATTGTCATTTTAAGTGTCAGTTGATGGCCTTTTATTTTTAACCAAAAATGTGTGTGCTGCTTTTCAAATGTATATCATTTATTTCTGAAATTTCTACTATCCGCTACTGGAAATTTAATTACTGGATATGTCCGGAACTCAATAAAGTTTACACTTTTGGTCCGTGAACTGGAACTTGCTCAGGACACGCGCTGTCTGTGGAAGTTTGGCCAGGACCGCTTCCTGGATAAATCACTGAGGCATTTTTGTCCCAACCATTGCTTTTCACAGATATTTCGAGAAAGAATACAGCATCATTCCCGAAACGTTGCAGCATGTATGTGCCTGAAAAACTAAACTTTAATTCAAATTCTGAATGGATTGCCTTGAAAACAAACAAAGCGGTCCCTTTATTATCACTAAAAGCAAGCATCACTCATCACTCAAGTTCATCACAATCTCACAAAGTTTCATTTTAATCAAGCTCTCTAAACTACACAATGAATCTCTTTACACTGTGTCTGCATTTAGTTAGTCATGAGATGTTTCACAAGTGTGCAAAACTCTTTCAGCACTTTCAGCGGTTAGTGAATTCTGAGAAATATACATTTCTGATTGGCCATTGCGTTGAAGAAATCAAAAGATATATCTATGATTCGTTACATTGCTCAATGTCGCAAAAACACATTGGATAGTTTGCCAAATCTTTAATTGCTTGTGCTTTTGTTTGAGGGTATTTAGCGCCATCTAGTACCCCTGTACACCCCCCAATGTCGCCCATGGCCCTATGGGTAGTGTTCCAACATATTACACAACAACTCTTTGGAAGACCTGTGTTCAACTCTTGGCTCAACATCCTTTCCCATATTTCCCAGTATATCCTTTCATTTCTCTTTCTGTCTCTCTTCAGAATTGCCCATTCAAAATGAAAGGCAAAATTTCCAAAAATATAATCTTGAAATAAATACCTAATTTAACTAATGTCAGTCCAATCCATATGTTTGCTGTAGAAAAATTTTAAGTTTTTAATAGAGTAGAAAGCGGTTGGGATTTACAGAATAGCCTGAAGTATACAAAGAGGTTTGCACAGCAGCATGCTAACTAGGTTATTAAGGGATTAATTACGGGGTTAACAGTGGGTGTCAAAGCCCTGTCTGTGTGAAACGCCATGTCTCTCTCTCTCCCTCTCTCACACAGACACATACACTGTGATCTGCTCTCCAGCTGGCCAGCTTCGTGAGCTCAGGAAGGCAGTTCAGTCCAGCAAAGGCAGAAGTGGGGGGATACTCCCTTTGCCAGGGCCCTGAGGCTGAAAGTGATATGTTCGTGTTTGTGGGTTGTTCTTTAACGAAATGCTTAAAATGGGCAAATGAGAGCGGTGCTTATCCAGCAAAATTGCTGCTAGATGGAGCAGAAAGTGCACAAATGTTCTATGACAGTCCCGTAATGAGGTTTCATATTGATCCGACTGCACTGAGCAGAACTGCTGGCTCTTCTCTCTTTTCTATTTTAACCCACGCTGTTCGCTTTAGGGTGCCATTTATTTGGCTAGATTCGCTGGTCCTCTAGGGCCTCTCATCCACAGACAGGTGGTCCAGCTGAGCATATCACTCCAAAACATCATCAGCCATTCAGAAATGCCATTATTTAGCTGGTGTGACCAAGAGCAAGGAGATGGATGGACTGTATTTGGAGAGCAAGAAGAATTCATGTCAAAAATGCATGCTGGGAGATCAGTCTCAGTACACTATGTGTAATGCAAGGGTATATTATGGAAATGTGACTTTCTACAAGACCTCTATAAGCCCAGTCACTAACTGACATTTGGAATGAATTCATAATGCAATAATACCTGACTGTTTTGCATAAAATATGCCTGATAGCTACACCAGGTGCCTCTGCTAAAATATATTGCAGGGATCCTAAACCTCGGGCAAAGAAACAAAGATACTTTATTGGATAAACAGTAACTGATGGTTTATCCCAGGCTACATAAATATAACGTATTTTTCTACACACGTTAGTAAATCACAATTTCACATTGTTGCTGAATATTCTACCTGAATAACTACCTCCAAATTAAAGTAACTATAACTGGGAAAAGCTAAGTAAACTAAAACCAAATTCAATTTAATTTACACATAGCAATACACTGCATGTACAACTAAATTTCATCAACTACATTTAATATTTAATATTATAATCATACAATCTTTACAAACCAGCTAAATTACACATGAAAATACCACCAAATATAATAGTGTTAAACCTTTGTAAATACCAGTTGGTGCAAAGTAACGTAACTAAAACAAAAAATAGAACAAGACAACTAAAAGCAAAACTACTACTAAACAGCAACATGCAGAAGAGAATCTTACTTAGCAAGTTACTTAGCAACAACAACTAAAGCCAAACTGTGAGCATTTGGCTATTCTTTCTGGTTAGAGAATTGAGGGACAACAATAAATCAATGTAGTGCCACTAGGGAGGTACAACTACCACTGGCAACACTAATTACTTCATTTCATTTTCATCCAGATTAGAGATGCCTGAGCTGTGCACTGTTTATGCGGATAATCCCAGGCTTCTCCAACACACAAAAAAACGAAATCTAATTTTTTTTCACAAGAGTGTATCATTTACACTAAAATAATAAGCATAATAATCACCAGAAAGTGTCCACTGCTCTGATTAGACCTGGTGCCTGAACTACACACCCTGAGATCCTTAGTATTGGAGCTTGTGTTTTTTTTCGCAATGGGACAAGAAGGGCATCCAGGCGTTTCCCTACAAGGTTTAAAAGGTCAAAATGCCTTACCATTTATCATCTCTGCATTATTCAAGTGTGAATGTGGCACTCAAATGTGGCATCAGCAGGCCGAGTGAAGCAGAACAGCGGTTCAGACGTCGTCCTTCCAGCTTCCCTCCCTGCGATTAAGTGCTCACATATCTGTTCATGCTGAAAGCCAAACATGACCCATAAAGCCCATTTCTACTCAGCTGCGTTCTGCGTTTCACAGTTTGAGATATCCCAAACCATCCATCAATCCATAGGTCAATGTGACAACACTGTGCCATTTAGTAAGCAGCACAGAGTCTAAAAACCAGAAAAGGAGAGTCAGTCATTTCTCGTATGCTACAGGTGCAACATTACCCCTCCCACAAGCCGAAGTCATATTAAAAGACAGCAATAAAGTAAACAGAAATTTGGTTCAATGGGGCTATCGAGGGAGGTAGTTCATCTAGTTTTTTATTAAATGGGTAGAGACTCATAAATTGCATTACAAGTGTGGAACGACTGGAAACATGCACTCACAAATACTTCAAGGACTCATTTGTGCAGCATGGCAGCATTTAATTTGGCATATTAATACCAAAGGATCTGTTGAAAGAAAAAACAGGTTGTTCCAAGATTTACATTGGGGGTTCATGACAGAAATTAAGGTAGAAGGTCTATCAAACAGTATATTAATCACTAAAATGCAGCCTATTGTTTTCCAGTGGGCAAATGTATTTAAATGAAACTTGAAGACAGAAACAGTGACAAAGATGCTTCAATATAAAATGCATGATTCATTTAAAAAGCCATATATATTTGAGCTTATTAAATCAATACTAGACTGGGGATTCAGAGAGTAAAATAATGAAGCATTTAGAAAGTGATGTGTGCTTCACTGGGCCTTACCTGATCTGTGCGACCAGGGGAGCACCAATCTGCGGCATATTAGGAGAGCTGTATTAATCCTAGCCTGTCTCAAAGCTAGCTTCAAATCAGGAGGAGTCCTTTGTGACTCCTTCGTTTCTTTTTACCCTCCTTCGCAATGCATATCCTTTTTAATTTCATCTGAGAGGCATCTGTGGCTGTCATTGATTTGGTGTGAAACTTCTCTGGCTGCGCTGTGCAGTGCGGCACAGTTCCTCTCCAGGCACTGTGAGCGGTTTTAATTAGAGCACTCTGGGTAAGCACCATGGGGCTCTCCACCTTCCACATAGCAGCCATGGCAACACTCTCTCCTAGCCCAAATGTGCTTTTAATTGAGTGACATCTAATCAGGCCTTGAAATACAACACTGAAGCTAACAAAGCGGACCAGCAAGGGAAAAGGCCCTGCAAGCCAGCTAACGCTAGGACTGGCGTTTAGGATGTGAACAGCCGTGTGGTTCAAAGAAGTATGCCTGCTGATGGGCCCAAAAGAACAATATTGCTCAAATGTGATGCTATGAAAAATTCAGAGATGAATGTGAAATTGGCATGCTTTCAAACAAAGAGATTACAGCACCACCTATAAGAAAAAGCTTAATGCACAATTCATGAAAGAAGTATCAATATAATAGAAATTGGTCTCTTTCTCATATGCAAACACCAATGCTAAAAAAAAAAAAAAAAACATTAATCGACAGACCGACAGACATTAGGTCTCCTGTTGGCCGTCCATGAAGTACCATGCAGGGAATCATTCGGCTTATCTGGCCCTGAGGCATGACCACAGGGTTACATCTTCCCTCACCCCGAATCTCCTCTTTCTGCGCTTATTTGTATTCCAAGCCTCTGTGGACCATCACATAATCTGTGCTCCCATAACCCATTCCCTTTCTTCATCTTTGCTTTCTTCTACACTTGTGTTGGTCCGGCCCCATCCCTCAAATAAATTCTGGGGATGTTCCCCCTGAGCGTAAAAACAAAGCGGACAACCTTTGTGCACAAGTGTCATCTGCACAGCAGAAATAAATGAGATTTTAAAAGCTGCTCTGCACGCACCAACTTGACACACAGATACAAGGCAGACTGGATCTTATATAGGGCATTATTTTTAATACAGCCTCCAGTTTGGATGCAGTTCATGTCCAATCCGAAGATGGCAGAGAAGGACCTAATTGGTGGCATATTACAAGAAAATTTGCCTCACATTCTGAGCTTCAGGTTTAATAGTTTAATAGCACTTTAATAGCTATCTAATAGATTTGAGTGATGAACAGACTAAAATAAGTCATTATTTACCATGAACCTTTGCATATTCAAATTTGAATCCACATGATTGGTTAAGAAAAGCACAACAACAATGAAGTTTGACATCATTGCCATCAAAACATGATGACACAGTAGCTGCGCAGTTTGCTTAAGCGTTAAAAATAAATAAATAAAATAGAAAGAAATGTATTTCTGTGTGACTAATTTTGAGTCCTGAATAGTCCACAGGAATAAAGAATGAATTAATTCATTATGCTAAATGTATCACTTATAGCAAAACATCGATGCTTTTGAATTTAAATATTTAACAAAGCATGCAAACAAAAAGCTGCTTTTATCATGTTCGTTTTGTGGTCGTGCTAGTTCCGGTGACATATTTCTTTGTTTTCTGATAACTTCTTTTAGTTGGTGAGAGGTGTGTTTTAGTGAGTGGGTTTTAGTGAAGCGCAGCGGACCAAGCTTCAGGCCTGACTGTGGAAATGCAGCGCTATTCTGGCCTCATGCTACTGGCCCGAGGCTATTAGCCCCGCCCAGCTAATATGTCCACATTTTTAGCTAAAAACAGAATATATGTTAGTCCTTTTATCACACACAAAGCTATCACATAGCTTCAGAAGAACTGGAATATATCGTTATATGGATACGTTTTGAACCTTTTTTGTTTTGTTTTGGTTTGGTTTTGTCGAGCTCAAAAAGCATCTATCCTCATTCACTTAGACTGAATCACAGAAAAAGCAGCTCAGATATTCTGTTAAATGTTTCCTTCAGTTTTTTTTTCTTTGTGTGAAATAAATAAAGCCTTACAGTTTGGAATGATGTGGGTGAGTAACCAACAACAGAATTCAAATCGTAATCTATCTCTTCAATAGTCCGCAGATTTCCAGAGTTTAAATGCTCATCCTACACAGAGTTCTACACAGTCCCTGGCACTGGCAAATGAATTGAATATTCTGGATAATTTGATAATGTTTCCAGCCAAAAACATAACTCTCCAGCTTACTCGTGTAGATTTCTCCCAACAATAAGTACAAAATATATGCATGATGTCATACCTAAAAAAAAAAATTGAAAACAGACAAATGTACATATTTGGTAAATACATAGTAAATGTAGTCTCTTTCACTGACCCGTCTGTAAGACGAACATTTGTAAGTTCATAAGAAGTAAAACTTCATTATATCTATTAAAAGGGTTCTGGTAAACATACAGATCATGGCACTGCATGTGTGTACATTATATTTTTGAATGCAGTGGAGATGAAAGTCATATTCAAACATTTACATGCATAGCTTTTCCGTCTTGATTGGATTATTTCAGGTCTACAGCACCCCTTTTAAGCCGATTGACATTTCATTCTGATCAAACTCAATCAGATCGATTAAGGTGTTTATATGAAGGCTTTTCAATCCAAACGAGCCATCAATCAAATTCAGATTATTTAAGTAAATGTAAAAACGCAGATTGCACGTTAATGCTAACTGTGGTACTGCTACCTTTCTGTGTTCCACCACAAGTTAAAGAATATCTAGAATCAACGGGTGACATCATTGCAATGCTGACATATTATGATGGGAATTGCCTGTCTACTGAGAGCGACCTCGTGACCCGTTTCTCCCAGAACATTGGCTGACAAGCAGAGCAGACAGCACTCAGTATTCAGCCAAACAAATGAGGGTCAGAAAGAGAAATCCCATCAACACAGGCCTGTTTCCTTGCACAGCATGTGTGTGTGTGTGTGTGACAGTTCAGCATGCTGTGAGAGTGAAGCTTCATACAGCAGGGGAGAGAGAAGCACTGATAAAAAAGAGAGAGTATACGCTTGACCCAGGACACACTTCACACGTCGGTTGCGGGAACGGGCGGCAGCCATTACATGCAAGAGGACCCGGCTCATCAAGGCAGGCAGACAGGCAGACAGAGATAGAGGAACACATTCAGGGTCAGCTTGATGGGCACTTGTTAGTGCACCCTGGAGGGCATCTGTCGAAACACTTGGACCACTGACTGCCGTACAGGACAGGGAAGGAGGTGATATTTCTCTCTTGTTTTTGAAAGAGGGCAGAAGAGATAAAAACAGGAATAAATAAAGCTTGCATGACAGTGCTTATAGTGTTGCCATGCATGTCCCTGTCTGTTATCTATTACAGTGCGCAGACGAGAGGTGACATTTTCTTTGCTTAGACAAGCAAGACTGAAGCACAGGGTGGCAACCTTCAAACTGGCCTCTCACTTAGGTTGCCAGCTTGCCTCATGTCTAAACTGGGACCTCACACACTCTCAGATTGTGTATATGCAATGCAAACATACAATCAAAGCCTCAGGGTTTGTCTGGAGGGAGTTACCATACATCAGAGTTTAATTACAGAATTACTACAAGAGTTGTTGATATGAGCCATGTAACGGTGTAATTACTGGCCACTGATTGTGCTCAAGCAGCTATAAATGAATTATCCAGCCTTCTATTTACGTCAACTTATAGATTTAGGAACTGCATGTTGTGGAAGATTGGAGAGTTAGAGAGAGACACAAGAAACAAACAGGCCAATATGCTGAATTCACACATCTCACAGCAGCACACATTATTCTTCCACCCCCTCTCTCTCTTTCTCTCCCTCACATAAACACACACATATATTGAGAACTCAAAGAAACACACACAGGAAAAACAAAACAGTAGAGAAAGGATATATCATGGATCATTGTAAGGAATGTATGTACATGAGAATGTGTGTCATCAAACAATATGAATCCAATAAAAAAAATGGAAAACATATCTGGCAATTTAGTACCAGAAAAAATAAGGTTTAAATAACATACAGGTACTCAGGTAAGGCTGATTGTGCATACATTGGAAGTAAATGTGATGGTGCAAAACTAAATCAATTTTATCAATACAATGAAGATCTCTGAACTGGAATCATCAGTTGATGGACGTACCGTTTTTTTTTTTTTTTTTTTTTACATGCTGATTTATTTATATCTTTTTACAGCCAGTAAGCTAACAGTGTAAACAAATTAGCCAATTTTATATGGATTCACACAGAAAATCTGTAAAATGTAAAATTTTATAATCAGATATCATATACGGTACATATTATATACATACAGTAGGCTACCATTCAAATCTTTTGGTAAGTTTTTTTTTTTTTTTTTTTTTTTTTTTTTTTTTTAAAGGGACAATAAGTAACTTTTTAGGTATTTTATTATCTAAAATCAATATTTTTATTCATAAATATGCCCTCAATGGTGTACAAATACCTATGCCAATGTTTAAACTAATCCTCGTAAATGAAGAATTTATTATCTTTATATAAATGGGACGGGTAGGTCGACGGAGGCTTCCATGTAGTTCCGCCATCTTGCAAAACTATAATAGCAGAGAGGGACAAAAAGTACTAAGCCAACAAAAATAGAACGTAAATGGAAACATGACCGTAGATTACAGAAAACAAGAGTTAATGTCGGGGAAGCTTTTTCTAGGTGGAAAGAGCTAATGCTGGATAAAGATTTCAAAAGAGACGCTGAAGTGGCCAGTTTTCTTCTCGACAGGTAAGTCAGTGTTACAGTCTATATTATAATATTTTTTTTTATATCTAACAATGCATATAATTCAGAAAATATAACGAATAAATTAGACATAACTACTAATTACAATATTTCATGTTTTCCACAGTCAGTAATTCATACTGTAACATTCGTTTGTTAGTTGTCATGTTGCAGTTTGTTTGAAATAACACACCTGTTCACCTGAAGGAAAACTCGAAGAAGTGCTATTAGAAGACATCCTGTCAAAGCTTTTTGGTACATATCGCCTACCGTAGATGCAACGCGCATTTGAAAAAGCGAGGCGCTGGAGAGCAAAATTAGTTTGAATGCAAAATACAATTTCACCACTAGATGGGAGTAATTCCTACTTAGTGTCCCTTTAAGTGAGTAAGTTTAAGTGTAGTTAATAATGTTATTCAGCAAGAATGCAATAATCAAAATGACTTTTACATTGTTACAAAACAAGATCTATTTTAAATAAATACTGCTCTTCTGAACTTTTTATTAATCAAAGAATCATGAAAAAGCATATGTTAGTTTCCAGAAAAATATTATGCTGTTCTCAACACTGACAATAATAATATTTTTTTCTTGAGCATCAAATTAGCATATTAGAATGATTTCTGAAAGATCATGTGACACTGATGACTTGACATTCGCTGTGTCATCACAGGAATAAAGTACATTTTACTTTTTTTTTTTTTTTTATTAAAACAGAAAAAAGTTATTTTAAATTGAAAAATATTTCACAATAATACTGTTTTTACTACTTTTTGATCTAATTAATGCAGCCTTCTTTCAAAAACACTCCAAATAAATTTTGCAGACTCCAAACTTTTGAACTGTAATGTATATCACAATTGATTTTAACAATGAAAATATTGCATCATATAGATATTTTTAATTGATGTGCTTTTTTTGTATCATTCTCTACAGGTCAATTATTGAACACGGAGGTAGCCTAAAAAGCATGCTGAAACTGAAAATCTGTGCAGTCAGACACTTCAATGAAGCACCTAATGGACAACAGAGAAGCGACCTACTGAAGAGATTGAAAGTGATACTGTAGATTCACTCTCTCTCTAACACATTTGCCACAGTTTCAATCGTGATCCAATTATGATATCGAGATGCATTGCGATGTGTATCGTTTTGTGAGGTAGTTGGTGATACCCAGAGTAGCCTTGAGCTTTCAGCTGATGGGTCCGTGTTAAGTGAACATTCTGAGGTTGAAGCTATGTTGATTCCAGTGCAGACAGCATCAAGACATTGTGGCGAAACACATCATTGGTTACTTCCAGTGCATGCACAGGTTAAGAAGCATTTCATGGGATCTATAAAGTGACAAATGGAAAAATGATGAAAGAAACATAAAGGTGCATAAAAATAAAAATGATATGGTTACCAAGAGTATGCAGGAGGTCAGGGGTCAAGGTCAACATAAACAGGAAAACCGGAAAACATGGCAGCAGCATAGATGTGTCTGTGGACATAAATATAATAATAAATCAGTGAATGAACCAGAAAATAACTCAGTAAAGCGATTTCACATTACCAGTAATCCAAAGCTCCACTTTTGAAAACTCAAACAGCAGTATAAACCACAGGATCAAGAGCACTTCTCTTATCCTTAAAGTGCACTGTGCATCCTGTTTTTATCCTTCAGAATAGTCTAAGAAAAGCTTCGGCAGGACAACAGACTCCTTGTCATTCATTTTCATAGTTGCCTGTGTTTTTAATAAATGAAGACTCCCAGTAAAGAGAGCAGAAAATGTGAGTAAAGTATTCAAAAACTGAAGAGTCATACATGTAAATTACACTAGAAGATTAGGTGAATTAAACTGTATTCAAGGGCTGTGCTATAGAATCTTACAAACATACACTTAGTGTTCTGGCACAAATGAACCACTAAGACATCTCAGAGGTGACATTTAATGCCAGCAGTAATTAACAGAACATGCACCCATCACCTATTTCAGAGAATTGCAAACTGATATGAAAAGGATGGTACATGTTCCCTATAGAGAGGGCAAACACAAATAAAAGGTATTAAGGATATCTACAGAACAAGGTAGGACACTGCAAGCAGAACACCTTACAGTCCATTACAAAACTAGATTTGTACATTTTTGCAGTGTTCAAATTACACTTGGTCATGCAAAAAGTGTCAAAGATGATGTGAGGGTTTTGTGGATGGTTACTTGATAATTGCTTTGGTTGCTAGATTTTATGGCTAGTTCCTAGAAGGCTTTGGCAACTGTTTAATATAAAGTTATATACAATGAACAGCTAATTAAAATCAAGGCATGTTTCCCCTACTGTTTTAATTTTCATAAATGCAAATAAGATTTATATTTAATTCTCCTTTTCATTTATATGCACCAGAAACAAAACAGCAATATTCTCCTGCGTGAACTGATAAACTAATATTTTGCTTAATTCGTGAACAATAAATGTTCAGTTATAATGCAAACAAATGGTTAATTCAATAATTTTTTATTTAAATGGACAGTTTCACAAAATCAACTGAACATAACAATCCTAACACTGTTTATGCTACTGAAGTTTGTATCAGAGACACTATTAAAACATCTCCTTACATTTTTATACCAAAGTAACGAGAAAAGGGGTTTGTTTAACAGACAGGTTTTTTTTCAAATATAAAACTGCATTATCTATATTAATAAAGGATATGTATATTACTGGGGAAAACAGGAATATTCAATACATCATCCAGTTCTAGCTGCTAATAGGTCTGGGCAATATATATACTATCTAAATAATTTGACAACGAAGTAAAATTTGAAAATATCATGAATATCAAGTATTTCAAATTCAAGCATACTTTCCAAAAAGAACACATCAAACGTCCAAAAAAGGGAACATGTTACTACGGACTGCTCTACACTCCTCTACTATGCAAATTCTCATGAGTGCGGTTGCCAGATGTCAAGAGTTCAAATCCCCGAATCAGAGTTTCGCTGTTACATGGATACATTTTCATCCTGGTGTTTTGCTTACTTTAAGCAATCTGGCAACCAAGTGCAGGCAAACGCTCGCTCCTTATGGCGGATGATCTGAAAAACAAACAAGCTGGAGTTTAGCGATCTAAATGAATTTTTCATTCAGCTGGTCTGTGTTCTGTCATGAGATATCGACTGTATTGTTTGCAACTGTGGTCACTCTATAAATGCACTCAAAAATGCAAAAACCCAATCCCTGTTGTGTGAATAGAGAAACATAGGATATGGCAATGTGGAATTACTAATAGGAATTACATTTTATAATATTTCTCATTTGTTTTACCAGTTTTCATAACATAGACAGAGAGAGTGTATAAGTATTTGATTGTATTTGATGTATATAATTCCATATATAATTCCACATGTGTTAATTGATAGTTTTGATGACTTTAGTGTGAATCTACAATTTCCATAGTCATGAAAATAAAGAAAACTCTTTAAATGAGAAGGTGTGTCCAAAATTTTGGTCTGTACTGTATATCGCCCAGCCCTAGTTGCTAAGTGGTTTCATACTGGCCCAAATCAAAGTCTCTATGATATTCTGGTGTATAGATATCTATGTACAATCTGCACAATTTGAAACTTAATAGTTAAAAATGGGTAAGACACAAAAATCACTACTTGTAAATTGTAATGATGAGATGCCTTTGAAAAACCATGTGACTCAATGATAGAAGCATCACCTCTATCAAATTTATATTGACATGAAAAAATCATTTTCCCTCATTGCCATCATCTCACTCTCATTGTCATTGTTTATTTGTTCTGATCCTCTCCTGATTGAATTATGAAACCCACAAAAATCCAAGCCATGCTAAACCAAATAAATCTATATTTCAGATTAAAACTGAATATTAAAACTAAAACTTGAAACCTCATCTGGTGCTATAGCAGACTTTTATCAGCAAAGCAAATACAGTGAGTATGAGGTGAGCATGAACTTCAGTATCATGATGGTCATGGTGTATAGAAGAAAAACTAAAAACCATTAAAGCATTTCAGAAGTACTAGTTTGCCTCTGAAATTGTTTTTCTCGAGTCCAGAGTATATATATATATATATATATATATATATATATATATATATATATATATATATATATATAAAATCTTCTCAATCTCAAAGCGTGGGTCAACTGAATCACAGACCTTTCTACTCTCTCTCTTCTATCACTGGTTGAAAGAGGTGGAAAAAACTCAGTCTGAAGTCTTTTTTCCTTTACACTGCTTCATTTGGGTCAGGTTCACAGTACTGCTCTGTCATTGCTTCAATGGTCAAAGACTACAGACAGCTGAAATGTGATCCAGCCCAAAGAAACTGGAGCACAGGAGAGGATGTGAGTGTGCAGCAGAGACAAAACAATTCCAGCCCCATTAAACATGAGCTAATCATCAAAGACAAATTACACTTCAGTGGGATATGTAAATTCCAAATGAGATGCAAGCCATCAAAAGATATGCACAATTATATTTGGTAACTTCAAATGGAAGGAGTCTACTTTCAAACCTAGTTTCCAAACAATGGCACACAAGCCTCCCTGATTGTATTAATGGGCTTTCTGCCATTCAGCCATGACACATACCTTCGCCTGCAATCTATTTCTTCTTCGATGGATTATTCTCCCCATCAGATGAAATGCAGTTAGTTTAAAATGGAGAAGCATGCAGACACAATTACCCATTCTATAGGGACACACTAAAGAGCTGATCGATACACATAGTATAGCAGGTTCAATTCCTTTCCTTTGCCCAAAATATTTATTCAGAGGATGTTCCACAGGGATCAAAACTATTAGATTCAAATAAAGTGTGCCCACGAATATTGTCTTTAGAGGGTAGGAGAGAAAGAGAGCAAGAGCATGAAAGAGATGCAGTGACAAAGATAGAGGGAAAAAGAGAGAGAGATGCAATGGAATGCACATTCCTGCGTTCATTCCCAGTCTATCAATAACAGAAGTGACACTATATGTGCTGTAAGGAAAAGGATATTGCACAAAATTGCAAGTGCGGTTTTAGGACAAATTAGAGAGAATGAGAGTTTAGTGAAGGTTAGAACTCTAGGGGAAAACAGCAATGTTGGCACAGCACCTCGAGAAAAGCGAATGATGGCTCACCTTCGACTTGGAGACACACTCACCCTTACATCATTGTTCTTAAAAGCACCGTTCAGTCTATAATATCAGTCAGACGCCAGTTTTCCACATGATATTTCATCCAGTTGGAGTTATTATATACCATTTGAGGTCAAGCTGATAGATTTAAGATTCCTTAGATGAAAACGTACAACATAAAAGCTATAAGAGGCCTCTTCCCCATCCACCACCATCACCACACACAGCCTCAGTCCCTTAAAAACATGATGGGGCTTATCAAGTGAGAACAGCATGCAGATATTGTCAGACCAGCTTTCAAGTAATCCTTATTAAGGGGTTGAGATTTTCATGCCAAAACGGTCCCTCCCCCTCTCCTTCCCACTGGGCCTCGCTAGGATGCCCATGTGCCTTTGTGGATTCAATCGATCTCTTTGAGCATTTGCTGCTTTTAAATCAAAGGCCAAGTGTATCGTATTACTATACTGCTCTTAAATCACTCAATCTGGATGTTCCTGTGAAGATGACTAGAGGAGCTTCCATCCAGCCATGTTTGGAAAGGTCAGAGAGAGGTATCAAAGAGGTCTGCATTCTGAAGCTCAGCTTTTGACACGCAAAGCCATCTATCAAATAGAGGTATTTGGTACAAGATTTTCATTTCTATATGTCAAAAGAAGGCAGGTGAATTCAATTTCTCATTCAGCAGCTGAAATGCCTGCATAACAACGTGCTCAGTCACTTCTGTGGGTTCTGAAGAAAGCAAATCAATGTCAACCTGAAGGCCGGAGGCTGATTATCACTTATTAAATATGTACAGAAAAAGTTCTTTATGCATAAAATCTATTTGGTGTTGGTGTCCTTGATAATTTAACATTCTTATAATGATAATTTATCATCTTTTGCCTGTACAAGTTCCAGCAAAACCTTGTGTTCTCCTTCTTTAAAATCTGCATCATTTAAAGTTCCACATTCTTTCCATATTCATTGAGTTGTATTGTATATTGTAACAGATTATGAATGCTAAAATATCCCCACTAACACCCAGTATATTTTGGGGCTTATTTTGTTTAATTTAATCTTCAATTAAATATGCAAATGTAAAATAAGGAACTATAATAATCTCTTTTATGTGTGAAAAAAGGAAGATACAGATCCTAATAATCCTAAATGTTTTACAAGTGAATTTAAATATTTAATAGATGTTTTCATAGCCCAGTGCAACCTCATGAATGGAGGGGACCCCAGTAAGGGCCTTGCATCCTAGCCTATATTGGAGCTGTCACATGTGTGTTTGGAGCTGGGAGGCAGACAGGCAATTTTAGCAATGTAGTGAGAATCAATACCCTATCACAGTCCTCGTGTGGAGTGCACCATCCTTCAGAGGCAGCGTAATTTATATTGTTTTTGCCCTCATGCAAACAGCCTAGAGTGGGAATACAAGCATAGCACAAGAAGATGAGCAATGTCTTCACAGAGGGTCTCATCACAGGACATGGATGAGAGTTAATGTGCAGTGTCTCTTACCAACGCAGGTCTTAAATACCCAGGATACATCACTTTATATGGAGCTAAATGTACCACTCGGCGGGGAATGCTTTGCCAGTTGGTTTCAATGATATCGATGTTGTTCACTAAAACGCCCAGATTTGGCTTCATTGTTTTCTGCCTCTTTCACAAAACTGTAATTATTAGAGTTATTCTCTTGTCAGGGCTTGTCTATCAGCAGACAAGGATGCATTTCTATTAAGGGTTTAAAAAATGGACTATTGTTCCATCAAAAAGTTTGTGATGCCTCTATTATGTCTGTTCAAAGGAAGCTTGAATTTCTTTCTGCGATTTGCATATCCATTGTGGGCGAACATCTGAGCAGGAATGAAAATAAATGAGATGCCACAACGATTTAAATTGGCTTTATCTGGACATTAGCAGGGACAAAAAATTAGAGTGTTCTCTCATGAAAGCCTGCATCCACAGATGTCCAAATCTGACACATACAACACCACATTCAAACTATTGATCATGCATTTTAGGAAAAAAAAAGAAACATGATACTGGACCCAAACCAATTAAACTAAAAAAAAAAAATGTTTTCTGCTTGGTCATTTACAGCCGGCATTGCACAGTTCTTATAATTGCATTGTGGTGTTAATGAACCATGTGATCTTGCATTAGCTTATATCAGACTACAATAGCCTCCCTGACACCATCAAGCTAATAATATGGTTGATTCTATCTCATCTACCAGGAACAATATTCAGACATCCAACACAAGAAATCAGGAAGGCCTGAAAGGGAGTAAAAAGTGACCATGGTAGCATGATAGAGAACTGTAATCTCTGCTTGTTGACCCAGACCAGCAGATGTCTCAGAATCAGATCAGGGCAAGAGAAGAGGCTGTTACTGACCCAATCCCAGCATTAAGGCCGGGATCATAAATGGAGGCGGTCATGACACAGCTATTCTGCTCACAAATACAGGGTTTTCACTTTTTTGCACTCTTTTTTGCAATTTTTGGACAAGGAACTCTTCAGGTGGTCCAAATATTTTAAACACACAATGCCAAGTCAGTGGAATTAATTCAATGCTGGTCTCTCATCCTTTCATCACAGTGCTCTTAAACAAACCACAGCCTAATCTCCAGGGTGGCCCAGTGGCTGGAGAGAAGTCCATCTGCTTGTTCTAAAGACTTTATCAGATTCTATTTGGACACAAAACAATGCAGTCTAGGCAGTAAATACTATTTTGCTTATAATCTCATCTTCATTTCAGTAAATATATACAAATTGTGCAATATAGTGTCTGGTGTTGTGTCCCAATACACTCTTTTTCGCTCACTCTTTTCTTATACAGCAGTCTACGTAAAGTTTACAGTGTAGTGAATAATTGAGTTATTGAAGAAGTCAGCAGTTTTGAACACAGTATATGCATGAATGCATAAAACACCTCTCACAACAGCAGCAAGATGTCATGACAGACACGAGCACAGGCAAAATTTCCCATTTCCCATCCTCTCTTTCCACACTGACAGCTACTCTCGGTTGCTGTGTGAGAAAGTCTCCTGGCATTATGCTGATTCTTATATTATTTCTACAGATACATTGAATATTGACTATATTGTCTGAACAATTGGATCAGATTTCATCATTTTGTAAAATGACAGCGTGGAATAGTAAGTTCTAAAGACTGGATTTAAAAACCAAATCTGATTTGTGTGCAGTATGAAGAAAGCCTATGATATTGTGGTTTCTAGATATAGCTTGAATGATAAAGATTAGTGATGTTTGCCATTGTTTCATGAGATGTCTGCACAGTCATGCGTTGTTACTATCTCTTAGGTGAAACACTGATCAAATTACAAGTGCACACTTTAACAATATACACAAAACCAGTCAAGCATTTGTTCAACACTTGAGCTGGAGAGAAAACATGCACATTTACAATCCTTTCACATCCACCAAACGCACCAATTTGCATCTGTCTTGAAACCACAACCTCAGAGTAAGAAACTGTCAACCGCCCTCTTACCACGCTAATGACTTGGAGACCAAAGTCAACTTGAAAGCCTCAAAATAATAATCATTATTCATCATGTCAAGGAAATAAATTCAATCTGTTGACTAATGATTTATAATGGAAGCAAAAGGGAGTAAATAACCAAGAATTTTCTATATCCTACCCTATGTATACCATAAATTAAACACACCTTACCTTCAATTTGCCTTTAGGGCACAGTTGATTGGTAAATCCCGCTCTCACTGAATCATATGTAACATTCAGAGAGAGGTATAAACAGCCAAGGACTAACTCCTTGATAAAACAGCACTTCCTCTATTCTCTCCCCTGACAATATGTCTGAAACCTGCATTTAATTCAGCAACTTGCAAGCGCTTGCCTTGTCATGTGTAAAAAGAAAAAAGAGACCGTATCAGTGTACAGATGCCAAAATATAAGATGCTACAAGATGTATAAACACAAACCAATATTTCCTTTGCTGATACAAATATACATTCCATCATCCGGTGCAGTGTCTAATGTCAACAGACAGAACAACCACAAAACACACAGAACAATCAATGACATCTGGGCGATGACTCTGAAACATTCATCTCACAAATACACACACAGAACTAGATAAGGGCCAAACTAAATTGTTTTAAAGGAACAGTTCAACCAAAAATGAAAACAATGCCATTACAATCTGTATGACTTTAGTAATTTAGTGGAATGAAAAAGCTAAACTTGCATTAGTTTCCATATAATGGAAGCACCATTACAGTGGTCTATGCATGTGCATAAAAGCTCAGTGTGTGGAACAGATCAAAATTTAAGTCAATATTCACAGAACTTTTTTGTGAGTGGGTTTTACAAATGTAGTCAAACAGTTTTGTGAACTGATTCAAATAATCATTGAAATAGGATGCAAAATAACTGTTTCTTGTTTAGGAACATTACCATTTCTCTCATGAATAGGTCAAGGAGAATTAGTGTGGATATCATAACATTACATCTACATTTTGGCAAGCTATTGTATGACTTGGCACAAAAGCTATATAGACCACTTGTAAGTTAGTTATGCCTTTTTGAAGCTTGAAAGCTTCAATCTACATTCACTGTAATTTGGTTGGGTAAACCTGATTTGTGTGAAGATGAAGCGAGTGGGCTGCTCTTATCTATGTGCATTTAGGTGGATACTTGCATGTGCACATGAATATGTGAGCAAGTGTTTGTGAGTGTGTTTGTGTACCGTCCAGATGGAGCAGGGCATCGCTGCACAGTATGAGTGCCCGTGGTACGAGCTGTCATAGATGCCGTGCACCTGCCCTGCACACATCAGCCATTCTGACTTTCTATCTTTCTGGAGCCACACTGTGAGCACCTCAGCATTGGAGAACAGCCTCAAAGAGCCAGTTTATCAAACACTGCTGGATTCCAAATATAGCCTCAATGCATCACTTCAGTAGAATTAAATATATGCCACTATTAACAAAATTTTAATTTTAGATTTTTTTTCTGTACCTTTCAAGCCAAGTAAACTTTTTCAAAGTAAAGAGGTCAAAGTACGGTAAAACCTACTTATCAGTCTGTGATGTTATTTTGAAATTGGGGTGGGCGGAAGGATCAAAACCGCCTACTTGGCAGATGATATTTTATTATGGATTAGTACAATTTAATAATTGGACACTGGTTTTACATCAGTCAAAAACCACCCTATAAAGTGGTTACACCATCGTGTTTTCCATATGTGGAGAAAAGGACACTGAAACGTTTTCATAACCTAGTGAGAAAGTACTTTGGAAGTTCCGAATCGCCTAAGATGCCCAAACATGCTGTCTAGATAGGCAGTTCAATAGATTTTAAAACACAGCCACAGTGCATCACAGTAGAGGTCTTCACGGGTCCAAACATTAAGGAGCCGTAGTCTCTCTTCCTTGTACCTGACTGCCTGTGATGCATTACAATCCTCCAAAAAGAAAGTTATCCATGTTATTCTAAGTCCAAGCTTAATCCACTCATTATTTCAGCCTCAAAAGTCCACTTGATGTCACAGTGACGGATGACAAATACAACTGTGCACATGTACATTCTGACTCAAGTCAGAGAAAATGTAAAGCACATCTGTTTATTAAACACTGCATACTATAGGGACACTGTTAACTAATGGAATAATAGGCACATGACCTCTGCATTATGAAGAAATTATGAATAATGTGCTCATTTTAATAAATGTATATTGTAATGTACTTATATATTAAAATAACATTATTGGTAGGTTATCACTGAACAAATCAACACACTCTACGTAAAAAAAAAAATTTTTTTAGAAGAGTTCTAACTAATGAATTTAGTTACCTCATGCACAGACGTTTAGTTACTAGATTACTCTGCGTACACACATTCTTTTTAGTGCTCAGACAAACTTTTTAGTGTTGTCCTGCAATGTCATGTGCATCTCGCCAGTAAATCCAGTCCCGTGATTAGTAGTAAATCTCCATCACCTGCTGTCAGATTTAAGCTGCATTCACTACACAGAGCCATAGTTTACTGGCAATTAGGCAATATCGCGTTCATATACGCAGATTTACCACATCTGATTTCAAACACGATATCGCCTAGCTGGTCAGTGAACTACGGCTCTGTGTAGTGAATGGTACTCAGTCTGAAAGCATGTGATGATGATTTATTACTAATCATGGGATCAGCTTTACTGATGAGATGCGGATGACAATTGCATGTGATAAATTGCATAGCCCTAGTTTGAGGGGAACTTACTGTTTTAAGATTATATAAAAGTTAAGATTATATTTTGTCTTATCATCTTGCCTCTGTATAATGCATATTAAAGTTCATAAGTGCAGCGCTGCTTTGTTTACAGTGGAGACCAAGGAAATGCTTTAAGTGCCACCTGCTGGCAGAGATTGAATCTTATGTTTCTGTTTCATGCTGATATTTTTTATGCGTTTCACAAAACTGAAATCAAACCATTCTGTTTTTGCTTCAAATTTCTAAATTATACAGTCTAATTTAGATTAAAAACTTTTTGGATCATGCAGTCAAAATGCAGTGGTTGTCCCTAATTTTAAAAGGAAAGAGCACAGACAAAGCTTTAGTTTGTTTATATGAAGATTTTTTGGGGTTACTTATTTATTTGATTTGGGGTTTGTTTAAATTTTTCTATTTAGTTTTGTTATTTACATTAACATCTACATGTCCTGGCCATATCCTCTCCTAAAGATCCCCATTCACTTGACTGGTGCTATGACTCTCTCATCTCTTCACCTGTAGCTGGTTTGTGGTGAGTGCACTTGCGCCACTGTACTGTGACACCCCCACCCACATTACTGTAAAGTGCTTTGGGTGTACAACAATACACAATAAAGCACTTTATAAATGCATCATTCATTCATTCATTTATTAGTAATCAATGCACAATAGCTACAAAAGGTTTGCTTCAACACACTTCATGATTATTTACAATATCTCAAGCACATCAGATGTATTAATTACTCTTCCTCTTTGGAGCATTAATAATACGTATTCATATTCAATTTATATTCAATGTGCATTTACATTCAAGAGTGGAAGATGTGGTCTGAGGTGACCAGGTTTCAGCGTAACTTTTCAATCTTGCCACCCCGTCTGAGTACATGGTGTTGGGTCTATTGCACTTAAATGTTCCATCGCTAAATGCTATCCAGAAGACACGGGAGGAAACCGGCCCATTACTGGTAAAAATGAAAGAAAAATCATTGTGCTATGATTGATGGGCCCATTCCCTCAGAGATAAGCCACTGCTTCACTCTCAAGAATTGCAACTGACACAATTCTTCTCACCACCATATGGGTTATTATATGTAATTCTCTCAAAATTACACTTTTATATTCCAAAATATATAAATAAATAAAGTGGCATCAACAAGCAGAGGACAAGGGCATGTAGTGTCTGGGAGAGGAGAGAGAGAGAGACACAAATTTACTTTTAATTCATTGTTTGTTTTTACCTTAATACCAAGCGATGTGACGAGAATAGGAAAAATCTGTGGCTTTAATAAGATGCCTAACTGACCTTGAGAAGTCTGAAGTTCTCTGTTTGTTGAGGTCAGGAGATGAACTGCCATAATAAATCTTCTACTAATTCATCTATAATCTCTTATCTAAACACAAAGACAGACAACTAGAAAATGTAAAAGAGCAATTCTAAACTGCATCTCGAAGAAGGACCTCCTGCTGTATGAAACCACTACATTTAAGTGGAGGGCTGCAGTCAGGCTTGGCATCATTAGAAGAAACTATAGCTTCTTTGTGCATCACAAATACAGGAGACTAGCTTAATTTATAGCCTTAAACAACATCGAAAAGACATGAAACATACATGTTGTAGAACCACCATTATGATTTTTTATGCGTTATTCACATGCCAGCAAGTGATCAAATTAAGACTGAGCTAAAAACATTGTTAAAGGGATACTGCACCCTAGAATGAAACTTTTGTCATTAATCACTTACCCCCATGTCAGTCCAAACCTGTAGAAGCTCTGTTCATCTTCAGAACACAATTTAAGATTTTTGATGAAAACCTAGAGGCTTGAGAAAGCTTTTTGTAAGTGAAGAAAACAAAAATAACAACTTTATCAATAATTCCTTTGTCAATGGTCTCCTTTGTGTCACTCCATATCACCGTGCTGCATGTGCTCTTCTGTGTTGTGTCCTCCACCTCACAAGGATGCGCTGTTTTATTTAAATCAAAGATAAATACACGTAGAAACATGGCATGGATGACACAGTGGAGGCTGTCGACAAAGGAATTATTGAATTTTTATTTTTCTTTGCTTACAAAATGTGTTCACTTCGCCTCATATAACCCAGATTGCATGTCTGATGGCAGATGGAGTATTATGACAATGACTTTTCATATCTTTTATGGACCTTGACACTGTTATTTACTTGCCAGTCTATGGGACAGTCTCAAGCCTCCAGGTTTTAATTAAAAATATCTTAAATTGGGTTCCGAAGACGAACAGAGCTCTTACGGGTTTGGAACGACTTAGGGTTGAGTGATTAATAACAGAATTTTCATGTTGAGATGGAGTAACCCTTTAATGTAGGTTCTTATCTCTACTGACCAATTAATTTCTATGATTTTTGCAGTCATTCCTGATTAATAATTTATTGATATAAATGATTACACTTTAACTCTACAAATGTCTTCAGTAGCCAAATAAAAAAAAAAACAGACTGAGATTTCAATACAGCACAAGGTCCCTTACCTTAAAGAGATCAATAATTTATAGCCTAGAAATATTTATATTCAATACAAAAATCCATGAATTGGTAATGATCCATACCTGGAAATCACAATTTTAAAATTCCTTGACATTTCCACTTTTTCTATGATCGTGGAAATCCTGTAATACAGAAACTTCAACATAGAAATCAATGAAGTCTTCAAAGTAATATTTGTCAAACTGTCTGTATTCAAAGCCTGACCACAATTTTTACTGAATAAAAGATCTGAGCATATTAAATTGTTATTATTTAATCAAAATAAAAAGTCAAGACCTTACTTAAAAAAAAAAAAAACTTAAAACTAGCACATGAATATTACTTCAAATTTAAGCCCAGATAAGAACATACAGAGCAGTTTGTCTCTATTTGGGCTCCAGACTGCCAATGCAGGTTTAATCAAATGTTACTTCAGAGGACCGTCACTGACAGTGAGTGACACATTTATCCCATCTGTTATGCAAGCCAAGCTTCCTGTGCAAAACCCATTTCCACCAAAGAAATAAAAAAAGAAGAATCTTTCTAGGTTTCTAGGTTTTTTTCTCCTCTGTTCAAAGTTCCAGGAAACTAATTTCCTTGACAGACAAGCGCTCCATAAAAGATGGAACACTTCCCACACATTAAAAGAATGGAGTTCCAAAACAACAAAGACAGGAGCCGTTTTAAACATCCAATCTCACATTTCACATTGTCACACTGCAAAACACTCTCATCAAAGGCCATTGATTTTCCATTCCAGAGCAAATGATGATTAAGGCAAATCAGGCCTTTGTTTCATAGCTCAGAGTCTTCATTCCTGAATTTAGTGGCACTCTGGGTATTTCCTACAATAAGGCTGTTGAGAGTATAAAAAGAGGTCTTACAAGAAACATCTGATGCCTCTGTCACTACAGAAAGAGTAGTTTTTCAACAGCTGACACTGTTGCTAAAACCAAATGTGGTCTATATAATGCAGATATATACACACAAATATTAATAGTTGTAATAATATATAGTATAGCATATATCATCTGGGTTGAGCTCTAATGCCTGGGAATCTCAATATTGGTTTGTTACTGCCAGAAAAGGAACATTTGAAACTACACTTGAACCTTCTGCTGCTCTGCCCTCCAGGCCAGGTGACCTTAAGAGTTAATGCTACAAGACCACAGGACACCAGGTTGCACATACAACATCTTCTACAGACTTAAGTCATTGCAGGTCTCCCCTTTAGTCCACCTTCCTTGGTGGCTAATTACACTTACTTTAATAAAGCTGCCTACAGACCCTGGATTAGCCTCTGAGTGGCAAACCTTCACCTTGTCCTTCAAAGGAGCCCGGAAGCAAAGAAGCTCCACATGGATGAGATCCATCCCAGTAGTTCACACGAGCTCTGAGGCCCCCATCGTCATGTTAGTAATCTGAACTATCTACTGAAATCAAGCCATCAGACTTTGCTGTATAACCAAAATAAATAAATAAATATTTGCTTCACTATTTAAATACGCAAGACCAATTGCTTTGATGAATGGGGGTCACTGTGTTACAGCTGCTTGTACTAATTGCACTGTTTTATGAGTTATTACTCTCTAATTCCTCTTCCAAAGTCACGTTAATGCTGCCCTGAGTATATCTCATATACGGCTGAGTAATGAGAGCATGACTTTCGCGCTCATTGTAATCATTTGTCTGCTGCAATCACTTCCTCCACTGCTTGCAACATGGGTATTTTATTCATAGATCTGTCTTTTTTAAGGGGAACAGGGTGATTTATACTTCAGCAAATTACCATTAGATAAACATTGATGTGATTGAACAGATCACTTAAACTATGAACATTCTAGAGATAATAAGAACTGTATCAACATCAGATGATAAGTATTAATTATTATCAATGAAATCAGCACTAGTCAAATGTCACGATTACACAATGTGACAACAATAATCCAGTCGATTTATTGTGTTTAAACCAACCCCAAAAAGAACCTGTAGACTTCTCACACTTTTTTTATTTTATTTTTTTACAGGAAAATCCAGAGTTCTGTGGATTGAATAAAGTTCAAGAAGTTCAAAAGATCTGACAGTATTATACTCTCATTGGTAGCTGAAAGCATTTTCATATTATCATATGATCCTTTTTCTGCAGAGTTTTGCTAAATCAGATTAGGGGTGGGCCTGGTTTAAAACCAAATGTTGTAAAGTTTATACATTTTTTCATTCCATAAACTTCCATTAACATCAGTTTGAAATAAATCGGGGGGGATGGGGTTTTGGCTTTTTTGAACTAAAATAAATATCAAAGAAATAATACAGTTAAACAAGAAAGTAGCCACAAAATTATTTTGCTCGTTTGTAACAGCGACCGTCACAGCCCTATGCTATTCTAGCCTACAAAAAGAGGAAATGGAGAAGCATAGCTGTGTGGCACAGCAAGGTTCCATTCAGGACAGAAGCACAGCTTGTTTGGTGTACAAGTTCTCTCAATGGACAGATGGGAGGACAGCAAAGCAGTTTTCTAGTCCATGTCCTAATGGCTCTTTTAAAAATAAAATAAAATAAGCAGCAAATAATATTGTAAACTAATTTCAATCCAGTCTTTGAGAACAAAGTCACATGATCTAAAACTGACCATGAGTGCTGTGAAATATCACCAGCCCAGCTCGTTGTCATTCCTGTTTCGCTCCAAACACACGTCTCAATTCTTCTCTCAGACAGTGATTGTCTTTTCTATTAAGAGACTCCTGTAGATATTTTTTCCTTAATCCTATCAGCTAATGTGAAGCTGCTGATCCATGACTGTCTTGAAGGTTATCTTGTGTGTGATTCACACCTAAGGATATCTATTATTTACATGGTAGTCCACCCTGTGAGGGAGGTGCACACCAACAGCCAAAATTTCCAGTCTACCGGTGAGCATCCATATCAGATAACATGCCTGACTGGCTCAGGAAGGACATGGAACTGAAATTCGCATCCCCTCCCTATATAACAGATTATCATCCTTAACAGCCGTGAAAGGATATTTGCAGTTTAAATCAGAGGTTTGCTGCCGTAACGCCTGAGGGAGCCGTTTTTCGAGACCGTTGTTCGTCAACAAACAAGCAAATGCATTTGAAAGCTATGTTTCAAGCAACAACATTTGTAACAGGAAACCCTAAGGACATTTTCTCTCTGAAGTGCAGCACTTGTATGTAAGTGGAGAGAAATTTCAAACAATAATGCAGGACTTATTTCCAGACATAATATCCTGTGGTTACCCCCCCCCCCCCCCAAAAAAAAACCTGCAGAACATTAACTTGTTGCATTAGCATCTTTTACCTTCCTCTAATTATAGAGACATTAAGCTTATTTGCAGGATTAAAAACAATGTACGCTTCACTGGAGTCAAAGTCCAGGTATTAAAAAGCACTAATATTTATGGAGAGACTCAGAGACCATGCAGCAAATGTGTTGATAAGCACCTCCGACAATAACACCTCACTCCATCCACACAATCAAACATCAGTTCACACATCATTTGTGCCTATGTGTTACACAGACTAATCTACAGGCTTTGCCAGACCCTTTGGCCTTGATGGGAACGTGTGAAAAAAAGCATAGCAATTACGTCGGCTTTTAGCAGCACCGGCCCCATTTAATAGGAGTGTGATGGTGACATTTATAGAGGTATGGAGTTCTGCCTCTTTTGTGGGCTTGTTCTAATCTACACAGTATTGGCAGCTTGGCTCACTCATTCAAAAAGTCAGTATGTCAAACAGGCGGCGGGAAAACATAATGCGTTAACAGGTTGTGGAGAAACTAGAACATCGCGTTCTTCATGGCTCACTTCACCGTGAAGTCCCAGCGCACAGTTACACAGGTCAACAAAATGAAAGCCTTTATAGAATAATTATTCATGACTGTCAATCAAATAACAGTACTGGTCACTCAAATAACAAATTACTGGGTAATGGACAAAAAAAAAGTCTGTCTAAGGTCATTTCCCAATCACGCTACCTTTCTAAACCTATTTTCCTGTCTGCTTTCTTCAGCAAAAAGCCCCATTATAAAAAGGTCTATATAAATAAAAATGTCTTTGAAAGAAACTATTTAATATAGAAGTTGCTTCTGTAACTAAATATATAAATAAATAAATCCTTTAATCTTGAGTATTCATGGATCCAGAACCAACCACAAAGTGTATAACAAACTAAGGAGAAGAGACATCAAACAGCTTTAGATTAAAAGTCTTCTAAATGTACTAAATGCGGAGGCGGGCAAACAATTCATTAATGAACATAAATAAATGAATTAATAAACACACTAGTCAGATGTTTATATACAAATCTTAACAGCACTTAGGATACTTTATGCATCACAGTGTTCTTTTGTGCATGCTCATATTTCTGCAGATTTCCAGGTGTTCCTTTGTATTTTGAAGATAGCCGGCTTTGATCAGAATATCAGAACAATTCTGTCTTTCATCTGAGGGAGCAGAGTTTAGTTGAGGAGGAATTTTGGCTCAAGGTTTAGCCCAGACCTTGGCACGTCCTAGCGGTGTATTTCTTATTCAAGCCCACTCAATCCTCTCATGTTGGGTATTTGGTATCTACTACATCAATCTCCTGTTAATTCCCCACTGCATATATCTTGCTCGAAGAATTATTGGCTGCTACCGTCGTGCTCAAGAAGTGATAATGAAAGACACAAACAGGAATAAGGGACATAACACTCGTAAAGAGCATTTCTGAATTTTAGGCTTACGACTGCTCCCAAGCAAGTGTTGATTTAAAGTAGGTAAGGGAAAACATTGGGGGTTTTTTTCCTAGGTATGTCAAGCACATCACACCTTCCATAAATGTCTCATGTGAAGGCCACAGGCTCTTGTTTATTATTAAAGTATACATACTCTAACAATAAATCAAGCCTTGTCAAAAATAAAAAAGAGAACAGAATCACTGTGGTATTTTTTTACATTCAATTACTCCAATTTAAAAAGAAGAAGGAAGCCTTCAGGTGCTAGTTTTTACTTTAGGAGAGCCAGAACAACAACAACAACAACAACAAAAAATCCATAGTTTGCTGCAGTAAATGAAAGCAATTTCTTTTGCCAACTATGCATGTGCTGATCTCCTGTGTTGATTCAAGAGGTTATAACTCTAGGGCCCATGTCCACAGACAAAAGCACAGGAAGAGCAGAATTACAGAGGTAAACACAAAGGCAGCAATGTTTGTTTCCTCTCCAGATGAGATCTACGATTAGAAAAGAGTTTCTGTTATTCATGCCACATCTGCAACTTCAATCCATCAAAATCAGCCAAAACTCATGGCCGGCTTTGATGATGGGAACTCTGGGAATGAAGAGGAACAAAGAGAAAGTATAGGCTGGGCTGAAAAACTAAATTATTTAACCTCTGAGACAAACTGATAAATTGCTGCACCGCAGGTCAATATATTACAAGGACCTGTTGACCACACCGGTGGTAGGATTTATAATGTGCTGGACAAGATAAAGGCCATTGATTGCCTCTCGCAAGGTCACACACAGGCGGTTTTCATCTCCCAGTGTCTCTATCGGTGACAATTTTCTGGAAATGTTTGAGAAATTTCTGCAATTTGGTTAATCAGATTCACAAACTGCTGGAGCTGCAAACAGAGGGAGGAATATTTCCAGCCACTTGACAGGAAAATAAACTTGCAGCACAAACTGGTTCTGGGGCAGAAAATGGTCTAATTTTACATTATTCATGCGAGTCAGAGAAAAAGTAACAAGCAATCAGTGGGACAAATGAAACACTGACCCTTATGCAAGAGCCACGGATACAGAAAGAATCAAGGATCTACAAATAGTGCAAATTACAGCCTTCTGTGATCTGAGTTGCATGCTGTTTATCAAATATAGCATTCATTACTCTCCATTTAAATCTCTTGTTTTTGGAAAGCTGATCATTACTACAATTTCAGAGAATAAAAACTTGAGTAGCGACAGACACACATATCTACATGCACACTAGAGATCAAAGATCTGTCTGCGGATGCTGAAATGATGGGTAAAGGCTAGACATAGAGTGGGCACAATAGTTCACCCAAAATTGAAAATGTCATCATTGACTTGCACTCAAATCATTCCAAAGTCGTTTTACATGCTTTTAAAATTTGAAAAATGTACTGGCCACTATTTTTCATATAATAGAAAAAGTCTCCTAAAGCCAATTGATTTGTGTAAGAAACAGGATAAAACTAAAGGTAGTTATTGCAGTTAGTTGATGGTAGATTAAATCAAGTTAGATTAAATGAATGAATGAATGAATTAATTAATGAATGATGCATTTATATAGCGCTTTATTGTGTATTGTTGTACACCCAAAGCACTTAACAATCATGTGGGGGGTCTCTCCTCAACCACCACCAGATTGATTGTAGTTAGACTGATTGATTGTAATTAGTTACTCAGTCAGTCAGTCATTTGGGACCTTGACATTGTTCAGAATTTTAACTTATGTGTTTCAATAAAGAAAGTAACAGGTTTGAAACGACATGAGGGTGAATAAATGATTGAGTTTTCATTTTTAGCTTAACTTTTTAAGGTCCTGGAGCACATCTCTTCTGAAAAGATTTATTTTCTGTATTTAGCAAACAAACAAGTAACACCAAAGTATGGGTAGCCTATTTGAAAACTGTACATCTAGGCCTTATAATCTCACTTTCATCTGTGTTAAATTAAACATGATGTCTAACTGACTGATGACTAAGGTTTGTGGTCTTTCATTTCAAACTCAAAATGTGAGTGAAACAAAAAAGAAAAAAAAAAACAGAAAAAAAGTGTGAAAGAATGGATTAATGGTTTATCAACCACATCTAATGAAGATTTGTGTGTGGATGCCGGCATGCTTTAGCTGATTCATCTCTCAAGACAACACCAAAGGAGAGGGAGAGAGATTTACAGCCCTCATCACATTTGTAATTAAAGAATGTTTTTTTCTGTCTGTGGTTAGAAAGCTCTCCTAAGCAGGCAAATTTTGAGCTCTAAAAATTAGCATTTTGATTTTAACTTGCGCTGTACAAATGAAAATTTGACAAAAGTCCAAACTGAAAGAGTCATTCACTCCAGCGTATAACTAGGCTAATATAACAGTGTCACACTTCTGAAGTTGGTTACATAATTAGATTCAGTGATACGGTCAAAGAGGGGGCAAAGTGAGACTCAGCAACATCACACTGTCCCTTTCCAATCAGGGCTGTAGCAAAATGATTAATCACATAATGTCTCTACATAGCCATGGGACAAAAATAACTTTAATACACACATCTCTGTCGTGAACAACAGTGTGGGCCCTCATAAATGAATGGCCACTAATTATGTTTCTTCACTGATTTGAAACATCTAATTACTGTAAGAGAAGCCGTAAATGAAACAATAGCATTTCAGAGGCTGATAGCAGCACAGAGGAATGCTGGACAGGCTTGATAAGTAAAAATCTATTTACAATAATTAACAGTATGCCTCAGTCATTTATTTTAGGAAAAACACTGCAAGCTCATTATGTAAGCTACAAGCTCATGCATACAAAAACACAAAATACTTAATCCCACGGCATAGCATACAACACGTTAATGACAATAAAATGTATGTGTAAAATATGCAAGCAAAGAGAAAAGAGCTGGTTTTTGTGTTACCGTGCTTTTTGAATGTATGCATATCAGTGTGTCTTCAGCACAGTGGTCTTGGAGAGAGAGACACACCGAGTGGACTACTAACTAGCTCCTTTCATTTTTTAAAAATTGCCAAGGCTCTCTGAGAGCTTGCTAATTATGTAAACATGACTTAGAGAAATGTTCAGCAGCAGAGGGAGCAGAGAGCTATCGCAGCCCTGCATTACCTCATCAACAGATATTTCAAAAGAGGAAAGCTCTGTGGAATTTCAATGGAACCTCAAGGTTTCGCTAAAGGACAGGCTGCAAGGAGAAAAGGGGTTAGAAGAGGGCAAGTTTTAATGAACTACCCAAACACACCCTGTCGACACCTCCACCTTTCTGGCTTCGGCGACAGAACATGTGCTTGTGAATCTTGCCAATGATACAGAGTGTCCCGGAGTCCCAGCAATGCCAGATTACCAAACCTATTCCACAGTCCGCTTATTTTCTTAGACATACAAGAGACTGGACAGAATTGCAATCTTTTGTAGTCTTTCTCTCTGAGATACACATCTATCAAATGGTCGGAGCTGAAAGAGAAACACAAACAGAAATCCGAGACCTCAAACTCACAGCTAAGCATTTACAAATCAGAGCTATTTCCTGGTTGAGTGGGTCACTTCTGAATTCATTTAAATGTGAAGAAGGTCCTGTGTTCAGTACTGTTACACATAATAACTTATACACGCTGCAACAGTGTACCTCTGGCTACGGGGGTTGTGTGTTTGCATCCAAAATTCAGCTCATTCAAACGGAAGAAGCATTCATAGTCTAATTAGATTTCAGCAAGAAAATCTGTATGTAAGGTGATTAAGAAGCATGGAGGCATGCTTCCCCATCTGAATAATTACTTCATTCATCAAAGCATATTTCAGGTTTAAAAAAAATTGTGAATAAGGTCACGTGCTGGATTTAACCAAAAGAAACACTGGTGATTTTAACTGGTGATTTAATTCCCTTTATCAGTTCTCATGAGAGTAAGTAATGTCTTAAAGGATTAGTTCATCCAAAAATGTGTCATCATTTACTCACCATCACGTCATTCCAAACTTGAATTTTTATGAATATCTTTCTTCTGAGTAACACAATATGAAAAAGAAACAATGGACTGGTTGCTCTTTTCCATGTAATTACAATGCATGTTATGGTACTATTGATGTTCTAAATTTTCTAGTCTTCTGAAACCATACAGAATATGTGTGTGGGTGTGTGTGTGCTTATACTTCATTCAATGGAATGGTCATCAATACTGTTTGGTTAATCACACTGTAAATAAATACAGGTTTAGATGAACATGAAGGTGAGTAAATGATGACAGACCTTTAAGTTGTGGGTGAATTAAATTTTACCAAAATTCTACAAATCTATAAAATAATGACTTGGAATATAATTAACCACTTGTATATACTTTTACAGTGCTTTTTTGTAATGACAGATTCATTCCTCTTTAGTTATTTTAAAAGAATGGCCAGAATATTCTTCAATAGCTTACTATTCTGTTATACAGAAGAAACAAATGGAGTTTGTAACAAACCGAAGAGGACTAAACATTTTAAACAAAATTTGGTGAACAGTATCTTTAAGTGTGCAATGACCCCCTCCTGTGTATGTGAAGATGTCTGGCACCTTCGATCATGTGCAATCAGATTACAATTAGAGCAGGGACATACTGTGAGAGTAAGTAGCAATCACTATGCTCTTTCATTCCATATCGCACAAGTAGCAACTGGTGGTATTAATGATTATGTCAGCCTTTTTAGCCTGGCATTTACTGACATATGGATCTATGGTGGACACTGGCCAAAATCTAGCAGTGTAGAACAAAAACTCAAGTGCCGACTGTGACGAGTGAGGCAGGACCATGAGCCATAGGAACGGAGCGAGGCAGGTGGAGTAAATGATAATGAGCGACACATGTTCCGGAAGGATAAAAGGAGGAGTGACAACAGTGCAAGACGAGAGAGGACCAGGCCTGGATTTTATGTTGTTGTTTTTGTTTGTGCACGGCAGTTGTCAGTGAGGGGCTGTCGCGCTGTTTTCTGTTTGTTTATTTGTTTATTAAAATTGTTGAAATATTCACCGGTTCCCACCTCCTTCTTCCTGTGACTACAAACTTTATTACACCAACCTTCATGAAGGACACCTGTCACAGGACTTCAACACTCTGACCAATGTGGCAGTAGTAACATTTAGGAGCATAAAAACGATGAAGAGTGACCTTTCATATTGTGATTTAATGGAATGCTGGAAGCAGTAAAGGTCAGGGAGTGTCATCCATTGCTGTCCTCAGACAGCTCTACAAGTAGCATGAGGTCTAATGATATATGAATCCATAGATCAAAGGCTTCCTTACCCCAATAATCTTAGTACCTTGCTGAAGAGCAAGATGAATTTCTGCAATTTCTGTAAGTTGTAAAGTGAAGATTCTGAAAGATCTGTTTTGCGAGAGAACATGTGTTAGGAGATCCTAAACCTAAAGTGTGAAGAATGGATAGAGGCATAGCACTCACAGCAGGAGAAATTTCTTTGTTTGGCAATCCACCTATTTTAATACAAAACAGGGATAATGTGATCTGGCAAATATCATGTTACCTTGGCAAAACCCCTGCTGATTTTGACAACAGTAAAATGTTTAACTTAGACTTTAATGACAGTCCAGTTAGCAATAAGTCCAGGGAGTCCTGCTGCGCAGCCAAGACTCAGGTTCTTGGTCGACAAACCCTGTGTAATGCTTCACACTCATGCAATGAATGCTTGCGACCACGGCTTTAGGAGAGGGATTTTGCCAACAGGGGAGAAGTGCATTTGTCAGCGCTTAGTGCCACTTTGAATTTGTAAAAATGATTACCTGCGATGACACAAAAAGTATAGATAAATGCAAATGCATATAGTACTGTATATCATGGTTCAAAACAAATCAGTGCATAGGAAGAGAGAAAATCAGTATAATGATGGGCTGAAGTGAGTGTGAGCAGAGAGAGTGCAGAAAAGGAGTGGAAAAGAAAGAGCGAGAAAGACAAGAAGGCCTGCTGTGTCCAGGGATGTCCGTTAGATGGAGCTGCAGATGGGCATGAATCCAAAGGAAGAGAGTCCCAGCCTGCTGGCTCTTCGTTCTCAAGGACCTTTAAAGATCAAAGCCCAGCACATAACAAGAAAGAGAATAAGAGGAGGGATCCTGTGAAGCAGAAGAGCTTGCGTGCCCTTCTACTGATTAAACTAGAACTTCCCACCCACTGATCTGAACGAAAAGCATCAGGATGTGGGAGTCTATCGAAGTCTCTGTGAATCACCTCTGCAGTTGGCATCCTCATTCCCCATACTGATGGAGCACAGTTCCGTCTAATGTGCTTTCTGTGAAACAACTAAATAAAGACAGGCCTATCCCTACTGAGATAGGCGGATGGGGTCATTTCCATTGGAAAAAAAAGGATTGTACTACCTGACACACAGCAGCTGACCAGGATGAAATACAAAATAATGCATGTGACCAAACCTGAGGGACATAAGAACCAGGACACTAAGAAAGCTGAGTTAGCCTTGATACACTGCAGCTCTATGAGGTCAAGAGAAAAAGAAAGAAAAAAAACAACAATAATGGTCAATGTCCTTCACAAGATTAATATGTCCTTCCAAGATTAATACACACATTTGTATTAATCTTGGAACTTTGAGAAGTAAATAAGCGCAACCAAATTACATCATGCATTAAATTTTAAACAATACGTTATTAGGCCCTCCCAGTGATATTGTATTCATAAATGAAGGGCGGTTTTATGTGTACGCCATCTTCCAGGCAATTCTTGGCAGTGTTGTATAGTCTTGTCTGTGAGAGGAAACCGCTAGCTTCAATAATTAATCCTGTACAAGATCCATCAATCACTGCATCTCTGAGAGTCAGGGAGACAGATACCAATCCTATTTATTTCAAGTGGGGGCGAGCGGCAGGGGTATGGATTACCGGGGTATGCGTGCTAGGCTGGCAGACTCCATGAAATGGAATAATACATCAGGCGTCAGTGTGTGCACCTCAGTTCCCCTGCCATTTGATCCAGAGAGCTGAGAACACAATGGCATTTACTTTCAAACTCTTGTAAATATTAGCTGCACAACAATGAACTGAGACAAGCATGCAAATAAGCTCAATATAACAGTGCTCTTGTTCCTTTTGCTTTGTAAAAAAATAATAATAATAAATACTAAGTCCTTCACAAGCCAGGCCTAGCAGTTCAAAACTAAAGCTAGAAATCCATTTCTCCACCCCTGAATAACTTTGCACCTCACTGAACACATGAGGGAGAGGGAAGAAAGATGGAAGATGAGAGGAATGGGAGGGGAGGAGAGGAAAGAAAAGAAAAGAGGAGGTGGGGTGGCATGCAATAAAAAATGAAAGCGCAAGCTGGGTTCAATTTAGAAGTTCCCATAGGAGGTGAAGTGACCTGTATGTGCAACAATAGAGGTCAGGCAATTTTGAGCAGGCACCCCTGTCATCGGAGTGTACTGGAGACCCCTGCCTCAGAGCCAGGAGAAAACTGCAAAATCCTTGTAGCATTCAAGACCCCAGAATGACCCACAGGTAGGTTCTCATTACAGACAAAGGCAGCTTGGCCCAGGCTACACAACTGTCCTCGACTGCATTCCACAGTGATTACACAAACAGAATGATGGCAAACCACATTTACAGACACAATTTCAATTTCACTAATAAATGCAGTTGGATTTTTCTAACTGTAACAACTAACAAGCCTCGATATGATAACATGATACAATACACAACAGTTAAAGAAAAATGGTACCTTGGTAACTTGATGTAGGGTCTATTAACTACGGGGAAAATTCAAGATGTAGAACTGATGCTCAATACATTGTTAATGATAATGAAAGGAATTGATAATTGTAAAAAAAAGTTATAGACAGACTAACAGTGAACAAAAATTATTATATAAAAGTGTGACAAGTGGCACATTAATACAGAATTTAAGAAGATACAAATGAGCCCATTATTATTACTATTATTATTATTTAAGCAGCAAATGTATGAACTTAATTTTACACATCAAAAATAAAAATCATTTTTTGCAAATCATTTTTTTTGCGATTATCTGATTTCAGTAATGAAATCTGTTTTCACACATTACACAAATGACACAACAATTACTATGATTATGTGGGAGAATTTATCAACAGTCACATTCAAGAGGAAAGTGGTTTTCAAAACCATAATGGTCTAAATGAGATACTGGCAGCAATCCTAACATTATAAAATATTCAACAGGAAATAAAGAGGAATAAATGAATGTCTATCCATATCAATAAACAAATAACAGGAAATTGTTTTGGTGTGCAAATGAAAGGCAGCTAGTTATGCAAATGCAGCTCCCCGTAAGAAGGAGGTGGCATTTGAACCTTAATCTCAAATTCAACATTTGAGGAGACATCATCAGCTCAACCGAAGAAGCCCCTGAGCACAGAATTTCAAATTAAAGTCATGCTTTGGACACCTGTTCGTAAAAATGTTAAAGCATTTCTGTCACCGAAAACAAACAAGCAAACATGACCTTTAATTTCCACTGATTGCCCCAGAGAGGCTAATGAACTTCTCAGTAAACACTTGCAATTCATAGAGGGTAATTTTAATTAGTCACAGTTGAGGGGAACATCCCATTTACAACATCAAAAGAAGACAAACATTCAGTCACAGGTAGAGTGAGGTTCGATTAGGCGAGATGGATCAAACGGTAACAACTAATATGAAAATAAAAAAGTGCTGATGGCTTCCAAATTCATCAAACTGCGTTAATCAGCCAAACGAGTCGTTAAAAGTTAAATACCTGTCTCTGTGACAAGAACTGCTCAAACATCTTAACTGTTGTAATCCATAAAGGAAGTCTTTAATCCAGGGAAATGTTCTAATGAGCTCAGGCTTGTCTGGGTGGGGGATAGGGAGGCCCCTCAGGAATAGAGGCACTGAAAGGAGCAGGCGGAGAGGAAGTGGAGGTTACCAGTCTAAATGACAAGCAGTCTGGGCTCTGAAAGGCACAGACACGCCAATACATCAGCATGCTAGCCATCTAGTGCTGGAACAGATCTCTGCCAAGTTAGATTTTAGTCTGGGATCAGACACTTTGGCATCCATAATAAGAGCAATATGAAGCAGCCTCTACTGACATAAAGAAAATATTTACTTTCTGCAGGAAAAACAAGAAGAACAATAAAAAAAAATTAGTGTCTGCATTTGATGAGACTGTAAGTCAATATGACTGCCACATAAAAGACGCAGTACCCATACACCCCCACTGTAATACTGACAAAATGTGTTAGTCTGTGATAGTGCTAAACACAAACACTACTTGGGGCCCTAAATGGATACAGACTTTGAAATATACTTGAATTATAGAAATGCACAAGATTTATGGACAATATCAGTGATAAAATTTCACTTTATCTGTAAATACTAAATATTAAGACAGCCCATGTCAGATAATTGTGGGTTCTTGTTCAAACCTCTTGTTCAAGAGAAAAACAATAAATTTTATTTATATTATTGGAATTTTTTTTTTTTGCTATCAGCAGTGGTCGAATTGTAAAAAAAAAAGAATTGGGGTGGTGGGGGGGGGGGTTGTTGTGGTTAATTTCTTTTTTTTTAAATACTACTAATACTATAATAATTTTTTTATAGCTTGTTGAAATTGCCACTTTTGGGTATGAGCCAAAATGTGCTGTATATGTATATGTCTCCTTTAAATGAAAATGAGCTGATGCTCCAGCCTCCCTTCTCATAAGAGAGCTTTCAAGAGCTCATGCTCGCAGGCATACCACTGGTGTTATGGTTTAACTGGTGGTAAACGTGTTGCTTCCAAATGCAAATTTTAACAATAACATTCCTATTCACGATAATTCTGGTAGCATGTGAAGGCAGCATTAGTGTAAACAGGCAGAGACAATGGTAGCTTTAGCAACATTAGCCAAGAAGCTCTTTTGGGAAACAAAATATGATGCAGAGATGCTTACTTTGTCTGGAAACTGGATGTTTGCGCACAAAGTATTGGAATCGATCCATCTTTCAGAAGATTTTTCAGAATCTTTGCACAGCTTCACAGCGCTGAACTAACCCTTGTTTGTGAGGCAGTCCATTGTAAAATAATGTTCATCTCAGGGGCATGAGACTCTGCATGAGACTTTTCCTAATCTATCTAAACACACACAAAAAATCTGGACTTTGGTTGTTCTAAAGGTGCATAAAATTTTTGAAACTTTTGTTTCATTTGTCAAAAAAGAAAGAAGTACGCCCAGTATAAATCTGAAATGTTTTACATTTTTATAAATGCCTGGATCTAAAGCACAAATGCAAATTGGAACGAACATTCTATCATGCACACACACGCACACAAACACGTGTGTGTGAATGCAGTAGAGTACATTTTTATAGAAATTGGCATATAAAATCAACGAACTTGGCATAAATATGAATATGTCCACTCATAAATGAAGGACTGCTACACACATACACAGGTGTGACACAGGTGCCCAGGGCATTCTTTTGATTTTGGCAAATAAAATGCATAGAAATTAAATGCATAACAATGTGAAGGTATGGACATAACAGACACACACAAAAAGAGAGAGAGATTTCTGCAAATGTATGTAACGTCATTTACATTTACATAAACAAAAGCAGACAAATCAAAAGACATCAGACAGCAACAAAAAATTCTAACCTTTGACAAAAATATAGATTTAGAATATTTTAACGTTTAAAGGAGCATTGCATAGGTTCTGAAATTCCTAACCGTTACTGACACCATTGGCCGTTAGAGGAACTGCAGCCAGTCTCATGCTCGTTCTCAGTGCGCAGAGAAGCACGCTCTTTTTTTTTTTACTTCAGGAGTGTCCGTGGGTGTCTGAATTGTGCTGGAGGCTGGTCGCTTCTTTCCATTCAGTCCATTTGAAAACACTATTGTCGCTGCCTACTATAATGGCTGGCGTGCCGTACGGTTGTAAGCCCAAGTAGACGAGAATGCGCATGACGTCACATTTTATGAATTTTCTCGCCAATTCGGGCCCGACTCCTCCACACACGATTGAGCCTACAGGCTGATAGAGGCAACCGTGGTGGACAGTCGAGGTGTCATTCTTTTTTTTACATCATGGTTGGCTCATACATGTACAAATGAAAACTCTATCTTAAATATTTTTTTAAGTAAAAACCTCCACATAGCTCCTTTAAATATATATTCACAAAATATTTATAATAAAGTTGCGATGAGAAGTTAAAACACGAAGAAAAATTTAGTTAAAACTGAACTGAAAATGAATGAGTCCTTATGGAGCTCTGCTGGATATATGTGGTCATTGCACTTTCTTTATTTAACTGTAATTCCTCAGGTTTTTCCCCTAGCACATTGGCCAATATCTATAAACCTTTTATAGTTAATTTAGATTATCATTTAAGTGATTTTTTCATAAAAAATAAAATAAAAATAATAATAATCATAAGCCATTTTATGGCCTAGTTGAATAATTGTGCAGCTAATAGGTCAAAAACTATCAAATATCCACAAAAACACAGCATAAATCTATAGTTGAGAAGTAAATAAAAAAAGATATTTAGTTTGTCACATAAAAAAAAAATGTTTGGGGTCTATCTGATCCCAAAGATCAAAAACGTAAACCCCTAAGTGCAAAATTAGCCTTATAAAACAAACTATTATTTGTAATTTTTTTTTCTTCTGGGGTCTGAAATGGAGGAATTTGGGTCAATGCTACTAATTAAACAATAGTTTGCTGAATGTGTTTTTGTGCTGGCACCTTGGCTGGTTTAGAACTTTCATGGATAAATAAAGATGACAATAAAACTGCCCGTAGGTGGCATTATTATTTAATTCGTTAATTATCATGATTAGAGAATTTTAACATTTAATTTGCACAATAAATTTTACATAATACACAACATTATTCATCTTAAGGGGATGGTTAGAGGGGATGGTGGTTTCACGGGGGCGATGCCATCCCCTGCATCCCCTCTCAATTCGAGCCCTGGCTTTCAGACATAACATGCAAATAATCACTGTTTTTTCAGCCAGAATTTCAATATCGGTGCAAAGCCAAATTAATTATATACCAGCAGACAAGGCAATTTCACTAAAACAAGCTTGTAGCAAGTAAGTGAACCACAGCCTAATATTACAAATTACTACTACAAACGAGTAACACAAAGGTTACGCAGAGATTTCTCTTTGTTCATATGCAGCTCTTTTATTATTCGTTCAGTCTTTGCTCACAAAACAGTCATTATAGTTTCAAAGGAGCACCAGAGTGATGTGGATATAATTGAAGCCATGACCTGAAACTGTTATTGAATAGATAATAATAGGTAATGCAGATTCCACAGGAGGGATGGGAAGCGGGGGGGGGGGGGGGGTGAAAGGAAGGATGTCCCCTTTAGTGTTGGACCCCAGCAGAGGAGCTAAACTAATCAAAAGTAGATAACACAAAGTGTGAGACTGACTTCTTAAAAGCGACATCAGCTATTTTCTTATAGAAGAGGAGGAAAAAACAGGTCAGACAATCACGTAACACAAAGGTAAACACTCAGCTCTACAAATCAACATTCCCATCACAAAGACATCATGATATTCCCTATTCTAAATGAGGAATGCTGAGACTAATATGACTAACAAGCATTTTGTGTTTAACCTCTCTATTGTAATCTTCAGGCCAACTGTGCACCGGGAGGCTCACAATGCATTGTAATAGAAAATATTGTATCAGTATTTAATCTTTAAATGGCTTTCTTCAGCAGGTATATTGACTCTCATGAGGGGTATCATATTGTCTCTGATTTGGTGGGGGAAATGCAGTCATTCCTGGCCCAGTGAGCCAAACCTCTCTTTTTTCCAGCCCCTCCACATCCTGCGTAATCAGAATCCTCTCCCTGGACGTTGCCGCCGGACGTGACTGTAACCGGAAGATTCCGTTCTCTCTGCCCACGACACTCCCTGGGCTGCTCAAGTGCCATGTGCGTCCACGATGGCACCCCAGCAGGAGCAGAGGCATATTGCACGCGGGCACCATGCCACGGCAGTGCTGGGCAGAAAGGATTAGTTCTCATGACAGGGCATTAAATGTGTAGAAGTCCTTAGAGCGACTGAGCTGATGCGCTCTGATCCCGCAGTTGGGCTTTGGTTCAGAGGCGAGAGAAGGTTCACAGGTCCTAAGTGGCTGCCACTCATTAGAGGCTGAGTGTCACACTAGCTTAGCTCCTCTTTCCTGCCTGTCTCCCTTTCCCGAGGGTCCCTTCCAAAGGCCAGCACTTTTCCGGTCTTCTGATAGTGCCACTGACACTTTCCACATTCTAGATGCCCCTTTTTGATGAGAAACCATCTTAAAAGTTTGACAGAAGTCATCATTCTTTACTTGAACCTCTCTGGTTCCAAAGCCAAATAAACATACATGCCATTTCACTAGGGATGTAAACAAATCATGATACAATTGCAGTTGGAGTTTATATGAAGGAATCTGTGAGGGGATCTGACTGTCTTTAGAAAAGTTTAGATGTTTTTTTTTCATCTTGCCTCTGAACGATGAATATTAAAGCATTGTTCTTAAGCGCAGCTCTTCTTTGTTTATAGTTGTAACACAGGAAGTACTATATCATTGCTGTTCATAACTGCCACCTGCTGGCAGAGAGTGAATCTGCGTCTCATTCAGCTCATCTGCTGTTTTGTTCAGATAAGTTTTATGTAGTATAGTTTCACAAAACTAAGGTCGGACCATTTTGTTTTTGCTTCAAATTACAAAATTATACAGTCTAATTTAGATTAAAACTGCTCTTATTGTATGTATGCAGCATCTTTGTTTGGATCATGACTAAAATGCAGTGGTTGCCTCTAATTTCTAGCACAGACAAAGCCTTAGTTTGTGTATATGAAGAAATTTATTTTATTTGTGTAACATATATTGTTATTGATATTGATTTTTTGTTGTTGTTGTTGTTGTTCACAAAGAAATGTACAATAGCCTAATAAAAGGACACCTTTTCATTTAGTACATAATTTGTCTTAAAGTTTTTATTTTGTAAAAAAAAAATATTGTGATAAAATGAAATCATGAAATCAAAATTGTGAATCTCACCATGAGAAGGACGACACCAAGCAGGATGGAGCACGTGCTCTTAAATGTAGCTATAGTAAGGGAAATCATTCTGAAAACTAGAGTTTGGAAATCACGGGTTACTATCCTCAATATGTGGTGTGCTTCCTTTAAAAAATAAGCCTGAAAGACAAGAAATCAAGTGCCAAAAGGAAGACAAAACCAAATGAAAGAGGTTTCTATAGAATCGTTGCCTCCAAAATCAATGTATACCATTCACATTAAAAATAACACAATATTGCCATTATGTGGACCAATTTATATCAGCTTAAGTCAGAAAGGTAAAATGTGACAAGGTACTAACTTTTCACATATCTCTCTGCACAGCATCTCACCTGAATAAACCTGTTCTTTTGATTTCTGTTCATGGAAGGCATTGTCAGATCTCATAGATTCCCTTTCTAATTAGTTTTTGTGTTTGCTTCAAACTCTGTTATCTGTTGTTCCTGTATTGTTAAGCTTATTTTCTTTGTTATAAAGATTGAGGTGCTGTGGTTGCTACAGTTAAATAAATTGTCAATCCTTTGCCAATATTTTCTTCAAATCTCATTCTGACAGTTTAAAAGCCAAGCTGTGCCTTTGTGCACATCACCTCTTTTAAACCACCGACATTCTTACCTCCTCCTCTTGCCATCTACCTCATTTTGAGCAGATTGGTTTATCTAACTTCCCAGCAAATGCTTGAAATATAATCCAAGTCACATTCTCTGTATAAATGCACACAAGGAAAGATGACAGATTTAAATATGGCCCAGAGCACTGAACATCCAGTAAAGGAAAGATGGGCTCCCACACATGACCGCTGCACTCCAGCTCTCCTTATTTGTCTGGACTGTATTAGAAGTTATGCTGTCATCTGACTGCACTTCAACATGGAGAACAGGATGTATCATGAGGGAAACTCAAACAACAGACTTGGTGAGAGAATAAAAAAAACGCAACGTATAACATGATGTGGTGTGACAAATTTAGTTTGATTTGAGGTTGATCCTGTATATTTCCTGCCCATATATAAACTCCAAATGAACCCTTATCGTTAAGAAGGCATTTTGACAAAAAAACACTACTAAGTGGGAAGAGCAGCAGGAGGGATATAGTGGAAATACAGGAGGTGTCACTTTCAGTAAGAGTCACACAATCAGCAGCAATGAGACTGCTTAATATCTCTCAGTCTGCCATGAGTGACTCACGCTAGCCTCAGTGTCTGCCTGGCACACATGACACACAAATGCCCTTGCTTTTTGGGGAAGGTTGTCTTGCCTCCTCCAACCAATGGTGCAGACCATTCTGATGCACGCTGATGATGAACATGAAAACACCATCACAATGGCCTTTTCTTCAACTATAGCCATTTTTAAATACGATTCTACATTTTAAAAGACACTTTACACACTTACTTATTATTATGCATAGATCATACAAGGAGAAGATTTACATGATCAATTTAAATCAATGTAATTATGGATTTTCATACACTGAAAGTCTAGGACATGGATAAATTATTAAAATATCTACATAAAGATTTAAAAGTAGCAAAAAGTAAAGGCATTTTTAAAAAACTAATATAAATAAATAAATAAATAAAAAATAATCCACTAGGCCATAAAAGATCAAATAAAAAAGTGCCTGTAGTTGAAGAAATACCATAACATCATTAAAATGATTCACTTTGGTGAAATCTTTGTTACAAATAGAAGACTAAGTCAATAAAACGTGGGTAATGTTATTATATAATTTTATTATTGCAGATTTGTATTGAGTTTAGAGTTTGCATTTTCCAAGCGTTTGTATGCATATTGAAGAATATAGAATCTAGGTTTGTTATTTTATAACTGAATTTACTTTTATTCAGAATGTGTAATGGGATAAAAATAAGACAAACCATTATATTATGCAGAAGAGAGAAATGCAAGTGAGGCAAATAAGAGCACTGCTGCAAAAATGTACTTCTGTCTGATATCTTCATAGGCTATATGTGAAGATATAGCTGATTATGAATGGCTTCTGCACAAATGAACCCAACTTGCATAATATTTTGTTTCCTTAAAGAACTGGGGAACAAACATGATATAACTTCCTGAGGTTCAGGATTTTTTTTTTCTTTCGTAACATACAAGGACAAAGATGACATCATTCCACAATAAGTGCTGACATTTTTAAATCAATTCCAAAAAACACATTAATTAATTTTGACTGCAAGCGCAACATCGCAGGTCAAACGCGTTAAACCATCAGCTTCAATTAGAAAGGCAGCCGCTGATATGAAGCAATATTCTAGTTCACTTATATCATTTCAGACCAGACTACAAATATACAAACACACAGAATGTGTGATGTAAACTGACAGCCTTTGAATGACAAGTGTTCATACATAGTTCAGAAATCAAAATTTTTACTCTAGATATTGCATCACGTTACATGGAAATAAAGCCAAACAATCAAAAATATTCCACAATGCAATATTTGCACTTCAAAGACAAACTATTCAACAAAACGAAACTGAGTCTCTGGTTACCAGAACCGCAGAGGGAAAACATTCAGAGCTAAATCTGACAAGACATAAACATTCAACGGCTTGGTGCTTTCAATGTCTATTTCAGCATTGTCATTCACATCCACACCTCTTTCCCTTCAAAAAAGTCACTTGTCACTCCATAAAGAATACAGAGAGGAATAAAGCAGTGTATTCAATTCATAAATATCCCTTTAAGAGGGTCGCGTTGGTGATTTGTCACTAGGGACTTTTGGCAGAGCTGAAATTGATGTAAAGGTGACATGTGAGTTATGTATGTGGCTATGGCAGGCATTTTGATATCACTGAGGAAGGCAGGCTCACTACCCCACCGAAGTGCTCCTCATCCCTCTCTTTACCAGCCTGCACACGAGAGTGTCATTAATTTGAGGGGGGAGTTTTAAAGAAGAAAGAAAGAAAACCCCCCAAGAAGCTTGACATGCACACACAAGGTTCCTTTGTCTCCTGCTCTCTGATGACGCCTGTCACTTAATGCGTGAAAGCCATGCGTGCTTTAGTGGGATCAATTGTAATAAAACTGCATCGCCTTCACTGAGCTATGAGTTTATGAATCTCCTTAGAGAAACTCAGTCATTTAAAATCCCTCTAGCTTACGGCAGTGAAACAATGTTTAGTTTCAATCTCCCCGCAGCCTCCACACAGAGGGAGCCACGCCGCACAACAGACTGAACACGAACAACAAATAAAATGTGAAAATCAAGCAAGTCACCGTCTCATTTCCATTAAATGATAAAGTAGCTGCACTGAAAAGAAATGAACTAATTTAAAACGGCTGGCCTATAGGTCAAGGACAGCTGGAGCAAACGGTCTCCGATTTTTCCTCCCAGTCATACAAATAAAAACATTTCACATTTTCATTTTCAATAGCGAAATCTAAGAGGCTTGTTATCTTTTCTTATTTGTTTGATGCATTGTGTCTGAAATGCCTTCAGGCTGTGATAAGCGTACTTAAAACACATTTTCATATGTAGATTATTAGGTATATGGCTTTGTAAGATAGCGAAGCTTCTATGCAGTGGCACAGAGGGGTCTGAAATAGCTTGTCAGCATCTACTGAAAGTCAATAAACAACTGAGCCAAGCTAAACGACTTGCACTATTCTAATCCAAAATATTTTTGTTTTCTTGAATTGTTTATATAAGATCACACAGTGCTCCGACCCCTGGGAAAAGTTTCAAGGAGTATTGAAAATGTTACAAATGTCACCAATAAGCAGAAATGAAGGAAGACTGAAATGAAGAATGAAAAAACAGAGCATTCATATTCTTCTCTGGTTTAGTAATGTAATGACTATGGGCAGGATTCCTATCATTACACAAGTAAATAATAAAATAAAACAATCACATCCTGTCTATATTTCCGGGGAATTAAAACATCTGTGAATAAAAGTGATTCTGGAACAGATGGCCAAAAATGATATACATTGGAGTTTTAACTTACAAACTGCTATGCAATTCACCACCAAAAAAGCAACAGAATATGAGCTAAAATATTGAACGCCAGAACATAATTGTTTTACGAGCAGATCATAAACTATTGCAAATTTCTATTTGCATAAATTTAAAAATCTTTGTATATACAGAAAGCTTTATGAACCTGCTGTTTCCTAAAACACTCAATCTATGTCCGGTGAGTGAAAATCCTTTGCAAGCACAGCACGGAAAATAGGCAACTTCCTCCTGCCACAAAAATAAGGCAATCACACAGTTGCTGTTAATATCTGAACTGACTACAGAATCCCTAGAGAGGTTTCTATTAACACATTGTGTCCGTTTCACTGCTTAAAATAAATGAGGTTTTATCTCTATAAAGTCAGCAGGAGTTAAAAAAAGACAGCAGCAGATGGCGGAGAGAGGTGACCTTACCTCATTGGTGTTCCACCTGTGTCTCTCTTTTGGCAACGTGGAGCATTTTGGTAGACATTCAAGCAGCTTTTTGGGAAGGTATATTTTCAAATGTCCATGTTCATCTGCAAAAAGAAAAAGAAAAAAAACTTGAAAATCTTGAAGAATAAAGGTAAGAGGCAGTAAAAAATTGTGTCATCAATCAATACCCATGAGGGATTGATGCAATCATGCTAATATACAGGACTCAGTGTATGAATACAATAACCAGTATATATGATTTCATATTAGATTATCTTTTGCAGTTCTTCTACATTCTTCATACACAGCACATAACAAGGATCATTAATTAATGGCCGCCAATTATTCTGACTGCAAAGAGCGACTAATGAGCAACTTGAAGAATGAAGGTAAAAAATCTTAGATGAATGAAAATGAACTAATTGGCCAAGCATGCTATGAAAAAAAGGGTCAAAAAAATAGTGACATGATGAGAATCATCAGATTTCAAGTGTTTCTGTAGTGAAAGTCCACTCTCAAGGGCTTAAGGGGAACTCATGCTAAGCTTTATTAAGACTTTAACTACCCAATAAAGTACACAGCCCCCCTGACCGTGACTGCTTGAAAGAACAGTAAAAAGCACAAATGCTGGCTAAAGATAAAAGAAAAAGGGAATACAATTTGTTCAGGGGCAATTAAGGCAGGGCTATATATCAGGTTTTCTTCCATTCTTACCCTGTCTGTCTCTCGTTCCCATTCCTAAGGGCTTGGCAGGCCAGTCAAATCATTGCCATTTAACTTTCATTGTTAAATGAAAGTTCACTTTCACAGCAGAATTTCTAAATTACAATGAAATTGTCTACAACTGTAAATTGAGTTCAATTATAATCACCTTGTTAAAACCAACTGCTGATTATACATTCGTCTGTCACCCACACCCACATGACATTCACATTAAATTCCACAAAAACCCCTGCAGGAGTATGGATGAATGGATGAAAGACGGAAAAAAAGCTTTGACCGGCCTGAATACAGGAATCTGTAAAAGGCCTTTTTGGGAAAATGATTTTTACACAATGTGGTGTGTGCATGCATATATATATATATATATATATATATATATATATATATATATATATATATATATATATATAGACCACTACAATGTAGACAGCTGTCTACTGTGAAGCAAACAAATGTGCGTAAGACATCTATTTTTAATTTTCTCAGATGCCTTGACGTTATGCTAATAAAATAAAATAAGAAAAACAGGAATATATTCAAAGGGACTCAATTCTATGCTCATGTCTAAGTCATTACTTTATGCCTACATTTGAGCACCAGCACAGTGACAGGATGTCTAATCCATAACAAACACCCTAACAGGGAGTCAAAAATATGACATAATATGCCTGAGTCACTGTCAAAAACACCCCCGCCATTTTCCTAAGGCTGTAATTGTGACAAACAATCGTCTATCATTTGCGAATGAGATGCTATACCAAATCCAGTAAATGTGGTTATGAGCATGCTTGCAAAATCAGTTCTATTTCCTCTGTCTCTAAGCTAATGCGCTTACACGTCACCATGTGTTCTGTCGCCACTCGCGTCATTGATGACAAATCAAGACACATATGCTACAGCCAATTACGAATCTCCAGGTCTGACAGGTTTTTTTACACTGTCGGACGATTAAGCAAAATTTAAATAACCCTAATATGAGGGCCTCTTTCTCCATATCAGCGAGAAAGATCTTTGCTTCTCTCAAATGACAGTGGCATCAGCTAAACTGGTCCAAATGTGAATCTTTCATAGCTGTCAGACAATCAACTGATATTGCACACATCTGTTTATGTCATAAAATAGGATTTTATGATCAGTTTGGACCAAAAAAATATGGCCTTATCCATATATATAAATGACATTATCATGTTACAGATCTCTAGTTCTCTCTCTCTCTCTTCATATATATATATATATATATATATATATATATTTTTTTTTTTTTTTTTTTTGTCTTTTTTTTTGTCTTCTGCACCCAAAATAATATTTTCATTCAATGAAAAATGTACAAAAACATCACTTATCATTTTCTACAAAGTCAGAACAGATTTGCTTTACTTGCCATAATCCTCATTATAATAGTACAGTGGTGTGATGGGAAGAGGTTGAATATGAGCTGAGTGAGGGATATCATACAGTCAGCCGGTCATTATCGAAAGCAAACTCTGACAGGGTGATCAACCCTCTGACACAAAGTAGAGGTCTCTTTATCACCCTGAATGGATAATGACCTACTGACTATTTTCCACTCATTACACAGCTACTAGCCGATTAAATAAATATACAGACATTAAATATTGCTGTGAGAAATTATTTTATTATCTTAGAATTGTAAATCGGTGGCAGATAGTTATTCTAACTTGTATATGTAATAGTTTACCCATTATTTCATGAAAATCGAATTGCTTAATTTTCATATATATTATCATTTTAATAAATATAAGAATTCTCAAGAATTTCGTAAAATAGTGTGTTTCAATTTAGAGGGACTGACTTTTAGTTTGTCCTTCCTGTCTAGCTATGCCACCTTTGAAAATGTCTTACAGTGACTGTGCTCAACAAAGTCTTATACTTTATTCAAGGAATGTGATTCTCAAGTGAGCGCTTCTTGTTACCTGAACCCTTTTCAATTTGTCTGAGAACCCCACAAAAGCTCAGGCTTCTGTTTGTGAATATAAAACAAAGACCTGTGTCTCAAGCACAAGCTGACCAGAAATCAAAGATGTACACTTCAAATGGCAAACCCACATGTCCCCAGTGCTTCTTAAAGGCAAAGTCACCCTGCCCGTCCATTCTATTACACCTCTATTTTTAATTTGCTCAGATGTTTGGATGTCTAAAGTTATAAAAGATAATACTGGAGAATATGGACTTAAAGGATGACTGTGAAATCTTTAAAGAGAGAGAGGGGGAAAACAGCTCACTGAGAAGTAATCCCAGCCTGGAGCAAGGTCCTAACAAAGAGTTTACAGCTACCTGATAAGACCGTGAAACAACAGTGTGACTCTCTGTGCTCTTTCGTTTGGGGCATGGAGATAATTCTGGAGATTGGAGTATGTGCTGAATGTGGCATACACTGATGGGAGAGATTGTACAAGGGTAAATGAGTTTTACAGTAGAGAGCTGAGACTGGTATCTGGAATCATTTGACTCACTCAATTAACATTAGCATAGAGCACCTGCTCACGAATGACGACGAGCCACCCTCCCACACACAGAAAAAAATATCTGTATTGCAACCAGTGTCAAAAGTGAAAGCAAAGGTAAAGTCAAAAACATAATGGCCCAATCATTTTAAAATAAAGCCATAAATATTTACACTGAAAAATGGGTATTCTGTAAAATACAAATATGTGAATTTAATCATGAAGAACAATTTAAAGAACAAGAAATGTCATTCACTACCCATTTTATATATGCAAATTATGAAACATTTTTAAGCCTAACAGAATAAAAAAATTTTTTTTTACAAAAGCTACCACTGGGACAGTTCCCTTTCAAAAGATATAGTAGTACTTTAAAAAGGCATATTAGTACCTACAGTGTACACAAATTGTGCTATTAGTACAATCTAAAGGGGACCACTCCAATGATAGCTTTTCTACCATTTTGGTAGTGTATGGTGACACTTCATTTTACCCATCAGGAATTGCTTGGGTCGTGAAAAGTGGGCGTTTCAAAGCAGAATAGAGCCAGACTTGAATGCTTATTACATTTTGATGAAAGATTACGAAGATCAGCGGGTGGTGAAAGGCCTTGGTCATCTCTAGACAATATCAGACAGAGATCAGACAGTGTGGGCGGAGCCCTTTCAGACTGGCCAAGACTCTAATACCTGCCCTTTTGTAATAATTTCAGACCACACACATATTCAGCACATACCCAAGGCCTACCACCCATCAGAGCCAAGAAACACATTCCCTTTGACACGCCTACTGATGACATAATTTACTTCAGAGCAAGGAGGTCTATAAACCCAACATAAAGTTTAGCATTCTCATTCATTTTATTGGTGGTTGCTCAACTGTTCCAGAGCCATTATTGCACACTGATATAAGTTTCCACATAAGACAGTTAGTTCAGTGAGCTACTATCTGTTTTGAGAATAACAAAATGGAACATTAGGATTATAAATTAGTGTGAGGGGTGATAATTAAATGGTAAAACAGCTCAAATAAACTGTCCACCATATTCGCTGTGAAGTAAAAGCAGACATTTATCAGTCTAAAATGCTATTAGGGACTTGAAGACAGGTATGAAACTGACTTGTGCTGAATATAAGCACACATCCAGGAGAGGGGAAAACATTCACTGCTCTGATTAGATGACTGGTTGTTAATTAAAAACCCCTCATACTAATAAAATCCCATCTAACTCCTCCCAGAGCACAACTTGAAAGACCTCTTGAGATGTTTGGGCTTTGGTCCTTTTTCACCAAATAAAATGAATGGCACTGAAATGAGGGCTCATTGCTCCGCAGTTAAAAGCAGACAGAGAACAGAGCAGAATGCTAATTCACTAAAGTTCGAACGCTGGCTGCTTTAATAAAGAGCAGTCTATCAGTGTCAACACACACCCTTATCTGACATTACTGCGGCTCGGGGACTGGGAATGAGCTCTGGCATCATAAAAAAATAAAAAGAAAGTTGTAGAGAGCGCCAGAGAACAAACGACAAAACAAAATTCAGAGTAAAGGGGCTGTTATGACTATGAGCAGAAACACTGGTGAAGCAGAAGTCCGACGAAAGCTTAGCCATTATGTGTGCATATGTGCATTTAGACATTAAATTCAAGAAAACATAGAGATAATATTATCCATGACTTAATTGATAAGCTGAATCTAGATTGGTGACTGCAGCCAGCTTCACCCAATATCATTTTTCTGCTAGTATGAACACAGAAAAATGTCTTATGTAAAATCAACACACAAAGTGCTTTAATTTGTGGATTAAAAAGTATACAGAACATTAAATTATGGGAGCATTCCAGCAAAATGAAACTAATTCTTTCTTTTTAAATTAAATCCATATTCACATTTATACCACTAAAATGCATATTTAAAACAGCATGTACTGGAATGATTTTTGTGTAAATAGATTCACCAGACAAGTACTTGAACTTGTAAAGACTAAACTGAACTGGATTTTATAAATGGCATCTAAAAGCTGTCAGATATTACTGAATTTAATTATGGTGTTTCCCCAATATCAAGCATACAATTTTGCCAGCTAACTTTATATGGCTAATATTTATATGTAATATGTATGATTTAGCACAAATCATATGCATTTGTACGAATGAGGTCATACAAATTCATACAAATTAGCCATCTCTTAAATATGTACCAATTGCCATGAGATCAGCTTGGTTGAAACCTCCACTTAGACTAGATTTACCCATGCAGCTGGATCACCCTATCATGGACTGTCTTGCAAACCAACAAGACAGAAGATGTAGTCTGGTTTAACAACCCAGCTCCAGCCACGACTATGTCTGCTGGGCCTCAGCCATAGCGACTCTTCTTCCTTCTTTGATCCCATGGATGTAAACGGCACATCCTGCTGTGTAACTCCAGCCTCCAATGCCATCTTGTTTCCTTTATTTTCCTGCCTAAACACCGGTGACAATGTGGACATTAACATAATTCTGTCTCCCTACCCGTGAACAACAATTTAGTTGTCAGATCCTAAAGTGCAAGGCAGGCTGAAACTGTAGACTGTTATATTGGAAGATGTGCTGTGCTGAGCCGAGCTGAGGGGGCAGCCAATTACTACAGCAGCCCTGATCAGGAGAAAGCAACTCTCCAGTCAGGTGCATGAGGGGAAAAAAAGCACAGAATAGATAGAGGACCAAGAGAGTATAATAGATAGCCTATAGTAAGAGCTCCCACAAACAGAGAGAGAGTTAGAGAGAAATGAGGAACAAGTGGAGGGACAGAAAAGGTTTTTCTGCTTCTGCTTGCCACCCACTCAGAAGGGAATTCTCTCATTAGAAGGGCAGGTAGGATGGAAAAAATATCACACCAGCAGGTCTTGACACAGCTGTGTCTACAGACACGGCTTGTTTCCAACTCACAACTTTTTACTGTTGGATTATGGGAATTGGGGGGTTTGAAGTGGGATGGGCCACAGTCCAACACTTACAAACTGCAAACACAGAATTTCCCGAAAGACATGTTGCTGCTTTTTGCTTTTACAAATGCCTGTAACGGGACTGTTTATTATTTCAGAGAGGACAACTACCTTCTCCACAAGTCTGTCCACTTCAAGTTAGCTGCAAAATACTGACACCTTCGGCGTAATGTTACTGAATTTAAAATGAAATTAATGGCAAGTATTTATGTAATCTAGGAATATCACGAGAACTGATACTACGGTATCAAGTTGGTATAAACATTTTAAAATCCTGCCGGTACTTGAATTTCTTCAGTAGCATAAGTACCGATGGTACTGATGTTCTGAAGGTAGTGACTAGCAAGGCTGCAACTGATGGAGGCATGCAGAACATACGCTTGGAAGTGTTTCAGTCTGCCCTAGGGTAAAGAAAAAATGTTGCCTACAAGCCCAGAGAAGAACTAAACGTGGAAGATGCCAACAATATATGAATATGATTGTGGAACATTTAAATGAGAGTGGGCAGCTCTGAAAGCACGAGCCTGTTCAGTCGTTGTGTATCTGTCAGCGGATTATCCTTATTATCATTATTGACTAATATTACTGGTTTAATTAATTGTTGTTTAAGTTAATGGTTTTAAAAAATATTTTTGGCCTTCCAGTATGTCAGTGAATTTAGACTAATGCTTGCATTCAGAGTATAGGTGTTTGCATGTGTATTATAGGCCAAGTGCCACTAATTTTTGTATTGTTAAATAAAGGAGTTAATGTTTAAGTATCAATGTTATTTTTCCCATGGTATCAACTTGGTATAGAGTATCATGTACTTTTAGTGGTATCGGTACCGACTAGATTTTTGTTATTGTGATGTCCCTAGTTTAAACACAGTCAGTTATGTCTTAAGTGAACAGTTGGGAGAAATTATACCTGCTGCTGTCTATATCCTTAATGTTAATCAAACAATTAAAGAAAGAGAACAAATCATTCAGTGCTTTTGCCCCTTTTATCAAGGATGTATCAAGAGGTGATTTCTGCTAACTTGAGACGGTAGGTATCCCAGAATGCTTTCCGCACCAACCAGCGAGCCCTAATGGTGGAGGAGAAAACCTGCATAACATGCAAAATATTACTGTTATTGTCTCATGAAATGCAGTTCTAAGAGTATTTCAGGGGAGAATGTAGCTGTTTAAATCTGGTTTATTTATGAAGATAACGCCTATTTGAACATTTGCTTCATCCATTTCGGAGATGTGAGACCCACGCGAATACCAGGCGCTCAGTGCTCATGTATCCGCCATGAGCAGCCTCCCCTCGGCTAGTCCTTCTGACATTTGCCACTGGCTCTGATGTCTCTGCAGTGGTTAAACATGAGGTAAAATTTGTTTTGGATTAATCTAACAGGCTGTCACACTTCACTGAGCACAAAGTTATATTTAATTAATTATTTATTTATTCATCATAATACCACGCTGACTTTGTTGCAATCATTTGGCAAAATTATTTGCTTTTGTCGTTATTTCCTATTACATAAGTGTCTTATACTTTATACTCATTATTTTATAATGGCGATATTCTTAATTAAACTGACATTTAACAAAAAAGGAGTTGTGCTTGTCATATTTCATTTTATTATAGGCTATACAGTAAAGATAATCACAGTATATGTGCACAATAAGGGGGAAGTCGTGGCCTAATGGTTAGAGGGTTGGACTCCCAATCGAAGGGTTGTGAGTTCTAGTCTCGGGCCGGACTGAATTGTGGGTGGGGGGAGTGCACGAACAGCTCTCTCTCCACCTTCAATACCACGACTTAGGTGCCCTTGAGCAAGGCATCGAACCCCCAACTGCTCCCCGGGCGCCGCAGCATAAATGGCTGCCCACTGCTCCGGGTGTGTGCTCACAGTGTGTGTGTGTGTTCACTGCTCTGTGTGTGTGCATTTCGGATGGGTTAAATGCAGAGCACAAATTCTGAGTATGGGTCACCATACTTGGCTGAATGTCACTTCACTTTCACTTTCACTTTCAATAAACCACATATTAATGGTTTATATTTTTAAAATGAAGACTAAATGGGTTGGGTTTCATATTTTGAAGAAAACGACAAGGCAGTGGTGTTTGATAACATTTGGTTTTAATGTAATGCATGTAACTTACTCGTTGCATGAACCATATTTTTGTAAGCCTATTAATATTTTAAATGAAACAAAAGAGGCAATGCTGTTGATATAATATTTTGTTTCACTATAATGTATTTATGTCCCCGGTTAATATGTTTAAATGAAAACAAAAATAGCCAGTGGTGTTTGATATCATATTTTGTCATACATAAAGTGAAGATAACCGGAGTAGCCAAAGCGAGCTGACTGACGTTATCAAGTACACTGCTGTTCTATTTGCAGAATTACCGGACTTGCATCCTCCCATCCTCAGAAGTTTGCACTCCTGAGTGGAACTTGCGAATTCTGAATTACCAAGGACGAAAGTCAGAACTTTGCATACTTGGTATTGAGAAACGACCCTAGTTTTGCCATTTTTATGTCTTTATTAGTTAATAATCCTCACCTGCCTGTCCCTCACTAGCCACCCTACTCCCACTCTGTTCTGGTCTTTGTCAGTTATTGCTTGCATTTGGAATATTACCTTCTTCTGCCTGTGGCTTTTCATTAAAAGAATTTAAGTTTATCTGTTTTGTTATGAGCTCTTGATTGATCTTCTTCATCAATCAGTAGTGTTACAGTATCTTGGATCAGTTCTTTTTTTTTTTTCATTCTTATTTTATTACTGACTAATTATGCCTAAAAAATGCTGCTTTCGAGGCAACCAGTAATCCGTGTTTTTCCACCATTCTACCTGTGAAAGTGCACTGGAACGGCAGTCAAACCCGCGACTTCCCACCCGTGAACTCATGCTAGATCGATGTACTCCCAGTTCGGCGCTTTGACATCACATAGCCCGCGAAACAACAATGGCAGCCCCTATGGGTGTGGTGTTTATGGAAGTAATACACAGTGAGAAATAGACTTTAGGACAATATAACGTTGCAATCCAATTAATAATCTAGCTACTACAACTCCTTGCGCTCAGGCAGTTTGGCGTGACTTGCCCGGAATGCTACAATGTCGTGAGTCGTGGTTTGAAGTTGTGACTTAAGGGCTCAAAAACCAGCTGGAACGCATCAAAAGCTTAAGAAATTTTGGTAACACTTTAGAATAAGGTTCCATTAGTTAACGTTAGTTAATGTATTAATTAACATGAACAAACAATGAACAATACATTTATTACTGTTGTTATTATTATTAACTGTATATTATTAATCTTTCTTAATGATATTTCATGAAAATGCAGTTATTCATTGTTAGTTCATGCTAATTCACAGTGCATTTACTAATGTTAACAAGCATAACTTTTGAATAACAATAAAACAACATAAAAATATATATGGTGACATATTTAGTTTGATTCATTAATTGCTTTTAAGATTTTGGTCAAATTGCCTGAAAATTTCTGAAATACATATTTACAAAAAAAGAAAGATCCCAGCATTTAGATAAGGAGGAACACCCTCTAACCACTTCCAAATACAGCATTACTATCATGGACTGAAAGTCACTTTCAGTGATTAAGCAAACTGCTATATGATGAAATGGCTAATATGGAAATAACCTACACAAAAATACAAATAAGGTCCATTTTTGAGACATATTTCTGCATTTCTGTTGGTGTGAAATGTTAAGCCATTGCTGTTATGTCCAATTACTCAAGAATCTGGGTACTTGTTTGTCATATAGAAGTCCAAGTGTGTTGTACAGAAGTGGACATATATTTCTATAGGGAGAAGGTGACTGATCCTGAGATTATCCGAGATGCCACTCCTGAAGGAGATGGTTTAGGAGCTTTAACAATATCAGTCACGCCAGCTTGAGCTAGTCTCACCCTGGAGACAAGTGTGGGTCATGAAACTTGAGAGGTCTGAAAAAAAAAAACAAATCTAAAATCAATATCATCCACAACGCAAAAGTCTCTGCTCTCTCTCTCTCTCTCTCTCTCTCTCTCTCTCTCTCTCTCTCTCTCTCTCTCTCTCTCTCTCTCTGTGCACTTCTGCAGTGAGTGACACTTGCTTTTAATTGTTGCTTCCCTCGGCAAGATCCATTGGACAGTTTATTCAACCTTCAATCTAAAAGTTATCATCAGTCATGGTTTAAAATATCAATAGCACATTACATCAATTCAGGCACTTTCAAAGGTGATTACGATTATGTGGTCGCTTTATCAGAGCTTGGGTCTAGTTGTGTCAAAATACACAAATACATTATTGACATTTGCTTCGATATGCATCCCCCCATAACACGCTGTAGGCAATTGGCAGTGTCACCCTGAACATAATGAAAACATGAGAGACTATAGCATTTCCCCCATAGTCCACCAATAAAGTCACTAAACATTAGAACAGATACTATTTGCAAAGCCACTCTCAACTGCTGTATCGATCCATTCAATAGTGATCTAAAAAGGTTCTTGTGACCAGTGAGCAAGACAACTGACTTGAAATAATAATCAAATTGCTATTATGAGGAAATATTATAAAGTTTTTATATATCAGGCATTAAATATATGGCAAAAGCACAACCAATGTGATGAAAAGACTGGGCTTCCCTTTTTTTTTTTTTTTGAATGATCTGGTAAAACCCAATTTTTTTCTCCATCATTGAATTTCTGGCTGCTCTTATTGAAGAGCCGTAGCCATTGGGCTATTTGTTAGAAGTCTGCCGTTGCACAGAACCTCTGATCCTGCTATCACAGCTCAACTGATGAACTCAATTTACACTAAGGCCTGGTGGGGCCACAGACTTCTCAGGCAAGCTTGTGCCGTCTAGAGATTGGGCTGTCATCTAAATTTAACTCCCTGAGAAAAAAGTTGATGCTGCTTTCAGAAGAATCAAAATAGCTTCTGTTGTTCAAGAATAGAGACCTCTGTCTAATCTCCATGTGTTCACAAGGCTTTCTTTTGATTCTGCTACAAAAGTAATTCACCAAAAAATGTAAATGCTATCATCATTTATACACCCATGTGTTGTTCCAACTTTCTTCCACACACACTCACACACACACACACACACACACACACACACAAACTACTTCATTGAATTGTGAACAGTGGTTCCGCAACTTTGAAAACAGGTTTCCTAAACATTAAATTAAATTCTAAACTCATAAACTGAATAAATTCAAAAACACTGTCTAGCAGAAACCACTGTAAATACAACAAAATCAAACACATAAAACTAACTCAACCAAATCTTCTGCAGCTAGCAAGAATTAGCACATGTTAGCACGTTAAATACAATTTTTTATTTGCCTTATTTGACACAGTGTCAGAATAAATCACAGAGAAAAAAAATGAAAGAAATTAAAGGAAGAAAAGACTCCGTTGATTCTTGCACAGAAAATTATTTTTAGTAGCATAAAGCACACTCCACAACCTTAGCACAGGCTCCACTCTTCACCACAGTGGAACCCCACAAAACACACCAACAACTCTTCTAAATCCCAACATAACAAAACATTACAGAGATAAAAACAAGTCTATCCCTTTTCTCATATTGCTAAAAAATCACATAAAAATAGCACTTAATTTCAACATTAATTTCTTAAAGTTCCTTGCAAAGCATATTGGGAGATGGAAATCCCCAGCCTAGTTTTAGCAAGCTATGCTAAGTAGCTATGTTAATGCTAGGAAAAAAGATTAATCCCAAATCGATTAACTAAAATTCTGTTTTACAAAAGTAACTGGATTGCACACTATTTAGTTTCCAAAAATGTCATAAAAGTTCATTTTTAATGAAGTACACTGAGAAAGCAAATGTTAATGGATGCTTATGACAAGTGTAATGTGGCTCAAATGGCATGAGGATGAGTAGAGTCCTATGAAATCTCTTTAATTTTACCCAAATTATATTTCAATTTCCCTATTCTGTTTCTGGAATCTATTTGGTTTAATTTAATTTTATAATAAAACAAGTGTCTAATTTAACAACATGCAAATGAACAATGTTAGCATTACTATTTAGGGTTGACTGATAAATCAGTACCAGTCATATTTTATATTTAACTGTACATGCTAATTAATGCATACCAGGGCTCCAGACTGCGACCAAATATCAATTTTTTTTCTGCCGCACTGAAAATCCTGCTACTCATTTGAATTGCGCAGCACGGATCATTTAACAGCTGGCAAACAAACTTGTCTGAGCTCAGAACAGCTTTAAGCTGCATTCACACTAGCAGTGACAGCGCTGCATTTCACCAGGGGCTGGCGTTGAGGTTGCTAGTGGGCGTTCTCACTATTGGTTGCCTTGACAGCAAATCGGGTTTCTTGACATTATATACAAAATTTTGGAGCAAAAGACTAAATATAATATAAATTTAAATTAAATACATACATACAAATAAAATTGAATACGAAACAGAGCCTTTTCTGGACATCCTCCATCTGTCGCCAACACCAACTGTTGCACTTGCCACCAGAAATCGCCAGTTCTCCGTTAAAAATAATGTGAATTTGTTGCTTTGTCGCTTGTAGTGTGAACAGGTCATTACTCAGGAACCATAGTTGATTTCACAACACTATTTTAGCACAGTGCTGCAAGATCTAGTGACAGCCTTTGAACTCAGCCGCAGAATGAATATTAAACTTACTCACTGCGAGATTTACTGAGAAGCATTCAAATCCAGCAAAGAATTCTGTTATAAACCGATCAAACAGCGCTGATGTAGAGAACCAGAAGTAATAATGCTTACTGTAACCATGGTGTTATGGCAGAAATAGTCGAATGTTATAATATTATTAATAAATTAATTCATTTCAGTGTTTGTACAGGCTTTTGAGAGAGAAATTCAAGCAATTTTCAATGACTTACAAGCATTTCACACAACTGTTTCCAGCACTTAAAAGCTCCTAAATGATCCTATTTGAATGTTATTTTGAATGGGATGATCACACTGTGGTGAACAAATGCTTATGTAAAATAAAAAAAAATACAACAAATTACCACTATCCAACGAGGATACAAAGGAGAGCGGAGGACGCAGAAGATCCAGCAGCATAACACTTTATTTTCTTCAGAACATAGGAACACACACGTATCGCATGGAGATGACATTTAAGACCCGACAGAGACAAACTGAACCGACTAAAACTAGTGGTAATACAATGCTTTTTTAAAGATTATTATTTGGTGTATTTGTTGTAATAGAATATGTTGACATGCTTTAATGTTCAAAAAACACATTATTTTTTCAAATACTGTACTTTATTGTAGGTCCTCTATGCCTCTATGCTCTATAACGCAGTATGCTCTGATTGGCCAACTGACCCAGTGCATTGTGATTGGCCGAACACCGCAAGCACTTGTTGGAAAAATAATATAAAACGAGTAATTATCTGGCTCGGCTCTGTGTTCATCTTCAGTTCTCTCTTCACAGCAGTTCAGTCAGTGTACTGTTTGAGTAACTGAATTACTCCGGGATATTGGTTTGTTTGAACTCAGAGGGAGTGTCAGCCACATTAAAAAAGTTAACAGCTTTCAAAGTAACAGCAAGTCATTTGTGGATTAATGCTTATTGGAGACGTGAACCGTTTAAAACGATTCAGTTCAATTTGGTGAACTGGTTCAAAAAGATCCGGTTACATCAAATGATTCATTCGCGAACTGGATATGACAAACTGCTTTGTTTTGAACTCTCTCACAACAGACACGGAAGATAAGACAATGCTGAATAAAGTCATAGTTTTTGCTATTTTTAGATGCTTCAAAATATTCTAACTGACCCACTGATGTCACATGGACTACTTTGATGATGTTTTTCTTACCTGTCTGGACAGTGGACAGTATACCATACACACAGTTTCAAATCAACTCGGACTAAATCTAAAATATCTTAAACTGCGTTCCGAAGATAAATGGAGGTCTTACTGGTTTGGAAGAACATGAGGGTTAGTTATTAATGACCTAATTTTCATTTTTGGGTGAACCAACCCTTTAAGACCCGACAGACTGAACCGACTAGAGCTTAAGTACACAGGGAAAAGAGGATAATTAACTAGACACACTTGGAACAAATTATCATAATTTACCATGGGGGAAAACACAACACAAGACAGGAACAGAGTCTGACAATTGTCTTATCAGTCATTAATTTATACTTTTTCCTTTAAATTTTGAAATTATAAAATAACAATTATAAAATCACTATTATAGAATATCAAATCAAGAAATCAGATTTTGTAGCTTTGCTCTTTTCTTGTTGTTGTTTATGAAGTAAAAAATGTCACAACGTGCTTTGAAAAACAAACTTTTCTTCAATTTGCAACTAAATCACACATAATCACTGAATTTGTTGGTCAGATTCATATAAAACTATAGAATAATAATGATACATTTAACAAGAGTAAAATATATATTTATATATATATATTTATTTTACATAAAAGGTGTGCCATTACATTTTCTGCTTGTGCTGCTAAAATTTTTCAGTCAGGGGCTACAGTGCTTCTAGTAAAAAATAGTAAGTATGGAGCCCTGCATAATTTGTTTAGACAAAATAGCTTCACATTTTAATATTGGTTATTTGTTTGTTATAGACATTTAGAATTTCCCCTGAATACATTTTTTTTCATATAATTTAATCACAGTCTTTTGCTTTATAAAGTTTTACTATGCTATATTGTTATACTATAACTGTTTATTTATTGGGATTCATTTAATTTAAAACTTCTCTGTGAAATTCTTATTCTACTATTTTTCTGTCTGTGTTTTTCACAGAAATCACAGTCCCCAAAGTGACAAAATTTTGAAAGACAGAAAATCATTGTACGTGTGTGTTATTGCAATGTAACGGCCAATGAGAGCAAATGTTGATAGCTCTGCTGTGCAACTTATTTAGATGTAGCTTCTGAGACATTATGGATTAAGAATAGACAAGCATACAATGCTTAAAGTACAAGCGACCAGCATGTGTGCACAAGGCCCACCAGCAAATACGAGACAGCTGTTAGAAAAGCCAAGCAGAATTACCTCAGACATACAATGAATTAATATGGATAAAAACAGTTTTACAGACGTCTCATTTCCTCCATTTACACTCCATTTTATGACTGATATTCCACTTACTAACTCTCCAGTGAATAAGTTTATCTAATCTGAGAGACAGATTCACCATGTACAGTCATAAACATGTTTGAAACAACCACATCAATAAATCAATGACTCAAAATAAACCATCAATTTTCTTAAACGGATGTCAAACTAGGAACAAATGGTTACCTGGAACAAGGCCCAATGCTAAATTATCACTTCACTGAGAGTACATTGTAAGAAGCCAGACCTTGCTATTATCTTGAAAAAAAAAGAAGAATGGAATGAGGCATAATAGCAAAAGCCCTCTGAACCAGCATAATGTTGACTAATCATCTACTACTATTCAGTGGCAATCAGTTACACTTAGTGTGATAGTTGTGAGAAGAAGCAAGAAAATGATTCTTGGCACGACTGACTGTGAGTGACTGAACATCTCTTGAGGGATAATAAAGAGAACCACATCATAAACCTTTTAGACCTGGCGTCCATTATTATGAATGTGCATGTTACTCTGCTTTAGATCTTGTCGATGAAAAGTTGTATGTTTAACAGACATTCATATTTTTATTTTAGAAAAATAAAGCACACGGAAGACAGACATAATGGCACTTTAGCCAAAGTGCAAAAATAATGGTCCTTTAAAACTTTCTTATATTAACAGGCATCTCAAAACAGTTTGATAGATTTAGGCCATCCTTAAAAATATTCAATATGTCAATTTAGGAGAGACTCAAATTGAATTTTATTTTTGCTTTTAGTCCGACCGAATTGCCGGTAGTAAATTTGCGTTAAGAAATTTTTTTTTTACTCTTCAAGCAACTAATACAAAAGCAATAAAATAATATTAATTATATTTTAGTAAGTATTCTAAATATATAAATTGCCTAGGCCTACATACAAACGAAGGCTACGTTCTTTCTTAAAAAAAAACCCTGTGACGTCATCTATGTTTACACGGTTTTGCTTCTTCTCATACTCTCATTCCCTGTCAGTATGGTTCGGGCACCATAATACATCTAAAAAATTAATTAAAACAGCTCGACACCACTTTAACTTAACTTAAGTCCTGAAAAAACTGTGCCCAGATCTTTTCCCATCCCTTCTCCCGTCTAGTCTAAAACCTTGACCGTGTCGACCGTCACTTTATGTTCAAATATCTATTGCATGAATTGATTGGACAAACCAACACAAGTTTCGAAAACGATAATAGGAAATTGATTTTAACGACCTTCTCTCTGAGCGCCTCCAGGGTTTTTTTTTTTTTTTTGTGCATCCAATTTTTTTTTTTTTTTTGAACACGCGTCACACAGCAAATGCAGCTTCGGACACACACGCATAACAGCAAATAATACTTCTGCACAATGTTGCTCTTTTTACAACAGAAATGTGAATTCTGCTGGTATTCAGGCAGTCTCATGCATACAGATACAGATTCAGGCTAGAATCGCCTATGCAGTTTTTTGTTGTTGTTAAAATGTCTAATCGTAAACACAGCCTGCACATTCTTATTCTACTATACTATAACACAGCCTGTTGAAGCCTGCAGTAAATGTTTTGCATTGTTATGGTGGTCCACTCTGCTTATTGTTTTTTGAGAATGTTGCACTCCTGTTTGTCATTGTGTATGAAACTTCATGCCAATAAATCATCAGAAATATTGGTCTTTACCAATATATTGAATCTTTACATTCATCATGCCTGTTGTCCGTGGATTTACCTATATTTTTTGTTATTTGCCGTATAAAATAGGATTTTTTTCACAAAAGTGACAAACCAAGAAAGCAAAGTAAATGGTCTCTCATTTGTAGGTTGCATTGAAGACCCAGCCAGTGACGTCACAATATGCTAATTTGTTTAAATCCATACATACGTAATCACCATCACCAAAAATTTCCTCTTTTTTTACATTGAAACTTGAAAAAAAATATATAGACCTACCTACCGACCCTTTTTATTTTTAAATTTACTATTACTACAAACCAAAATATTTTGAAGGATGGCCTTATTGTAAAATTAAACTGATTTGTATGTATAAGTCCTATTACAGCTGTAGCTTTGGCAACTTTGGCCATTAAGTATTCTTTTTTGATTCAATTTTTTTCTGTCCAAAAATTTAAATCTAAAGGAAACAATCCACACTCCTGTACACAGTTTGCAGCATACAAAGCTTTGTGGTCTTTTACTGTGTTGTTGTGAACAGACAATCAGTGCCATCTCTTTAAATATATATTACATACTTTGTTTTCCATGCTTTGCTTTTTGAAAAATCAATGTTTGATTAATTGCAAAAACCTAGTCTTTGCTGAGCTAAAGGATGATGGTGTCTAAATTAAGGACCACAAACAACATCATATCAGCATCTCTCTTTCACCTGATTATGTTCTTGTTCAACTTTTTGATGTATTAGAAAGCAGTAATATTGTCTGTAAAATGACGGACAACAAAGTGAGCTCATATAAGAAGCATAATGTGTTATAAAGAATACATTAATAATGTGAACCAGATATGTGTGGACAAACAGTCTGCCTTCATTGCCTTTGAATGCTGCTAGTATATGGCCATAAGAAATACTTGAGACACTTTCTATTTTTCAATATTTGCCCTGAATCCCCAGACTAGACAGTGTTCGGCTGTGTCTGCCCATAGTGCTGTTTGTCAGACTGGCTATAGCCACTGTGACAAATCACCAGCAGGCAGCCTTGTTAAAACACTGATGTGGTTTAATGGGTGATGTCCGAGACTTGGGTACATCTGATGAGCTCTCAGCAGACATTAGTGACCAGCCATATCCACTAGAGCGATCACATTTCTGGCTGAAGTTTGCCTGTTTTGTATTTCTCTTTCACATAGTGAAAAGTAATTTCTAAACAAAATCTAGACTACGCAGCCTTTTTGGTTCAACGCTGCCTAAATTGTTACAAACATTTCATCTAAAAGTTGTCGGCATTCAGATACAGTAGGAGGCTGGCCTGAATCCACAAAGCCCAAAACAGCAACTTAATTCAGCTACCAAAGTGCCTGCAACAAACTGAAGAGAAAAACGAGCCTTCTTATGTATTTTCAACCTCAGCCAAGCTCACCCATCCATGAAAATCCCATCTCAGGGAGAGAGGAGGTGAAGACCTGTGAGCACACACACACATTCACTCGCACACAGCAGACAGTAAAGGACACGCCACCAGATCCTCACTAAAGCCCTTTATCCTTATCATAACTACTCCCACAATTACTCACATGAGTGGTTTACCTGTTTCCGCCAAGCCGTGCTGCATTTTTACTGTCCTAGTGATACGAAATCCTCTAGGCACCAAACATTAACTGGGCCGCTACAGACAGGCACACACAGCAGTTACATCATGCTGGAGTATGAGAATGTGAGATGCAATACTTAAAGCGTAGACAGATACACAGGGCGGCATGCTCACATATATACACACACCGTCTGAAATAATATCAACATGACTGCAAACAGCCGCTTCTGCCATTTACTTTACATCTCTGGGCATGTTCATTAAAATCTTTGAGCTTTGAAATGGCAAGGACTCACTCAATGGCATAATGAGCAGACAGCATAACAAGAAGATGAGGCTGATTTAACTCCACTTACAAATTTACACAAAAAATGAACAGGCTTAATTACACAGATCAACTAAGTGTTCAGAGGTGCCAAGAGAGAAGATATACTGCCTATTAAACATGAGAACAGAGCCACTTCTAGGGTAACCAGAGCTCCATATAACACACAAAGCTGTATTAACATGCACATGATCCCACAACAAATGCTTTATGCTTAAAGTCCAACATAAAATATGCATGTTTTATACTCTAAGGGGAAATGTGTCTAGTAGTGTTGACAAATCCTTTCAACAAATAGTAGAGCTCAGTCTTGCTGCACTATTGGATGGATGTTTTTTTTTTCAAAGTCAACGCTAGCATTTAAAGCACAGGGGCTGCATACACACTGCAGATAAATTTGTTGTCAGCTCACCTTTTAGTGCTTAAATCTGTTCTGCACACACAGAGTTCAGTCATTTATGGGATTGACAACCACATTCTACAACAGAATTAAGTTCCAAAAAATTTAGGTAGTGACAACCGCATTTACAAAAATCCTATGCAGTGCATAAAGAATTTTACTAAACAACTATTTATTAATTACGTATTTTAAAATGTATCACAGTTGTGTCTCTCTTCCGTATGTGCCATATTTAAATGCAACTGTCACTGCTGAAGCTTAACAGTGTGTACATAACCAAGGTGTGCCAGATTTTACCCACCCACTGTCACTTTCAGTTACTAACAACACATCTGATATCGACAGCGTACCCCCGTCAAAGCACTGAATCATCACAGAAAGCCCCAACATGAAGTCCCAAGGGAGGAGAGGACGACAAATGAAATCAAGAGGTAAATAAATGAATCGATGGATGAATAATAGATTAGGCAGCAAGTGGCCCCTTCGAGCAATGCCACGAATGCAATATTAATAACAGCTCTTACTGTTCGTCTCTGTGTCATCACTGACACTCTTAGGAGGAGCATGGGCCGAATAACACACAGCTGATCTGTACATTCGATCCGGATTACGGATTTTCTTCAGTCCTTCAGGAAGCAAAGAGAGAGTGGAGAAGAAAAAAAAGAATTCTGGGAAAAGTACACATTCCCGGATGTACAGCTTTGATTTAATTTTTATTTCCCCCATGCACATAGCAGGAACTTTTACCAGGGTCAGCAGTGTGGCATCTGCCGAACCCCAGTCTCCCTCCCATCAGCAAGCCCATGCATCCCAAATGTGTCCATCTCCATGCTGAAGAACACATCTCCCAAACAATATGCACCATTCGGCCTCTAAGTTCAGTATACCTATTTGCTTCTCCCCCCTTTTTTTTTTTTATCAAGCGCATTCAGGGGTGCATTTAAAGGAATTACTTTGGCCTAAGGTGCTGCCTTGTGGGGAGAAAATGCAGTTTCATTTGCAGGCAGGGGTATGGACGAGGAATGTAAAAGCATCCCTTGTAACTTCAGATCGCATGCACATTTTCATTAACTATAAAAAAGTGTCATAGATGGCTCCAGCTGTTAATGGCTAAAAGTGTTACACTGCCAAGAGAGAAAACAATCTATCTAGACCACTGTATATACAGTAGTAACTCCAATGTTAACTGGTTTGTTCAAAATCACCTGTTTTGTGTTTGCCTGTGTTTCTTTTATTTTTTTTACTTTTCACCTCAGTCTTGCTGATAAATCTGTAGGTGCTGAAATAAACAGTCAAGAAACTGCCCCTAACAGGTAGCAATGAGGGCAGCAATCAAATTCATTGTGGTCCCAGGGCTGTTTGGTGAGGCTCAATTTTAGTAAGCTACACCAATCGATGAACTTAATGTGTGTTTCTGAGTGAGGCAGGTAAGAAAGGATCGAGACAAGTTGAAAGGATCTGTTATGACTCCCCAGGAAGAAGTGGCATCTCCATCTATCTCTGTCATTCACTAATTAATTTAAAAAATTAAAAATCTCAAAGCATATTTTCAAACTAAGGAAAATGACTATGCAGATATCTTTAAAAGTATATTTTCTATATAATGCCTCGATATGTTACAATTCCCTCTTTGAAGAGCTTGTATCCTTCCTGCTTCTACTAATAGTCAGTTGTTGTGATAAACAGGACCCTAGTCTCTGAATGAACCACCAAATTCAAATAAATGTGTAAAAATATGGGGCACCAACATAAAAAAAATAATAATAATCTGTTATCATTTACTTATATTTGTGTTTCACAGAAGAAAGGAAGTCAGGTTTGGAACTTAATGAAAGTGAGATTGAGATTTGTTTTTGGGTTAACTATGCTTGTAAATGTACAGTTCCTTCGCACATCTCAATCCACAGTCGCTACCTTCCATAGGTACAGTCCCATTTTATGGCAATCTAAAATATGAGCTAGGTCATATCACGAGACAGAAGAACTCTATGGGGTGTGTGAGACATTAACCATGTTTTCATAGCAGCCTCCAGCTAAGAACAGCCTGTCCTTATGTGCAAAAAACCCTGCCAAATAATAAGGCCCTGGAGAACTGTGCTCTATGCAAACATTTTAAATGCTTCAAGGACAAAAGGTTAAAATACAGGCAACAATCAGTGCTAAAATTAATGGTGTGCACCACGTATAATGGCAAACTACATGCTGAAAGTGAACAGGCCTAGAAAGTAAATATAACACACTGCTGGCTATATGGGACTCTGAATTTAGTTGTAGCCATTCGGTGCAGAGCACTCTATACTACTATGGAGGTATGGAACACTAGCTCCTCCCCCATACATTGACCTGACAAGCATGACAAAAATAACCAAGCCTGTTCTGCAATGGGAGACACAAGTCGGGGTTTCTAAAAAGCTCTTGGCTACTGATATGCATTGGCAGGAAGCAGGCCAGTCTGACACATGTTTCAAAGCTTGTTGTGTTTGTTTGCATCTGAATTGCACACACAGACATGCAGAGATAGACAAACACATGCACACACCCACAATCACACACATTCACACACAATGAAAGATCTAGTTTAGTTAGTTAGCCTCAGTGCTGTTTTGAAAACAAACGTAGATTTAAATGTATGGTAATGCTTGTATTCTTAGCTGACACGGGGTTAAAATATATAAATAGTGAACATTTAGGAAGCTCAATACCACCCCCTTGTGGATTCCTATATGTTCGGATCCCTGTGTTTGTCTGGAGTCATGTTTTAATACCAGTTTATATTAGGATAATGTATTCTATGTATAGTTTATCAAAATGCATAATTTACTACACAAGAGTGAGGTTTTATTATCAAATTTATCTTTCACCTTCTACTAGGCTATTCACCATCATAAAAATTGACAATTCATCATCACACCATGATTTATCAACCTGTTTTGCTGTCTTTAAAGGTTCCCTAGAGGCTAGATTGTTAACTATCAAAAACGATTTATAGACTGATTTTTTTTTTTTTAGCCAAATGTTTTTTTGTTTTTTGTTTTTTATATGTTATCACGATTTCCCCAAATAAAGTTTATTTTAACTCAATGTCGCCACCTTGTGGTTAATAAACCATTATTTGCTTTGATCTCACACTGCCGGTGAATTACAAACAAAAAAATCCTCGCAACTAATGACGACTTGCCAAACACTCGCTGTGTATACGTTTTATATTCAAGGAAATCTCTCATATGAGCTGGTGGCAGCTTGACACAACTGTTCAAAATGTAATTCTGGTCAAAAAGATTCAATAATACTAAAAAACAACTACGTCTGTCTAATAATTAAAAATCGTATTACAGACAAATTTAGCAGCGAAATACTTTGGACATGCATTGCGATGCAACTGTATTAACGTTAGAGTGAAACCAACTCGTTGCCTTATTCATTCAAGAGACAAATCTGAAAAGTATTCGAAACACTGTTAAAGAGAAATTGTTATGTTGCCTATAATCTTCAATAACACCTCTTTTTTCTTCCTGGTATAAGAATAACATTTCATTTTGCGTTATGGTCGCCACATTATATTTTCGGTTATACAAGAATCTAGTTCCGAGATGTAAACTGCTGTTTATGTATATCTGACGTAAAGGGGGCAAATTGGTATAGAAGAATGTGTCCTTGAAGCAAATTTCTAAGTGAAATAGCTTTCATCATACATTACAAAACCGCAAAAAAGAAGGTCAGTTGGAGTCCATGGACGCGTGAAAGTGACCGAGAGGTAAAAAATCTACTATTAAACAAGCTTACCAGCAGTATGTTTTGTGACTCTTGGCTGTAAGGTAGTTTTAGGTCAAACTGCGGTCTCCAGAACTCTATCCCAGCCAACTCAGAAACAATTTACGCAACCGAGGAAGCTTGGTAAATCGAAAAAAGAAGTTAGAAATCGACAGTCGTTGCGGCTCACAAGTTTTGCTTTGAGTGCGACCGTTAGGCTGAAGGAAACGGAGAGCGAGACGGATTTTTTAAATTTTCAGAGGCGCTCGCGCTTTTGCTCCGGATTGTTTTTAAATATGTGTGATGCACATTGCTGGCTAGCTACCGATGCTGGCTGGCTAGGGGGATGTGATGTGATGTCTCCGTGCTGGAATAACGAGTGTGTGAGGATAAACACAGAGGCTTTACAATCCCAAAAGCTCCTCGGTTCTCAACTGGCGACTCTTTCCTGTCTGACTTCAAATTTTTCCCCTCGCACACTCTTGTCGTACAAGTAAAAAAATATGACCGATGTTTCTGACTTACCTTCCGGCTTGTTTTCGGCAGCCATTTCCCCTCCGCGCGCCACATCCTCCTCCTCCTCTTCACGAGCGTTGGGTACCACGCGCGTTCACGCCGAGGACAGCAGCACGAGAAGCAGGGACTGGCGAGGCAGAGGCGAGTCCAACCGGAGCGCATTCATTGGCTGTCGAACTATGACTGACCAAGTTGTTCTTTAATGGCTTGCGAGAGCAAAGCAAATATCCTCCCCTTCAAAGTGTCTACGAAAACCATTGGGTAAAGCGTCATGTGTAGATACACCTTAAGAAGACCCGAACCAATCCAAAGTGAGCGCTCTTTAGATGCTCGCGTGCAAATGAAAAGACGAAGCAAATGTTTCAAGGTACCAAATTCAACGCAGAAAACGTATTTTTCTGAGCTTTTTGCGCTGACATTTTATTCGTAAACAATCCACGTACAAATAACCTGTTTATTTATACGTTAAGTACAAATCATGGCCTTTACCCATTTTATTTTATAGCTACCAATGCAGTGTAATAATTTTTACTGTTCAGACTGAAAACTTTCGACCACGTTGAGTTGAATTTGCAATTAATAAAATCGAGTTGAAAGCTCATAAAATCACGTAAAATGGCAGAGAATAATTGTGACACATTCAATGGATGTTGTATGACAAACATTTTTTTTTTTTTTTTTACAAATTGTTGATTGCTATAAAGCCATCTGCGTTAAAGCGCAAACGCTGTCTTTTATGTTGTTAAAGCAATGTATGCCATTCGAGATGGATACATAGCAATCCATAGGTTAACCTTGAAGATGAAGCAACATTTGGGCTGAATGCGCTGAAGTGCTGCGCCATGGTGCTGAACGGACAGCTCCAGGTGGCAGCAGCGGTCTACTGTCACAGTGCGCTTTTACGAAAAATATAGCACCCCAGGCCTCCTAAATGTGCTATGGTTCATTGAAAGTATCCGAAAAGTATCATACACTGCTGAGCTTGCGAGAGACAGCCTATTTCAATAGTGTATGCATAATGCTGTGGTCTGGGTTCCATTGAATTGCTTAGAAAACCTCAAAACTGCGTTTAGGAATATTGAAGTCGTATTATAACCGAGCTGATTAATTATTCGTTAGATTAAGCATTCGTTAATTGCACTGAGCATATAGATAATGGCTTAAATGCCTCTCTGCCCGCAGCGAATACCCTGCATGCAATGTTATCATTAAAGCGTCATCTTTATTGCTCGCAGTTGCTTGATAACACGAGTGCTTTCCAAATCCTTATCTGTTCATTTTCGAAGAGAAAAATCTTGGGTTGTTGAATAAAACATTCTAAATGACCCGTAGAGAAAACATTCGGGCCAGTATATCAGACGAAACATCTGGTAATGGAATAAACAAAACATTGTGACTATAAACAACATATGACTGAATAAATCAAGCTCAATGTATATGTAGCAAATTTTTAATTTAGGATTAAAAACGTGTTCAGAAGGCTAATAATAATAGCTACATAAAGCTCTTGAAAAATGTTGGTTTACTACAGCTTTTGAGGCACTTCAATTCTCTAAGGGACTGAAAATTATACTACATCACAATTCCTTATGGAACATCTGCAATCTAATTTTGCCAAGGATCACATAAGGATCATACATGGCATCCCACAGTGGTCTTCACAGGCTATCTACTTATTACTTAAAACCATTAGTCACAACAACATCTTTTTTTCCCATCCATTTAACTTATCACAATAATTTCTACTCGATTTTATGACTTTTCGAAGTTGATTTTATTCGTCTGTAATTAAAATTGAATTTGACTTATTTAGTGATTGCACACATACTGACATGCCACTGATTTATTATTGGCTCTTTTTTTCAAACACTAATGGAACTCTGCTTGGATCTGACGTCAACTACAGCCCATTAACTAACTGAATGTTAATTAAGGCCAAAAGAGGGCGCCGGATGACTTTTTAACTGAATAAATTAAATTAAACTACAATGTTGGATGAATGTCTATAATTATAAAAAAAATAAAAAATAAAAAATAAATCTCCAAGAAACATCTTTGTAGTCTTCAGTTTGAATGTATTTATTATTTTTAGATATTCTTTGTGTCTACTTTTGAATGACGGTCCTGTTAAAGACTATGTTTTGCGTTTGCTTCACATAAAATGATTTAAATTAGATTATATGTACAACATCCCACCAGTAGACTAATAAAAACACTTGGACATTGACAAACTTGAAACGAAAACGAGGAATTGCTCAATGTAGAGGAAAACTTTCTAGTGTACAGTAGGTTAAATTAAATTAACAGGCTATATATTAGATAGCACATAATGTGGTTATAAAATATATAATGTTGCATATTTTATTGTTACATAGATGAGTATGTGAATTTTCCTAACCGAACAAAAAATGATTATGAACCATAAAAACGTATATTTATGTCGTCTGGACTACTGAACAAACATTTAGAAGTTTATTGTAAATTGCAAAATGCAAAAATAAGTCTCTGTGGAATTTTTACAACATGTTTGTGTCCCCAAAGTCCTACAACACTTGCGATCTTCACGCACAGACTTGAAGGAAATACAGACAGTAGCAAGGGTCCGTATACACATCTACAATCATATCAAATAACTATCTCTTTGCTCCTATCCTGAGGGTGGCGCTGAAGCCCTGCTTGCGCTCCGACTCTACACACCAAAAACCAGCGTGGTTTGATCTGGCGCTGGGGCGGGGATGAAAGGTGGTAAATATGGCGGCGGCCTTGGAAGAAGATGAAATCGACAATGATGATTATTATTCTCTGTTAAACGTCCGCAGAGAGGTATGACATGTTGTTATTAACAGAGAAGCTTAATATGAGAAAGTCAGAAGTGAACAGTAAATGCAGGCGCTTCAGGTATAGCGCTTTTAAACAGGATCCAACAGCATGTCGTTAAGCTGTAGCTCAGTCAGCACACCGTGACCCTTACTTAATCATTGTCTTCAAGCAGGAATTTGACTGCATGGCCATTATTAAATCGGATGCATATAATATATACATGCCTTCTGTTTTCTTTAACCTTAAACGAAAAACACTGAGTGAAAACACTATGTAGGTGATTCATTTTGACGTTTCTCAACTGTAAAAGTGAAACTGCTTCCAAAGTGTTGACTTCAATCAAAAAAAAACTATGTAAATAAAATTTAACACATCTTTTAAACGACATTGTTTTGTCTTTGCCAGTTTCTAAGATTATTAGAAAGAATAATAATAATTTCTAATATTATTAGAACAATTTACTCGCCCTCAATGTTGCTCAATCTGTATAACTTAATTCTGTGGAGACGTTGTGCAGAATGTTTTGGACAGACAGCCATCTTTTGGCAAACAATGTAATCAAATTGTGACTGACATTTTCATTTTGTCTAATTTAGTGGAACAGAACAAAAAGTTAAACATTTCTGACACTTTAAAGTTTTCACAGAAGCCTTGAGAGGAATTTATTCAGTCTTGGTTACAAATTCGGAACTTGTTTTTAGACATTTCTTGAAGCTTTTGGGCTTGATTTTGCACCTTTTTATGTTATGTCCTCCCAAGAACAATTTAGAGTCATTTAGGTTTACGATGAATGATTTCTGTTTAACTTTATATTCAGGCCACACAGGATGAGCTCAAGGCTTCATATCGCCGTCTTTGCATGCTCTACCACCCAGACAAGCACAGAGATCCAGAGCTTAAAAGTCAGGCAGAGCAGCTTTTTAACTTGGTTCACCAGGCATATGAAGGTACGTTGTTTTTGCACTGTTAAAGCTTTTGACAAAGCAAGCCACTTTTGTTGCATTGTTGTTTTTGATTTTACTGTTAAGGAATTTTGTTTTTAAAGGGATATTCATCATTTACCGTATTTTAAGGACTATAAGTCGCACTTCTTTTCATAGTTTGGCTGGTCCTGCGGCGTAAAGTCAGTTGTGACTTATGCATCAAAATTAATTTGACATGAACCAAGAGAAATGAACTAAGAGAAAACATTACCGTCTACAGCCGCGAGAGGCGCTCTATGCTGCTCAGTTCTCCTGTAGTCTACACTGAGCAGCATAGAGCGCCCTCTCGCGGCTGTAGATGGCAATGTTTTCTCTTGGTTCTTGGTTCTAAATAAATGCGACTTATAGTCCATTGCAACTTATATATGTTTTTTTCCTAGTCATGACCTATTTTTGGACTGATGCGACTTAATCAATCTCATGTTGTTCCAAACCTGTATGCATTTCATGACACATTATGAAAAATGTTGATAACCAAACCAGTTTCCCTCTGACTTCCATTGTTTTCCAAGTCAATGAGAACTGAAACTGTTTAGTTAACAACATTCTTCAGAATATCTTCTTCTGTGTTCCACAGTCATACAGGTTTGGAACATCATTCGGTAAATGGTGACAAACTCATTTTTGGGTGAACTATCTCTTTAACAGACCATTTCTCTGTAGTAAAACAAATGTTTATTTAATTATTGTGATTTGTTCTTTTGCAGTACTAAGTGACCCACAATCTAGAGCAATCTATGACATATATGGGAAGAGAGGGCTGGATGTGGAAGGATGGGAGGTAATTAGCTATTCAGAAGACTAAAAAAATGCGTCAGCATTCGTTTCATACTTCAATAAAATTTCAAGCAAATCATTTGCCAAGTGGGCATTTGTGTCATCTTTTTTGTGCTCACTACAATAATGATTTCTAGATAGTGGAGAGGAAAAGAACACCAGCAGAGATCCGTGAAGAGTACGAGCGACTTCAAAGAGAGAGAGAGGAGAGAAGACTACAGCAAAGGACCAACCCTAAGGTTTGAACTAATGCCCCCAAAGCAGCCGCCGCTGTCATCATTGATACAAGTATCGCTGATTGTTCTGTGTCTCACTCAGGGGACGATAAGCGTGGGTATTGATGCAACGGATCTCTTTGATCACTATGAGGAAGATTATGAAGAGATCTCTGGTGGTGGCGGTGGCCTACCGCACATTGAGATAAACAGGATGCACATATCACAGTCAATAGAGGTATAGTCCTTACATCATGTTTTTTTCTGACCTCATAGATACAGTACTGTTCAGAAGTTTGGGTCAGTAAGGTTTTTGTGTTTCTTTTGAAAAGCAAATACCTTTATTCAGAAAGGATGCATTGAATTAAAAGCAATACAGATGTGTACAGATTTTTTTTTTTTCTTCTTTTTTTCGAACAAGTAACTTTTTTACTCCGAAAAAGTAAATTGTTGAAGCTCATATCAAAGTTTAATGTCTAGCCCTGAAACTAGATATTTCCTTTCTTTTAAAAGATTTTCATTTATTGTGGAAGCACACTTATATGTCATTGGCCCTGATCTTAATACACTTGTGAGGCTTATATACTGTTCATCTCTGCTCTCATAGGCCCCTTTGACAACATCAGACACCGCCATTCTTTCCGGCTCTCTCTCCACACACAATGGAAATGGGGGAGGAAACATAAACTTGGCCTTGCGGCGAGTCACCTCGGCTAAGGGCTGGGGAGAAGTAAGTGCTTTCCGTTAATGCTTTACATAATAGTGGACTAGATTATCATTTTTGCTGAGCTTCCAATCAAACATGATTCATGCATGTTTAATACAGGTTGAGTTTGGGGCAGGAGACACACATGGACCTCTCTTCGGGTTAAAAATTTTCCGTAACTTAACTTCACGCTGGTGAGTACAGCACATCTGTTTTAAGAAGATTGAGCAGATTGGATATTGAAGATCTATTTGTATTTTTTTAGCTTCACAACAGCTCATTGTGGCATGCAGTTTTCATCCCGCGGCATACGGCCGGGGCTCACTACTATGCTTGCACGCCACCTGGACAAAAACACTATGGGTTATTTACAGTGGCGCTGGGGAACTCAGTCTTCCATGAACAGCAGCATCGTCAGGGACACCAAAAGCAGCCATTTCACCTTTGCTGTGCAGGTCATTTGCTTGTTATGCACAGCATCACCTAATCTTTATTCCAATGTTTTTTTCCTCAACCACTGTTCATGATCTTTTATTATTTGCCATAGTTGGGAATTCCACACACATTTATCATGATGAGCTACCAGTACAAATTCCAGGATGATGACCAGACCAAGATCAAGGGCTCTGTCAAGTATGTATCGCTGGATTCTGTCTTTGTCTTTTTGTGCTTTGAATATAGATGGCTTGTAGTTGTATTTTTATATAGCTACGTTTGCACTTTAAAAAAAAAAAAAAAGAAGATGGTTAGTTTAAACAGGTAGTTTATGAATTTGGTTAGTTAAAACACGTTGTTAAAAAAAAAAAAAAGGTATTGATAGAATTTATCAGCCAATATTAGCTTTCAGTATTATTATGCACATTTTTTGTTGATAGTTGTTTTTGTTTTTTACATTGTTTCATTACTTTTGCATTGTTTGAAGAGTTCTACCTAATCAAATTATTTATGATTGTTATACTTTATAAATTGTTTTGCTTATCAAGCACCCTATTTGGCACAGATTTTATCTTGACTATTTGCATGTGTTAACAATAAAAACAAGGTTAGTATCAAGTTTGGATTAAATCAGATATGTACCCTGTGTGACCTTTAAATGGTTGTATATTGAAAACCATATGCAGGTGCATCTAAACAAATTAGAATATCATGGAAAAGGTCTTTATTTTTGTTTTTTTAATTAAAAAGAGCAAACTTTCTTATATTGTAGATTCATTGCACACAAACTGAAATATTTCAAGAGTTTTTTTTTTGTTTTGTTTTAATTCTGATGGTTACGACTTGCAGCTTAGGAAAATTAAAAGTTCGGTATCTCAAAAAATTTGAATTCTATTTTGAGCTTGAATAGTTTGAGTAATTTGTAAATAATGGGTACCTCTTGGGCTAGTTTAGAACATGCAACCACAATTCTGGGAACGATTACTGACTTGACAGTTGTCCAGAAGATGATCATCAACACCCTCCACAAGGAGGGTAAGCCACAGAAGGTCATTGCTGAAAGGGCTGCATGTTCACACAGTGCTGTATCAAAATATATTCATATAAATTTGACTGGAAGAAAAAAGTGTCGTAGGAAAAGGTGCACAAGCAACAGGGATGACCACAGCCTTGGGAAGATTTTCAGGAAAAGCCGATTCAAGAACTTGGGAGAGATTCACAAGGAGTGGAATGAAGCTGGAGTCACATATCAAGAGTCACCATGCTCAGGAAAAGAGCTACCAAGCCACTTCTGAAACAGAAACAATGTCAACTGGACTAAGGAGAAAAAGTACTGGACTGTTGCTCAGTGGTCCACAGTCCTCTTTTCAGATGAAAGTAAATTTAGCATTTAATTTGGAAATCAAGGTCTTTAGCACCAGCAGGACTTTAGCACCTGCCCACAGTGCCAAAACCACTTCCAAGTGGTTTGATGACCATGATATTCCTGTGCTTGATTGGCCAGCCAACTCACCTGACCTGAACCTCACAGAGAATCTATGGGGTATTGTGAAGAGGAAGATAAGTAACATCTGACAAACAATACAGAGGAGCTGAAGGCCGCTATCAAAGCAACCTGGGCTTCAATGACGCCTCAGCAGTGCCACAGGCTGATCGCCTCCATGCCACGCCACACTGAAGCAATAATTCATAAAAAAAGGAGCCCCAACCAAGTATTGAGTGCATAATTAAACCTGCTTTGGAGAACTTGAACATTTCTGTTTTGTAAATCTTTTTTTGATTTATTTTTGAGAAAATATTTAAACATTATGAAATACAGATTTTTTTAATTTCATAACCATCAGTATTAAAACTCTTGAATATTTCATTTCTTGACATTTCAGTTTGATGGCAATGAATCTAGAATATGAGAAAGTTAGCTTTTTTTAATTCAATTACAAAATAATTGAATTAGGTTAGCCCTATTTGATACATTTGATAATAAAATGCTATACAGCAAACACTCTGCAGTATTGCTGTGGACTCCCTAGCTGGTCTATTGAATGTAAAGAAACAGGAAATCAGTGTATTTGTCCTTGCAGTATAAATGCAGTATCTGTCTGATACGCTAAATTCTGTGTTCATGTGACCAGCAGTCTATTTGTGGCTGATCACTACAACTGTCTTAATAATTCTCATTTTCTGTTTCTAGCCTGTAAAAAAATAACCACACTTGTGTTGCAGGTCAGGGTTTTTCGGTACGGTGGTTGAATATGGTGCTGAAACTAAGATCAGTCGACACAGTGTCCTGGGCGCTACTGTCAGTGTCGGAGTACCTCAAGGCGTCTCTCTCAAGATCAAGTAAAATGCTTTTGATCATTTCGAAGCTATATTCCAATAGCAGTTTTTCAGTAGCTCTGAAATGATGATATTTTTGTCTATCCCAGGTTGAACCGAGCGAGCCAGACGTACTTGTTTCCCATCCACTTAACAGACCAGCTTCTACCCAGCGCCGTTTTTTATGCCACTGTCGGACCCCTTGTGTTCTACTTGGCCATCCAGCGGCTAGTTATCAGACCTTACCTTCGTGCACAGCAGGAACAGTAAGCCTTTTAAGCTGATTATATGTGCAGAGTCACACTAACATGTTTCATTTTGTTGTCTTTTACTGGCCAGTTGACTTTTCAGTATTCTTCTCCAACCTTTTTCCCCTGTAAGTCTGGAAAGTAATGGTAAATTAAAAGTGAACCTTTGGTCTTTTGTTTAGGGAGCTTGAGAAGCAGCGGGAGAGTTCGGCATCAGACATTGCCAAAAAGAAGCAAGAGGCAGAAGCAGCTGTGAGTTCATAATGTCTAAATACACTGCAAATAATTTATAATGCATGACCGTTTAAAGTGGTCATAACTTTCACAGAAGGCTCTTTGTGTTTGGAGAAACAATGAGTTAGCATCAGGCTATCGTTCCTGTCTGCACATCAGTCGCTGTGTCAGGGTGATAAATGTGTGCCTTCACTATGTGCATATACAAGCAGTCTTATTTGAAATCACTCTTTTCCCAAGGTTCTGCTGATGCAAGAGTCTGTGCGTAGAATTATCGAAGCAGAGGAGTCCAAAATGGGTATGACCTCATAACACCCGATAGCATTGGACGTGATCAAACTTTGATTTGAACTTTCTGCCAAGTGAGGATTGGTGACTTAAACTCCTTGTGTACCAGGTCTGATCATCCTCAATGCCTGGTATGGCAAGTTTGTGACAGACAACAGCCGGAAACATGAAAGGGCAAGGGTCATTGATGTGACGGTGCCTCTACAGTGCTTGGTGAAGGACTCCAAGCTCGTTCTCACAGAAGCCTCTAAGGTAAAGCACTGTTATGCTTGCTTTGTTATAGGCTTTGGTCAAGAAGACAAATAAAGGATAAAAAGTGAGTAAAAAATGTGAAGTGACGTCAAGTATGGTGTCTGAATTTGTGCTCTGCATTTAACCCATTCAAGTACACACACAATGTAAACATAACCGGAGAAGTGGGTAGCCCGGGGAGTAGTTCAAGGTTCTGACCTCAGTAGTGGTATTGAGGGTGGAAGAGAGATATTCACTCCCCCCACCTACAATCCCTGACGGAACCAAGACTCAAACCCACGACCTTCGGGTTACAAGTCCTACTCTATCTATTAGGCCACGACTGCCCTGGATGAGAGAGAGAGAGTGTTATTTCTCAGAACAGAAGGTTTTATCTAGTTTTCTGAAATGTTTTGTTTGTGCTTTCTAAAGCTTGATCTTGCTTCTGAAATATTAAATGTAGTTTTGCATCCCTGTACGGAAAAAAAAGGGAAAAGAAACCGCAAAGCAAGTTAAAAATTTAAACAGTAATAAATAGACACACAAGAGTTCAAAGGTTTTCAGGTCAGTGTGATTTTTATATTTTTTAACTATATACTTTCAGCAAAGATGCTTTCAATTCGTTAAAAATGACAGTAAGGACAGTTATGTCACATAATGAAATAAAATTCCATTTGTTCATTAAAGTGGTATCAGCTTCCACAAATATATTAACCTGAACAACTGTTTTTAGCATTATAGACTTAATAAGAATGGTTTTGAATGGTAGTGTAAGTTTCCTGGAAGTTTTCTTAATATTCCAATAAATGCTAAAATGTAAAAAAAATATGTAGTTTTAAAAAGTAGCTTAATTTATTTTATTTTTTTCCTCAAATGCCCTAATGTTGCATGAAATGTTTAACAAATAAAAATATACAATAAACCGAGCCTTGAGAAATCAGAACTGATTCACCCCTAATGTTAAATGCTGTAGTGGGTATTAAGTGATTGTTTTTGCATGCATGTCCTCAGGCTGGGTTACCGGGCTTCTACGACCCCTGTGTAGGTGAGGAGAAGAGTCTGAAGGTACTGTATCAGTTCAGAGGTGTGATGCACCAAGTTCTGTGTGGTGACACAGAAGCACTCAGGATACCAAAACAATGTGAGTATGCAAACCAGACAAAACAATCTGCAGTTGTTTTAGAGCATTCATTTAAATTCGTAATATCCTCACTTTGATGACAAATGCTTAAGTGTGCTTACTAGCAGTAAAGATGAATGCTATTCCCAATTGTAATTTAAAATCTTATGTTCTTTTGTCTTTCCTCTCCTTTGTAGCCCACAGGATTGATAATGACAGTTAGGAACGTGTATCTCTGGAGTTGAAAGGGACAGTTTGGACTGGTGTAGACTGAGACACAGATGTTCTGGAGTAGTGCCCTGGAAACACTCTGTGCCCTTAAAAGTCTTCATATACCTATTTATCCTTTATTTTGTTGCTGTTTTAAATATTATTCAACATGATCTGTTTTTGGATTAGAACATTTAATTGGAGCATTTAATTCACTGGATTCCCATGAATAAATATGTCCTTAGCCAGAAAAAAAGCTTAAACTATAGATATATATGTGTGTTGGTAGGCCCCCCTCCTCAGATATGGAGCCACAACAGTGCATGTAATCAGCACTCAGCAGAGAGAGCTATTTTACCCTCATTACATCACACAGAAACATTGCTGCTTGATCCGACTCACTGAATCCCACGGGAGCTGGTGTACCCCAGCTGTCAGCCTTCTTTCTAGATCTGACTTTTTGTACCACCAGCTTCCAAATAAATGATCTTGCAATTGTTTAGGAGGCAAAGCATGTTCTTAGTGAAACCCTGGCTGCTGAATCATTTGCATTAATTTTCTCTTTCATCCCTTCCCTCGAGTCTAATATTTGGAGGCCCACCTCTCGTACTTCACTTCTGCCAGCAGTGTCATAGGAATTGAAGGGGCCAATGCACAAAATATGCCGGTATTGTGAACTGTGTACTAAATTTCATGTAGGGCTAGTCTCCCACCTTGTGTCCAAAGACTTGAATAGCAGTGGATAAAGGGACGAGTGGAACGTCCTCTCTATTTTAGACACGATCTTCCTTAATCCCTGCATTTTAGTGCCATAATTCATACAGGGAAGATTTAAACCCCCATTACAGTCTTTGGGTTATTAACATTTTTGTTGCCTTTTTGGTATTTGGGATCTTTATGCAAGAAAACTAATTTGTCTTGATAAATGACTGATCTTTTATTTGAAAGACTGACTGTATGGAATGTCTTTTCCTGTTTCCTTTTTGAGTAGTATAATTTATATGAATTGTGTCCATTCTGCACACTTGCCATTTGAATGATGTTAAAAAAGACAATCTATAATTGTTGGCTGGAGTACAAAAGGTGTTTGTTATACTTTACCTAATGGCCTACCACTTGCAGCAAGTATAGACTGTCATTTTTAAAATAAATCTTCAAGGAACAATGGAAATGTATATTGGGTTTAAATGGTGTACATAATTTTCATATTTAAAAAAAATAGAGTAAACTTAGATAATCTTAACACTTTACAATAAGGTTTAGTTTAACAGCAGTTAACTAGTTAGTTTTCATTTCAACATTCACTAATACGTTATTCAAATCTGAAGTTTTAACTGGTAATATTTGATGGACCTGAGCTACTAGCATTTAACCTTTATATTTTTATTAACTAATGTTATCAAAGATTAATGAAAGGGACCTTACTGTAAAATGTTACCATTTATTCTATAAATGTTCTCCTAAAAATTATTTCACACAAGTCAAAAGCACAGTCATAAAAGTTTAATTGGACAAAAACTTGACACTTTTGCCACTTTTCAAGAAATACATTTGTTGAACACTTTTTCTATGACCAAAAGTTCAGGCTGCTGTAAAGTTCACAGATGTTTGTGCAACCTGAGGTCTTCATTATTGCTTGACTAGGTTTTGAAGCAACGTACCCATTGATAGCTGTGAATATCTTTGGCGATACATATATCTATATCTGAGCTGTCGGCGCAAAGTCAGAAGTTCTCTTTGAGCATCTTGCAGTTTGAGTTTCATTCTTTTTATCAATCTGCATTTGGTCTGCAATTTTTTCTTTAGCCAGCTGTTAGTATCTAAAACATTGAACAAACGGGCTTTAGTCGTACATGGGTCCAAAAGAGAATAGGTGTGGTCTTTGTCAGCTAAATCCTGTTTAAAAAAAAAAAAGGATTTAATCCATAGCTAGTAATATACATACACAGGAACATAAGAGTAGGCTGTGATATAAAAGATTCACCTTTGTGGCTTGACAGTAAGCCTCTTCGTTGCTGTGAGAGTGTTGAGCATCCTCATGCATCTCCTCAGTTTGAGGATCCTCAGTGAAAGGAGGCGTCCTTTCAGGTGCAGTGTCATCCCATTTATCAGCAGCAGATTTTAATGCTCTCTTCAGCCTCTTCCTACAATTATTTAGCTGACGGCAGAAAGATGACAACGAGACTAAGATGAAAAACACATTTTGTATTCAAATGTATCTATACTGTGACCTTGCTTACCTTTGTATCCTGAGATGGGACTGTGAAAAGTGTTGGCACTGCGTTCCACAATAGATTTTTACGATTGCCCAAACCACTGAAACAATCTGGAGTGAAATGCAGTGAACAGATAACCATGTGCTTCCTTGGCTGAAAGTCGTCACGCCCAATGTTCTCTAACCATTGTTTCAGAACCGATGGTTTACTGAAAGGGAACCTGACAAGGACAAATGTCTGCCAAAATGTTATCAGGATATGTTTAATCATTTTATAAGTAAGCTGTCCATCATTACCTACCTGTGGAACGTGATTTCGGGATTTTTGTTATTGTACCTATTTGTGCAATTATATGCAGAACAACTTTTCGGCATCTTTGCCCCGAACAAAAATGGCGCTTATGAAAGCCCCGCAGTGTCTCAAAATTATTAAAACCTATAACATGAACATGGTCTTTGCTGTATTATTTGATAGGTTCGTTATATTACAATCAATAAAACTTAGATAACTCCGAGATAACATTTTCTTATTCACAAAAAAAAAAAAAAAACAATCCTTAAAACGAACTATATTCCGCTATATAGCTACGTTTTCCGGTGATTCGCCTCCAAGCTTTTCAAAATAAAAGTCCTGAGGTCGTATAGGAAGGTGCAGCTCAGACAAACACTAGGCACTAATAAAAGTAATACATACAAGAGGGACTTTGTTTGGTAACTCATTCAAGCAAGATTGCTTTCCCCATTTAATACTTCTGATAATATATATATATATATATGATATGACAACTTATAAATAAAAGAGTGAACTTTTTGAACATTTTACATAACTGCTTAATAGAATTAAGGTTTTAAAGTCCCACCCAAAAGATGATTCTTTGTGAAAACTCCATAAAAGAAAGTATGTAAAAGATGTTAATACAACTGCTATTTAACCAAGACGTATTGTATTTTAATTTGCATGTAAGAATATTGACTTGCAGTGATTTCTTTTGCATTTAAATTTGTAGTCATTCTGCAGACGCTTTTATAGCTTTATTTCGCTCAATTCTTTGATATGTGTGCGATTGTTTTGTGTAGTAAAAATCCTCAGAGAAACTTTACAAAGCATAAAAAAATGTCTGTGTGTATGTCGTGCTCCCTAATATGAATCACGTTTAATCTCGCCGCACATAACAATGGGCGTGGCCTCACCCCGTCAGATGCGTCAGATGTGCCGCGGCTGTAGGAGCGAGTGAAGAAGAGGGGGATGGGGAGAATTGTTTTTGTGTTGCATTCCTGCAGTGTGTTTGACCTTTGACCTCATTGTTGTGTTCTCGTCTTCCATTCCAAACCGAGGATTTCCTGCAGTATGCCAAAGGCTGCTGGGGCTCGCCTGTTTTTCGCCCTTTCTCTGTTTACCTCCGTTTAACCAGCGTTACAAAAAATAACTCTCAGGAACGCCGCTGCTACAACAACCTACATTTTTTTGTCAAGCCGTTCTAACGAAACGCGTGCGTGTTTGAACAGAGCGACTACGCAAGTACTTGGGGCGAAAGGGTATCAAAGACCCTTCTGGTGTTGCAGCTAGCCTAGCAAGCTAGCGGGTTTGTCGTCTATCGCGCACACGTTTCATATCCGCTGCAGAAATCCGCACCCGAGCGACAACGCTGAGGAAATGAAGGACAAACAGAAGAGAAAGAAGGAGCGAACATGGGCCGAGGCAGCTCGTATGGTAATATATTAATCGTTTTAAGTCAACTGTGGCGGTTTAATCTCTGTGTGTGGGGTTAGGGGTGTTGTACGGGTGCCTTGAACAAAGCTGTTTCGCGCTGGGCTCGAGCTGTTGTCGGGTTGGACACATGCAGACGCCGCTGTTGCTATTTGTGTATATGTAACGTTAGGCAGTATGTGATGTTTCATAATCAGGCTCTTACATTTATGTTACATTTGCATTTGGCTTTTAATCCACGGTCCTGTACATACCCTGTCAACACAAGCGTCACATTTCTAATGTGTGTGTCCCATTTGAATGAAAGAGCCCTTGCTGGTAGCCTAGCGTATTAGCTGCTCTGCTTGTTTGACCCTTTGTTTGCAGGGCTTCTTTTAGCGAGCGGTGTAAAATGCTAAAAATACCCATTGTGGGATCCTTGTGTGTCATTAAAGACACATCTTTACAAATGTGTGTCTTAAATGCTAATTTTTACTAAGCTGTGACTGCGTTAAAATACACTAGGCCGTATTTGTATGTTTCTATCCAACTCGTATGCCATTGATCTTCTTTAGCAGTTTTGGATACTAAATAAATAAAATTACTGTTAGGGTCAATAAGCATTTTAATGCTTCACCTCTGGATTAAACATGCATTATGGCTAACAATGTTAAGACTAAACAGGTTTTCTATTATGATAGTAGGGTTTCTCCTTTATTCTCCACTGTGGTGGTCCAAGGGTGTGTAAAATTGGTCTGTCATGCATATATTGTTGCATATTAAATGTAATTTCTACATCCTGTGGTTTATATTATTCGGAAGATGCTTTTCTTAGATGATCTGCATCATCCAAGTTTCTTTGTTGCATTTGGTGTAAATTAAATTTATGCATTTAGCAGACGCTTTTATCCAAAGCAACTTACACTGCATTCAGGCTAACATTTTTTACCTAACATGGGTTCCCTGGGAATCAAACCCACAACCTTTGGTGCTAATGCAATGCTCTACCACTAACCACAGGAACATTAAATTAATAATAGATTAACTTATTAATTAATAGATTAAATGGAAAATGTGTCACGGTCAGTGTTGTTTCACACAAAATCTAGCCTCTTCATATGTCTGACCTCTAGACTTTAATCTTAGTGTTATTATAAAAAGCTTTAGTAGAAACACCTGTATAATATGAAAATGTACAAAACCTTAGGCTAGATACAGTGTCTCAGACAAAATGAGCCTGTGGAGTTGAATTCATCAACCTGTTTTTGCTTTGTCTATCAAAAATCTTAGGTGGTTACAGTCATTTATGTCTGTCAGGTCTTTGTCTGCTTTTCTAGGTGATCTTGGCAGTTCTTGCTCTTGAATTTGATCCACCCAAACAGCCCAGACTGTCTTTGAATTTAGTCATTTCTGCAGTTTAACTCGTGGCTAATTTGAGATTAAGAAAAGAAAATGTTGTATTAACTACAGACGGTGCTATCTGGTAAAAGTACATATTGAAACTCAAGGGGTGCCGTTTTGGGTGGGGATCTCATGTGCTAAAGAACCAACAACTTGTATAATTTATTCAATGCTGTGTTATGTATGTCACAGTTTTTAAAAGCTATAATTCTTAAAAAAAAAAAATGTGATGGCAAGTCTGTAAATCCACTTCTGATCTCATATGAATGTTTACTTTATGTATTGTCTGTGGTCGAAATCCTAGAAGATTATCAACCCAACTCATACCAGCCAAACAGATTACAGACTGCTCTTTTGCAGGTATCGCACACAGTGATTGAGTTTTGGGAAGCAGGTATGGGCATGTCTTTATACCAGGAATGAAAGTCACCTACTGGCTCCTCTTCTGTAGTAATAGGACAGACTCTTGGGGAGATGCGGGCAAATGGGAACACTCACAACCAAATAGACTGAATAATTTAAATGTGAAAGCAGAATTTAATGAAAGGATGATCAGGTATTTTAGATGATTCAGCTGTGTGAATGATCATGGAGCTTCAAAGAGCAATGCTAAATTATATAATGACTTTGAAAGAAAAGCAGCGGTGTGAAATGGCAGCTTTGGGAGTAAGATGCAACCAGATGCTTGGGCTCAAGGCCATTGTATATCAGATCATCTTGGTGATGCACTTGGAAGCATTAGGAAATTTGAAGCAGGCAACCTATTTTAGCCTTTCTGGTCCTTTTTGATGGTCACTTGCTTAAGGTAGTTGTAATGATGTACAGCCATTCTTGGTGCGTTTAAAAAAAAATTTAATAATAAAAAGAACCTATTTTTGTAAGAAAATGTGGTTTTCATTAGTCCAGATTCTGGATGTGGGTGAAGCTGCGGTTTGTTTTTTGTGGTTTTAATATTGAGTCCTCTACAAATGGTTTGGATGTTTGTGGGAACAAGGAAAATGTCCAAGACTTAAACGAGGATAAGAGCCTTTCATCCAGCAGGAGTTTTGTTTGTAAATTTAACCCCTTGACCAGTCATTTGGATAATTATTCCTGAAATCCATGACGACGAATTGTTCTATGTAACGTCTTTAAAAAGATGATTTTACACTTGGTTCAGGTGTAATTATTATTATTGTTTACCTAATATTTTTAGTATTAGTTCTCAGAAGAGACTTGCCTACTGCTTAAAGGAATAATTTGCCCCAAAAATGTAATTTGTCATTTACTCACCCTTAAGTTGTTCCAAACCTGTATGAATTTCTTCTGCTGAACAGAACTTACATTTGTATATTTTCCATACCATTGAAGTCAATAGGGATCCACAACTGTTTGGTTACCCGCATTATTCAAAATATCCTCTGTGTTTAACAGAAGAAAGAACCTCATACAGGTTTTAAACAATATTACGGTGAGGAAATAATGAGAGCCATTTTATTTTTGGGTCCCTTTTATCCCTTTAATAAATTGTTTAAAAGTTGGAATGAAATTGAAATTCTATTTTCTAAATGCATGTTGTTGATTTTTTATTATGAACCTCTCTGTTGACTTTTTCTGTTATTTCATCTGCATACACCTCACCACTTTCTTTAACTGCAAGTTTGCATTCTGATCTACCTGGATCCAATCAAAAAGTCAAGTCCCACCCTATATTTTTTTTCTATTTGGATAATTTGTTTCACTCAGATGCATGTCCCAAATATAGAAGCAATGAAGATGCTACTTCAGTTTTATCTGGCTTTAAGAGCAAACCGCATATATTTAAAAGCAGAAATGTTTGCATTGTTGTCTGTTCTCTGAATTATGGTGGTGTATAGTGTCACTTTGTTTTTTTTTTATGCCCTATGATACGATTTAATGGCTGGGGTGAGAGGAATAAAGACCAGCACAATGCACATATCTCCAGAAGCAATGCTCAAATATGCCGCTCCTTTCAATCACATTTTGTACACTTGACATTTTTTTATTATAAATAACTGGAAAGTTTGTCTTGTCATTGGCCTAGTAGTTTGGTTAAAGTTCTCACAGCTTGAAATTTTTCATGCCTGCTTCCTTGCAGGAAGTGAACCTGGTAGTTTATAATTTAGTGCACATTTCTTTTGTAGCTTGTGCTGTTCCATTTCCTATTCCAGTGTCCTTGGTTCTAGACTTAGCTGAGCACAGCGGGACCAGTGTTTCCCGTTTTAACTACCATACAGGCAGAAGGTTACATGCTCTTGTAGACCAGGACTAGGAGGAAATTATTTGCTCTGTATAAATGAAGAGAGAAATGTATGGTATTATTTTAATCCGTCTCACATTCCACTATTCTTTTTCTATTTCAATTTTTTTTTGCTAGTCATACAGGTTTAAAGCCTGTCATATATGCCTGGAACTACTCAGCTGTGTTTGATGGCTGCAGGTCGATGTTATGCCTTGTACATTGTGCAGAACCTGTGTAATATGGACATAACAGAAGAACGCTGAGTGTTTCTGTTAAAACTGACATGGTCTTAAAATAAGTTTGAATTGCTGTGGCACTGTAATTGGCAAGCTGAGAGTGTGCTGTGCTTTAACTGTTAAGTGGTTTTCAAAGTAAAACCCTCACAGATTGACTTTTTTTTTCTTCATTCTCTTTAAATGCCAAGCTATGTTCATATACATGCAACTGTTTTTGAGTCTCTCATGCCATTACAATTGCTTGTTAAACAACTAATTGGTTATTCAACCCACCAATCTATCCCTAACTGTTCCTATACCCAAATATGAATGAATTAAAAGTGAGTTGACTGTATACTAAATTGTATAGTTGTTGATTTTGTGTTATTTGTTTGAACTCTTGCAGGTTCTGGAGAACTTTTCTGATGCCCCAATGACACCCAAACAGATTCTGCATGTCATCCAAACAAAGGGGCTCAAAGAAATGAGGTCTAGTATAAACTGTTTCTTTTTGTGAATAATACATTTTTTTTAATGCTTGAGGTTTGTTTGTTTATAAGTAGATTTTTGCTGCCTCTTGACTGGGTTTGAGTATCTTTATAAAATTCTGTTTTGTGTTTCTCTCTTTTTCTTAAACCTTCTTCACCCCAAAATAGAAGGTAAGATTAATTTAATTATCTATTGTTTTTTTTTTCATTTATATATAGATTTTTTTTTTTTTTTTTTTACCTCTAAAACAGTTTAATCTTACTTTCTTGAGTAGCACTTAGACATTTGTTCCCTACTTTCCATCCTTCCTCAGTGGCACAGCTCCACTAGCCTGCCTGGTCACCATGCTTCACTCTCAGGTCAGAGGAGACAGAGTGAAGAACAGTATTTTCTTCAAGCTTCCTGGAAGGATGAGTTTGTTTACCCTAAAGGTATAGAGTCTATTAATCCCTCTAGCTTCCTTTCAGTGCTTTACACATTTCACTCTGGTTTTGCAACTGGATTATGATGCCAAACCCCACAAAGAAAGAGCTACATATCCTGTGTCTGCATGTACCCACTGATGCCTACAGAAAAATGCACTTCAGTGGACAAAGAGTCCGACTGCAAATGAGTCTGGAGATGGGACTGGCACTCCAACAGCATCCACCACATCAACAGTTGAAGGAGCAGAGCAGGAGAGTTGTGACTCCACAGAGACAGCTGCTGCTAGTGGTGAAAATGATGGTGTGTAGACTATTCATTCTTTAAATTTTTTCCCCATAATTGATTCATTCAGTCTCTTTTCCAGTAAGTGGAACAGGCTTATAAATTAAAGAAGCATATAAAAGAACTGAAAAGTAGGGGCCCCATCTTTTCATTTTAAGAAAAGCTTTGATTTCAAATGGTGATGAACATTAAATACCCTGAGCTTAAGAAGCATGTAGTGCCTGTGAGACACTGATTTCTTTTTTCTTTGGATGTGTGTGTTGCCATGGATACTGCGGCACATGACACATCGAGCAGTGACCTAGATGAGAGTGCTTTAGAACATGTATTTGTGCGTTGCGTCAAGGAGAATATATGCAAAATTATGCCTGGAAGTGACAATAAATTTACACATTTGCTCTATTTTCTGAATTTGTGTGAAAATCTTATTCATTTTGTTCTTGATAGATGTGGAAGGAAGGTATTTCAAAGGCTGTTGTTTCTAGACATCAACAGTATCTATTAATTTCTTTTAAAAATATTTTCACCATAGTTTTTGGGGGCCGATACCGATATTAGGGAGTAAAAATAAAAAATGCCGATATATTGACTGATATTCTTTTGGTTTATTATAGTACAGTACTTTCCCATTTTTAAATTAAATTATACTAACCCTTAAAGTTCTGCTTAATTAAAGGCTCAGACACTTGAGTGACAAGTGGATTGCCGCTGTGGGGTGGTTTCACAAACCATCACCCGCCTTTTTGCCCATTTTCGATTATCTGGGAATGACGATCTGTGACGCTCTGCCACCATATCGGCAAAACAATATATTGGTCGGGGTCTAGTATGTGGGGGAAAAGTATACAGTGACAAATATTTTGTCTTTTCAGAATCTGACCAGTCAGGAAATAGCTGCTATTCTATCAGGTTCCTGAAGGTTTTTAAACAGTTTTAACAGTTAAACAGTTTTTGATCAAAAACCATATCTTGAATGGTATACGTTTTAATGATCTTTTTGAAAAGGTGTTAAATTTGAGGACGGATAGACAGAAATAGCAATACAGCCTAATGTGATGACTAAACTTTAAAAGGCTGTGATTTTAGTAAATAAATATGATCTTTGCATGTTTTACTGGCTCACCGGTTCAGAGCACTTAATAATCAATGAATATCACGTTTATGACAAGTGATCTCTCCGTGTATCAAATTAACACAAGAAAAGGATTAAAATGTGATTTGCTGCAATAGTATTGTTGATGGATGTTCTGCTTGTTTCCTCTGTTTCAGCTTCTGTGGATGAGACTTCCTCCAGTGCCTCTTGCTCCACAGAACCACAGACAAGACTCAGTCGCTCCTCACAGGTACCAGCAGTGCCTAACTTCACCTTTGCACTAAACCATCGCCTTCATAACAAATTTTTACATGCAGGACCCTCCAAGAGTGGATTTTCATTTCACCATCATTCTTATGCACAGCACTAAACTCCTCCTCAGATCACCAGTTATGCCAGAAGGCAGTTGAATGCATGATGTCACTATGTGAAAATGAGTCATTAGTGAAGTGCCGAAAGTTGACTTTATGAGTCAAATCAAGAAAACCCCACATAACACTGAAAAATATTAGTCATGACTAAGACCTTTTGCTTTTTTTTTAATTTCAGGTTGGGGATTTCTTGATTTGAACAAATCATCAGATTCCAAACGGATAATTTGCCTGGTTGATCATTTACAGTAAATGCAGTAAAATATTTTGTGATTTTTAAGCCCTGAATCCACAAGATACTCTGGCATCAATCAGCAGATTTTGAAACATAAAGGGTTAGTTCACAGAAAAAAGAAAATTATGTCATTAATGACTCACCCTCATGTCGTTCCAAAGGCTTGGGCCATTACAAATTTATTGAACAGGAAAACAAGTTGATAAACATTTTTGGGGTCCAGAGCAGAGCGTTTTTTATTCACCAAGTTATATGTCCAGCTGTTGAGAAGACGCACTCCGACCGCACTGATGTCCCAGGGACACTCGTACAGCTGCGCAAGGTGGGGGTATTACTGCCAATTTTCCACCACAAAAGCCGGTTGCTGTCAGTCTGCAGTGGTCCTTTTCATAACTGAGAATCTCCTGTAACTAGATGCGCAAATGAGGCAAATTCGCGTCCACCACGCTGCGAGACCTCCAGACGCGCATAAACGTGTCTTTACATTGACTTAACATTGAAAACAAATCTCGCCAAATGCTCTATTCATGTTTGGTGTGAACGCAGCATAAGATGTCCTTTCTTAATATCTTAAACTGTGTTCCAAAGATAAATGGAGGTCTTAAGGGTTTGGAACGACATGAGGGTGAGTCATTAATGACATAATTTTCATTTTTTGGTGAACTATCCCTTTAAGGCCGCCTTCATGCTTTTCCCCCATCATTTGCTTAATGTTGAACTTAGACACTTGTACTGCTTTGTCAGTCTTGCAATCCCCTGCCAGCCACTCAGCTCCCATAGAGAATGAGCTTAAAACTGTCGTCTCCAGGACACTTACTTACTTTTATATCCTCCGTACCTGCATTAATCTTAATATTTTATTGGTAAAACATTAACATTCTACAATCTAATACGGCTGTGCAAAAAATCGAACGTGATTTTCATGCATATCTCATCAGTAAAGACGCTCCTTTAATTAGAAGTATATCTCCAGCACGTGCGTTCAGATTGGTTTCCAGGTTTTCACAACAAATCCTGCCCAGCTGCTTCTCGAAACTAGTCCAAAATCGCGTTTCCAGGAGGTTCCCCGATAAAAAAAAAAAATGCTTTCCGGGGTTAAAATGTAAGTTTTATGGCATGGTTGCCTTGGTAAAATTGGCATTTTAGGGGCTAAATATCACGTTATTGGTATTTTCGCTTCGACCCGCGGACAGGAAAAACAACCACAGACTTGACAACATTGGTTGGCATTTACTACTCAGAGCCGTAATTCACTGACAATCTACACAAAATCGATTTTAAAATCGGTGGCGATTCTTTGTCGATTTTGAAAGCGATTTTGTGTTAGTTGTCGGTAGACTACGGCTCTTGTGTAGTAACTGCCACTCCACCTGAACCAGTGTTGCCAAGTCTGCGGTAGTTTTTCATGTCCGCGGTTCGAAGCAACCCCAATACCAATAACGTGATATTTAGCCCCTAAGATGCGAATTTTTTACAAGACAACCATGCCAAAAAAAAACAAACGTGTATTTAAACCCCGGGAAGCAATTTTTTTATTTATCTGGGAACCTCCTGGAATCGCGATTAGTTTTGGACTAGTTTTGAGAAGCAACTGGGCAGGATTTGTTGTGAAAACATGACAACCCTGATCTGAACACACGTGCTGGAGATAATACTTCTAATTACAGGAGCGTCTTTACTGATGAGATGTGCATGAAAATCGCATTCGATTTTTTGCACAACCCTACAATCTAATCTCAACATATACCAGGAATTTGAAATTAAATTCTCCTCCGAGCATGCTGCTATTTTCCATGTCTGTGGAGGACCTGTGTATATGTGCTCATGATTATTTTTCCCATCTCTCTTACAGTCAGGGAGACAGAGGAAGAAAGCTGTGATGATGCCCCGTGTAGTGCTTACTCCTCTCAAGGTCAACGGTGAACACGTCCCATCAGGTTACAATAGCTCTTTTTCTTGTTCACTTTTTTTCCCCTTTCTGTTTCCCCCCCACTTTTCAGTGGTTTTGTATACCTGCTCCCTCTGACTGTGGATGCTCTTTATCTGAGTGGCCTGACAGTGTTTGTAATTTTACACACTGACACACTCTAATCATTTATAGTGCAGTCTCCTCAAGGGCATTTTTCCCTCAGTTCCCTCCTGTTGACAGCCGCCTCCTCTATTTCTTGGTTAACTTTGCACTAAAAGCAGCATCTTTTCTAGAAGCCACTGACATGTTTGTCACTTGATCATCAATACCCCTCAGTGTAAAAGCAGTGTTTCTGGTTTGTCCTGTCAGCCCAGCTCTGTTCCCCTTGGATATCTGCTTTGCATTTGCACCTTAGAGATATCCATTCACCCCTATTCCTCTTTGTTTCTGTGCCTTGGGATATCCGTCCCTTTGACTTTTCGTGTTTCACGCACATGCCAAATCTTTGCCTGTGACTTTGGCCTATTTAGTGCCACTAGCCTTCATGCCTCAGCTGCCCTACCCACACTCACTCATTCTCAGAGAGTCTCACCAGCCTCCATCCTCCCCCACCTTTACCCTCAGGAGCAGCGGGGAGGCGCAGGGAAGGTTCTAGGGGGGGTCCAGGCCCCACTCTCCGTACCCGCTCCGAGCTGGGCTGGAAGCGCACCCAGCACTTCAAGAGCATACGTGGTCTTCGTTCAGGTACAGAGGATGAAAACCAAGGACCCCCATGTATTAATTACTACCCCTAAGCCCTTTGCTTACCACTTTCCATAGAAAATCAGTTATTCAATAACCCCTTTCCAGGTATTACACACAAGGGGTGAATAGCTAACAAGTTTGAGCCAATCTAATGTCAAACTATGTCCCAATTATCATTATTTCTAACCAGAAATGTATGCATTTGGATGGAGTAGGGAAAATAAACAAACAACTATTGCTATGTGTATCTTGCCATGCAGGTGTCTCAAAGTGTGTAAAAATGTGTTTTGACCTCTAACACCTCAAACACCATTTCCAGTGTCAGTGTACTTTGTTTCTGTCAGATCTAGCGAAGACCAGCTTAGTGAGAGACTGTCATCTCTATTTTCATTGAAGATATGTTTTGTAGTGTGCATTATGCTTTGGTTTATTAATTGCAGCACTGGCTAATGTAATGTTGGGTTGACAAATAATGTAAAAGCTGTGTGGATTAATCAATAGCTCAGGTGGAATTAAACTATTATTATTTCTTTATTAGTTCTGCTATAACACCCTCTGATTATTTAGATTTACTAGCACTTTGAATTCATATTATCATACACTCAACAGTTTTGTGAATGTAGACCAGAGTTTGCTCTAAATATATTACATAAATATGTTCCTGCCATGCAAGGTTCCATTAAGCAATGATCATATGTACTCTCAATGTAATACTGTATTTTGCAGGTCCCATGAAAAGGAATCGAGGAGGAGTGGAGGTGGATTTTGAGACTCCAGGCTCCATTCTAGTCAACACCAACATCCGTGCTCTCATCAACACGCGCACCTTTGCTGCTTTTCCTCCTCACTCTCAGCAGCAACTACTCCAGCTTTTACCAGAGGTGGACAGACTGGTATGTTTCTTAAAAGGCCTTTTAAAATTCACTAGTTAGTTATATTTGTATATAATAGTTTTTTTTTATTTATTTTTTTTTATTGTGTGTAGGTTGGCCCTGATGGCCTTGCTCGGCTAAGCAGCTCGGCCCTCAACAATGAATTCTTCACTCATGCATCCCAGAGCTGGAAAGAGCGTCTAGCTGAGGGTAAATCTCTTAGTATTGTTCTGTAATATATGTAAAGAAGTGACAGAAACTGACCACGACAGGTGACTCTACATAGTTTACTATAATGGTGGATATTTTTACTGGGAATATTTTTACTCTCTTAAAGGTGAGTTCACGCATGAGATGCAGGTTCGCTTCAGGCAAGAGATGGAAAAGGAGAAAAAAGTAGAAGCATGGAAGGAGAAATTCTTTGAGGAGTACCATGGCCAAAGGTTTGATAGCCTTTTTCAAATATTTTTAAAAGGCTTAATTCCTAGAAATGTTTTTATTTTTTATTTATTTTTTATTTTTTTTTCCCATTTATTTCTTCAGGTCTGGGTTGACCAGAGAAGAGGCATTAAAGCTCACAATGAGTGATGCTGGAGATGTTGCCAGTGCAGTTCTTGACTCTGAGTGTGCTACAGTGGCTACACCCAAGAGACGAAGTGTCGGAAGAAGACGGAGGGAAGGCCGTATCAGACGACGTTCACGGGCTGACCTCAGACGCAGAGCTCGGCGAACACTTTGCAAAACTACAACAGTAGCTGTACCTCCAGCAGAGACAACAGAAAGCACTGCAACTCCAGATGTTGAACCATCAGTTGCATCACCAGTGCCAGAAGCGACAGCGGTTCAGGGAGAGGTGGTCCTTCAAACAGACCTCGGACTGGAAGCTCCAGAAGAAAACCTTTCTGCAGAGGCAGTCCCCTCTCCTGCTCCTGTACCCACACCTCCTCCAGCTTCTACAAGCTCAACCTGCGATGAACCAGAAGCCTCCACACACCTGCTACCTGAAGTACCTGAACCAGCTGTTGCATCCACTTCCTCTCCTTCCTCATCCTCCTCCTCAACCTCATCATCATCATCATCGCCCTCTTCTTCTCCCTCCTCTGCCTCAGAAAGACAGACTTTTGCTGCAAGCTCCGATTCCTCTTCTTCCTCTTCCTCCTCCACGGCTGTTGTTGCCACCGACCCGCTGGATGATGTGGCTTCAGTCATTACCACTGGTACAGCGGGCACTGGCACAAGCAGCCGAGAGAGCAGCCCCGCTGCCAGTCCTGCCACAGCAAGTCCAGCAATTCAGCTCAAGGAACAGAAGAGAAGGCCAGACGAGTCCCAGGCCTTCACCAGCTTTCCCGAGAAAAGGGCGCGGCTGGATGAGCGTCAGTCCTTTCGTAACACAGTTGACTGTGTGCACTCAGAAAAGCCACAGCCTACAACAGAGGAGCCCAAGGTCCCGCCAATCCGGGTATGTTGGATACGTCATTTTATTTTAATTTTTTCAGATTAGTCTCTTGTACACCTCGTTGTAGTTAAAAACAGTATTTATGTAAACCACAACTGATATGAATATTTCTCTTCTGCCCATTCCACTAGATACAGCTCTCCCGGATCAAACCGCCCTGGGTCAAAGGGCCGCCAACGTACCAAATCTGTCCCCGCATCGTCTCCCCCAGTGAAGGGTCGCGGCGCTCTGGGACAGGGGCACGCACCCTGGCAGACATCAAGGCCCGTGCACAGCAAGCCCGTGCCCAGCGGGAAGCCGCTGCTGCTGTTGCAGCCTCTGGGGATGGGGGAGGGCCTGGGGGGAGCGGCCCGGGGGGTGGTACTGGGATACCGGATCGCTCCAGCGGGAGGCGTTCAAGAGAGCACCCAGGTCCCGTTGAACCTGGAGGAGGAGGAGGAAGAAGAGGAGGAAGAGTTGATTTGGAGGAGCAGGAATCGCCTGCGAGCTCTCATTCGTCTGGAGCACAACTACAGCTATCCAGTGTAGATTCAACAGACAGGCCTCAAACCTCCAGCCCACCTACCGAACCATCTCCTTCCTCTGTGTCTTCAAACCCATCTCTACCACCATCAGAGTCTCCAAAAACACTCACGCTATCGCCACCTACAACTGACAGCCCTGCTTCCCAGGATCAGGTGGAAGAGATTTGTGAAGTGGAAGAGGTGACTGCCTGCTCAAGTGATAAAACCTCAGAGCAGACCTTAGACACCCCAGTGCCTACGCCAAGTGAACCAGAGTCTTTTTGCAGTCACCAAGAGGGGAGAGGTGAGGAGGCAGAGTCCGGTGAGAGCAGAACAACTACCCCTGTTTGCACCTCAGCATCGAATGATGCCATTTCTTTAATGCCCACCTCCATACCAGACTCGCTGCCAAGATTTGGTGCCCAAGGTGTGGATGTAATCAGGACCTTGGCAGCTTCTTCTCAATCCTGGGAAGGTGAAAAGAATAGTGGTGATCATCACCCAGGGACAACTGGAGTTATCCAGCATGGCTCAGACTTGAAAATACCCAAAGAGACACTTGTTACAGCCCGAAATGGATGGGTAGAAAGTAGTGAAGAGCATTCCATGAGAGAGGAGATGCTACATTTGCATAGGAATGGAGGAAATGTGGCTGATTGCAAATATGAATCGGCCCCTCTGCCTTGTCTACCAAGTAATCCTGGCGAGGAAGACACTGGAGCACACAGTGATTCTACTGAGACAGCATCTGACTTTGAAAATGAAATTCAAGAGGATGAAACACTGGACTGGCATGGAACCCAGATGGATAGTAATGGCATGCAAGCTCAGAATACAAAGTCGCAGAATCAACCAGTCATTCAGACCTCAAGTCGACTCACTTCAGTGTTGAATCCTCCTCATCACCAGCAACCAGTCATACAAACCCATATATCTAACCCCAACCATACTCAAACTGTCATTCAGCCTCGCTTTCCTAATGGTGTGCCAAACCAGCCCGTCAATCATCCCCACAAGCAGCATCCAATTCATAGCCATGCTATAAACCATACTCAGGACCAGATTGCCACTGCGCCCCCACAAGCCCAAGTGCAAGCTTACCTGACACAGGCAGAGAGGAACCAAAGTAGAAATCTACGACTGAATGATAATGGCAATGGAGTGAAGCTGTTTGTCTCAACAGAGGATGACACCAAACCTCTCGGCATAGCATCTGGAGAAGATTTTGCTTTAAAGAATTCTGCAGTTCCTCCTGTTGGCAGAAGAGTCCAAGGTTCATCTCGACCAGTTTCCTCTGTAGAGGCCAACAACCCTCTTGTCACCCAACTTCTTCAAGGCAGTCTACCCTTAGAGAAGGTCTTACCCCAGCCTCACTCCATCAGCAAGCTGGAAATTAATAGATTTCCAGGTGCCCCTGCCAGTAACTCAGCCAGTTGCCAACCTCAGAGAAATCTGGGACTACGTTTTAGAGGCCCATCCGAGTCAGGAGGACCTATAGAAACTGGCGGATCTGACTTCCAGCACAAAGCCCTATCCACCCGAGTGTCTCCTGGACCTGGTCGGAACTTTGGTTCTTCACCACCGGGTTCTACTCCATCTCGAATGGCATGCTTGTTTGAGGAAGCTAGCCAAAGATCCACAAATGTTCAGTTCACTTCTCAACAACCCGGAGGTGCAGTGCCCCCTGGAGCAGTACCTGTAATAACATCCCTCCCTTCAAACTCCTCTGCTAGAATCTCAATGGATGTGAACTCTCATAATGCTCCAGTTTATGAATCAGCTGTCATTAAAGAGCACCCTGGACCTCTTCCTCCAAGGGGTGAAAATCCAGAGAGGCCAGCTGGCTTTCAACAGCATCCTAACAATCTCTCCCAGTCTGTCTGCAGAACAACACCTGATGCTCCCTCACCTCCACATGGCGACTTTTGTCCATCGGAGGTTGTACCTACTGTTAAGATTAACTGGCGCCCGAGCAAACCCCAACCACCTCAGCATCAGATGTATCAGCAACAGCTGTCTCCTGTAGCTACAGTAAAGAATGAAGTCTCATCACGCCCTTCGTGCCAACAAGCTCTGACCAAAAACTCGCCTGTTCCAAACAGTGGCAATACTTCTGTTGTAATAACCAAAAAGGAGCCTCTGGACAATTTTCATGGAGGTGGTGGGGCTATGGAAGGACTGCTTAATATGGAAATGTCTCTTGTTAGAATGGCGAAGAAGGAACAAGTAAAAAATCCATATGCCCGCCAAGCAGACACCTCAGCTTCTCCTGTCTCCTCCTCCCCTTCCTCATTGGCCTCTAGTTTCCCTTACCAGCTATATGGCAAACTACCAAAACTACAGCAGAGTGGGGGCAACGGAGGGTCCTCATCCAGCTTCAGTTACACAGCTAATGTGTCCGTGGTGGATGGTAACGGGTTCTCCCGCAGTTTAGCTGATGGTGTATTGCAGCTAAGGCCACGTGTGAGCGTCAGCAACAGTGGAGGCCAGAATGCTACACTTAGCATTCAGGCATTCGCGGACAGTGCTGCAGAAGAAGTAGCTCTCAAGTGTTCCTGCCGACTTAAGGCTATGATCATGTGCCAGGGCTGTGGCGCTTTCTGCCATGACGATTGCATTGGCCCCTCAAAACTGTGTGTGTCATGTCTGGTTGTCAGATAGTTTATTGCAGCTCCTCCAAACTGAGCCTGTTGGTCAGCGCAAATGCTTTGACCACTCCAGACAATTCTAGCCCATTGCCTGTGGTTTGAATACCACTGGAAGTTTTTGACTCTTGAGCCAAGAATGAGGCAGGACACTGCATTGGTCAAATGGGACTTTTTTTTTTTTTTTTTTTTGATGGGCCAGGCAATACAATAGGGCTGGAAGATTATACTTGTAAGATAAAAATTCAGTCTGTATTTTTGTTGCATATTTTTTTCTATTGATGTTATAGTATTATTATTATTATTATTATTATTATTATTATTATTACAATAATAATGATATTGTTGTTATTATTGTTTGTAGTATTACATGAATTTACATGGCACGGTTGATTGTAAATTGTGCCTTTTTTTCCCCCAACAAAACATTTACCTCATCTTCTTGACACCAGTCATCAGTTCAGTGTGAAAATGGTGGCGTTCCGGTTTGCTTTCTTCTCTCGAATTCCTCTCAGTGAAGAGAGCTTTAGGAGAATTTTGTGTGTAATGTCTTGCAAAGATTATTTTTTTAATTATTGAATAAGAAAATACATTTTTGTTATTTTGTAAGTGCTTTCACTTTTCTTTTTGTTTCCATTTTTATTTTCTTATCCAAAGCGAAGTCCAGTCTGTACTTGGCAGTTAAGCACAGTATTCAAATCTAATAAAGCTGAAAGTGAGCATATTTTCTCTCTTTGATTTTTTTTTTTTTTTTACTGAGGGTAATGTGGGCCAAAGTTGTGTTTGGGGAAAAAAGGTATCATTGTATCACCACAGTGATACATTGGTATCATTGTATTTGTTTCCACAGCATGTGCAAATATTTATTTTAATGTCACCCATTTAGGCACTACTTATTGTCTTCAGCCCTCATAATAATGCATACAGTATGGTCCACACTTTCAGAAATCTAAATTATGCATTAAATCATTTATCCCATCTCACATGTGAGCCCAATATTTATCAGTGTTTAGAATTTATTTAATTTAACATTAAATGGTTGCAGAGACGATGTTCTGAGTTTTTTTTAAATACATGATGCTTTGGTTTGTGTTCTCCAAAAACTGTACATTGATTTGCAAGTCAATTTGGACCCTCTAGTCTTAACATTTGGCACCTCATTTTTAATTGTATGCCACGTGCACACTTTCATTTGCATAATGAAAATAATATCATTTTACAGATGAAGGATTTTGGTCATGATATAGATTATATAAATGTATAATTCAAAACAGTTTTTTATTTTTTTATTTTTTTTCTCCCGAATTAGTGCATTCTACATCACTGGACAAAGTGCACATCAGAGTTTTACCACAATTCAGAGCACCATTTTATAACTTGTTACACAACTATAGACTATACCTTTTATACTTCTATATAGTAAAACGCAAAGGTCCTAAAACAGGACAAAACCAAGACTATTTCAAATTGGCAAAACACCTCAGATAATCTAGTCTATCTAGATAGTCTTTCATCTTGAAATCCCTGAAATTGTACAACACAGATTATGTTGGACGATCACATTTTTAAACTTGACATTGTATTTTCACACAATGCAAGTGTATTTCAGCTCACAATTATATTTTTTTTTACAAGTCCATACACCAGAAGAATATTTTGATTTTCACTTTTCTTGGTAAATCTGAGCTGAAACTACATTTTACATAGCTCACAAATCTACGGAGCCCCGCACATGACATGCAGGAAAAAATAGTGAGCTAAATTGTGTGCACGATTTACTAATTCGTTCCCTCAATGTACTAAAACATGCACACGATTTATTTATTTTTTCTTGCATGTCATGTGCGGGGCTCCATACAAAACAAGTGAGGATACACTGCATTTATAATTTTGTAACCTGTTAGCTACTAATGTCCGTTGGTTATCATTTTAGACCATGAATCCAGATCCAGCATTAAACCAAATTTTCTTTATAAATAAAATTGATTATCTATGCATCCCGACTTGGCTGAACAAAGAGTGGTGAAATTCTATGATAAAGGTTATCAGGATAATGCAAAAAGTGAATTCTTGATGTGACCGTGCTAGGTACATTAGAATAGAATAGACTATTCGCTGGAAGGAGAAGTCTACTTCTCTCTGTAGTAAAGAAGATACATCTTGAGAGGGTCTGGCAAAGGCAGGCTAAGGATCCTCTCTCTTAAGAGGTTTACCGGAGTCTCTATCACCAAAACACTGCCCTCATTCCTTCTCTCATTCTCTTCTTGTTGTTCACAAACCCTTCTGCAGTCTTCATCTTCATCCTCATTGTCTGTGGAAGACTGATTGTTGTTGTTGTCCATGGGTCCGGGAATCAAGCGACTCATGAACAAATAACTATTGGTCAGAAGAGGGGTGTCACGATGCTCTAGTCTATGTATAAAGTGATTTCTCCGCTTAAATCCATTTCTCTGTGGTAGCGGCAAGGATCCAGAACCGGATTTCTTTAGAATGTGACGGATGGAAATGCGGGCCAGATCCTGAAGACTCCGCACCTCGAACATTACAGCTGGACAGCATGAAACATGGGGGGAGGGGGGGTTGACTGCATGTATGTATATACACACCAATCCTATTATCATTATACTCTATATACATGACAGTTCAGAAGTTGGGTTGGCAAGATTCGTTTTTTTTATTTAATTATTAATATTATTATTTCAAAATTTTTCTTACAAAGGCTGCATTTATTTGATTCAAAATGCTGTTAAAAATAGTAGTTATATTATAAAACAGTATTACAATTCAAATGAGCTGTTTTCTATTTTTAAATATTTTAAAATGTAATTAATTCCTGTGATGTCAAAGCTGAATTTTCAGTAGCTACGACTCAGACCACACGACCAGAAGTCAAGTTGGAAACAAGTAAAACTATATCCTTTTTTTCAGCTTTCTTACATAAAGGAATTAGAAAAATGTACATTTTTACTTCGACTTTATATCATGCTAATTTTTTTATATATATATATATATATATATATATATATATATATATACTTCTAAACCGTAGAATACAGTGCTGTTCAAATGTCTCATAGAAGTGAAATTGCTTATTTTTTGTATTCCAAAATAAAGAAAAGTCACAATAATCTAATATAATAAAATGATTTAAAAAAAATACAGCATGTGACTTACGTAGAGATACTGCTCTCGGTTTGCCATTTTCTCTGTGCTTAGGGAGCACAAGTGGTGCGAAAGACACCGCAATGATCTTTCTGGTCTCCCATGTGTTATATCCTGTCCGAGTAATTTTAGTGAGCTAGAAAAAATAAGAAATGCATAGACATATATACATTTCACACACAATCTCTCCTGGATTACGTGAAACCAGATGTACCATACAGTTGCTTTGCCTTTCAATTATTCACCTTTTCTTCCAGAGGCAGTACTAAGATGCCCCCAACCTTCAACAGCTTCTTCATGTAGTCTTCATGTTCTCTCTGGACCCCTGCGCCACAGTAAACCCTGTCATACTGCCTGCTTTCCAGGGCAATCTCCAGACAGTTGCCCACCACAAAGGAAGGCTCACAGAACTCAAACCTAGACCAAAAATATTGACCGTTTCAGTCACTTCATTTTGCACACTACACTTTGAACGAGGGAATGAGTTTATAGACCCAAAAGTTATTACACCTGTCAAAACTATCATTTGTCTTGATGAAGAAGTCCAGCTTCTGATAAGCATATTCCATAACATCTTCATGTAATTCCACACCATGATTCACACCAAACGGTCCTGGAAATATGACATAGAATATCAGTGAGCACGTTATGGCATATTTTCTTTAACTCAAAAGAAGATATTTTGAAGAATGATGGTGACCAAAAAGCTTCGGTTCTCATTGATTTCCACTGTATGAAAAAAAAACCCAATGGAATTGAGTGAGAATGGAAACTGTTTAGTTATAGAATGTTATACAGGTTTGTTAATGATGGCAGAGCAAAATGAAAGTGTTCATATTCTCTATGAACTCACCCAGTATAAGTCCCACCATGGTGCTGAGGTAGCCTGTGCCACTGCCCAGGTTAAGAAAGGACAAGCCAGGCTGCAAGTCTAGAGCCTCCATCACCTCAGAGTAGATACAGGGTGCAGAGAGGTGGATGTTGCCGTGTCTCCAGGCCAGATCCTTGTAGGCACTGTCACGGAATTCTTCCAAATAGTAGTCAGCACGATCAATGGCCCTGAAGGCATGTTCAACCAGATCTGAGCGAATGTACTGGGCATCCTTCAGGTTGTCAATTAACTCATCATTGTCCTCCCCAGCGCTGACTGCACCTCCCATTTTAGCTCTTTTTTTGGGTGCAAATCAGAAGAGAAGAATATAAAAGACGTAAGAATGCATGTAAACAAAGGTGAAGAACTGGAAACATACTTCATGTTGATTCGGTTCTTTAAAAAAGTTTAACTGTTAAACGACCAATTCCATTAGTTATGTGCTGTAACAGTGGATCTGAAATGATTTTGCTTCAGAAAAGTGGCACCCCATCACAGTACCAGGATTGAGTAACATATAAAACTGAAATGTTTTAATAATACCATGAAATTAATAAACCAAAAAATATGGTAAATTATTAACCTAACATAGGCAGAATAGGGAAACTTACAAATGAAGTTTCTTGAATTTTGTGGGGTCAGTAATAATTTTCTAATAAAAGTCTTTTTTACAATTTAAGATAACTTTTATCATTTGTTATTATCAATGATAAAAACAACTACTATTTATTTTTTATTATATATATATATATTTTATTTTGTTTTTTTGATGAACAGAAATTTCTAAATAATAATTTTTTTAACTTACGATCAATTTAATGCATCTTTTCTTAATAAAAGTATTAATACATTTATTTTTAAATATACTACCTTCTGCCGCCAAATTTTTTCTGTAGTTTGGTTAAATTTCTCTTGAATTTTGGTTGTTCCTTGTTCTAGGCAGCCAGAAATTAAACACAAATTTAACTAGGGTTGACAAATTTCGGCATGCCTGTTTATTTTGCCATTCTAACTATGCATAATCATTTTAGTTAAATTTTATGTTTTTGTATAAAATGCATATAACACATTTCTGTCCCAGACAACACTTTAGATTGTGGCCCACTTGTTGATAACCACTTCTATAAAAGATTATTGATTGTATGTCTGCTACATCTGGGCATTTAACTACTGTCAAGCAGAATTTGTCCAAATACATTTTGTAATCAATCTGAAAACTCAGTTCATAAGACTTCTTCTTGAGGAGCATTGTTGATAATTGTTTTAGAATATTATTTGTTTAAATGACACTATATTTATTTATTTATTTTCTTAACTAATGCAATGACATTCGTATGTCTTTAAGTGTCCAAATACTTTTGATGCTACTGCAAATGTTTTGGGCCTAACAAAACAGCATTTTTTGTCCAGTTGACGGGTGATGGCGCTGCGCTGCTGGAAAGTTAAAGCTTCCCCAGAGACGCTGTGTAGAAACTGCAGATGTGAGGCATACTCCCACCAATCACCGCGCGCTCAAATGCAGCTGCGCCATTCGCTAACAAACGCATATTGTGCAATGTTTTGTTGAACATCCGGGTAGTTACTTAAATACAGTTAAATATGAAACAACATACACCAGCCCTTTAATTTTTAATCACCACGACCTGCCGTTCATTCTGCACATTCTACTGGTTAGTCTTAGTGAAAATGCACTAACAAAGATAATTATATTATCACGCCATAATTATACTACATAACAGCTAGCACGATATAATGAGCTTACCTGCAAAAAATAAACGCAAATGAAGACGAAGACGTGAAAAATTGGGATGGAGGTGTTTGGGTAGGAACTCGTCACGTGAAACACCCCGACGACGACTTCACAGTCGACCGAGCTGAATCGTCTGACACCCTAAAACACCCTTATTAAGGTCCGTTAGCTGTCCATTCGGTTAAATGTCTCCTGTTGTTTCTGTCTCTCGGTTTCTTCCCATAAACGTTCACGGCGAGCAGCGCTGGATGTAAACATTGGCCAGATGACTCTGTGACGTCACGCACACAAACACAAAATATGGGGCATGGAGCACATGGGTCCTGCACTACATTATTTTCGTGACATATTCATAAACACAGCAGTCTCTGGCGTCGCTTAGGATAGGGATAAATGCGGAAGTAGTTAACACATTTTTATTGGTGAATAATTCTCAAGGTGGTTATTTCTATTTAATTATTTTATGGCCACATTAAACATGTCCACTAAAGAAAAGATTGTTGACCTGTAGCAGGGCATGGTGTCACACCATATGGGATAAGTTGTCAAAGAGGAGTCACATATCAATAGCCTATTAATGGTTTTTCAGCCACATGTAGACAGTAAAATAAATCTATAACTTTTAAAAGACGTGAAAACTAGCTGGTCTCCTTGACCATTTCAATTCAAATCTGAAGGAAAGAATCACTATACACTTTCAAAATATTGTTTAAAGATTTTTTTAACAATATTTTGGGTTTTATTGTAAGTCATTTTATCAGTATTGGTCTTAATATTAATCTTGACAAAATACAAATACATCCCTTATTTTTTTATGACTTTTATCAGCTTAACAGAAATCGTGACTGTATAATTTTGTGTCCAGCAGATGTCAGCCAAATATCCTACTGAGAGAGTGTTTGGTTCGTATTTTATCTTTGCTCTTTGGGACTGAACAATGTCTCACAAAATATCACTGTTTGATCAAGCTTTTAAAGTAAATATGCGGTCATAATAACGCAATAGAAGCCATCAGCATTAAATGCTCTCTGTTGTAGGTGATAGAATTCCCATTTATTTTATCAACAACATGGGCAAAGACTATCCATATGCAGCAACCACTAACACAGAAACATTTACAAAATAAATATGCAACAAGATCTCCATTCAATTTGTTCTTAAATACTAAATAAATAACAATAAATACATCATATATGTTCAACCCACTTCACTCTGGAGGGTGTCAAAATACTTTTATGGAAAACAGAACTCATTAAATAAAGAAGGATATTAAAAAACAATATAAAAATTGTTAGGTAGAAAATATTTGCACTTAAAAAAGATAAATAAATAGGAAGGTTTATAAAAACAATTTGCTGTCGATATTCTTAAAATATTGCCTCTTTCACAACGCAGAAGGCAGCGGCTCTCCTCTTAATAACTGTTTACAAGCTGTGTATAGAATTTTGCTTTGTGAAATAAATTAAGTCCATAAATACACACTGATTAATAAATAAATAAAATAACCCTTAACATTAATAAATAATAAATTAAGCTTACATTTCAAGGACCCAATTTAAATAGCCATAATCATAATTACAATAATAACATGACGATGGAACTACAAACTATTCATGGAAGTGCAATATCTATGTTCTCAAATACAATAAATATTACAGAATGGAACAGGAGAACATTTACACCAAATATGAGACATCAAAATATCATACAGGGATCAAATGTAGCAGTGCTGCATACTAACCATATTTTGTCAAGGGAGGTCATTAATTGTGAATTCACCTTCGGACGTTACACATAAAACACTCTGTTACGCATACACACATAGACTCTCCTCCACAAACACACAACAGTCTCATAACGTATTGTTCACGGCAACCTCCATGCACTGAGGGAAGTAAAAAGGCAGATCAGTGTCGGTGAGAGTTGCTCTAGAAAACAGTAACAAATGGTTTGCTCCAAAAGATACCCCAAAACAAGAACAGCCAACTTGGTTTAAGAGGCAAAGGATCAAAATTGCTAAGCAGCATAGTTTGGAATTGGAATTTGGTCCTTTTCTCTGACTTCCACGGGTCTTGTGACTTTCTGCGTTTACAGAGGGCGCCACATACAAAACCTGAATGTCCTTAAACAGTATTTTTATGTTGTTGGTCTGGTTATTTAACCCACAGTGTCTTGCAGCTGCCGCTCCTCTGCTCACACCTCAATGCCTTTGACGGCCTGGTTGATCGACTCGAGTAGGGCTCGGTTCTCTGGGTTCTGATAGCACTCCTTATCTGTGAACATGTGGGTCAGGGTGTCCACGCAGGCGTCAAAATTCTGTTCAGTGATTGGCTCTTGCTGTGGTAAACAACAGATTACAGTTTGTTAAAAGCAAGCTACATTAAAATATAATGTACAATGCTTGTTGGGCATAGTCATAAAAGGTAGATGGCAAGCGGACTGACCATCTGTGGCAGACGGATGTTGGCAAGGCTGCGGATAAGAGCCTGGCTCAGGCCTGACAGTTCCATGAACAGAGCCTCATTCTTCTCCTCTATGAGTTTATTCTCTTCCTCCATGCTCTTGAGGTTCTTCTCCATGGATGAGATCTATTGAGCAATAGAAGTACATGAATTAACAGCAGCTGTGAGGTTAAGCTGTGTATTTTATCTTTTTGATGATAAAATACTGTCATTTGTAATATTATATTTAAAGTATTGTAAATAGTTTAATTATCATTATATTTTTTTATCAAAAGAAGTCACAAAAATATTTTTTTCAATTAAGGGATTTTCATCGATGAACAATGAGAGCCTCAAAAAACCTTATTACATGCAGTTACCAGTAAAGGGCCTAATGCTATATGCTCAGATCTCATTTCAGCCGTATAAAGTGAATCTATAATCTAATATATATATTTCAAATAAATGCTGTTCTTTTGAACTTACTATTCATCAAATAATCCTGAAATTATCACGGTTTTCACAAACATATCATGTAAATGTAATTTTTAAATGTATATTTTAAATATATATATATTTTAAATTGAAATAATATTTCATAATGTTGCTGTTTTTGTTGTATTCTTGATCAGATACATGCAGCTTTGGTTACGTCTTTCAAAAACATAAAACCTTACCAACCACAAACTTTTGAATAGTAGTGTATATATGCTTTTATAAATATACATTTAATAAAAGCAGACCTGTGTATGGAGGTTGGCCATGTCTGCTTCCATCTCAGAGTTCGACTCATTCAGTTCATTGATCTCTTTGTTCAGCTGTTTTATGTCTTCATCATTGTCAAGAACTGAGGGGAAAGAAAAACAATGCATATGTTAATGAAGAGCACAAAATGAACATAATGGGGATGAAAGAAGAGAAGCAAATTATATTTATCTTACCATCACTTGCCCTGAATTTCTTGCTGATGTAATCATCTCCAGGGAACCTGGCCCTCTTCTTGTTAGCTGAAGCTCTAGGGCAACCTGAAAGACTGTGGAAGCAAATTATGAGTAAGAGATATGAAAAAATATATTGTTTTAGATTTATTGTTTGTATTACACCATCCTTCGGTAACCCTAGAAAGCCAAAAACAGGCATTTCTAATATTTCAAAGCATATTACTACATATGACATTTTAGACAATTAGTTTAATTATATATCTAGCATAGACAGCAGGTCCCGTCTGTACCTGCGATGAGTGAGAAAGCTGCCATTGGCATGTCCTGATCCATCACATCCTGGCGTAGGGCAGGTCGGGCCCTCAGCCTTGAAGGCCTTCCAGGAGAATGGTGTGCCATTTAACATGCCCTCCTTCTGCCTGCGTGCTGCCAGCGGGCACCCATAGGCACTGCGGTGGGTGGCATATTTCCCACTGATATGCCCCAGACTGTCACAACCTGGCACCGGACACCTATAGAGACGTAAGTGATAAACTGGCAGTCAGGTTTGGCATTCTCTGAAGATACAGGCTGTGCTCAAAAATTTTCATACAGCAAAAGTTGAGATTGTGTTGTAAAAAAAAAAAATATATATATATATATATAATAATAATATATATATATAATAATAATAATAATAATAATAATAAAAAAACATACTTTAGGAGCTCAGAATCTTCCTTGTCATCCTTAGTCGGTGTGATTTTGATTCCTCCTTTCTTGGCACGTGGACATCCAGACAGACTGCGATAGAGAAAATGTGGATGTTATTATTTTTTTTACATCTGCAATTCAATATTTTTAACTAGTTGCAAAGCTTGACCTGAATCCAAAAATGCATCTTGAAAGTAGGTACAGTACAAGTAATATCTCTTAATTAGCATACCTTCTATGGGAAGCATAGTTTCCAGTGATGTGTCCTGATCCATCACAACCTGGGGTAGGGCATCTGGAGTCCACAAAGAGAAAGACAGGTTAGCTTGAACATAGTATTGCTTTAGAAAATACAATTTAAATATCACACATACAATCATACTGGAAATCTAAATAAATATTTGGGCTTCAGCCTAGATGCCTAATGTGTCTCAGCTGGTTTGATGCATCTCTAGGACACAGTCCAAGAAAATTATATTTTTGGCCACTTAAAATATAAAGTGTTCACTGGTGAAAGAGTATAAGAATAGCCAGCAAAAGGGACAGTATACAGTGCTTTGCAGTAACAGCAGTATTATGTAGAGTCAAGTAGAAGCAGTAATCAGTAATGGATTCATTAGAGGAAAAAATAGAGCACAGACATACTTGAGTTCAGTAGTGTGGGCAGCCATGAGGGTCCGAAGACTTTTATCAGCAAGGGGACAACCAGAGAGACTGAAGAACAGTAGAAAAACAGCAGGAAGAAAGAATAGAGGGAGAAAGATTTCATTGAAGATGGGAGAGATATATAAGTTGATGAGTAAATGAGTTGCCCAAATGCATTAAAGAGTCATATAGCATATGTCTATGGTTTATTCTATAGAGAACTGAAGCTGTTAGGATTCAACAGAGGAAAACAGATAAAGAAAAAAAGAAAACACAAGTAGGGCTTGAGTTCAGAGTTGAAATACTTTGTCACCTTCTGGCATACCTGCGGTGTGATGCATAGTTCCCAGTTATATGTCCACTGCCATCACAACCTGGGGTGGGACATCTGGAGGGAGGTAAAGAGAGTATTAAATCCCGGTGGAGTCATTCTGGTAATTTATGAACCCTTGCAAGACATTAAATTTACAGACTTCCTTTATTGGCTTAGCAGGTGTGTTTTGTGTTTAAATAAGGCTGTTGTTGCTGCAGACACTTACAGCAAGACCTCTTTCTTGCTGTCCTTGGGCTGGAATTTGACTTTGAAGCTGGAGGTTGTGACCTCACCAGGGTACTTCCTGTCCTCCATGCTCTCCTGAGTGGCATCATCATCGTCTCCATCAGAGGAAGCATATGAGTGTGTGGTGTACTCAACCTGGACACAGCAGACAAACAACAGTCAAACAGGTGCTAAATTATGACAGTTTAATTCATAGAATGAGGGGTTTTATTCATTAACCATGATTTAACCTTGAAATGAGACTATATGAATATATCTCAGATTGATATACATCTACCTCCTCTGGCTCCTCCTCTTTCTGTTGGTTTGACTTGGTGTAGTCCAGAGGCCCCTCCCACTCCTCTTGTTTGTAGGTGTGGCTGGAGTGGGGTGAGGTGACGCCATGGTGTTGAGAAGATGATGACGAGGATGAAGATGGTTCTGGTGACCTGACTCCTTCTCTCTTGGGTTTCTTCATGCTGAGGTCCAGTGTGCCATTCTCATCCACCTCAATGTCCATGTCCTAGATTGTAGAAGACATTAATTCGAATCTAGAGTATATATAACTTGGATGTTATGGAACTCATCTTTCCAGATTGAGAGGAACTCACTTTGCTGGCCTGATCTGGCTGTCTGGTGCTGAGGTTTTCAGGCCTCTCCCAGCAGCGGGTGGACAGGTTGAGAATGGCAGTGGCAGCCATGTGTGCGGCTTCGGCATCATGGGTATAATCATACCCACTTGAGGTGGAAGAGGAACTGCTTTTGGTGTAGCCTCCTGACAGGCTGTGGCTGGGGGACAAGGCTTTGGGGAATGGTTTGGCTGTTCATTATAATAATAATAATAATAATAATAATAATAATAATAAAATGTGTTTCAGTATGCTATCAATAATTCATTATCTAGTAATATCTGTTGTATTTGTATTTGTTATTTTAAAGGGTATGGGGGGTGCTTACATTTGAAGGCTTTAGGTGAGGTTTCGCTGGTGGGCATCTTGGGTGCAAGCATGGGGTTGCCGAACACCTGTACATCGAAGCTTGCATAGTCGAAAGACACCTTAGAATACTTCTCCAGCTCCTTAGCCAGGTTGGCACGAGGAGTGGCTGGCATGGCATTGGGTCTGTAGGTACCATACTGAGGGATGTCCAGCTGTTTCACAAAACACATCGGCCTGTAGAGGAAAGAGTGTTACAATTTAGTCACAATGTTTCCCTATTAGGCTCTTTTGTCTGTTAAAGATCTAGCTGGGATGTTGAGAAGAGGACCTGAGAGGACCTCACCTGAGAACTCTGTCAGAGTTTGAGCCTCCGCTGGCAGGATCACTGACAGAGGTCTGTGGCTGTGACTGCTTTTCATTGCTTTTCTGTTTCCCTGCAGCAGCAATAGGGCAGCCAGAGAGACTGAAAGTGTACAATGTAAGAGAACACTTGGTTTTAGGGAAACCTGATGTGAACAGAAATTGATGCTTGAAAAGTTTAAAATTGTTTTGGAGCAGTACCTGCGATGTGTGTTGCGGTTGCTGTTCACATGTCCCTGTCCAGTGCATCCAGGTGTTGGACACTTAAGTACGTTCTCGTGCATTGCCAAGACTAGTGCCAAAAAAACACATTAGATTATAGAATTTATATAATACCATTCAAATGCTGTTGTTGTTGTTTTTTTTAAGAAATTAATACTTGTATTAAGCAAGGATGTGTTAAAATGACCAAATGTGATAGTAAAGACATCTATAATATATATTTAAAAATAAATATAAATTTTAATTTAAATAAATTATATTATATTATTCAAAGAATCTTGAAATAAATCATGGTTTACACAAAAATATCAAGTAGCACAAGCTTGATTAAAAAAAAAAAAAAAAAATGTTCTTGAGCACCAGATCAGCATATTGGCATGGTTTTTTGAAGGATCATGTGACACTGAAGACTGCTGAAAATCCAGCTTTGCCAGGACAGGAATAAATTCTATTTAAAATATTTATATAAAACATTTATTTTAAATTGTGATTAAATGTGTGTTTTTATCAAATAAATGCAGCAAAAGGCTTTTTTTTTAAGTCGGTAAGATACATACATTAAAAATGTATATGAAATATACATATTGTGTGTGTGTGTGTGTGTGTGTATATATAATCACATATAATAATAATTTTTCTCTTACTCTCTGGAGGGATTCTGTCCTTGTGTGGGCACCCTGAAAGGCTGCGGTGGTGTGGGTATAATCCAGTCACATGACCTGTCCCATCACATCCTGGAGTAGGGCACTTTACTTCCTTCTTCTCTGATCTAGAACCTTCTGTGCCCAAGAGTGAGGAGGCAAAAGCAAATTAAACTCAACACACACTCTACCTGCATGATAATGTTATCTAATTTTAACTGGGGTCATAAGAGGTAGGCAGCAATTTCCTGTCACCTTTGCCATAGTATGCTCTACGAGCTGTGATATCCATGGTCTTACTGATCCTCTCCTCTGCGCTGCTGTAGCGCTGCTGCTCAGGAGAGCAGCTCTCTTCAGAACTACGGCCGGTTTGTTTTGCTTTCAGGGCAATGGCCTGTTCCAGAAGTCCCAGGTTCCCCCGTGTCATGTCGTACGTCTCTGAGTCATCTGTGACCTCTGACCTCTGTGACATGCTGTCCAACTCGTCGTCATCCGCTTCATCAGCCTCCTCTCCTTCTCCGTCATCTTCCTCTTCCTCTTCTTCCTCTTCCTCTCCCTCTGAACCCAGCTCGATTACTACAGTGGGCGAGTCTTTGTCCGAAGCATCATCTCTTTCTTCTTCATCCTCCTCCTCCTCATCTTCTCCAAGAGGGTGGTTTAGACTGATGTTGCTGTGCATCATCATGTCTAATTCCTGAGGTGAAGCAGTGGGGACAGGGGCAGTTAGGGAGGAAGGCTCAACCTGGGATTGGATCTCCTCATCTTCTTCCTCATCATCATCATCATCTTCACTGTCCTTCTCTGTCTCCCCAGTGTCTTTGGTCTGGATTTTGCCAAAGTCTCCACTGAAGTACTGGTGGTCCGAGTTGTTCTTCTGGCTCAAACATTGTGTCTCCTCTTCCCCCTCTTCCTCTTCCTCCTCCTCCTCCTCCTCTTCTTCGACAACTGTTGTCACAGGCTCATCTGTCTCTTTCAGCTGCTGGGTCACTCGCTCTTCCTCTGTAATCTCTTCTGCTTCCTCCTCTACCTCTTCCTCTCGAGCCTGAATTTCTTCAGTGACCTGTAGGCCCACCTCTGCCTCAGCATCCATGGTGATTTGTTGGATGGACGTAGTCTCGATATTGGCTTCTTCCTTCTCAGTTTCTCTCTCTGGCACTAAACTTGATGTTTCTCTGCCAGGTGTCATTTTCTCTTCTAAATCCTCTTGTGAAATTTCTTCTAAGGGAATGGCAAAAAAGGGGGTGGCAATTTTTTATGTTTCTTGACAGGTTTGGGTGATGTAATAAAGCATGAATACATAAAGACCATAGTATGTTTACTGCATGGTACATAGCTTTAAAAACAATAAACTTTTTTTTTTTAGTTAATAATAAAAATTAACCCACCTTTCACTGCTTCTAATGTAAGTGTTTTTTCTTTTGCTTCCATCTCTTTATCAGTAGTGTCCTCTTCAGATTCCACTCCCTCATCTTTTGTTTCTGTTTCACTGTTTGTGTCACTCTCTGCATTAAACCCATCATCCATGGCCAGCTTTAGAGCATTGGGCTTCTTTTTGGGGGCTAGCTGATTCTCCTCTGCCTCCTGGAGTTTTCTTTTCTTAGCTAATGGGCAGCCCAATGCACTGGAAAAGATTAAAAGGTTCGACAAAAAAACTCAGTTGCTCACTTTTTCTTTTTTCTTTTTTTGTATAGACAGTTATAAGAGACTGAATTCCTACTACCTACCTTCTGTGTCGTGCATACTTTCCACTGACATGGCCTAAGCCGTCACATCCTGGTGTAGGGCAGCTGCAAAACAGGGGTTTTGATTAGCTATATACATTAACCTAATAAACTCTGGTCTTTAAAAACATGATGAGTAACACTACAAAAGCATAAAAGCTCTCACCTGTACTCTTGTCCAACAAGCTCAAGAGGAACTGATATAAGGAGCGAGATAAAAGCTCTGTCAGTCATTTAATTAACTGAAATGGATAAAACATATTTTTTGAGTTTTTAAGAGGCTCTCACCTCTGATTCCCTTTGAGCGTGTCCTCGTCCACTTCTCATCTGCGTCCTGGCTCATCTGGAACACAAACATATAAGTGGTTATGAAATTATAATAAAATGTTATTAACCTCTTAAGATATTTACACTATCCATTTACAATATCACTGTTCTCTGGTTCTTATACCTTCAGACTGTGATTTCTGTCTTCAGATCTGAGCAGGTCTGATTTCAAAGAAACCAGAGTAGCCCCCAATCTTCTTAAATGCTCGTAAAGAGCTCTATCAATAATTTACATCCAGTAAGTTCTTTCAAATGCACATCCATCCCAATCCTTAGTGGAAGTGAAGTGAAATATAAGAAAGAAATAAGGCCCACCCAGCCTTATAAAGATTTCAGAGCTTGGGAAAGGGAAATGTACTTTTAGCTTCTTTGGTTTTGTGGTATAGTATAAGACAAGATATAATCAATGAAAATGAAGTTACTCTGACATACACAAACACACATAATGTCTCACTTTTCGTCTCCTACTCCTCTTGTTTTCACAGCTGCTGACTCTGTCCCCTCGTGTCCACCTCTGGCTCAGCAGCTGCCCTCTGAACTCATTCTCTGTTGGACAGAAAGGATAAGTCAACAATTTCAGTATGACATGTCCAAAATAAAAAGGTGCATACTGTATTACACAGTTACATGAGGAAAAAGCATATGCTTAAGTGACACTAAAGGAGGTCTTGACAGTGGATTCCCATTTTTGATGTTTGGGTGTATGTGTGTGTATGTATATATATATAGCAAACATATATATATATATATATATATATATATATATATATATATATATATATATATATATATATATATATATATATATTAGTTTGAATTATGCAATATACCGAAAATACCAAGAAAACACAAACATTTTTTGCAAGCAATTAAGACCCTTAGATCAGAAAGTAAGCAAATCTATGCCAGTAATGCTGATTCAAACACAACTATTGTGATGTCATTTTCCACAGAATGACTATAAAAGATGAACATCCATATTCCAGAAGCAAACATTTAAAAGCCCCCAGAGGACCCATGCACTTTGGTCAATGAATGGGCTTTCAGCAGTCCATCATGGTCTGCGTGCCTTCATGGCTCTGGTGTTGATTATTCTTCTTGGGTGACGAGAGATCCGGCTGTGACCCAGCTGTTTTTATCAGGGCGTCATTACATGTGGTCTGATTACTTTTTAGGCAGCACCTGGTGCCCAGTCACATCACACACATAACGGGAGGGAATTCCCTTGAGAACTGCAACAATTGTGGCACTTGCCACATATGATGCAATATGCAATGCAAAACTTTCTTAGAAGTCAGTGTTCCGTGTCTGACACACATGGAAACCAATTAAACTGATTTTATTGCATTTGCTGAAAACTTTCTATAAAAGTAAGATGAATACAAAAGGAAGGAATGAATTTGAAAATAATGTAACCTATTTTCCAACACATTAGGAGTCAAGTTATATATTAAATACACATGAATTCTTCAAAATATTCCTTTCAAAGACATTTCTAAAGACAACAGAATGTAAAAGATTAGAAAATGTGCATGCTGACATGTTATTTATAGATGAAAATGGTGAGTGGATGATAGTTTTTTTTTATACCAAGTCACTTGACCTAAATAGTTTTCGTCATCCCTTTTAAAGTTTTTCTAAAATAAATAAATACATTTCTCCCTGCATAAAAAAACATTGTTTGACTCCTATATATTAGGCCCATGCATGAAATGACCAGAGAGAGTGCATGTTACCCACAAATTGCTATTACATTTTAGTATAGACTAATAATAGTATTTCTTTTGTCGCATCAGGCCCTTGACTTCGAAAAAGCACCATGATGCTGCTGCGCATAACCTCTTCTAGCACACCACGCCTTTCAATTACTATCAGCCAAACCCTCCCCCTTTAAAACACTGTCACTTTCATGGAGAATAAACAATATCAAGCAGAATATATTTACAAGGCCTGCAACTGAATTATTAGAGCAATAACGTTAGAGCACAACCCACAGAGATCCTAAAACAAGAATAAGCGACGAATAAAGAGCAAATTAAATGTAAAACAGAAAGAAAGGCGATCATCTAATAAATGAATAGTGTAGGCTATTATGTAGGCCTAGCCTGAAGTAAACAGATGGTTCGTGTAGATAACGCACGCACACAAGACAAAACATATGCTGCTTTTGCTTTGCTTAAGGGTTTATAATAATTATTTGTCCTCTCCCATAAAATACATCGTATTTGTACATGTATCTTTGACTTAGTGTGAATCTACAAACTTCCAATGAATTTCCGTTTGGCTTTAAACTTCCACATTTTCGATTCGTCTATAAATATTGTTTTAAAACCAGATCAACACTAAAAATGCAATACGAGAGGCTAGATATTGTGTTATCGATGCAATAAAGGCCCTTTTAAGTTCTTGGGTTTCTTGAAAATAAAACAGCGATGTAAATGCAAATACAATTATCTAAAAAAAACATTCTAGAATTGTTCTTTTTACACAACGTAATTGTGGCGAATAGTACGCAAGCGAAAATAAGACAAAATGTGCAAGAAATGTAAACACGGTGGAATGGCACTTTAAGAGATTACAAGTCCGGCATCCATTTGGCTTCAATAGTAATGCAAACCAAAATCATCAAACCTTTCCAAACATTGAATTTTTTATCCACATCAGCATCTGAATTAGTAGATTAAAAAAAATACCACAAGCAATCGACGTTTTTTTCAAGGAGATGCGAGCGGCCTCTTGCTCTTTGTAGGCTCTGTGTGTTAACTTCAGTGTTGTACACCTCCCCTTCAGAATGAGTCTCGTTCCGCTACCGTTAAAAACCTCTAATAATTCGCCCAGGACCGGTCCGAAACCTCCTCATGTTGTAAGTAAGACGCATTTATCCATTAATCGACATGTAATGTGAGCGCAAATGCTGCCAAAATCATTTCTCCACACGCTTTGTCGAACGATTCTGACTTACCTTTCGCTCACAGGCCCATTGTCCACCCCTCCTCTACCCTGCGCCGTGACATCATCATCATCATAGTAAACCATGTACAACACAAGATGGAGAGAGGGCCGCTACTGACCCCCACCTACCCGATATAAAATATAATTTAATTTACAACCTAAACTAATTTATTCGGTTATTTTGGAAAATATCTCTACGTTTAGAAGCAGGAGCTCAGTTGAAGGATCAGCACCCAGAACAGCGCTGTTTCAGTACCATGGACAAGAGTGCTTTCCGTGGCAGGTGTCTAGTAAGAAATCGCTGTCTTCAATGAGTAAATAGCTGCTTAACCATTAATACAATGACTATTACATTTCCAATAATAAATTCCACAAAAGAAAGTAGTTTAAACATCAAATACAAGCATTTGTTTTATGTTTAAAAGACTACAGTCCGATTGCCATACACGATGATATTCGGTATTGACAAGAAAGAGAATAATTTCTGTAGCTGAAAAAAATACAATTCTTTAATATGGATCTATTTTTTTTCTTGCTCAATAACACATTAGCGTTCACCTACATTATTGTATGTTCTTCTAGAAATTTAACAACGTGACCTGGTTTTGTTGGAAATTATCCAATTAACTTCATCTAACTAAAATAAGTTAATTTCACTTTTCGAAAATAAAATGTTAAAAATAAAACAAAACATGTGTTAATATTATTACTGAAATAATTTTTCAATGCAGTAAACCAACCAAACGCAGAGCAGTTGCAAAGTTCGATTAATGGTAAAATTTCAAAAATCAATCTATAAATAATAATATATTATAAGTTATTATAGGTTACTTGTAGTGGAAAAAAAACTTAAAACGGAAAATGCATTTTCTCTGTAATAAAAAGGGGAGTGGAACTCTTTACTAAACTTCAAAAAAGTTTCTTATCATATATGAGGCTTGTAAAAACCTTTGAAGGTTTTGCATATTTAATGACACTGAAGTTCTTCGGTTACCAGCTGGAACTTTTCTAACCCCTGATCCTAAAGATTCGTATACAGATGGATAGCCCAGCAAACAATTAAAGCCACAGTCTGTTCCCACTGGCCAGACACTGTGTATAAATATTACATAGGATGCCAGCTGAGCGAATGAGAAGCACAACACCCGGAATCCCCCACAGCCAGATGGACTGATCCCTCCCGAACACAAAAGTTTTAATACGCCAGAAGTCCGACGGCCTCTGAGTTGGAAGCACAACTCCCTCTGGGAGACAAAAGTTGCCTTTGTCCAAAAACTGTCTGGACAGGGATTTCGTTTCGCAACTTTTAAAAGATGCAAACAATCAGGGATATGGGTCATTACTATGCCTTCGGCAATAGAATTTGATGTAAAACGAAATCCAAATCTATTCAGTCGACATTTTATATTAATATTTAAAATGAAAGTAAACAAAGAAGGAAACAACAACAACGTTTTCTGTCGGTAGGCTGTAGGTTTATAACCAGTCTAACCAGTCCTTATAATTATATCACTCGTGTTAAATTACAGTAATAAACGCGTTGTGAATAGTTATTGTTAACAAAAAGTTAACCAAACACAAAACCACCGGTTATCAACAAAACCACGGCGCACCAGACTAAATCTAAGTTTGACGCAAGCAAACGACTTAAGTAAGATAAAAGTAAGACGTCAACACTCACCGAGAAATGTTTTGCACAACTTCATCTTTGCGGTGATTTCTTCGCCTTTGACACCGCAAAACTACTCAACTTCATTACAGAGAAAGTTACTTTAAAGAAAAATTGTAGACAGAAGTGGGCGGTTGTATTTACTAGAAGGTTGTTTCCTCCAATCAGCGGCGGCGAGGTAGTTTTTGTCAATCTCGACAAGCCAATGATGGCGCGCCTCACTGCCTGTGTCCCCACACAATGAACTCAAAAATGAAAACAAAAGCTTGTCTTGTACGCCTTGAGTTATGTGTCAGGACTCTAAAGTCTCTCTGTAAAACTTCTTACTGAGTGTTTTTTTTTTTTTAACAAAGTAAGAGAGCACAATCTGAAACTATTGTTTTCTGTTTATATAAATTTTCTAGAAGGACAAAAGAGACAAAGAGTTGTTGAATTTTTTCTTATTGTTTGCCACTATTTTTATGCTGTGTGTCTCAAACTGGTCGGCTATGACAATTATTGTATTTTAGACATGCAAATACAAAGTTTATGTGGATGTTCAAATTAGACATTAATAACATGATCCTAAATTATAAAGAAGACAGGACATGTTATATTATAATGTTTCTATAATTTAATATTTCATCCCTGTGATTTCTGTTTGTTTTAACTGATGGTCACCCCAATAATAACAACAATAACAAAACACACACACACACACACATTTTTTTTACTTTCCTTATAATGTAGAAAATATATATTTCAAAATTTTCTTAACATAAATGTTTAGTAAATCTTTTATTTTATTTTTAAATAATTTTAGTTTCTATAAACTCTATAAATCAGTTAATCAATCAATCAATGAAAACTCATGCCCTCAGATCAGGCCTTCTCATTCTTTCCAAAACTCAATCTGTGCACTCTGGTGTACCACTCTTCCCTCTCTTCTCCCCCACCCTTTCCCCTGTCAGGCCAGTGAGAAGGCATATGTGCTGGGTTGCTGCTGGAGCCCACGTAGACCTCTTTACTTGATCTGAAGTCTCACCCCCCATGACAGATGGGCCTGCTGATAATGATGCTGAGAACACCCCCCCACACACACCACCACCACCACCACCATAACACCTCCAACTTGCTGTTGCCATGGTGAGTAAGGAGGGGGACCATGGGACGTGTAGAGGGGACCTGGGGTGCTTATTAAGGCATTTACACTTAGTGGACACCAGGCTTGTAGAAAGTGTGAAAAGCTTTTAGAGGTTTATTTGAAAGGACTCATATGAACATATGGGTGCCTGGAGTCTGTCAGCAGTGGCTTTTATGTGTTTAACTGCAGACTGTCTTATGTTAGTGAATATTGATGATAGAGGATTTTATGGTGTCTGTTTTGGTTCTATTTCTTTGAGAGAGTGTTGATTAATTATTTACACTCTTGCCTCTTACATAATGGTTGATGATGACTGTTTATTATTATATGACATGTTGTAGAGGTTTTAGTAGTCTTCAACTTGAATGATAACTCAGGGAAACTTCTGTAGTTGTATGTGGAATATGTCTACGGGGAGGGAAGAAGCCTAAACCCACTCACTTCTTCTTTATACACATGCACATGGCCTCATTTCAATAACAATGGATAACCACACTTTAGGGCGGAGCTTAGAGTGTGATTTCCAGGCCACTGAGCCAGGCTCCCTAAGCTTTGTCTGTGTGTGTGTGTGTGTGTGTGTGTGTGTGTGTGGTGAAGGGCTTTTTGGCACAGCTGTCACCCTGGAGGGTGATATCAGGCAAGCCCAGCTAGTTTTCTTTTTTCAAGAATCTTGTGAGAAAAAAAGGGAGAAGGAAATGAGAAGAGAAACAGCTAAAGTTTAGATGAGATAACAGCAACCAAATTATGACTGAATAATAAATGATATTAGATGCTGCACAACATCAGTCAACAAACAAATGGCAAATTAAGCATTTTACTGTCTTTATTTTAATGAGTGTATGTTTTGAAAAACTTTTGCAACTTTCCTTGTACTGTAGATTAAATATCCTATCTGTCTATTTTTATCTATCTATTATTTAAAAAATAATACGTTTCAAAAAAGTTTCAAATTAAAACTATTTTGTATATTTTATTGTATATTATTTAATGATTTAAATAAAAATATGAACAAAATAACAAAAAATAAATAAAACAAAATACGAATAAAACAAATAAGAACCTACACACACACACAAATAGGCTATATACAGCATAAAGTAATTGTAAAATATGCCAGAAAAATTTTAAACCTATACATTACTTGTCCTAACTTGTTAAATGTATGCTTGTATTGTAAGTCTGTTTTGTCTGGCTGTGCAATATTGTTATATTATAAAAAGACGAATGACGAAGGCCTAGATTGCCTGTGAACTAAAACCTCAAAAGTTCAATAAGAACTTTCAGGTTTTGGAAAGCTTTACAGAGTACTAACACCCCAAAGATAATGACCTGCATTATGTTTTCAGTTCTTTGGCGACCAATATGCAGCTAATCTCTGGGAAAATCATCTTAACAACTGTCCTAAAGTATATTTTCTTGTATTAGTAAGAGAATAAAACAAAAGTAGCTAAAAGAACAGAAGACAAGATCTTTTCACACCATCCCTCCTGCTCTCTCTCTTTCATTATCTCTCATAACTAGGGGAGACAATCTACCCTCATCCACAGTCTCTGTTCCACCTGTTCCTGTGCCCCACAATTTCCCTCAGTAATTATTCACATTCTGGACACAAAAGTCTAGATTGGTGATCTTGACTCCTACATGATGGATACCCTAATATCTGAACGAGAAGTCCCCTAAAAGTTACTATATCTAAATGTTGTCTAAGCCCTAATCTAATTCTGTGTCATCAGGCCCTTAAATGTAATGATATAAGTGGTGCTAATGGTATTTTGAGAGGGTTTGCTCCATTAGTGTTCCAATACAAATGGCCCTCACCCTTTCTCACAACAATATCCATGGTAATTAAGATGCCACCTGTGTCCAGTGAACGAAACACATGCTTGGAAAGTATGGGTCAGTCAGCAACTCTTGCCTTGTTGCTAGGACTGCAGCCCTCCCTTCTTTTCAGGCCCAAAGTGGGGCTTACTAGACATCTGTATGCAAATAAACTAAATGGTATAGAAAGTACATACATCAGAAGGGGGGTGGGGGGTGAGACTGCTTTCCCCAGCACTACAAAGACAAAATTGGTGGATATTGTGAGCATGAACAGCTGACTGGCTGGCTTGGAAATTCCTATTCAAATATCCATACTCAGTCACCATCTGCAACTTTTCAGATAATAGTGACTCAAAGTAATCACTGGATAGGCTAATCACAAAAGGTTAAGAGGCAATTAAACATTTACATTTTTCAGTCTGGTGTAAAATATAAAGGGGTATTCACATGGGTTCTATTTTTCTTTTTAGGTTTATTTCTATTTATTCTATTGTATTTTATATTTTTATATATATATATATATATATATATATATATATATATATATATATATATATATATATATATATATATATATATATATATATATATATATATATATATATTATATACAGTATATGTTAGTGTCCATGTATTAAGTTTCCTCCACAAATTCACTTCTATGATGGCATGACAAGACTTTTATTTATTTATTTATTTATATATTTTACTGAATTTTATCAGAAACGCACTTTAATAACAAATGTCCCAAACTAATAACCAGAACCTCTGACATGTCCCATCAGCCCACCAGGGAACTGAATGCTTCCGGGTCACATTACGATTGGACACAGTGAATCGGAGTCACTTTGGGACAGCCTCACCTCTGCTTGACCTCTGACCCCCTGAGGTGTTTTATACACAGGGGTTGTGACCTTTGTTGATCTCTTTATTTTAGAGAGCAGGTGCTGTAGGAGAGATGACCCTAGAGAATGCCAGGACAGGGTCACTGAGGGTCTCTTCTTATTTACTAGCTGCGACATGGCACACGTGCCACTTTCTCAAGAGAACGAGAAATCAAGTCAGCACTGTTGACAATTCTCCTAACGTTCACATTTTTGTGTGCTCTGTAAAGTACTGCACTGTCAAAACAATCAGGTTGAGCTTGAATAAAGCTCATATTCCTGAGAATATGATTTTCCCTGTGTCTCTGTGCAGGACAAACACACAGATACGCATATTTAAACACCCTGAATTGAAATAAGAGGCCCTGATGGCTGAAATCTGGCTCTGCTCCCTCTGGGCACAGAATGAGAGGTGCAGATTTGCAGATGAGACCACCTGAGGTAAACTCATTAAGACTCCAATAAAAACCTTCTGTCGGGACGGCAGGACTCCCACAGATACTCCAGTGACAATACCATCAACAACAAGAGCAGGGAAAAGAGAAAACCACAGACAAAAGAGCCCTCTAATTAGTAGAGCACTTCCAAGTGACATATGCTCCTGGAATCGGGAGTGAGGGACGAGGGAAAAGTAGGAAAAGAAGAGAGTGAAGAGGATCTGCCTCAGGCGTGTAGACAGCAGGACCTGTGAATGACTCCTGTGCCATAAAGGCATCACAAAAGGACCTGAAAGCCTATCAACTGTTCCGCTGAGCTGAGATAAGCAACTCATCGGTCTGTGGTCATCTTTTCTTTTGTCTGCACAGTGGATGCCAGGATGACAGTCATAACGGACTCCATAGGGAGCCTCTTGATACGATCCAAGTGGAATCTTTAATGCGTGGATGACATTTCATCACAACACGCATTGACAGAACTGCAGAGCCAGGCAGGATTCACTAATTCACTAACTACACACATACAATGATCAAATAAATATTTTACAATTCATTATAGCCAAGGTAAGACCAAATATAATGAGAGTTTTTTATATTTTGTTAAATACAGAAATATGTTACTTTTCATGTGTGTATTTGATTAAAAAAATATTAGCCAAATAAAATCATGTTACATCTCTGATCTCTCACAGCTTGTAATAATTAATACCTGACTATACTGTTGCCAAGCAACATGCAAAATACATTGACTGGACTGTATAATGCAAACGCCAGAAATTTAGGCTAAATATATATGCATACACACATGCATATATGATGTTTATTTAGACATATAATATTGTGTGTGCACAGATATATGTTTATGTGTGTGTGTGTGTGTGTGTGTGTCTGGTGTGTGTCGCTGTGTGTGTGTGTGTGTGTCGGGGTACCTGATATGTGTGACGTTATGGGGACCAAATGTCCCCACAAGGATAGTAATGGCTAGTATCAGTATCACTGCAAAACTATTATAGGTTTTATTTGTATTTAGAATTTGTTTCACTAATTTGTTAAACAGGTTTAGTTTTTATTAATTTGTTAGCAATAAAAAGTTAAACTAAATACAAATGAGAATGTAGCCTTGGGAACTATCCCTGAAATAAAATAAGTTAACCTTTTTAAAATGTTATTTTTATTTTAGATAAAGTTCAAGTAAGTTGTAGGTTTAGTTAACTGTAATAATCATGATTATATATATTAATTAAGACACAATTTTTAACAGTCCAAAAATACTGGCTTGAGTTGATCTGAAGACTTTGAACTCACATTTATGTGGAATATGACCTCTTGATATAAGTTTCCTCTTTGACCTAACATTCCTTTAAACCTTATAGACACAGTTTGCAGAGTTCATGTCTATCAGCTCAATAAAAGCTGTGAGCTCTGTCCCTTTCCCACAAGGTTAGAATGTTTGGTCTAGAGTTTCAGCTGTTCATTTGAATGATTATGTCAAATGAATAATTTTAGAGACAGAAAGAGGCTCCTTTCACTGTTCCAATTGTGTGCACTTTATGGTTCTCTACAGAGGGTGTTCAAAAGCTCACTGGAACATTCAGGAAAATTGAGGCAAAAATCATTGTTGATGGTGTGTTAATTACAAGAATTGGAATTTAAAGTGTGTCCAAAATAATAATTTCCTTTACTGAACAGAAAAAAAATAAATGTTAACTGAAATAAAATTTGTGTGTGTGTGTGTGTGTATGTAGTTTCATCTTTTCATTTAAAATTTACAAAAATAACTTAAACTGAAATAAAAGCTAATAAAAACTAAACCAAAGAGACAAAAATGTAATATAATTACTACAACTTTAACTAAAAAAGATAAAAATGAACACTGAAAACCTAAAAATAAAGACTATTTCAAAATAAAAAAAAATCTATAATAGTATATTAATTGCTTTATAGATTTAATAATAGACAGTGGGATATAAAATCTAAATTTGAAGTAAAAAAGAAACGTTATTACATCAATGGAATACAAATCTTCACGTTTATGCACAGTGTTTAAATAATGCTAATTGTTTTTAACTGAGTGCTTGCAACCTTAGTTTAAACAGTGAAGCTGAACATGGCTCTCTAGCGCCACCTTTTGATAAGCCGAGAGTCCACTTTATTAATATTCTACCCCCTGCTGGAGAAATGAGAACGTCAGTAAAAGTCTGTCAAAGGGCTTGCAAAAAAAAATCAGGTTTCAACCTGAATATGTAAATATGCGCTTGTTTGAATTTCCTTCATGTTTTGACATGCACTTTGGTGAAAGCCAGACTCTTCTGTGTACTGACCTGAACAACCTCAGTTTTGCATGAGCGTTTCATCTTTTAAATCCTTTTAATATTGAGAGAGGGAAAAACACTCTGTCCTCATTAGATTGAACTCTCCTCTCTCACTCATATTTATTTCCTTTTTCTGTGTGAGGCCTTTCATCTTATCCACGGTCAGAAATTCTGTGACAGACTCCTGTGTGTCAGCATTATTTGTCCAATGATTTGTCTAGTGTCATCCTTGGTCATTGTTCACATTCTGATTTGAGGTATCTGTGCTTCTTTTGTTCCCTGAATGCTGGCAGACCAGTCTATTGCCTCTGCCAGCCTGAAATATACAACAGCAGAATACAAACCACAAGGTAGAACAATGGTTTTGATCTTTGTGGACAGAACTTTTCTACATTTAGCCGAGAGAAGGCACTAACTGCAATAGCATCAAGGATTAGGAAGGATTAAGCATCTCTGTTAGTTCTCTGTCATCAATGAGAATGTTGTGGGCTGAGCTTGTTCCCCAGGCAACAGACTGAATGGCAATATTTTTCTTCATTAGTTTAGAGGCCAAGAACTTTTCAAGATCACATTCATTATGCAAAGAACATGCTAAACACTGCCTTTCATCTGGAAAAATTAATGGCTACATTTGTGTTCATTTGGTTGTGAATTCCAACGCAGAGCAGGACCCTGTGACCACAACCACTCTGAATGTGTTTTCGGAGTCTTCATACAGAGATGATTAACATCTTCATTCATGCATACAAACATCCTAAACAACTTTAAATCCAATACTGAGATCTTATTGCTATATCGCTCTCAATTGTGTACATTATCCTCCTTCAGAAAATTGTTCATCATTCTCTTTGTGTGAAAGCATTTGCATTCAGTCATATTCATTTGTTACATTGTCATTGTCGTGATTGGATCATTTAGGACATTCTAGCTCACTGACAAATCATGTGATACATCTGAAGAGGATCTTTACAAATAAAATGCATATGTAATTACATTTTACTTCATAAGAGAACATTTGGCAAATTGCTCAATCAATCTAATCTCCGTTCAGTTATTTTTTCTTCACTTTATATTTATTCTATATTTAGATACAGTTAAACTATTGCAATAGAAAATTATTTGACTTGACGAGGGGATCTTCCAGTGCAGAAGAAAGTACAGACATGATGCTGACATAAATAGCAATAACACAGTTGGTATGGAAAATAACACTTATATAAGAAAAAAAACTGAATTAAATAATGTACTGTTCTGTTGAAGTCATATGAAGTTTTGTCTGAGTTTATGCTTTATATATTTTTTAATACTCTTTTTTTTTTAAGTCATGCAGAGACTGATAATATATTTTTTATATGATTACAGCTATAATATCAGCAGTTATGATCTGAGTGTTTTCGAACAATAGTGTTTCTTTCTAAAATATTATGAATGCAATCATGGCTATTTATGATTCTGGTACCTATAATCACAAAATGTCAGGTTTATTGTTATAATACATTTTGCACTGCAGGGAGTCCATTAAAGGAAAATAAGCTGTTTGCAAACATTGTTAAATGCATAAATCAGCAAGAGCTGTTAATCAGGAGGATTTTATGAAAAGGAGGCCTTAGGATTTGAGATTGGTTAGCAGTATATTTTGGACCCCTAAACCAAATCCATTTTATATGTCCTAAAAGGCAAGTTCTGGCCCTGTGCACTCTGTAATAACACTCAAAATTTGAAAATTTCTCCATCTTTTACTCCATTATGTCTTAAACTGCAAACTCACAGGCACCCAAGTGTAAAACTAACATGTCCATGTAATAATGCGCGGACACTCTCAATACATCAGTGAACCCTACAGCCTGCTGAAAAAAACATCTCCACATAATAAATGTGCTAATTGTGGTACCAGTGTTGTTAATCCATGAGGCCTGTTTATAGAGCAAGAGTACAGACTGCCGCTGGTAAAGAAATAAGGAGAAAATAAGAGAGAGAACATTTTAATGCATTCACTTCCTGCCATTACTGAAAATTGGCTCAGCACCAGTCATTTATACATTGGCAAAGAGGTGCTAACATGCTGCTTTTTATTGGCTGGAAATGATTTCAAAGCCCACAGGGTGGAAAGATAAGTTTACCAAAAAATGAAAATAGAAGAAAAAAGCCTTAAAGAACCTTATTTGATAAATCATTCCTGAAATAAGAGGAGGAATCTCTAACAAAGATTTGCAAAAGCTTGGGCCATCAAGGGCCAGTGAACAGGGCTGAAAAATAAAGCATCAAAAATTAAAAGCTGCTTGAGTCTCAGGGTTCCAGTTCTAGAGAGTTATAAAGATATAAAATTATGCTGAAAATGTAGATATTAATTGTTTTATGAAGACATACAAAACACAATGTGCACAATGTAGCTAAAAACAATGCTCTATTTCAGATCTAAGGATTATAACTTAGTAAATATTTTATTTATGTATTTATTTTCCCTTTGTCTGCACTTGCTGAATCTAGTAAACTTACATCATCTGAACAGCTTGTATGTTTAATGCCTATTTTCATATTAGTTGCTTTATTATAAGGCCAACAGAGCCTGATAAAACATGTTTTTTGATAAATTAATTGAATATGTTTTAGCTGTGGTTATAAATAAACATATCCCCACTCATAAGGATTGGTGTGGGAATTCATTATGAGATGAGACACACTTTGAAGATGTACTTCAACCTGGTTCTCTCAAATTCCAGCATGGAGCATATGGTGGAGTTGTCTGGCCCTGCATCACTCAACCTATATTTCTTTTGTGCTGTGGTTTTCCTCTGTCCTTGAAAGGGACACTGTGTCCTATTTTGCAAGTACATCTGAAAAAAATAGCTTTTAACACTGAAGGTTTTGCCATTCCAACCCCTTGGTTCCAAAAGGGTGTTTTTGCAGTGAAGAACCTTTTTTGGTTCCCAAAATAACCTTTCAGTGAGCAGTTCCTAAAAGAACCATTTTGAAGAACATTTAAAAATCTAAAGGGCATTTTTCAACTATAAAGAACCTTTTCTGCATTTGAAAGGTTCCATGGATGTTCAGGGTTCTTCATAGAACCATTGATGCCAATAAAGAATCTTTATTTTTAGCGTGTAGATGCACAGTCACAGAATAATACATGTGCATAAGTTAAATCATTAAAGGGACTTTGGTCATCCTGCTGGGCCACATGTTTCTCTCAAAGGAGAAGAGAACAGAAAAAAGGAGAACAGATTTGAAGAAAAGGACATTTTGTTTATTTAATTACAAGTTTTTACTCTTTATGTTGTATAAATAAAAATATTCTGAATATTCTGAATTTTTTAAGGACATTTTTTAAACCTATAATTTAGTAATTCTGTATTTTTTTTTAATCCTGACTTTAACACAGATCATAAAGTGTAAAAATTGAATGAAAATATCATTTACTCACTCTCTTGCTGTTTTTTCTTCTGCAGGAAGAAGAAAGTTAAATAAGTTTGGAATGACAAAAGGGTGAGTAAATTATGACAAAATTGTCTTTTTTTATTTATATAAATTATCATTTTGCATTTAACTCTGTGGGCCTTGACTGAAAACTAGATTCCAGACAGTACAAATAGAAACAGCTTCCATCTCATCTCAACATAAAGGTACCCAAGTAGCATCAGCTGGAATGATGAGATCACAAACAACACTGCAAATCAATAGGACAAAAGAAGAATTCAGATCAGACACCATATAGAAATGTGCAGGTGGAGTGAAGATGAGTGAGGGAATAGTTAACACAGATCAAAGCTCTTCTGACTGATACCAAAGAGAATATTACATCTCTAAAGGGCAGCGTCATTACAAGCATTTGTTTTTACCTGACTGAGTAGAGATGGTGAGAAAAGGTGAGGCGGGGGAAGAGGTGTGATTTGTTCTATTACACAGTGTTCCTGGTGCTCCGTTTGTACTTTGTTTTTTGATTATTGTGCTTTGATTCATGTTTAAATTGTAATTAATGAAATTAAATCTTTGAGGCAGGACATATTAAATGACAACTGCTGTCAAAACTATACAAATCAAGCAATGTTTTGACGTGTCTACTACACAGTCCAAAGAAGTGCATACTGTATGCCATAGCCTTTCAGTGTTGTTAGTGCCCTTGATGCCATTTTTAAAGCAGGTGTTTTAAAATTGTTTTGGTACACAAAATGTAAGTAAAATAGCAGGGTCTGTACCAATTCAACAAAAGGCTGAAGAATTGAATTGGCTAATCAATGCATGTAAGGCAGAGTATGCTGTTAAATGTGATGGATCAGTTTGCACACATGGGATTTTATTTATTGAAACAATATAAAAATGAGCCAAAGGTACTCAGTTGATTTTGCATTTTGAGTAGTGAACTGGTCTAGACCAGCATTTGTGATATTATTTTGGTATTGTAAATGGGTAATGAGTGTCAGACGATAACAGAAACAAACTGTCTTGCATAAGCAAATAATATTTTATTAGTTTTATGCAGCAGCTAACACTGAATGACACTGTAAATAAACTGAAGTGTTTAATAAATGTTTTTTGTTTCTTGATTACTGTATCAGGATACTTGATTTTGATTATTAAATTCAGAATCTGGAAAAAGAGGTATTTTCCTTAAAAAGTCTGTCAAGATTTTATTTTTCCTTAATTGCACATTGAAACAAATTTATGTAACAGTTTATTTTTTTTATTGTAAAATAATGTTCTGTAAAACACAACAACCTACACTTAGGGCCCTATAATACACCCGGCACAATGCGACACAAGGCACAAGTGTGTTTACTAGTTTCAGTCTGGCGCCGTTATCATTTTCCCGTCCAGCGCCACGTCGTTTAATTAGCAAATACATTTGTGCCCATTTGTGCGCCCATGGAGTGCTGGTCTAAAATATGGTAAATGGACTACATTTATATAGCGCTTTCAACAGACCCCATGGTCATCCAAAGCACTTTACAAATCACCTCACATTCACCCATTCACACACCGATGGCAATGTCAGCCATGCAAGTCGCCATCCAGCTCATTGGTAGCAGCTGGGGTTAGATGTCTTGCTCAAGGACACCTCAACACTTGGTCAGGTGGAGCCGGGGATTGAACCACCAATCTTCCAGTTTGTAGACAAACTACATGAACCACTGAGCCTCTGCCGCCCACTAAAGAGAGGTGTGTTGAGGCACATTGCTGGTGCATTGCTATTTTTAGGAGCTGAAAATAGACTGTGCCATAGACCAACTCAAGCCTGGTCTAAAGTCTGGCGCAATGTTTTTTCTTTGTTATTTAAAGAGTGTGTTAAAAAACACCCATTACTCATTAAGAGGATAGGGACAACCCGTTTAGATTATGCGCCCAACGGTTTTTCCATCCTTAAAATATCAAAAGTGGATTTGGACTCACCTGTGCTTTACATTTTACATTTAGAATGTTAAAAAAGGGCCTTTAATGTTCAAGCTCTGATTTAAAAAATAGCTGTTTCCATAGTTTGAAAAAGAACTTAATAATGTTCTCGATTAATAAATGAGTACTGCATCTGCTAAGACATTATGGGAAAAAGCCTTTTTTCTCCTGAACTGAAGTAATTTTTCAATCACACAGTGAAACTGCACGGCCATTGGTTCCTGCACTTTATAAAAAAAGAGCTGCACGAGACTTTGGTGACTATATAAGCAGTTCGCCACAGGAATCTCAGGTTATTTCGACTGAAGCAACAAATAATTTGTGTGGCTACATAACCCAGCTAGCAATGCAGTGCTCATTCCTTAATTTTAGGGAACCGAAGTTACATTAATGCCCAATACGTTCCCTGTTGATCCTTCACCCATGGGGCGAGAGCTAATCCCAGAGAGCTTGAGCGATATGGTCAAGGGCTCTCTGTCAGATCTGTTCATGTAACACAGCATGTGTCTCTTCAAGCGGCCCTTCAGAGCCCTCAGCACAGTGGGCAGATCCCATGAAGGGACAGCTAGGGGATGAGGCGGATTCAACCTCCTGGCGCCCCTTAAGAAGCAGATAACTGTAATAAGGGCATGAGAGGTTACTATAGCCACCACATAAACTTTGAGAGGGGATGGGGAGTGTCCCTTATCCAGCAGTTCTTGCAGGAATTACAACACCTCTGACAGATCGCAAGTAAGAGGTTCTTTGCCGTGGTTTAGAAATCAAGTGGAGAAAATAGACCACTCAAGGGCATAGAGGCGTTTCATAGACGGGGCTCTAGCCTCCGAAACTGTGTTTAGGACTCACTCTGGGAGGCTTAAAGTCTTCTGATATGAAGATGCCAGATGCCCCGCCCATTCTAGCAGGCGTTGTCGCATAGGCTTGTGCAGCTCTGCTGCCTAGTCATTGGTTTGTTTTTTATACACTGCACGAACCAATGGCCATGCAGTTTCGCTGTGTGAAAGGCTTTTCCCATAGCGTATTAGCAGACGCAGTATGAGAGTAGTATAGACAGGAAACTTAAGCTTTAAAATGGTGATCAATTACGCTTCCCCCATGCACCTCTGAAATTTCTAAGTCAAATCAATCTTCAAGTCGTGAGTCATGACAATCTGTTTTCCACATTGGCAACCTTTCCCTGCCCATCGATCATCCCAGACTCCATTTCCTTCGTTTGGCCTTATCATAAAAGTTCAAAGTGCTCAATGTTCTGCATCTATTTTACTCATGTTTATGTACTCCTTCTATTTTACTTGTTTTTTGTTTTGTTTTGTTTTTTGTATGTTTTTTACATTTAATGTAGAAACTGAGACTTTCTGAGCCATGTGTTGCTATCACATTACTAATGCCACTTTTCTTTTTTATGTGTTACCTTGATTGATAAGTCGTCATGGCTAAATCAGAACATATATGCATCCACTCAGGGACAACATTATGGCCTCTGATTTACGGTGTGAAAGCTACTTTAAATCACACATCTTAAGTGCTTTTACTTAATTTTATAGAATGAACTTAAAAATGACACTACATTTGTGGTCTACTATACATAAAACATGAGTGATTTCTGAAAGCCCGTATTAGAATACACACCAACAAACACTTTACCTTGACAACTGCAAATATATTTAGCAATGCAGTGATGCTTTTCATACCACCACAGTTAATTTCTCAGTTTTAAATAATATAAAATGAACTCTATTGACACTACATGCTTCTTATCTTGCTTTTTCTTATCTTCCTTTTTCTTATCTTGACTGTTGTATTTCTCTAATTTCATTATATATTTAGAAAGCCTAATGCAGAAATTGAGACTGATGCATTATCTCAAAGTAAAAATAGCACTGCAAAAAAATGTGATTATGTCCATATACATCATATCCGCAGGTGTCTGCATACATAATATCCTGAAGATTAAAGCTCCAGCAGAGTAACATGCTGTTGTTACACTGTAAAAAATTTCTTGTTGTTTTTACAAAAACTTTTTGGCAGCTGTGGTTGCCAGAATAATTTTGTAAAAATACAGAAAACTGTAAACACATTTACGTCAAAAACTGTTAATTTTACAATATAAAGCTGTAATTTACAAACAAGAAAATGTGAATATAAACCAGTAAATTCAACAACACACAAAATAAATCTGTTTTGTACCTTGAAAATACTGACAACCACCATAATAATAAAGATGGTACTGAATAAGAGAAAGCCGCATGAAGTATCAAAGCTCATCACAAGTAGCTTCACCACAAGCAGAAGTATATATTAACATATAGAAGGTGCACATTTATGGAAACACAAAACACCATCATGGTAACACACGTGATACTTAAATAATGCAAAAAACTTTCATTAAGCAACAGAAGATGTAACATAAAGCTCAAATGTACATAACTGATAACAAGAACTATTTAAAAACTTGATTATTTAAACAAAATACTTTCAAACGTGGAGTGTCACGCAGGGAATTCTGGGAATATCAGTTTACAGTTTTAGACTGTAAATTATACATTGATTTGTTCTTTTTTTACTTCTAAAAGCTGTATAATTAACAGAATTTTACTGTAAATTTACATTAAATGCTTTGTTAGATCTTTTACAGTTTTTCCCTGTATATAGTACGGGAACTTACTGTTAACTTATTATCAGTTTTTTTCCGTAGCGTTTTTACAAAATTTTACAGTTAAAATTACACTTATTTTTTACAGTGTAGATAACAATACATTTAAATGAAATCCTTAAGTGTGTAGTCATCTGAAAAAAAGAAGAAGATTGTAAATCACTATGGCAACAACTATGTTAAAAATAGCCTTAAAATAAGGCTTGAACATGCTAACATTTCAGCCCCAACAGGAAAAAGGCTGCAGTCATCCTGGCTTTACAAGTAGCCTTTTACATTACTATACTTCTCTTAACTTATATATGCACTCACATATATCAAAATAGCAAATGTCCTTTTTTTTTTTTTTTTTTTTTTTTTTTTTTTTTACTTTTGCATGAACAAAATAGATTAAATCCACGTTGACCACTTGTAAGTATTGATTTGTTAAGTTTGGCTATTTTGGCGTATTATGTTATCTCAATTATATTTCTAGTATCAATTTTATTATATTTATGTACATATTTTTAGGTTATGAGTCTGACTGGTGTTTTATTTTTTGACTATAAGAAGAACAATGTCCTGCTACAATACAGTCATTTATTTAATAAGACTAAGTGGATAAATAGTTCTTTATGAGACTTATTGTGTTTCATGTTGGACATTACAAGATGAAAATGATATAAGAGACTGGTCCAGGGTCTGTCTTACATCATACGTGTGTGAAATCGTGCGCGTAAAAGCGCTGCGCTCTGCCATTTACCGCAAAGTGTCCACTGAATACCAATAGAGCAGATCAGCAGAAGATCCTGTATGCCTGGATCTGTCAGGTAAGATGACTTATCTCAACGTTTTTACTTGTGTGTTGACTCCAATGAATTTTCAACTTCGTGAAATGAAACACACTATTACATTTAAAAACTCTTATGTTTTTAAATATTTCACTCCATAACTAACATTTTTTATTTACTAAAAAGGTAAACAAGAATAACTGAACGAATATATGCAAAACATATTTTAGTTAAAATGTATTTAGTAAAACAATCACTCAAACAATAACAATATTTGACTTGCAAGAATTGCATTTAGTTTTTCTTCTGTAGTAAACTTTTCCTTTCTCTACTTTAAAAATGTTCTGCTTTTTAACAGAATTCAATGCCACAATGGATAATAAAACAATACAATCTTCATGCAACGTGACCAATCCGGATTACAACCAAATCAACAGCACGTCTCCAGCGTGGATGCTCTACCCTGACTTCTACATCTGGCTACCGGTTATTTACTCAATCATCTGCGCTGTGGGACTCACGGGCAACACCGCTGTTATTTACGTGATTTGGAAGGCGCCTAAAATGAAAACGGTCACCAATCTATTCATCTTGAATTTGGCCATCGCAGACGACCTTTTCACGTTGGTGTTGCCCATCAACATAGCCGAGCACCTGTTAAACTACTGGCCGTTTGGAGAGATTTTATGCAAAGTGATTCTGTCCATAGACCACTACAACATCTTCTCCAGCATCTTCTTCTTGACTGTGATGAGTGTGGACCGCTATCTGGTCGTGGTGTCCACATTGCGCTCCAAACGGATGCCCCACCGGACCTACAGGTCAGCCAAAACAGTCAGCATGAGCGTTTGGGCTCTGGTCATTCTCATCGTGATGCCCTTTACCGTTTTCGCCGGTGTCTATGTAAGTCCCGACGACGCGGAGAGCAGGAAGAGCTGCGTTTTGAGTTTCCCAAGTCCTGAGAGTTTCTGGTTCAAAGCGAGTCGGATCTACACGCTGGTCCTCGGTTTTGTCATTCCAGTTTCAACCATATGCATCCTCTATAGTGTGATGCTGTACAAGCTGAGACGCACGCGTCTCAACTCAAATGGGAAGGCTCTGGACAAAGCCAAGAAACGAGTCACAATGATGGTCTTCGTTGTGCTTGCCGTTTGCTTGTTTTGTTGGACACCCTTCCACCTGAGTACAGTGGTCGCCCTCACCTCAGACTTGCCCACCACTCCTCTGGTTATAGGTATTTCTTATTTCATCACGGGACTGAGTTATGCCAACTCGTGTCTCAATCCGTTCCTTTACGCGTTCTTAGACGATAGTTTCAGGAAGGCATTTAAAAAAATGTTGGAATGCTGAACCGTTTTTGTACCCTAACAAATCAGGCCAATAAGGTTCGAGTTCCCACTTAGCAACATCAAAACGTAGTCTTAAAGTCATTTTAAAACAATCACCTTGACTCAAGTAGCTAATTGTCTGCAATGTAAAATGTTTTCATCATTGTCTAGTTTCAACATAATTTTCCTGATCAGTGTTTAAATTTGAAGTGGTGCAGAAGAGTTATGAATGTTCCACTGTTGGGTGTGACTTTAGTACCACTGTAATTTTAGCACAATTAAACTTTCATTAACACTCATTCATTAATTTTTTTATAAGTATTTGGTAACACTTAATTTTAATTAACCTTGATACACGTTACATATATTTACTATTATAATAACAATACATTATGCATAATTACATGCAAGTATAAACCAAACCCTAATCCAAACATAGTTATTACAATTACACATCACTATACTTAAATGCATAATTACACTGTAACAAGGACACCTTAAAATAAAGTGAAACCAAATCTTGTTTTAAAGTGTAAATAATTATTTATGTATAATACATAAATACTAATGGGTGTGTGTATATATATATTTCTCTCTTATGCTATGTGGTTTGGGTATGTTTTGTATATAAGCTTTAAAGCTTGAAAGTGAAACTCTGTCGCCTCCTGTGGCATAAAATGCTGCTGCTCGTGTTGTGTTCAATGTTGATAATTAATAAATGTGCATGAAGATTGCACTGTTCAGCAGGTTACGTTTATTTTTTCACTAAGTAGCCTATGTTCTTCGCGCGACGTTCAAATGAAAATGCTTCATTGCTTAAGGCAAAGTTAATGTAAGAAAAGAATGAGGTATTTATGCACTTCCCCATAAACTAACAAGCGGACCAGTGACGGAACAGATCATTATTAAACGGCTTTCCGTAATACCTAACACCATCAGAAGAGGGCAGGATGATATCATGTTGTAATTTAAACATTTTCATGACGTTAACATATTCTCTTAAATCAGAAAGTTACTACATATACAAATATATTAAATTATTTTATGGTACTATACCAAGGCCATTATACTGGTGTCAGTGTACATTGACAAAAAACAAACAATATATATATAAAGTATAAAGCTAAAGACTGTTAGCTTCTGTTAAAATGGTCTAGTAGCCATAATATATATATATATATATATATATATATATATATTGTGTGTGTGTGTGTGTGTGTGTGTGTGTGTGTGTGTATATATATATATATATATATATATATATATATATATATATATATATATATATATATATATATATATATATATATTCTAGTTATTATAAACATTGCCGATGACAGAATTAACAACTAACTAGCTAGGACCTCATTGATCTCAATCAGTAACTTCAGAGAAGTAGCATGAAAAAAGATTAAAAACTAATTTCAGTGACCCACTTGTGTGAAATAGCCATTCTTTCTCTGACAGATAGGGTGCCTTAATGGCCATGATATGCTGATTAAGTTTAATCATTACTTCTCATTTGAGTTATTGAGCGTGATACAATTTCCCTCTCTTCTCCTCTTCTTAAATCTATAATGATTGCTACATTCCATGCGGAACTCTTAAGAACATGGTTTTATTGAGCATTCAGGTCACTGGCATTGTGAATTTCATTATCTCAGACTTTCTAAGCATTTCTATTAACCATTACTCCTCATTGTATTGCACTAGAGGGCATTTAATGGTGATGTAATGGTGATTCTTATACACAGGGGTAATTTTGTGTTTGTCTAATCGTATATACAAAATCTCTTTTGAGAGAGAAATAAATTTATCCTGCATGCTTTTTTCTGTTTAAACATACATGCTTTGAGGCACACACACACACACACACACATATATATATATATATACATATATATATAAACTGGCTCGGTGAAGGAAGAGCAGTTCAAATGAACAATCCACACTGTCCCTCTCACATAACTTTTTTTATACCTTTTGTTTCTCCCCCACCTGTCACCACATTGTCTCTTGCCTGTCACCGCTGTCATCTCTGTTTCCTCTTCAGCTCATTGGCTCATTTTCTCCCTGGCACCGCTCTGAGTTTTTCAACCCGTGCTTTTCAGAGCTGCTGTTTTGTGAGTGCAGGTCGAAAATTGATTGCCTCAAAATTCAGTGAGTGTTCTCCACCGGGATACAAAATATCCCCACATTTATCTCCACCAAGAACTGCAGTAGTGCTAGCCGTGTGTGCAGCAAAACATCACTATAAATTTTCTCCAGCTTCACTTCTCTCTCGCTCTCTCTCTCTCTGTCATACTGCATCACCAACAGCCATGAGTAAAGGCTTTCAATGTAAATAAGATGGCACTGGCAAAGGCATTGTAAATCTCCTCTCAAGGTTAAATTTGAGTATTTTATCTAGCTCTGTGCGTTATGTAGGCTACTGAGCAGCATGTAGGGTAAGGAAAGCATTTTAAAGTGTAAAGCTACCATATCATGCATTGTGATTTCAAAAGCATTATGATTTTCGAATCCTTATTTTATATTTCTGTGCATTTTAATTATTTATGTAACTAGTCTCATCAGAAGACACATGGGTCGCCTAATGGCCTTTAACTGCATTATGGTCCACATGATTTTCATTAGAATATCTCTGTCTTAGTGCTGCATCCAATCTCTCTATTTCAACAATATTATCCTCCTATAGTTTTTGTTCAGAATTCATTGTTCTGAAACAGTCCTACGATATATTTCAATTGTGATCTGGAGGGCAGCATGCATGGTGAATAACACAGCAAAAAAAAAAAAAAAAAAAAAAAAAAAGGTTGCAGCTTCAAATCTTGTGCATCACTTCAGCAGAGGGCAGTTTCCCTCTGTATAAAGCAGTGAACACTGTTTGTAAATGTTCCCTTAGCCAAGATTATTAGCCTTTAGCTTTCATTGTTATGCAGAAGATATACAGCTCTATATTTCTTCTAGACCAGATGAAATTTGATGGTTTTCCAAGATGGCGGATTACATCAAGGGCATTAAAGACTCATTTTCTACCTATTCCAGACACTGAAAAGTTAGGTCATCCTTTCATAGCTTCAAGACTCAGTTATAGTAATACACTTTTGGCTGGATGCCTCAGTGTTTCCATAGATAGGCTGAAGCTTATTTAAAAAACTGTACACATAACTGTCCAATATTGACATTGCTATAGGCCTATTAAATTTAAAATTACTTTCTTATTTGCTCCTGAATCGTATTTGAGGAGCAAAAACATCTAAAGTCTTTCTAGTGGTAATTTAAATATTTTGTATACATTTATTTTATTATTGTTATTTTTAAATAAATTAGCTTGTTTTTCACCCAAGGACCAAGATTTCTTTTGTACCTGGCTATGTTTTGTTAACGTTTGTTCCACCGGAGATATTCATAAAGGAATGAAAAGTGTAGCAACCAACCCTGGAGCTAAACTTGTACACACACACACAGAGCGCGAACCCACACACACGTTTACGCGCAGGCGCAAAGTTTGATTACTGTAACGATGTGCGCGAAGTGAATGTCGGACTCCACGGTGAGAAGACTCGTCTCATGAGCATTAAATCTCACGCGTTTATTCCTGTTTTAAGATGGATCCATCTCTCTTCAGTTTTACCGGAGAGCGTCACATACTTCAAGCTTGATTAGCTCTTTAAGGATGTAAGTACTTCACAATACTCTCTCAGAGAGGATATCAAGATATTAAAGGGTGTAGGCGTCCTTTAAACCCTATACACTTCTTCTGTTTACTTGCTTGTTGTGAGACATACACAAGTTTTTGTTAATTTCTTATCTTCTCCTCAGCTTTCTCCACGATGGAGTTGCTCGAGTTGTCCGACGTCCAACAGATGTTCAACGACTCGGGTTTTCGGGGGAATTTGAGTGAGCTTGATGATGTAGACGAGCCTCTACCTAAGGGCGCAAAGATCACTGTCCTTGTGGTCTACTTGATAGTGTGCGTGGTGGGGCTCGTAGGGAACTGCCTGGTCATGTATGTAATTATCAGGTGAGAATAAGTGTTCGGGATCATCATAAGTGTGTATGCTAGAGGAAAAGCTCAGTATAGAGATGTATAGAGGAGAACAACCAGTTCAATGCATGTGAGATGTGTATGGTTACACAGTTAACCCTGTACTGTAACCTGACATATAAAATAATGGAAAATATGTGTCATATATTGATACATATGGCTTCTATGGCCCATATAGCAAAAATAAGGAGCTCACACTCAAGGAGGAGAAAAACACCTACATAGATGAAATTCGTATCGCTTGTAATGGAAATCAATCAGATTTTTATTAAGCACACTACCTACATAAATGCATAAAAATGTCAGTTGTTATTTTTATCTTCCAATAATGTCTTAGCAAGATGACATTTAAATGCTTAGTTTATAAACAAAGCTCTGTAGTTTTAATTGTGAGAGGCATTTTACATTTCGACATGATTTTCTAGTGATAATCTAGTAAACCCAAGTTGCTTCAGTCCAGAAAATTCATCTTGATAATGTTTTTCAGGTTTACAAAAATCATTCAAGATTTCACAGCCAAAAAAAAAGAAAAGTGTGTACCGTGAAACTGGGAATAGACATTAGAATAAACCTTGTTGTACTTAGTAAAAAGAATGCACTATCAATAGGTTTTTCAGTAAAGGTGCGATCATGTTCATCATTAGAGATTCAGAGGCCTTAGAAATTCATTTATCAAATATGACAGGCTTTGTATAGGGTTAAAAAAGAGCATCGTTATACAGTATGTTCATCTTGCTGCAACATTGCTTCATCATCATCATGTTTTTATTAATTGTGGTCGTTATTTGACATGCTTCTTGTGATTTATATTTTCAACAAGAGCAGAACATTTCCCTAATGTTAATGTATAGTTCCCATTTGGTTATTTTCAGGAGAACCAATTCAGTCCTGACAGTGTTCATTGGTTTTATTGTATGTTGCATAGTTCGCAGCTGGTTTTGTTTCTAAACCAAACAAAACAAAACAAAAATTCACTTAATTCAAGCAATGTATAAATATTTCAATTTGTGTCCTGCAACTTGTCCATGCTGACATTTGCCTTATTTAAAATCTGAAAAATGCAAAACAGTTTAATTGGACACGACAAGATATGAGAAGTGCTTTCTCTTAAATAGTTTTCTTTTGATTCCTGTTTCTTTTGATGGTTGAACTATGCATGACCACATGGCTATGTTATCACCAGAACAGCCCTGCAATTCATTTTTGTGTTGTTAACCACCAGCTTTTCAGTGTAGATGAAACTGTACATTAACACAGTGAAATATTAGCTTGAAACAACACCATTTTCTCTTTTCTGGCACTAGCTAATCCATCGTAGCACTTGTTCTGCCAGCGCCGTGTCACAAGTCTGCTTGTTCATTACATTGCTAAATAAACATTTGGTTCTTGTCCAAACCTCCATGTTGTGGAGCAGCTGTAGACGGGGGCCGAGACACAGCTTTTCGATCAACACAGCAAGAGTTCATATTAGCAGAATACACAATGACTTTTATAAACCATGCAAAGTGTCCCTCTGAATTCTTCGCCTGGTTGTTCGCTTTAACATGACAAACATGGCCATGTAGTAATTTTATCTCGCCCTCTCATGCTTGTATTTAGTTGAAGGTATAATTATGAAGGAATTCCTTGCTGATATAATGTGCAAGGAATACTGCCTCATAATTAGGAGGCAGAAAATAGATTTGCTCTGTCACCTTATGTTTTTTAAGGGAAAACATCCTTAAAGGTAGTTCTACATTGTGGTTTGTGTATACAGGGAAAGGCAATTTAGTCTTTGCCTTTAGTGTTATAATGTGTGTGTTCATGCATACACTTATACGGTCATTACTCAGACGTTCTGATATATAGTCCTATGGGCCTATTTTAAAACCTGTTGCTAGGCTGGTTACCAAGCACCACCTGCAATTTCTTTTACCTTCGAAGATCCCAGCCTGTCTCTGAGCTTCACTGAATTTGGAATGAAAAGTGTCAGTCTACCTCTTGAGGATTTTTAACAAGGTTTTCACAACATCACTGGAATTAGTCTTTCTTTTATATCCAGAAAGAAACAGTCTATGTCTACATATTATAATATTTGAAGATAGGCATGGCTGCTTTATAATTCAGATTTAATTAATACGTTGTTCATCCAAATTTAAATTTGTTAAAAATGTACTTGCAAATTAAATTTAAGGTGTAGATGAGTTTGTTTCTTCATCAGAACAGATTTGAGGAATCTGTCCCTTGTTGTCCTCTTATATCAAAATTTACCAACATATTTCCTTAGAACTGTTCTAGACTGTTTTCGCTTGTAAAAGGTGCTTGATCTGCACATACTTCTCTCCTGATCCAGACAAGATGAATTTTCCCCAGAAAAATAAATAAATAAATAAGATTAGAGTACTTCTATTGTAGTTAGAAGCAATGATTTAGTCCATTGGGGGTCCATTGGTAAACAAGTGATGTAAAGTGCTCTAAATTTCTCCAAATCTTGTTCATCTGTATCATGGATGGCATATTTTTATGCAAATGGATTTAACCCTAATCCTAATAACCTGAAAATCCATCCGTAGTTATTGTCATTTGCTTTTTAAAAGATGCTCTTGCTTGTCCTTGTCTTTGTCAATAGGTCATGTCAAATAGCAGGGCATCATAATACTGTCATATATGAAAATACTGTGTGGTTTGCATGCATTCATCTCCTCCAAGGATTACTAAGACTATATAGAAAGAAACACACAAAATTAAAAATATTTCCTATTGAATATTATGTGAAATTTGGTTTCCACTGAATGCTTTTCTGATTTCAGATGATTTTTTAAATTCACAATGTCTTAAATATTCTAAAATGTACTTTAAATATCAACCTCTTTATTTAAAGAGCTTGGTTCCCAAACAGGATAAACGCCAATTTTCCAAGTTTGCCAAGTGCCAAGTTTCCACCAATATCAGTATTTATTTTATTGATGGTCAATTTTAAATGTTACGCAAAATGCAATATTCACAGAGTTATTAGGTCATGTTTTCTCCCGTTTTTTACAAACCGCGACAAACACCAGTCTCCCTTTTTGGCAGAATGCAATATATCCTCTCAACCAATCACAGCGCACCATTCCATTCACTGGAAACAGTAACAACCAATCACAGCGCACCATTCCACACACTCTAGACAGTAATCGCGGCACTTTGAATAGACTGGGCATCCTAGTGTTCCTCATATACTTTGAACTTTGTGATCAACAAAGAAGTGCTGCTCGATGAATCGCATGTGATTCTCACGCGCATCTCATCAGTAAAGCCTGTTCTGTGATTAATAGTACCGGTTCATCTCCATTACATGCATTCAGATGAAAAGTATTCAGATGCATTTAATACACAGAGCCTAGATCACTGACAAGCTAAGCTGTATCGCGTTCATTAGATTAATCGCATTCGATTATGAACACGATATTGCGTAGCTTGTCAGCTTTAGTTTTTTTTTTTTTTAATGGCATTTATGTTTTTGTTAATACAGCACATAGTACTAGTCAACTAAATGAAGTTGTCATTGTTGAAATATCTTTTTGGAATTTATGTGTATGTGAGGTTGTTCATGCTCTTTTTCATGTGGAAATTATATTTTATTACTGTAATTAATTTATAGTATTAATAATATGACCCATTGAATTCATTTTGGGAGCGATTGATGAATGTATTTTTAGTCCAGTGCATAAGATTAATATTGACCAAGTTCAGAGGCTGTCATGTGGATCAACTTACAATGTTGTATATATTTTCATTAGTTTCAATATGAAAAATAACTTCCATATTGATTAAATTGATTCATTGCATTTTGAGAAAAAATTTTTTTTTTTTATGTTTATTATAACCTAAAGATGCTATGTGAAAGTCTGAAACAGAAAATAGTGGTTTTCATCTGGCCACATTCTTGGTAAAAGGAAACACATTTTTACTCAAATTAATAGAAATTGATTTTTTGGAACCAAACTCTTCATTTATAAAATGCATGAATAGCATTCTTATAGCACAAATAGTTGAGCATGACACTAACAATGCCAAGCTCGTAAGAGAAGTAATATTAATAATTATAAAAACAATGTTGGATTTGCTTTGAGACCTATAAACACTGCGTTTGTAATTAGTAATTTAAACTGGAGTGTGTACTTTTATTTATTTTTTGTTAAAAGACTTTATACACATGTATTATTCAATATTGATTCATATTAATTAATGTACATTAATATCTATATTACATTTAATGAAATAAAACGTGTTATTGAAAGTTATTTGAACAAATTTGTACCTGCTTCAGGTACACAAAGATGAAAACGGCCACCAACATTTACATCTTTAACCTGGCCTTGGCTGATGCGCTAGTGCTGGCGACTCTTCCTTTCCAAGGCACGGATGTCATCCTTGGTTTCTGGCCCTTCGGTCTGGCTCTGTGCAAAGCTGTGATGGCCATTGACTATTACAACATGTTCACAAGTGTTTTCACCCTGACCATAATGAGTGTGGATCGCTACATAGCCGTCTGCCACCCTGTGCGCTCTCTGACAGTTCGCACCCCGCTCCGGGCCAAGCTGACCAACGTGGCTGTGTGGGTGCTGGCGTCAGCCATAGGACTGCCTGTTATGATCATGGGTCAGGTGGAGGTGGAGAAGGATGTTTACGGTAGTCTCTTTTCTCATTATCCTGTGTCAACCTGTCACTCCGAGGCATGTTTGTTCATAATGTCATGAAAATGTGAATCTGTCTTTGTCATTTTGATATTATCATGTTGATGTTCCATAGTTTACTTAGACAGTTGTACCCCAAATGATTATATTTGTGGATTTACTGTGTATTAAAGGTGCACTAATTAAGTTTTTGTTGCATTGACCAGCCTGCAAGAGGGATACCAATTTTTGGTTGATATATGTCGGATAATTTTTATATAAAAATAAAATAAAATAAAAAAATAAAAAAACACACCTTTTTGAGGTTTAAGTTAAAGGAGGAAGCTTAATGAAGAAAAATTATAACTGCACAATATATAATAAATTATGCTTATAAGAGAGTGTGCAGTTAATTAAATATAAGTTAAGTTAATTTTTCTTCATGATTATTTTTATATAAAATAAAATCACACTATTTAAGCTAATATATATATATATATATGACTTTGTGTGCATAAACAAAGATTACAGCAACAAGAAATACCAACATTGTAGAATAAAATAGCTTTTTGCCTTTAAAACATACACTACAGTTCAAAAGTCTGGGACAGTAAAAAAAACACAAACACGCATAATTTAATGTTTTATTCAGTAAGGATGCATTCAATTACTAAAGATTACTATTTCAAATAAAACTTTCTGTTGATTCAGAGAAAAGAAAATCAGTTTCCAAAAAATATTTAGCAACACAACTAACAGTATATAAAACAACTAACTGTTTTTACTGTATCTTTGATCAAATAAATGCAGCCTTGGTGAGCATAAGATACCTATTTCAAAATCATTGTATAGACTCCAAACTTTTGAATGGTAGTGTATTTGTAAAACATCCTGTTCAGGAGAACTTTTTAAGAAAAAAAAAATACTTTTTATTTATTTATTTATTTAATGATTTGTGCACTCTTCTCTCTTGTGAAAGATTTAGCTTGCTGCTCATGATTCAATGTAAATCATGGCACTACTTTAAATCAGCTTTATCAATTAATTCCCTGACTTTATTTCTGTGCAGGTGCCGAGTGCATACTGAACTTGCCTAAACCAAGAGAACACTGGTGGCCTGTGTTTGTGATTTGTGTGTTCCTCTTCTCTTTCTTGATTCCTGTGGTGATCATAAGTGTCTGCTACGGGTTGATGGTACGACGCCTGCGCAGTGTACGTCTCCTGTCCGGTTCTAGAGAGAAGGACCGGAATCTGAGGAGAATCACCTATATGGTACTGTCTGTGGTCGCTGCTTTTGTGTTGTGCTGGATGCCAGTGCAGGTCTTGGCTTTGATTCAGGCCTTGGGGCATGTGGATCTTGGGACCAGCCAGGCCTCGATGGCAGCCATGCATTTCTGCATTGCTTTGGGCTACGCTAACAGTTGCTTAAACCCTGTCCTCTATGCCTTCTTGGATGAAAACTTCAAGCGGTGTTTCCGTGAATTCTGTATCCCGGCCAACTCCAGCTTGTTCCTAGAAGAGCAGCGCAAGAGGTCACTGAGGCAGGAGAGAGAATGTGCTGAGGAGGAAGAAAAAGAGGTGGTTATTGATGAAGGTGCCATTCCAGTGTGTGCAGAGTAGAGCTTTTCTAAGTGGCTGTAGTCATGAAACTTACCAAACAATTAAGTAAAGTTATGTAAACATTGCTGCTTTTGTCTGCTTTAAAGTTTTTTTATATTTATCTTTAGCTGACAGATAATTTGTGATGATTCAGAATTAGAAGTATGGATATACAAGACCATTCTTTCACATGGGACAAAAGGGCTTTTTTTCCTTTTAAAATCTAATAGTGTATAGTATACAATCTTCAAATTATTTATTGTAGTCCTCATATAATTACATGACTATTAATATTAGTATATTTATACATTATATTATTTATAAATTTAATAAATTATTCTAAATAATTATATTAATTCACCTTCTTTTTGTAAAAGTTCTACTTTTGTTATAAAATAAGTATATTGGAATTGCATGTACAAAATATTTCTTAATTTATTTTTAACTGCTGTAAAAAAAACATTCATGTGTCAAAAGTTTGGAGTCAGAAATATATATATAATGATTAATCGTGGTTAATCGCATCCAAAATAAAAGTTTTTGTTTACATAATATATGTAGTACTATATGTACTGCGTATATTTATTATGTTTATAAAAATACACACACATGCATTTATATATTTCAGAAGAAAAATACTTTTGTATATTAAATATATATAAATTATAGGATTATAAATGTATAAATTAATATTACACATGTATATGCAATCAAAAAGTTTTATTTTGGATGTGATCAATTGTTTGACAGCACTAATTAAGATAGAAAAGATTTGTTTTAATTTGCAACAGTATTTCACAATATTAGTGGTTTACTGAATTTTTGCATTTTTGAAGTTGGGAAGAGGAGGGGATTTGAAGTAACTGTATAATTGTGAGTTTCGTCAGTTAGGTTTTGTGATGGGATTGAGAGCATGTTTCCTTGATCTTGGCCAGTTTACAAAGAACACGCTGGAGTGAAGGATCTCAGAAACATCTGTTTTTGTCTGTGTGGTGTGAAGTTCTTGCCAGATGGTGTTCTAATGCTTGATATATTCTCCTTATGCCATGCTTCATCTAGTCCCGCTTCAGCTTTTCAACTATATGTTAATTAAACTGAAGGGATGCAAATAATATACAAAATGCATAAATTAACTTCTTGTTCTTCTATACATATTGGTTAGGTGGGAAAATACATACACTTAGGTGGAATAATGCATGTAACATTTTAAAAAGGAATACAGAACAATGTATTGTCTCATTATGTTTGTGCCGTGGGTTTGATTCCCTTGGACTGCATGAATAGATTCAAAATGTGTACTTTGAATGCATCGTGAGTCTGTTTTGGATAAAAGTGTCTGCCAAATGCATAAATGAAAATGTGTAATAAATAATGAAGTGGTCTATTTATTAGGCATTAAATATTACTGATTAAAATATTCTTAAAATTTTTGTTATAATTTTTTTTTTCAATTGTAGCCTACAAATAATTTTTGTATTTTTTTCTAATCCTCAATTAACCATTGTTATTGATCATTTTGAATAGCTAGTTGAGGACATTTTTTTATTTTTTTTTTGTAAACAATGCCATCAGAAGACCCTGAATTAAAAAAAAATGTGTTCTGTCCATAATTTACTATGTCTCAGCCTGTTAAGATTTAACAATCAAAGTCATGTTACTATACAGACTGTGTTTTCAGTACCTAAGCATTCAGCTTTGTTACTGTAGTTGTCAGAAGGGTCTTAGATTCTTAAATTATGTTCATAAACCTTATGTTGTTCAACCAGCATTAAAAAATAATGCCCATAATCGGGAAACTATTGATTTGGGGGAATTTTAAACATTAAAGTCTGTAAATAATTGAAAGCGACCTGTGCTTTCTAAGAGGTTGTTTGTCAAAATATGGATAACATATTTATGAACAATAATAAACCGCATATTTGTAACCATCTGGCCCTTGGAATTTTCTGACAACATAACTACAGTATTTTTTTAAATGGTCATAGATATCTACAAATCCACTGTTCAGTGATAAAGGTCAGTTTTAGTGTGATGCACCTGTATTTGGCTTAGATATAAATAGTTTATTTTCACTGTTAAAGATTAGGTTACTCATAGTGTACATTTTAAAAAGGTTTTCTGTAATATTTTGATCTTGATCAAAGGCTTTATGAAACTGCCTTACTGCCCCTCTGTGGTTGGTTAAGGACTTGGTTTTGTTGATGTAGATTTGCTTAGTTTAGAAATATTTAATATGTGCAGAATATTATTGACAAAAAAATACAAAATAAAAAAATACATGAACACCCTACTATAAATCATCATGTAAGTTTTATCTTGATCCATTCATAAGCAACCCGCTTTACAGCGGGATGATTTTGTAAAAATGATTTTGATTTGGATGTATTATGTTTCAACTAGTTTTTATATGCCAACGTCTCAACCTTCTCGTAGTATTGGTGGTCAGAGCTGTCTGGCTAAGGATACCAGACCATCTCATTTTTAAAACCTGGCCGAACCAGTGATTTACTGGTTTGAAGCATTTGTCTTTGTTTGCAGTGAAGTGACCATTACTGTAATTTATTTTTTTAAGCCTGCCAAACTACTATCAGAGCGCTGCTTCATCTCGTGTGCGCATTATTAGCAGTAGGTGGCAGCACTAACCCAGAAACGCTTTTAGAACGGTAACGTGTCAATCCGTCATTGAAGCGCTCTGTTTTTAAGGATCTTCCTACGATCTTGTATTTCCTTATTGTACATGTGTATTTTACCCATTTCACACACACACACACACACAAAATCTGTCACTGAAGCGCCCGGTGGCTGTCTAGGCTCACTCAGAAAAAGTCTTCGACCTCACGAGGTAAGAGAGAGGTGCTGTAAAATGTATTATTTCCTATTACCAAACTTGATTTAGGTGTAGTGAAAAGTTAATATAACCACAAAAGAGAAACACAAAATCACAGTGTGAATTTAAGCTAAAAACGTTTGAAATCTGATTAGTGTTATTCACTGATCTATAATATTGAGTCTTATATAGATCAGTGGTGTTATTTTCTTTTATTACTAAAACACAGCATTTGACTAATGTTATACATATCTAAAAATATCAAATATATAGAAAGACTTGACATTGCATTTTTTGGTCTTTATTCCCATTCTTATCTACACCACATTGTATATTAATGTGTACTGACGGTGGTAGAGTTGTTTTAAATGAGTGCATTTGCACTTCAAGGAGAGATTAGGGTTTCACTTAGCTACTATACCCAAGAGGCGCCGCTGTTTACAAGGCAATGAGAAACACTTTTAAACGCTTTAGCTTTTTATCTTATATACATTCACGTGTTTATTTAGCATAATGCAAAATGCATAATGAAAAAACCAAAACAAAAAACCTTAATACTATATATTATATCCTATTCACACACACACACACACACACACAATACTATTAATGAACTATTAGATTTGAATTTAAACTTAAATAACTAACATTAACTGATGTTACTGATGTCATTTTTTTCAATAAGAGTAGGAATAAATCATGGTCATATTTTTGTGTCTGTGACATTATTTGTGTCTGAACAGATTATTATAATTTTAAAATATTTACATAAAATGATCTAGCTTGAGACAATGAGGATACAGGCGCTAAATTTAATCTGAATCAGGACTGGAGTGTTACCTTTCCTCTCAGGCTGTATTATTAAGCTCATTCTATATCACTTTATAGGCTTTTGAATAAAAACTACACGGATGCTTGCACGCTCACTATCGGCGACTGCCGTGATAAATTGCTTTCAGGTGGAAAATGCAGGCGCTAGATGTTCAAGCAGAGATAAGGAGAAGCGTTTTTTGTCCCAGCCCTCTTTCTCCCTCCCACACAGACAATCGACCCCCTCTCTCCCACCCTCCCGTCTCTCTTTTCCATCTACTCTCTTTTTTACAACAAACATGGCCGCGAAATCAGACGGTACAGCCGTTTCTTTGCAGAATGACATTCCGCCGACGTGCCTCCCTGGGCAGGAGAAGCGCTCTCCCCAGTGGCGTCCCGTCGGGAAGGAGTATTCGCTCCTGGACTGCTGCTGGACCCTCTGCGCGCTCCTGGTCTTTTTCTCGGACGGGGCTTCAGACCTGTGGCTGGCTGCCGACTACTATCTCAGGCGGGACTACTGGTGGTTCGCTCTTACACTCGTTTTTATCATCATTCCGTCTGTGGTGGTGCAGGTGCTCAGCTTCCGATGGTTCGCGTGCGATTACTCCGACGCCAACGGGAGTGGCACGGCTGCGGCTGCTATGGTAGCGGCGTCCAATGCGGAGAGCCCCTTCAGCACCAAGGACAGCGATCAGCGGGGCGCTGGCCGCTCCGCTGCGGTCACCGGAACGAGGAGCAGCGCTGAGAGCTGCTGTAGAGCCTGCGTGTGGCTCTTCCAAAGCGTCGTGCACGTTCTTCAGCTGGCACAGGTCTGGAGGTATGTGAGCACATACAACTCAGTATAATGAGATACAAATCTATAGTGCATTCCTTTGAGGTGTCACCTCAGTAGTTCATTCATGTTGTTCTGTCATCATATGCCTTCCCTTGACGTGCAACTAATCCACATCCACGTAAACTACTAAATTAGCGAGGTTTATGTTAAGAAAATACTATAGGCACAACTTTTATTGTAGTCAATATTTATGTAGTTTGGCACAGATTGATTATATTTAATAGGCTTTCATAATTGAAAGCACGTATTTCAGCAGGCCATATACAGGATGGTAATTTAAGAAACGGTCACTGGAACATACATTCAGTAAGTAGTGGTGTCTATGATGGTAAAATTACAACAGAAATTATGCAAGATATCATAGTACTCAACTTCACCACTGTTAGTTTGCATCGACTGTCCTGCAGTCATAGTGAGGAAACGGGATCCTCCTTGTATTTCCTGTCGTCCCATGCCAGTTCATCATTATCTACAATCCATTTGGTTCTAGGCTCCTCCTCCTCTTCCTCCTCCACCTCTCATGAGCTTCTGGGTCAGTAATCTCCTGGGGAGACTCCTCCACTCATTCACTCATTCAATCTGTCCACCAGAAATCGCCTTATGCACACTCTGAAAATCCCTTTGTCTTTAGAGCAGTGCAAAAGATTTTTGTAATATTACTTACTGATGCCATTGGTTTAATTTCAAACGTAGCTGTGATGAATTGGAATTGTGTTCCATTTATTTCTGTCATTTATTTTTCTGTGTCAAGGAATAGTTTACCCATGAATGGAAATATGTGGAAAACTGACACGTTCATCCAAGATGTAAATCAATTTGTTTCTTCATTGGAACAGATTTGGAGAAATTTAGCATCACATCACTTGCTCACCAATGGATCCTCTGCAGTGAATTGGTGCAGTCAGAATGAGAGTTCAAACAGCTGATAAAATCATTACAGTATTCTACAAATAAATCACATGAGTCCATCCTTAAATTTATGTAATTAATTCAATTAATGAAGTGAAAATCTGCATGTGTGTAAGAAACAAATCCATCATCAAGAGTTTTTAACTTCAAACCTTTGCTTCCATTGACATAAAGTCATAAAGATGGTTATTTTTTTTTACAAGATAAGACTCCTTTCTGAACTGAGTCGAAGAAACAGTGAGATTAGATTTTGCTTTCTCACATTCTTTTCACTCAGTGTGGTTGCCATGAGCAGAATGTGCAAGTGTCTATCAAGTGCTAAGCATCTTGATTGCTGACAGACAGCACGATGCAACTCACAATGCAATTTCCATAATAATGCTGAGAAAAAAATTTGCAGCCCACAATCACAGCCAAAAGTTTAATCCACTCACATATAAATCAATAGGAACACACCCACACATATTAGAGACATGTGAAGGGAGTGAGTGCCGTGTAATTGTGGTTGTAAACACAGAGGCGGTGATGTGCTTGTCTTTCACTTCCTGCTTTGATCAGCAGTGACAGGTCAAGCTTCTGTATGACTGGACCCTGCTGCTGGCTGACCTGCAGGGTAACACAGGGTCAGTGATGTTTTCTGCCATTGATATCACAAAGCTGCTGGTTATTTTGATTAATCTTCATTTATGCTGCTGTCACAACACATGTGCTGTGCTTCTCATGCCATCTGTGTCATCATTCTTTATCTGTTACTCTGCTTTTCATCAGACCTCTGCTCCTGATCTTTGTATTAGAAGATCCCTCCCTTATTTTTTTTTTAGCAAATTTATAACAATTGGTGCTTGGTGGTATGGCTTAAAATCGTTGTCACTCTATTTTTTGTCTTTAACTGGACCATTATATAGGGCTATTTTGCTAGCACACACAGAATATTTAACATTATTAAAACATTATATTTACTAAAAATTTAATTAATATTTACAAAAATGTATGCAATTATTATAAGCAATTGAAAAAAATTTACATTCCTTTTTAATTTTATTTCATTTGGCATATTTATGGTTTAAATTAAAATATGGCCAACAATGTTGTAATATTCTTCTTATTAGTATTGTTAAGAAGTATATTTTACTGTGCAACAGTAATATATTCCTGTCATAATTTCTTCAAGTTAGACCAAACTTTTATTGATGGGCTACAAAGCTATAATGAAGACCTTTGCATTTCTGTGTGTTTAAATAAATTGTATTAGTAGTAGTGGTATTGTTTTAAGAAGTACATTCTATAGTGCACTAGTAATATATTTTGTTATAATTCTTCAAGGTAAACCAAAAGTTTGGGGTTTTTTGACATGTTGTCATGATGACCTTTGATTTTCTGTGTATATGATATGATGATATTTTTTTTCAGTGAAGACGACAGACTCTTTTCAGAAAGAGAATGAGGATATCTGCAATTCAAAACAAACCAGCCATCCTGCAAATAAAGCACAATTGGGAAATCGTTTTCATCTCATTTGAATAAATCAAACCATTATCCCATTTTATTCACAAATTAGCCTTGAGACTTTTAGCCTAAGCCCTTCTGAGCTAAGTTCCCATAAATATATAATTAACTCAAAATATTTCCAGGGCCACTAACGAAAACATAATTTCACACTGCAGGCCAGTGTTTAATGAAATATCCTCTGCTCTCTCTTTTGCTCTTTCTATTAGTATAGCTAAGAATAGCCCCTTTTAGGAAGCACATTTTGCCATTTTCATGTTACCTCTGTTTGACCTGCAATGGATTTCTTTCTGTTCTTCACCTCTCACTAGTAGCCTACTCTCTGACTGCGTCTTTGCTTAAAAGCTTCCAAGGAAGGCTTCCCAGGCTCTCTGTCTTTGTTTGATTGGAATTAGCAGTAATACCATTAAAGCTGCCACCGGCACTGAGCTTGTCACATCTCTGCATTACAGGAATTATAACTGTAGTGTTTATATGTCCTTTACCTGCAGCAGACAGCCAGAGATTGAGAGAACGCTGAGCTGCTGCAAAGAAGGACAGGTGAGGAATGATTGGTAGAGAGTAGATGTGAAAATAAATGCCCATTTTGAAGTTTGAGATGCATGCTTGAGAGAATAATTGAGAGGGAGAAAATGAAAAAACTGGGTGGTTTGATATGAAAATTAACCATCATAAAGCAATTTCCCCTCATGGCTTTACATCAAACATAAAATAATGATACAACTAACTGATGCCAAATAAAATATTATCTTTCTTACATGTTTGTTTAACCAAAGACTTAACTGAGCATTTTGAGTGTGCACTATTCAAGAGTCCCCTCTGGGTACTCTCACCTGGTTCACTGCACACGGTCAAAGACAGTTTTTGATTCCATGTTCACTGCAGCATCAGATGAGCAGGATCAATCAGGATCAGTCACCACCCTTGAAGGTGAAAAGACACCTTCACACAGAAAGAAATCACTACATGCACTGCAAAAAGTGTTTGTAGGATGTAAAAAAAATGAAGGCAACAGTTTTCATTGGTTTCCATATTCATTTTAGTACACATAACGTAAAAAATGTTTTAACAATACTCCATCACTGAAAGCAATGATAATCTTGACATAATGGATTCAGTATGTTCATTAAAGTGAATTATTTCTGAATGAATCATAAAACAATAAATAATTTTTTTGTGAACTACACTGGTTTCGCTATTTGTTTTTGATTCACTTAAAATGATCGGATCATAAGTCATTTGTTTGTTTCAGGTGTGGTGCCCTTTTGAGCATGCCAAAAGTTTGTTTAAATCCATGTTGTTGTTATTGTTTTTTTTTGTTGTTTTTTTTTCAAAAGATTTATAAATGCAGAAGATTCAGACCTAAAGTGTGAGTGAGCAGGAGTGAAAGCGAAAAACACCTCATCTATGACAATGAGATAATTTGCAACCACTATGTGATTAATTCTCCCCTCTGGATACCAACGTTAAACCCCACTGAGGGGAAGTGAGGACATATTCTAGATGAGAGATAGGGGATGTCTGTTGCTGCTGGCCAAACAGCTTAATTCCTGTTTGAGACATATTCCTGAGAGACGGTGCACTGGGATTAACTGTGACAAGAAAAGGAACCTAATAAAACCTAAGCTGTGGTTACTGTGTGTATGATAAACCGAGGGAAGCTGTAGGCAGTGTTTGTTTTAGTTTGATTTAGTTTTGTGCTTGTTTGAAGGCATGTCTGGTTGAGCACTGATGGGATGAATTAAATACATTTAAAAGACAGAAATCGAAATATGTTTTTGTATAAAGTATTTTTTATGTGCTTGATGCTAATTCAAGAGAAAAAAAACATTCCTAAATTCTGTCAATTGAGCATAAGAGGCAAAATATCAAGCTCTAATTAATTCATCACATTTATTCCTATGTCTCGTACTCAACTTTTTTTTTTTTTCTGAAATAGACAATAATCTGGAAATGAAGGAACCCTCATCCATTGGTCAGCACAAGTCTGTCACATGTTGTGCATATTATAAATATTATGTTTTCAGTGAATGCATTAAATGAAAATATAAAAGCAGTATAAAGATAGATACAGATTATTCCATCCTAAATTGATTGTACTGATGCAGGAAAATTGTTGCATGCTTTCTACCTAGCTGGTATATGGTACTACATTGATTTATTCTCAATATTGTGAAATAGCTTTTTAAATTTTGTTAAAGAACCTATAGAGAGTCAAAGATAGAACGATTACAACAAAATTCTCTGATCACACTCTTGAGAAGGACAGCAAAAAACAAAAGAAATGTACTGTATATGGCTACAGGAAATATAAGGAACTTCCATTTTCCTAATTCTGTTACATGATGACATGATCCAGTGTCTCATAACCACCTCAGCAGGACTTAACTGTTCAATAAAATAAATGACAGCCTGAGTCCAGCCTTTCTTTCTTTCTTTCTTTCTTTCTTTCTGCTGTCATTCTCAAGGGTGTGATCAGTGTTGTAATTTAGCAGAGAGGGGGAATTGTATTTAGCTGACAGGAACCCTGCCAGTTAATAGCCGAGTGCTGTTTGGCCTGCTGTGCCATCTGAATAACCAAATGGGTCAATTGGCCGTTCTGAATATTGCTGAATTCTAACAGAGTTTAATGGTAGGTGAACAGCAACATAATCAGTGGGGTGAACCTGTTCTGACCTGTCTTTATAATAAAAAAAAGTCCTTTTCAGAGGAGCCCTGAGTCTTTGCAAAACACAGGCCTGGCAGATGATTGTCTCCAATTGGGTTATATTAAACTCAGTAATGGGCCAAGCTTGTCATTTGCAATGTTTGCCAGTCATCACCATGGAGACTGATGCATTGCCTGCCAATCGTGGCTGTTTGAGAGATGGTTTCTCAGCTGTAGCGCTGCCTATTTGTTCACATTTTCCTATTTTCTTGAAGAAGAAAAAAAAAGAGTTGCATGGTCAAGGTTCAAGGTTTGATTTTGTCTGATATCATCAATGTGCCCAAAGGGCTGAAAGAGAGCTTTTATCTCTCATTGAAAACACACTCTTTATTTAGAGAAAGAAAGACTCTTGTGTCCCTTGTCAAATTTGAGGCACGCTTGCTGACAGCCATTCTCGCAGGCTATCTATTACTTGATTTTTCTTTCAGAGGCTGTTTTTTTTTTCCTCTCACACAGCAAGTTGTGAGAAGGATGTGGAGCAATTTTATAGACCTCATCGAGGCAGGATGATTCATTCTGCCAATCTCCTGACATCCGACGAGCACTTCTATTTCTTTCGCTACCCTTGAGACAGACTGAAAAATCATGGCACTTCCTGTCAAAAGAAACAAAGAAAAAAGTCCAGTGAAAGTCAGATATTTCAAGGGCCTCACATAAATATCTGTTGAATGCACAGCTGCAAATTTTACTTCATATCTTCCAAAAGCCACGCACTCTCTACTTTCTTCTGGCAATTAAATCTGTCTCACAGGATAAACAGTGTAGTCCTGGGGTCGCGAATCAGGAAATTTGAAATAACTAAAGTAAGAGACAGTGATCCCTCCTGAGAAAACATGCTCTCTGACATCTGTGTAATCTCAAGTGCGACTTTGGTTTTTCTCACAAGACATCTGCAACAGCATGACTGTGGTGCTGAGGGTAGAACATCACATGCTGGAGCACTCGATGGTGCGCTGGCGGTCTGCCCAGACAAGTGTACTGCCTTTTTCAGCTGGTCACAGTGAGATTATAAGCAAACTCTTTGTCTTTTCCAAGCCTACAGACTGGCATCAAGGTTATAGAATTCCGAAGAAGAAGTCTCTTATGCTCACCAAGGCAGCATTTATTTGAACAAGAATACGGTAAAAACTGGAATGTTGTGAAATATTACTACAGTTAAAATGAACTGCTTTCTTTTTGTTTCTATATGTTTTAAAATTATTCCTGTGATGCAAAGCTGAATTTTCAGCAGCCCTTACCCAGTCTTCAGTGTCACATGATCCTTCAGAAATCACTTCAAAAGAACATCTTTTATTTAAAAAATTTGAAATCTTTTGTAACACTATAAATGTATTTTGATCAATTTAATATGCCCTTGTATTAATATCTCTCTTTCTTTTTCTCTCACGCAGTCTTACACAAAGCTGGCAGTGCACTGTAGTGAAGTGATGCTAGTGTACCATGGTTTACACAAAAATATTAATCAGCAAAACATCAATTTCAAAATACACTTTCTTAAGCACTAAATTAGCATATTAGAATGATTTCTGAAGGATCATGTGACACTGAAGAGTAATGATGCTGAAAATTCAGCTTTGCCAGCAAAGGAATAGATTAATTTTTTTAACATATTCTAATAGTTAACAGTGATTTTTAATTGTAAAAAGATTTTACAATATTACTTTTTTTATTGTATTTTTCATCAAATAAATGCAGCCTTGGCCACTAGTGTAATTAAGCATCTTCTGTTGCAAGTTTTGGTGATGTGTTGAAAAATTACCTGGAGGTCTTATCCTATGCATTTTAACCTAGGTATGTCCATGCCTTATATCTGGGCGTGCAAAGCCGCTGGCATGGGGACCACGAGCACAAACACTACTACTGGCGTACGATGTTTGAGAACGCTGACATCTGCATGCTGAGATTGCTTGAGACCTTCCTGAAGAGCGCACCTCAGCTCGTTCTGCAACTCAGCATTATGGTCCAGACCGGCCAGGTCCTCCCTTTGCAGGGTAAGCTGATGACACCTATGATTAAAACCATCTCACCAAGTATGCTAGAAGAAGTTGGGCCTGGGCTATTTGTCTGGATCATATACATTATATTCATATTTCATCAATAGTTTTAATCCAGATGTGACAATAATCACCAATCACCAATGTGATAATAAATGTGAATACAGGTGAAACATTAAACAATGAATTTTTATAACAATTTTAAATAACATATATTTTAATGTGTTCAAATTGAATTTATTCCTATGATGTCAAAGCAGAATTTTCAGTATCATTATTCCAGTCTTAGGTGTCACATGATCCTTCACTAATCATTCTAATATGCTGATTTGCTGCTCAAGAAACATTATTGTTGAAAATAATTGTGCTGCTTAATATTTTTGTTGAAACCATGATGCCTTTTTTTCAGAACGAAAAGTTTTGCTGTCACTTTTGTAACCTCAGAAAACAACAAATAATAATTTATTTCTTTGGAAATATTAAACATGTTTCAAAGTTCTGATGCCACTAACTTTGCAGACTTTTATAAATGCAGAGATTAGATAGTTCTTCAAAAGTCTTGTTAGCAGCACTTTTTCAAAAATATTGATGAGACAGCCGGTGCCTTTGTACCAGAATTTGCACAATGCCAGCCAAAAGATTAGAACTGATGATTTCAACCTATTTTTGAGTGCACTGTACATCAGACGGTCAGAAAACGTTCTGTGGGTGGACTGTGGGCGTACTGTCTGAGACTGAGAAACTACTGCATCAGTCATATTGCTATCCACCAGGTCACAGAGTACAGAGTTTGATTCAATGTCTTTCTTGCAGTGGGATTTCTGTATTGCATTTAATTTAAATGTGACACAAAGGGAGTTGTTTTAGAAATTAATTTGGCCATCATTGAGGATCAGAGTGCAATTTCATAGCATCCCATTTTCAATACAAAAGCAAATTAGCTGGTTAATTACTGAGGATGGGATAAGTGTGACTGAATATGAAAGACACGGGTTGCATGCGTACATATTTCAGGTCATTGTGCATGAAAATTTAAGTACTTTCATTAATGATTAAACTATCCAACAGCAGTTAAGATGCTTTTTTCTCATTGTTTCTTGGATGAGTGCACTCCAAATTTGATCATAAAAGATATATAATTGAATATGAAAATTACAGTGATCAAAGGATAATTTAGAATATTACATAATAAGATGTTCATATCGGTGTCTTCATTACTGTGGCATGTTAAAATCATCTTTAATAGTATAGTTTAATTTCTTCAGTCTATGTTTGGCTCTGTAATAAGAAAACAGCATACTGTATATGGTAGTTACAAAGCCACCTAACAGGAGCCTTTGATTACAGAGCTGCAAGAAATCACTGGTGCATTAGTTCAGCTCCATGGGAACAATTGTCAAACTGTGACTTAAAGGTGCCATCTGTCATGTCTGGCAAAAAAAATCAAGTCATACTCCGCATTCCATACCAGATGGGGGCGGTATGCCTCTATAAAGTGAAATGGTCTACTCTAGAGTAACAAACGAGAAACGGCAGTCTCTATGGTCCGCCCCTACCTTCACAACAACCCTAGAGCCATAGCCGAAGCCTAAGAGGACGTTTTGCCTCCAGAGGAACGTTGGGTGATGACATCTTCAAGCTACTCCCCTTCACCTTTACCAGTGAATATGTTCATATTCGTTTTGTTCATATAACATTTTGAGTTGTATATACACATTATTTGAATTAAATTAATTTGATAGACAGCATTCTGTCAACATCATTGTTAAGCTAGCGCCAACCAACGTAACCAGAGCTGCCAACTCTCAAGCATTCACCGTGAGACACACGCAATTGACTCTTTTCACACGCTTTCACGACACGCATCAATTTTCTCACGCACAGAAAAACCAAAAGAAAGAAGCAAAGAGGACACGGAGACCAACAGACCAGACAGAGCAGGTTAGTTATGAAATAAAACAATGGGTAAGTTATAGCTAGCTAATTATCAAACGCAGCTACAGTTAGCCATCGCTAACATTGGCACGTTTATCGAACAGCCTTCGATACATTTCTATGTTATAGTTGTCTCCAGTGATAGAAAGCAGTGTTTACTCTGGTTCGGCTCCTTTTCTTATCGGATTTGATTTGTGATTCCGAGCGTGGTTGTTTCCCTGTAGCAGGTGTTGGTCTCTTGCCAAGGGCTTCAGCCATCCTTCCGCTCTCTTCCCTGAACTGAAATGAAGTAGTGGGCTGTACTTTCCACCTGACTGACATCACGTTCAAGTACACCCACAAGCCGTGCGAGTTATTCGTGTATTGCAGGTTGGCTGGTGGTTATGTTGCCCGCATACCGCCTCCCATGGCCGAAACTGGTATTACGACACCTGTCGGGCCGGGGCTAGTAATGCTAATGCTAATTAAGGTTGATATCTCTGCAGCACTATAACTTGACATTTTTTTTAATGACATCATCGCTCTTATTTCTTCTCATTCTTTTGATGCATGTAGGTCATTTTTTTAATATTTTTACCTCAATTTTTACACATGGGACCTTTAACTAAAGGATGTGATTTTTGTGTTAAATAAATTAATTTTATGTGACATCCTTTTTTCTTTTCTATGCCAGTCGGACTAGAGTTTAGAGCGCTGCAGTATTTACTCTATGGCAGCCCTACTCATATTACAGTTATTCAGACTGCTGAGGCCCTCTTTTTCCAGAAAGATAAAAATGAACCTGAGGAGAGCCAAAATGTGATTCCACAACAAAGCATATCCAGTTCTCAGGAGATGAGCAGGGCACAGTCAGCAGTGTGGAGAATTCTGGCATCAGTGCAAGAGTGTTTCCTCTTGGTCTGTCCTGACCTGCACTTTTCCAGTCTGACTGATATTATGATTAAGGTGCTTTGCTGGGTCTGTCATAATCGCTCATAATCATATTCAGTGCAACGTGAGATGGCTGGAGATCTAGCTAATGATTATGTTTTTGCTGATTAGGAGAGATTTTCCGTTTTGACTGCTCTTGACTAAATGGGTGAGCTGATGAATGGCCAGACAGGAACCTGATTAAATATTCATGAAAGCTTCTCGAGAGCGTACCGGCACTCAAACAGAATTTCATTTTTTTCCTGAGAGGGATGGTGAGGTGTACTGTCATTCTTCATATACTGTACAGACTCATCTGAATGGTTTCACATAGGTATAGGTTTTGACTTGAAATAAACTTGGAAATATTTTTTGCTTAAGTATAAACCTTGCTTATTTTATTGATAAAGTATTCATTTTATCTCTAATGTGTCTTGCAAAATTCCTTAAGAAATTAAAAAAAGAAAGAAATTCTAAATTTTTTGGCATGGCCTAATTGTGGGCCTATAGCTATAAAATGAATCACAATTATTTATTCGTTTTGGCAGCCTACATTTTAACAGTTGGAAATAAAGCAAAATCTGTTATATTTATATATTTAAAGTAAAAGTCTAAGAACTTATTTTAATATAATTCATTATTTATAGTTTGCTTCTTAGATGTCCTAACTCAACCTATTTTCTCTCTGTCACTCTTTCTCATTGTGATTCATTTGATCCAGGTCTGTCTGCGTCTGCCTCTCTAGTGTCTCTGGGCTGGATGATGGCCTCTTATCAAAAGGCATTACGGGACTCTCGCGACGACAAGCTCCCAATGTTGTACAAAGCAGTGGTGGTGAACATGCTGTGGCACCTCTTCACAGTGGGAGCCCGCGCCATGGCCTTCGCCCTCTTCGTTTCCATTTTCCAGCTCTACTTCGGCATTTTCATCGTTGCCCACTGGTGTGCCATGACCTTCTGGATCATCCAAGGTGAGACAGACTTTTGCATGTCCAAGTGGGAGGAGATCATCTACAACATGATGGTGGGAATCGTGTACATATTCTGCTGGTTCAGCGTCCGTGAGGGCCCTACACGGTGCCGTCTGCTTCTTTACAGCCTCATAATCCTGGGTGAAAATGTGGCCCTCACTGCCGTGTGGTACATATACCGGAGCCAGCGCTCTTCAGACTTTTACGCCGTGGTGGTGGTGTGCGTGGTGGCCTGTAGCTACGCCCTAGGCACATTTTTTATGTTTGTCTACTACTGCCTGTTGCACCCTGACGGCTCTGTGTCTGGGGCCTATATTGGATGTTGCGACGTCCAGATGGGTGCTGTTTCAGATCAGTGTGTCTCATCACCCACCTCCGCTCCTCCTCCTCTGGATGCGGTGAGCAGCCCGCCACGGACTCTGCAGAGGACTAAAGGAGGAGAGTTAGTACAAGGAGGAGACGTTGGTGAAGTGTTTAAGATGCGGACCCTGAAGGCCATGCGCACCGCTGTGCCTCGCCTCACCCCAAGGACAGAGGGGCCGGTAATTCGCATCGACCTTCCCAGGAAGCAGTACCCAGCCTGGGACGCCCACTTCATTGATCGCAGGCTACGAAAGACCATTCTGGTGCTGGAAGCCGCTTCTCCAGTCACACCAAGGATCCAGTACCGCTGTCTAGGCACACCGAAGGAAGTGATGGAATATGAGACAACAGTCTGAAACAGTTTTTCCAACAGTTTTACCTTCTCCAAATAAAAGATGTGTTAGTGTGCGGAAAAGTCAGTTTGTGTCCAGCTTTATTTGGTGAAAAGGAAAAACACATGATGTACAAGTGTCTAGAAAAGCGCCACCCTGTGGTGACACTAGACATTACTACAGGTTATTGGGTTAGGAGGTTAAGCAGAGGTCTGGCCAAATGAATGAAAGAAAGCATTGATGCCACGGTAAATCTGTAATGAGCAAAACAACATATCAGTGTGGTACAATAACAGCAATTGTGCTTAAACACATCTAAAAACACCATTTCAGACCATCCCAGGTGTTTTTAAATCTCTCGTGGCAGCTGCCGTAAACAACAAATACTGAATCCACTTGGTCGTAAGTAGGTCCAAGTAAAATGTGTAAGTTGTCTCGTTAAAGGCCTTAAGACTTTTTTGTGTTTGGCTATTTAGCATCTGAAAGGTGTATTTCACCCTGTTTAAACATTAGCAAATATATGAAAACAGTTTGTGTGATAGACAATTGAAGGGTTGAGCTTCTATAACATCTAGGCATTTTATTAAGCACAGAATATGTTGCCTTCAAGAACAGGGATCAGACTTTGCAAGGAACACTCTTTATGTTTCAAAAAGGAAACTGTTCACAGTTATCAGTGTCTCTTTTCAAGACATTTCTGCATACCTTTCAAGTGAAAAAATGCTTATCACTGAAAAATTTGGGAATTTTTTTTTTTTGTTGTTGTTCTCAAAGGACATTTGTAGCATGAAGGAAATAATGGGTCTGATGTTGAAAAATGGCTGAGTGCACCTATAAAAAGAATTGAATGAATGTTAATCACAAGGACAAAGAACCCTGTTCAAACTGGTTTATTATATGCCTGTAACGTATGGTTATACCACAAACAATATTTAAAATATGTCTAAGCTATCAAAGATAACAAGTTCACATTTTAAAGTATTTGTGTTACAGCTGAAGGGACATTTAAAAATAGGTATCTTTTTAGGATTCATGAAAAGTTAACAGCATTATAATTATGCCATTTCATGTAATTGACATAATTTGGTGCAATAATACTCATAAATGTTTGGATAGTGAACATTTTGATGGATATGAACAAATCCATACAGTATCTTCTGTCTCTTTTATTTAACATTTAAATTGAGGTAATGATACATATGGTCACATCATCTAACAGCATCTACCAATTGAGAATGTATATTTTCACTGATCAAAACAGCAGCCATCTTGTCTTTCTTTCTTTCTTTCTTTCTTTCTAAAACAGAGCAGTGACCCTGTTGTGTACAAATGACTAAGAACATAGTATGTTGAATTGATTAGCTACTGGGCTGTTGAATAGAGAGAAGATGAATAATCCTTGGGTTTGTGCAGTGTTTACAGATATCATGTTATTGCTAAGTCCATTAACCCATTGTAAATATTTCACATTTTGGCATAACCATGACATATGTCCATTTGTGTTATTTTGTTGGTGCTAGCTGGGACACCTCAACACAGCCATCCATGCTGTAACTTCATTAATGTGGATCATACTCTTTCACTCTGGTTAATGCTGGATTTTTACTGTAGACACACTACAAGATGTTATAAGCCTTACACTGCACCTGCAAGACTGTTGCTGTCGACTTTAAAAAGGATGTCGATCTTCAGCCATGTGTTTTATTTAGACAATAAAAAAGCAAAATTGTGTGTTTACTGACCTGACCAAAGCATCAACTGAAAGAGTGTATTTTGTTTTGCTTGTTATCTTAAATGAAATGAACACTGTGATATAGTAGCGAAGTGGGTTTTTTTCATCATCTTAAGCTCATTCCAAAAAGTTACAGCCACTAAAAGGCCCACCCAATAATTTTTATTTGATGTATACTGCACTCAAGTGGAAACCAGCTGAATAGCAACGAGGAAGGTAAAAACGTTCATTTTAAATCCATTTAGATTTTAAAGTCAGTTAGAAGACGTTTTAACTACAACTTTACAAATAAAGGGTTTTAAAACCTTGATGAACACAGAAAGTTCAGATTTCATCAAAAATATCTTAATTTGTGTGATGAAAGAAGGTTTTACAGGAATAACACAAGGGTGAGTAATTAAATTTTTGGGTGAACTAACCCTTTAAATTCAGACGGTATGCGTTTGTCTGGAGCTTTTAGCTGTTAAAAAATAAAACAAAATAGCCTAAATAAATGAAATATTAGCTTTATTGCAACATAGCATTTATAATAGTCTCAACCATTTATTCCCTCGGCAGTCTTAAACAAATGCATTTTATGGATTTGGATTTTAAACAACATATATGGTAATAGAAGTAAGTCTGAGGACTTTTATTCTATTTAGAATTTCGAGTAATGCTCCTGCTGCTAACAGTTTATCTGAACAATCGGGAAATATTATCCCACGAGCTGTTGCAGACATCACACTGCATATTTACATAACAGAATGAATCGTATACTTTAACTCTTGTAATGAGCTGTTCTGAAACTTACAGTTTAGCAAAGGCTTATACTAGCCAGCACTGAATTTACAGCATCATGTGAAGCTGATATATAAAGAGATTGCAGAAGTACAAAGACACTATTTTGTTTTTGTTGCTGCTGTGAAGATTTGTTGCTATTGTACATTTGTTTAGGCAAACATATTCCCCTAAGAAATTAGATAGGATCAGTGGGGCGTTTTCTGATAGTTAAGGGTGAAATTAATGAAGATTTTTTTTAAATATAATTAATCTATAGAAATTAATATATACTTTTATATTATATAATTATCAAAAATTACAAATAATAAAATAGTAATATACGAGTAAATAAATAAAAACTAAAACAATAATAATATACGAATATGTTAAATTGTTCATTTCAAGTATCATTCTCGTTAGAAAAAAAAGAAAAAATATATATGTATATATATATTTTTTATTTATTTATTATTATTATTATTATTATTATTATTAATCAAAGACAGCAGCAAAATATGTCCGTCTTATTTCTTATGTCCTCCTGTACATTTGAAGCAAAATTATTGTACAAATTTGTGAACCAAGAACTCTCGTCCAATCCGCTGAGGCAAAGGCTAATTTATATGCAAGTTTGCGTGATTTGGACCAATAGCGTGCCAAGGGGAGTGGCCAGTTCCTCCGTCGGTCTAATAGGTCTGTCTGCTTTTAGCTTACTCACAGTAGAATGGCGGCCGCAGCTTGCGGTTCTCGCGGCTGTCCGAAGACTAATTCAGCCAGACCACACAAAGAACACCTACGAAAAATCCGGGATTCCCGTCGCAGACAAGCAGCACTATTGTTTCTCACAAATATATCTTTGGACGGAAGACCGGTTCACAACTTAAGCAATGGAATCGCTGGCCCCAGAGAAGCCGAGAGCCGGTGTGTAGATGTCGGCGCGACGGCGCTGACGGGTCTCCCTCCGGCGACTACCAGCAGCTACGGAACATTCACCCAAGTGTCATCCTCCATCAGCGGGGGAGCAGCGACCCCTCTACCGAGCACTAACACTTACCCTGCTCCTCTGAGTGCTCCTCCAGCATTCAATCAAGGGAGCTGCGACGTTTTCACGGAGGATGGACGAACAGATCCTTTGTCAGTCCAGGCACCCCCGCTTTCACCGACCTCTGGACCGGTGAATCCGGTTTTAGCATATAGTAAATCGCCCGGCCAATTCCCTGGATCTAATCCTGTGCCTGATCCCCGACAAAGGTGAGTTTTGTTTTTGTCATGCAGGTTAGCAAACAGTGAAACGAGTTTTGACGTTTATTCATTGGCTGGTATTGTATGCATAAATGACACCGTTCATAACAAATATTGAGTAGCCTAAATGTGTGATGCAACCTTCTTTTGTAAAGGTTATGAACAATTCTAAATATTAGGTTTATGAGAGCTATATGTTTATTCCAAAACCGTATCAAGGTTCTGATTTTGTGGCTAGAACATTCATCTGGCCTGTTGTTACCAGTGTTTACATTCGATTATGAGTTTTGAAGCAGTGTTACAAACAGTAGCCTACGTTACAACACGAGAAACAGAACAAAACAAACAGATCTATAAGGGGAATTGCTGACTTCCGCGTTATTGTCTACAACTTTCATTTTCATCTTTGAAGCGAGGTCTTGTTTTTAAGGCATGAATTTGACAGGAAATATTTCTGCGAAATATTTGGCTACTGTTTGTAAATATTTGATAACCTGTTAGGACGAATAGTTCTTGGTGGGAATCTCTGGTTTTGAATCCTTAATAGATGCAGTTCTTGTGTAGTGGTTTAAATGAAACATGTTTGGGAAAAATACACAGCCAAAACCATAATGTGTATCTATAACTATTTTATATATCAGCTAACTTGCATTGGTTTGCATCTCACGAGACAAGTAATCCATCTTTTCTAGGTATATTTTTGACTTAAGGAAAATAATAATTTGCAGTTCATTAAGTGTGTCAGATAATTCAGCAATTTATTTGACTGATTAACTGTTAGTGTTTTTGATTCACTAAAGTGAGGCAGTTGTTTGCACTCATAATACTCATTCATTTGTGAGTCAGACATTTAATGGAATCAAAATCGTAGATATTTACTGTAAGTCGGGTATATTTTTAATTAGCAATCGGATAGGACTCATTTATTCAGAAATCGGAGTGCTGGGGTCGCGCTGTATGTTTTTTGATTCACTGAAAGAACCTGCTCATAAGAGTCATTCTGTCGGGATTCGGACTACTCAGGCCGAGCCATGTGTCTTGATTCGAATTATAAGAGTCATTCATAAATTAATCTGACTCCTCTGGACGAAATTAAATGTCTCGGTGATAAAGTGTGTACTACTGTCTGATGGATAAAATTATTAATTATACATGAAGGATGAGTGGAGTGCTTGACAGTTAGCCTATATGCTGTGTAATGAGTGAGCTCTCCGACTATAAAAGTCATTTGTAACTATGAGAACAGAGACAGTGTTTAGGAAAACCCATAGGACAGATGGAAGGTTTGTATATGATGATGATAGGATATCACTGCTGTCAGATTAGATGATAAAGGGGCTGCTGAGTCAGTCTTAAGGCCATCAAGCAATCACAACAAGCATTATCTGGCCTGTCTTTTACTCATGTGAACATTTCAATGCAACATCATTTTCCATTTCAAAATTCCATACTTTTCCAGACTCAAATTTCCAGATTTATTTTTTGCCCATATTTAACATAAATTAGATTTTTTTTTTTCATTTTTTTTTTCATTGATATTCTTGAAGTGATAGAAACATAGAAGTGAATATACAGCGACCTTGATATTAATAAATAAATAAAAAAGACTTTTGCATGCACACAAGAAACTTTTTTTGTGCCCTTGAGAAATGAGAAAATGTGCATGGGAATTGTTTTGCATGCTTACACAGTTTCTAGTTTTATATAACCCATTTCCTTTGTGTATCACTGTCATCTTGCTATAAATAAAGCAAGAGCATGGATGCATTGCACATGAATTAATAGAGATCTGCTTGCTCAGAATTTGGCTTTACTTATAGTAGTACCACTGATGTCAAGGCCTTATGTCCAGTTTAGCCTCTGCGGTGGTGGAAAAACCATGACACGAAATGGGCTGATATAGCTGGGCATAATGGGCATAATATAGCTGTGTGCATTGCCCTATTTACCAAGTTCAAGGGTTCATAAAAAAAGTGTTCAAAATGTGGCTTAGGGCAGTATGTCATTTTTCAAGGCCCTAGGTCTCTTTAATACATTTTCTGTGGTGGCCAAAAAACCACACCGCGAAATGGGCTGATGGCACAATATGTGGCTCAGTATGCATTGTGTGCTAAGTGTAATGGTTTCTCTTGCGTACATAAAAGTATGTCTGTATATTTTTTTTCTTTTTGCAAAGGTCCATTAGGCTATTTAATATGCTGTTAAGAATATTGTGAGAAGAAGTCCATAATGCAAAATGAATAAGTGTACCTTGCACCAAGTGCTGCAGTCATGTTTGACAATCAGTAAAGAATCACTAAATAGCTGCCGCCACTTGTATGATAACTTTATTTTCAATTAAATTTTTTAATTTCTATTATAACAAAATAAATAATAATAAATAAATATGGGTAAAAGTCTGGAAATGCAAATATTTTTCCATACTCTGCTTTCTTTTTTCCAGAGCTGGAAATTACTTAAATCAAATTCCACACTTTTCCAAACCCTGTAGGGACCCGGCGAGCCTCATGATATCACTGCAGTACACATGCACATCATTTCCTGTTTGTCTTTTTGTTGCTTGCCTTTCATCTCTCTCCTGTTCTGTTGCCTTTTTATGTAAGGTGACCTTAATTTATAGTCAAGAGCTAAAAGATTAAGCTTTTGCTTTTAATCCATCCAAGTTTTTCTCTAAGTATATACAAACTGAAGCAAGCCACATGCATTTATCTCTAAATTTTATTTAATTCTTGTTGCAGGACACGTAACCTCTCTGGGTCTCCAGGGCCAAAGGTTTCCAAGAAGGTGCATTTCATCAAGAATATGAGACAGTATGACACTCGAGGGAGCAGGTGAGTTGGCGGGTGTGATGGGAAATATTTTCCCTGTGAGTAGGAGCTGTATTAGTTTTCTTTTTGGATAAATAGTCTGTATATGCAAGATCAGTTTAGACCAGGGGTCTTCAAGCTTTTTCAAGCTAAGGAGACTTAGAGCACAAATAAAACAGATTGGCTTTTTGAGCCTGACCAATAATAACATGCATATACTGTAGCAACATAGTAATGTAATTACAATTTTACATACTTTATGATTCTTGCATTGAACTATTATGTAATCATTAAGTCAAATTATACATATTCATTTTTATTAATTTTTTGAAGGGACAATGAAACCTTTGATTTGTAGCTTCTTTACTTATTATTTTATTAATTAAATTATTCATTTTAGTTAACTTGAATGCTTTTTTATTTTATTTTATTTATTTCAAACAATTGTTCCTCTGCCCCTGATTTAGGCTGATCCTTTATTAGCACTTTCTATCTCTATTTGTTGAATGCGTTTTCAATGCGTATTTTTAGGGTGAATGTATAAAAAAAAAGCTGCTGGTGAAGTGGATGCTGGACTGTTTCCTCAGGCAGTAAAGTTCTATGTTATATAACTGCAGTGTGCTCTTATGCTAAGTGAGACAGACTCTGTGATTCCTTAGCTAACTTAATAGCTGGCATAAGAACTCACTGGGATAACTCACTTAGGTTCTTACACAGACGAAATGAGGGATAGATGTGTCTGCCTACATGAGGAACAACTGGGCTGAATTTAATTCATCTGGAATGGATACCTTATATAGCAATGGCATCTTCTGAAAGTAGAACTGCACCTTGGCAAGAACCATTCAAATGTAATGAAACTCAGTTACGTAAGACAAAAGCGTCCAAAAGTGTATTCCTCCATGATTCCTTTTCTTTCTCTTTCTAATTAACTTAGCTCTTCTGGTAAAAAGTGCCATAAACCCAACTGGCTCTTTGGACAAAAATTTAAAATTGCTTTATAAAAGATTATGACCTATATACAACCTATGACACTATCTATCTATCTATCTATCTATCTATCTATCTATCTATCTATCTATCTATCTATCTATCTATCTATCTATCTATCTATCTATCTATCTATCTATCTATCTATCTATCTATCTATCTATCTATCTATCTATCTATCTATCTATCTATCTATCTATCTATCTATCTATCTATCTATCTATCTATCTATCTATCTATATATATATATATATATATATATATATATATAGGTGATTGATTTACACAGGTTAAGGAAATAAAGACAAACACATAGTGCAGGTGTTATTTTCTGATATGATCTTGAATATTATGCTGAACTTAACTCCTTTTTTTTTTTTTTTTTTTTTTTTTACTCAACATGCATTACATCATCAACCATGTAATCACACCTTCACTCATATGCATATTCAACTCCAGCCTCATATGGTCCCCTGGACCTCATTGAGCACATCCTGTGTCACAAACTGCAGTCCTGTTAATTGCAATGCTGTTCAGACCCCTGGGAAATGTGACAGGGTTTGCTGTAATTAGATTTGTTCCTGCTGACCCAATCTACTGCGACAGAAAGCTACATGCTGCTTTAACATTTGGATTTGTGCTTGAAGAATGGTTTGACTTTTTTTTTTTTTTTTTTGACTAATTTTGTCACCAATGTCATTCCAGGGCTAGAAGATCTCTCATCTGCATTGCGCTGCATGCTGTTGTGACCCATATGCACTTGTTGTGGTGTAAACATGGCTGGTGTATGTGATGGTTTAATGTTTAGGTGACTGATGTTGTCTGTTCTGTGTGCACTTGCCATCTGTGTCCTGCAGGATTGTGCTGATTTGTGCCAAGAGATCCCTGTGTGCTGCTTTCTCTGTATTGCCCTATGGAGAGAGTTATCACATCAGGTACATAGCACCATAGTACCACCACAGTCAGTCAAACAACTCATTACATATCATGCAAACCCATACATGAGAGATGGACAAATCAGCTGTTCTTTTCTTCTTTTTCTTTTTTTTAAGGCTGGATGATGAAATATAATGTTCCAAAATATATGGTTAATTTGTAATGGAAGAAAATATCTTGAGCAATTTTTCACAGAGCCATATGGTCAGTGTGGAAATTGCTCTGATGTTTTTAAGTACATAATTGTCCTGTACACGGCTGTTGAAAAATGTGGGGTCAGTAAGATATTCTTTAAAGAAATCAATACTTTTATTCAGCAACAATGCATGAAATTGATTGAAAATGACGTAATGATGCTTATAAAAGATTTCTATATTCGGTTTTATATAAATGTTGTTCTTTTGGAAAAAACAACAACACTAATCCAGGTTTCCACAAAAATATTTACATGAGTTCACAACATAATAATCTAAATTAATATATTAGAATGATGTTTGAAGAAACATATGCTACCAAGGACTGAAGTAATGACTGCTGAAAATTCAGCTTGGCATCACAGGAATAAATTGCTAAATATATTAACAGTTATTTTAAATTGTATTAATATTTTTCAACAGCTTTTACTGTATTTTTGATCATATAAATGCATTGAAATCTTACCGACCCCAAACTTTTAAATTCATAATATTTTATGATCTTCAGTTTACCTCACTCTCTTTAATGGTGTCATCTCACGTGCGATCAAAATGTGCTGTAAAATTGTCATGAAAACATAAAACGAAAAAAAAATATGATATGGCTCCGTTAATGTAAGATTTAGATGTACATAAATTACATGCATAATGTGTCATTCAGCTTTGTGTAGGACTCCAAGTTATTGATTAAAATTTTGGTTTTGGTAGTCCAGAGATCACAGTGATTTGTCCACCTGTCATATATCCAATCACACCTTTATTTTTATTTATTTTTTTAATATAATTTAGTGAATGTGCTTTATCACTTCTTAAAGATGTGCTGCTGTATCATTTTAAGCTTTAAAATAATGGTGTACAGTATTTACAAACGGACCAGATTATAAGCAGTCCACTGAGGCCTGATGCTGCTATATTAACAGTGTCTTTGCACCAAACAAACAGCAATAAGACAGAGGATCTTTATCTCAATATCTGAATAAAACTTATTCAACTCTGACTGTTAATATCTGATCAACCCCTTGCAGTGACTCTAAACTAGAAGCCCAGAGACAGAGACACTCTTCTGGTGGTGCAGTTGATATGGTCCCTGGCCTGGAGGGAGTGGAGGTGGACTTTGGAAAGGTATTTCTCTAAGAAGATTGAGCAAAGGCATGATTATGTGCCTTAGAAACCTTCTGTTTAAAAGCATTATTATGCAAGGTGCAGTACCGGGTCAATGGGTGTGTGTTTTGCACAATGTATATGTCGGTATTTTCGCTGATAGCATTGAAATGTTTTGTGTTGCAGACAGTATCATATGCCCGTTTCCTGCTTCCAACGAATGCCTTGGTCAGGCAGAAGAGCGTCGGCCCACCTGACATCAGTACAGCTCAGATGCCAATGTCTCGCAACCGTATTAATGGGCAGAAGAACTTTACTCCTTCACGAATCAACAGCACAGTTGGACAGGATACTGGTGTGTTTCATGGTCAGTTACGTACATTATGTACAGTAAAAACAATAATATTGTGAAATATTACAATATAATTAAATTACAATTACAATTTTTTTAATTGAAATGTATTCCTTTGATGGCAATTACTCCAGTCTTTAGTCTCCCACAAACCTTCAGAAATCATTCTAATACGTTGATTTGCTGTTCAAGAAACGTATTATTATTATTGTTATCAGTGTCAAAAACAGTGGAAACTTTGCATTTTGTTTCAGAATTCTTTGATGAATGGAAAGTTCAGTAGGACAGCATTTAATTGAAACGGGCATCTTTTGTAACATTATTTCTGAATGACTTAACCGTCACCTTTGATAAATATAATGAATGCATCCTTGCTGAGCATAAGTATTAATTTCTTTAAAAAAACAAACATGTTTAATGCTGTAACTCTTGCTAGGTGTGGACGAGCTATCAGACTATGACCCCAACTTACTCAGTGACCCGCAGTGGCCTTGTGGGAAACATAAGCGAGTCTTAATTTTCGCATCTTATGTGGTAAGTTTTAAGTTAAATTTTAACCAACACAGTTTCAATAATCTCTTCTAGCATAATGCCAATGAAAATGCTTTGCAAGGACATTTGAGTTGCACTACAGCATGATAGTGATTCATAATTCTTGAACCAAGCTTATGAACTATATCAGATCACACCAGCATGTCATATGATAACCCTAAGGGCTCAGTATGGTCTAACAGCTACAGGCATGAAGTATGCTATCTTATGTATCACAGCTGACTAGGCTTTAGCTATAAAAGCTAAATACTGGCAGCCACAGTTGTGTTTTAGTAGCCATAAAACCCCATACATTATTTTTACGACGACTATAAGAAGACTGTCCTTGTCCCCTCCAGGCAACAGTTATTGAGTACGTGAAACCATCTGACCTGAAGAAAGACATGAACGAGACATTCAAGGAAAAGTTTCCTCACATAAAGCTGACACTCAGCAAAATCAGAAGGTAAAGTCATTTTTATATAAAATAAAATGGTTAAATACCTCGGTTGTGTTGCTTCTAGTGCTGTCAAATGATTAATCGCATCCAAAATAAGTTTTTGTTTACATAATGTGTGTGTACTGTTATATTTATTACGTGTGTAAATATATGTGACCGTGGACCACAAAACCAGTCAGAAAGGTCAACTTTTCGAAATCCAAATGTATACATCATCTGAACATTGAATAAATAAGCTTTCCATTGAGAAATAGTTTGTTAGGATTGGAAAATATTTGGTAGAGATACAACTTTTGTACAAAATTTGAGGGTGCAAAAAAATCTAAATATTAAAGAAAATCACCTTTAAAATTGTTTGGGCATAAAAGAAAAATCATTTTGACCCATACAATGTATTTTTGGCTATTGCTATATATGCTATATATCTATTTTTATAGGGTCTTTAGCACATAGCACTATTGCAGTCAAATTTTTGATTTGGTTGAATGAATTAACACAACAAGGGGCATGTTGTAAATTGAATTCCCTGGAGTTCATTTGTTTCTAAGTTTGCAAACTTCTTTTTCTCCTCTTTTTAATGTCCACCACAGTTTGAAAAGGGAAATGCGCTCAGTGAGCGAGGAGTGTGGCCTACAGCCGGTTACCATAGCTATGGCTTATGTTTACTTTGAAAAGCTGGTTCTGCAAGGGAGGCTGAACAAGCACAACCGAAAGCTGGTGTCTGCTGCTTGCGTTTTATTAGCTGCCAAGATCAGCAGCGACCTCAAGAAACAGGAGGTCAAGCAACTGATTGATGTAAGTGTCTTACTGATTCATTTAATTCAGAGACTTAACCATTCGTTATAGTTATAGCTATATGCTTCATGTGTATGCTTCTTGGTTAATATGATTCATGCACTGACTCTCTCTCTTCCGTCCTACCTATTTCTTCTCTTTTTCGTTCTGCCTGACCATGAACAGAGGTTGGAGGAGCGTTTCCGAATAAATAGCAAGGAGTTGATTTCCCTGGAGTTCACGGTTCTGGTTGCTTTAGAGATGGCTCTCTACCTCCCAGACAGCAAGGTCATGCCTCACTATCGCAGACTGGTGCAGCAGGGCTGAAATGGAGAGGGCCCTTAAAGGGATAGTACACCAAATATTTTGAATTCTGTCATCATTGACTCACATTGTTGCAAAACCTGTTTGACTTAATATCTTTTGCTGTATGTTTCACAGAACAAAGTAATTCGTATAGGTTTGGAACAACATGAGGGTGAGAAAAGGATGACAGAATTCTCATTTTGGGGTGAGCTGTGCCTTTAAGAGATGCATGAATAAGAGAGAGATGACGCTCTTGTCTTATGGCAGTTCTGGAAGGTTATTTGTGTTATTTATTGATTAAATAGATCAGTGGTATTTTCTCTCAGCTATGTCCAGTGGTCTCTGCACTCCATCTTCATTTGTTTACGTCCTTCATAGGACTGATTTTATAAATCAAACACATTTAGGGAGAGGCTTACTTTGATCATTTTTATCCATTATTTCTTAGTTTTTTTTTTTTTATACCACAAATGCTCATTAACCACCATTTATCAAAGCTTTTTCCTTAATGCACCCCTTTATTTATGCAATATTTTATTTATGGACCTTAATTTTATTAGAGTTCATAATTTATGAATACTAAATATATTTTTTATGATTCTTTACATAGGTGTTTTTTTACATATTTTTTTCCCTTTTCGATGAGTTTTGGGGTATGTGTGGCATTCCGATGCGTTTCCAGCCAGGCACTCTATGTTAGAGATGACATTTAACGATGACATTTTTTTTGTCATTTAACATTTACCAACCAGACTGTGGTTTAACAGTGATATGATGTTCTTTGACACACCACAATGCATTTTAGGTAACCGTGAATGTAAAAACGTCTTTTGAATATGTGAGTGCCATTTTAAACAGTTAATCAAATGTTCAAAGAAACTGAACTATTTACCACTTGTTTTTTCTTATAGATGCAAGTGTTTTTGAATGTCTTGACTTCAGTGTTTTGTAATGGTTTTCTCAGTTCCAATGTACAGCTGTGACAATTACAGTGATGAAATGTTTAATTTTTAGCATCCTACTGTGTCCTGTTTTTCTTATGTGCAACATTGAGCACGTTTCAAATGGTACAGTAGGTTGTACAAAATAACTCCACATCTGTGTATTAAGCTGTTGTGTATTTGGTCACAGGAGAACGTGGCGTTTCCTCCTTGACCGAGTGAGTCTGTATTGTGTTGTGCAGTGTTGAATATGACCTAACCTTTCTGAATCTTCTTGGTTAGTGTTCATAAAATATCATCTTATCTTTCATTTCCGATATTCTTCTTTGGAAATGTTTATACACCATAGGAGTGGCCACTTTCCTTTAGAACCTGGACCGTATCACATCCGGATTAAATTTGATTTCTGTAGCCCATTTGGTTTTTATTTATTTATTTTTTTGAATAAGAAGCAGAAGCACATAGCCACCATCTAGTGGTGTTTATTTTGTATTTTTTTAACATGATGGCTCTGTATTGTGCATTTGCTTCCTTCCCTCAGGGATTCAGACTGGTCACATTGCTAAGACTAATGATAAACTATGAGAGGGTAATTGAATTGGAGAGAATTGTGGGTAATCATACGTAACTGTTTCTTCAAAGTGTTAATCTTCACTGAGCGTTGAAGAATGAAGTGCCTTTTCTATTACACGTGTCAGTATGGTTCTGCTGCCACATTGTTTTTCACACATCTTGTCTCTTTAAATCTTTTTGATACCGAGTAATCACACTCCTTGACCTGTTATAAATGTGACTGTAGATCCGGTTGGAAAACCATGTGAAGTGTTGATTGAAATCTTACTGTATGTGAATACATTGATTCCTGTGATACAAACTTTGAGGATGTGGAACGGTACAAGCACTGTGAGGGAATCCTGTGACCTTCTGCATGAGAATACTGTGTTTTATGGTGTCTATGAAATTCTTTCAAAAGCTTTATTTTTCAAATTGTCTATTTTAGCAGTATGTCATTGAATAATGTGAGGATAGTTTGCACTGCTTGATTAAACGCCAACGGGGTTAACACTGAACCAAAAACCACTGTATGTTGGTGTTTATTGGGCGGTGTGAGCTAGGCTTTAGTTTGGACTGAACTGGTCAGATAGTCCTATATGCTGTGCTGTGTAGATGCCGTGTCTTTGGGGTTTTTTGTATTTGCATTTATAAAGATGTTTTTAATTGTTTCAGTTGCCTGTGGAGTTTTTTTTTTTGTCAATTTATACTCATCAAAAAACAATTTACCTGTTGATGCAAGTTTCTTTATTTGGAAAAGGGTTTTAATAACAGTATAAGACTTCCTGATTAAAATAGAAATGTGAAATATCTATAGTTCGGACATAAAGGTAGTCACACCCCAATACCAATAGTAAAGCAAGAAGTAGCTATGTGAGGCCGTTCAAACAGAGAAATGTTGAAAGTACATTAAACTTGGCAAATTTCACCCTAATTAACCCTATCTATTTTGCTATTTTTTTAAAATGTACATCCCAATATAGAAAAAAAAGCGTTTAAAGGAATTTTTCACCAAATAATTCTTATTTTTATTCACCCTCATTTCATAACAAATCTATAAAACTCTGAATAATGCTTGAAAAGCAAGTCCAGGTAACCAAAACATAAAACATCCAATCCAGGTCTTGAGAAGGGATATGATCACTTTATCTAGATTTTCAATCGAGTAACCGAGACCTCTCAGGTTTCATCAAAAATATCTACATTTTCAATGACAGAATTTTTATTTTTGTGTGAACTATGCCTTTAAAAGAAAACATTACCTTTAACAAGAAATTTAACTTGACAACATGATGCTCTGGAAGCTCTACAGTGAAGGAAAAAAGTACAACTTTTGAACTTTTATGAATGTAGAAAATTGCCTAATCCAAACTCATGTCCTCCTCATCATCTTTCTTGTCTCCTCCTTCTTTCGACTTGCCTTCACCTTCCATGGCCTTGGCAAATGCTTCCACATCTACAAAAAAATTAAGAAAACGGCCATTCCATCATTTTTAGGAATGTTCTTTTCTTTCTTAAAATCTCATGTTTTTTATTACACGATTTATGTAAATCTAGCCAAAAACAATTGTGTGGATCCAGTTTTGCCCTTCTAAGGACATTCTGTATAAACCATAGACTTATCAGAAGGATGTCTGGGAGAGAGGAATGTATATATTTATATATTGTGTGAAAGTATAGACAAGTGTTTAGAAATGGAATGAACCAGATCAGTTTGTGTACATTTGAAATATACTGACCTCCTTTATTGGCCGCCTCTACGGCTTCTGTAGGTAATCCAAACTGATTCATCAAAGGCCCCAGCTGCCCTGATGCCAGGGCACTACTGAACATACTCATAGCCTACAAAACCCAGAAAGAGTGTAGAGGAATATTAGAAGATATATTCTAAAAAATTATCTGGTCCAAGAGCATTTATGCTAATAAACTTGTGTTTAAATTAATTTACTAAGTGTACACAATTTGTACACAATTTATTTTATAACTCATCCATTTCAATTATATTAAGACTTAAAGTTTTGCATAATTAGGGCGTGGCCACTTGAGTGACAGGTGGATTGCTGCTGCTGTCAACACTGTCAAGCTAGGTGGGTGTGGTTTCAGCAACCAGCTCCTGCCCTTTTGCCCATTTTAAATTATCCAAGAGTGACGCACGGTGACGCGCTGCCAAGATTGCGATGGCCCGCTCCACCCACTTTGAGCCTCAAAAACACTCTTCAGGACTCTACGGGTTTTTACACAGTCTATGGTTTTGACTCTGTCAGTGTCTATTAAACATATCAGCAGTAAGGACACACTTTACTTGACCAAAAATGATGCTAGAGTAGCATTATGTAAATTGTTTTTAGATTAAATTTCAAAATGTGATTTGTTGCTGAAGACTTTTTACTACAATTGGTTTATCACCAAAGAACAACATTAACAATTCAATTACCCATTTAACCAAATTTATTTACCCTTTTTTTAACTTTACTTTCACGCTCAGTTTTTGTCTACATTAAAACTTTGGGTGTTTTGATAAAATAAAAATAACAAATTCTATATATCACTTTATGCATTAGTCAAACCTGCTGAAACTGCGGCGAGGTGAGAGTGTTTTGAAGTTCTTCTGCACTTTGGGGAAGGGATTCTCCAGATGGGAGGTACGGCAGGAGCCTCTGCTGCACTTCTGCATTAGTGAGAATTGGGGCCATGACCTCCGGGGTCAAAACACTTGCAAGGTCCACTGAACAAAGAAAGTTACCATGTCAGCATGTAATCCAAGGTTTACCTTACAGAGAACTATCATCATGATCTCACCTCCTTGACCTGCTGTAGGCACGTTCATTGTAGCTAAGATGCTCTGCAGGTCACTCAGCTGGATGGGCTGAGATGGGCTGGTGGCTCCAGCAGAGAGAGCAGGGCCTGCAGGTGTGCTGGGGGTGGGTGCGGGTGAGGCTGTGACTGCTGCTGATGGAGCTATGGGTGGGCTTGGAACCTGGGAGGAGCCGAGGCGGGTGGGGGCTGAGGTGGATGATGGAGTGGGGGCAGTGGACTGACTACGAGAGCTAAAGATGAAAGAAGAATATTTCAGTTGTCACTGGATTAAGTACAATCTTCCATATCCAATGTTCTATTACTGGTTGTTACCTGGAAGATGAGCTGCTAGTAGCTGGAACTCCACTTCCTAGCAGACTAGCCAGACCTGGTCCTGTCAGAGCCCCCAGACCCCCTGCAGACCAAACAAAAATTCATGATGTTACAAGGACAGGCATCAGAGAAGTGATAACCTTTTAAAAATACATCTGGGTTCAAAGTTTTGCTAGTAAGAATGGCCCTTCTGTTAGCTTCTGTTGAAAAAAAAAATGCTTTTTTTGCATAGTTGACTGTCATTCAAAAGTGTCCGTGCATTCTGATGACATAAAAATGTATTATAATTGGAGTCAACAGCGATGGGCTGTGCTCTGACACAAAGCCCTGTTAAGCATCTTTTGTCCTTTGCAATAAAGGCAAAAATGCAAACAATTAAATTAAATTACAAAATATTATTAGAAAATATTACATTATGAAATATTATCTTACTATACAATATAGTAATTTATTAAGGTATTCATATTTTGAATTAGCTTTTATATTTTATTCTTTTCAGTTTTCATTTTTATTTTTGTGTTTAAATTTGAAATTTTTAAAGTTTGTTATATTATTTGTTTTTGATTGTTTTAAAATGTAATCTTTTATTTATTAACTTTTTTTAATTTCAGTAATACACTTATTTCAGTTTTTTTTAGACTTTTTTTAAAACATCTAATATCTAATATTTCTGATAATATCTAATATTTACATATTTTTTATTTCATTTTACTTCAGCCTCATTTCAGTTACCAAACACAATTTTAACAGGTTTTGTTAATAGTAACAATACTGTCACAGAGAGCTAAAATAAAGCAGCATAATTACTCACCTAGTCCACCGAGTCCAGTTGGTCCTATGAGTTGCATTAGTTGGTTGTGACTCATATTACCAAGAAGACTCTGAAGGCCACCTTCACCTGGAGAATATTGTTTAAGTATCAGTTGCAAGACATAATTTTCAACACAATCAATTTCTTTACAACATTCAAGCTTTCCACTATGATCAATTCCAAAACCACTAGTATGTGCCAAGTATATTATTACACAAAAATACAAACTTCAGCTTTAAGATGAGTGTTTAGAAAGGGTATCAGTGCATTGGACAAAAATACTTCAGAAATACCCCCAAGAGCAGACAGCTCATGGCTGCTGCCGCCTCCACTCCCCAGAGTGCCAGGTATTGGTGGGTTGTTGAGGTATTCATTCACTTTCCTGCAGTACTCCTCATCTTTATCTGTCTTAGGCTCCTGAAAGGTCAAATAGGGGTGATAGCAGGAGATGCATTTCAGGTAATATTTACAATACATTTTAAATGAGCAGTATTAGATGCCAAAAGGCTCTCATCCTGGCATACCTGCAACCAAAAGAAGAGTCTTTTGGAGCCAGCTTTAAACTTAAGCACAAAAACACGGCCCGTGGTGCACTGATTGACCCTCTTGAACTCACAGTCATCAGGAAAAATGATCAGATCCTTGTAAAAGAAACAATGATCAGCATTACGAAGTAATTTGGAATATTCAAATATTGTTTATATGAGCGTGTAACTAACATCCTCCACATTCCCTGTGGATCTGTCCTTCCAGCAGAAGTGGATGAGCGAATCGTCAGTCTGCTGAATGTACACAAGTCCTTTGCGCTTATCCGGGGTCACAGTGCTGCCCTTCAGGGTCATTTTTCCAGCACGGAACTCTACTAGGTATTTGCTTGATGAGCCCCGGGATCCGGACACCAAGCTAGGGAACAGAGCTCCAGACGACATCTGTAGCAACAAAGACTAATTTATCCCAGGGAGGGAAATTGCAATGTTTGTGCAGCTAAATAATGTACAGAAGTAGAACAATATATTCAAAATATATTAAATTGCAATACTGTACTTTTCATTATTTGGCTGTTAACAGAAACATAAACAGAACTAGAAACAAACGTAAACTGTAATACAGTAGTCTCACAATTTCTTGTAAGGTATATTTTCTGTTATATATATATATATATATATATATATATATATATATATATATATATATATATATATATATATATATATATATATATATATATTCATCCACTAACATCCTTCACTTTCCAATTGGGGTATATTTAGGCCTCTATAGTTATTAGTTAACGTTAACTAGATTTTCAAAGTTACAATTATGGTTACTCGTGTAAATAGTAATAAATTACTAATAATAATATATTATGCAATCTTTCAATCTAATAATCATTAAGAAAAATCATAATAGTAACGGCTGATAGACAAATCCTGACAAATATTGGGGGAATTGATAACAATTAAACAAACTTTAGTCTGGCATGCACAAAAGATTAGCATCCTTATCTAGAGCATCACTGTCCGAGATGCATATGTCTGCTGCCTGTTTCAGTGTAGTAAATGTACAGGAAAGTTATAATATACGGACATATAACACGTTAGCATGAATGTAAAGTGAGAATAAAATTAGTTAGATACTAATCTATGAGCAACATCAGCAACTGATCCGCGGCTAAATCCGAAGCTAACGCAGCGGGGATCGAGGAAACCAAAACAAAAAAAGTCCAAGTTTTTAAACACTGGCTTCTAAATTAAAAACCTATAAATGCAGTACTGACGAATATGAGCGGTGATTGTAGTATATAACAAACAAAAAACTTACGATTTCTCTATCTTTTTAGTCAAATTCTAAGAATTATTTAACTTTTCAGATGTCGACCAAACCTATTAGCAAAAGGGGCGGGGCGTACGTTCCATTGGTGGAGGCTTCTGCATCCTTTGCTCTGATTGGTCGTTGCACCTGTCAATATGCCCACATAAGCAATAACGCTGAATTGTACAATTATTAGTTTGTCAAAGACCGTCAAAGACAGACTGGAGCGATAAGTGTAAGCTTTCAGAGGTGTTAAATTGCATTTTCAGCAGTTAAAACATTTTAGATCGACTCACTTGCTGCTTTGCAAATTCGTTTTTTGCCTGGCTTGTCCTGTCTTGCATGAGCAACTCAATCGTTTACGTGAGTTGATATCAGGGATGTTGAGTGGTGAATCATGTTTCTATTAGGTTTCAAGTAAGTCTTGTATTTTCGTTGTAGTTAAGACTACTGAAGTCGGAAGAAATCCATATCAGCTGTTATGCAATTGTCTGTCACATTCTGTATAAATATATGCATTTGTATTGTGTTAGTTAACCTGTACATGTAACAGTGTAAATTAATGTCCTTTAAACACAATTTGTCTGAACTTGGAAGAAAATAACCCTGAAAAAGGCTCGTCTCTAGAGCATTAGCAATTCTTAGTCAAATGAATTGTTGAATAATCTAATGAAAGTGTAAAAAAGTGAACAAAATACTTATACTCCTAAACCAATACCAGCTTGGTGAATAAAGACGGAAAGAAATAATTTGTATTACTTTTTTCTGTTATACGTTTAATGACATTGAGTTTGATGTAGATCAGTTCACATTTTAGGTCAAATTGATGCAAAACAACAGATAATATTTCACAAACATTGTCACCATCATATACCTGAAGCTGAAGCATCTCACAAATGTTTTGTCAGAAATTTTGAACTGATACTTGTCGATTTCCTTCAAACCCAAAAGAGCAAAATGAAATTTCTTTAATTAGTGAGGTCTCACATATATTAATAATATTGCTAGTTTACAAATAAGCAGATTCATAAGACAGTTTAAGTGCATTTCATGTGATCTATACAAATGTAGTAAAAAGTCACAGTACATCATGTACAATTATGTAAAGCCATCATAGCACCATAGTGACATAAATATGGATTTCTATTTGTGAAATTCACAACAGAAACGATCAATCCCTAGTGTCACGACCATTATCAACAACTTAAGAACACCGACAGAATGACTTGAAAAATCTCAGTGTATGTTTACTTTACATAGTTGCATTCACTGTGACCAGGTTTACTTGTATATCAACTTGATGTGATTGCTACAGGAATAGCTGATAAGCATGGCACAAAATCATGAGACAATTGGGGATAAGTTGTTTTTTAATGTCTCATGATTTGAAGGGCTTTAAAAGACTTGACGTTAGAAGCTGGTGGAATAAATACTCATATTTCTTACAACTAGTAAGCATCGATAGTGAGATTAAATAATTTATGTTTAGACATGCCACAATATAGTGTAGAAAATAAAGAGGGAAATAAATTGTAGTTAACTCTTCATTTAAAGTATGCCATGGCCCGAAGCTTGGCATTTGGAATTGTATGCACTACATGGAACATATTAAAGATAAATACTCTTGTGCTGAACAATAGATAATGAGCTCTCATTAAGCGTAGATAAACGATTCTAATAACTATATAACAGTGTTATTAATCACTGCAGTCACATACACCGGTCTCTCCACCTTAACAACTTTAGGCTGTGCAAAACAGCCAATTATAGTTTGAAAAACAGTCAGAAAAAGTACTAGCATGCTTGACACCTTTGCGCTAGGTCAACCAAAGTATTTTACATAAACAGTGGAGATTATTGACACATTAAATTGTACAATTCATACATACAGATATTCCCATTAATGTTTGCATAGCTTCAGAGATTCGTGAGTGTTAAAATCACAGTATTTTTTAAAGTTTCGAAATAAATTTCACTTTCAAAAATCACTTTCATGATTCACTGAGGTCATTGTCTACAATTTGTTTCTCTGGAAAAAAATGAGTTGCTGCAGAATGAAATTTGCTGTATGGCAAAAAGCATGTGAACAATGAAGCACATTCTAAGCATTTTTGGTACATGTGAATATATATATATATATATATATATATATATATATATATATATATGTGTGTGTGTGTGTGTGTGTGTGTGTGTGTTTGTGTGTGTGTGGTCTAAGGTGAAGCACCTTGACATTTGTGAGCCATTAAGTGCTGAAGAAAAAAATTTAAATAAAATATTAGCACCCATCTCCACTTCATTCACCAGGATGTACTATATCACTCAACTATGCAGTCCTGATGAGTTATATGGCTTTAGTTTCTACAAGAGAAAAGTCGCTTTGGCAACCATAAACACACTCAAAACATCAATGCTAGGGTGTAATAGGTTTTGTGTTATTCGTGTTATAAGTTTTTTAACAATTAAAAAACATCCCTTTCTTTTTTTTTTTTTTTTACCAGTAAACATTTTTCATGAGCAGCTTTCATTTTTGTCTGTCAAACAAAAACAAAACAGATCTAAAATATATCTAAATTGTGTGAGGAATGAGAACATTAGGTTTAGTAAACTCCCCTGTACCATGGAGATGCTGAGAAATGGCCCAAGAGACTATCAGTGAGCTATAACCCTAATTTCTGAGGAAAAAAAAAGAAATAAAAAAAGAAAAGTGGGATACGTTTTCATTCCAGGTACTCAAAATCAGGCAGAATCTTTAAATGTGAAGTTCCTGCACATCATGCATACCGAAAACAGAGGTCATATTTTTGAGATAAGGAAAAAGCATATAATAGAGATGATAAAATAGCATTAGTTTGAACAAAAAAACACAAAATTATGCTCTCCTAATAGGTTCTGAGCAGCCTCACATTTCAAAAAATGACACAAAAAAATCTTCACAGATGGCACTGCCTCGATGCCATCACTAACCACTTGTACCCATAAAATAAACACCTGAGTGTAACTAGCAAGACACATGGAAAGCTAAATTAGCACACACTGTACATAAACTAGCGATTTCTAAACACACTGAGGTTTGCACAGAATGTTTAACAGTGAATAATTAAGGCATTCTCTACCTTTTAAAATAAATAAATCCATTCACACTGAATTTCCAGATTCTAGTGAAGATTAGAACTCAAGGAGAGGATTTGTTCAAAAACTGTTCATATGAATCTCACATTGCAATACAAAATATGAAAAGGGCTTAAGGACATGAGATGATATGGATTGAGTGATGGAGAGCAAAGGATGAATCTCAAGACTCTTTCAGTCTTCCAAACCGAATCAGTAGATGTCTGGAAGGTGAGGATATTTCCTTTCAAAGTAACCAGCCTTGTATATCCAGTCTGCAGCTCCAGTGTACGGATTCTTGCCCTGCTGGAACCATCTGAAAGACGGGAGGCCAAGAAGGTTATAAAAAAAAAAAAAAAGCCTATTCAAAAACTTCACAGAATATTTTTTTTTACTAATATATTAACATTTCAAGATGGACATACTAAAAGGGTTTTAAATGATGGTATCTGCTTCTGTTTTAGAATGTTAATATGAGATGAAAGAGAATATGCAAAATGAGGAACCAAGGCCAGTATAAAAAAGTGGATGGTTGTGCTTTTAATTCAAATACTCGCCTCGTAGACCATTCTTCCTCGTCTTTAGCACGCTCTCTTCTGGCAGCTCTCTGCTTCTCCTCCAATCTCTCTTTCTCTCGACTTGCGGTATCTAGGATTTAAGAATAGATTTTACATTTAGGGGTTAAATAAGTACAGGAACATACAGAAGACAGCTTACTGGACAGATGGTAACAAAATGAGCCAAAAGAGAGATACGAGAGAGATACCGATATCCCCATTCTCCATAGCTCTGATGTCAGGCCGCAAACGACAGTCTGTCGGTGCAATGACTCCAATCATGCCAGGCTCCAGTTCATTTAGTGTCATGGCAAAGTTGGTAAAATTATACATCTAAACAGAATCCATTATAAAAAGAAAAGTAAAGAGATTAAGGATAACATGCAATCATCCAAGGTAGATGTTGGAGTCATTGGGGGCTTGGGGTTACCTCTGTCGAGTTTGGCGGTCGAGGGGCTACTCTCCATAGCAGCAAACTGCCTGGGATCATAGTGACCGTCTCCTGAACATCTGGCATTTCATCTGCATCATCACCTGCTGTACTCTGCTCCTGATCACAAGCAAACAGCACTTCCATTAATAACCCATAATACCTTACATACATATGAAAACCATTAAATGTTACAGACAAAGCCAGATCAGGAAGCAAATGTACTAGAAAAAACTAATTGAACTACAAACTCTACTTTTATGATGGCTCAGTTACTGTAGCTACTAGCTACACTGATAAAAACCCACTTTTTACCTCTTTTTTTACTGAAACTGCATGTTAATAGAAAGAAGGGAAACAAAAAATTATTTCCAGCAAACACACTTCAATTACACTATTGTTCATTTTGGGGACAGTAGTTTTTTTTTTTAAGTTTTTTTTTTTTTTTTGTGGAGTAAATTAATCAAAAGTGACAGTAATGACATTTATAATGTCACTGTTCATTTTAACTTTCCATTCATCAAAGAATCCTGAAAACAACATATCATGGTTTCCACAAAAATAACTTTCAAATTCAAAATCATAAAAAAAGAAAAAAAAAAAAAAAAGAAAAAAAAAGTCCCTAAACAACTGAAATAATACTGGTGCATTTTAATAAATTAGAATTTCATGGAAAAGTTAATTTATTTCAGTAATTCAACTCAAATTGTGAAACTTGTGTATTAAATAAATTCAGTGCACACAGACTGAAGTAGTTTCAGTCTTTGGTTATTTTAATTGTGATGATTTTGCCACACATTCAACAAAAACCCACCAATTCACTATCGCAACAAATTAGAATATGGTGACATGCCAATCAGCTAATCAACTCAAAACACCTGCAAAGGTTTCTCTCAGTTTGGTTCACTAGGCTACACAATCATGGGGAACACTGCTGATCTGACAGTTGTCCAGAAGACATCATTGACAACCTTCACATGGGGGGTAAGCCACAAACATTCATTCCCAAAGAAGCTGGCTGTTCACAGAGTGCTGTATCCAAGTATGGTAACAGAAAATTGAGTGGAAGGAAAAAGAGTGAAAGAAAAAGATGCACAACCAACCAAGAGAACCTCCGCCTTATGAGGATTGTCAAGCAAAATTGATTCAAGAATTTGAGTGAACTTCACAAGGAATGGACTGAGGCTGGGGTCAAGACATCAAGAGCCACCACACACAGACGTGTCAAGGAATTTGCCGAACCACAGACAATGTCAGAGGCATCTTACCTGGGCTAAGGAGAAGAACCTTACTTTTGCTTCAAAGTCCTCTTTTCAGATGATAGCAAGTTTTGTATTTCATTTGGAAACCAAGGTCCTAGAGTCCGGAGGAAGGGTGCGAAGCTCATAATTGCTTGAAGTCCAGTGTTAATTTTCCACAGTCTGTGATGATTTGGGGTCCAATGTCATCTGCTGGTGTTGGTCCAATGTGTTTTTAAAAACCAAAGTCATTTACCAAGAAATTTCGGATTCATGTTTTCTTCTGCTGACCAGCTTTTTGAAGATGCTGATTTCATTTTCCAGCAGGATTTGGCACCTGCCAACACTGCCAAAAGCACTAAAAGTTGGTTAAATGACCATGGTGTTGGTGTGCTTGACTGCCAGGAAACTCACCAGACCTGAACCCCAGAGAGAATCTATGGGGTATTGTCAAGAGGAAAATGAGAAACGAGAGACCAAAAAATGCAGGTGAGCTGAAGGCCACTGTCAAAGAAACCTGGGCTTCCATATCACTTCAGCAGTGCCACAAACTGATCACCTCCATTCCACGCCGAATTGAAGCAGTAATTCAAGTAAAAGGATCCCCACCAAGTATTGAGTATATGTACCATAAATGAACATACTTTCCAGAAGGCAAACAAATTCACTTAATGTTTTTTTTACTGGCCTTATGAATTATTATAATTTATTCTAATAAAATGTGAGCCAAAATCATCACAAATCAAAAAACCAAAGACAACTCACAAGTTTCACAATTTGAGTTGAATTATTGAAATAAATGAACTTTTGCAACTGTACATTTTTAAAAAACACTGAACATGGAGTTTGTTTGCATAGTAACAAAAGTTACAAAGTTCACTGCTTGTTACTTCTGCCTGGCAACTGAGGTCACTACTGGGCATTCCCACTACTGGTTGCCTAGTTACCCCATAACACATTTCACTACAGCAGAAGAACCACATGATCTCCACTGACTTCACTCCCAATAATTGTCGCTAGCAAAATTCACTGCCTGTTCGCATAAAGTTGAAGAATTCTGAACTTTTGTCGCTTGACTCGCATCACTTTTTATGCCCACATTCCTTCACCAATGATCACTGTCGCTCGTGTTGCCAGCTCTCCATTGAAAATGAATAGGATTACGTCGCTCTTTCGCTGTGTGCTAGCGGTGTGAACAGGGCTTAAGAGTTAGCAAACAGTCTCTATTGTGGTAAGTGGTGAAGCCTCTGTTTGAGAATGCGTGAGAACACTTTTGGAATTCCATGTGACAACAGAACAGAAAATAGATCTCTGCAGTAAGAGATAAATGACTTAACACTTTTTACCTGCTTGTGTTTCTTGGAATCTCCTCCACTTTTCTTCTCTGCTTTCTTGTTGGCTTCGTAGACTTTTGGCTCAATGCTATACACGCACTCAGTCCACTTCCCATAGATAACCCGACGTTTCTTTTTACTGAAATAGACCCAGACAAAATGAGTCACAAACACAAGCATCGAATCCAGAAAAAAGTACATAAAAATGCCAAAGTACATCTGCAATGCAGTTGTAAAATACATTGCTGATCCCTTTAGTGCTTCAGACACAAAGTGGATGTGCAGGGTGAACTCTACAGGCTGGGTGCCAGATATACCCACTGACATTTGATACGAATGACTGCTCACCTCTTGTCCTGGATATGTCCCTCTACCCTATGCAGCTCTTTGCCAAACATGCCGCATGGCTTAAAATTCAGCACACACTTGTCCCCAGTGCTAAAACAAACAGAGAGACTTCTCAGTCAAAAATAAGGGAATAAGTGAACATTAATTCATCTGTGACATGGAAAGATCACAATGCAGCCTTGACGAAAACAATATTTAAATGCTGAAAAAGGTTGAAAATGCAAGAAGAATATTTAGTGTAAGAAAGTAAAACGATGAAGTACCTGTGGTTGACAATCTCCACTGTCCCATACTGCTCAATCCACAGTTTACCCAGAATAACGTTATGCACACAGCACATAGGGTTCGTCCATGTGTAAGCTTCTCTGTGTCTGAGATGGAGAGAGAGAGTTAAAAAATAGCTCAGCCAAAACAAACCCCCCAAAATCTCTTACATACACATATGAAACATGCTAAATAATAAATGGACATTCCAGCATGTTTCTTATCTGGCAGATGATGCTTTTCAAAGCAAGTTACAGTACACTAAGGGCATAGAAAGGTAACTGCCTTGCTCAAGGGTCCAATTGTACTTGAGGATCTCAATGACTTTCCAGCTCCAATAAAAAGGTGTTCATATTATACTTAGTGATGTCCCATAAATAAAACTCACTTGGAAAGCTCAAGTGTCATAGTGCCTTTAGGCTCTGCCTCCACACTCTTCCCCCAGAATTTGAGTTTAGGGTAGATGGAGCCGTGAAACGAGAAGTCCTGATTGAGGGACTCAGAGTAGAAGGCGCTGATTGGTGGATGGTGGCTCACCTGTTCTGAGATCATGCGGTAACCCTCTTCATCCCTGAGCACAGATATTCAAATTACTGGTGCAGGCTAATTTGGATTTACATATTCAGCTTTGCAAGTAGATGATGTATAGTGTTTATGTCCAAATGTTCTTCAGATTTACCTTGTAAGTTCAAAAGTCTCTCCTAATAAAGGGTTAAAAGGTTTCCCAGTTCTGTCCCATTGTGACGCAACAGCAGAAATGGCGAATGTGGCAACAAGCTGACAAACGAGATGCAATTGCGTAAAAAGAATTTGTGGAGTATTCCATGCATGCACACATACTGTATGAGAACTAAATATAAAGGCAGCAATGTTTCTGCAGGTTTTATGAAGGCACTTTTTCAAGATCTTTTTAAAACCAATAAAGAAAATGTAAGGAATAAATTATAAGAGAACAATATCAATGTTCAATATATATGTTCCAAATATATCGACATATCTAGAGAGCACACAATTATGAGAAACACTTTAAAGTCTGAAAATACAACTACCATTAAATCTCCGTAACATTTTAATTCATTTTACAAAAAAATAAAAATAATAATAATAATTGTTTAACTGGAAAATAACTTTTTAATTGTACGAAAAAAAAGCGATGCTCCTTCATAGACAGTGTTTATGTCTTGTTTTCCAGTGTAAAAGTCTAAAGATTGTTAAAACGATCCAATGCAAGATAAGATGGCTTGTTTTCTGAGAAACTGAGAAACAAAGTTAATGGTTAACAAAAACAAATATCTGCAAGTTTTCATATCCCACTCTTTTTTTAAGCATTAACTTGCTTTATTTTGTTCCCAGAAAACAGAGCATAAATCTAACCTAATTTAAGGCTTTTTTTTTTAGGTATTTGCATTGGAAAACAAGACAAAATACTGAGCAATTTTTGAAGGCCTTGATTTGTGGAAGGGCAAATTAAGGCTTCTCGAGCCTTGAGGCACTAACCTGCATCCGCTCTATTGAATCAGAAAGTGTACAAGCTTTATGGATGAGGTATGTATGTTCCATGTACTCCGTAATCCTCTGCAAGAAGCTCAGCGGTTCGTTGAAAACAATAGGCATTGTTATCTTGGACAGCTCCTGCAATGATAAAGTATTCCCAGATAGAAATAGCTTGGCATGTGGATGATGACACCACAATCTAGATAACATGCCTGTCTTTTACAGTTTCATATATCATGCTGTGTTTGAATGGAGAACTTCTGACTGAGCTGTTGTTTGGTCAAAGTGGCCCGTGCTCACCATTCCAATGCATTTCTTCAGAAAGCCCCATACACTAAAATCATTTCTGGAGAACATGGGCGCTGGCAGAGTAGTCCTGAACACACAGACACACACATAAATTCATGACACAGTCCAACGGATAAACATCTCCACATTTTGATTCCTGCCACTGGATATTATTTCATTACCGCCTCTCCCATGCTCCATTTTCAGATGGCACCTTGCCATTCACCGTCTGCTTGCTCTCATAGACACAGGCATCTTTAAAGCTGACTTCACACGAGTCGTCTGATTCTAAACCTGAGACAGAAGAGAGAGATATAGCTATGGGTGACAGGTGATAAAAATGTGAAGTACAGTACTAAACTTCATCACATACCTGTCTCAGCATCATAAAACTCTTCCTCGCTGTTCATGATGGACAGTTACTGCTGCTGTTGTCAATCAGAAGGCATTGTTTCACAGCTTGAATTTGTTCTGTAGATCAAACCAGAGAACAATATTGTAGGTTTGAAAATTAAAAAGACATAAAACTGGACGTCATTAGTCCGACTAATAAAAATGAATCATTAACGTAAAGTAGACTACTTCATACTGGACAGTATACTGCTGGCCTACTCTCTATATCCTTTCCCTTACTGAACACACACAACAATCCAATCATCTCACTGCAGTCTTTAAACAGCTGTGCTTGGCAAAACCATCTGATGAGAATGTCCTACCAAGCTAATTCTTTAATGGTCAATGGCAGCTCATAGCAGAGAGAGAGAGCGTGTCAGCATCTGATTGTCATTATTGCAACTGACTGTACCGATTCACAGTGTTGGCTTAATTAAAGAAAGGATACCATTCAGGAATTATGATGCAAATGTCCTGGTAGCACATATAAGAGTGTGCATAATATAGAAAATAAAAACTCAAATGAAAGCACATTTATTAAGAGTTCTTAGAATTTTTATGAACATCCTTTTTGTATTCAAGTTGTCATTATATGGTTTTGAATGCCATTTTCAATAAAAGAACATTCAATACATTTAATCAAATATATATCTTACACACTACTCTTCAAACGTTTGGGGTCAGTAAGCAGTGTCAAATTACTACAAGGCCAATTATTTCAATTTAAAATGACCTTTTGAGCTAAATGAGCTGAAATAGTTTCACATCATCTTTCAGAAATCGCATTTGTTGAATGGGTGATGAAAAAATTGCTCATTACATTACTATCAGTATCAATGTTGCAAACAGTTGTGCTGCTTAATTTTTTTGTGGAAAGAATTCTCTGGATGTTTTGCTGAATAGAAAGTTTACATTTGTAAATTTGCTTACAAATATTTTCCTTTGTTCTGCATGGTGGTTTTATCGTTCCACATGATTTTAATCACACCACATGAAAAACACATTTTTTTATGTATATTTCAAGCAGTAATGGTAAACAATTATGCCAAACTATTTTACACACATAAAAAAATGAATTATTTTAGTGAGGCTTTTTTTTCTTCCTAATCATATCAGGAAAGTTGACATTTTTTACTTTATGCACCCAAATAAATCATCAAAATAATTTACATTTGATTTAATAATATAAAAACTACTTATTACAAAGGTGTATTCAATGTATGAATTGCATTGTAATATATTCTTGAATAAATTAATACAATGGAAATAAACAAGCATCATGTCTTTGATCCACACACAAACAGAAACCGAAATAGGGAGCTAAAAGGAAAAACTCTTGTTCAGACTGTCAATTATATAGGAGTGGATGAACAAAAATGCAAAGCAGTTTAACTAAATATTGACCATATAACGGAGACAGGCACAAATGCAAAGCAGCTTTAAAAACTATTAGCCATATAACGGAGGTGGGCACCATGCAAAATATTTGGAACTCAGAAAGGCAAAGCAGCCACTTAACAAGCTGACAGCTATCACATATTCAAACACCCATGTGGTAAACTGCCAAGAGAGGAAGTCTTGGCTGGCTCAGCAACACGTAGCCCTGGTCGTTTTGCAACCACACAAATCTAAGGAAGCACAACTGAAATTAATGTAGACTAGAGGTGGCTGGGACTGACCGCACACTTTGGGCTGGAACAAAGAAAACCTTGGATTCTTAATGTGAAGGACAGGGAGCAAGGCAGCCAAACTGTACGAATACAGTTCATAAGACAGACCATTTGTAGAAAACAAAGATCATTTTAAAATGTTGGTTTTTGAAAAACAGCTTTAAAGTGTATTATTTAAGTTTCTGCTTTGTTATGAAACAAATGTTGGTGAATAATACAATATTTCTATATAATATCATCTAATTACATTTACATAAACACAAACATTGCACAATATACAAAAAAATCATGACACTATATACATTACCAAAACAGACTGTGACAGTATAATTTAATCATATATGTAAAAAAAAAAAAAAAAAAAAAAAAACTTTTTAGATTATTTGGAAATATTTCAAATATTTCCAAATAATCAGGTAAACAATACAACCTATAGTCTTTCAGCTGAAGGGAACGGTTGGATGCATGTCTTTTGGCTGTGATGGGCTGTTATAACAACAATAAACAAAGAAAACTAGTCGTACAACTGACTGGAGAATGACAGTGCTACAGATCAACGGTGACTAAGATAACCACATAAGTGTCTGGTTCTCAGAAAAAGTGGTACAGTTCCTGGTACCTTGTCCTGGAAGAAAATACTGTACCAGACAATAAAGCAGCTTTGTATAGTTTGGGGTCAGAAAGATTTCTGAAAGAAGTCTCTTAAGCTAATTAAGGCTGCATTTATTTGATCAAAATACAGTCAAAACAGTAATATAAAATTTTAAAATGTATGTAAAATCTAAAATAATTGTTTCTCTTTTACTATATTTTAAAATGTAATTTATTCCTATGATGGCAAAATGTTATTTTCAGCAGCCATCACTCCAGTCTTCAGTGTCACATGATCTTTTCTAATATGCTGATATATGCTGATTAATGTTTGTGGAAACACTGATATATTTTTCAGGATATTTGAATGAGCAGAAAGTTCAGAACAGCATTTATTTGGGAAAAAAATCTGTAAATGTATCTACTGTCATCTTTTATTTTAATACATCTTTGTATAAGACTTTTGTTTTTCCTCAAATCAAGTCAAAATGCTTTCCCAGAATTAGTACTACTTGTCAACTAACAGATGGATCATAGTAGCATCTTTCATCATTAGCACAGGTGTAATGAGTGTCAGCCAAAATAATCAGTTGATTCAGTACATCATTTAAAAGACAGAATGCACTGCTTAGTACATGATCTCATGCAGCACCATATAAACACAGCACACAATCTACATCCACCCTTCCTGACTAGGTACACTGCCAAATCATAGCACATGCAACGTCTAGCCATCAGTGCATGAGGGCAAGCTGACATTCAAGTTATGTCCCGTTAGATACACAAACATATCTGATACTATGAATAACCTGCCTCGCTCGGCATCTCCAAACTAGATCTACTGCGGGCGGAAGGCACTGAGTGTTTGGCTTGAGCTGTTTTGACCCGCGTTAGCTGCTAGCAGCGAGCATTGACCAATAATAAACCCGCATATTACTCATCCACCCGTTTGATATCGTCAAAACATCCAAGAAGGCACAAAATAACACGAAGTATAACGTCGATCTTGCCTAGAAGGGTGTATACTATGAGTGTATCGCGTTACCTTTCAATAATGTAAAGCTGGATCGCTCCTTTCTCCGCTGGGACAGAAAACAAGCGACCAGTTTGGGAAGACTGACAACAGGGCGGATACATTTCGCCAGGACGGGAGGAAAAACAGGATTGGAGGGTTAAGGAAGCAGAACAAACGAAGTTGGGCGGGGCGATGTTTGATTGACAGAAGCAGTAGCCTATTGTGAAAGAAGACATCATAGCGAACGCACGATATTAACCTTTCGAAGGGGCGGGGTTATATTGATGTTACATAAACGGGTCGGTAGTTTACTAAAAAGGCATGAATGTGGGTTATTTATAATCCTAACAATAAATTTCGCCGTAGGCTATAGAAGTGGCGCTCCTTGATTGATTAAAGACAATACCCTAATTTTAGGGTGTAATAAAAAAAATCAATCAGCTATAGAAAAGATTAAATGAATTCACAAATAGACAGATGTTTTACAACTTTATTGCATATTTTATGAATTCTTATTTGTGCTGTGAAACAGGACAAGGAGTGTGGCCTTTAACAAGAGCATGAAAATAAATGATGCCCAATCGTGTAACATATGGTTTCATGGTTTTAAGAGAAAGCATTTTGCTTTCAATTTTAATCACATGGTTTTTTTATGCAGTTCAAGTCATACAATATGCAGTTTCTTAATTAAAATAAGGATAAAAAATTATAAATAAGTCATTTCATTTAAACATTTAAAGACTTTATGTAAATGTTTAAAAAGTTTATTTTGTGCAGCAAGAAACTGGAGAAAAACTGTGCAAGATATTAGTGAAAGTGTAAAATCACAAGTGAAAAACGTGCAGTTTGGGGGAAAAATGAAAGAATGTAACAAAAACATAAATACATATTTTTAATAGGTCCAAAAAAAAATCAAATTATATTACAAATATAAATAGCAAATAACAAAAAAACATAAGTGTAAAACGTGCAGTTCGGGGAAACAATGAAAGAATGTAACACAAACATAAATAAATCTTTTTAATAGGTCCAAAAATACACCAAAATATATTACAAAAATAAAGAGCAAATAACAAATAAAATAGTTGGTAAGTCTGCACAATACTATTTTTAATAAGCAATAATTTATTTAAACATTAAGCAGCAGAGTAAAAAAAACTTTAGTGTTTAGTCTAAACTTATATTTAAAGCCATCAGTGTTTTGTGAGTCTGCTTCTAGTTTGTGAGGGATACTAAAAAAACACTAATGTTTGATAGAATTTGGATTCCAGCGGGGAATTCATAATGTAATAAAACAGGTCATAATAAACAGATTATACTACTAAATAATATAATATTACTAAATATTCTTGCGTCGGCAGGAAGTTGATATGCCCCTCGCTTGGCGACCTGTTGGCGACAGCCCCATCGCCTGAATGCGTCGAAACTTTACTTTCATTCGAAGCCACTAGATGTCAGCGGAGCAATGTTAGGAGATTTTCAGCTCCGTGCCACTGAAGAAGCGTGAATTTTGATAAACTGTCTTCCTTTTGAAAACCGGTGTAAGTTATATCTTTAGAAAAGAGACTTTCCCAAACCATGAATCAATTAACTTACATCTTATTAGATTTTATGAATGAATCACAAAGACACTGTTACCGTTATAAGTTTTCCATTATAAACCATCATATGCAAAATAGCCGATTACTACATTAATATTAAATAAATATGCATTGGGAGAAAACTAGCATATTTTATGCTAGTTTTACTATATTATGCTAGTAAAAAACTGTTTTGGCACTATTATAGCTGTTCGTAATAATGCCAGTAAAGCTGAGTTATCTTTGACTCTGAGTGAGAAAGAGAGAGAGAGTGTAAGCTCCTGCTTTTGGGGCGGAGATTTCGGAGTTTTTATAGCACATGGCCACACACTGTATAGACATTCACTCAAACACTAGACTAACGGCTTTACCCGGATTTACCTTAACTTTACCTCATCTCACGCAAACTCTTGAGAGGATTCTGCTGGAATCGTTTATAAAATTACTGGCGATTAATCGTCTCTGTTCGTAAAAACAATGCAAGGTAAATGAGAGGAAATTACCATCTTTGAACGCCAACACAATGACAAAGACAAAAGTTGAGGCAAATCCTGAGTCTAATGCACGCTCATCCCATCACGGACGGGACGGGCAGGATAAAGCCTGCGGGGACGCGAGCACGAGCATCCAGCAGCCGTCAAGACAAATCCACAGGCATCATGTGCAACACATGACGTCAAAACAACCCCAAGCGAACGCTTGGTCTAAAATCATCCCAGCAGCATCACAGAGCAAATCCAACGAGGTTCAGTCAAAGAAACCCAAGCGTGGAGCATCTGTCACGCCAGACATTCACACAGGGAAAAAGGAGATGAGACCAGAGTCGAGAAAACGCTCCGATAGCAGTAAATCGTGCGGGAGGAGAAAGTTGTCGGATGGCAGCATCACGTCTGATGACCTAAGTAAAGACTCTGGCTGTGCTGCCGGGAAACTGTCTTCCACGGACAGCAGCTCTGAGATCTCAGACGCATCTGAGGACCATAAGCAGTCCACCGATGTTCAGTCACAGGATGGCGAAGTTAGATGTACTGACGAAGAGATGATGGACGATTCAGCTGAGCAAATATTATCAGAACACAGAGAAGAAGATGGTCTGATTAATGCCACCCTGTCTCCAGGGTTTGGCTTCGGAGAGGGAAGCATCTCTCCTGGAGACCAGAGGTCCTACGTCTCTCTGGACAGTCGCTTGAACTTGAGCGCGTCTGTGGCATTTTCGGATCTTACTGGAGACTTTGCTGTTGGGGTGCATGAGGATCTGCTGAGAGAGATTGATGACTTAAGATCAGAAAATGAATATTTAAAGGTGAGATTTGTTGATTAATTTACTCAGTTATTTATTTGTTAGTTTATTAATTGCAAATGGTCTTGCATGGTGTCAATTTTGCTTGGGAGGGTTTAGGTAGGTAAAGTTGGACACATTATTTGCTCTTTACATACAAGACAATCAAATTAAAGTCATTTATAATTATTTGTGAGCATCTGTTTTAGTTACCTTCACTTTACCCATGTTAGATAAAGGAGAGTACTAAATGCAGCCTGTTTTGGTGGATTATGACTATTAAGCATCTAATATCATCAGCCACCATGGCATAAGCCTTGTCATATGATGTGCTGCAATATGCAAATCAAAACAATCTCAGTGTCTACTACATGTATAATACATTTTAGCAGTCACATAAACAAAGCAAAAATAAATTGCACGTAATATGGCTTATACTGTAAGATTTACTCTATTCTTAGAAGATTATACATTCACTAATTGGCTTGTGTCATCCCTTATTGTATTGACATGCAATAGAAGGATGGGTTCACAGAGAGAACGAGACAAGCTTTACTGTGATTAAGCGCAAGGTGTCTCAGTAGAAATCAAGAAGTCAACAGAAGTGCCACCAATGCATCCAAGGAGGGCAGCGTGTCATTTTTGGCATGCGCCCCTTGTTCTGTGGGTTAATGTGAACAGCATGCTGGCACTCAAGATGTAAGGCCAATACAGTCTTGGATGAGTTGGCTGAAGACTGACATTGATAGCAATATAGAAAACAGTTATGGTGCCTGTAAAACTGCCACATATGATTCAGTTCTATGACATTGATGTTTACAGACACCATTTTGACTCCATTTTTAGGATGAAATGGAGGAGCTCCGCTCGGAGATGCTGGAGATGAGGGACATGTACATGGAGGAGGATGTTTACCAGCTGCAGGAACTCCGACAGCAGCTGGAACAGGCCAACAAGGCTTGTCGCATCCTCCAGTACCGACTTAGGAAAGCAGAGAGACGCAGCCTGCGTGTAGCCCAGACGGGACAAGTGGACGGAGAGCTTATCAGGACACTCGAACATGATATTAGGGTGAGGATGTGCTCAGAGTCATAATTTGCTGGTGTTTTCTGTGAGAAAGTTCTCATATGAGTTCAAATAAAGCAAAAAGAGCAATCCCTGACATTCAGGGTCTAATTAAATAGATGTTTCCCTCATGATTTGGGTGCAATTAAGCTACAGTTGTGTGTGTACAGGAAAACCACTGTTAGGGTTTTGGATGCAGTCCATGGCATTTATCGGGACAGGATGTTTATCTAAATTGCTTAACGCTTAGTGCCAATTAAATGCTGAATAGTAAGTCACTAAATGAGTCAAAACTCTGTTTTTAATGAATCTGCATGTACTCAGAGGAATTGTGTAATCCTTCCACTGTGGTTCATGACACAAATCATAGTACTAAGGGTTTAGTGAGAGCTGAAATATGATTTTGTTTTACCGTTTGACATGTGTAGAGAGTGGTTTTATTTTTGGAAATGGTCCAACTAGTAAAATGAGGAGAAAAACCCTTGGTTTTCTGTTTGGCAGACAATTGGTGTAGTTCAGTTTGTGGTGGGCCACTCACAGCCTGAGCATTTTTTAGTTTGAAGTTCCCAGCCAATCAGCGACAGAGCTTTCTGTAGGAACGTTACGAATTAAAAACGAATTTACACAACAAGGCGACCGATATAAAAAGTGCTGTTTTCTTTTGAAATCTGCTTCCAGACTATGCAAAACAAATTCCTCCGGTTTCTTCTGAACCCTTTGTCTGCGCAGAATCAAGAGTGAATGTATTTTAGAGAAACACAATGTTAAGTATACACAAGGTTGAATGAAAGAGTGTGTTCATTTGCGTTTGTGCTGTATATGAGTCAGGGAGTATAGCCACAGAGTATCCAAGAGGGGAAGTGTCCAAGCACAGCTGCTGGTGTGTGCTGTGGGTATGTCCATGACCAGGCTATTTTAAAGACATGTGAGCGAAATAGATACCCTCCTTTCACAAACTGGGCCAGTGTATGTCCACCGCTTCTCAGCAGCCTCACTAGCAGTCTGTCAAGATATTGTGTCTTTAACAACCCCCACGGGAGTGTCCTGCAATCTGATATCCAACAGCATCCTTTTCATAGATCTGCTGTACTCCATATTTCCATCATTAACTTTTTTTCACAGAGAAATATGAGTTTGTGAAATTGCTCCTGGAACTCAATGCTGAAAATAATCGCCCTGCAATATATAAAAAAAGAAAAGTCATGCGCTGAATGCTGTGGTGTAATCACATGCACTCTAACGGTTTTCCCTTGACATTGTTTGCAATTGTTAGCAACCTCTTGAGCATCAAGAGGACACATGCTTTGCAAAGGGTAAGGAGGGAGATCATAGGAGAGTCGACCCATATTGAATCCCGAACAATTACTTAACCACTTTACTTCCTTACATCCTCAATGTCACAAACCACTGCTGAAACATGGTAACTTAATCCTCATCTTGCAATGTTCCATATAAAGTTTCAGATAATGTATTCTCTATAAATATAGAGCTTCTTGTGACAGTGATCCCCAAGAGAATGAAATTACATTAGATAATTATCATATTAACATCAAAATTTTTGTGGACCATTAGCATGGACACATGGTTTGCGGTGCACTTATTTTACTCTAAATTAATATTGTTTTCCCAGGTGGCAAAAAGCGTGTCCCTTCGTCTACACAGTGAACTTGAGGCCATTCAAAAGAAAAATTCACGGCTGGAATGGGAAAATGAGGAGTTACGTGAACGGCTGCAGGATCTGGAGGTGGCAAAGCAGGTTCTTCAGGCTGAGATGGACAAATCACAGGTGGGATAACCTCAAAGTCATTCCTGTATTTACATATAAACACTATTGTTCAAAAGTTTAAGATTTATGTTTTTTTGAATAAATCAAACAGATATGCTCACCAAGACTTAATAGTAGAAACAGTAATAATGAAATATGATTACAAAAAATAAAATAAAAAACTGTTCTATTTTAAATGTCCCTTTTTCCTGTCATGACAAAGCTGAATTTTCAGCATGTATTGAATTTAGTGTAACATGATACAATTCTTCATGATTCTTTGATGAATAGAAAGTTTAAAAGAACAGCTTTTATTTGAACATTATAATTTTGATATAATTATTGTATATAATGTATATAAATGTAACTATATAAATGTCTTTACTATCACTATTATCAATTTAATGCATCCTTGCTGGATAAAATATTCATAAAAAAAAAAACATTGACCCTGAACTTTTGAATGGTAGCACACATATATATATATATATATATACTTTATGCCCTATATCACCTTAAAGCAGCACTTGTTTGTTGCTTAGGCTCCTTAGTTTCTTGATGCCGTTAGGAATACAATCTGACCTTTACCCCAACTGTATGTATTGGGTGTTACCAACAGCTGACTGCTTGGGTAGGGCACAGAATGATCTAAGGTCTGAATTCAGACCGCAGCTGTCATTCTTCCTTGTAGAAGTGAGGGGGAGAAGAGAGAAAAAATGGGGCAACCGAAAGGTGGAAGAGAGTGAGGAAGAAACCACTTAGAAATATACCTAAAAGGGAGATCCTTGTCCAACTCTGGCTGCAAGCCATAATGCTTAAATGGGGTCTTATGACGTTCAATTACCACATACATGTTAAAAATACTAAAAAGAAGGCATGTTTTTTGCTATCACTTTCTCTCAAAAAAATATAGGACGCCACCATACCAACAAAATGCACCGAACAAGTCAAATTTAATTGGCAATGAAGGCCTGTAGGTCTTTAATAACGGCACACATTCAGTTTAATCCAGGATTCAGTGCTTAGAAGTGGATCCCAGCAGCTCAGCTCAGACAGCTGCTGCCCATTCCTGATCCTCACCAGCAGAACAAATCAGCTACAACCAGATTACCAAGGACTCATGTGAGCCTGACACTACCTGAAACATGATCTTCTACACGCAAACACTTTTTAAACATCCATTCAAAATCCACAAGTTAAATTACTAATTTATCATCTCAAAACATCAAGCTATAATAAGATGAGTTTTATCCTTTAACTTGGTGTTGCACTCAACAGCTTGGATTGACTCGATGAAGTTATTTTTAACATTTAAAGAAGATAATTTGAAGTCTACATGCTCCTCCTCTGCTCTTTGTACTTTTAAGGGTTTGAGCCTCCCAGACAAAGCAGCAGACAGATAGACTGACTCTAGCCAGCATTCTTGACATACTTGGAGCAGTATGGATGTTTGGTGTAGTAATCTTGCCATCTCAGTACACGAACATGATTGAGTGTGTTTATTGGGTGCATGCTTTCCTAACAGTCACACATTTCATTGGGTATTGGAATCCAGTGGACAGCGGTATGATGGAAAATAACAACTATGATCAATATAATATACATAAATGTACATCTATTCCCATAGGAGAACATCATCTTATGGGACAAATTGCATCAACTCACCTATACATAGTAAGCCCGGGTTTATTTAAGCTGCTGAAATGTCTTCAGACTAATTATGGATATGGTGCTTTCACAGAATTCTCTAAAGAGACGAAGTTTGAGATCAACATCCAGTAAGAGTGAAAAGAAGCTCTCTCCACAGGTGAGTTGGAAGTTACATTAGTCTTGATGATCGATTTGTGAAGGTCAGTGATAGTTCGTTGCAGATCTTGGTAGAGGGCCAATATTAGTCATCAGAGTTCCTCAGATTTTTGATAAATGCCAACTGTTTTAACACACCTGTGTCTTCTACAGGATGACAGTGCTGATTTGAAATGCCAGCTCCACTTTGCCAAAGAAGAGTCTGCGCTCATGTGCAAGAAACTAACAAAGATGGCCCTGGAGAGTGAGGCGATGCGGGAGGAGCTCGCCAAATACCGTCTGCTTTATGGTGAGGTGGATGAAACCCAGGCTGCAGCAGGTGCCACTAACTCCGCCCACACCCGAGAAGCAGAGGTCAAAGTTCACTTGCGGCTGGTGGAGGAGGAAGCCACGCTTCTGAGCCGTCGAATAGTGGAGCTAGAGGTAGAGAACCGTGGGTTGCGAGCAGAGATGAGTGAACTGCGTGAACGAGGAGGAGGAAGCCTGGAAGAAGAGGAGACGATGAAGAGGGCCAGTAAAGGATTAGCAGTGCCTCTCCAAACTGGGGAACAGGGGGAGAAGCTTAGAGGTGGATGTCTGGATGAGAAAGAGAATGCAGATGCAACAACAAACCACAATAATATGCAGAAGAACCAGATGCATGTAGCGGAGGATCTTGTGGAGAAATCTTCAATTAGCAACATGCACAGAGAAGGGCCGATTGGTGGGGAACAGGAGCTTTCTGCAGAAACTAAAGAGGAAGACGGACAAGCTCAGTGTAAGTCAGAGTGCACATTTGGTGTGAAAGATCTAGAGAGTCTTCTTGCCATCCATGACCAGGCTCTGCTTGTCAGATCGACTATCCAGCTCCTAACAACCCCAGCAAAAAATGGCCTCTCACCTACATGTACCCATAACACTCCTGCTGGTGCTCCCTACTTAGTCAAAACTGCAGTAGATCCTCAGTGCAAAACACATCAGTGGCTTTTGGACCCCATGTTGAGTCCCTTGACCAACGGATTAGAGGTGTTACAAGCCCAACTGCGTGCTCTTGTGGAAAAGTTGGAGGTGCTGTCAAACTCCAATTCAGAGCGCCCTGGGCCTGTTACAGAGAAGAATATGTTGCATTTCGACAAAGATTTAAGTGAAATGAAAGAGGACGCAAAGAATCTAGAAAGTCGAGAACTTCCATGTGAAGGAAATGTTCAAAATCAGTGTAACCAGGACAGCTTAGTGCTGCTCACTCTGCAGCTCCGGTGGTTTGTCCAGCAGTGGAGGCAGGGAGAGAGACCCCCAGCTGATGGAAAGAGTCTGTTTGAGGTAAATTAGGTGAACATTTCTATTGTGGTCAACCATCTTTATCGATGAAAATGGTAATTCTTTATAATGATTCTTAATTGCAGTCGAAATAACAGTAAATGCTTTCCTGTAGTTCAGACATCAGATCAGGGCTTCTATTCCCAGGGAAAACAAGAATAAAGAATAAAAATGCCTGCCAAAAGCATATATGTATATGTTCTGTAGTTGCTTGTTTTGTCAACTTTGGGTACTTTTTGGGCCCTTTGAATACCTAAAACACACTATTGATGTATTTAATTCACCCACTAACAATGATACAGTATGTATACATGCATTCCCAATTAAATCTTTCCCATCTCATCATATATTGTGTTAATAATGTTCTGTTACACGTTTACTATTTAATTTGTCCTAAACTGGCAGTTATATAATATTTTTCACACCATTTGCATAGTTTGAGCTAATATATATTTATAAACAACCTATGTCTTTTCATTTCAGTTGTATTGTCAGAATGATCGTCATCTGCTTATGGACACAGAGTCAAAAGCGTGCAAGTATAAACCTCAACAGAAGTGCAACAATCAGGTACGAAAAAGAAAGAGGATTACTGGAGTAAAAATAATAGTGTTTCAACATGCAATACATTCAGCCTGAAAGCACGTGATTCAAAAATGTGACCTTTTCTTATATACCATAGCTGAACATATACAACAAGAGCATTGTTCCTTGACCTGTTGCTCATTTCCAATTAATCTGGTTGTGTTCCTGTTGCCCCGTGTTCATTCACCACTGTATGTTTGTCTCTCAGGTTAGCAGTGCCCTGCTGTCAGACCTCAGAACAGCTCTGTCGGATCTGTTCTCTGAACTTATGGAGCAGCACAGGGCAGCCCAGTTTGTCATCCGGCAGTTTGCTAATGCCAAAGCAGCGTGGGCCGTGGAGTGTGCAGAGCTCAAGAGCCTCATAAGCAGGGTGAGAACTAGAAGATCCGTTTAAATTCCCTTCAGAGAGTATCAATGAACCTGCTGTCTGCTTCTCATGTCGTCTCCTCTTCTTTCTTCATTCTTGCGTCTGTAGGGACTTATGGAGGAAATTGAAGCAGAAATGTCATCAAGCTGTTTGTGTTTGTTTATAGCTGGATGGTTCAGCTGGGAAGGCAGGAGTAAAGGGTCCATCAGACCCCAATGTGGCTTTGCAGAAGGACCACATTGAGAAGCTTCAGCACCTGTTAGCAGAGTCCTACACTGCAGTGATGGACCTGACAAGACAGCTGAAGGTCCGTGAAAGCAGCTGGAGCTCTGAGCGGCAAGAACTGCTAGAACACCTGAAGCGTGTGCGTCTAGAGTGTGAAGGGTTGAAGACAGCTAAGCAAAATAGAAAAATTCAGGTCAGAGCAAAAATTTGTGTACTTTGACATGATTTCAACTGTCAAAGGTCAACCATCAAAACAGATCTTACGGGTCAACTATTATTTAATTGGTAACATTTTATAATAAAGTTCAGTTTGTTATTAGTTAGTAATTTTTATGAACATTAAGTATAATGTTCATTTATAAATAATTTATAAACTATGTGAATACATTTACCGTATTTACTATTAATTAATTTACTATTAATTAATACTATTTAATATTAATTAACTAATATTTATTTAAATAAAAAATAAAAAATACTATATGCAGAAATGAACACGTTATGTAGAAAATAATTCATGATAACGTATTAACTTGTGTTTGAATCAGAGCATAGTGCTATATATTTCCATTATTTAGGTCTTTTTTGGCATTTCTTTGTGCGACCACTCAAAAGTTTGTTATCAGTAATTTTTTTTTTAAAGAAATGTATACTTTTTTCAACATGCATTAAACTGATAAAAATTACAGAACTATATATATATATATATATATATATATATATATATATATACATATATATATACAGTATTTTTTACAGTATTTTTTTTATCAGCATATCGGAATAATTTTTGAAGGATAATGTGACAGTATGACTCCTTCAAAATTCATCTTTCTATCACAGGAATAAGTTACATTTTTTAAAGAAATATTCAAATAGAAAACTTTTTTTTTTTTTTAATGAAAATAATCAAAGGAATTCAGCCTTGGAGAACACGAGACTTCTTTCAAAAACATTAAAATATCTCAGACTCCACACTTTTGAACAGTAGTTTATGCTCTCTGCTATCTGAAGTCTGAACTATCAGCTATGAGCATGTGTGTGTGAAAAGGCCGCATGGCAACTGAATTTAGGCTAATCCCCTTTTGGGACTGTAGGACAGCAGGCGGAGTGCAGACATCAGCTTCAATCACAACTTCTGACTCAAAAGGGCTTATCCAAACCACAGTGACCACAGAGAGACTTATCAAGGCTCAGCTGCAGTTCAAGGAGTTTACTTTCTTTAACAGTAAATGGAGGATAACTGTGCAGGGTTAAGAAAAGGAGGCGAGAGAGAAACAAGGAAGCATCATACAAAGGAACAAAGGCATAATGGATTTTTTTTTAATTTTCATTCTCTAGGTTTACAGCAGTTTCATTCTTTCCTTTAAACAGAAAGTCTTGTTTATTATAATAGATGCTAATAATAAAAGTGGAATGCAGACAGTGACAATTTGACTGGGTTAAGTAAAACCTGGATTGGAGTGCAAAGGAATTTTGCCAATATTTTTTTTTTCCTGATCCAATGGTTTACTTGCGGTTTTATTTTTTTTGTTATCCCTAATTACCTCTCTGACACACTTTTTTGAATAAGACATTCTTTTTCATTTGATGCAGTTTATCTTAAATCGCTCATCCCTAAACAAAATGGAAGAATTCCCTGTCTTAAAACGAGTCAGTCTTTTTCTGCTGAAAGGTTAAATTGCAGTGCATTGCATACAATATTTTTCTGTCTCTGTTGTTTTATTTAATTCTTAATGTGAAAGGTGTTTTTGAAGTATTTTTTATTGAATATATTCTATTTAATATATAATAAATAACACAACTGAACTAATTATGCATGAACAAATAATAATCCTTCTGATGCATTTTCAGTCCCCCAGATACAAGATGTTGACCAAAGATGCAAAAATGGAGAGGTAAGCTTGATTCGTTTGTTTGCACCATAGTTTGAACTCAAATTATCTGAATTAATTCCTTAACCGAGTTTCCTTTTCCAACAGGATGCCACCCAAAAATAGCATGACAAAACGCAACAAGAACTGGAAGTACCTCAGTCAAGAAGCTGCCGTTCTGGACAGAGACGACCCCTGCAAGACTTGGGACTCTCCCATCATGCCTCCCAGTTTCCCTGCTCTGAACTTAAACCCGGAGCTGACCCAGAGAAGCCACACTGCTCCAGAGAGAAGCAGCATTCGTATATATTACAGCCCTCCATCAGCAAAAAGGATCCAAATGAGCTCTCTGATAGCAGCAGAGGAGGAAGAGCTCGAGGAGAGCCAGGAACCATATTTCAGTGCTGTTTCCTGTAGCCTTGTAAACCAAGACTGGGTCACTGCGTATGAAAACTGGCTGGGTAGCCTGCCGTTTGACTGCCAGAGTTTGATGGAGAGAGATTCGAACGCTGTCATCAGTTCTACATCCTCTTCTGGTCTTCAGATCTCCAGTATGACATCCCCTTCACGCTTGGCTTTCAATAACTTGGGCGTCTCAGCCAACCTAAGTGATGACATGAAGGAAATCACAGCCAGTGTGCTGCAAACCTCCCAATCCAGCCCTCTGGAGAGAAAAAGAGCGAAGGATTTTGGGAGCAGTATGGTGAGTGTTGTGAGCATAGGAACGCAAACTCAATCCCAACCACAGGTGACCACAGTTGGGCTACAAACCGATGGTCCTCGATGTCTTTATGCTGCGAAGCACTGGTCGCCCAGAGTGACCTCATTTGTATCTTCAAGAACCCCGCAGACATCAGTGTCACTGGAAAGGGTCCCTGGTCCAGCAGATCGGTTTCAACCACAGACCACCTCTCCAAAAATACAACGCAGACACTCTGCATCCTCTCCCTTTTCCTCAAAGTCTTCCTCTTCCACATCCCCCTCATCCTCTTCCTCTTTCACTACATCCTCTTTGTCCTCCTCCTCATCTCTGAGCACCTCCTCTAGAATGGATTATGGAGCAAAAGACCGTGGTTTGTGGGCTCTGCCACAACGTGCTCCGATAAATAGCAGGCCGAGTTCAGTATCAGTGCAGGGCAGCGATAAACATGGCAGCCGTAAAAATGTAGGGGTTCACAAATACGGTCTGGTCCATGAGTTTCTGCGCAATGTCTGTGGTCGAGGAGAAAAGGCCAACCCGGAATTGGAGAAAGTGCCAGCAGCTCGTAGGGATCACATCGGTCTGGTGGGTTCAAAGAAATCCGAGCACCCACCGTCTCGTATACCAGCGGTGCCACTGGTCAGAAATGACAGCATCACCAAGATTGTGAACCGCAGATTTATGAAACAAAGCCAAAAAGAGGAGACTGTGTGTCAGAGCCAGGTCCAAACTCAGCGTCAAATCGACAGGGGTTCAGTCAGAAAGAGCAAGGGCTTGGAGGTTAGTAGCAAAGTTTAACCCCTTCAATAACATTAAAATTGAAGGTGTTGACGGAGTAATATTTGAGTGAGACTAAAATGGTTGCAAAAAATAATAAGTGCGACAGTAATTTGAAATCTAGTCACTCTGGAAACAATCTGTGTGTCCATATTCAATTTTTTTTTTTTTCAGGAACAAATTATTCTCATGAATAAACTTTTTTTTTGCGAATCTGAGATTGAAGAAATGGCCTAGGACTCACTTGTTAGTCACTGTATGAATCAGACTTGCGCAGAGTCGTTATTGAGTTCACAACTGACTTCATCAATAAAAGTTATTTCTTGGTATGTTATGTATAGATTTGTGATTCAAGTGATAATGACTGGTTATCCATATGACAATGATTTTAAAGATACATATTTAATATTTCAATTAATTTTATTTTTAACAAGCAGAAATATTCTTTTAAAACAGTAATATATACAGTATATGGGAACCATACAATCAGAATTGGAACTCATTTTGATTAAATACAACTAGAAAATATATTATTACTATTTTGCAGAGTCTCTGTCTTAATGTCACATGATTTGTTATAATGCTGAGCATATCTCCTCACTCTTTTCCGTCTCTTTGCCAGGAAGGAGCCTGTGACTACAGCTCACGCTCTTTGACATCCTGCTTTGCTCGACCCTCACAAAAAAACATCCGGCACATTCCCAGTCAAAACAAGCCCCTCCCACACGAACACCCCCCATCCCGTGGTAAAGGTGATTCTCTTGCTTAATGGGACTGATACCATGTCACTTCTGGGATCTACAGGCCTGCATGGACAGATTTCTTCAGAACTGGAATGCCCGTCATTCATACATTTCCACATATTCCCCACACCTTGTGTGTTTGGCTAAATTAATAGTTCCTTCAGTTCCATTTTAGCATGTTAAAATCCATTCCACAAACATTAGCTTCCCTTAAAATCAGCGTAAAAAACATGAAAAAGCTTTGTAGATGCCTTCTGGGCTGTCTCCAGGCTAAGTTACTGTTTTAATTTAATAGAGAAACTAAGTAGGGCTTGTACAGAATTAACCATGCTGTTATTGTGCTGAAGTTCCTGATTCCAGCAAGATCCAGTTTTTACTTTCTAGATCCTTGATGAACTTTACTTTGTTAATTTTTAAATAGATATAATTATGCAACATTAATGCATAATAGAACGCGTGTACATTATTGTTTAAATGTTTTTAGATGCCTTTTGAATGTGACCTGTTTCTCATAGCTGTCTTAAATGTAATATGACCTGTGCTTTATATCTGCAAACAACATATTTGGGGGCCAAGCACCTTAATCAGAGCTTAGGTTTGTGAATTGTAGCTATTTGAAATGTGACACTTTTTATTGCATGTTAATAAATACTGGTCATGACATTGTATTTGAATTTGAAGATATGTCAACTTAATGATATTTCAGGTTTTTCTCTTTAACTGCCTATAGCCACAAAGAGAAAGAAAAAAATATATAAGGAAAATGTAAGTCATTTAAAATTTGCATTACTTTTAATTCCATGAAACAATGTATAGAGGTATGCAATTAAACAAATACCCTGATATATCAGAGGAAATTGTCAGTTTTTGTCTGCTTCTATATTTAACTCAGCTGAAAGCTGCTCATTCAAATTTTCCTGAGACTAAAATGCACACAATCACTCATGAATTATCTTAAGTGTGTATATCGAAATGTTTTATAAATGCACGAGAAATGTATTTAGTTTTAATCGACAGACATGCAGTTATATCAGAAGTAACCTTTCTACAGAGGCGTTAATTTGTTATAGTTGTTATAGATTCGTGAATTTGTAGCGACACCTAGTGGGTAGAGAAGCGTGTCCATATTTAATTTATACATATTACATTTAGTATAAAACAGTTTATTAAATAGCTATTTTATCCATAACTTTAAGGTGTCTGCCTATAGGGAAAAATACAATTAACTTACAATGAAAAATAAAAAGTGTGAAAACTAACTCAATTCCCAGATCACGTAGTGTAAAATAAGTGTTAACACTGTGCATATTTCGTCTATATGGTGGAACATTTGTTAATGTTTTATGTAGACTAGTCCAGGGGTTTTCAGACTGAGTTCCGAAGATTCCCCGTGGTTGGTCCCTAAAACAAAAAAAACAAAAACAAAAAACAACAACAACAAATAAAACATATTTTATAAACACATATACCATATATATATAAACAAAGTAATATAAATAAATAAAAACAAAAAAAAACTTTATTTTTAGAATATAAATTTTACAGTTTAATTTGGGGGCTGTATTAAAGAAAATATAGATGCCCAGGCACAAAAAGCCAGACATCTCTTGCAAAATAAAGCTCTCAAAATATCACAAACACATCTCAAAAGCACAAATGTGTCTTACATTGCACACACCTTTGCCATAATAAATTTTTAGATATATCATATACACACATATTCCAAAACCTAAAGCTCCTCTGTCATGAGCTCATATGTACATTTCTGTACAATATTTAAAGTAACTGGCAGAGAGATGTTGAAAATTTCAAGTTAGTTAACTGTTAAGCGTTTGTGAATACAGTATTACACAGTACAAAATAAAATAAATACTTCACACATGTGTAGCTGTGTATGTATTCTAAAGCCATGATTGGTTGGTGTTAAGTAAAGCAATGAGTGTTTGCACAAGTGAGGAGTTATTGTGAGCAAAGGGACTGATGAATTGATTAATTAGTGTGGCATTTTGATTGGTTGTGTATGAAAATGGAACTCAAGATACTTCCTGTTAGTTTTTTTTGTGTTACATAGAGAATTGTGTGTTGTGTTTTGCATAATTTTTTTTTTATGAAATTGACAAAAGGTTTTGCAGATTTGGTTTGTGGTTCTGGTTTTGAGTGTCCGGTTTCAGATTTTGTGTGTAGACAGTCAAAACCTGTAATCTTTAGATCTATGTACCTGTCACGAAGTTTCCGTAGCATCAAAGAAATCGAAACTCGTGTTTCTGGTGTTCCACGTCGGCTTTTATTATGAAAGAACACAGTTCAGGCGTCGTCACGCCACTGCGCCGCCGCCGCTCACGCGCAGCACTGCGGATACTGTACGCCGACACGGTGGTGAATTTCGGTCCGTCTCAGAGCAGTGCTGCGGTCATCATGGCTCTCTTCCACTATGTCACCCAAGAGCAACTCTCAGGTTTTGATAAATATAAGGTGAGGCCGTCTTATTCGGCAAAATGTTTAACGTTGGACTTTAGGGTGTCGGCTAGCCGTTAATGCTATCATGAAGCATGAGGTCTGTCTGCCGGTGTGTGCCGCTCTCTAGGAAGGACAACGGTGGCTTATTGTCGCTTTTAAAGAGGAATACTAAATTTTCCCTTTGAATTTATTGGATGAAATGATAAACCATTTAGTTATTAGTGTATATATACATCCAACTCAAAGGTTTTAAGGACATATCAGTGTTATTAAGCGGTTAATTCACTGGCGTACCACAATGACTTGAAACCGCCGGTGAAAGTAAATCATCAGTTCTAAACATTGTTTTACCACATAAACACACACGGTGTCCAGTTTGGCTGTCGTTGGTCTAACGTTACATGCTTTATGTTGTCGGTTAGTTTGTAAATTGGGTTGAACTGTAAAGGGATGGGCTCCTGGTTCCGCCTCCTAACAAGGATCTTTGGTAAGAACATTATTTGCATGCGAGTCAGAAGCTCCCCGTGCTTTCACTGTAATTGTTCGTTGTGTTCATTGAAAATTCAGGTGTTACTGTATTATAGCAGTGTAGAGTCCTCTGATATAATTTACAATAGAAGCACCTGAAAGGATTGAGTTGCAAAGCTCTCTCTTCATCCAATTATTAACCCCTTTGCTTACATAAACCGTATCTGTTTTTTTCCCATTATTATTATCATCACAACAATATTATGCCACACAACTGTTTTCATAGATGATACTTACAAGAAATGTTTCTTGAGTTCCAGATCATCATAGAGTGATTTCTGAAGGATCATGTGACACTGAAGACTGGAGTAATTATTGCTGAGAAATTAGCTTTAAAATCACAGGAATAAATTACATTTGTACTATATTAAAATGGTACACAGTTATTTTAAGTCAGAATATTATTTACAATTTTACAGTGCCATTATGTGTGTTCAATAGAATGTGCTTATTTAATTCATTAATTGTGCGAATTCTTCGCTAAAAATGAACGAAAAATGGCCCAAAAGGAATATAAAATCGCTAAATGATTGTTTCAAACAACCAACAAAAACAGTATTATTGCTTTTCAGTCATTTTCCATAATTTTATTTTTTGAAAAACATTTTTATAATGCATATTATGTTTTTAATTGTCTGATAATTATTAATTTATAATCCATGAAATAAACAAATCTTAAAGTTTAGGCATCTCTGAAGGGGATCTTTTGGTTTAAGGGTGTGGAGCTGAAGGGGCTGAGAGGTTGAATTCCTGGGTGTGACGCAGACTCTTGTGTTTTTCTGACTGCTGATTTGACAGAGCTTGTGAATGAAAGTGTCTGTGACCTTGAGCGCTTCTGGTGTAAAGTCTTGTTGGTCTGATAAGGTGTATTTATTTCCTGCCAGTGATTTGGGCTGTTCGTTGTACAGGCTGCTGAGTTGGTATGTGCTATTCTTGCTCTGCGTGTTTGCACATACTTGTAGGGGTCATTGAACATACATGACTGCCCCCACATGACTACCGCAGTGTGTTTATTTTAGCCCTGTACACTATCTGATCAGGGTTATCATATTTAGTTTTCAGCATTTTTGTGTATATTTAATTAGCGGTTCTGTATACATTATTTTCCTAATAAAATGTCTTTGTTTGGTTTTTATCATCAAACTGTGTTTTTACCTAAGCATATTAGGCTGAATAAACATGTACATTTTAGAAAGTACATGTACATATTTTTCAGGGGTTCAAGGGTTTCCTTTCAGGCCTTCCCAGATCCAGATGTTTTCAAGGCTGCAATAGCCGCCCAATCTCGAAGTGTGAGCTCACACAGTGAACACATGCTGGGGAAGTGGTTGAAAAGTGATCTGCCTTCACCACTGAATCATACCACTTACTATCATGTGCTGCAGTGAAGAGTTTCAGATTTGATAGACATTATTACATTCAGGCCAATTTAAACTGCCTCTAGGTTTGAGCTTAAGAATTTATTGTCAAGTCGTACCTGGTACTTGTGTAGAATCTAATGAGAGATTTATTGATATTATGTAGTTGTCATTGGAATCATCAAAACGATTGAGATGCAAAGCTCTCTCTTCATCCAATTATTAACCCCTTTGATTACATAAACCATATCTGGTTTTTTTTCATGATTATTATAACTTCATCCAGATTTTCACAGAAGAATTATGCCACACAACTGTTTTCAATGATGATACTTATAAGAAATGTTTCTTGAGTACCAGTCAGATCATCATATTAGAGTGATTTCTGAAAGATCATGTGACACTGAAGACTGGAGTAATTACTGCTGAAAAATTTGACAGTTTGTAGACACAGTGCAATATCAGATGAGATGGCAGAAACACTCTGTTGTTAACACTTTTTGAACATTCACACTTCTGGACCCGAGTGTTAATGTGCTGTCTTACTCTTCATATCCTGTCATCTCCTTTTTACAGTACAGTGCGGTTGACTCCAACCCCCTCTCTATCTACGTCATGCACCCTTTCTGGAACTCAGTAGTGAAGGTGAGTGTCACGACTGTCGTTTTGAACGTTACCCAGAATACACAAGGGCATCCAGTCTCTCATATGAGATAAAATAATAATAATGTATTATTATAGATTCATATTTATATGTATTATTTAAATGTACTTTTTAAAGAATGCATTTATTTTATTTATCAAAGTGGATGCATTAAAACTCAAAACTGTGATTATGAAACAGCAGTGTTTTATTAATTGTAATATTTTAAAATTGTATATTGTTAACTATACAGTTTTATCAAATTGTAATATTTCTATTTACAATTTAGTAATTATTTTAACATTTCATATAGCATATTATTTGTTATTTTAATTGTAATTTATTTTAATTTTAAATTTTATTATTTTTAATTTATTCTTATTGCATATTAAAATAATATACTATTATTAAATAGTTTTTACTGCATGTTATTTTGTGTTATAAAGATGCGTTCATGAAAATGTAATTTGTCTGTCAATCCTTATTAACATATTTTGAATCCATGAATGTAGGTATTTTACATGAAAAGAATGACATTACTTGGTGTTTTGCTTTCATTGAATTGCATGTATGCAACATTAATGAATGTTCCGTCTGGCTCTGATTACCTGCGAGAACATCTGACCATTTGCAGCTTGCTAATTTCTCTCTTTCTCGCTCCGTCTCAGATCTTGCCCACATGGCTTGCCCCAAACCTCATCACATTTACAGGATTCATGTTCCTGGTACTAACCTTCACCTTGCTGTCCTTTTTCGACTTTGACTTTTATGCCTCAGGTGAGGTCAATTAACTGTTTGTATGTTTGTTTTGGTTTTGATGTGCTAGTGAGAGAGTATTGTGGGTAAGCACTCTTTCTCAAAGCTTAGAGACTTTAAAACATTTGTTGACATGGATCAAGGTCTCAATTCCAGCTCATCATTCTTTTAGTTATCAACTAACCATCTGTTAATAGACAGCTACACCTGTACAAACAGCAGCTTTCTCACATATACACACACTGTACATGCAGTGCTGTAGAGTAAATCATTCAAACATGTTCTGCTTACAAAAAATTTTTTGTAGTCCTATTAACACATCTGATTCCATTAGGTAGAAATAAAGACAAAACATATTGAAGTCATAGTGTTTTTCACTGATGTGTAGCATTGAAAAGTTAAATTCATTCTTCATAAATGAACAAAACAATTAGGTATTTTTATGGGTATGTTTTGTAGCGATTCATTTAGGTAAATGCTGCTAACTATTTTTGGACTTATTTTAAATGACATATTATTACATTACATAATTAATTGAGCACATTATTTATGTTATGTATGTATCTAGGTTTAATTTTTAAAGTAATTTGTTAAATATTTTCAAGTTCGATGCTGTTATCCTAATTGATATTGTACCTACTTGTAAACGGCATTGATTACTTTGTGGGTGTTGTTTTGTGGCACAGGGAAAGGCCATACACATGTGCCAAGCTGGGTGTGGATAGCTGCTGGTTTGTTCAATTTTCTGGCCTATACCTTAGGTAAGTGTTTTTTTTTTTGTTTTTTTTTTTTAAATAGCACTAATGTTAATTGACCTATTTTCAGTAGTATTGTTTGATTAATATTATCAGCAAAACATATCTTATTTTTAGTCCTACTTGTGTACATTTATAAACCTACTGACATATCCTATATACTTTATTAATTCACTAGCCATTTAGCCAAGAAGGACATTTGACTGTAATACAGCCACAGAAGACACATTTGCATATAAAAATATGAACACTTATTTAACACAAATTTGCAGAGGCTTGCTTCTTAATACTGTAGATTTTTAAGGGAAGAGCTGTGAACATTATGTCTAGGATCCAGAGAACCTCTGAAACATTATGTGAATGGGGTAGCCAGATTGGAAACATGTTTGTGTGAGAATGTGTGTATGCTTGCATATATGACTCTGAAATATATCTTGTCTTGTGTGTGTATATGCAGATGGTGTGGATGGCAAACAGGCTCGGAGAACAAACTCCAGCACTCCGCTGGGTGAGCTGTTTGACCACGGCCTGGACAGCTGGGCATGTGTGTTCTTCGTCGCTACAGTGTACTCTGTGTTCGGACGCGGAGAGTCTGGTGTCAGCGTGGTGACGCTGTATTATCTGTTATGGGTCGTGCTGTTTTCCTTCATACTGTCTCACTGGGAGAAGTACAACACTGGGATTTTGTTCCTGCCCTGGGGCTACGACATTAGTCAAGTGGTAATTTATTACCTAAAGATAAGCACATGAAAAGAAAATGTTTTTATATACTATTAAAATATAACCATAAACTATATATATTATACAATATTAATATTATATTAGTAATATGTAATAATATACAAAAGTATACTAATGTATAAATAATTTAGCTTGTAATAATAGTCTCCAATATAATATGAATATATGTGTGTGTGTGTGTGTGTGTACCCCCCCCCCCCAAAAAAAAAAACATTTTATACATTATAAAAGTTTTACTGTCATTTTATAAGCAATGTAATGAATCCTTGCTGAATAAAACCATACATTTTAAGGAATAAGTAAAAAAGAAATCATACTGACCCCAAACTTTGAGCAGTTTTGTATTTTAAAATATAGAATAAATAATTCTTGAGGATAGAACATGTCACACACCGCACATGGAAACTGCAGTGGTACTTGAATGGAAATAAATTTTACAGTTAATATTAATGTCTTTTTTTCCCCCATCTCTATACCAGACTATCTCTGTCGTGTACATAGTAACAGCGGTGGTTGGTGTGGAAACATGGTACAAGCCTGTCATTGGGAATGTTCATTACAGAAATCTCTTCACTGTTCTGATTGTTGGTGAGTGAACTCTGCCCTGTCTTTGACAGTTAATACTTCAGATGCAGTGTTTTCATTTGCTTTTAAGCCAAACTTGCAAATTAAACGATGATCTGATTTCCTCATTCATTCATTTATTTATTTTAAACAGGTTGTTTATTTGTTGTCACACTACCAATGAGCCTCTACAATGTCTTTAAGTAAGTTTAATTCCAGGCCCCTTGTGCCTTGGACTACATAAAAATGACTCGTACCGTGTAGCTTACTGATACACTATTAAACAATGAATGCTTTGGAACAGGGATATTTGTTCTCACTCTTTCTCTGTATTATTATAGGGCGTACCGTAATAACACCCTGAAGCACAGCTCAGTGTATGAGGCCTTGTTACCGTTTTTCTCTCCCGTCCTCCTGTTTGTGCTGTCTACACTGTGGATCAGTCTCTCTCCTACAGACATAATCGAGAAGCAACCCAGAATCTTTTATCTCATGGTGGGAACAGCCTTCTCCAATGTTACTGTGAGTGTAATCAGTCTTCTAGCTCTCTGCTGTAGATAAACAAGTTGTGCAGCCAAGACAATGGATGTCTTTCAGTTCCATTCGAAAACCTTTTGTCAGATGTCTGCTCCTGACATGTGCTCTCTCTTTCTCTCTCTCTCTCTCTCTCTCTCGCTCTCTCTCTCAGTGCAAGCTCATTGTGTGCCAGATGAGTAATACTCGATGCAAGCCACTGAGTTTGTTGTTGTTGCCGATGACAGCTGTGGTGTTGCTAGTGATAACTGGGACTTTGCAGGATGGAGAAATTACTGTCCTTTACATATGGACCGCCATAGTCCTCCTCACTCACATACACTATGGAGTATCAGTTGTAAGTAAAGTCACACAGACTGCTCATTTGTTCATTAGTCATGAAGAATCTTTAAATTTACCATAAGATTGTTATATATTAAACTACTACTTATAATAAATTGTGTGTGTGTGTGTGTGTGTGTGTGTGTGTGTGTGTGTGTGTGTGTGTGTGTGTATGTGTGTGTACACACACACACACACACACACACACACATACTGTTCCTTTTTGCTCATCAGGGTTGCATTTATTTGATCAGAAATACAGAAATTTGTGAAATATTATTGTATAATTGTACTATTTTAATATACTTTAAAATATAATTTATTCCTGTGGAGCAAAGCTGAATTTTCATCATTTTCAGCCTTGCATGATGCTTCAGAAATCCTTCTAATATGCTGATTTATAATCAAGGTTTTAAACCGTTGTCCTGCTTAATATTTTTTGAGCCTGTGATGCTTTTTTCAGGATCCTTTGATAAATAAAAAGAACAGTGTTTATTTACAATAGAAATGTTGTTACAATATACACTACTACTATGCAAAAGTTTGGGGTTCATAATATTTTTCCGTTCCTTTAAAAAAAAGGAAAGAAATTAATACTTTTATTCAGCCAGGATGTGTTAATTGGAAAATGGAAAAGTGATAGTAAAGACTTATTAATACTATAATTTTTTTTGTACTTTTTATTCATTTACTAGCCTAATAATATATAATAAATATTATGTAATTATCTTTTGCAACAGTCATGTTTTTATGCGCAAGCACACAATATTTCTCATTATGGTCTTATTTATTTATTTTTCTGTCTCATTGTGCAGGTGAAGCAGCTGAGTGATCATTTCAACATATACGCTTTCTCACTAAAGAAACCCAATTCAGATTGACAAGACGAGGAGAAAATCGGCCTGAAGGCTGCTGAGGTTTAAGCTATCTCTGCATGCTCTTCAGCTAGCCGACTCTCACCAATCACCAAGGAGACACTGCTAACAACAGAAAACCAAATTGTACTGACCAAATGCGCCACCTTATTCTGAGGATGCTGCTCAATCAACAAATAAATGGAGCTGCACCACAGGGTCCACTGATTCCTGAGGCAGAGCTGCACCACAGGACCCACTGTCCCCAGAGGTGAAGCTGCACCATAGGATATGTTGGGCTCGGACACACAATTACACTATGGGACTCAATAGCTCAGAAAAACAGGACCCATTGAGCCCAGGATCTACATTGCCTCGACCTTGTAGCTGTGTATCAGGGCCCATTCTTCCCAGAAAAAGCTGTATCGTGTTGCTCACTCCGAGCCGAGACAATTTGGTTGCTTGGTATCCTTGAAGCTGGGGTTTTTGCTTGTTTCCTAAGGAAATGTGCTTTTCAGCAGAGATACTAGGAGCCTTGAATGGTTAATCTCACTTACACGCTCTCAGATAAGTCACGCGCAAACCACATGATGATGATTACACACATATGATGATGTGATGAATGTCTTAAGCCTATTCGATTTGAAGATTTTATTTACATTTAATTTTGGCCTCAACTGCTCAATTTGGGGAGTTTTCTTTTTTCCAGTAACAGGCATTATTAAATTATGTTTCTATAATGGACAGTATAAGCCAGCTGTGAAAACGGTCTAATTTTCAGTTAATATCAAACTTGTACATATGTATGAGAGAACGGGGATGTTAGATGCTTATTTAAATCTATGGTGCTTTTGTTGATCTCTACAATAATGCAAAATTGTAATAATGACATGAGACAAATTTAAACAACCACATATATCTATCTATAATATCACACCGCTCAAACCACAATCTCACCTGACCGATTTGAATTTGTATAACTACTTCAACTGGGATATTTGTTTGTTTTCGTTTCCTTTTACACTGGTGATGGTGTGTCCGCGTGCCGATTTTCATTTTCTTCTGGTTCTCTTTTTATTTGCTTCACTAGTCGGCTTTTATTAAGTTTATTTGTTCTTGAATGAAGAGTGCACTTCAAACCCTGAACAGGAGAGGGTGCACTTGGAGTGAGCGAGTCAAACCTCGCTCCGTCTATAAACATGATAAAAGCACTAGTCTGTGTGCCACCGACATGTCCGTTAAACCTGCAGACTGCAGGTGTCATGGTCTGCATCAAGCTCATTCCAGCATTTAGTCGGTTTTCTGTTCTTTTGTTTAGTTTACGTATCTTACTTTCTGTTTGGTGGACTGAGGGCTTATATAGGTACCGGTAATAAGATTTTTTTTTTTTTTACTTTCAATGGTTGTCTGAAGTGTATTGTGTGAGTTGAATGTACAGTATGTGTAAATATATGGATGAGTGAGTGTGTGTGTATGCGCGCGCATATGTACTGTATGTATATATCTGTGTATGTTTTAGGCTTATACACTCACTCTAGAAACCTCATGCCTCCATAATATATGTCCTGTTTCTCTGAAATGAGACCCGGTTAAATAATGTTTAAACATGTACAGTCTATTCATGCTGTTATAACATTGTATTGCTGTTCATCTTGCTTTTATTATTTTATCTTCATAATATAACAGGATGCATATTTCTTATCCTCCAAATACCTGTTTCACATTAATTGAGAAATGACATGGCTAAAAAATCTACATACTTTAGCTGCTAGTCCCAAGTAACGTCTGTCTTTGTTATTACATCAGTATCTAATTACTGTCCAGCAATATGTTATTTGTTAAAAAATTACGTGATGACACTCACTTCTAAGGGCACTCCTGCAAAATTTAGAGCAGAAAGCTTTTAGCCAGAAGATGGCGCTTTTCTTTTTATGCAGTAGAACATAGAGTCTGATGGTAGTGCCTTTGAGGGTCAAAATCACTAGGCAAATAAAAAAAAAAATGTAGTGCACAGAATATCAGAGGCTGCTGCTGTCAAGTGTGGCTGCTTGATGTGTTTTGTTTGTGTCACTATTATCCTCATCATTTTTAAAACAAACCACTCTTAAATGTGACCATTTTGTTTGCAGGAGGTCTCTTATCAAGTGCTGTATAACTGCATTTGTGTGATGCTTCGGAGAACAAGCAAATGTAACTTTTATTTAAATTTTTTATTTTAAAGTGGGGTGAAACCTCTTAAACCTCTGCATATTGTAAAACAAAATCCATCCATGTTGTAACATTATCTTGTGCTGCCCCATTAAATGTAAGTGTATCCACAGTATCATTTTGTCCTATTGCAGATTTTGAAACTCCAGTCCCAGGACAGACAGGATTTCACTCCGAACCCTTATTGTAAAAGACAATACCATTGCATTGCACATTTTGGAATTTTTTCTTTAGTTAATACACACATTTTTTTATATAAAAAAGTTGCATCTCATTCGAGGAAATGTGAAGGTGAGTTGTCAAGAGAACTAAGTAGACATTGTGCCCTTTTGCTTCATTCAGGACTTTTTTTGTCAGCCAAACCCCTTGGACTTAAAATATTTATTTGAAGTGAGCGCTCCGTAATTTAACAATCTTGCATTAACTTACGTTTAGTTGTTTAGTCATTAACCAACATAACACATTTAGTGTTTTTAAGCAAATGTTTTATTTTGAACATTATTTACAAAATTATTATTATTATTTTTACATTGAATTTACATCATTTGCAAAACTTTTTTTGTTATATCGCCATGTGAACTGCATTATGATTAGCTTTCATAGATGGAGTTTAAAGTGGACTCGAACCTTAATTTAGTTGTCAAAGTTTCTCAGTCCACATTATTCACACTTGTGTTATTAGGAACCAAACTTAATATTTTCAATATTTCATAATTAGTTTAAATTACAATGTTGTAAATAAAAATACAACTACAGTGTTTCATTTTACACTTTCATGTCTTAAATTCTTCCTTCAAACTCTTGAGCTTTTAATGTTTAAAATTCAAACTTTTTATTTTAGCAGAATACTGCTGAAATGCTGTAAACCTTTATCTAAAAAGTGTTGGAAATTATGTGTATATTGTGCTTCCAAATGCATGTTAAACTTAGCACATGGAGAGATTAAGTTTGCTTTATTTACTGTTAACTCTTTGCTCTGAGAGACACTGACATTTATGACATTTAAAATGAAAAGAAAAGGACATGACTTGTGGCTAAGTATGGTGTTCCATGCTTCATTCACTTCCTCCAACAACAATCCCTGCCAGTGCTGAGACTTGGACCTACTCTAACCATTAGGCCACGACTGCCCCCAGCACAAAATTTGTATTTATTATAGCTCTTTGATATCGTTCTGTGAAGCAAGTTTCATGATCCTGAGATATTTACATGTATGCAATTAGTAGAAGCTAGATGCATAAATGTAAATTTACGTTTATTTGAATGATTCTGGGATGTTTTTACACCACGTAAATAATTTGTTAACTTGTGTCTATAATATAAATACATGCACAGACAGATAGATAGATCTACATGTGTTACATACAGTCAGCATTGATCTTGTACAGGAGTTTGACTTTAGTGAGCTGTGACATTCAACGTGTACATGCAGTGTTGTTACATTCGGGATAGTCCTGTTCCTAAACTGACAGTTAATCGGAGGTTGCATGAATTAAAGAACGACAGCGTCAGTGTAATGTTCTTGGAGCGCAGTCCGTTTTGTGCGTGGCTGACCTGGTGCCTCGAGCGGGACCGGGAGAGCGCGCTCAATAATGCATACACGTCATTAGAAACCGGAGAAGGCCGGTGTATGGCCGTTATTTCCTGGGAAACGCGAGTCAGGGCGAGGTGCTGATAGTCCAGTCTCTGACGCACCTCAAGTTACACAGAAATCTTTGAACTTGAAGACGTGTTTCCCGCCTCTTGCGCTAATGCATGTAGTTTTGCTAAGTTTTACGTGGGTTACTGTCACCGTGTGGTGGCACTTCTGCTTCACCCAGAAACCTCGGCACTCATCTTTTATTCAAACCGGGATTAACCGGTTTGAAAGGTACATCAGTGACGATAAACTCCAGGTACGGCTTAAACTCCGCGCGACCCTTCAGTTCACCAAAGCACCATGTAGGCCTTTAAAAGTCTCGCGCTATTTGATCGCGCGGTTAATCCTAAAAAAGATATGATGGTTTGACATATTTACTTATCAAATTAGACATTCATTGAGGCATTTAATTCTATATTATAAATTTTGTCTCTCAGAATTGTTTAAAATGTTGATATGCAGGCCTGAAAGTTCATAGGAATAGGCTATAATTATATATATATAAGTATTATAGAAAACGTTAGTAGTAAACCACACTCTTGGAAAAGTAGCCCAAGTCCAATCTATAATGTCCGAGCTTGGCTAATGGTTTATGTTTTGTGTTAGGCAAGTCTGGGCTTGTTTAAGGCAAGGTTGGGCTTCACAGGTGTCACACTGGATAAATTGTTATTAACATTCCTGAAGCTCAAACAGTAGAACATGCCAAGAACATGTTTCAATTCCCAGAAATAGCACAAAACTATAACTAATAATAATAATAATGTATACTTTAAATGTTATGGAAGTTGCTTTGGATAAGTCATATGCCAACTTATTTGACTCCAAATACAACTCTCTCCATGGAATAATAATAAGAGACTATGTTCGGGTCTATGTTCTGTTCCTGGCTGTCTCTAGGGGTTTAATACATTGACATGATCTTCCCACGGAACTGAGGTGATGTGCCTCTTCATCACTGGGTTGCTCGGTACAGTATGATACCCCTGTAGCGTCCTTCTAGTTAAGTCACTGAGGTGGTACATATTAGTTCTTCTTCTCTTTGGTGTGTTTAATTAAAGCGGAGACAGATGGGATTGTCTTGGATGTAATGGTAGCACCCTGGTAATGTCCAGACATTAGGTCATTGGTCTATCTGAGGTCACACCACTGCTTGATGTATTGCTGGACATGTTCACACTTGGACATATAAGATAGAGTAAAAATGTAAGTTATTGCTTTATAATGCTAAATATTCAACCAAGTGACATTTATTTTAAAGAAATGCATTTCAATTACTCATAAAAAATAAAGCTTTCAGGTTCTACATTATTAAACAATAGACATATTGTTTAAAATAAATAATTAAATAGTTTGAAAGCTGTCTGACTGGAGTAATGGCTGCTGAAAATTCTCAGGAATAAATTACATTTATAAAATAAATAAAAAATATATACAATTATTTTTAACCTTAATAAAAGTTTTAACAATTATTGATTTTACTGTTTTATTTTAAAAAGACGCATTTGTTCGCAGATGTCACTTGGTTGTGTTATGTTGTTACCTAATACAATAATATTCATACAAACTGTGGAAAAAAAAAGCTGGTTTATATAATCGCAGGATACTTAAGTGTCTGACTTGGCACTTTGGGAACTATGTGGTTACAAGTCTGAGTTGAGGTGCAGACATGCCACACTCACTTCGGATCAATCTCTCTCCAGCACACATATCTATAGACGCACACACAAAGGCCAAGCCCCCTCAGCACCATATCGTGTACCAAAACAAAGTGTTCATAATTCATGAGCTCCTCACCAGCTGAAAAGAGGGAAAGATTCCTTTACATGTCCATTATTCAAAACCCTCCTGGCCATTGGGGAGCAGCCACAACACAGTTGCTCATTTAACATACACGTTACAAAACACACACACCCTTAAATTAGCCTAATTAGATGTCTACAATTAGGCGAACACTCCAGTATTGTGTATTCTGCCAATTTATTTGTAAGATAAGTAAAAACAAAAACATACCAAAATGACATTGCCACATTCCTGAATAATAGTTTACCAATTTATTGTAATGTAAGCATCAAACAAAAAGCCAATAAAATGCTTCAATTATTCTTCATATTCTTCACAAGCTGGCTTATGGATCCTTGTCCTTTGGCACTGACTGGCATACTTGAGTGATGCCATTGAGATGCATTCACTCAGAAAGCGAGAAACATGATAGCAGCTTAAAACTTACAATAGGCATCATACAAATCCCAGCCAGACAATTAAAAAACTCAAGAGTAGTCAAATTGTCCTGGGACCAAGGGATTAGGGTAGGGAAAAAAAGATGGAGTGCAACAAGGGAGGTAATGGGATCAAGAGATGTTGATTTAAATATGATAACATATCAAATCTCATTCTTATTCCTGAAGCAGATAGCGTTTTGTCAGTAACTGGCATAATGCTGGTTAGCACAAACAAATTAGAGTGAGGCACTTACAGTGGAAGGCAATTTAGGGCAAAACACTACAGGTGAATGAGGTAAAGTTTTAACTTTTAGAAATTACCAGTTTATTAATTTATAATCACAGTACTTTAAGAAAATTATGAAATGTAATGTTTAAAATATGCAAATTATCTAATTATCTAAAATATGTGCTAATTTTTAATTTTGTTTTGTCAAACAGAAATCTGAACACTGAATAAAGTCATGTTCGAAATCCTTGTTGTGTTGTGTTGATATATTAAAGTTCACAATAGCGAGGGATTTGGATGTCTGTATTTTTTTAATCACTCCATAAATCACAATATATTGTCAAAAGCCAGAAAAAAAATACATTTGAGAATGTTTTAAGGAACAAAAATGTATATAAACCAGGCAGATGATATATGATCAAACATATCTGCATAAACCTTCAGAATATAGACAGGAATAAAACTGAAAAGTTGTTGGGTGTACTGAAATTCATTTTTTTTTTTTTTTTTTTTGAAAATGACCTTTAAACATGGCCATGATTAAGTGTCAGCTGCTGATTAGGGTATTGTTTTGTTATATATATTGTATTATTTTGGATTGTATACTGTATAATTTGTATTTTACTTGTCTTTTTACTTTGTTGTAGTGATTTGGGTGTGAGAAAAGCACATTATAAATAAAATGTAAACTAAACATAAAAAAGACATATTGTCTTTAAAATCTCAGATGCAAAAAGAGTTGTTTTTGTACTGTATTTGAAATGCTTTCTTTCCACTAGTCTGACATGTTAGGGATGCTCAACTGCCCAGTGCATAAAACACTATGGTTTTGCCTGTAGTGTCTTGCCTTAAACAAAGGATGAATCAAAATGATTTGTTAATGTGGTAACCAGCATTATGCCACAAATGCAGTTGACTGAACCTGACTTGTACTGAACCCAGCACATTCTCTTTGGGAGTGCCTCAGATCCTCAAATGTCATCCGAAATCCATTCGGAGTATTTCAGTCTTTTTGTCTGATTTGTTTAGTAAAGCAGACGGAAGCATTGGTAAGTTGAGGTCTGTGACTCTGCGCTGTATAGCTGTTCGCAACTGAACAGAGTTTCTCTTCGCTGTATTACCGGGGATACCGATCCCTCCTCCCCCTCCCGTTCCTGTGTTCCTCTTCTCCTTTGCATGTCTCAGGTTTTTAATGACGAGAGCTTGTTGTCTCTGAGATGGAAACAATAGCGGTTTGGACCCATTTACTATGAAAGGCGAGAAGGCTGTGTCAGGCGTTGTGTGGCGCGTAAGACCAACCCAAGTGACTTTTCTAGGCATGACTTCCTTCAGTGTTCCAGTGTGACGTAGTCGAGGTAAAGGGGAGGTTTGTGTTGTGCTTTCCATTGCACTTAGTTGGCGAGCATTGAAGGTTTTCTCCTCAATGGCCAGTAAAACATCCTTAAACTGTTGTCCTGTTCTGGGAGAAGCCCCTTTTTCGGAGTAGAACGTCTGCAACTTTTCTAACTTGCCATCAGGCTGATGTTCATATTCCAGCGCTTGATATTTGTCAGAGTAAGCCAGCCTCAGATCATGTGACTTGATTGATGTTTTCATTGTCTGGGAGTCTCCAGAGGTGTCTATAGTTACAGTGGCATCACAAGGGGCGGAGTCACAGAGTTTGGTGCCACTCCCCTCTCTGCAGGAACACTTAGGCGGTGAGACACAAAGCATCTCCTTCTCACCAAAAGTTAAGACTGAAATACACACAGTTACAAATGCTGTCAGCTGAGTATGCATTGTATGTAAACCACATTTTTAATAAAATATGGGTCCTAAATTGGGTGACCCATTTAGTTATTGTCATGTTACAGGAGAGCAGATGTGATTATGTGGGACAGTGTGAGACGTGTGTGAGAGAAAAATGTACTACTATAAGACTATGTGAATATTGATTATGACTGGATGATAACATGCTTTAAATAAAATATAAATCATAAATAAGCTTTGTTAATGAAGACCGGCTCTATAACTGGCCCTCAAGTGATTGCCCAAGTTCAAGTGATAGGGCACAATGTAATTTACTTCACAGGACCTATTCAGGCTACGAGTTATTATTAATTAAAGGGGTCATGACATGGGTTTTTTTATTTTATTATTATGGTCCCCAAGGTGCAATTATAGTATTACTATAGTAAAAAAAAAAAAAAACTTTTAAAATGTAGTGAATTATGACATTTTCCCACCCTGTTTCTCATCCTTTGATTCAAACAGTCTGTTTTGGGTTGTTTCCCCTTTAAGAGTTCAGTGTTAACGCCCACTGTTATGATTGGCTAACGACATTTGACAGAACATTTGCGGATTGAGCGTAACTGTTTAGTAGCGGGTGATGCATTCGAAGCGATGGCTCTTGCAATGATAAAACCTTATATGTTTGAGCCGGAATCAGATGAGGAATCAGAGGAAAATGAACCATCACCACAACAACGAACACTGGATCAGCCCGTGTCCACATGGAAAGTGAAACTATTTTGAATTAATAAAAAAATTGTAACCCGAGACACTTGAAAACGGATTATTGTTGCATAATTATTCTATAGCTTAATATGCTAACAGTTTAACATTATTTACCTAATTTCAATGAAATGATGGGGTGTACCAAGGACAAAAATGCATGCACAGGCCATATTTGAAGATGCAGCATTGATGAGGCAACATTTTTAATCCTACTAGAAAGGCGACATATTTTCAAGATTCTCTTATACATATGTGTTTATATTAGCCAGTGATTAAAAGTAATATTGTTAATACCCTTAAATGACAATTCTACATTTTCCCTGACGTCAGGATCTTTCGGCAGCGTATTCAAAGATGTTGTTTGTCCACAGCCAGGAACAGCACATCTGCATGGCATTGTAATTTTCCTGTACACAGACCCACTCGCTGTCCGTCGACTGAACAGTTGTGAGGCGCGCGGCTCGACAACGATCCGAAATGAGCGTAGTTGTCTTGTGCTGGAGGCGGTCATATGCAAATGGTTGGAACGTCACTTCGCACCGTGACGTCACTTCTTACCATGGATCCAGAACGAGCTGTATTTAGAGCTTGATTAAATAAATGGCTCGTTTATAATGGGGAGGACGTCTTAAGCTATGAAACTTGCAGGACGTTTTAATGGTACAAAGACCTCTTATATTCCAAAAGATCAAGGCAAATTTGGTTTCTCATTTCATGACCCCTTTAAATGAGTAGCAGGCCAGTAGGTTAAAATCAGATTTTATACTAAACAATAATCTCCTTAAACAGCCCAAAAAAGTTTTGTTCCTTTATTAGACTATGCAAACATTAAATATGTTTACTGCATTCAGAGCATCTTGAGTGCCAGTCATCTTTTGTTGGATTTGGCAGCTTTGAGCAGGACTTTCTTATCCAGTGCATGCCCAGAAGAAGTCCTGGCTGGAGTAGCTGCATTAAATAACTTTTAATGAGGTTTACATTGATTCTTTTGCTCTGTTCAGTCATCATCAGAGGAACCCCATCACCACCACGAATGCATTGGTTGGTTATTTCCCCCACTCTAGCTAGAACATGAAGACATTTTCTTCTTTCTTTCTTTTAATTCTATAAAATACATCAGTAATACCCCATTATTTAATTTTTTATGTTTTGAAAAACGTTGTCTTAGTGGTGATGTTGAAGTTGTACAATCATGGTGTATTTTGTTTATAGCCTAACTTCAGCTTTTTACTTCTGACAATTATATTTAGGCTTCAAAATTCAGAAAAGGTTTGTTGATTGATTATCTGGTTGGCCTAAAAACTCACACCTTCGTTGCAGCACTCTCTTAGTGATATACGAAATGAATATTACCCTTAGGAATCAGCCCATCTTGTGTCTCGGCCAGTATGGCAATCTCATTAGCTGTATCCACGGGCAGGGAGGAGGGGGACTCTGCTCTGTCCACTAGACTTGGCTGCTTTGGTCTGATGGTCTCCGCTGTTCTTTTGGTGTCATTCTGGGCGTCTCTGTCCTGTGACTGGCTCCACTGGGTTTTCGTGGCCTGCCTTGAGCTCCTCTCATTGGCTGCGTCACTCTGAGGAGAGCAGTGAAGAAATAGTTTGTTAAGTGTTTTGTGTTTCTATCATTTTAGAGACAGAATGGAATTCTTGGATAGAGCTGTATTGCTGGATGCTTCACCTGCTGCTGACTCTTTGCACTTGCGTTGCTTCTCCCTCTTGACAAGCCCTTGTTCAGAAGATTCCATTCACTGTTCTCTTCTCTCTGAAGACAATCACTAACATGTTAGCAGTGATCCAAAACCTTACAATTAGCCAACCTAGAAGGCATCATAGCATGCATTGTGATCAGTTTTCAAATGCTGAGAAACACAAGCACAAGGATGCATCAATTTTGAAATACTGATTTTTTTCATCTTATGGTTAATAAACTGATAAATTATAGATAAACAGATAAATGCTTTCAAATTCAACATTCAAAATAATATTGTGTGAATGTAAAAATATTTTTTCTAAATAAAATTAATTATTTTAAATGCTATAAGCTAATTTAGGTATGTAGGTCACATATTGTATGTATGTTGAGATTTGATCAAGATTACATTTAACATTATTATGGTAGCATTAATTATTAGTATTTTAAAGATTAAATATGACATTAAATTTAATATCCAGTATAGGCTGGTATTGACCTGTGTTGGGGGAAAAAATAAATATAAATAAAATATTTAAATATAATTATAAAAATATTGACCTATAACCAATGTGATACTGATATACAATACTGTTCAAAGGTTTGGTGTAAGTAAAAGTAACAGAAATAAATTATTTTAAAACAGAATAACAGTTATTTCAAATAGTTATAACATTTGACAGTTTGACCGTTTTTACTGTATTTATGTTCAAATAAATGCAACCTTGGTGAGCATAAGAGACTTGTTCTGAAAACAGTAAAAACATTATGCATAAATCAAGCACGTATCATTTTACCTTCATGGCCCTCACTACTTTCTGATGCCTAGTGAGTTTTTTCAGCAGTAGATGGTAGCAAGCCATAATGGTTGACGGCTTGTTAATGATGACAGTGTGGATGGTATCAGATAGACTGTAACCTAGAGATTCAGTCATGTAGTTTAACACAGCTGTATTCAGATCCTCTGGACACAGCCTAAAAAGTTACAAAGAACCCACATACACAGATATCAGGAAATGTGATTGTTTTTGTTTTTTTTGTGCATTTCTATGTCTGTTCCATTTCATTTTACAGGTACCTGTTTTTATGAGTGACAGTATGAAGGGGTCTTTTGGCATAACCCTCATTCAACCATTTATCCTCCATTGCTGCTTTTATTGTTGGCCTTTTTGCTGGTTCTGGCTCCAGGAGAGACAAGACAAACTGTACAGCCGCTAGAGAGAAATAAAGAACGAGCACATTGACATCTTGCAGCTGCTAAATGAGTCTCAAAACTCTGTTTTAACCTTACACAGAAGATCTCAACACTGATTTGTCAGAGGAGTGAGTGTATGTGTGTGTGCCCGACCCAGACTGAACTTCACAAGGTTTCTCTTACAGAAGGGGAGATCAGATTTAAGAAGCACTTTGCTCCCCTGTTTCAACTTCTCAGCCTGGGGGGAGACAGATCAGAGTGCCAGTTTGGCACTGCACTGGATGTGTGTGTGTGTGTGTGTGTGTGCACTGAGGTGAGGGTAGTGTTTGTGTCAGCAGACAGTGACGATCACATTTACTCATTCACTTAAGGTAGCATTTATTTAATCTTAAATACAGTAAAAACTATTTATTCATTTATTTAAAATATAAGTATAATATATGATATATAATAAAAAAATCTACAATTATATTATATAGTCTTTACTGTGACTTGGATGTGTGTAAGCACATACCTGTATATATTGCTCACATGAAGAAAACTGCTTAATAAACATTAAATAATGTTTTCATGAAAATGCAAAAATGTTTCTGTGAGGGTTAGGTTTTTGGCCATTATTAAAAAATAAATAAATAAATAAATAAAACATTATTAATTCAATAAAAAAATGAATGTCTTTAGAAAGTAAATGGATAATTCAACTGGAAGTGTGTGTTTCCTTTACCTTTGCTGATGTCTGATGGTATCGCACTGATTTCTCCATTCACCATTTTCAGATGAAGCTGCTTAATATTGAAGGGCTCCACCGTAAATGGCAGAGTGCCAGTCAACATGGCAAACATGCTCACACCCCTACACATACACACAGAAACACACACAACCAGCATTAAAAATAAACCCGTCTTTATAAATAAAAAAAAGTTAATGTATACTACATACATATGGAATACATCCACATATACTTTGTGTACTCACACAGACCACACATCCACTTTAGGGCCGTATTTCCTGTGGGCCAGCAGTTCAGGCGCCGCGTAAGCAGGACTGCCACACTGAGTGTTCAGCAGCTCCAGAGAGAGAGAATCTGCCTTCAGAGTGTTACTCAGACCAAAGTCTGCACACAAACAAACGTGCATACATGCATACATTATACTGATGCAGAAACTTTAAATAGCAGACTATATGCAGGCTAATTATAAGTAGCTTTTTTCTTGCTTAGACATTTTTTAAACTAAGCTTTAAGGATTATATACAAATCATACCGATTTCAGAAGCCTACAATGAAATCCGTGAATACAAGGATGAAGGAGACTGTGAACCATGGAACTGACTCATTCAGTCACATCACAGCGATTATGACCATATAATGAGTTATGATATTCCTAATTACTAAGTGGCTTTCGATAAAAGTGAAGCGACTTATTGTAAATGAGATGTGCCTCCTGTGTGCTTACGTCTGTATCCGTAATGGTTGGTCATTCTCAGAGGTCAAAGGTCAAGCTACTGTATTACAGTAGGAATGCTTTGACAAAAACTTTCCTCACTTTAAAAGATGTACATTAATGGCGAGGGTCAAACAGCAAGAACACTGACCTACTATCTTAATGTTGTTGTGTTCGTCCAGCAGGAAGTTCTCAATCTTCAAGTCCCTGGTTAACAAACACAAAGTTCACAAATGAAGGAGGTAAAAAAAAAAAAAACACCACATAGTTGGGTAACTATGATACTAAACCTAGTTATATATTTCTGCATAAAAGTACATTTTAAGTTTTCATTTTAATTTTAGTTAAAGTTTTAATAGTTATATTATGTGTTTTTGTCATTTTTTTTTCTATTTAATTTTTTTACAATTACGTTTTAGGAATTTTAGTACTAGCAACATTTCTCATTTTAGTGTAGATTTTTCATTTTAGTTTAGATCATAAACATCTAATGTTCATATATATATATATATAGATATATATATATATATATATATATATATTACATATTTTTTTCATTTCATTCTCACCAAAAGCTAATTTTATTAGTTTTAGTTTTAGTTAACAATAACAACACTCCATTGAAGCACAAAATGTTTTTAGAACCAACTTTTACTCTCTTAACTAGCAAAAAAAATGCAAAATAGATTAATTTTTTTCAAGTGTTCTCATATTTTAGGACCCTATTTTTATTCTGTACATATGTACAAACAGCCATAAGGGTCAAGCTGAAACGGGAACTCAGATCAACTTACTTCATGTGTGGAAATACATGACCAGCCAAGAACCCCTAGCAGCACACAAAATGTAATGAAAAATGTGAATTAAGAGGGGATTTGTATTAAAGAACAGAGCCACGAGACTTATTGTTGGTGATATCACAGCTTGGTGGTCCTGGATGTTCAGTCATTCTGCCAAGTTTTACTTTTACACTCTCCCCTCTCTTTTTCTTTTATCTTACTCCCGCCTTCCCCCTTTCTTTCCACTTCATAATAAACACTCACACTCACTTTGACGACCGCACGCTCCTCACATTTAATATGAAATTGTATGAAATGCCTATAAAAATATCACAGCCCTCAAAGTTATTTTCATTTCTCTCCATTTTTACTGACATGGCTGACATCTCAAAGCCCAGTGGACGGCCTAATGTTCCTTAACTCACATACACATGCACACGCTGTCCCAAAAATGTCCAAAGTACAAAGAAAAGTTGAAGAACTATTTTAAATCTGCCCGTATTAAAGTTGTCTGACAGACATGACGTGTATTAGGGGAAAACTGGACCGCCGGCCAGTAGTTTGACTGGGTTTTTGGGGTATTATTAATGTGTGTCGTACAGAGAGGTTAGTAGAGACAGACTCAAAGGCATAAAGTGAGTGTTTGTGGAGCCAGTTGATAAAATAGTTTGATTTGGGTTGATTAATGCCATTCGAAGTGGATGAACTTTTGAACTGAAATGGACATGAACCCACAGGTTCCCTTCGTTACCATAGGGACTGTATATGTTGATTAACCCCGCGGGTAGTCAAGTGTGTGTATGTGCATGTAGGCTGATGAACATCTTGGATCCTTGGCATACATTAATAAAGGCCTGTACTGAGGGGACTGTGTGTGAAACAGACCTCAGCGTTATGAAGCTTCATCCTGGGACTACATTAGTAAGGAAGTCAGTGAATGATGTGTTAACCATAGTGGCTCTGGCTGATGATGTCATGAGAATCTAATGGCATTCCCACTCTTGCCTCAATTAGGCTTCCCTGCCAGACCAAAGAACTACACACACACACACACACATTAACAAGGGCACACCATAGACTTCTATTGTTTTTATATGATATAATTAATTTTATATTCATACATTAATCGAACTATCCTAATACAGACTAACTATAACCTAACCCTAAAAAACATAAGGTGTTGGTAGTATATTATATTTATGTAAAAATTGCATTTATATTATATCGAGGTATAAATTTATAATAATTTTTGTAATGTGCCCATTCAAAAATGGTATATATATATTATGTAAAATTATAAGAATAGACATACAAGAATAGAAAATATTTTTTGTACATTTTATTCTGAGAAAAGTAAATAATTTGAATTTATAAATAAATTATATAACATTCAAAATTTTTAAACCATTAATATTTTTTCTTATTATAAATATCAGATGCTGAAGAGAAATTATTTCATATTAGTAATATTTAATCGTTTTTATTTATTGGATTTTTGTTCCTAAAAATATCCCCGTACTACAGGCAAGAAAATCCACACACATATACTTGCGCTTTGATTTCATCCATTGTCACACGCACTTCTCTCCTCTATGACACGCGGCACTTCATTACTATATAACTAGAATCCGCTATAGAGCTTAGCACCCTCGCAGCGTTTTCCTTTCTTTTTTTCCTAGTGCTACCCCACTATCCTTACATCCCTTACAAACTACATGATCTCAGCACTTCATTTTTGGGGGTCCAGCTGTGTCATTGTGCAAGAATGTCCCCTCATTACCTGTGAACTATCCCGTGGCGGTGCAGGTGTTCCACTGCAGACAGTATCTGGCGGGTGTACCTGCGGACCTCTCTCTCCTCCAGCCGCTTGCGTTCACAGATTCGATCCATAAGGTCTCCTCCTCCACACAGCTCCATGGCCATGTAGTAGCAGTTCTCCGTCTCCAACGTCTCCAGCAGCAAGACGATGTTCGGGTGGCGGATCAGCTGGTGGATCCGGGGTTCACGCTTCATGTTTTTTAAAACGTATGAATCCTGACGAGCCTTTTTCTTATCTATCACCTTGATCGCCACCTGACAGACAGTGAGAGAAACATTATCTGTCATTTTAGTATCAACTTTGTCTCAGGTGTTTCTTTTAAAATGTAAAATTACAGTAAGTTTGGAAGGGCCATCAAACTAAATCTGTGAAGTGGATGGCTTTATTTACTCTTTTTAATCAATCTTTATTAACCTCATTGCTGTCTAAAAGAAAAAAAATCAAAAGATCTCAGCTGATTTTTATTTTCTATGGGACATTTTTCCTGTGTCTATAGTAAATAGTATTTGGTATACTATATATCAAAACTTAGTGATTTAGATTAGCTTGCTGAGTTTAATGGCACAAAGCTCAAAGTCCCTCTCTTTAACTCCAAGATAATAATTTACATTCTCAAATTCTAGGACTGAGCTGGGGGTGATGTGTGCTTGTGTATCACCACAGCAACCTGTTCTAGAAAACAGAGTGGTCAGGAAGGGCTCAGTGATGTGTATAAGAGCTGGTAACATACACACGCACACAGGCCGCAATTACTGACCCATGAAAGCTCAGGTCACCACAGTGAGAAGAGGAGGACTCTTCTCTCTCTCTCTCTCTCTCTCTATCTCTCTCTCTGTTTGTCTATCATGATGAACCCAGAGGTATTTTTAATATAAATAATATTTGTAATATAATTATTAGGTTTTATGTTAATAACAATTCTATTGATTTAGAAACATTATTTATTAAATCCAAAATGTATCCCCAAACGAGAACTAAGTAAACTCACACACCTTCTCAATTTTTAGGCAAAAGATCTGTATTGATATTGGCAGGATAATGTATTCAGATAAATAAATCCTAATACATTTTTAAATAAATACATAAATAAATATTGTAATTTATATGTAAACACAATATAATCATGCAATTACAGCCACATGATTTATCTATAATACCATGACAAAACTGAACCATGATTTTTCATTAACACTGAAGTAGGCACATGTGTGACATTTTACAGCAAATAACTGTAAAGTACTATTTCTGCAGGCTCTAAACGCAAAATCACTGAAACAATGATAATCATACCATTACAAATCATTACAAACTATTTCAAACAAAGACATCTGTTATAACTCGCTTACCAGCGAAGGGTGGAGACAAAATACATACTATTTAGTATGCTAAAAATCTATCAGATCTATTACGCGATCAAAATAAATACAGAGACACTACTGAGTGACAAAACATCAACAGCCAACGCACAATTCATGATCACTCTTCCTTCCCCAAACATAAAGTGCCTTTTATAATAATAAATGTCTCTAACGGTGTACGTGTGTTCGTGTGGATGGATTATTACTGCGGTGACGGAGTCGCTATGAAAGCTGAGAGAGCGAGACAGCATGAAAAATGGATGACAGCCTTCAGCGCACCGATGACTGACACCCTTAGTGTGTGACACTTTGCCTTTGATTGACAGGCGTCTGCATGTAAGAGACTGTTACCTTCTCTCCTGTACTGATGTGCATGCCCAGCATAACCTTGGCGAATGAGCCTTTGTTGATCATTTTGCCCACCAGGTAGCTGCCCACACGCTTGGTGTGAGGAAAGTTTTGGAGCAGGTCACGGGGCACTTTCCCAAAGCAGGGAGTTGCCGCCTGATCCAGCTCCCCTGAATCTGTCATGCTCCCATCCAGAGATGACTTCAATGCAGCCGGCATGATGCCAGTGATGTGCTTCTGCTAGCAGATCCACAGGATGAAACCGAGGATGGAGAGAGAGAGGGCATGTGTGAGGGAGGCCGGTCTCATTGGTTCTTCTTTTGCTGTTGGTTTTTGTCTGTCTTGTCCAGAAGGAGAATATCCAGTCTTCGCTCCTCTCGTGTTTTTCTTTAGTCCAGATGCTGATCCACAATCACATGCTGTGTGTTGGGACCAGGTTTCTGTCTTTTACTTGTCTTTAGCCTCAGATCTACCTCGCTTTATCTGTCTTTTCCATCTAGACTGTCTCTTCTGTGTCCAGTGGAAGGTTCTTCTGTCACTCTGGTTAGTTCATGCACCCTTGTCTTTCTGTGTGTGTGTGTGTGTGTGTGTGTGCGTGCTGGTAGATAATTAACTGTATCTGGTCTCAGGTTGATGCTGTGAGCCTAGCGTAGTGAGAGGACACACTACACCGTAATGACCCCCCACCCACACACACACACACACATACACACACACACACACACACACACAGAGAACGTAAACAAAAAAAAAAAAACAGTTCCGAAAATATACTATAAGCACACAAGCATGGTTTTTCCTGTATTTACTTCTAAACTTTTACTCGTCACATACTAATAAGCATTAAAATTTGTTAATTAAAGCATTAAAATTAAAATATAACTTTTTGTATTTAAAGTTTAGGAATATAATATAATATAATATAATATAATATAATATAATATAATATAATATAATATAATATAATATAATATAATATAATATAATGGAATTAATCCCATCCAAAATAGTTTTTGTTTACATAATATATATAAGTTTGTGTACTGTGTATATTTATTATGGATATATATTAATATAATATATTTTCTAAATAAATGTATTTAATTCTTAATGTATTTTCCTTAAATATATAGATGTGTGTGCATGTGCGTTTATATATACAGTACACACTAAATATACACAGTAAACACACATATATTATGTAAACAATATATTTTCTTTTGGATGTGATTAATCGTGTTTAATAATTTGCCAGGCTTAAATATTAAATATAATATAATATATATATTTTTTTTTTTCATATATTTTCTTCTATCAAATTAATTATTTTCCTTTGTTTTTATGAGAAAAGTAAGATTTCATATATTACTTACATTACTTATTATATTACTCTTTTTTCAAAAGCATTTTAATTAGATTTTGTATGTGTTATTTGTATGTTAGTCCATAATATTTTAATGAATAAATAAATGTGAAAAAATTATAAAAAAAAAATTTAATTAAATAAATACACAGAATGACACATGAAGCAAATTTTTTAGATACCTCATACATGTAAAAATTATTTTATAGCACAGAAAAAAATTATATATATTCTTTCACACTTTATCAGTCAACATCTTTTTATGCACAATAATTTTCATATATTGTCAGAATAACATTCTTTTTGTAGGAGCTTGTCTCTCAAAGGTCCAGTAATATATTTCTTGGATATCATCAATAAAGACTAATATCCTCTACCACACTAGAAATTAAATCATGAAGGAAATAAACACCCCATTAATCACACAGTCTCATATTGCCCAAGTAATAATCCTGGGATATTACAATGACTCAAAAAGCAACATCATCTAATAAACCAACTCTAAAACCTCTTGAATGAAGCAGTCAGATTTCATTGGTTAATAATGACATGCTGTAATGAGAGGCTTGTCAAAGCGAACATCACTTGAGATCCTTTTATGACGATGAGGAAAAAACAGCTATATTGGTATTGATATCATAAATGGCTTTAGAAAGGAAAGTACACATACATCTATGTGATTGGTTTTGGCCTTGGACCAGAGTGTGTTAGTAGGGGTCTGTGTGCTTGAATGAGAGGCTATTGTTGGATAAGTGTGTGGTTGGGGTCAGGTTTCTTAATTTCTTATTCGCTCACTTATTCATCCACCGGAGAGGGAGATGAACTGAGCAGCAAGGGGCTGGAATCTGAGACCACCATACCCCACACACGCATTTATATATACATTGCAGCAAGTAAAATAAAAAACTCTCATTCATTTCTACTCTAGTATCCACTCTGAGAAAACAAAGAGAGACCCTAAAGCTGTGTGTGCATGAGCCTCAAATGTTTAATATCCATGGTTCAAAGCAGGCCATGACAACAAGAGCCAGAAAGTGCAAACACACAGATGCTCAGAACAGAACGGTTTGCGTTCACCCCCAAAATATGTGTTCCAGCCTTGAGGCTTTGGCAACACATTGCGCGGTCAAATTAATAGTGCTGAAAACCTCTGTCCATTTCCTGCTCTGTAAGAAACCAATCCCCAGCAATCCATTAAAGCATATCTTAACACTAAATAACCTTTAAAAAGCCTGCTAGAGCATCCATGTGCTAACATGCTAATATATATATAATTAGTGCAATTAATCACATCCAAAAGAGTTTTTGTTTACATAATATATACAGTATGTGTACATAATATATATAACATAATTTACATTATATATATATATATATATATATATATATATATATATATATATATATATATATATATATATATATATATATACATAGTATAAATATTTATTACACAGACAATAATTTACTGATTATATTTAAGATAATTATCTGTTTATCTGTATCAGCCAGAATATTAATTTGTGCATTATGCCCCAAAATACAGAGGCATTTCTTAAAATATCTCGCAAAGAAAACAAGAAATATATACGGTTTTATATAGAACAATATAAGGAAGATGAATAAACGATGACAGAATTGTAATTTTTGGGAGAACAATTGCTTTAAGTTTGCGTAAAGCATACAGCATGTTCTCTCAACAACATGTCAGCCTTGATCAGAATGAACAAGTACTAACAGTTGGGAACACTGCCCTCTTGTGGCCAAAGAAGCACATTATTATATATTATGAAATATATATAAACGTAAGTAATAAATTATATATTAGTCTTTTTTTTCATATTATGCTAAATCCCTAAAAACTGGGACTAGTCGCACACGTTTCTCCAGTAAATATAAATGAATCATGTATTATATATATATATATATATATATATATATATGTGTGTGTGTGTGTGTGTGTGTGTGTGTGTGTGTGTGTGTGTTTCTATGAATCATATATGATTTGGAATACCATCAGCCAATTAGTTTAATATTTCATTACATACCTGACTCAAACACAAAGTCCTAATCATATAACACCCTGATGAAGACTCAATTAAAAAACAACACCTTCATTGACTGCCAGCATCACAGCTTGTTTAGAGGCCTAGTGCTGTCAACAGAACACTCCACAAGAAAGACAAGGAAAGCAAATAAAAATGAGAAACAGAGACAGAGATTTGCCTGTCTGTAAGCTTGTAGATGGGATCGACTTTAAACCATAATTGCATTGAAAATGCTTCAACACAGCTAATGAAGACCTGCTGGGTGCACACACACACACACACACACACACAAAGCGTAACATGGGGCAGGGTGATGACAGCAGTGAAGTGAAGCAGTCATTTCCTGCGCACCATGGCCAGATGTCTCACACACTACGTCCCTCATCTAATCCCGCTCACACACACACACTGGTGTGTAATAAGTCAGACATTTAGTTCTCATTAATCCCAATACAAGGGTCACTCAGACACAGCTGCTCTGCAAAACTTAATTACGACGTCCCGCTAAAGGGTGAACCGCACTATTTGTGGACAGAGTTGGATAAAATAACACTGAATGATGTTTTAGTGAGTGTTCTGCGTGTGTGTTTGCATGTGATGCAGCGAGTGGCTTAATTACTGTGTGCTAATGAAAAGCTGTGTGTGAGTTTGTGAGCAGCTCAGATGGTGGAACTGCCACGCTGTGCTCACAGCTCGTAAATTGCACACCTTCTAAAGGATGTGGGCTGTTGCTTGTGTGTGTGTGTGTGTGTGTGTGTGTGTGTGCAAAAAGCTAAAAAAGCTAAAAGCACAGAATTTAGGGCCCAAATCAACAGAGTGCAACTGCAGTAAAAATCTCCTTAGAGATTAGTTGGTGTATAGTGGATGTTATTTGGAATTGTTAGAGCGAATGATGTGCTAACGTGGATGTGCTGTACCAGATGTGAAAATGTTAAACTTAGATAAATACATCATTAATCATCTAAGAATGCGTGTGGATTTGAAAAATAGAGACTATTCTATTGCATATGGGAAAACTTGCATAAACCCCAGATGTTTGAGAGTCATCCATGTTTTGAGCCATTAGAATATTTCTCTGTAGTTTCCAGAAGAGGGCACTAGAGAGAAACTCATCTTCTTTTATTTCCTTAAACACTCTGGGAGAAAATTAGATATAAATATAGATCTAGATATAGAACATAGCTTTCTTTTGATTAAAAACATGAGCGCAATTTATATATATATATATATATATATATATATATATATATATATATATATATATATATATATATATATATATATATATATATATATATATATATATAATTTTTTCTGTTTTAATAAATACTGAAACATTTATATTTTATATTTGATTTTAATTAATTTGTTTCTAGACCTTTATTGCATATGTTTTCATTCCTTTTCTGGACGTCACTCGTCCTGATATTAAACTAGGATTAGTATCTCATGGTTTCTAACATCTAAACAGCTCAAAAATGAATCAAACAGCACAAAAGAGCTAATAAAGATAAAAATAAATAAATTAATTAAAAAACAATTACAAACTCGTTGTTTGGATTGGAACTGTATCATAGTCCTGTAAAATAAATCATTTGAAACAATTCATTTAGTGGTGACTGTAAAACTCACGCTAAAACAAGCCATTACTGAATTAGCTTTCTTTCATGATTCCCGCTCTGAACAACACATAAAAATGCAGCTTTTAAGTTTCGCTAGAAAATCATTCTGAAAGGGCAAACTTAGAACAAGAAAGGGGGTTTTGTTCTGTGCTCTTCATTAATTGCACACCCAAAAAACAGTGTTTATACCCCTCATGCCTTGTTTCAGGGCCTTTCTGTCACTGATTAGCAGCAAGCTGTGACAAAAGCATTCTTCATGCAAAAAACCTTCCCAAAAAATTGACTTCCATGACAACCATCTCTCCATAAACGTCCCGACTGTAAATTCACAATTATTTGACTCTCTCTGCCTCATTTTGAACACACAGATTTTTTTTTTTTTACCACAATACCAGTGATTTCCTGCTCATATGGTCATCCGTGCACCCAAAGTCAACAGCAGAGAGACCATACAGCATAATGGATGTGTTTTATGGAAAGGGTGTTATATTAAGTTTAATAGCAGTGTGCGGTGGGCTAATGGCTGCCTTTGGCTTCCCTCCTGAAAATAGAACTGAGGGTGGGTTTGGAGGGATTCCTCTGTATGTGCGTCCAAGTGAGAGAGATGTATATGGACAGTTCTAGATATAGAATATGCAAACGGATTGTGAAAACTGAATGGAACAAATGAAAGGAAAGAGACCATTTCATTCTGAAAACTAGTTCCATTTGTACAGTTTAGCTGCTTGGCTTTAAATAAGCATTTAGAGGCTAAATAACTAAATGGGGACAAAAAAAATAAAAAAAAAATAAAATATATATATATATATATATATATATATATATATATATATATATAGACACACACACACACACACACACACACTCACACACAAACCTTTATATTGCAGAATAAATGTTCACCTCTCTAAATATTTGGCAGTAGTTTAGTAATCCCAGCGTTTATCCATCTTGTAACCTGTGATCTGATGTTTATGCGATGTGGGCTTTGGGGTTTGTATGTGTGAATGGTCGATAATGGCCTATAATATATTGTAGCCCACTCTTAATTTAGAGGCAGTTTTAAAGGCGCATGAAGGCAAAGCTGTAAAATATTCCCCCTGCGCTGTGCTGAGCAACGCCTCTATCAACCTCCATCCCACCCTCCATTTAGAAAGACTTGCTTATTTGAAGAAAAAAAGGTAAATGCTCTTCTGAATGATTGACTCTTCTATCTATCTTCTTCGGCCCATTTCTCCATTTCTTCGCCTAGCTCCCTTTGTTTTCCTTCTTTAACTAACCTGCATCATTTTATCAGAAGTGGCCTGAAATGAAGTGCTAAGTGTTGGGTTTTATTGAAAGGAAACAGACTGGAACAACACGTGTGTTTTCTCAGGCCTGTAAAGACTCCTCTGCTCCTCAGGCCAAATTCTTACAAATGAATTACAACCTGTGTACTGATGAGTCCTCACTACAGACTCATTCCTGCTGAGAGAGAGTCCTAGAGCAGGAGAGATGAGAGATGGCTTGAAATGTACTGTTAATGAGCGTGCGTGCATGCACGTGTGGGTGCTGAAATCATTAATGCATGGTGGTGTTAGCAAAAATCTGGTCTTAATTTGCTGAGATTTGTGCTGTTTTAATGTACATATTAAATATGTTGCCAAATTTAACAGCAGTCAAGCGCCCATCTGCTCCACTGAACAAAAGATTTTTGCTAATCTGTCATTAAGTGTAAATGAGTGTATGAAATTTTGTAAGAATTACTTTTGCTGCAGACACAGAAAAGTTTGTATAAAGATGCTTAGATTCCATATGTAAGCATATAAATACATAGAACAAATATTATGTTTTTAATTAATAAGAAAGGGATTGGAGTGATATAATGTGTTTGGTTCACATTTAAATTTAAAACCTAACAAACTTTTTTTTCTTTTTTTCAGGAATTCTGCTTATGCCGTCTTCTCTTAAAATTGTGCCACTAGGTCTAATATTTTGTAATATAATCCAAATACATTCAAATATTTTATGCATATTTAAATATGTTTTTGAAGCCTCTATATGCAGTATGCGTTTAACAATTATGCATTAGGTAAATCAATATAAATATTAAATACAACATCTATATAATTCTAATAATATTACAACCACATATATTATAACAATATTTTTATTTTAATTAATAATAATATTTATATATTTTCAGATAAAACTAAACTTGCTGCAAAATGTTTTGTGTATAATTGTATTTGTATTTTTTTTATTTTTTACAAATTGCCCTTAAACATGTGTTTTGTGTGTATATTTAAATGCAGTGCCTTATAAACTCCTCTGTTCCCAGTCTTTCTTCTTTTTTCGGCACATGGTTTCAAGATACGGTCGGCCATGCCACATCAAACCTGAACTCAGCAGCTGGCCGTGTGGTTAAAGAGCATGTGTGTGGAAGGGTGATGGTTGCCAAGGAACCAGAATTTAATAAAGTCATCGGGTCTAAGATGGGGAAGAAACCGCAGCTCAACTCGAAGCATGAGAAATCGACGGATGCCACCCCCACATCCACATTCGCTTTTCTCTCACTCTCACTGAACACTGTGCTGCTGCTGTAAACACATCTATAAGAGAAGTTCCAGGACACTGCACTGCCAACCTCTGCCAACAATTCAGGATGGGAAATTCATTTAGATAGAACAATCATCAGAGATGTGTTCACTTAGCTCTGCTTTAGAGCTTATGTATGTGTATGAGTGAGTTTTCACTGTCTGATATTTCTGTGTGTTATGTTGTTAATGGCACACCTTGTTTGCCAGGCAGAAACAGCCAATTAAATCAACTTGTGCTAAACTGGGTCCATTTTCAGTGGTATGCCTCCAGGACCCACAAAAACAATCTTCAGTGTGTGAGTGTGTGTCTGTGTGGGATGGGGATTTACACCTCACTAATGATGTGTGAGTTTAATACTCGTAGCTGTTTTCAGCTTCACATGCAACAGGTTAACACCTTCAGTGCCATGGCTGGTGAACAGAATGTACACTCTGAATTGTGTTTTTGCACTATAACAAAAGTTATAACAATTATGAGAAGTAAATCTGCAAATTATGTTGCTGTTCGTTATTATAAATCAGAAAACTAACCCGTTGTTTTTATAACTAAAGAATATATTTTAAGATCAACAGCTTATTGTGTGATTTATGTGACAAGAGTATTGAGACTGATGTATACATATCTACTAAAAACCTAGTTATCTATATATTTTATTTTATTTGCTAAACATGTCATCTTCTTTTATTTAGTTTGATCTATCCATACTTTTTAGGCCTTTCTTGACATATTCAGAAATGGATTCGAATCATTTCCGTATGTCAGTTTATTTGGAAATCTTGATATGCAAGTATGTTTAACTTTATCCACATAAATAAAGTATATAGTACATAGGGTGATATATATTAAATAGCATATCACAACTTCTTGAATGCCTGCATGGACGCAAAATGTAAACTATATTATCAGCAACCTCTAATTCACTAAATGTGATTAATGCATGGCGATACTAAGATATTATAAACATCAACATCATGAATTTCAGTAAAAATGGTTTGTATTGTAAAAAATGCTCTATATTGTAAAAAGCGCTTTACAGTACAAATAAACTTGACTATTAAATACACAACTGAAGGAACTGAAAGAATATAATTACCTGCAGCATAATTATACAATATATATATATATATATATATTGTATAATTATGTATATATATATATATATATATATATATATATATATATATATATATATATATATATATATATATATATATGAATTCATATATATATGAAAATTTGAGTAAAGTAGTAAACTAGATAAAAGTCAGTATTATTAATGTATATAAATAACACTTATTTATAAACAGTTAAAAGATATCTGTTCTATTTTCCAATTCTGTTTAAGAGGAAGGAAGGTAAATTCTGTTATTGGAATCAGGTCACTTATTAAATACAGTGAGGTTAAATGGAGTAAGACTGGCTGTGAGGAACATCGTTAGCACATTGGCATGACGGACTCCAGTAATTAGGGGGCGTGGCTTCACATCACCAATCACCCTGCTGTGTTTGGTGCTTCCTGCTGATTTACAATGTGCAGACTAAGATGTGGCTGTTTTAGCAGGTCATAACTCGTTCCACACACATACACAGACACATTGGCTAAATCAGTGCCAAGTGCACACACACACCAGGCTTACGGATGCCAGACACACACACTCTCGACACTGCCTTCACCTGGCTGTTTTTTGTTCCGTCTCACACTTTTCCTTCCTTTGCAAATCCCAGAGTGAAAACAGAGGGCAGTATACCAAGTCCTGGGGAATAGCTGGACAGTGACCTGAGCTGCAGGGAGCTGTGGAGAAAAAGGAGAAGAGGGGTATGAGGCTACAGCTTCATGTTGTACTGGTGTTAATGTGTTTCAGTAGCAAACTGAGTTAGGGGCAACTTGAGAAAAAAAGGAACATGCTTTAAAGATAATTTAACATGGATTCTTAGAAACTATATTAAGTAGCCATTATGACCATTATGTAGACTTTTAGAGTTTTTAGAATAAAAAACTAACAAAATACTGTTCTTTTGAATTTGTATTCATCAAATAATCCAGAACAAAAATGTATCACATTGACCACCAGTTTTTAACATTAATTGATTTTAATTGATATTAAAATAAATAAAAAATCACTAATTTTAAATGGATTTCTAAATCATACAAAAGTGTTAATAATATTTCACAGTGTTATAATTTTATTTAAGCATTAGAGAGTTTAAAAATCATTTACAAATCCGACTGGCTCCAAACATATACCATATTTTTATTAGACACTTCCTTTTTAAAAACAAAATCCTATTGATCCCAAACTACACACACACACAGTGAAAATCAAATGGTTAAATGGTTACCTCTATACTAGCAAGAAAAATTAAAAAATGATGATAAAAAAAAGAGTTCTGTACAAGACATCCAAGAACACATTCTATCTCGTTTTATCAGGGAAACCTCTCTGATGTCAAACAGTCATTCCTCAGTTTAAAGTGCCTATTTCTTCTTTGTAAATTCTTTCTTTCAATTGTATAAGGCTGATTTTAATTTCGAACTTCCTCCTTTGGGAGACACATGATAGGAGGACTGTTCTTGAAGTGTGAGTGTGTGTCTGTGTAAGTTCTCATCTAAATAAACCCCAGGGTGAAGAGTCGACAGCACTGCAGGTGGAAGACTAAGGATCACAGACCACACACACACACACACAGAAAAACATATGATGATCAGGCATACTTTGTTCGTTCAAACAAATGTTCCTTCTTAACAATTTAAGGCCAGTCCATGACCATAAAATGTAAAAGAGACAGATCGTTATGACAATGAGATCATTTATTTTCTAGCTTAGGCACAGGCTTCTATGCACACATGCTACACACACACACAGACACACACACACACACACACACACAGCAAAACAGCCCTGCCTATCACCATCTCTCTGTGAAGTTCAGACCATCATGCTTGAGTGCTCAGAACAAGTTCGGGTCGAGTCGAGGGGGATCAACAGGGCCCAAGGCCCTTGAAATCCCACTGGAGAGCAAATTAAAAACGACTGCTTCAAGAGCTGGTTAAAATTCTTATGTTTTATTACTCCTTTCTCTCACAGAGCTGTTGACAAAAAAAGAGAAGAAAGCAGGGAGAAGTGCGATGTCGAAAGCCAGAAGTAATTCCGCATAGACGTTTTATGATGGAAAATTCAGCTAAATGTAATTTCAACGCTCATTCACTCCAGAAAGAAAAATCCCATATTATATAAGAGAAAAAAAGCATGTGTGTATATGTGTGAGAGAGAGAGATGGGGAGCACTGATCAGTCTGTAAAGTATTAGAGCAAATAATATCACAATACACTTTTCTCTCACCTTTTCTTTAATATATTCATTCCATTTTCACTAAGTGTTCAGCTTTGCCACTCAATAGCATCTTTTCTGTTGGAAGTTGAGCAGTTGAGAGAGGCCAGAGAGTCATCTGCTACATGAACTAAAGAGACCCTGAGTGGAGAAACAGTCGAGGGTGTAAGCGAGTCATAAAGGACAGTCAGGATCAGCTGAACCCTGCTTACTAGAGACCAGAGACAAAGTGTCTGACATGATTTATGACTGCTGGACACCCCGAAGAATCTAACATGATTTTATGGCATCGTTAAAAGCCAGAGCTTTGGATCATTCTGGATCACAACATTTTATTTCATTCTTTTTGAGATTACACAATGATGTTTCGTATGTATTGGAATAATACTAAATATATATTTTATATAATAATAAAAATAATAATAATAACATAATTATGTAATAATTTATTAACAATATAATTAATTACGTTTATTTTTAATTAATAATTATTATAACTAATTATACAATTAAGTGGTATTATTAATATTATTATCATATAAAAATGTAAGATTGCAGTGACATTTTTTTTGCCCTATTTCAGTATGAAAATAAATAGCTTTAGCATCACAGTTTGAATTCTAAAAGACAAATAATTACAAACTAAAATGAAGAAACATTTAATATCCTGCGTGATTTTCTGAAGCAAAAACAATGGTTCACTGAATTAATGATGATAATACAGTTTTGAATAAGAATTTGTGTATCAAAACAGAAGCATTTTCAATAGTGGTTTTGGGGTTCACTGTATATTACAATTATTTTAAGAATAAAAAACAATGGAACCTGATGTATTTTTGAAAACGGGCTGTTTTGACTGTGTGCTGACATTCCACTTAATGTCTGATGATGGCGCCATGCAGCCAGCATGAGGTGATCCGGGAAGGCAGCCATTCTCTGTCTTCAAACATGTCATTAATGTTCTCTTGCTCTTACTCTCTCAGCAAGGTCAGAAGCGACTGCAAGAGTCTTCTTCATGCTGTCACGAGTTTTCCTTTTGCCCAGTCAGTCCAGACACTAACAAATATCACTACACTATCCACCTAACAACGATCAGATGTGAAGACAAGGACCAAAAACATGTCCAAGTAAACAACAACAGTTTAACACAGGCAGCAAAATGGAGATTATGAGTAACGAACAAATCATCAGCACTTTGGAACGCCTATGTACAAACCAAACCCAAGCTGTCTGGCAACTCATTTAGATTCATTTATCAAATAAAAGCCACCACACCGCCGTCTCCTCACTTTTTGGTTATCCACACAACATTATCTTTCAATGCAAATTAATTTTGTCCCCACAGGGCCACCATAGACTTCCTGTAGCCGGTTGAATGTGATATGAATAGAAAGAGAGGACAGAACCGCAGCTTCTCTATCATATTTCAGCACAGATCCTGAGTCCTCACCGCAGGGCCATGTGACAGCGAGGGTTGCCTTGTTTTCACAATGCGGCTTCGCTCTTCCACTGATTTGATTTATTAAATGATCAGGGGAGAATAAAATGATCCCTCTTCCCACTGAGAGTCTGTCCACAGGTTCAGTATGAAATGAATTATGCTCAGACCACAGCAGCACAACAGTGTGATAAAGCACAACTACGAGACAGTTATTATCAGAGAATCCACCACATGAAATAATACGCTTCAGCATAAAACACAGTGCCTTTCAAGCAAATAAGAATTAGATGTGAGAAACATTAAACACTCGTAAGACTATAATTACTCTGTCTCATTCAGAAACCGTTCAGTCCAACTACTGTGCTTGCGCGAGTCTGAAATCACTGCCAGACAGTGCCAGACGTCTAAATATGGTAGTCTGCGAAATGGCTGGATATTGGCAGCAGAGGCTTAAATCCAGGCAAGGACCAAAACAAAATGTAGATTGACCCTGACACTTCCCATATGGGTCATTTAAACATGACTTAAGTTTTTTTCTTGATTTAAAAATACTTTCTGCTGCAGTGTTTATATATACATTTAAATAAGCATATGTTTAAATGTGTCAGGCTCAGTTATGTTAACACTACTGTATACACTAGGAAAAGGTTGGGGTTAGTAAGATTTAAGTTTCTCACACTCACCAAGACATTTAAAAAAATAAATAAAAAATACATAGTAATACTGTGAAATATAAATTTTGTATTTTACACCTTTTGTATTTTAATATATTTGTTTAATATTGTATTTATTTTCTGATATAAAACTTTATTTTTAGTCACATGATCCTTCAGAAATGCTTTTAATATGCTGCTCAAGAAACATTTCTTAATATCAATGCTGAAAACAGTTGTTCTACTTATTTCTATGGATATAAGGTCCAAACGAACGGCATTTATCTGAAACAGAAATATTTTGTAACATGATAAATGTCTTTACTGTTACTCTTAATCAACAATGCATCCTTGCCGAACAAAAAAAAAGAAAACTATATAGATCCACATTGTGACAAAATATGTCATGTTGTTTACATGAGTGTTCCTGTAATGATGTCTAAACTAAATAGTTTATTACTCCAAGTTTGTCTCAGTTTTGACGGATATTTTCCCCTTGTAAGAGATTGTGCTGAGGCGTATATAGATTTGGCAGGAAATGAGAGCTGGAAAAAGCCTGCTTTGTGTTTTTTAACGCTGCAGATTAAATTGGTTTAGACAAGCAGCATGCCAATGGTTCTTAGTATAATGACAGGGATTTTATTTGGTCAAAACTCTGTCATCAATTTGTTGACATAAATATGTATTTAGATGGCCAGGGTTTTTTTTTTATTACAAACAGACATTTTGTGGGGTTCAGCACGGCCTGATGATGTTTGAAAAGCTGCAAATGTTGAGTGTATTCTTCCTACAGTCTGAATTGTAAATGGTGAGCTAAATGGCTGTTTACAGATTGAGTGCAATTACGCTATTATACGCGATAGCCTTGTGATTACATCCAAGAGTGAAATGTGTCGGACAGGCGCAGATGTGCAAATAGTTATTTGGTTGTTTGTCAAAACTTCAAGAGCAACATTTAAAGTTAATTAGTAAGCGCTCACCACAGGCAATTAGAGGTGAATAACAATCTGAAGGACACATACACAAACACAAGCGCTGACAAACAGGTTTACACGCACAATACATTCACTTCTCTTTCATTTCATCACTTTCGCCACCTGCTAACACACAGTCAGGTAATATAGTGGATCATAAAAACACAAACACGCACGAGGTCTTGTTTTGTCTCGTTATGTCCAGCTGTGTTTTTGATAAACACTGCAGCATTAGCCCATAAAGACTGATCACCTCACATTGTCTGGCTTTATCTTTCACAGCTTTTACTCTCGTACACCTTAACATCACACATACTTCATCTCTTCCTCTCGCTCGCTTTAGATTAAAACCCAACCGCAGCTTCTAATGAATGCAGTGACCATGAATAATGACATACACCAGTTTCAACTTTTGTCCACTTGATTATTTGGAGTCATACTCAATGGAAACCAACACTAATAGTGCTGGATGTTTGCTTTTGTTCTAGAGTCTCACTAATAGAAAAAAAATCTAAACGCATCGGTTTGGCTGACAAGAACCCATCATTTTTGACCACATGTTGAGATGAATGCTTTTGAACTGGTGAGTTCTGGCTGATTAAGTGATGGCATCATTGAGAGAAGAAGGTTTATAGGAGTGACCATATGGAGTAACGTGTGTGGATGTGTACTGTATATGCATGTGTTTTCTGGGGGTGGGGGTGTTTTGTGACCACATGTGACCATGAAAGAAACAGCAATGGACCTTGTTTTTTTTTTTTTAAATGACCCTACAGAAATGTGTCATCTCATGCTAATGACTTCATTCTAACAGAACGTCCAAGTCATGCCAGTCCAGCTGGTCTTTACGACACCATTCCATCATTCCATGATCCAAACATTCTGCGCACAGCCCAATAAAGAACAACTCTAAAAATGTGCCTGTTTAAAAATAAAACTGGTGTTGGCCTAGCATGAAACAAGAACTGAGATTTAGGTTTATGGGCTCTCTTAAAGGTTGTCTGTGATGACAGCTGATTGGCTGAAGGATGATGAAACATGATTGACAATGATAAGGAGTGGAGTGGCACCACTGGAAACAGCATTGGGGTGGCTATACCAGTGTAATGCCAATGTTGGGCCAGCCATAGCCAGTTAAAGGCTCTAATGTGGCAGTGGTTTCATGGTGGTTGGCTTTGAGCAGCAGGAAAGGGAATAAAGGGGCTTATAAAACAGGAAGAGAGAGAGAGAAAGAAAAAAGAAAGAGAGAGAAATGGGACAGAGGTAAACAACTCTGGCTCTTTTTCTGTTAGTTTTTCCTTTTTTTTAGACTCTTTTCATTTTCGATCTCTTTGAAGTACACATGATGTGAGAAAATATATACATATATATACATATACATATTATATATATATATATATATATATATATATATATATATATATATATATATATATATATATAGTAGCCTATATGCTATGTCACATTTAGCACACCAACACACAGAGAAAAATCCTTAGTCTAGTTTTATCCACCCTTCTATTATCACTCCACACACCCATAGAGAGGAAAAGAAGAATGAAAAAGTGAAAGAAATATAAACATGTTCTTTTCCCATTTCCTCATATTTTATTAATTAAAATATCTCTGTGGAGTTCCTCTTTAACATGTATTGGGCAAACTTACTGTTTTATACATGGGGTGGAATATAGAGAGACGAAAGATGTTTTATTTCTCTTGCCATGTGTTAATCTTAGGTTACTCACTTGTCATGTGTTTCTTTCTTTCTTTGGCACACACACAGATAGAATGACTCACAATACAGTGCATCTCACACTCACCCACTTAATCACTTCAGTACTCACTCTTCCAGTCTCCAAAGTCAATCATAAACAGATTTTACAACATAAAATACAGTGGGGTTTAAAAGTCTGAGACTGCTATTAAATGTTTCTATTTTGCATTTTTTTCACTGATTCAGAATCAAAACTGACAGGCTAAATTTATATGGCACAAATAATAAGAGTTATATTTAATCTAATAATTCAGTATTTTTTAAATGAGTCACTGTATCATTAACCATCAACATATATATTCATTTAGAAAAGAAACAAGAGTCTGTCTTTATGAGTAATAAATAACTGAATCATGTACTCGATCGATTTGTTGAGAAACACTAAATTAAGGAACTAAACAAGTAACATGGATATTCATCCATTCTCAGTTTTTCTAATTGGAAATTTTTTTCATTACAAGTTATATTAGAATACAAAGTGAAATTTTAAATGGTAAACGTTCTTGTATTTCTTTTTCATTTTAAGGCATTTAATGTTTATTTTACATTTTGGTATTGTTATAAATAAATGCAGTATAATTTTCTCAAAATCCTAAAACTTTCTCTTTATTTTCAGGATGATTAATTTAGATTCTAAATCCCAGATTTTGAACCTCACATTATGTCACTCTTTGGAATCAAGACCTGGTCGCACACTCACTCACTGACTCGGAGTCAGATTCCTCAAAGTGTTTCATATGTGTGCTGTGTGTGAGAGGCCTTCTAATGACAACGTGAAGGAAGAAAAAACAAGTTTTTGTGTATACATAAGCACACGTGTGATCTCTCTCTTTCTTTCCTTACTCCCCAGTTCCCTCTCATCCTCTCCTCCATTCATAAAATATCAAACAGTCCAGGTCCCGGAATAGGGCTGCCCTGCGGCTGCCTGACAGTGCGGATATTTTCAGTAGGTCCTTGCGGTGTTATTGCAGGTGTCCAGGCAGGATGCCCGAGTGAATTCGGAGAGCACATCAGACGCTGTATAATTCTATTAGTCCTATACACAGATATTTATATTAAAACCATACTCAGCCAGGGGATACCACAGCGCTTAAGGAGCACGGGACACACTGACCCATCCTTGAATATTAAATGAGAGTGTCTGTGAGAGTCTATGTGTTAATGAACTGTTAAAAAAAGACTGACGGACAAAACAGTCAGCCGATGGATAGCTGGAGGGAGGAATTTGTGCTCCAGTAATTCAGAACATTTTGGTATTAATTTGCTACAGTTTCTATTTAAATGCAAGCACTATACCATTACATTCAATTACCCGCTCTAAAATGTCTAAAATAAGACTGTGTGTGCATGAGGCACATAAAACTTAATCTTTAACATACTTAAGTATGCATAAGCTTTTAAAATGCTAGAGGAACGGCCTCTCCCTTTTTAGTTTAATTACTACATTACCGAAGGAGCACTGCTTTGTATTTTTTCAGATCCGCCTGTACTACAGAAAAAATTCACAATAAGAATAAGATAAACTGCAAATAATTTCTAAATGGCAAAAAAAGTGACAATTTAAACCTTCTTATAATAAGATTTAAAAAACTGCCTTTAAGTCTAGTTAAGCCTATTCAGCATGTTCTAAGAAAAAGTATCTTTTGTCTTTTGCTCCTTACTCATTCCTCTGTCTTTTTTCCCCTTTCCCCAGTCATTTCCTCTGAGCGGTTCACTCATTCATGATTTTATTGCTTTTGGATTTAAATCGTTCTCACTATCTTTTCTCAAGAGAGTAGAGTTCATAAGAAAAAAACACCTGCTTGCGCTCTACTCTTTTTTCCTTAACTTTTCATCTTATCCCCCAACCCCCACCAACACCCCCTTCCCAAATCTGACCTACGATCGCTTTCCCATTCTCTATTCAACACTTCCTCTTTCTCACTTCCTTTTTTCATTGTGTTCTACGATAGGGAGTAGTTCTCTGGTACTTCATCCGTCCAGTGCTAATGTTGTCCCAAGAGACTTGGAGACCCTCTGAGTGACTATGAAACCATCACATCACCCTCTAGAGGCTAAAACGAGAAACTATCATGATTTTCTCCAGACTAATTTACAAACATTTATAAATCCATTTAAAAAAAATATATGCACCTGCTCTAATAACACGGTCACCAACAAAACCTATAAAATCTAATGAATTCTGGCAACAGAATTCACAGCTCTAACACATGAGCATTTTATAACAAACCAAAAAGGTTTCTATTCCTTAAAGAATGTTTGGTCTTTGGAATCAAACCACACAAAGAAACATTAAAAAATTAAGGTTTACACAAAACACACATGTAATAATGGCGTCTTCACAATTATAGAGAACCTGTTGATTACTTTGTTGCAATTTATTAATACATTCTTCTAAAAAATATTTTTCAGACTAAAAGTCACTACCAACATGAACAAATCACCCTTACAAAAGCATTTAGAATAAGAGTAGCTAGCTTGAAAACATTATTTAGTTGGTTTATAAGTTTTAGACAGGTCTAGTTGGTTTTAGAGGGTTTTCTGCTCAGACTGGATGACCGTTTTAATCAAGGTAAGACCAGCAAACCATATGTTTAAGGTTTTGTTTTTTACAGGGGCACCCTATCAAATAATTTAATATCAACTTGCCCCTTTATTCATTCTTATGTGACTGAACTATTCCCCATGATTTTTCACTTTTTTTTTGTCAGTGAAGGCCAACCATAGGCTATATGTTATGCCAGCTCAGCTTCCTTCCCCTTAATAATTTTCTCACACAAACAAATTTGACCTCCGTCCACGTGTGTTTCGCTACACTCCCGAGTGACAGGTCGTAACGCGCGGCGAGGAAATCCAATGTCAATACCGGTGGAGTCGCTGGGGGTCCCTGTCCGAGCCGCCCCATAAAGACTGTCATAAATACGGGTAAATACATCAGTATATATGGTGCACGTTAAGAAATACCGCATTTTCACGGGGAGATTAACTTTATGAATGGGTTTGTGGGTCACGGATGGTTTGGCGTGTCGTTTCATTTGAGGCGGATTGAGGATGCTTCAGTGCCCTCAGACATTTAACCGTCGGTTACCGGTCCTTTTTCCTCATACGCGCCCTCATAACGGCTCACCTCTGTATTTGGCAGCAGCCGGTCGCGGCTGCCGCAATAGGGTCTCTCTCGCCTTTCTTTCAAAGGGATTTTTTTCTTAATAGTTTTTTCTTCCTCCCATATACCCGCGTTCCTCGCGCTGCCACTTCCGCTATAAATCCCTTGGCTGGCTGCCACGCGGCCATTAGCACTAGCAAAATAACTGTTAACAATATGGTGCCCAGACACAGCAATCCGACTCTAAAGTTTAACCAGCCGACATGGTTTGAGTCCAGTGATGCCAGAGGTTACAGAGCGAGGATTAGTAAACAAACGCATTTTACACTCGAGTGCAGTCTCATCTGTGCAATAAGTGCGCAATTCATTTTTATTGATGCTTCACACCTGAGAGACGAAAAGGAAGCCATTTGTTATTTATAGTTTAATATTTCGAAGACTTTTATGAAAAATACTCCGTTAAATGTAATTATAAATAAGCCTAAATTTAGTTACAATTACACAGAAATGTGTTTACTGCGCGCGGCAGGATAAAGAAAAGGCGCACGCAGTGTTTCCTCTGCTTTATATCACAAGGTAAGTTATAATGAGCTGAAGAGGCCCGTTATATGCACGTGTCATTCTCTGAACTCATTCCACACATGCATTGAGGGTGTTTTAGCTCAATCAAAAACGAAATAAGCCTGAAATATTCAGTATTATTACTGAATAATATCAATATTACTGTTTATCAATACAGAATTATATTCTGCATAATAAACCCGCCTATACAAGTTGGAGAACACTAAATATTTTTGTACATCAACTTCATCATTCTAAAAAGTTTAGAGCATTTAGAATATGTTGTATAGCTTATACATATTCGGCAACAGCAATACAATAATGATCAAATCAGCATAAAGACATACAAATCAAAGTTGCACTAGTTGTACATTAATTAATAATCAACATACAAATATTAAAAACCCAAATAATAATATAGGTAATGGCTGAATAAGAATATTCATTTCCTTAAGGTGGTCACGCCTTAATTGATGGTGATGATGATAGTAATGATAACGAGAATTAAGTATTGTGGTGATAATGTACAGCCGTCATAATAAAGTCACATTAACAGTATAACCTAACTTGGTTCATTATTCGTCCTTGAATTTAAGACAACCATAACCCATATCTAGAACGAAAATAATTGAATTTTAGGCAAAGTTAATAAAATTTATTTTATAATAATGAATTTTAATAACCTAATGTAATAGAAATTATTTGTTTCAAAGTAAAGTGTTAAGGTTTTGTTTTCCATACTGAAAATATCAAACATATGTTTCCCAGCCTCATGCAACGTTTAGATCAAAACGAAACTCGATACCAGAATATCATGTGCAGCGCTCCATTGTTAAACAAAAATATTTTGGTAATATTAATAACCTAAAATGTTACTAAAAATTAGGTTACACAATTTTTTCTCGGTTTCTTGTGTTCATAATTTATACGTGGTCAGCAAAGACCGAATATGAGGATGGAAGTAGTCTATAGAAATTTTGTAAGGCAATTTATTCAGAATAAATCAGTAGCCTCCATTAACTAAATTAAATGTGTATTTTTTTCTAATTTTAACTAACAACAACAACAACATTATTATTATTAATGTTAAATACGAAACTTCTAAATATATTTATATTTTTACTCTTGTAATTACTGAAATATAAACGCTGACTTGTAGTGACATTTACCACAGTAGGTGACGATAAAAAATAATATCCATATCGGCAACTTTTTTCATCCTGTTGTACAAGTCAACGTAAAGCAATCTGGAAATCATCAGGCAATTGTCTGTAAGTGATGGGGCATTAAACGAAGCGTAAGTTAAAATGATGGTGGTAATTCATTGGAGCATGCGAATACGAAAATAATCAACAGTAGCCTTTTAAAATAATAGTTTCCTGTACGTCTTGTATATTTATTTTATTTTATGCATGCATATTCATGAATATATAGTGATAAATATTGCTGCCTGAGCATTAGACAATTGACATAACATTTTGTATATAAAACAGTGTAAAGATTAGGTGAAAGTTACGCGTTTTATAAATTGATGGTTATCATTTAATTTTTATTATTATTATTATTTGAATTAATGGTATTTTACAGCGATTTTATTTTATAATACATAATATTTATATATATATATATATATATATATATATATATATATATATATATATATATATATATATATATATATATATATATATATATATATATATATATATATATATATATATATATATATATATGATTTTCAAATAAAACTGCGTATTTTTTTAAATTCATGTGCATGCCTCTTTTGCTGTCATTTTTTTTTTTTCCTCTTCATATTTTTCTGTTTGACAGGTACAGGAAGTCAACCCGCACTGTGTATGTGCATAATACACAGGCATGCTCCAAGGGTTCTCACATGCGCGTGGGTCAGAAATTCTCCAAATGGCCGTGCAATATTTGCACGATCCAAACGGCGGGTAGATTACGGCTCTAGAGCATTGTATTCTACATTACGCCCACAACATGCTCTAAAAATCACTTGGGTTTAAATAAATCGAATCATCTAAAAGCAAGATCTGGCCTAAGTTTAGTGGAAGGAAAGAAACAAAATATATCGGTAAAAACAAGCTTAAGACAAATTGGTATTTGGTCAAGTAGGCTACATTATTTTTCAAAAACCCAGTTTTTTTTTTTAAACCATCTGAAATATTTTTTCTCCCGATTTCATTTCATAGAATTAACAATAAAGTAAAAACAAGAAACACAAATAGCCTATCGAAAATAAGCCAGACAGCATTAATCATAATGCTCAGCCTTGTTTATTTATCTGATGACTATTCAAAATTGCATTGTAAATTTGTCTAATTTATATTTAAATGTACTGTAGGCTATTCAAATCAATCCAACCACTACTTTTTAAAATAAAACTATTTTGTATCGTATTTTGCAGTCAGGCCTTTTTAAAAAAGATCCCAAAATAATAATAATAGAGTTATGTAAAAATTAACAATCAAGGTATTTGTTTTGGGGATTTATAGTAACAGGCAACTGTCTATAGGAAATATGGGTGCTTCTTAGAGACTTATATTTAGAAACTGTAGACTGCACGTCTCATGTCAGGTTAGTTTGACATGTCTTTTTTCTGAGCCTCATGCATATACAGGCGTAGTTTTGGTAATAATTCTACATTATTGGCTCAAGAGGGCTAGTAGGGAGGTAATGCGGAAGCATGTGGAGCATGTGCAGCCGCAGTGTGAAAATGATCGCAATGCCGTGAGCATGACTGGAGCTCAGTGAGCTAGAGATGATTCATTCAGCCAGGCCGCTTTATCACATGTGGGCGGAGCGTTCCAAAAGCAGCGCGCCTATTGGCACAGACCACCGATGATTGACGTGAAGCAGCCCCGCCCATCTTCTGCCCTGCTTATTGGCACTTTAACGAATCCCGGCCACTGCCTCGGTGTCTGTGCGCGTTGACAGACCGACGAGACTGTTTTAACTAGACTGTCGCTTCGTTTTCAGCGTATTTGTCACATCGCCGGTGGTAATTAGCTACAAAGCGGACTATTCTGACTCGAGGAATGCTAGATTAAGTGCTGTTGCAAATGCACTTCTCGTGAACTTCTTTCTCGGCCAATCTGTCTTCTTGGTTTGTTACTATGGCTGAGAAACGACGGTCCCCGTGTACTATGAGCCTCAAAGCGCACGCATTCTCGGTAGAAGCGCTTATTGGCACGGAGAAAAAAAGAAAGTTGGAGGAGGACAACGAGAACGGTTTTGAGGAAGTAAACGAAGTGTCCAATCTGACAGAAAGCCCGCAACCCCGGACTGGGAGAACTTGTCCAAGCACCAGGAGTTGCGAGACAGACTGCGCGAGCGACGAATCCCGTAAGTAGCCTTCTGGAGTTCTGACTGAAAACGAAACGGTTAGAAATATAGTTAAGCTTTGCGTGACACGTACGCGAAACAAACCAAAAATGTAGCCTATTACCATTTATATTTGTAATTCTCTCGGCTGAAAGGTAACTCTGTACGAAGAAAATATGTTATTCTGTGTTTTTTCGTGTATGTTATCCGGTATAGTTCTGCAGATTCTAACTGGCTTCTAAATAAATACTAATCAATAATTAACATTAAAGAGTATAGCATTTTAACTAACATAATCTCGTACAATATCAATAAATTCCCAAATATAAATGCCTCTGTAATTTAGAGATGTAATGGAGTTAAGTCAGGATGTCAAAAAGAAGAGAAATACAGTGTATAAATACAAAATAGCACAGTTATGAGTCTCATAAATATAGGCACTATGAGAGTGACTAATCTATTCTGTTTATGAGTTTGGCCACAATCATAAACACTCAAATTAACTTGCCTTCACAAAAGTCTACATAGGCCTTACTCAAAAAAAAAAAAAATTGTATAGCTGGAATAAAATGTATTAGTCGATTCACTTTTTTGTAATTGGCATTGGGCTACTTAAATGTAATTCTTAATAATAATTCAATGACTGTTGCGCCAAACAAAATCGGATTAATGATTTTAAAAAAAATCTGCAAGTTATTTATAATTGCATTGTAATGTTTAACAGCATATGATATGAAATATAAAAAGTCTATAAATATTTGCAGTGTCTTCTGACCCAGAAAGAAAATATGAGTCTGAAAATCAAAGCAAATTCTTTTGCATGCAACTTCTAAACTCGTTACTGCAGCAATAATTTAAATGAAAAGTTTTCTGCAGGCTGTTAAAATGTAAAACTAATTAAAACCACTTTTTTCTGTCTTTCTCAGCGGAGACTGAGGACGTGTTGTTGGATAGCCCACAACCTGCATCCCAGAGCTCGCAGGTCCTCGTGCAATCAGGCACGAGCTCCGGAGAGGAGATGCGCGTGGACCTGCAGGGCTCTGATTTATGGAAGCGATTCCACGAGATAGGAACTGAAATGATCATCACCAAAGCCGGCAGGTGCATCACACAAAACATGCTGCACAACTTAAATATTAGCTACTAATCACCATATTAAATAATTGAAAATGGTAATATAAAAAAAAATATGGTATAAGACACTTTTTTTTAATTCAGTTAGTCCGAATTAAATATCTAGATAGTCTCTTTTGAAAGATGTTAAATGTAAATGTTACTTTCAGTGTTACCTGTACACGGAATTAAATACTGAATTTAACCATGGATTAGGGTAAATATATTCCTAAAAGTTCCCGTATGTTTACAGTGTTACAGCGCTTATATTGCAATATTTTTAGTAGCTACATTTTTACTTATTTATTTAGACATGATTTTTGAATTACTTACAGCCACGTTTGTATTTGATGTTGATTTAATGTATGTGGAATTGTATTTATTCACTGACAATATATTTAAATTGACTGACAAATATATTAATTAAATTAATTGAAATTATTATTATTATTATATATTTTTGTGTGTGTATGGTTCATTTTGTTATGTTAATTTTTCTAAAATTAATTAGAAATATTATTCTGACAATAAAAGCTGCGCTCTTAGTGTGGATTTTGATGTTTAATGAAAATACTAACATTGTTATTTTTTCTCAGGCGAATGTTTCCTGCGATGAGAGTTAAGACTGCGGGACTGAATCCTCATCAACAGTATTATATCGCTATGGATATAGTTCCTGTCGACAACAAACGGTACAGGTGAGCAACTTACGAAACCTGTCTTCCAAACAGTTCGCTGCAGGGCAGCATGTGGTCGGCTATTGCAGACAAACAATCAAAACAGTCTAAAATGCTCAAACATAATATTGAACATTTTGAACTAACCGTCTCCACAAATGGCACTCCGGGTCTCTGTTGACATGTTCAGTCCGGCCTTTTGCGATGCCCTTTTGGGAGCATGACCTGCTGGACTTGAAGGTCATGAGACAACTATAGTCAAAACAAATTCATAACGCGTTAGTTTATGGTTGGCTGCTCTGTGGCCTATCTGAACATTTGTGTACAGCTGTAAAGACACAGTAGGCTACACGGATTATGAGGGTTCTAAATCTCCAGTTAAAGTTTTTTTTTTTTTTTTTTTACATAGGCCTATTTATGTTTCAACAGATTTTTCGAACAATGTTTTTGTAACCACAAGTTTCTAAATTCAGAGTTCGCGTTTGGAAGTAACCATAGTAACAGTAGTGCTTTCAGTTCATTATCGGCCTACAAAATATAACTGCTGTCATTATATTATTATTATTTACACAGAACACATAGGCCATGTCACAGAAACCTGTTTTGTTTTAAAGATCTTTAAGATCGTAGATCTCTACAGGGTCACAGCAAGACATCTGCTTTGCGCTCAGCGAACCTCAATCACGTTGCGTTCAAAGAATTACTGACTGGAATTGCTTTGAAGCGTCGAGCCGTGTGTTATATTGTGTAAAAATCACAGTATGTGACACTGACTCTTCTTTTTTCCGTTCTAAGGTACGTGTACCACAGCTCGAAGTGGATGGTAGCGGGTAACGCCGACTCTCCGGTCCCTCCGCGCGTCTACATTCATCCTGATTCGCCTGCTTCCGGTGAGACGTGGATGCGCCAAGTTATAAGCTTCGACAAACTCAAACTGACCAATAACGAGCTCGACGACCAAGGCCATGTCAGTGAATCCTTTGTTATTTATATCCAAGTGGAATTTACTGAATATAGATTTTTTTTCTTTTTGTAAAGCTGAATAAGAAAAAATGCACATGTTGAGCCCAAGAGGAAACCTGTAAACATGAAGGTTTGATGAGTTAGTGAAGCAGAGCTTCAGAATTTCCTTCTGTGATCCTAAAATAAATTAAATGTTATAATTAGACAACTCTTTTCATGCACCCCATACACACATGCTAGCCATTGTCGCCCGGTGTGCATTTTGTTTTGCTGTATTATTTTAAAGGCCTAAACATGTTGTAATGTGGAGGGTTGTAAACAAACTCAATTGAAAGCATCCCCAGGGCGAGGCAGTTAAAGGCCTGTTTGGCCTTTGAAAATGGAGGCATGTGTGTTTTTATTGAGGTAGAAAACTGCTTTAGTAATTCCTCTGTTTCCCACTCTAAACACGGATGCGCGTTGTAATGTTTTCCAGATCATTCTGCATTCGATGCACAAGTACCAACCCCGTGTCCACGTCATCCGTAAGGAGTGCGGTGAAGAACTCTCACCCGTTAAGGCGGTTCCCACTGGGGACGGTGTCAAAGCATTTTCCTTCCCTGAAACAGTCTTCACGACGGTGACTGCATACCAAAACCAGCAGGTAACTGATACCACATCATGCTATAGCTGTCCGATGCACAATTTGATAACACAAATCATAAAAGCTGCTACTCAGGGTCACATCAGTTCTTGAAATTAAGAGGAAATAGTAAGGCTCAGAGCCTTTTCTTTTTATTAGATTGCATTACTACAGCTTAATTTTTATAAAACAAATAAAGATGCAGGAAAGCCATGTCTGTCACGGCAAAAAAATACTTATTTCTTTTTTAATCAAAGCAAGCAAGGCTATTAACGCACATTAGCTTAACACTGCTTTTTAAAAATGTAATAAAAAATAAGAAATAAAAAAACACGAGAAGCAAGTATCAACAATTTAAGCAATTGTATTATTTTGTTACAAGATACACAAAATTAAAAATAGTAATTAGCCAAGAAATAAAAATCAACACAAAATCTGGACTCTGTACTAGCCTGTATAATTTTGAAATAATTCGTTTTTGCCTTGGGTACAGTATTATCCTCGTTATGCTGCTCATAGAAAATGTATAAACCTATTCTATTGTGAGAATTAAATTGCAGAACTCTCTTTAGGTTACTGTGCTAAGAAAAATTACAAGATGTTTAATTGAAATAATTATACAAATTGCCTAAAGATGTTGGCAGTTGAAAGGCTCTTGTTCTCTGCATTCACAGATCAAAGCCTCTATGAGACTGAAAGAATGAGCAGCACCCCATAAAGGGCAATTTATTTATAAAGGGCACAGTTACATAAGTGTTTATTTAGGCATATGCATCATATTTCCTGTGCCAACAGTTTAGAAGCAATATATTGATAAATTGCAACACAGAAAAAAAAATAAGTACTTTAGAAATTGTATTTTCTTGACGTTTCATTGCAATTTAAGTTTGTTTTGATTTGCTAAAACAGAGCATGTTTTAGATAAGAGCTTAGAGCTGGAAATCTTATCATCATTTGCATGTTAACTGCCAAGTTTTAGAAATGATGATGTCATCCATTTGTCTGAGCTTATAAAAACATAACACATATGCTCTCTCACACACTTACGGAAGCAAAAAGCTTATAAAATAAACCCACACACATTGCATTGTGGGATAAGGGTCACTGGTGCTAGGTCAGGGAATTTGACATAACAGGCTTTGGGTCAGTAATGAGAATGTGTTTTGTGTGTGGATCTTTTACAGATAACAAGACTAAAGATCGACAGGAATCCATTTGCAAAAGGATTCAGAGACTCAGGAAGAAACAGGTAAATACAGTGAATTACATGTTCAGATCTTTGTTAGATCAGTAACTAGCCTAATACTGGAAAACTGAGAGGGAAAATGTCTTCAAACGTTTTTAAATACATTTTTATTGATGTTAAAAATTGATCACAGCTGAGTCAAACCCATCAGAACAGATCATAGTCTTACTACATTTGGACAACGTGTAGTTTTTGCTCGTTTCTGTAAGGCAGTACAGAAATGACACTTCATTACACTTATTTTTCTCTAGCTTTTATTCAGGCAACAAAACGTTTTTGTTTTCCTTCAACTTCTCCTCTGACATCAAGTTTCTTTCAAACCATATTAAAGGATTATCAGATAATTGGTTATCCAAAGGGAAAAGTGTTCTTTCAGCCAAACTTAAAAGATTCCAGCAAAGCCCAGACAAAATAAACATAAAAACAGCGTCACATTAAAAGCCATTACACAAAAATAAATGTATAAATGAAAATGCACAGCACAATCAAAATAATCTCCATCTTCACATAAAACAAGAGAAATAATAAACGCGCAAACAGGAAATGGAGGCTGTGCAGAAAGAAAGGCTTGTGCGCCGCTGACTCGCAAGCTCAGTGGGGAAGTTAAACTCTGCTCATTAGTTTTAAATGAGAGCGTTTTTAACACCCCGCTGAATCACACCAGACCACATACATCCACACTTTTCCTCCGTCCCTCTGCGAGGTCTCACAGAGCACTTAGACCGAGCCCCGTGGCTCAGTGTTACAGGAAAAGTTAAGCAGTTTGCTAAACAAACTCGGCCACTTGATAGCTCAAGTGGTGTGGCTGATAAAACTGGGGCCGAAACAAGTTGAGGCATCTTGTGTGAATTATCGCCTGAGTGGTACTGCGGAGGGGGTGGGGTAACGTCCACGCTAACAAGGCGCACCGAGCACCACCATTACTTCCAGAAAAAGCAAGAAAATACCCCCCTCGCTCTCCCTTTTTCTTTCTCTCTCCTCGTAAAGCTTTAACTGTGGCTTCCTGCACTCTATGTCTGATCCCACCGATAAAGCTATGTGAAAATAATTATAGCCTTGCCATCGCACACACCAACACACACACTTTATGTTCTTCATTACCTGCTCTGCTTTACTGCTCAAACATACACTGATAAGGAAAGGGGCTTGCACTGAGTTGGCTTGCAGGACCGAACACACTGTTGGAAAGTTAAGCCAGTTCCAGAACTTCTCTGCTAAGCTGACTGAGAGCTTTACTAAATTACTGTTGCCTTTGTATTAGTAAGCATATTGAGCATTCTTATATAAATTTAATTAGAATGCTCGTGTGTTGTAGGATGGGACTAGAGGCTCTGGTTGAGTCGTATGCATTCTGGCGGCCCTCACTGAGAACTCTGACATTTGAGGACATCCCTGGAATCACTAAACAAGGTACCATATGTATGTATGTATGTATTTGTGTATACGTGTATCACAACATATATACACATATATTGTGTATATGTGTTTCTCAGTAACATAGAGATGTAAGAAGCACTGCTCACAGCGAGCAAGTTTTTTGTTGCAAAAATGTCGAAAATTCATGTGAAACTTTTTACGTTCTCATGCAAAACTTCTGATGGCACAGATTCCTACTGCAAATGCAAGTGAAAATTTTGCTGAGCAACGATAAATGTGACCGCATCATTACATGAATTTCTTTGGAATAAATTGTACAAAAGAGTTGTGCGTCCTTTTTGTGGAATCTATATAAATTTGAGAATGCCTTTTATATTCAAATTCAATTCCTGATATAGGATGCAGAATTTGCAATCAGAATTTTAATCCATGGTAGCAGAATTAAAGAATTCAAAGAAAATAATATAACTAAAATTTGCCATTTGAAATATGAAAATAAGTCAAGTATTTGTATTAAAATTAGGAAATTGAAGTAATATTTAAAAATGTAAGAAAACATTTGATTTTATGTTTACTATAGACCTTATGTATCTCCGTCCATTTTCAGCACTGCGCTTGTCCTCTGTCTGTATTTCCTCTGCGTAAGGCCGGTGACACACTGCCTGCGTGGCGTCTCTGCTGCGTGTCACGAGCGTGGCGGCTGCATCGTGTTTTCTGTGTCTTTATACCTAAACCGTGCCTGACACGGCGCTGGTGTGCTGCTGCTACTGTAGGTGACATAGAGGGAAGCCTCCGACAGACCAGGCTTCTTGTCTTCACGACAACAATATCAACTTTTTTTTACACACCTATGCCTACTGATAAAGGACACTGTCAACAGTATTGACAGCAAAATAGACTATGTTTGACAGGTGCAATATTTGAAAATCGATAATTATTTATTAATTTTTTTAATTACATTTTATCTGAATTTATGTCAACCTATAGACTTTCAAATATCAAAATGTCATGAATTAATATGTATTTGTGTACAAAATGACATATAAACATATTTTCCTATTATATTTTGCATGGAAACGCTTCCAACGCGCGCGCATGTCGTGTGAAAAATAGGCGTCTTTTCTATTTCTTGCATGCACGCGTTTTCTGCGCGGCTCGAGCCGCACCTGAGACGCACGTCTCACGCAGGCAGTCTGCAAGCTCCAACCTGTTAACATGGGAGCTGAATTAAAAACAGACACGCCACGCAGCTGAGACACTTGTGCCACGCATCCAGGGTTTCGCCGGCCTAAAGGTGTAAATCGAAGTTGTACGAATTTATGATTGAACTGCTCATTTTAAAATGACATTTGTTATGACATCTGGTTCGAACATTACAATACAAATGATAATTTTAATGACATGTAACTCTACAATAAGTAAATCCACTTCACCAGTTAATTACTCTTCAGCATTGATGCTATAGAGCTACTGCAAAAACAAAAGTTCAGAGACAAAATTCTAAAAATGTTTCTCTGATGAAAAAGATCTATAGTCGATTTTTTATGTGTATGTGTTGTATTAATCACATGTATGGCTGCTCACAGGTGCAGCTGGCTCTCACGGTGTTGTAGGGTCTTCAGGACACACTCATCTGCTGTCCCCATCTTCGTGCTCTTCCCCTACATTCCACCTGGGTTCTGGAGCGGGGCCGGTGTGTGATTACTCCACCTGCAGTCGAACAAGCCACCCACTCCATCGCTATGCCCCTCCCCTCTCCACAGACTCCTACAGTCGATTGGCCAGCCCAGCAGCAGATGCGTTTTCCACTACTCGGAGCTCCACGTATGTGAGCGGGACCGATGGTGAAGCGTTCCCGTGCACACAGACTGGCCTGCCAATCCAGATCCACAGCATGCCAAGCACAACCTCCCAGCTGCAATACCTAATGCCCAGCCACACCCATAATGCGTTTTCCACCAATCAGAGCGCACAGGGATCCTATAATGGGTTCCGACTGCACAGTCCGTATGGTCTGTATGGTTACAACTTCTCCACTTCTCCCCGCCTGGCCACCAGCCCTGAAAAGGCAGCAGCTACGCAAACGTCATTCCTGGGCTCCTGCCCTAGCGGGACGCTGACGGACAGGCAGGTTCTATCCAGTGTGGACAGTCTGCACATGCTCAGTAGTAGTCAACAGAATCTTTTTGACTCACGGACTTTGGGGCTGACCACCTCCACCTCCCAGGTAACAGCCCACATGGCTTGACCTGCATCCCAAAAACTTCAATCTCAGCTAAGAATGTTTTCTTTGAGTATAATCTAGTTTTGGACTAGTCAATATCATAAAGTCTAATCTGTCGGATGTTCATCAAGTAAATCTGCAATGTCATTTTTGTTTTGTGTAAATGACAGCTGAAGATTACATTGAGGATATTTTCAATACACTTTATATCTTAAAAATCATTCTGATGAAGCAGCACAGACCATTATTGGACACCAGGGTACGGATATGCTTGAAAAATGACGTGAGAAACCCAGAAAATGCTTTACATACACAGTTTCAAGGCATAAAAGGACATCAACCATCTGATTTCATCAAGGTTCAATGAGACCCATGAACTGCTGGTAGAAGTGTAAGGAGTTTAACAGATGACATTTGTGAGGCTGGACTCAGCGTCCAATAGACGATAAAACAGAGTTTGGAAATTAAAAGTGAGCAGACTGAAGAAAAGACAGGAAGTGATGTCACAAACAGTGACACAGTTTTCTAGTTGACAATCAGCAACTATGTCAAACATCTTACTTGTTTGTGCTGAGGTTTTCAGCACAGCCAATCGGCATCTAAGGCAGATAATGTGTTTAAACTGAAACTGGGCTAGGAAAAAGGAAACGTTTACAGGTTCTCTCCAAGTCGAAGGATTTTGGTCTGGATCAGTGCAGCTGTCTGAGTCTTGGAACAGACAGGGCTGAATGAAATCTGATCCGAGATGATAATTCTCACACTTTATAAATACAACCATTGGCATTCTTCAGAAGGATTATAGTCCTGCCACGAGATACATGCTGATTCCAGGTCAGCTGTCTCGCTCTCAATCCAAGGACTCAATAGTATGCTTTTCCTTTGCGGACATGTTAGCTTTTGCTAATTTACTTAACTAAATGCAATTTTTCACAAATATGGAGAATATGAATATTATTGATACTGTGTAAAGATTTCACTTGCACTTACAGCAATTTTAAATACTTGCTTTTTAATATTCAGGCTTTTTTGCCACAGTGGCCACAATAGACACGTCCTCCATGTTTGACTCTTGTTGGCCTGAACTCTTTGAGCCAAATAAAAATATATCCATATGCTAAAGGATAATCGTGGAGTGTGTGCCTGTGTGTTTCAGCATCAGATGCTTCTCTTAGGGTCAGGCAAAGGTTCTGAATGCCTAACAAATGAAAAATACCACCAGGGGCTCCAGGAGAGGTGCACACACACACAAATAAAATGCATTCATCCACAAAAAGACACAAAGAAATTTTGTCATTGAAAGATCATACGTCAACAAAATGTTTTTGTTTATGCAAAATGGTAAACAAATGTGACATTACACACGCAATCTTCATGTACTTGTAATGTGGTTAAGTTTCACTTTAAAATGTATGTATGCATCTTAAGGAGGTTATGAATTCTACTAACTTTCAACACCTAATATATTAAATAATGATAAATAATCAATTAACTATAAAAACAAATTAAGGGGAATTAAAACAGATAGTGTATGAATTTAAGCTTATATTTTTAAACTAAGAATTGGTACTAGCGACCTACTGTTGTAATACATGCTATTTCTTGAAAGGACTGGGTCAGTCTTCAGAACCAGAACCAGTGAGACACCTGTTATGACCTGAAGGTGATGGACAAACAGCATATGCAGAGAGAGAAGGTTGTTGGGTGCTTTTTTATTTTAGAACAGAGGAATGTCTGGCTTGCTGTATCTCACTAACAGGTGACAGCCCCCCTATGCTTGGCAAACCTTACCCATATCCTTATGCACACACACTCACACACCTCACATTACTGGCTCATTATCAGTAAACCTGAGGACATTAACACTCTGAGGCCAGTAAAGAGCAGTGTATATAAAATGTATACTTAAATTGTAAGGTGTGCCTTTTTAAATTGCCTGTACATTATATACAAACAAACTCAAATTCACACACACACACACACACACAGTATATATATACAGACAGATAGATAGATAGATAGATAGATAGATAGATAGATAGATAGATAGATAGATAGATAGCCTACACAAACATACAGAGAAGAATTATTTACACACACACACACACACACATAGATATTTTAACTTTTTAATAATCGTAATGACCATTATCAGTCAACTTAAATGGGAGTAGTAATTCAAACTGTTTATTTCCGCCCATAATGATTTTCATATCCAGCAATAAAGTCTAGTTCAATTCAACTACAGATGCTTTTTAGATTGAGTGGCTAGCATGCCTTGTGTCCTGGTCACCACTGTTCTGCCAGGGCTCTCTTTTCCTGTTACTGTGTTGGCATTCGGGATCATCTTTCGGTCCCTCAGAGCCTGGCACTATCATCTCTCTACACGGCCAACACTGTGTTACATTTTTACACTCCTAAGTTTGTCTCACAGATGTTAATTGTGCACTTTTAGTGGATTTTTATTGATTGTGCAATCTAACTTTTGCACATTTACATCTGTTCAACATTCTAAGTGCAGAGAGTTACCGTAAATTACGTCAGAGCTTAAGTCATTAAGACTCCAAAACAACCTAGAAAGGGCAGAACATTACGTTCGACCATTCACACAAATCATGAATAATTCATTCTTGTTTAACAGCTCCTCATACGTCCATTATGGTTTGGGAAGAAAGCATGCCTTATTTCCATCTGTGCAACACGGGCCACATCACATAACCATGCACTGTTACATATATTCATCCGTGTGTCTCCTGGTACATTACCAAACTTATGACATTCAACTTCAGTACCCACTAATAGCATGCTTATGGTTCACTTTAGTGAGGAGCTTTGTGTTCTGCATTGCATATGACTAATACAAACTCTGGATACTTGATGATATTTTAGAAATCCATGTCTTCTGCTCTATAATGTGGTCAAGCACTCATGACACATCACAAAAAACGTTTTCTGCTAAGTGTAAGTGCACAGGTAAGTACCCATAAGCTATAAGGATATGCTCCTGGAAGTGTGCTGGAAATAAATTCTAATTTCAACATTAAAAAGCCGTAAAACAAAATGCTATTCTAAAAAACCTGTGGTAACACTTTTAATGTGTCCTTGTTACACGTTACATGTATTTCCGATTATAATAACAATGAATTATGTATAATTATATGTCAATAACCCTAACCCTAAGCCAAACCCTAATCCTAACCCTAACCATATAGCAAGTACATGTAGTTAATTAATATTAGTCAGTAGTATTTAAATTTATAATTACACTGTAACAAGGACACCTTCAAATAAAGATTAAATAAACCTGTCAATTGGTAAAAACCAAGTTACTGTAATTGACCTATTATGACACTTTAAATAATTTTACAGTAAAATACTGATAAATGTTCAGAATTCTGAAGTAAAAAAAAAAGTCATCATATAATTTACAGTAAAAAAAAAAAACATAATTACCCGTTTAGGCTTTACATTTGATGCTGTTTAAACAATTACAGATTGTGCTATCATGAATAAATGGGTTTTAGCTTATGTTGTTTATTTAATGTTTATTACATTATTTTATGATGATGTTTTGTGTTAGTGTGCATGATACTTTGTACATTTTAGATATTAGTATATGTAAAGTTCTGGCAACCACAGCTGCCTATTTTCAAGGATATACTTTTACAATAAATGAAGATGAAACAGATAAAACTACATATTTATTTATTTTTTTTGTTCATATTCTACTCTAGTTCATACTTTACCTCTTTTCCATCGCCATTAACAAGTATTGTTTAACTTTGGGATTATACATTGTGTTATCAACACCAGTGGTCAATTAATTCTCATAGCAACTGCATTTATTATTGTTTATGGTTATAATTTTGCTATTTAATTATTTAATGTTATTGGCCCATTTTGCACAATAAGCATTACGATATAATATCTTTAAACTGAAATCATAATTTTGTGAATGCATATGTAATACACACTGAGTAGCACTAGGTTCACAACTAATGGTGCTTTTCCACTGCATAGTACAACTTGGTTGGGCAAGGCTCAGCTCAGTTTGCATTTAGAGTATCGCTTTAGAGTGCCGCAACTCCTGAATAACTTTTTCATTCCACGTCGCCCCATCAAGCTCTTGCTGAATCCGCTCCTCTGCTATTAACAAGAAGAATGTCTATACTTGCTCAACAGACAACGAAACAGACACTTTTTAGTTGTTAAAAAAGGTGCACTCATTCAAAACTGTTGCGTTCGATTCTTTCGCTGGCTGTGATGATTTAAATCTGGCTGTTCTGTTGTGTTTGTGTCGCAAGTTCAGTGACACAGGTAGTGACAATTCTCTCCGACCAATCAGTGATCAGCAGAGTTTACACGTAATCTTCTGGTAATGGAATGGTTCACTTGGAACCTAACTACTTTTAGGTGGTATTAAAAAAACTACCAGGTACTGTACCCAGTGGAAACCCCCCCAAAAGTTAACTATACTGAGCTGTAACGTGCCGTAACATGCAGTGGAAAAGCACTGTACAGTAACTGTTCTCCCGAGAATTTTTGAGAGTGGTGCTTTCTCTTTGGGTGGAAATGCTACTTTCATTTGAATTTTCAGGTGATTTTCCACCATCAGCAACTGGTTTCTCATTATCTCTTATCTGTGCAATTTCTCTTCCAGATTCATCAGCTGAACTTTCATCATGAATTTCATTTCCAGACAATTCCAGTACTTCCTGTGGCTCAGTTGTAGAGCATTGCGTTTGGATAAAAGCATCTGATATATGTAAATGTATCTGATAAATGTAAATGTGTACATGTACATAGCTGATGTGCTGCTGCCTACAGATTCCTCTTAAGTAGGATGATTGGCTTTCTGTGCATTGGAGGATTCCTCTTCAGGTAAGCTTCCATTTCAGCTTTTTCGGGCTAGGATATCCTTTGTCCTTTTCCTTCACAGGTTCAGCATCAGGAAAGTGGACTGGTTCTTTACTTTTGGTATAATGGATGTGTTTTTGACTCGACAGCTTTAATTTCAAGGGACCTTCTTTCAGGGACATAATAATCAACTAGGTCATCTTCTGATTCTGGAAACTCATTCACAATTTCAAACTCCTCAGATTCCTCAGCACATCTGGCTCTGGTTCTGGGTTTCCGAATCACTTTTCTCTCAACAGGCTCATCAGGTGTGCTTGTCAACAGAAATCAACAAGGCAGCAGTAAATCCCTGTGCAGAGTTCTCAGAGGTCCATTCCTTTTTTCGGGTTTTACCATGTAAACGGGTAAGTCATCTGCTTTCTTTGTTACCATGTAAACATCAGGTTCCCACTTATCTGCGAGCTTGTGTGTGCCTTTCAGACAATTTTTCTCAAGTACATGATCACCGTCTTCAAGAGTGCTAATAACAATGTTTTTGTCATATGTCTACATGATTTGTTCTGTTACCTTTGCAGCATTTTTCATTGCAACCTTGTACAGTAGCTTCCTTCCAATGAGTTCTTGAGGCTGTGAACATACTTGGAGTGTGATTCAGACTGTCCATCCACAGGTAAGCAAAACGCAAGGTCAATCGGTAGTTGCGGTGGTCTTTCAAACATTAGTTTGCATGGAGAGAATACGGTCACATCACTCTTAATGCAATTGTATGCACGCACTAGAGGACTGACATAATCCTTCCATCTTGATTTGTTCTTATTGTTCAAGGTTGTAAAAGTTTTCTACTAGATTACCTCTCGGATGGTAGGGGGTGGTTCTAGTCTTGGATATTCCATCCACTTTGCACAGTTCTTTAACTGTGTGAGACTCCAAGTCTGTACCTTGATCACTATGGAGTTTTCTAGGAATCCATAGTGCACCAGAAAATTATCTCATGAACATCTGGCTACTTTCTGCGCTTTCTGATTATGTCTTGGTACAGCAAACGGCGTATTTGCGGAAATGATCGGTTATCCCCAGTATGTCTTTGGGCCAGAAGAATCTTGATCGAACATGGTCAAGAGTTCGCTCAATCCCCATGTGACCCATTTCATCATGTTCTTTCAAGACCATATCACGAAGTTTAGCCTGCAATGCTAGTTGGTACGATGAGTCTCCATGCTCTTGTCTCCTCTTGAACAGTATGCCATTTCTCAACTCCAGACGATTCCATTCTTTGAACCATGGAATTAATTCAGGTGTAATGGTCTTTAGATGGGGCTTTACTTTGGATTCCAGTTGTAGAATGTCCATTCCAACTTCTTGATCTGTTCTCTGTCTTTCCTGCAGGTCTTTCTCAGACAGTTGAGGAATTCTATGTGATCTGGTAAGCATCTTCCTGTTGAAACGATTGAGGTAAGGCATCCACAGCAACAGTTAGGGACTCCACTAATGCCGCGTTTCCACCGAAATTACCCGGAACATTTTTACCAGGAACTTTTTTTCCCAGGAACTTTTTTCCCCCCAGACCTGTTGCTTTCTGCGTTTCCACCGCGGTGTAAAGTACCGGGTAGATTAGGCAAATAGACTGGTGACGTAGGTCTGCGCGCGTTTCTCAATACAAAGTACTGCTGATTTGTTTGTTTTTTTAAAGTACGCTGATTTTGGACGTGCATCCTCGGTAGTTAGTTCAGACTTTGTGCATTCAACTCGGGAGTGTGATGTCCGCGACGACGCAAGTCCGGTAAATCTATAAACAGCAGCGTACTTGATAACTTCAGTCAGCTCGTCTTGGCTACTGCAATTTTCCTATTTACAATAAAACGAAATGGGATATAAAATACCACTGCCTCCTTTGGTTTTCATTTAAGCATAATAACAGCTGCAGAAATGTACTTAGTTCAGGGATATGTGTATATGCAGCCATTACAATGAAACGAAATATTATATAAATTTGCCTTTTTTATTTTCATTTTAACATATAGATAAATTGAATACAGACCAAAGAAAACCTGTTAGATTTACCCCGCAGCTGAATTATATGTTATGTTTAACCACTAAAGACACATCAGAGCCAGCGGCACATATCAGAAGGTCTATCCAAGGTGAGGCTGCCTCTGGGCGGATAGATGATCACTGAGCTCTCCCTGATCGTGTGGAGCTCACCGTCTCAGAGATCGGCGAAACACATTTTTAAATAGGCGCTGTCTTTATAAATAAACAACATATTTGAGTTTTAAACAACTACATTCTCGCCTGAAATACTTTTAAAATTACATTTCATGACACAATAACAGTAATATTTTGAAAATGTTGATCCGAATAAATGGTGGTTGAACTCAACCAATGCTGCGTCAACTCAACCAATCAGGATGTTTAGCGCCAAAGTCCCGCCCCCGAAAGTTCCTGAACTTTAAAAAAGTACCACCTCGCCAGCAGGGACTTTCTGGGGGGCATTTTTTTACCCGGAACTTTTATTTAGTTCCTGGTTCCTGCGGTGGAAACACACCAAGTACCGGACCAAGTCCCTAGTTCCGGGGTAAAGTTCCTGCGGTGGAAACGTGGCTTAAGGTCACTGAGGGGTGTAAAAGATCAGGATCTTTACAGGACTGATGAATTTGATGACGCTCACACATAGCTTTCACCACCTCTTCTGAAACAACCATTGATGGTTTTTCTGTCAGGTGATGGTGAGTTAACCCTCTCTTTCTGTGTCTCCATGGCACCTGGAATTTCCGCTTGCGGCCACCTATAGAGTCCATCCGCATCATGGTTTCTACTCCTAGCTTGGTTCTGTATCTTGAAGGTGAATGTTTTGCAATAAGTGTTATTGCATCATATAATAATTGCTGTTAATAGCTGTGATACAGAGTCAGTCATTATGACAATAGCGTTCATCGTCTGTTTGACTACTCCTTTAATTAATTTTTCTGAAAATTTTTGCCATATCCACATAAACTGACAGTCACCACTGATAAGCTACTACTAAATATTGTAGAAACATATTTTTTTGTAAAGTTCCTTTGCAATGATTTATATCGTAAAAAGCGCTATACAAATAAACTTGAGTTGAATTGAATGTTGACAAACTTGACAACCATCTGTAGCTGGTGGCGTCTAGTTTTGCGGAGGTCAAAAGGTAGGTCAACCGGTAATTGTCAGTTATCACCGTGAATTCAGCCCCATACAAGTAGTCATTGAACTTGGTCATCTAAGGCCCATTTCAATGCCAAAAATTCCAACTTGTAGGAGGGGTACTTTGATTCACTTTGGGTAGGTACTCTCCTTGCGAAGGCAATGATTCTCATCTGTCCATTTTGTCCTTGGTATAATGCTGCACCAAGCCCGGTGGTGCTGGCATCTGTGTACAACACATACAGGAGATTGGGGTTGGCAAATCCCAATATTGGAGCAGAGGTGAGTTTCGTAATGACAGTATCAAATGCTCATTGACAATCTTTAGTCAATTGTTTTCCAAACTGTTTCTTCGGATTGAAGCACTGCTTTTTCTCGTCTGTCTTTTTCTTACAACTTTTCTGCAGTGGAGGGCACCCAGCAATGAGATCATTAAGGGGCATCAAAATTTTTGAATAATATTGTACAAACCTCAGATAGTAACCACAGAACTCGAGAAAAGATTTGAGCTCCTTAAGATTCTTTGGCCTCAGCCAGGGTTTGAGGGCGCCGACCTTTGCTGGCTCAGTTTCAACTCAGTGATGGGATCAGACAGTGATGTCCCAAATATCAGATAGATGTCTGCCAGAACTTACACTTCTCAGTTGAGAGTTTCAGTCTGAAATTCCCTTAACCTCCTGAGCACTTGCATCAGCCAAGCTTCTTCTTCCAGAGTTCCTTAGAAGACTATTAAATCACCAATGAACTCGAGCACTTTCTTCCGATTGAGATCTCCCATACAGTTTTCCATCAATCGCTGAAAAGTCCTAGGTGTTTGAGAATCCTTGTGGCATCCTGTGAAATTCCCAGGACCCTAATGGGCATACGAAGGCCGTCTTCTGCTTATCAGACTCTTCCTTTTCAATTTCCTTTCCATTTAATTGTAGCCTGACTTCAGGTCAAGGACTGTATTGATCCAGTTAAGACTGAAAAGCTTTCTTCCAAGGTAGGAAGGGCTTCATTGTCTGGGAGTTTAACTTCTTGAAATCAATGCACAATTTCACAGAATTGTTCTTCTTTTGCACCACAACTATAGGAGACGAGAAAGGAGATTCAGACTCTCTAATAATACCACCTTCAAGGAGCTCTTGAAGATATTTCCTGACAGCATCCACTTTCTGCGGTTGAATCGGTCGAGCTCCATGCTTGAATGGCTTTCTGTCACATCTCATTCAGCACTGTTGTTAATCATCTTTCTCAAACCGATGAACTTATGAAGTAAATATCTTATAAAGTTTGCTATATCCGTTAACAATCCTCACTAAATCATTATTATTATTATTATTTTTTAGAAAAGTCTGCTCAACTGCTCTTTCTATCGATCGTGTATTTCTCTCTTCTTCCTGCTCATTCACTCGTCTCTTCTAAAACCATTTTTTTTAAGTAAGGGAGGTGACTAACCTTTCACCTATCCAGTTAGAAATAACTTCAGAAACTTTTCCAGTGTGTTAATTATTTATAATAATATAAATACATTTTGCTTTCAGTATATTAGTTTACAGTGATATAAATAAAATAATACCACATATTAATAACAGTGAACTGGGTTACACATAATTTAGGGATTTATTTCTATTTTGTGAATTCTAAAGATACTTTTACCTATATTTTCCCTATTTTTAAAGGCCAACAAACATTGACCTATTCCTTGTCAGAGATAGGCTGAAAACACCTTCAGATGAAGGAGTCGAAGGGCCACGTCAAGCCCTTCTTTCTGCAGGACATTTCACTCTGATGAAAAAAAAAAATCAGAGAAGAATTTCCGGCAAGTGTGAAAGGACAAGTGGACAGCGTGTGTATGTCCACTGACGTTCATGGGTGTTCCAGGAAGAGCACCTGTGGTGTCGAGCTGTGCTGGTGGTGGCTGGTATGTGGGGGGGGCAAGAGGGTCTGCGTGACCTGTTAATGGCCTGAGGGGTATTTGATGACAGTTGCAGTAATCTGAAGCTGACTGGTGTCTCTTACACTCATTTAATCTTTGTCATCAAATCCCACCATCCATCTGATTAATGGCAACAGTTCAACCCTGTTTTCAGAGCCTTATATCTTGCCATGATTAATGTCAATATATGGCATATTTTCCTCTAATATAACCATGAAAAACTATTACGAATGACTTCCTCATTCTCCTCCCCCCTTAACCGTTAAACTCTGTTTATGTACAGCATGTGTGTGTGTCTCAGAGAAACTGATCTCTTCTATAAACGTCTTCTCTGTATCTTGCCAGGCGTCTAAACGATCTGTGGCTTGGATAAATCAAACTGAAATGCAAATCATGGCTAAGGTCAGCTCAGCCCTCTCAAAGTGACGCTCCAGTCAGCTCTCATCACACACCAGCACCTTCCATCACACGCTCATAAACAACAAGCGAACACAAAGGTATGAAAGTGATGCTTTTATTATATTACACTTCTGAGGCAGCTATGAGGTTGAATTGCAATAATGCGACTTCAAATGTGGAAAGATTAGACTTAAATACATATGTAAATATTTTATTTATAGCCAAATAACATGTCACAATTATGTATAATGTGATTTTATTTAATTTTTGCACCTGAGAAGTCCAGTGTTCATACATTTTTGCTGCAGTTCCAGTTTGTAAAAAAATTAAATACAATCCAATATTGCCAATAAATATCCAAAATATTGTTAAATAAATAAATAAATAAATTAGCCAATAACCAATATGGTTAATGTTGGTAAATTGTGGTAAATAATGCATCCATAATCTATTTAACTATATAAATACACTGCAAAGTAGCATATTTCTAAAAGACAATTACATGTTACATGTAGATATGTTGATATTTTATATTCATCTTGGTAGACAGACATTTTATTGGATCGTTTACACATATTTGGTGTTTTCTGTACAACAAAATATAGTCAGATGTTGATTTGCTATAAAAAACAACAACTACATGAATTTGATTTTTTTTATGTCACTTAATTATTGTAGTTTTAAATATACATAAAAACAATAGGAACTGTGACCAAAAATGTTTCATGGAGGTTGGATCTTGTTTGTCTTTGTTTTTGGACAGAATAAGCTGCCACTGATCAAATGCGTTTTTTTTTTTTTTTTTTATTGGACAAAATGGTATACGGTGTAGTTTCATTATTATTAATTATTAAAAATGTTTGGCCATAGCATGAAAGCATCACAATTCGATATGCCATTATTTGTAACTATGGTGATTGCTACTGTCAAAAAGTGATCTTAAATATTTTTAAAACTTTAGAATTACAGTGCAATCCAATAAGGAAAGGAAACGTTTTTGTGTAAAGGCCAGTTAGTTAACAGCAAAGACCATTTGTCTTTTGCACGCAGCATAAATAGTGACACCCCAAACACACACATATCTAACTTCTCTCATCCCATTAGCAGTAGAATGCAGAGGGCTAGCTTCCCTTCTCCCCTGTCCAGTCCCCTCCTTAATGCTATGGCCAGACTTAGCACTGTCATTTATAGCACAGCACACCATCAATCTTAATAGAAGCGAGAAGTGCAAAGAGCCGATGAAACAGCAGCCATGATCACTATTTCGGCCTGGGAGAGGGAGGAGTAGGACAGGAGAGAGACGAGTGTCCAAGCCAGTAAAAGAGAGAAAGGGACAGGAGAGAGAAGCAGTGAAATGCTTAGGAGCCCTAAGAGAGGTTTTCGTGTTCCAGGAGAAAAAAAAAGACAGAGATTCATATCAGATCATGAATCACGTGTTTACATGACTCATCTGATGAGTGATGATAAGAATGTGTGTTTTGGCACAAATGAGTGTGTGTCAATTTGTAAATGTATTTTTTTGTGTGTGTTCTGAGAGTCCTAAAATTATTCACAAGTATAAAAAAAACAAAGTTTGACTGTCTTTTAATTATGCTGTAGTGTAATTGATGGGATTAGCAACAGTAAGGTCATGGATTTGATTCATAAAAAAAAAAAAAAATGATGTTGTATAATGTAAATGCACTGTAAAAACGATTTGTATAAATGTGCTTGCCAAATCCATAAATGTACATGTGTGCCAAACACAACATTCAGGGATATGTGTAAATGAACTGAAATGAATTCAACTGGACTGACATTTCCAGAGGGGAAAAAAAGTGTTTGCAGGGAAGCAAAAAGACAGCTTAAATTTTAGGTAAGCATTACATTTTTATTTTATTTTATTTTTTAGTTTAGTTTAGTTTAGTTTGTGATTTAAAAAAAATGTTTTGGCATTTTATAAATATTGGATATTATTGTACTGATATTTAATTCTCAATTAGGTCTAATTGTATCTAAAATAGATAAAGACAGAAAAGACCAAATCAATTGAATATGCTTTTAAAAAAAATCAATACATAGCTGTGATGCATTGCAAGGACAATAATAATAATAAAATAATATTGGAAGAGAAACATATGAAAGCAGTAAAGGACAGAACAGAATAAAACGAGTGCTGCTGAAAGGTTGAGACGAGTGGAATAGAAGACATTTTACATCTCTACAAGGTGCAACAATTCTAAACTCCCCACAGCTAAATGAGTGTGTGTCATGATGCAAAGCATTCTGGATATATGGACCATGACCTTTGAGTCCTGCATTCCTTAACAGGCCAAGGACACAGCGATATGAATACAGACTCAACACGCACACACACAGATATGAGTGACCAATTGCTTTAAACCTTCATGGTTAAAACAAGCTCAAGGTCACTCATGCCAACTAGTGCCCTTACAAACACGCACACGCACGCACACACACACACCTGGCCACACGCACACTTACTAACATAAGAAGCATGTCAATTTCAGCTTTGAAAAAAGACATCCTTATTAAATCTACACCCCAAGGTCTGTCACCACATACATGCAGTCACACACACATGCATAAGAAATAATACAATTATACCATCTCTTTACATTTGCTTATCATGCATTGTCTGAACACCTATCAGTTCAAATTGGCCAAGAATGGATATGAAATTGATTTTAAAAAAACTGTTGTATTAGCATTTAGGCAGATTCTTTGCCATAAAGGCTCACAAAAATGTATGTCTCTCTCCCTCTCACTTTCTCTCTGGTGGGCAGTGAGGAAATCTTGGTTTATTTAGGTTTTTGAGAAGAGCTCTGAGTCCCCCCGGTTCCATCCGGAGGGTTCCTGTACTAGAGTCCACTCTCCCATGACAGCTACATCAACGAGCCGCGGCCCCAAAAACATGCTCTCGTATGAACACACACACACATGCTCACACATGCGCTCTCTCTCTTAAACACAAATATAAACGATTTTTAAAGTTGTAAATAAAACAAAGTCTTACAAGGAAAAAAATATGCATCTTTCTACATCAGTTGGTTTGATGCATACATACATTAAAAAGTAAAGATTTTATATTTAATGTTTCTTTGAAAAAAAATTCAGTGTGTGGGTGTGTATGTATAAACTCAAAAATTGCTAGTAAAATACTAATTACAAAGACATTCAATTACAACACACTCCAATGATCTTGTTTACACCCTCAGAAAAACAATTTTTAATAGTGTAAGTATTCACAACTGAGAATACTAGTGTGTTTTACATGCAAGGGAGATATGTTGGAGCTCAGAGGTCTTGCTTCTTGTTACCCAGAGTCCCTGGAGTGTCTTCTGATTGGCTGTAGATGTGTTTACATCTGAAAAGGAAGGATCAGCATGGCCACCCAGACGGCCAGAAGTCCTCAGAGCTGTCAATCAATCAACTCAGCTACTGACTACTTTTTAAATGTAACAGCCAATCACAAAGCAGAGATCCAGTAACCAACTGCTTCATAAGAAAATAAAATAAATAAATAAACATCTTTTCAACATTTCAACATCAACATTTCAAGAGACAGTACTCTATTTGCTCATCCTTGTGATGGTCCAAACCTGTGGACCATAAAATTAGAATTTAGAAGAATTTTCCATGAACAACAGCTCATATAATAGTGACCATGAGTTGCCACAAGGGACAAAAAAAGCAATATAAAGACAGTATAAAAGCATAATATCTATCACGTATGCTCTTTTAAACTTTTCTATAGGTAAACAATAAGTGTCTGTGAGCAACATTATATAGGTTTGGAACGACATGAGGGTTAATAAATATATACAGAATTTTCATTTTTGTGCATATCATTCTTTTAACTAGAGCAATCATGCCAAATACATTTATCAAGGATTTTACTGTCACTAAAACCTAAAACACAGAGTATGTATGTGCATGTGCGTGTTTATTATTGAGGAGACGACTGCTGAGAGTAACTGATTTTACTGAAAGACACACAGAGTCTGGAATGACAACATACACATACTGAGATGAACAAGATTAAAGTGGCCAGAGGGTTATCTGCCATTTTTAAAGTGTGTAAATCTATGTTGTGTATGTGCATGTGTGTGAGTTGAGCAGTTTAGATTTAAATCAGCCATAATCCAAAGAAGTACTGAGGAGGCACACGCTCAAGAGGAGTACAAGAGCATAAGAAATGACCCACAGGACTACAGTAACACTTCTGATATGCACACACTCTCTTCTACACACACACACACACACACAGTACAGTGTGTGTACAGTACCAACTCAATCCACTGTAACAACAATCAATACTAGGATTAGAAAATCAATCAGATCCTCGTCCCATCTGTTCCTGTTAAAGCTAGTTAAACAAACCAAAATTACAGTGAGCACAAACCCTGCTAGATATTGTATGAGAGCTTAACACATTTTAATCTGTTCGTAGTGATATACAGGGTGGGAAATTAATGTAAAAAATCATTCATGACAATTTAAATATTATATATTGAATTATTAATTGGAAGAAAATGATACTTTATTCAGCAGGGATACACTGAATTGATCAAAAGTGACAATAATATAATTTATAATGTTCCAAATGATTTACTGTATATTTTATATAAATTCAGTTTTCCATAACAGGAAATTACAGTTCTTCTATTACAGGTCTTTCAAAATTGAAAAGCGTTAACTGTAATATTTTTTTGTTGTTGTTGTTATTTTATCAAATAAATGCAACCTTGGCAAGTATTCTTTAAAATAAAACATCAAAAAATTACTTTTAAACAGTTGTGTGTATCTATTATATGTTTTACTATTTATAGGTTTTTTTACAGTTACATAAAAATCTCATTCAAGATAAATCAAGATTGCAGTTCTGGAGGAAAATCTATTATGCTTTTTAGGATGTTCAGATTTTTTGTAGTGGAAAACTTGATAAACATCATGATTAAGAATAAGATTTTTTTGCTGTGTATATGTAAAAGTCTGAGGTTAGCTTTTGGAAAAAGAAAGACAGTGAAAGAGAGAGAGAGAGAGAGAGAGAGAGAGAGAGAGAGAGAGAGAGAGAGAGAGAGAGAGAGAGAGTGGAGAGCAAGACATCATTATTGCTCGAGCCGGATGTGTTGGTGACCCCAGAGGTCAGACACAAACACGGATTATTCCCTAATCCCTGTGTGTGTGTGTGTGTGTGTGCTCTGCTGTTAAAACATACTCCTGTATATTGTGACTGCAGGTAGAGGAAGCAGGGTTTTGAGTTCCACACTGTGTTTACATCTGATGAGAAGGAAACAGACATTTGCAGACCATTTAGATAACCAAAACAGAGTCGATAAACAGATAAGAATTAAAAAAGAATATCTAAACCCAGCAATGCTAAACTATATAAAGTGATATAATAAAACCATATAGTGTCACTAACATTAGGTATTCTTAGTCCCATAACATTTTTCTATAATAATAATAAATAATATTTTTGTATAAAAAAATAATAATGTATTCCAATATTTATTCACTTACAGTTAAGTACAAAATATTTGAAAGTCTCATTTTTATAATAATATTCTACATGTATCTCAATATTATTTGTTTGCTACTTTTGTTTCAGTTTTGGAGCTCATGAACAGCACCACAAATCTGCTTAATCAGATAAATCGAGAGATCTGGATGTGTAAAAGTGACACCAGCATTTAAGGAATGTATCAACTTTGCGGATCATAAGATCTGTGAGAAGAGCAAACCACACGGGTGTAACGGATGACAGCTTCACCCGCACACAGTCTCCAGCGCTCACCGTACGGCTTATCAGCCCTGGAGTCAGATGAGCAGCTTCTGCAGGCTCCAACAGGCCTCTGAGAAACACTGAGATCAGAGACAGACACAAACACAAACACACGTACATCACTTTATTTATGACCACTAAACTTTCCATATATGCATACTATGAAGCAAAACATACATACAGGCACACACTCAAATTACACTGAGCATCAATCATGACACCATGACAAAAATGTTTTGATGGCTGCTTAGTAACTGTGCTATTATTATGTTTTTACTGCATGTAGTAAATGATCCAAATATGCTGTGTTGTTATTTTGTTTACATGCACCTCCGTGAAAGGACTGCGTGTAACTTTCAGCCAAACGTCCTGCTTCCCAAATCCAAATTGTTCAAGAAAAAATATGATCAATATATAATTCGTAAACACATAAATACATACACACACATGCAAAGAGACACTCACACACATATTCTCTGACACCACACACACTTACATTCAGAAGTACTTCTTATCTAGACACAGGCATGTCAGAGTAGCAGGGAGTATTCGTTGCAGCTGTAAGGCTTTCCGGAGTGTATCACGTTTGTGATAGCGCTCTGCACACACATCACATTCATACACACACGAAGACACAAACACCTACACAAACTGCTCATTTGTCATCTGTTAGTACTTACTGTGCTTGTAGAAAACAGACATGTGCAGCTAATAAATATTAATATTTAATATAGAAAATGTATCTGATGTCAGCGAAATTTTTATATCAGTCTATGTCTATAATAAAGTGAAGGTATTAAGGTATGTGACCGCTAAACAATTGGGTTTTATTAACTAAAGTGTGACTATATATTTAATTTATTATAAGTAAATGAATAAATATTCTTATATTCACTGATTGATTTTTGTGTGTGCTTGTGTGCGTGTAATCAGTTACTACCCAAACTTGAATACCACATTATAATATTATATATATATATTTATATTATTACTTACAAGTAATTACACTCAACAACACGACATTATATTATAGCATACTAGTTTAGTTTTAACAAATTCAATTAATAAAACAGATTATTAATATGCTGATTAAGTCATCTCATGTTTACAGCACTTATACAATGCAGATTGTTTCAAAGTACCTTTACAGTAACAGGAAAACAACAGTGTATCATCAATTATGATTTTTTTATTAATTAATACTAAATATTTTAGGGCTGCAAAATGATTAATCACGATTCATTTTAATTATGTGTAAATAATAAGTATACACAGTACACACACATAGTGTATGTAAGCATAATCTTTTAATTTGAATGTGATTGATCCCAATTAATCATTTTGCAGCCCTAATAATAATGTGCTGATTTAATGAAACACTATCTATAACAAATTATTAATTAAAAATTTTAATCGATTGACAGCCATAATGTTTTTATTTATGCATGTCTTCATATTCTAGCTATATTTCACTGATCAGGAACTTCATAGGAATGGTCATTGACCAAGTGCTTCAGCACTCCTTCACCTGCTCTGGACTCGTGTCTTTTGTCTGGGGGAGCAGGTTATTGAATCGGGTGTGTTCTGAACTGACAGATGATTTGTGTAAATGTTAAAGGCCAGTGGGAGCAGACTGGAGTTGTAGAGAGCAGGTTAGTGGTTTTACTGGAAGGTTTTACTGGTTTGATCATTACTGGCACCTAGAGAATCAGACAGATGTTGAGAAACTATTAAAAAGACACCACAAAACCATGTGTGAGTGAAAAAAGAAAAATGAAAGATGAGGACAAACCGAAAGGTGTGTGCGTATTGTTAAACTTGTTTTTTAATATCAAAGGTGACAAAGTCATACCTCATGAAACGAACAAATACATACAGACACACGCAGGCACTTGCACAGACAAACACATCCTTCTCATGCTTGTCAGCACCTCTTATCCCCGCTTTGAACTGCAGGGATCCGGAATGACAAACAGTGGCGCCTCCATCCAATCCTAATCAGAAGATATATCTCATTCACACCCCTACAAACCCTCATTTACACACACACTCACTCACTTCTCACCCTTATCCAGATCTGCTTTTGTTGTCTTCCAACATTTCTACACTTACTGATGTGAGAAGTGGGGCATGACAATCAGAAGAGAATCTGGGTTCTGATTGGATGACTGATTGGATAAGGGGAGGGGCTAAAACAAAATCCCTTACATTTACCGAGGAAGCTTATCAGCATCAGAAAAAAGCATTTCATCTGAGGATGTTAACCAAAACAAACAGTTTTTAAAGAGCTTAAAACCTTTTTTGTAGTCTGTGTTCACTCAACAATTATGAGTTAATGTGACAAATGATTCAACTTCAAACAAGAATTTCTGAAGACTGAAATAATATTTTCTTGTAAAATGTACTTTAATAATCTGTTTTATTCACAACGTTGAAACATTTTTTTTACAGTGTAATTTTCAAATATTTAAGTAAATACTGATTAAATATATATATTTTAATTGAAATGCCTATATATTCCAACATTTTTACTCATGCTTAACTTTTTTAAATGGCCTGTCATGCATGGACAATAAAAATATATATTTAAAATAAAAAACTACAACGTTGCATGTTATAATTGTTATATATATCATATAATTAATATATGTTTAGTATACACTTTAACCTGTTCAGTGTAACACTTTTTCACACTTTTTTAAAAGATCATGTATGACAATGCAAATTAACATTTTGTTATTTTTTTATGGCATTTTAATGTACTAGAAGTTTTTTCTTTTATATTCAATGACTGATTGAAAAGCAAAACACTAAAACTGCTATTTTATATATTGAAACTTTAAAGCGGTTATGTGTGTTTGTGTTTTTGTCTGCATTTGTCACCCTGGATGTGATTGACAGCTTCCTACAGGCTTCTGCTGTGTAGGAACAGCATGATAAATGGCTCTGATGGCATTAACCAACCATGATAAAGTGGGCCTCCTCACAGAACCAGGTGGAACGAGTCGACTCATAGAACTATCATAAAGACCCTCCCTCTGGTGCAGATGGAATGCATGTCCTCACCATTACTGTTAGTGCTCATGCTGGTAGATGAGATACTCAGAGTTCACTGCCATGATTGTGACATCTGACACTGCGGGATGGGAAATCAATAGACCAGGGCTTCTAATTCAAGACTGTAAGTTCAACTCACCGCCAAACAAATTTGTCAGAATATTAACATTTATATAAACTTCTTAGTAATTTGAGGTTTTATCTAAATTTGCTTAAAAGGTAAAAAGAGTATTGGTTTAATTTTTTATTGGTTTAATACACCATATAGATACTGACCCACAAATGTGGACATATCCACATACACTCATTCAATACAATGAGTTTATGACAGTTTTACAGCATATTAAGTTAACAAAAACTCATGTACCTCCTAAATATGAATTCCATTTAGCATAAACAGTAATAAAATTCAGCAGAAAATTAATTAATAAAATTAAGGAACGTTTCACACTATCTTTCAAATCTATCTTTATACTCAAACTCTGAGTATTTGTTTACTACCTAGTTTATGGTGTGTTTTGAGTCCGACATAACCAATTCAGCACTCTCCAACTAGATCACTGAATTATTACTGTTGACTTGAAAACAACTGCAATCAGATCAGTCCAGTGCACAATTAAATCATTCAGTGCAAACTTTCAATGCCATCCGTGGTAACACTTTATTTTGGTGGGCCATTTTTAAACATTCTGTTGACACTACCAGACCTACATGTCAACTAACTCATTATACTATAAGTAGACTTGATGTCTCCCAATAGACATTCTACTGACTAGGTAACTTTGCAAGTACATATCAACTTATTCTAACCCTAACCCTATCAGTCAACTAAAACCAGGTGCAACATTACGACAGTCAAAATAATGTGTTAAAGGGGTCATCAAAATAAAGTAAAACCCAAATGGGGAACCAGTTTAACAAGTTCACTGAAATCAATCAACAAGAATGATTTGTTCAAGATATCTCCAGTTATATATATAGTATTAATGAAATATAGAGTATATAATTAAGATAATATGCTTTGATTTTACTCAAAGTAAAAGTTTTCCTAAATGAAAATATAAAAAATTAAAAAACAGGCTGTGCCCCCTTTCCTACATAATTAAAGCTGTGAAAGTTGAGTACATGAAGTGTTCAACATTCCACACTTTTAATTTTTTTTTTTTTTTTTTTGGGGGGGGGGGGGTTATTTAATAGCATCATCTGGATTCTTTTGAGAATTTTCAGTGTCAACATACTACTTGCACTGTTTATACTACAAAGCATTGAATAGTGCATAAGTACACGATTTGGGGTGCACCTATTGGCTTCCATAGTATGGAAAAAATATTCTGGAAGTCAAAAGGTACCAGCCATTGATGCTTGGTTGGTTTGGTTACCAACATTCCTAAAAATGAAGTTAGTTAATTCGATATTCAATCAGATAGCAATCTGATCAATCAAAATAAAAATAACCAAGTCTAAATACCCTCATAGGCAAATTGACCCCTCAAACATATCATTGAATGTGAAGGCAGTGGGCTTCAACATCATTTTGGTTCTTTTATTGTAGTTTTCTAACTCTGTATTCCAGATCAGCAGTACACTAGTAAAGTCATCAGCCTCAAATGTTCCACTGGAAACAAAAATATTAGAGTTGTACAGAACTGGTCAAACCTCAAACGTTCCTGTTAATTTATCAAACACAAACAAAATATCCACAGCTGACACTTAAAATGTTAGCGTTGGACCTTAGCGCCTGAGCATTTGCCCGAATAAACGTATACTTTTAAGCGCAGTAGCTGAACTTAACAACAACCACAAAATCTCATCAAAATCCCATTACGGGCCTGCAAAACATGTTAGGTGTTGAAAATTCAAGATTGGGTCTACAAAGAGAGTGGTTACAGCTTGATGAGTTTATGTTTGTGCCAAAGGTGGTAGCTGTTAGCATTAGCTGATAAATCTACTGGCTCATAGACAGCAGTCAGCAGTCTGCTCTGACTGAGCGTGCTTGGTTCCCATGACGACCTCCTTCCCCTTTTGCTGGCTCCAAGCATCGCAAATGTAGCATGGAGCTCTGCAACGCCCAATAACCCATCACCGGGGGCAACGGCCAATATCCCATTTCCATGGGCAACTAGTGATGCCTAGAGGAGCAGGACTGCATTAGGGGAACTGGAGGGAATACTGTGGAGTCTAATTGAAATAAAATGGAACATGTGTCTTAAAGGTTGAGACCTGCTGGTGCAAGTGGAGTGGAAATATGGTAGAGAGTTAGCACTGAGGCTGTTTGTACAGGGACACACAATTACAGACTCCACCACAAAACTCTGGGTTGACAACCGCATGCACACACACCTATGCACAGCCACACATATAAATGCATGCACATTTGCATCAAAGTTATTTTTCCATTCCATTTCCATAAATATACAGACGTCCATGTTTCAGTGAGTCTTTGTGGTCTCCGTCGGCTTCAAAAGGAAAATGCATTGACAGGGGAAGAAGAAAACATTAAAGAAGGAAAAGGCGATGAAAACATCATAACATCTAATCTGCGAAATACATTGTTAAGCTTGAAGAAAAACTGTCACCGAGCAGGACATTGAAAATTCCTCAGCCTTTTTTCTCAATTTCACTCATGCATCTTTTTTTTTATATAATAATAATAATACATTTTCTTTCTTGCTCTCTGTTTCCTTTTCTGGCTCTCCATTACTTTCTTTCTCTCTCCTTTTGCTTTATTGTGTGTGTGTGTGTGTGTGTATACTACGTGCTAAGTTTATTTTCTCTCGGTGCTAATGTAAATTCCTCATGAACACCTTCCATCACACACTCAATGATCCACAACGCAAGTCTCCACAAGAGACCGCTTCATCACACATCTTACACACACACAAAATACATACTTCTCAGACCATTTCACCTCAGGGACAACATACATGTACATACACAGTTATTAACACTCTCAAATTGGAGTCACATTCATTTGTCCGCGGTCTCTTAATCAGTATTTTTGTCTTGTTTTCCAGTACAAATCATGGCAACAATATACTTTTAAATAAGGGGAAAACTGTCAATCGGATTACATGATAAACTAATAAAAGCCCAGTATAAAGATTCTGTTAAAATAATGTCCTAATATTTAGCAGTTTGCTTCTTGGGTAGTTTTATTATCTTTGTTATTAATGCTTAATGTTTTCATCTGCTGAAGTGAAAGTTTGCTGTCTATGTATTTGGGTGCCCTTGACACCACATCTGCGCAGACAGACGTGTTAACAAGGAGCTTGCACGTCGTGTGTGGTATATGTGTGACCTCTGTCAGTGTGTGTATCAACCTGTCCAGGACCCAAATTTAATTTACACCTGATGCAACAGTTCCCACGTTACCTGTTGCCGTTCCTTTCTTTTTTTAACAAGACATCTACATTGTACACGCAAGTGTGATTCAATGCATTAAAGATAAAGTGAGTTGTGCATTCCTGTAGTGGGAGTTTGACCGGCTCTGCTCTATCACACTAAAACAACAGACCACATACAGCACCTTTATTACTAGCCACAAATCACACAGCCCACTCTCTCAATCGCCTTGCCCCTTTGCCCCTTCTTATCGCAATGCCTCATTCGCTCTCCCACTCTTTCACAGTTCTCCACAAACCTGGTAATATCTAACGACCCAGGATTTTTGTTCGTAGCTCTACTAAGATTATAACCCAGAGCCCTTTGGAGGTTTTGTTGAGTAAATGACAAATTGCTAAAGTAACACATTGCTAAGTCCAGAGATGGACTGGTTTCCATTTCTCTGCCCTTTGTTAGTAAAGCTAAGAAAAGCCAGAGTATTCAAATAATTAACATTTTTGAAATGTCAGTACAATATATATGGAAAGTGAAATAAATAAAAATAAGCTTCATTCAAGATATAGCAGCTGAAAAAAAAATCCATGTCTCTTATGCAATTTGGCTTCTCATGTAATTCTTGTGTATTCTCAAGTGTTTAAACATACGTGTGTTTGTCTATATGTCCAGTGCCAACCGAACGGGATGCCTGATTGTCTCTGAGGTTTGGCCATAAAGAGCCACATGTTTGGGTCCTTCATAAAGCATAATGACAGATTGTGAGGCTTGTGCTGCATTGTTACCACATACATCATGTCATTATGGCAGATCTGAGCACTGTGGTGGAAGATATTTACAATCAGGCAGTTTTTAGATGCCCTCAACCAAACTTAGAATTTTAACTACCCAGACCCTGCATGGCTCGAGTAGCTAATTTAATCTAGAGAGGAAAGGAATGCTTTAAATACACACATACAGAATACATCAGAGAAACTTAACACACTTCAGTTCCTCGAGCTGGTTTAAAAAAAGGCAGCATCAGCAATGTTTTTAAACTGAATGCTTGTAATCCAACATGTTAAAAACATGAAACATGGCTCTTAAGGAGTGTGTGCGTGTGTGTGTGTGTTTGTGTGGGTGGGTGTTCAACTTAGCCCGCTATGTTCAAGTGAAGAAACAGCGAGACAACACATGGTGAGCTCTGAGATCAAAGGTTAAAAGGTCAGGGCACGAGCGGTGGGTTGCTCTGCTAGGAACATGTATTTGCATCGAGGAGTAACCTGCCAGACTTTACTCAGGACAAAATAAAATTCTAAACAGCAGTCAAGGCTGGTATATATATTCTTATCTCCTTTAAAATTGTTTATAATTACATAGTACTAAGATTAAAACTTTCCATTTGTGGATATTGATTATTTACAATTTCTGAAAATATGGATCACAGCCTTGTTCTCGTATGATTATAATGAACCCAGAGTATAAGAGATAACTGGAAAAGAATTTTGTGGAAAAGAAAGTTTCCTTAGATGTTGGAACCATTCATGCCAATAAAAAAAAACTTTATAAAAAAGACACCATATATTATCCTCATTCCATATATTCTTGCCGTATGACAAAAAGTTGCTTTGTCAAGCCAGTTCCTAAATGTTTCAAGACCATCCAAAAATTGGCCCGGCAACACCCAGAACATTTTTTAAGCAGAAATATATTTGTATCATTGTTAGATTTGTTTATTCAAGAATTATGAGTGAATTTTGGTGTTTACAGTCACTGTGCTCAAAGACATGGGTTCAGTAAGATTTTATTCAGCAACGATCAATTATATAACTGTAAATGTAAAGACATCTATTGTTACAAACTGCTTCTATTATCAATAAATGCTGTTCTTTTGAACTTGCTATCCATTATATAATTCTGAAAAGTATCATGTTTTCCAGAAATATAATAAATCACAAGTTCTCAACACTTAACATTTTAAGAAGGATCATATGACACTGAAAAAAACTGTAGTAATGGTTTTCATGATGTATACAATTAAAGAATTATTATTATGTATTTCGTTATATTTTTATTAGTTCAAAATAGACAACACAGGAAAGGTGTTAATAACATTCTTATAATATCAGAATAATATTCAATATTCAAGTCTAAATCGGTATATACTAGTATACACTAGGGATATTTCACCCAAAAAAAAAAAAAAACACAAAAGAAGATATTTTGAAGAAAATGGAATTGACCAAACAGTTGACAGTAAGCAATAATTTCTACCATCTACAATATCTACCATCAACTGTTTCATTACCAAGATTCTTCAATATATGTTCTTTTGTGCACAACAGATAAAAGAAACTCACACAGGTTTAGCAACAACAACAAGGTCAGTAAATGATGACAGAATTTTCATTTTTTGGGGAACTATCCCTTTAAATAGAATATAGGCCTCCTCTACATGTCCCTCTTATTCACATTCTTTTTTCAGACTTAAATTCTCATTATTCACTTTCTCTCAGTAAACTCTGTTTGCTCTATCTGTCATCAGGCCCACCTCCTATCACACGTTCACAGAAAGGAAAACAGAGTCTCCCTCCATCCCTTCATATGTCTCTCTTGCCATTCCTTCATCCAGAAACTCTGGACTAGTCAAAATAATGCTATCGCTAAGGAAAACACTGCCATGAGGAGGTGCCACAGCAACGGGCGATGACAGCGTCTGCTCGCACATTCCACTCGGGAACTATCAAGAGGGACCATCTTCACGCACACACACACACACACAATGATTCAGTCACACCAATAACCTCAAAAACAATTTTATTTATTTTATTTTAAGATTTTCTTTATCAATTTATAATCATTTATTCACATAATAATTTCGTAATCATTAGTCATTCTTGGTCATTTGATTATTATTAGAATTTTTTTTTTTTTCATTATATTATTCATTAATTATGTTTCTTATTAATTTGCCCTAGCTTATGCTTTTTTATTGTTGTTCAGTCTCATGCTTGTGAGTTTTCATGAACTGTTTTGTCTCTATGAATAAGAGATAGAGAAGAGGGAATGTTTATGGAAACCCAAGGTTTATGTGATGTTGCTGTGAAGCAGTTTTGGCTGGTCAGACGAAGTTTGAACATTGAGACATACGCAACTAAGGTTGTTCAATAAACTCTGTTACTTTTTACCATCATTACTGTCTCCTGCTCTTCTCTGGCTGTTCTCTGTCATATTCTTGACTGACAGAAGACTGTTAAACACTCGTTTTGGCTGTTTTTGGATACCATACAAGACGTGCTGTTAACAGGGTTTGGGTATTAACACCGCTGCTGACTAGTTGTTCTGTTAAACTGATATTTTCTGAAGGGATCTGGTGTCTGGGGCTGGATCTTAATTATTATTCTGTATGTGACCCTGGACTACAAAACCAGTCTTAAATCGCTGGCAATAGCAATAGCCAAAAAGACATTGTATGGGTCAATTATCGATTTTTCTTTTATGCCAAAAATTATTAGGATATTAAGTAAAGGTCATGTTCCATGAAGGTATTTTGTAAATTTCCTTTCATAAATAGATCAAAACTTAATATTTGATTATTAATATGCATTGCTAAGAATTCATCTGGACAACTTCAAAGGTGATTTTCTAGGTATTCTGATTTTTTTGCACCCTCAGATTCCAGATTTTCAGTTGTATCTCAATATTGTCAGATCCTATAATAAACTCTACATCAATGGAAAGCTTTCAGATGATATATAAATCTTAATTTAGAAAAATTTACACTTAAGACTGGTTTTGTGGTCCAGGTTCACATGGTGTGAAGACACGATCTAACATTTGTTTGTTTTGTGCAGAAATATATATTGTACCTAATAAAAGATCGGTCTATCTCACAATGAGATTATTTCTGACCTGCAGCACTATATAATATTCTCAAAGTGCACATAACTAAAAAAAAACTTGCATGAGTTCTAAAGATCCACTTGTTCAGTGTAAATTAGAATATATTTAACTATTATTATTGACAGTGGTAGAGACCATTAAGAAATATTAGCACTCTTTATTCAACAATTTGCATAACACATGTAGCTAACCATTTCTGTAATTCTTAAAATTAACAACAACAACAAAAATCACTCTGACAGAATCTAAATCTGTAAAATGCTCTGTTTGTTTTCCAGAAATAGAAGTAATTGTTATGTACTTTATAGCCTATATATACACCTTTACATTAAGTGAATTTGTTATCTTGTGTAGATCACAAACACATTTATTAGGGCCCGAGCACTGCAGTGCGAGGACCCTATTGGAATTGCTCCATTTATTATGCAGTATTATAGCTGTTAATTTAACACATACTTCTGTTCAAATGCTTGATTGCACAAAAAATATCACTGATGTTTATGAGATCTCTCAACTTCAACTCTTTGGCTAAAATGGAAAACAAAATGTTCTGACATCAACAGTCTTCAGCATATTCTGCCTCTTTCAGAGAACGGCTGAAAGAAAACCACTTCAAAGAAAGGCCAATATTAAGTAACGCCTGGAGTTTGTTAGAAGCTAATTGACAAAACCTGAAAAGCGTTAGAAGAAAGCTTTGCGGTCTGATGAGTCTAAAGTTCAGCCCTATATCCTGAAAGCAAAGCACTATGTTAGACATACACAAAATACAGTTATCCAGGAAACACCATCGCTACTCTAGACATGATGCTCTGGATTTACTCTTCAGCAGGAGCAGCTAGAAGCTTGTTCTCAAGAACAACATTTCTAGAGTTAACTACTGAAGACAACACATTCCTGGGTTTTAAATAAGATTCAAATCTCAAGACTGGGTGGCCTTCATAAAAAGCTTCATTTTATGGTCTTAGAAACCATTTCAGCGATATAATCTTGCTGAAAGGTCCAAACGGTGGCCAAGTCTGAACCTCCTGGCAGAAGCAAGCAGGTTTTGGGCAGCCGTGGTAAAACTTACTAAAAAAATACAGTGACAATGTTCACAGAATTATGGGATGTCATTTTGGAGGCTGCATGTTTTACAGGTCACAACCATATATCATTATAATATAACCTATCGGAACACTTAAACCATACGTTAAACAGTACGTTATACTGTAAAATATACTGATAACCACCATAACAAAACAAGTGGTAAAACAGAAAACCACATGATGACTTTAAAATTCATCAAAATTGGCCTTTCTGTGAACAGAGGCTAATAAACATGCATAAAAGAGTGCAGTGTTACCCACAAAAAGGCAAAACACTATCAGGGTAACTCACAAGGTTAATTTAATAATGTAAATATGACCTGAACAACATAAAATGTAAAATAAAACACCATAAAGTGCATAAATAATGACATAACTCTTAAATTATAGAAATTATTTAATACTTAATTTTCATACCATTTTTTTTTATCATTGTTGTGATTGATAATTTCAGTAAACATATGTTTTACTGAAGTATTCTCATGAAAATTGCTGTTAAAATTATGTATTTTTAACAGGGTAATGTTGTGTGAAATTCATTATACAATTCCCTTTTACAAATGTCTCCAGACTACTAGGAGCAAAAAGCAACAAAGATCCTCCACAATACTTTATTGTGTGTCAGGTGCTTTTCCTTGCATGCCTTTCTCTGACACCAAAACTTCTGGCAATGTATATGGGCAAAAAGGTCAGTTTTGGTCTCATCTGACCACAAGACACAATTCCAGTTGAAATCTAACTCTCTGCAAAGTTCATGCGCTGCAGTTTGTGGTCTGTGCTCAGTTATGGCTTCATTTGTGCATCCTATCCTAAGCGCTTGTTGACACTGACGTGTCATCTAACAGCTGATTTTCAAGTGTGGAATTCTGAGCCTATGACCCCTGGAGTCCTCTACGCCTCTCTCATCGTGTTCCTCACTCAGTGTGGGGGCAAAATCCCCACGCATAATTTTCTGGCAAATCTGCAGTTGTTCCAGACTTCTGAACAATTTTGATTTTAGCCTTTGTGCTTAGCGGTATTTTCAACTGTTTATGTATTCTTTTATATCTGTTACCTGATCTGAGCAGTTCAACAATCATCTGTCACTTTTCTGCTGAAAGCTCTGCGGTTTTACCCATGGTGATGGACAAAGGTATTTTACATGCGTGCAAACTCATATATATACCCCAGGGGAAACTAGAATTGGAGAAAGGCAGCAATACAGTTCTTGGAAATGGAGACCAACTGTAAAGCATAGGATTTCATAACAGCCGCCACTTTGTTTGGCTTTAAATATTCTTAGAGAGTGCCAGTAGTTCTGAAACCTATGTTTTGGATATGCAATAAAATACTTGCAGTGTATTGTATTTAAATAAGGCGACAAACATGGTTGTGCCAAAATGTGACTCATTTGTTTGCACTGACATACAATTATGGACACCAATCAAATTTAGCAATGATTTAATGAATTATTTCAATCTATGTTCACAGGCTGGTCAGGCACCTGAAGGACTCTTGAAATGCAGAGAGACTTTCCCTCTCCTTCCCTCTGTTTGGGTTCAGGCTTTCGGGGACGGCACGGTTTTCCCTGTCATGTCGTCCTCCATCAGCGGAGGTTGTGGCTTTGCACTTCTCTCTCTCCTCATCACTCTCGAAGCATAAAGAGCTCCAGATGGAGCAGTCCAGCAGCAGCTGCTAATTGAATGGCACATAAAACAATTTTGCCATTGTCTCAGGAAGTAACCAAATCAACAGCACATTTACGACCACTGATGACCAGTTAAACATACAGAGAGCCAGAGAGAGAGAGAGAAACTAATTAGCTGGGCTTACAAAAACACTCATGATATCCTGGCGAGAGAGCGAGAGAGGTTGGTATTTTGTCTGTGGTTGTGGTAGGTAGGAGGTTTTTCTCCAGACTTAATGAGGCTGAGATAGGGAGGTCATGACTGGAGAGAAATGTAATGGCTGCCTGTTTGGAAGCACCTGGATTAACACTACATTAATCTCCTGAGGTTTATTAGCTGAAGCATAATGCATAAAAGTCCATACTGATATTCAAGAGTACAGCACACATGCACTGTACATAAACCACATGCACTCCACAATAAACACATACAGATTTACATTTTGCAACTCCCATTGAACTTACATAAACACAAGCAAAGGTCAAGCATATTGCTTTAATATTAGATCAAAGAAACTATTTCACGTTTTCAAAAATTATACAAAACTTAAACAGAAACCCATATTTATATGGTCAATTGCACGCTCTTGCCCCTTGGCTCTGTGTCTTAGAGTGGCATGTGTGTATATAATGATTGTCGATGCCTGACCATTCACCAACTTAGTTAAATAACCATTGGTAGAGAAGCTGATTAAAGGGAGTAACAATCTGTTTCTGATTGTAAGCTTTAGCAGTACAATAAAAATCAAGAAGGCTTATGATGTTATTAACAGATAAAGATATTCTTTGAGTATTTCGCACTGACTTTCAGTAACTGAGAGGAGTTTCTGAGAGAGAATAAACTGATGGACATTCAAATAATGCTTTTAGTACTTTTAAACTTACTATTTATCAAAAAAATAAATAAAAAGTATCATATAAGAAGCAGATGATTTGTTCCTCATACTGTCACTCACTCAAACACTGTGGCTGCTTATGATTAAGTTAATATCCAATTAAAATGTAATACATTACATTTATAAGATACATTTTTATATGTAAAACAGTTAAAAATAAAATTATATTTTTGCCTAGAAAGAAATATAGAGGGAGATTATATGTGAGGTAAACAAAGGCTGCAAATAACAGTACATTTCCCCATCTTACACTACTGTTCAAAAAAAGGCTTTTTTTGAAAGAAATTAATACAGTATTTGATACAGCAAGGATGCACAAAATTAATAAATGAAATAAATGAAAATAAAGACTACAAACGATTCAATAAACTGCTACAAATGATTTATCTTATAAACAAATGCTGTTCTTTTGAATGTTTAATTATAATATAATATAATCATAATAATATTTCACAATAGTGTTGCTACTGCTATTTCTTTTAATCAAATAAACAGTTTTGGTAAGCCTAAGAGACTTTTTTCAAAAACATTAAATGAACTTAGATACCCCAAACTTTTAAAGTGAAGTGTGTTTTTTCTATAGGAGAGGAAGTGTGCTGGAAGCCAAAGAGGATTGTTCGCCCCACACACTACGACCTCATCATGAAGGTTTTTTAACTATTGACTCATTTATTACACACACAAAATCAACAGCTCAGTATCACAGCACATACACACACCAGACCATGTACTCCCATCCTTACTTTCGGTCTCTTTCGAACTTTCTCTCATAAACACCATCTTCCCCCTTTCTCCTCCCCTCTCCATCTGTCTGCAGGGAAGACATCTCTATCTTCCTCTGATAAGTGGAGAGGGAAGCGGTGGCGATAATTTATGACATCATGATGAGACATGAGAACATTCTCTCAGACAGTTGTCCTCGTGGCAGTGTGCCAAATGTGGGCGGGGCCTTAGGGAATACTACATCAACTCTGAGCAAAACACTTGAGAAGACAATTAGGATCAAGTAGGAAAAAATAGCAGGAGCCGGTGATAGAGCGATAAGATGGTGGAATAATCTGACGCCTTCATTCCTTCATGAATCACATTTATGGCATTTCATTTGCTGATAGCAACGGTCCCTCCTACCTTTTCAGACTTCGTTACGCAGAAAATATTGGACGGCGAACCTTTGTAGTGCTAGTGTTATGTCCGCAGCCAGCCCAGAGGTTATTTATTGGCCGACGGAGGAGAGGAAAGGGGGAGAGGGAGAGCGAGGGATGAGGAAAGAGAGGAATGAGTGAGTGTGTGATCGGCTGCGGCCTTATTAGTGTGATTTACAACAGAGCCACATCAGTTCAGCTTCATAAGAGCCCTAACCCACAAACATACACACACTCACACTCACACACACAGACACAGACAATTACATACATGAAAAACATCATTACCCACTGTAAGTCTGAGTCCAACATTATGGAATTCATTATTTTACTGTTTTAAGGCTAAATAAATTAAGCAAGAAGATGACACACACACACACACACACACACTTTCAGAGGAAAGCAAATCTTGAGAAATGTTTCTCGTGAACCTTAATGACACAGCATGTTTTAATCTGACTCTCAGAAGGGGGAAACATGGCACAGTGTTGAACATATTCACAGACACAGTCACTCTGTGAGTACTTTGGGCAGAGTAAATATGGCCATTTGTGGGTTTGTGTGAAAGAAAAAGCCAAAGGATGAATGGAAAGACAGTGACAGAGAAAGAGAGAGAGAGGAAACGTGTGTGCGAGCTGTTTTCATGCTCGTGTTCTAAAAGGCATCAGGCGCTAATAAAGAGCTCGGAGTGAGCGGTTGGTGTTTAACATCTGTGAAAGCTATCAAGAAACAAAGAGGTGGTCTTTGACTCTCACTCGCTTCCTTGCTCTCTCTCGCTCTGTTTTATTTAATTTTTCGGCTCATATTGGCTTCTCACTTGCCAAAGCATTTACAGACTGTAAAAAAGCATGAAGAAAATGAGCAAAAGCAAGAAAAATGAAATGACCTCCACAAACCATTCAGTTAGGTCATTGCTGTTATAAAGTATATTTTCATTCCTCCATCATATATGGTCTAGTACATATACAGCCTGGTTTTGATGCCATGGATTAAATATGATGTTCCTCTTGCAAGCTATATGCATAGTCCAAGATTTATTGATTTATTTATTTTTTGGAAAAAAAATTAATACTTTTATTTTCATCAAGGTGGCATTACATTAATCAAAAGTGACAGTAAAGACATTAATAATGTTACATAAGTTATATCATTTCAAATAATGCTGTTTTTTTTTTTTACTTTGTACTGACCAAAGAATTCTAACAAAATATGTATCACAGTAACACAAAAATATTAAGCTGCATTCACATGTTTTGAATATTTATAATAACCAATTCAGCATCTCAGAATGATTTCTTAAGGATCATGGGCACTGAAGATGGATGCTGACAATTCTGCTGTCATCTCAGAAATAAATTACATTTTAAATAATAAAAATAAACATTGTATTAAATTATAATAATATTTAATAATAATAATAATCTTTTTATTTAATTTTTTTTAATAAAAAATGCATCCATGCTGAACATAAAAGAGGTGTGTATGTGTGTGTATTAAACATAATTATAATGATTGAATCTGTTTGGCTGATGAACGTTCTAAGGTGTGCAAGTATTTTCTGAGAAACTCTGAATGACCAGTGAATTTTCAATTAAAATGACAAAATAATTAGTCTTTAGGAAGCAGAATGAAACAATAATAATACAGTCAATTTTTTTTTGTTTGAGCAGTTGTTACCGTTTTTGCCCTGTCTATTGCATATCCTTCTCCCCGTCACACAGACAATTGTGCTCCTTCCTCCATCACTCTGAAACCTCTTGAGTCTTTCAGCAAGAATCTCAAATGTCACCCACACTCAAACACACTCATACGTCTGACTGTGAGGTCAACAACCACATTAACACACACACACCGCTGTGAGTGTCTCAGTGACATCAGACATAAAGAGCAGCGTATCATCTTTGCTCCATGAAAGCGGCACTCACTCCATGCTATCAGCCCCGTCACTCTGTGACTTGCCTATGCACGATAACTCTACGCTTGAACATCTCCAGACAGCCCTGAAACATATGTATGTCACCCCTATTTTTATCTTTATGTGATGGGATGCCAGGAGATGTCACCCATTATCACACACACACAAAACGAGAGCATATCATTGCACTGCTGGTTTCTGTCACAAACACACATTCAGAAGAATCCAAGTGTTGCATAGATGTTCACCTTCTACAGAATATGCTTCATTTACCGGGTTCTGACTGGTTGAGTAACTGATACGACATGTTTAGGTATATGACTATGTTAACTATGTGTTCTACCCTCGCTAAGATATTTAGTGGGTTATTTGTGGGTCAGCTGCTCCATATTGTTCCCACACAGGATTTTAAGGGAAAACCACAGTGTTTGCATAAGTGTGCATTCTCTCTCTCTTTCCCTCTCTTCATATCTGACATGGTTCTTTCAGCCTCCTATAGACAAGCAGAGAGATTTCACTGAAGCAGAGGCAGAGGGGAATGAATAAATGATTAAATGGGGCGCCTGAGAAGCTCAAACTGTATATTTTTGTGCAGCAGAAGTTATCCTTATCATTAATGTGGGAAACTGTAGCTCTCTTGCTTTATCTATTTGAAAATGCATACACACAGCAAAGTAATGCACATGTGACTCTGGGACAGTATTTGTAAAGTCGACTGAAACTCCTACATCTTTCATATTTTTATTGATGTTCTCAAGTATTTAGAACCTTTGAGGAACCTGTTAAAATTCTGTAAGGTTCTCAAACTTTTGCTAAATCAGCCTGCAAAATCCTCTGAGCCTTTACGATTTGATGTGTATTAAATGTAAAGGATTAGGCTAGTTTACAGAAAATGAAAGTACTGTCAGTTACTCACCCTCATTTAAAACCGTTTTTTATATGTAAAAGTTCTCCATCAATACACACACACACACACACACACACAGAGGCAGGCGCACACATTCCTGTTTTGGAACTGCGAAAAGCCTGCATTTCCCTTTTTAAGATTTTAATTGCATCCGCAGGGAAACGACTTCTTTTGACACGCTAGCCTTTCTACTCTAAACCAGTGAGAGGGGGAGAGAGGTGGCATTTGTTAATGGCACGATGCCTGTGTTACCAAGTTTATACATCAAAATAACCAGGCAGATTATAAAGTGGAACAGCGACCACATAAAGTCACCAGAAATGTGCAGTAAAGACAGGCCTATTATGGATTTCATTAGTAAAAAGTCTCATGCACCCACTTACCCATACAGTGCACACACACACACAGACATGCAGTGAAAAGAGAAGCATGAAGCCACAGCTAAATGGCACACAGTAAGGACGTTTGTTGTGACACATCTATCTCTCAAACTTCTCATGAGTGCACAGATGGCCTTCACAAAAGTTTGTGACTATTAAAGGCAAACTTCTTTTGAAATGGTTAGAAGTTTCTACAAAGTTTTGGAGTTTAAAAGTAGAATATTAGTATAATTAATGCCACATTTGTGCTGTTTATAAAATACTGAAAAGTTCTACATGAATTTAATACATATACTACCAGTCAAAAGTTTGGAATGATTACGATTTTTCAAAATGCTTTTGAACAGATGTCCGTAAGCTCACCAAGGCTGTATTTATTTGATCAAAATAAGTAAAAACAGTAACATTGTAAAAAATAATTTACAATTTATTTTAATATATTTTTCATTTATTCCTGTAATGGCAAAGCTGAATTTTCAGTAGCCATTACTCCAGTCGTCAGTGCCACATGATCCTTCAGAAACCATTCTGATTTAGTGCCCAAGAAAAGAAATCGTATTATGTTCAATGTTTCAGTGTCGTACTATTTTTGTGAAAACTGTGTTACACCACCACTTAAATATTTTGGGTGAGAAAATATTGCTTTTATTCAGCAAGGGCACAAGAATCATTATTGCTAATTGATGATAATTGATAAATATTCTTTAAAAAATTGAATTATTCCACACGTTTGACCGATAGTGTATATTATACTCTGTGGATCCAAAAGTCTGTGAACAGTGAGTAACCACAGTTAATTTCCCTTTTTAAAGGTGTATCCTTAACTAAGAAATCCATTAGGCAATAATGGCAAAGAAGATCTTAAGGAATCTTTATTTATTCACAAAAGATGACCATAAAGAATGAATGTGATAAAAGCCTTCAGCCCCCTGTGCTCTCTGTCCCTTAGACAAAATCTTGCATGTATTTAGTGATGTGTGATTATGTGTGCATGATGGAGGGTGTAAAATCCATTAAGGCTGGTCTTGTATCAGCCTTCAGCCCCCTGTAGAGAGTGTCACCCACTGTCACTCCCCTCTGATGGCTTTACCATCTCAATCATGCCGGAAAAGGCCACACACACCCTTCAAACAAAATGCACACAGGCACTGACACATTCACAACTAAATTCCATCATTTTTTTATCATTCCTGTTTTAAAAGGAGAGGAGAATTGGGGAGAGTCTAGATACAGGACTGAAGGTGCCAATGAAGTTCAAAAGTTTCATAGAGAATTCACCCCTTTTCAAAAAAACCAGATTAAAGCTCCAAAATGACATCATTTGGCCTGTACTGGTTTCAACATATTTTTTTCTTCTATCTTTCTGTCATCTGCAAATCATCTATAATTACTCTCAATGCACCCACCAGATTACCATTATCACTATTACAACATTCTCCTCTGCTGCCTGGAGACAGAAACAATCCTCTAATATCCAGTCTGCTCCAGTCCTCTGGGCACAGGGGGAGCTGATGCTATTAGCTGAACTTATATATACACTTCAGAGAGAGAGTTTACAAACCCTACAACGGATTCACTAGAGGCTGTCTACTTTATTGAACATAATATTAAATGTTCCTTTCCAACGTATCCAACCTAATTACCAACTATTGCTTAAATGACTGTATATCTTGCTTAAAATAAACCCTAAATAGGATGAAATTATAAATCAGACACATATTTACTTGAGGCATCAGCAATAATCCAAAGGTGAAGATTTAATTTAGACATAATAATAATAAAAAGTTTATTATTTATTATTTTTTCAAATTATTATGAAATGTTCATTTATTAAACATATTAATACATGTTCATTTCCAACCTATTTTGGCAAGAATTTTAGTACATTTTAAGCAATAATTAAAAACCCAGTAATCATGTGTATATATTACTTGTAAAGTAATAAGATAAATGTAAAACATACACATATATATCTAATAAAAACAAGGGGGGAAAAGTAAAATGATCAACCCTGACATGCATATTATTGGTCCTGTAGTTCATTTGAATAATTTGAGATGTTTTTATGATAAACAATTTTGATGATGAGTTTTGTCCTATGTTAAAGTGGATCCAGAATCAAACCCAACTGAGAAACCCTGCTGTAATATTCCACAAAACAGTGAATTTGATTCAGTTCAGGTGCTAAACTCCAACCTAGGACAAGTTGTTCTCCATTTCTGATGTATTCTTCAGCAGCTGTCGATTGGTTGGCTGACACTGTAAAAGATGACAGCTATTTATGATCCTGTCTGCAGGTATCTCATCAATACCCTCCTCATAAAGTCAGCAGCTCAGAAATGTTTTCATATTTTCCATTGTGTATGCATATGACTGGTCTCTTCCTCTCAATAAACCAGACACCGCTGGCCCACTGCAGCCAGACCATTTTCTCAAAGGAATCATATAATATACTACACTATCACAGACAGTAAAAGAAGTGACTGTGTCTATGTGTGTATCCGGGAGAGGGGGGGGGGTGTTTTGCCTGGACAAACATAGCCTTTAAAAGATATGTACACCCTAAAATGCTAAAAAAAAAAAAAAGAAAATGGTTTCAAATTAAAGTTTTTACTCATGCCATTTGCAAACCTGTATGACTTATTTTGTGTAAATGCAAACAGAAATATTTTGCCGAATATGCTAGTCATCTAGACCTTTCTACAAATAAAAAGAATAGGAACTGGGGAGCTCAAGCTTTAGAAAGGCCACATTTAGCAGACACTTTTATCCAAAGCGACTTACAGTGCATTCAGGCTATACATTTTTTATTTAATTTTTTTTATCAGTATGTCTGTTCCCTGGGAATTGAACCAATGGCCTTTTGTGCTGCTAACACAATGCGCTACCACTGAGCCACAGGAACAGGAAACGTAAAGTATAAATAGCTCAACACTGCTTCATTCCAAATCTTCTTAAATCATATAATAGATTTGTGAAAGGAACAGGCCAACATTTCAATTACTATTCACTGAAAATCAGCTCTAGCATGGGAGAACTAGAAAATTATAGAAGTATTCAGGGAATAGACTGATTCTTTTTCACATCAACTCACTGATTCAGTGCTCCATCCTAGCAGTTTACCAACTCACTGAAGGGGAAAGTTACCGGTGTCTAATTCAGTAGTCACAAAGAACTTACAAGGCAGAAGTCATATGGACGACTTCTACTCACTTTGGTGGTTTTTCTTTTTTTTTGTAAAGCTTGAAAGCTCCAGTCCCCATTTATCGTGATTGCATGGAAATGTGCAACCAAATTTTCAACTTTTGAATTCAACAGAAAAATGAAAATTCATGCTGTTTGGGAACTACACGAAGGAGAGTAAATGATGGCAGAATTTAAATTTTCGGGGGGATTATCCCTTGAATCTGATGCTTATGTGTTCTTGTGTGATCTCTGCCACGGTTAACAAAACGAATGTAGACTGGGCATCCAGAAATAGCCTATTTAAGTCATCCAGAGACCAGAGCGTGTATATGTATGTATGCGCTCTCACCCTGTCTCTCCAATATTTGTTATTTAGTCTGTGGCTTTGAAAAATCTGCACACCACACACACACACACACACTCTCTCTTCCTCTTTTTTATTTCACTGCACACACACACACATTCATAGCATGTCCAAACAGCCCTGCAGGGCTTTGTGGGCCAGTGTATACCCAGCTCTGTCCAGATAAAGGAGAGAGAGGCCAGACTGAGGGGCAAACATTCGATTTCTTAGGACAGGATCATTTACAATGCTGAACTATTTTCATACATGGTTCTCAAAAATTTTGCATTTCATACATGACTGCCCAAAACAAAATGAAAGTGACTGTGTGGAGAATCGATTTGTGTTTTAATTCTCTCTCTTCATAAGAAAATCCCATTTGAATCATGAAAAAGATGAATCAACAAAATAACAGTGGGCGAAAAGACGGATCAGATCAAAAATAAAAATAAACGGAAGGCCTGAATGATCATTCCATCTGTGACTTGCATTTGGCAAACAGTCTGTTTATTTTTAAAAGAAATGTGGCAAATCTGTAATTACTCATTATCCAAAAACAGCTAATTATGAAAAAATAAAAATAATTAAATTACCTTTCAATTATAATATGAAATGAACCATTTTTAGAGCAGAAAAAAATTAAAAGAAAAAGAATTGATTGACATTTTGGTCCTGATTTTATGATTAGCATGATTATGTTTCCATGTTTTTGCAAATGTTTGATTTCTCTACGGGTTGAAAGCTTTCCGTAGAATGTGGCTTTTGGTTTAGGGTATTTTTGAATCCAACGCAGCGAAAAATATCCCAAACATTTTAACAGTCTCTCTTCAAATGCAACCTCATGCTCCTTTCGGTCTTTTTTTGACCGCCTACATTTAATGAAGTTTCAGATGAAGGAGATCTCTTTTGTGCTTGTTGGATAGTACAACCGTGTTTCCTGGTTCAAAAGAACCAAGCAAAGGAAATGCTTTATATTTATTAAATCCCAAAGCAAACTGTAAATCTCATATGTTCATTAAATCTGTGGTCATTTAAGAGAGTAAGATGATTGATTGAATCTCGAAACACACAAAATACATTGTCTCACTTAACTAAATAATTAAATTATTCATATTGCTAAACCACAAACACTTTGTCATTGTACAAGTTAATAATCAAAATCCAAATTCAAGAGATAGATTAGGCCTTCAAGTAGTGTGGCTATTTCAGCTCATTATGTCAAGCAAATGCTTTCCATTGTAGTCTACAGTAAGGTTTATTACATATAAATGAAAATAATGCTGCCAATCCACAGGGCATCTCATTATAGTACCAAAAGTCTACGTGTGATAAGAGAAAGAGACAGAGACAATGGTGACTGGCTCCCCCTAGTGCTTCAATATGAATTCTTACTTTTATTCATCTGTCAGATGGACCAAAGCTGGACTCAAAAATGATAAACAATGTTCCTACCTTAAATGAGTCCATTTAGACAACTACACTTATTACTTACTAAAACAAATAGGCTAAGTTAATATGTTGCCGTTATGACAATTGCACTAAAGAACATCTGCTATAGGATATTCTTTTTAACAGTTTTCACTCGGAAATTGCTAGTAAACTGCACAAATACTAAAGAAACAGCAAGTAACTCATTGAATAAGATTTCATTTTCTTGTAAAATGGACCGCAGAAATCTTTTTTATTACCATTAAAAAAACACATTTTATTACAGTTCATCCTGAGCTCATATTCCTGACATATTTACTCACCATTATCATTTCAAACTGAATTTGTTTTGAACACAAAAAGAGGAATTTATAAGTCAGCGCTAGCTTTTCTTTTCAGTGTAATGACAATGAATGAGGACTGATATTTTCAATCTTCATAAATGATCCAGAAACAACACAAAAGTCATCCATATGACTCAACATACCAGTTCTCTGAAGTCATTCAATAATATGTGTGATAAAAATACTCTTTACTGATAATCTTAATACTACTACTTTTGGTGCTATTTTGCTTCCTTTTTAAATCGTGAAAGACCCTCTCTATCATAATTTAATGGAAAAGAGCATAGAAATGTTAATATTTTTTCCCTCTTTTGTGTTCCAACAATGAAAGAAAGTCATACACGTTTGGAATGACATTAAGCTGAGTATATTATGACAAGATTATCAATTTTAGGTAAACTATCCCTTTAAGCAGCCAACTATATGAAAGTCATATATTGTGATATTTACTTAATTCCATTCCATTAAGAACATAATATTAATCCAATGGCAAACACTACATGATTTCACCAAAGGTTCAGCAGAGCCTTTCATAAGTGTGTGTGGATGTATGATTGTTTCATGCGTTTAAAGCAGAAGTTCCAGGTGTGTGTTAGCTGACCAGATCTCCCTGATTACTGTTCCACTGGGCTTGGTCACACACATGATATCTCCATCATATTTATATAAAATCCATTCCCTTTCGGACTGTTCCTCTCCAGGAGGGAGACAGAGAGGGAAAAGTGACCACTCCTATAAAGTTTCCTCCCAGAGGGGAAAGCTGATCTGGTAGATTTGGACTCCATACATGTCAATGTCACTGACTGTAGCAGTTAACCGCGTGTGTTTGAGCGTGAAAGAATGGTCTGCACATCACAAGATCTGATCGACGACACAGGAACAACAGTTTTTCAGCATTGCACCCTTGAATGCAAAGTCACATCACCCATTACAGCAGTACAAGTTACATCTGGTCTCATATACTGTAGATGGATTTAAGCGCAAATGCAACCCTGAAGCGTGTAGATGGCTTAACAGACAGGCAGGTATCAAGATGCAAATAAACACAACCTCACAGAAAACAGTCAAATCTCAAGAACAGTGCTTTTTAAAACACAATGTTAATAAGATAAATAATAAGATAAATAATAATAATAAAATATAAATAATAATAATAAAAACAATTACAAAATAAAATTTCTTACATTTTTATACATATACATTTCAAATATACAAATGTATATGTATAAAAATGTACAAATATATTTATATCAAAAACGCATCTGGTTCTTCTTAAATGTGGGAATTCCATTCCTAAACCAGTTAAATTGAGCATTACGATTTCTCTCATTCATTTTTCAACATGCATATTGTCTCTTCCTCTTTATATTGTCTTTGGCATAAGAGCAGCACAACTTTAGAACTCCTCAATCAGTATCAATCAATACTGAGGCAGCGGCACAGTGGCAATGATCTCTCCTCTGCAGCTGGAATGAGTGTGTGTGTGTGTGTGTGTAAATTCCATCCAAAGGTCAAGGGTCAAATGTCAGGCTCTTACACATATGTCTTCTCAACAGGAGCCTCTCAACTCCTCTCAGACGATCACACACATACGCACACACACATAGTTTCTGAGACTGAATTGATGACAAGTCCAATTTCAACTTGAAAACAAATGCTTGTTTTAGGCAGTCATGCAGCTCATAATGTTTAATGCAAGACAGTTTTTTTTTTGGGAGGGGGGGTCGTCAAATGAAGCGTGTGTCTCAAGCCCTCAGGTGCATTTGTCCACCTGCAACTTTAATTGGTCGGATGCTCACAGGCTATCACAGACATTTGCACAAACTCTCCTTTTGTGATCTTTTCAACCCCTGCAGACAGGGATCCAAGAGGCGTGTGTGTGTGTGTGTGTATGTAAGTAGTTATGCGGATGGTTAGCAGCAAATTGAAATTCCATCCTTCCCCTTTACCCTCAGCCCAGTCCAGCAAAGCACAGCTGAAAGTCAAAGTATGCCCTTTTCTCTCTCTCCTTATTCGCTCTCTTTAAAGCGTTTCTTATCCAAACAGGAAGTTGCCTCCTGACCTGCAGGATGTAAGAGAACACCAGTGGAAATTTCATTAGACTGCACTGATCGCTCGTGGACGAATTAACACACCAATTACCCGCCTCACTGCACCTGTAAAATTTTACTATGTGTCACTCTGACCAAACCCGGCCACACCGTCTATATAGGTGTGTGTGTGTGTGTGTGTGTGTGTGCGTGCAAGATCGACTGGGAGAGTGCTCATGTCTGGATGATCCGTTTCAGGACATTTTCTGTGTGTATGTGTGTATCTTTTATCTATAATTAATACATTTTTATTTCCTGTCTAAAGCTAAAGATGATCTAAATGTTGACTGAGTAAAGCATGGGTTGCTTCAACATAGCAATGGGAATCTTTAAGATCTGAACGATTCAGTTTTCGTAACCATTCTATGAATGATTCTTTTAGTACTGTTAAGGAAAAATAAACGCAATTTAAGATGTCAGTGATGAGAAATTCAATAATAAATACATGTAAAACAAGTATTAAACATGGTATGTTTAAAATGACTGTTCATTCATGTAATCCAATAATTGCAATGTGTTATAATTAGTTATAGTTACCACATTCAATAAAGAACCAACTTACTGAAAATATTTTGCTCTGGAATTAGGCTATGTTAACATGACAATGATGTATTCAAAAACTGAAAAGTTTTTCCATTGCATTTTTTATATATACATAACAACATTTTCAAAATTATTCACGTTTACACATATCCGCGAAAACTATTACTATTACTATACTATACTATATGTATTACTATAATGCCAGAAGTTAGCACGGTCACCTTGTTAGTAAAACAGTACCTGTTGCCGTGTTTATATGATGTTGGTTGTAATATTTGTGAAGTAAATCCACACTTTGCTTAAGAAGCATTAGCAAACTCTTTTTTCAAAGATTCCCGTTTTGGGTGCTTACACACAAACGACAACTGTGGCATTTTCAAAAACTTGCACTTTAAAACTTAAAAAAATATATATATGTTTTCAGTCCCCAAAATGCTGTTGTCGCGTAATTGAACAGACAAAATGCATAAAAAGTTTCCAGTTTTTGGCTGAAAACGTTGCCGTGTAAATGGCCCCTTAGACTACACTGGTGGCACTGCACGTTTTTTATACAGTCAGTTGTTTGGTAATTGGTCTGGTGGATTTCATCCTACCAGGGTGCTCTACTTTTTCTACTGTAAAATCAAAGTGCAGATCCACACGGTAATCTCATATTGCACGCAACCCATAGTGCGGTGGAGGAGGATTTGGATCAAAACTACAAACAAACACAAATAAAATGTGTTAAAAAAAAACTACAAACATGGCACATATGTGAGACCACTTGTTATTTTTTTTTTTTTTTTTGTTCCCAACCCCAGAATAATGTCTGTGTAAACTATTGGTTGTGCTTGAATAATGCCTAAGGGACGCACTGGCAGCTATAGAATACTTTTGAAGGGTGTTGATCTGTCCTCAGAACTTGCTTGAGTATATGTTATGCTAAGAATACTGTATGTGTTGTGTGTGTGTGTGTGTTCACAGTAAGTCATAAGCAAAGTCTCACTCACTGACCGATTCGGTCCAGTTCCTCTCATGGTCAGCTAACCATGACCATCATTTAACACTAGACAGAGCAGCACACACAAACAGACATACACAAGTAGCTGACTGACAAATGGTGTTGATTATATAAAAACTTTCACCAATAGATTTCATGTGTAAAAAAAAAAGACAATAATTAAAAAAACATTAACACTATCCCTTTAACCATTAACAGTAGTGACTAGTGAGGATTCTGTGAAAGGTTTTATAGCAAGGGTGCCCAATCCTGTTCCTGGAGATCTACTTTCCTGCTAAGTTCAGCACCAACCCTGAACAAACTCAACTGAACCAACTAAATAGAATCTGAAGGAGCACTTGATAATTACAGACAATAATACAGATAATAGTTTGATCAGGGTTTGGAATTGAACTGCAGGTAGGTAGATCTCCAGGACCAGGATTCGGCACCCCTGTTTTATAGAATTGGATTAAAGCTACATGTGGAAGGGCTGGGGTGGACTGGATTGGACTGAATTAGAACAGAACAGAATATAGAGGTGGGAATCACATTCAACTGTCCAGAATAGGATCAGAGCCGGATATGGAAGGACTACAGAATAGAATCCCGTGCTGCCAAGGGAACACTGCTTTGGCTTTGGCTGCTACTCCTCTTACGTCCCTGTTTGGCTACATTATTTTATTTTAATGAATGAATTTATTTATTAATAAATACCATTTTTATTTGCACTCTTGCAGCTGCGATGTGGTTGTGCCATTTTATATACTTTGGACTGTTGATTTGTTTACCTAAAATTAAGTCATAAGCAGCTTTTATGTCTGATTTTGCTGACTTTTTGAAAATGCCAACCCCAAAGTTCCAAAGAATCCTCATTGTGGGTTATGTCAGTATTAATGTGGACTAAAGTGACTCTGTAATGGCAGAGGGATTTATATCATTACCGGACTGTTTTAACTTTTCGCAATAGGTAACAAGTCCGACACAGCACTAATTAAGCCTGCAATATCTTATTTTTCTCATATATTGAATACAACCAAGGAAAGAGACATTTGTTTCAAACTAATAATTGTCTGCTTTAAGTTAATGCATTTTCTACCATGTCTGTTTCTCAGCAGTTATGTAATTAATTTCTTCATTTTTTTTTTAATTCAAGAGTTCATAAATAAATTTCCGTTTCACCTGTTTCAGCTACCTCATGTCACTGTTCATCTGAATTCACTGGTGTTCTTCTTATTAACTTTCTTCAACTTGATACTGAGACTCTTAAACAGGAGGTATCTAGCATGAAATCTACCACTTCCTTGCTTGACCCTATTCCCACTAGCTTATTTAAATCTTGCTTTGATGCTTTGTGTCCTGCTGTTCTCAGTATTATAAATGACCCCTTAAAGACTGGGGTTGTTCTAGCAGCATTAAAGATTGCTGCTGTAACCCCTGTACTTAAAAAAGAAACTGTTACACTGGACGATTTCAATAACTTTTATCCTATTTCAAATCTCCAGTTTTTGGCAAAATCACTTGAGCATATTTTTGCCTCTCATTTGTGCAATAATCTCACAGTTAATAATCTTTTTGAACATCTTATTATTAGTAAATTTCACATTACAGAGACAACCTTGGTTAAAGTTACCAATGATTTGTTGAAGGCTTCTGACTCTGGTGCAACATCTATTCTTATTTTTCTTGATCTTAGAGACGTGTTTGATACTGTGTATAACAATCTATCACTTACTCGTCTTGAATGTGTGTTTGGTGCGTCTGGGACCGCCTTAAGGTGGTTGAGGTCTTATTTTACAGACTGCTCCCAGTTTGTTTCTATGGGTGGTTTTAGGTCTAATATTAGCTCTGTCTCAACTGGCGTCCCTCAGGGGTCAGTTTTAGGTCCTTTACTTTTTAACATTTATTTGTTTTTAACATTTATTTGTCACCTTTAGGCCAACTTTTTGAGATCGGCCTTCATTATCATTTGTATGCAGATGATACGCAGATTTATATATATTCAAAACCTCATGAGAATCTTAACGTTGCTTACTTGTCTGACTCCATTTCTGAGATTAAAATATTGATTAATAATAATGTGTTTGAACAGTGGTAAAACGTTATTTTAAAAAGTTAACGTTAAAACGTTAAAAGTTATGCTCATTGGTTCCTGTTATCAAATTTCTAAAGATGGTTGTCTGTCCTTGACACTTGACGAATCTGTTTTTAGGGAAATCCAGAGTCAAGTGAAGAACCTTGGAGATTTTTTTAAATCCGTCTTTTGATTTTTTTACCCAGAGCACTGTTAAAACACTTTTTTTTTTACACCTCAGAAAATCGCTTGATTGCACCCCATGTAAAATTTTACATTCGCGGAAATACTGATAAATAAATGTTTTGTCTCATAGTTAGACTATTGTAACACTATTTTAGCCGGAGCTTCTAAATCTACACTTAAGTTGCAATATTTAGAAAATTCAGATGCCAAAATTTTTACTGGGATTAGGATTGGCAGTCATATTACTCCAGTGTTAGAATTTTTGCACTGGTTCAGAGTGGATTTCAAAACTATGATGCTTACATTTAAAGCATTACATGGACTGGCACAACATTACCTTACAGAATTGTTACATCCCTACACTCCTATTCATAGACTGCGTTTCTCTTGTCAAACTTGTTGGCTGTTCCTCAAACACATCTAAGATCTATGAGTGATAATGCTTTCTCTTTCTGTGGTCCTGTCCTTTGGAATTCTCTGACTCTTGAACTCAGAATTATGATGTTTTTAACTTAAGACATTATTTTTGAAAACTTGAATTTGCTTGTTGATTTGGTATAGTTTTTTATTGTATTTATTATATTGTGTTCGCCGCTTTGAGAAGATGCTTTTAAAGGTTCTTTATCAAATAAAGTTTATTATTATTATTATTATTATTATTATTATTAGAACAGAATAGAATCATTTACATTCAACTTATCAACTTAACATTCAACTGCACATGGAAGGACTGTAGTTGAATAAAACAGATCAGAACAGAATACAATACAACTGCATATGGAATAAAATAAAATAGAATATCATAGAACAGAATATAGTTTACGTTCAACTTAACTGAATTGGATAAGAACTGCACATGGAAGGACTGTAAAATAGAACAGATCAGAAAACAATACAACGGCATATGGAAGGAGTGTAGAATATAATATAGTAGACTAAAATAGTAGTAGCCCTTTATTGTCACTGGTCACAGGACAGAATAGAACATTCTACTGTCCTTAATTGGATGGGAGCTGCATATGGAAGGACTGTATTATGGTTCAGAGCTACATATGACAGGACCATAGTAGAATAGAATAGAATAGAATAGAATAGAATAAATCAGATCAGAATCATTTAATTGAAAGGTGAATAAATAAGCTTTCCACTTGTTAGGATTGGATCAGATCTGGCTAAGATACAGCTATTTGAAAATCTATTCAGCCATTATACAAATATACAACTATTTGAAAACTATTTTTTAAAAGCAGACCCATTGCTGTTTCCTTTTCCATCGCAGTCTAAAGTACTGTAGGTAAGCAAGTAAGAAGGGTAATAGTCTGGTGACGTGGGTCTGCATTGGATTTCTCAATGCTAAGTACACAAATTTCTGACTTGTATCCTTGGTAGTTCGGACTTCGACTCGGGAGTGTGAACTTCCATGGACGGGACGAAGCAAGTCTGGAAATTCTGCAAACAGCAGCGTACTTGATAACGTCAGTCAGCTTGCTTTGGCTACTACAATTTTCCCTCACTGTATTTACAATAAGACTAAATATGATATCAAACTCCAATGCCTCTTTTCGTTTTCATTTAAACATATCACAGCCTCATAACTGTTTTTCAGGAAACGTGCATACATTACAACGAAACAAAATATTTAAACAGTATTGCCTCTTTTCATTTAAACATATTAATAGATTAATAGAATAAAGACCAAAAGATTACCTGTTAGATTTACCCAAAACAAATTATATATTATGTTAATCCACTACAGAGACATCAGAACCAGCAGCAAACTAGACGAGTTGAGGCTGCTCTTGTGCTGAAACATGAGCACTGCGTGCCCGCTGATCAAGTGGAGCTCACATCTCCAAAATCCGCGAAGCACATTTTCAAATAAGCGCGGTCTTTACGAATAAAATGCAGATTTGAGTTTTAAACTACTACATTCTTCCTTAAAATACTTTTTAAAAAACTAAATTTCATGACACAATAACCGTAATATTTAAAAAATGATGCAAATATGTGGTGGGTGAAATACAATGCTTCGTGAACTCAACCACTCAGAATGTTCAGCACCCAAGTCCCACCCCTGAAAGTTCCAGACCTTTGAAAAAGTACTACCTCAAGAGCAGCAACTTTCTGAGGGGCAAATTCTTACCCGGAACTTTATTTAGATATTATTGGTTCCTGTAGTGGAAACACACTGAGTACCGGCCCAAAGTGCTTTGTTCCTAGGGAAAGTTCCTGCGATGGAACCAGGATTTTTGAGTCAGAGGTGAAATACAGTGTTGTTCTCTTTGACACTGCTGGGTCAGCGGTCTCTCTCTATGCTTCTATTCATCTGCACTGTGCCTTTGAAGCTGACTCATTTTACCCAGTTGAAAAGGGCTGATGTGCAAATGGAGAATGATCAGAGGGCCCAAAACTTTAATATTGTTATTGTAGGACCCCATCGAGGTTTGCAGAATTTCTCGCCATTTCAGTCTCACTCTCTTCCTGTCCCCACGGAACACACCATCACAAATACACACTGTGCTATTTTTCTCCTAATCTTTTCATTCTGAAGTTTGTATGTAAAATGTGGGGGTTTGTGTGTGTGTTCAGCACTCTAGGAGTGTGAATTTGTAATGTATTTGTGCTGGAGTTGTGCAGCGATGTAGGGAAATGACTATAAATACACTTGGGCCTTTAAACCTGCCTCTTACCACCAGCCTGGGGCCCGCAGCCTGTTGGCCAAACAGAAGCGTTGCCCGGGGAGTGAAATCCAAGTAAGAGCGGCGGGATTCGCTTATGCTTTTATCCCACCAACGCTCGGAAGTCCAGCAGGAATGTCCCGGAATCCTGCAGTGATAAAATAATCTCTGCATCCTGCTGAGAAACCGCAGATTGTCTGTGTGTGTGTGTGTTTGTGAGGGTGTGTAAAACCGAGAGAGAGCGAACATGGCCTAACCTCTCGCACTCGCATCACCCACCTGTAGATGCAAGAGCCGCTGTTAGCTTCTCATATCTACTAGCATGTAAAAATACGGTCTCACATTTAAAGATGCCATTCATTTTTCATCTAAGATTTCTATTTTATTTCAGCTTCATTTAAATTACTGGAAACAATTTGATAGATTTAGTGTTAAAAAGAACAACAACAACAAAAAAATCAAACGCATGAGCTTCTTTTCAATAAGTTAAACGTATTTTATCATTTATCTGTTAAGACAGCATAAACTTGTCCAAGTGTCTGACATTTCTCTGCTGCATTTTAAACCAATTCTTTTGCCGTTGTTAAAGAGGTTTTGTGTGATCTGTGAGCCAGCAGAGGTCTACCCTGCCCTGAGGAGAGGGTTCCACTCAAACGTTTTATTTCACATTTTTCCTTTTATTTTCAACTTCCCTCAATTTTCTCCATATGTCTAACAGCCACAACTGCCGCTGGGGGGGTATGTGCCGTGTGGAAAGAAAGAAAGGAAGGACAAAATGAGTGTTAGAGAGATGGAGAATGCAAGGCCTGTCTGAGCCAAATATGACCCATCAACACCTCGGTCATCTGGATCTGTGGAAAACTGGAGACCGTGTGAAATGTCATTTATATATTTGATCATTTGAAACTCACTGGATCTTATAATGAAATATATGTAAAATATTAGGTCAAACCAGGGTTTAAAAGAAATGGCAATTTTGCGTAAAGACATGCTCCTTTCTTCAGATGGAGCGGAGTTAAAAATGGATGTGGTTTAGAAGAATACTGTCAGTTTGTCCATAGGATTTACAATGAGTAATAATTAGTTCATTTTAGCACAACAGAGTTGGGAAACAGGAAGGGGATCTTATTCAAAAGTTCAGTGCATTAAGTTCAGTTGTGTTGCGGAAGTCATGGCCTAATGGTAAGAAAGTTTGACTCCTAAGGTTGTGGTTTTGAGTCTTGAGCAAGGCACCGAACCCCCAACTGCCCCCCGGGTGCCACAGCATAAATGGCTGCCCACTGCTCTGGGTGTGTGTTCACTGTTGTGTGTGTGTGTGCACTTTGGATGGGTTAAATGCAGAGCATGAATTCTGAGTACGGGTCACCGTACTTGGCTGTGGCTCTAAGTCACTTTAACAATGCTTTAATGTGCATTTGTCTGCAAATGTGGAAGAAACACAGATAACATATTCTGACAGTATTTCCTGTAATACTTATCCAGTTGCTTCACAAAATTGCTACTGACTCTACAGAATGACCAATGCAGTCTGATTCTAGAACAAATGATTCTTATAAGGTGATTCCTTTCGGTTAATCAAAAACATACAGCAAAACTAGCGTAGTCCAATTCTGATTCCAAATGATTCTCATGAGCCGGTTTGATTTACTGAATCAAAAACATACAGTGTAACCAATTAAGTCTGATTTCAGAACGAATGACTCTTGTGAGCAGATTCCCTCTGAACTAAATGCATACGGATTACAACCAATCAACATTAATGAATGAAATATGTTAGCACACTTTTGTTGAGTCACTGGATTGAATTTATGTCGCCCATAAAAAGGAACATAAAAAAATTCCAAGAGTTGCTTAAAAGGAATTTATTACTGAAATTAGCTCATTGTTTGACTATTCATTTGACTATTCATGTATTCAGTAAAATATATATTACTAAATAGTTAAATGTAAGCATAACTGAAATAAAAATAAATACAAACATTTTGGGATAGTTCACCCAAAATAATAATATATAAGATTTGACCAAATGGCGGAAGACAAGACTTCAAATCTACATAGATAATAACCCAGATTTTGGTCTTTACCTCACACAAACATATAGTATGGCCTCAGAAATCTGGAATAAAGTTTTTCGGATGACTTTTATGGTACATTTCCTTTTCCTTTTAAAACCCTTGACTGTCAATCTTTGTTGCATAGACACGAGCAGCAAGGACATTTTACTTAACGTCTCTATTGGCCTTCCACAGAAGAAAGAAAGTCACACAAGCTTGGAATGACATTAATGTTGGTTGAACTACTGCTTTAAATTGACTTGCTCCTTTTCAGCCTTTCTTTTCCAGTAGCCTCCCTCCTCTGTGTACTTTCCTCCATTTAGTCTGCCGTTCCCACACTCTGTATAGTGAAACTGTCAGTAAGTCTCTCTCTCATAAACTTGTTGGGTATAGGGTGAGTATGTGTGGATTTTGTGTGTTCAGTGGACCGTGACAAACCCTGCACCAGCCAGGAGCTTAATCATCAGGGTGTGCCCTATAGTTTCCCCGGCTTCCCTCGCTCGCTCCCTTCTCCAGGTGTTTTAATGGGATTTGATTTTATATCCATAGCAGCAGTAGAGCCATATAACGGGACCCGTTCTGTATCCATGGCGATCACACGCACACACTGAGGCCACATGCGAAGTTGAAAGAGAGTGCGAGCATGCACGTGTTTGTGCACGTATGTGCGTGTGCCCCGCTGTTCTCCGTCTCCGTGAAGACAGCGAGGCCCTCTTCTGGCGGCGCATCAAATCCGGCTATCACCACAGGAGCCGTGGGTATGTTTACAAGGAAGTGAGTGTAAGCTCTAAAAACATCCAACAGAATCAGATCAGAGCTGAAGCACGGGTAAGTGTGTGTGTGTGTGTGTGTGTGCGTTTGTGAACACTAAGCTTGACTTTACCTCCCTCTGATTTCCCCTGGTATAATATATCAAAGCTTCTCTTTATGTGTGTGTCTGTACGTCCGTCTTTCTCTTCAGATCGTTGTTCACTCTTACACACCTGCCACCGTATGCGCCAAAACACAACCACACAAACTCAGACCCTCATCAGAGTCTGATCAGACGCACAAGAACACACGTGAGCACACAATTTCAGATATGGACACAGTTATAAATATTGTGCTGTATATTAACAATCACCTTACTTATATTTTTGGAGGAAAAAAAAAATTAAAAACTGGGATTATCAATGTCTCTTGTGAAAAGCATTGTGTCAATATTATATATTTATATGGATATGTCTGTTAAATATTTTCAAGTGACAGTCTGTGTGTGTCCAAGCATTGAGACCTCCTGTACACCAGCACCAAATGGTGTGGATAGCTGGGGTCAGAGGTCATCCAGGAGGACATAAAGGGCACAAAAAAACAAATGGCAGCTCTTGTGGCAGAGTAAGAATTTGCTTGTAATGAGACCTGCCTTCTCAGATGCTGGATGCTTGTTAAATCAGATGTCTGAAGTTGTTTAGCATGGTTTCTTTGAAGTATCTAAAGCATGTTTTGCTGAAGCAGGGGAGAGCAGGGTAATGCTTCAAAAATGGTAAAAATGAATGCAACAAACTTCCACTATTCAATATCCTGCCTCCCAGAATTTTTGTTCTATCGTCAATTTTAGTTGCAATTATTGAAATCAAATCTATTTTTGTTTGCATGTTGTTTTTTGGGCCTGTTGAAAAGCTACATAGTTTGATGTCAAAAAAGTCTAAATAATAATACAAATTATTCACATCAATAATTTACATGTATCACATTCCATCATAATTTTATAGCACAAATGTTACTTCTGGATCCTAGACTGCTAATATGCCAAAGATTTTAAGGAGATTTTACAGAGCTGTATGGCCAAACTCTTATATGAGCAAAATCCAAAGTGTTACAATCATCTCCGTTCTCCTAATGTGTGATCCTGCATTATATTACCACTAACTGTCTTTCAGCTGTCCATTAAAAAATTATATATTATTTCTGCTGTGTGCTGATTCTCACCGGATATGTGTGTAAACCTCACTGATGTGTGTTTGAGCAGTGTTCATTCTGAAGAGGTGTAGTGTGGTCAAAATTGAGAATGACAGGACAAGAGGAAACAGGGGGCGAGACAACTTCCTACACAGAATGACAGAACCAATCACTATCTCAGACCACACACACTCACACATACATTCGGATTTATCAGTTCACACAATCCTAATATAGATGGGAATTTCCTTATGAACAAGAGAAAAACACGATAAACTTAGTCTGACTTAGTGTTTATAAATAAAACCTGTTATAAATTAGTCAACAACAAAAAAAAAAACGTCTCCAATTTTTCACTCTACCGTTCTCCATCATTTATTAAATACAGTCGGAGACTCAATGTCCTCATTTCTTTCAGTTGACCAGTCTCACCAGAGAAGCTGAAGGAAACAGATGATTTGAAGCTCAATGTTGAAAACTTGAGTGAGGTGGACCGTAACAAGAAACAGATGCTCGAGTTGCTCTCGATCCTCCCTGTTTCTCTCTCTTTCCTTCTCCACTCCCAGTCTCTGGCTGCGCTAGAGATTACATTTTATTTTCATCTCAAAGAGTCTGATTTACCATTCATTTAGATAAAAATCTAAAGTCTTGACATGTGCTAAAGACCTCAGAATTAAATTTAAGAGAAGAATTAAAGTCAAAATCTGTTATGAGGATTACATATTGCAACCAATGACTTTTTTAAATTTATGCTAGTTAGTAGCTAATGTTTTGAGCTACATATAAAATGTGATTTAATTTTCATTTAAATTGTACTTTTTTTTAGAAAACATAACAGAAATTTATAGATAGACAAATAGATATAGATATGTTTAAAATCGCTGATGTTTATACTTATGTGATGTTTATGTGTAAAAAAAAACGGAATAAACATGACAATTGTGCAAGTCTTATCCTTACAAATTTTTTCGTTGTCGGTAGTCTGAGACAAGACAGAAGGCAAAAACCTGGTGTGCATTTCCTGCGATATAATCAAAATATACAGGGCAGACACAGCTGGTCTGACTAAGCTTGGACAAATCTGCCAAACGGTTATCAAATTAAACCAAATTAGCGAGAAAACAGCACCTCATAATGCACATATACTTTCAAACTGGCTTGCGAACCCCACTAAGGCTCTTCAAATAAACCAGCGACAAACCAAAACACACACGTCCGTCTGAGGGGGGATGTGTGCTGTCAGCAAGGAGTCATGAGGAATATTGCATTAAAAGAAGCAGAGAGGAAAGTGAAAATTGACACATTGTTGCGAAAGAGAACAGAGAGAGAAAAGACTCCAAATCTAATCGATTCCATGCTCGCTTGTTAAGATACGCTGCTTTTCTTCTGCTGACACATAAAATAAAGAGAGCTGGTAATGCTATCTCTGAGAAGGCCACTCCACCAAGATCTCGCTAAAACAGGCACAGCTGTTAAATGGATTTTCTCTTAATGTAAAGCCAAAGTAAGACATCACTGTAAAAAGAGAGAGAGGGAGGCAGATGATATCATCCATCTTTCAGCCCTTCCTCCTCCTCCTCCATCCCTCGTTCGGCTAATTTAATTGTCAAGGTGAAAACGGGAAGTTCTGTCGTTTCGCTTCATAAACATCGACCAGTCGTCGGCTAGTGTGTATTAGCACAGGCTTATCTCCGGCATGTTGCGGATGATGATGAATGCGTGTCTCCCCGAGGTCCTGTAGAGACTATATGTGAGCGAGAGAGCGAGTGTGTCTCTTGTATATGACGGATGGTGTAACGAGTGTTTATGGTGCATGTCGTGTGGTCTTCAGTATTGGAAAAGCGTTTGCAGGAGGTAGGGGTCTTCTCCAGAGGCCGATCGTGGCAAACCGTGCCTGTTCCGGCCACAGAAACTCATGTAGGAAGGTTCACTGGAAAACCGGAGGAGTCTAGAACATGAGTTCACTGTGTTAGAAGAGAGACGAATCATTTCAAAGAAACGCACATGTAATTAGAAACGAGCGAGGGCCAGAGCAGATGACGCCAAAAGGCATGAGCATGTAGTTAAGTAATTCATTCTCACAGTGTTTTACGAACGTAAGCGCCAATTAGAGCATTGTAAAGATGTGAGGTCTTTAACGTGCCGGTCGCAGGTGTGTGTGCACATAGTGAAAATGTTAAGATAAAACACACAGGGCTTCTGTGCTCACTTTGCTAAGAGGGAACACATGGAGTGTGTCAGTGAGATCAGGAAGGTGCATGGCTTTATGCTTTATGATAGTTATACATGGACCAAAGGCTTATGCTTCATTAAGAGCCACAATTATGCTTGAAGGAGTATTCTGGGTTGGGTATAAATTAAGCTTAATTGACAGCATTTGTGGCCAGTTGATTGCCAGAAAAAGAATTTTCACTTGTCCACCCATAAAACAAAAAAACAAAAAGACAAAACACTGAACTGACTCGACCCACTTCGTTACTGTTGCTATGTCTGACAAGCCATGGCGCTCTTCCGCCACACATCGTGTTCTCACGCAGTGAAAAATACATTGTGCAGCAAAGTGAAAACTGACAAGGCTCCGACAGACAAGACAGAGCAGGTTACTTTAGGTGTGAAACAAATTCAAAGCTTTCAAATTTTGACATTTTGTAAGAAATTCTAACAATAAAAGTAACCATTTCGTGGCTCTGTAATGTGTCGTGACAGACCACTGTAGTGCCTCAGGCCAAGCAGCGTGAGAACCGCAGAAAGATGTCAATACACACCTTTTTCAAGTTTAAGACCAATGGAAGTTAATCTGCTCTCCTGTCTGATTTGTTTGTCGGACAAAATGGAAGAATCAGTATTATGACTGGTCAGATCGCCTGTCAATCAAGCTCCCTGTGAAGGGTCAAATACATACTAATACATACTTCTCTGTTATTATTATTTTACAAATTTGTTGCCATGATAACATAGCCTAAAACCCTAAACTGAGGGACCAGTTGCATAAATTGCTCAGACTACTCTTAAAAAGTTAGTCATCTAATTTGTTTTCTTAAAGACTGGTCATGATTTCTTTAAAACTGTTACAAAAAGATAGATTGGCCCAATTTGAGTCCGAAAAGACTGATGACTGACTAACTGCTAGTTGACCAAAGTATTTCAAACTAAAACAGTAGATAGGTTTATGCAACTGGACCCTGACTGTAAAAATAATAATAATAATTATAATAATAATAATAATAATAATAATAATAATAATAATAAAATAAAATATAATAATCATAATAAAAATATATTCAGCTTTACAGCTCAGATAATGCACACTTTTATCAGGAAAGAAAGAAAGAAAGAAAGAAAGTGTCAAAAGAGTCTTAATATGCAGAGACTATAAGAAAACCATCTGTGGGTTTATTTCCCCAAAAAGTGTAACAATTGAAGCTCAGTATGGTACTATTAAAACATTAAATCAACACTGACTCAACCAATGATGTGAGTTTGAGGGTGGGACTTTCTGTTTGTTTGACCAATAGCAAAAAGGGCATGTTCAGGGAAACCTATTTTTCTCAGTTCAGGTTTGGTGACGCTAGAGGTGCAGAAATTACACACTTAACATTTTAAAAGTATATAAAGTCACATCAATAAACTTCTTTACAGGCCACAGCATGGTTTATCCCTCCATTTGGTCTACTTCTTCTTAAAAACAGAGATCAAGAGACTTGTGTTTGTACCTTTCATCTACGTTTGTTCCTTTACTGTCAATAATGAGGTCTTAAACCACTCGGTCTGCGGTGAAAACAAAACAAAGGGCCAGAGTTTCCTCTCTTTTGTCTTTTTATGCTCGCATTTTCCGACTGCATTCGGTGACCGTGTTTTTTCCCCACTCTCTTCTCTTCCCTCTTACTGTTGCTGTAAATCCGAAGGGCCTTTTTGCAGTTTTACTGGAACAGAGAGTCATTAAATGGTTGATTTCAGATGGCAGAGTGTGAATGTTTTAAATTAACTTTATTGATCTGCTAGTCCACCAGTCAGCCAAGGAAAAATTGACACCCGCTTGGCGCATGGGCAGTAGATTTGCACCTCGGCCGTTTAAAACGCCTGCTTAGCGAGGCTGGCCATGCTCCATGCTCCACGCATTAGTGAATACAACCACACAGAACAAAGGATATGTGAAGACCACAGTGACTGGCATCAAATAAAAAGTGAATTGGTATAGATGTTGTTCCTTTGGAAAACAACAGGTTAAAAGATTGTTCTCGGTTCAAAAATGATGTTTTGATAGCACTACATAACCACAGTGTTTGAAATTTATGGTAAAATCACCCCACAGATGACTTGCTTAGAGTTGACTTTGCAAATTAAGACGGGATCGAAGAAAGCATTTTAATCCCAAAAATATTTTTATCCAAAAATTTAAACACATAAATTTGAAATGACTGTTTGGAAACTTGTAGTAACCATTTTATCATATTTATGACAGTATTTCTCCCATTTTCTCCTTCTGTGGACCCAACTGCTTTTAATTCAGCACCAGCATCCAGCTACCAATCATTCTTTTGAGGGGCAGCTTCCAGGGGTCAGCTGACACTTAAGGGTTCAAAGACTAGAGGAAGGGGAACTCAAAGTTTTGATGGGTAGACTACTAGCTGTGTTTTGGGGAGAAGGCATTTCTGTCAACACCTTATTGGTCTACTCACAGGAGAATATTCTTACCACACACGTGCATCACCGTTTTATTCAGAACCAGAAGAAAATTAAGGATTACAGGATACATATGCATAGAAACATATGCATTGATGAAAATCAAGATCGAACCATAAAACTGAAGCATTAATAATCTGTAATCATTGGGAAGAACCTGAATCATTAAATTCTCAGCGATTCTCATTTTTAAACACTCTATAATATTCCCACTAACTCTCTCCTTGACATTTATAAACACATATGTAAACAGATACATCAGCATTTCTTGGGTACACTTTTACCATTGAAAAAAGTCCAACCCTTATATCTCCGCCAACCCCTGTCTAAAATACACCACTCATTCACTGCAACCTCACCAGTCACAAAGTACAGACACACACACAAGGCCATTTTTCTGTCTGCTTGGTCTCCTGTGCGTCCTGGATGTGAATAGGTACTTCATTAATTTCATCTGTTCGAAGCTGAAGCCCAGAGAGCCGACTCCATCATTACACCAATAACTCTACACATTAATCTCCCTTCTAGACTCTGTTATTATACACCACTGTCACGGCTTACCCAAACACACACACATTTCCATTCATCTCCACTCAATCTGTGGGCAGAAATATCACGGCTCATCCTCTATGTTTCGCCCAGATCCATTACAAAATACTGGACATGTTTAAATGAGACCCCAGTAGAGGCTGAGTTCTACTGCAGGGGCGCCATCTTGGCTCGGGGAGTCTGGGTTAAAGCCTCACCATGTCCCAGAGCAGCGCTGTGTTGGCTTGACTCTGCTGTGGCAGTTTCCTGTAGCTCACGGAGGTCTGGGTTTTAGAACAGGCATGTGCTGCCCTGTAGAGCCAATTGCTCAGTCAGACTAAACCCAAAGTGTTTAAATGAGAGCAAGATGAGAATAACCGGACTTTTTGGCTGTGCCAAGGCGAGGCGAGGATATGTGCTTGTAAAATGAACATTAGTTTGTGAATGAGCACTGAGGACACTACTTTAGAAGGCTGGCAATGATAATTTAACATGTCTGTTTATAGAGTTTGGAAGCACTACCAGTGTTACTCTTTGAAGACACCACTTAAAACTCTCGCAATTTCTTAATCATAAATATAGAGGAATAAGTTAAGTTGGCAATTTACATAATTTAATATTACCTGCCAAATAATTCTGACAAAAAAAACATTTATTATTATTATTATTATTATTATTATTATTATTATTATTATTATTATTATTATTATTATTAATGATTATTTACGAAAAAGTTTCTTATTTCTGATTTTACCAAAATATTAATAATAATAATAATAATAATAATAGCTAATAAATATGTAAAAAAAACCTGCTAAATAATGCTGAAAACTTTTTAATAACTTAAAGAAAATAAGAAAATTTTTAATAACACAAATAGAAAACTGCAATTTTTACAAATATATAATAATGATAATAATATTAATAATAATGTATGCTAAAAAAAAAAAAAAAATAATACACCCTCCCAAATAATGCAGAAACAAACTAACAGGCAGGAAAAATGTTATAATTAAATGTTATAATAATAATAATAATAATACTGTAGATGTAAAACTAAAATTATTTTAAAAAGACATTTAAAAAAAAAAGCAAAAAACTCAACAAACATTATTTCAAAATAAACAAAGAACAAGGTGATCAATAAAAATAATAACAAATAATTATAATTATTTATATTATTAATTATTATTAACAATAAAAGCTGTAAATAAATAATCAAATTTGGAGGGGAAGCTTATTTTTAAAAAAGATCAGAAATCAACAAAACAAACCAGCAACAAAAATGTTAATAAAAACCAAATAAAAGCCAAAGAACAGGTTGATCAAGAACTTGTATCATCCTAAAAGGGTTATTTTGCCACAATAACTGGCGATTTTGCTCATTATACTCCTTGCTTGACTAACTTTCAAATATTTAATAAATGGACCTTAAATATTGCTATAAAAATTAAAATGAAAATTTATTGAAATGATTTTATTATATTATTAAATAAACAGCCATGGAATGATGCAGAAGACGTGAAACAGCCACAATGTCAGAAATTGGTTGTCAGGAAGAGTCACTATACAAAAACAACTGAACACAGAATATAATGAATCGTCAATCCACAATCAAGTATTGGAGTAGCCAGAATAAAGTGTGCAGTAAATCAATGTAACCCCTACTCAATCTTTTGCTAGACAGTGAAAGTGCAAATGTACCAAACTCTCTGGTAAGTTTAGCTGGTAAAACAAATTCTGGCATTTAAAATGGCACGGTCCTAAAGAGAAGTCCAGAAGACCATTCCTCTGAGCCCAGATGAGTATTTTCCTCTCTAACATTTTATTTTTATATTTAATAATCACATAAAAAAGCTTAGTGTGGTGAGGTTACAATGCCGGAGAATCTCAAAACGGCCTCTTTAACTCAATTCCTCACTCGGGTCACGCTCAGTTTTTCCCAATAGAATCATGGCCAGCCAAATCACACGCTTCTCATCTTATCATCCTCCAAGAGCACTGCCAAATAATCATAAGGCCCCTTTATAAGTGTTTATTTATTTGTTTGTGACATACTGGAGATCAGAAGAACAATAAATTACTCTTGTTATAGATGCATACTGGAATAATATACTGTTAAACTATTAAAGAGTCTCCCACCACAACACACACAAGATTCTTTCTGTGGTTAAAATGTATCAAGGGTCTGAATGACAATAACAAGCAGCCTCAGATTAGTAGGGACTAGGGGAAGAGGGAGAAGCCCTGCACAGATTTTCCATTATCAAAAAGATTTACAACTTCAGTCTATCAGTAGAACAGAAGAGAGACAGAGTCAGATGGCGGACATGGTGAAAGAACTATTTAAAGATTGACGGAAAGCAAAAATGCTTACGATCTTATAAAGCGGTTCCTTTATCCACACACAATAATGCATCAAAACACATTCATATATGGGTGCCACAGGCCACAGGGTGGGAGGTGGGGGTGCAGCTGGCTCGCTCTCATTAGCCGAGTGTTTGGATCAGGAGTAGCTCTTGTTACAGCAGTAAACTGCAGCTTTGAACTTTTAATAGAGCTCTGAAATCCAAGCAGCCTTTAAAATACACATTTCTGCATAACAGAGCAAGACTGAAAGGAAGCCTGAGAGTACGAGGGTGAGAGAGACGCTGAAAGCATAAGGGAGGACTAAACGTACGAGAGACAGAAAGCTGAGAGCTTACTAAAAGAGATTTCATAGATCTTAAACCACTTGAATACTCTTAATAGCACTTCATTTTGCATCAGCGGTCTGCTCAGATGCGACTCAGCAGTGGCCCTCGATAGCAAGCCCTGTGGGTCAGAACTAAAGGTGAGGCATTAAAACCAGCTCTAATGAGGCAGAACTGGATAAACAATCATATTATCATGATTGACAGGTCGACATGATTGACGTGATACTGCAAAATACACAACAGTATTACGTTTCTTTCAATTTACATACTGACAAGCAAAACAAGTGATCAAAATAAAAGAATAAAAGGAGTATATTTAAAAATCTCCTGCATGCTTATTCCGAAAAACCAAATAAAATAATTTCCCAGTTTTGGTATGAATCAAGCTGTTTCACTGTACATTCTACAAACACGTTTAGGGGTAAAAACCAAGTGAAACTGAAATGTGGAGGGAAATTCCTTTTTATAATGTGGTGTATAAACTGACAATATGTTAATAACTTCAACATGTACCCTTGCAGCCCTTCATTACAAAACGAACAAATGTTATGTAGAACAACACAGGACTTTGATCTGAATTTGATATTCTATGTAATATGTCTATCACAAAGCTGAATGTTTATGTAAACTGTCATTCACATTTCTGAAGATGTAAACAAGAGTAATAACTGAGTGAAAATTGAGAATTTGTGTATAAAATTTGACCAATTGACATGCAACACTGAAACGTGAATGAGTTTGTTTATTTGAGCTAATATGTATTTACAGGCCATAATGGAAAGAAGAAGAAAAAACCTGAGCTCCAAATGTTGGCAACTGCAGGCAGAACCTTTATTAATTTTTTTTTTTTTTTACTTATACACTGCTAAAATTTATTTTTCAAAGTGACATTTTTATGTGATTTTTATACCAAATATTACTGCAGTCTCTAAATAAACTTGTTTTATTGCTTTATTTGTTGTAACTTATCTGTCTTAAACACTGAAACACAAAATATGCATCTTATGCATACCGCTAAAATGCTTTAGCTGAATTTGAAACTGTTTAAACAAGCAGATTTTTAGAGCCTCTCAATGTCACTGACATATCCGAATTAAACTGGAGCGCCACAGGGCTAACACATGGGAAAAGACACACACAAATACATATAGATTCGTGCCCTCGGGCAGTCTCAGCACCCCCTCTCCCCTGCTGTAGTCTCTAATCATGTCCAGAAACACGAAAGACAAGTCAAAACGCTTTGGAGACCAACCACTGCCAATCACTGAGAGAGAGGTCAGGTGGACAGAGGTGTCACATGACATCACAGACAGGTGGACTACGAAGGTGACCTCTGATGAAAATCTAATTACTGCAACTATTTCTTGGTGAATTTGTGTAGCTTTGAAGTATTATAAATGGGGGAGGGAGCCCAGTGTAATGTATCACATTGAACACCAAAATAAATGCAATGCAATAAAATAAATCGCAATGTTCAACTGTAAAAGTACTGTTTTAAAATGTTAAAGCCTTAAATAGATCAGATTCACTGCGGCTGACACGGAGGTCATTTCTTTTAACTCCGTGAAGGCCACAGAGAGAGAGGGATAAAGAGCTTATGCTATTTTTCATTTCCTGGGAATTGGCCTTGTTTCCTTGTTTCCACAGCTCGACTGCTGTGCTTCCGTACGCAACTTATCGGATCACTTATCAGTCCGTTTGAAGCGCTCAGTGTCTCCAAACCCCACTCCTGCACCCACGATCCCAGCTTGAACATTAAATATTCCTTCCTTCAACAGAATGGCGGCGGTCCAGAGTCAGAGCCCACACGGCTAAGCAAATAAAAGAAGCCATTGCATGTATCTTGGCAAAGACACATCATCAGATAAACAGTTTCAAAAAGTTAACATAGAACTATGCGCAACCCGAGACAATATCAACAAATACGTCCTGCGCATTTTCAGAGCGAGATTAGACAGAGGACTTTAGGGTTTAATACCAACAAACAGACAGGACTTCAGTGGCCATGCATGAATCATATCTGCCTTTATTTCTTTCTAATATGTACAATAATAATCAGAATATAACAATAATAATATTCTATTCTTTTTGATGTCACATAAAAATATATATAAAAAACCTTTTGTGCTTAATAATACAAACATTTATGAAATGTCATATGTTTTCAATTAGTTTATTGGCATGAACCATGTTTTGAATTGGGGAAACTATTAAAGGTTGGCGTCTGATTTTGGAAATCAGTAAATAAGTTTTGGTTATAAAACAAACAGAACTTATAAGCAATTTGTTTTAATGTTTTAAAATAGCATCTCTAATATTTACTTGATCCTTGAAAAATAATAATAATAATGAATTAAATGTGTTAATAGATACACTGTTATTTCTGCTATTAATCACTGCTGTTTTGTAAACTGTTATAACTCAAATTACTACAAAAAATATTTAAGAATTTGTGTATGAAACAGGTCAGCCCAAATATTTTGACTACTTGTATTGTGCCGTTTATACCTAAATAATAATAGCAATAATAATTATTATTATCATTATTATTATAATTTTGCTATAAACAGGATAACATTATTATTGGTATACATACATTTTTCCTATGGTGATATCACATATGAAGCCTTTAATATTTACACATCTAAATTATAAATACTACACATATTTTAAATTAAAATAGCACTTTGGAATTTACTCATTTGTATATAACAAAATGAAGGTCTATCTTATTTTCTGATAAAAATGTACTTGTTGACATTTACTGAAAGGCTCTTCCAAGAACTTTTATAAAAGTTGGGGCTCTTTTCTGGAGTATATGAAAACGTACATCCCCCTGCTCAACTGAAAATAATGATGTCATTCAATTTCCCCAGTGGATGACCGCACTTGTATTATTAAGTGTTTAATTTTCTCTTACTATCTGTTATTTTGATGGTTTCTTAGTTTCCTATTTTTTTAATTTGGACCACTTTTCTTTATACCTAGTCACATGTTAAAATTTCATCTAAACGTTATTGTTTAAATATAATTAAAGAAAAACAGTAAATAAAGTGAGGGGAAAATGTACTTTGTTTTGTCAAACGATCTTTGCAAATTGTGTCTTTCTATAAATATAGTCATGTCTTGCGGTCTTCAGCTGATCTGTGCTGCCCTCTACTGGACACTTCTCAGAAATAATTTGCTTTCAAACTCTGTAAGAGTAAAATAAAGCGTATTTAAACTATTTTAACGATTCTAAATATTTGAAATCTACATAATGAAATACGGTTTTATTAAAACTTACCAACATTTCAGATATAGCTGTTGTGACGTACAACCATAGACTGTATAAACGTACAACACGCTGTGACTACAACAACATCATTTCCCGCCATGCACTGGACACGTTGCCATAGCGCCACGTTGGTTTACCAACAAACATGGCGCACAGCCCGTCTCGTGTCTTTGCTACAGTTTCACCGAATGCTGGTGATGTTTACCGAGACGAAAACGAATCGGTGTTCAACCGGGGACGCAAGCAAACACGTTTACACGCTCAGAGCAACGCAAGAGTGGTTCAGATGACGGGCTGTGCGGAGTTATCGAGTCCTCCGGACCGCGCCAGCGTCACCATCAGCGTCAAAAACAGTAAAGAAAATGTTAACGATGTGACTAACAGCGTTATCCGAAGACTGGAGTACATACTACAGACAGTGAGACAGCACGATGTCAAGGTGTTAAATAATTAAAAGGTGTGTATTCCCAAATAAAGAGAGAACAAGCAATTCTAATAGTTTCTTTCCAAACAGGAAGAAAACATCACTGTAACCAAACATCTACAAAGAGAGGAAGAGCTCTTCCACATGCAAGCTGAGGTAAGTAGTTAGTTGTTGCATGTTTCCTGTTTGACCTATTTTATAATACATTTAATCTTTAATTATCAATTTTGTCTGTGCAGGTGCTTGTGGTGTTTTCAGACTTTGAGAAGATGCAACAAGCACGCGCAGTTTTGATTGAAAAACTTGACAAAATTGTGTGTGTTGGTGACCCTTACTACAGTCACAGTGCGGAATGTCTCAGTTTGTTGAGGTGAACCATGCCAGCCGTTAAATAAACCTCAACTGAACATAGTTATATCGAATACATTAATAAGCCGGTTTGAAAGGATGTCTAAACATTTTTTTGTCTGTTTTCAGACGGCGAGTATGTTCGGAAGCTGTGGACAACGCCCGGCTAAAAGCCAGTGAGGTGTGTTGCATTCTGGGACAAGCTCTAGGGCGGCCACTACTTGTACGTGAGGAGGAATCCCGAGAGTGGACCAGCGGCCAGCATGAAATGACTGGCTCTCCTCTAACACTACACCAGAAAACTGCGACTACATTAGTGTCTGCCTCTTCACACGTGTTTGTGACCTTTGAATTGCGTCCGAAGAACAACAGGAGGAAATTTTAAAAAATGTTGTGCGTTTAGCTGTAATAATAGTACATGTAATTCGTTTTAACCTGTAAACACATAGTCCTGTGAAGTAAGCACCATAGAGGTCCACCGATATTCACAAAAGGGCCTAAATATAAAGTTATCACTTGTTCCTACTGTTGTTTTAACTTAATGAAGTCTCCAAATTTCAGAATATATTGAATAGCACAATGTTTGGATAGAAAACAACATTAAAATCGTAAAGACAGTGTAATGAAAGAGTTAAGATGAGCCTGTGTTTGAATAGGGAAACATGTATATTGATGCATAAATGTGCTTTGCATACATAATGGATGACATCTTGTTTGTTTCTACAACAACATATGTTTAGACAGGTGCTAGACAACTAGGAAGATCTTATTCACTGCCTCTAACATGATTTGTCTCTGAACTTTTAACTTGCACTGGATGTAGGGGAAAATGTACACTAGTGTGTGAAATATACTACTTGTTTCTGTGTTATACAGCCATTTTCATATTCTCTTACACTTGCTTTGTCAGATGATATATCTTGACACTAAACAGGCCATTCATACCCTGCTCTGCCTCTTTTAAAATATGAAGGTGAGTGTTTACCACCTTCCCTGGTAATAGATGTCCATACTTGCATGACCTAAGCAGATTCATTTAGGCTTTATGAAAATCCATTAGAAGAAAAATCAAGGAGAACACTGTAGGGTTTGAAGCAGTAGCTACTTTTGTAGATAGACCAGGAAATAAGCTAAAAGCAAAGAGGACTGCATAAACAGAACAGCCTGAGGACCATAACCAACTAGAGAGGACATGAGACACAGTCAAGTCTTAGGTCTGATTTAAATTAAATTAAGAAACATTAATTTAACCTAAAAGACAGCAAACAAGCAATAAATAAATAAATAAAACATAATCGTTTTTTGTTGTTGTTGTTGTTGTTGTTGTTTTTAACCATGGGTGGGAAAAGACCAAATATGAGCAAAAAGCAATAACAATTATTAAAAGCATCTCTAAACAGAGAGATAGAGTAACATTACTGAAAAAAACGTCTAAGAATGAAAATCATTCAGAGAAAACGTGGTTTAAAACACAGCATAAGCAACATGTAAACTCTTTCAAAAGAGTGAAAAAAAGTCAAAGAAGGCCTGCAAGTATGCAGTGTCTGCACAGCTTCTGTCATCTAGTGGAACTACAAAAATAACGGCAGGTTTTCAAACAACCTTTCCATATGCCACTTTCACCTGCCAAGACTTCCCTAACTTAAACATCACAAACACAGCTCTTAAATGCGTTTAAGGTATGTGTAAACAGGTATAAGTAAGCTGCTACTTTCAATAAAAGGTACAATGTAGGAACACTTAAATTTAGCTTTTACCTTACCTGTCGAAAATACATTTGTTTTGTGGCCAAAACTCCAACAAATTCCTCCGTCTTGTAACACAACTGCCAATGTTTACACTTGTTTTACTATGTTTACCTATTGTCTACCAATGTGTAATTTGGTTAGTTTTCGAAATTTGCTTGCACTTTGTAGCAAATGACGCTCTATAACAGACTGAACAACACCCTCTGGCTCAGTCTACTACTCTAGCCACGCCCCGTACTCTCGCTATTGGCTGTGCGGAGATACATAGGTTGACAGGCATGTAGGACATCCTATCATCGGACGAACATTTTATGGTGAGATCGCCGCAAGAACAAGCTACATATTGACAAACAACTAACTGCTGTTAATGAACAGTTTGAAAACAATACAACGACCATAATTATGACCACACTAGTTTCATGATTGCTATTTCTGGTTCATCACTCTAAAACCTAATGCTTGAAGGAAAAGGAAGAGAAAGAAAAAAAAGGTCACATAATTGCACCTGCTTAACAAGTTTCCTTGCAAGAAGTTCACTTGATCATTTTTATCTTTCATTTAGTTACCATACTTATCTTCAGTGTGGCTTAAACATTTTTTTTAAAGACACACCATTTCGAGCAGGCCTATTTAAAATAAATTAGGCTTTAATAAGAAATCATGTTTGTATTAATGGCTCAATACTGTTTTAAACAACAAATCCTTCTGTTTTTCTCATCTGAATAGGCTATAGCCTTTCATATTAACTGCAAGTTAAGTTAATTGATTTTCTGGAACTCATCTGAGGCAGATCAACATGGGTGGATTTTGATTTAACTGCATATTATAACACATTCTTTTGAATAATTGATTTTTAACATCAGTTATTTTCCTCACAACTTTACATATTTTTTGCAAAGTGTGCAAGACATGACTTATTTTAAAAATATAAAAGTGATATTAAATATAGCATTGTGTTTTTTTAGTTCTGCCCTGGGAAAACAGCTTAACATAGCCTAGCATATATTTACATGCACTTCACAATGTATGGGGTATGTAAACAAGATATATCTCTAAACATACTTGTTTCTTTTGTCTTTTTTGTATACCCCCCCCCCCCCCCCCCCCCCAAAAAAAAAAAAAACTTTAAAAAACCATTGCTTAAAAAAGAACCAATACTGTCAATAAAGGGTTGCAGTCATCATGCACTTTCCAAGCATTTCAAAGTGTTTTTAAAACCTCTCTCAAGGTTTCAGTCCTTCAGTCATCAGGGTAGATTTCTTGCAACCATTCTTCCATAACAAACTTTTCCCCATCGAAGTGTGAAAAGTAGTGCTCTAGGAATCGAGGAATGTCCGGCTGTAGCACAAGACAGACACAAACACTGATTAAAGGTGGAATCCAAACAACCTTAAGAAACTATCAAGAAAACACAAATGTTAAAAGAAGAAAATACAGGTAGAAGATTTCTCTGCACCTGAAAGCCTTGAAAGAGCTTGACATTATACTGGGGAATGTATCCAATCAGTACTGATGAAGAATCAGGTCCACTGAACGCAATTCTGTAATGAGGAGTGTCCTTGGCTCTCTCCAGCTACACACAAATACACGTTTCAGGCTAGAAGATTTACACTCTTAAAACTGAAGTTTTTGTAGATAAAATAACTGAAGTTATTCGTTTCACTCCACTTTTGGAACCTTTATTTTTAAGACCGTACAAATTATTTCATTTAAATAAAAAGAGTATATTTTACAAACCTCTGAGTCCGAGTATTTCTTTCTCTTGATCCACTCTGGTGGGGCTCTGAGTCCTGCATCCCATCCCATGATCACCCCCACCATCATATTCTCTGTCTCCATCACAACTTGGCCTACACGGTGCAGCACATATGCCGGCCTGGGGCTTCGCACCTCCTTTGACACTGATCACATATAAATTAATAATCGTGTTCTGTTACAAAACACATTCATATCCCATACAAAGAAGGTTTTAACAGCAGATCTAAATGACTGCTGTGAGACAATCCAGAGACATTACCTGCAAAGTATCCGTGCTCGTTGTCATGCATCATCAGCTCAACCGCCATTGTTTCTTCCAGAGTTTGGTATTGCTCCTCTTCCTCTCTGAAGTACCTGTCATGTTACACGACATCCCACTTTAGAATCCGAGTGAATCAGAATTATCTTAAAAAGAGAGATTAGCAAAGACATACGGTAGTTTGGGAATCCAGGTATTGAGCCAGTCAACCCAAGCAGCTGTGTTCAAGTAGGATTTTCTTATGGAGTCCCATGTGTCAAGTATTCTGAATATGAAAGTCATAATGGGATATTTCAAGCAGTGACAACAGCCTCAAACAGTGTTGTGTTTTAAAATAGTAAACGTTTTAAAATACATTTGAAACTATTGGAAATATTTCGACTTTGTACTTGAGAAGCACAGTACCAGTCAAAAATTTAGATATGGTTTGTTTACCATGATTGAACAATAAAATAAATAAATAAATAAAATTTTTTTTTTAAAAAATGGTATATTATAATATTACATGAAACTTGTTTCTTAGACAAATATAAACTATGGCTATTTAGCAGTCATAGTTAATAGTAAATAGTGAGAATTATAGTAAATAGTGAGAACTAAAATGTGATTTTAGGCTAAAATTTTATGATTGTACACTAACGTTTACAAGCGTGGGGTCAGAAAATGTTTAAAATGTTTTTTATTTTTATTTAATATATTACTGTGATGCCAAAGCTACATTTTCAGTAGTAATTTCTTCAATGTCTTTAGTGTCACATGCTCCTTCGGAAATAATTCTAGTATGATGATTTGCTGCTCAAGATACATTTTATTACTATCAAATTCGAAAAGAGTTATGTTGATTAATATTTTGTGTACTGCTATATTTTTAAAAGGATTCTCTCATGAACATACAACTAAAAAGAAATGCAATAAATGTTACTTTTGATGAACTTATTGGATCCTTGCTAAATAAATGAGTAAAAAAAAAAGTCTTACTGACCCCAGCTTCTCTTCTGTCCCGTGGTGTATCACACGTGTGTTTACCTCTGAGTGGCGATGTATCGTTGTGTCTCGGTGCCGCTCGTCCATTTGGAGATGAGATACTGCGCAGGTAGAGCTGACAGCAGGAGCGTGAGCTGCATGATCACACCTGACGTGATCTGAGGCATCACTGCCTGTATATTCAAGAGATTAACATCAGCACATTGTTACTGTAGTTACTATTACTGTTGTGCTTTTAAAAGTTGAAAGAAATTAAATATATAAAATATTGGTAAACTAAATTAATTCTTCAATATTTCTCAAACAAATTGCAATTCATTGTATCTTACCTTATGCAAGAAGTTCAATGAATAAACAGAATTCACTATCGGCAGAAACTTTTTTTTTCTTTTTTTTTTTTTTTTTACACTTGATAACAGGAAGAGCTTCACCGAAACTCTCAGTCTGTTATGCGTTCTGTAAGCATTGCCTTGAAAACTGAGTGTGATATTTACATGCGGGTAGTTTCGGTTTAACACCTGCGCCTTCAAGTTGAACATTATTAGACAGTGCGCGTCCAATAGCGGCGGCCCACGAGAGGAGCTGTGTACGCGTCTCGCGCCGCCACGTCAGGAACGGATGCCGCATGCGCATGTTTGTTTTATTTATCTTACAGGTTGTTTTTCACAACTTATATCCGTTATATAAGCCAAATATCCTGAATCATCACCAACCTTTTTCTTTTCTTTTTTAAAACTAGGCTAAAGACAACGTGCTCATGCACTCATTCATACTTCTGGTTTGTACAGTTGATTTAGTAAGCTAGCTAATAATTATTCAGTGGTTATAGTTTTGATAAATGTGTTATAACTTTTAGGGGAAAGTGTATTAGCAATTGAGTAAAAGGCTGTTAAGATGTAATTCAATATAAATGTATGGAATACTAAATACAGGCAATTTAATATAAAATACCAAGAATAGAGTCAGTTCATTCTAATATATATATATATATATATATATATATATATATGTGTGTGTGTGTGTGTGTGTGTGTGTGTGTGTGTGTGTGTGTGTGTGTGTGTGTGTGTGTGTGTGTGTGTGTGTGTGTGAGACATATATAGTTGGACTTGTGGTACATTTTCCTAACGATAAAAAACGAGTAGTTTATTGCACACGCAGTTACAACTATTGCACAAAAGAGGGCGCTGTTCTCCATCAAATGGTTTATCATCAACCTTTTAATGGGTTTAAATGTTCTTAAACCTCATAACGTTAGATTTAGTGTATTATGTCGATTATTTTTTAGAAAATGGCATATAATATCAATCTGATGCATGTAAGGTACCAATACTTGCAATTATAATAACAAAATTTACATTGTAGTATTTATAATTGTAAATTCTCAACCGAAATGTCTGTGATTTTAAATATTTCATTTTGATGATGATGTTTAAGGCCTGGAAATCACTATTTTAATTTTCCCTGATACATCCAGGTTTCCCTTGACTGAGATATAAGAAAAAAAAAAAGAAAAAAAATGAAAGAACAAGACAGTATGTGGAAACACAAATGTTTATTTCCTTAAAATATCAGTATGAACTAATGTGACAGCAGTACACCCTACACATACATTCTATTTAACGTCTTTATTTACACATTTTCCTTTTTATATAAAAGTATACAAACTAACATAGAAAGACCTCTCAGTCTGAGGATATAAGACCGGAGAGGGGAAAAAAGACCCTGACCCCACAAACATGACTGTACCTTCAGATTTAATAGACCAGAGGATATACTAACATGCATCCATCTTTGATCTCTGCTCTAAAACCTGTAAATCAGCCCGTGAGATGTCACTTCCTGTGCAGTATGGTGGTAATAGAGGGGTCGTGATTCAGATAAAATACAGTCTTCATGTAGCAACAGATTAGAAACACCAGCTCAATAAAACATGGGGCTTGTACATAAACACACAGAAATGGACTTCACACACACTCAAGAGTCTCAGACATGCATTAACTGCATATAAAACAGCCACATATGTCCCCATCAAACAATCACACACTCATTCGAAGGCTTTGGTTCATCAAACCAGTTTTAAAGCTATGGGCTGGATTAGCTCTATCGTAATGGATGACCCAGACCACAACTTCTGATAGTATGTAAGAACCTACAAAATCACATGGCGACAAACCAGACTGAATGTGATCCGGCTCTCTCAAAAAGAGACTATGCTGCATATGTGAGTCAAGGTGGGATACAATACATGAATTCTTCAGTTTTACATCACACAGACACGTACATACACACAAAAAGTCAAGGCACATTCAAAACAGAATATGACATGCACACTGCCTCTTCTGTGATTCGCTGCCCTGTGGTTTCTACTGAAGCAGAGTCGATGCATCAGAACTGGAAATATCCAACAGTGTTTCAATGTGATCAGGCTAAAACAAAGTCCACTAATGAAACGAGCAGTTCCACAGTAATTCAATGAGTTAACTAATTCAGAGAAAGAGGTCTGCTCTCTGGGCTAACTGCTCTCTCTGGAACTTCGCTACACACACAATAATAATTCTGTCGATAGTGGTTTAAAGGAGCGTGAAAGAGTGGCATCAAAAGCACTTGAACATATGGGAAATGCCATAAATGTATGAATGTCATTGCATGAAATATCCGAATATCAAACTAAGAGGCACTTTAGAACAAAACAAATGTTAAAGCACATTGAATTTTACAAAAAACATTTGTTTATGGGTATATTGTTAAGTAAAAAAAAGTAGGGCTGTTGTTTAAGAATTAATCAAAATGAATCTGATCATGATTTTTCAGTGAATTGAGATAGATACAAGTAATTGTTTCTACCTTCCAAAAGTTTTTTACTTTAATTCTACAAAGATGCTTTAAATTGAAAAAGTCACAGTAAAGAAATGTATAATGTAACAAAAGATATCATTTCAAATAAATGCTGTTTATTTGAACTTTCTATTCCTTAAACAGTCCTGGAAAAAATATTGTGATGTATCAAAATTGTAACAATATTAAACATAACTGTTTTCACCATTGAATGTCAAGAGAAATGTTTCTTCAACATCAATCAGCATATTTCAATGATTTCTGAAGGATCATGTGACACTTCAAACTGGAGAAATTCAGCTTTTGCCATCGCGGAAATAAATTACAACATAAAATATATTTAAAAATAAATCACTGATTATATATTAAATATATTAACATATTAAAATGTTAAATGTATTAATATTTTTTTTTTAATTTGTTATAATAATAATAATTCACAATATTACTATTTGTACTAGTCAAATCAGTTTAAAACTGAAAATATTTTTTCATTAATTTTCATAATCATATTTAAATAACTATTACAAAATAACTAACATGAATTAACAATTATTAAATGTTATTATTCATCAACTAATCACATAATTTCCAAATTAACATTATATTGTCAGCCATATTAAAAAATAGTAATTTCAAAAGTTAATTCTGTGAAAATCTGTAGATTCTGCAGATGCCACCTGCTTTGATATTTCATTCTCTAATACAACGACATTCAAATATTTCTGTTTTCAGTGTTCAAACTCTTCTTGTGGCCAATGCATTTTAAGTCACTCTCTAATTAGGGATCACAGTGCATTTTGGGAGCCTGATAAAACAGGCGTGGAGTGATAATGTCACTACTATTACACACCTCTGCAACTGCATGAACTCAACGCAAGTACACACACACACACACACACACATACACACACACACACAGTGGTCATGGGTAGATATGCTGCTTACTAATCTCTATCCTAGCAACAGATCAATAACACACGTATGTACTGGATAAATCAATGCACTAACTGGGGAGTACAAAGGAGCCAAAATGTATTGAATGTATGAAAAGGCACAAGGTATTGCTAATTATATAAAAACATGCGTGAATTACCACTGCCACTGATCTTGACTCACAGAGAAAGACGTTAAAAAGACAACACGTGATTTATGAGGTCCTTCTCTGCACGTCACTACAGCTTTACAGCCACTTACACAATGATCTGTTAAAAATAGATTTTTTTTTAACAAGTGTTTGATTTGTTGCCATCAGCAACAACTGTGTAAAAACAATGCATAAAATTAACAGTTTAAAGAAACGAGCTCAAGCTCTACCACACTCACACACACTCGAACGTCCTCAAATAAGTGCTTTCTTGAGAGATGAAATCAGGTATTTGGATTCATAAGACTGTATAAGTACCTTTCTTCACTGGCATTCAAATAGTGCATATGAAAATCAGTATTTAACTGCATTTTGTGATTTTCTGTGGAAGAAAATGTAAAAGGTGGGGGATTTCAAGGGGCCGTGACTCTTGAAGTCACCAAAAGAGTCAAAGATTCAAAACATGAGAATCAATTTAGAGAGTCAGAAAGAAAGATTCAGATAATCATGACAGTCTGATAGCAGCAGGAATGGTTCCCCCTCCTCAATGGGGCGAGGAGAAGGGGTTGTGTCTCATAGGACATGCAAAGTTGGCATTGTTACCAGCCAATAAGGTTGGCTTTGGCCTTCTCAGTGAGCTTGCGGACTCTCCCTTTGCTGGACGTGCCGAAAGTAATCGAGGCATCCTCAAACAAAAGCTGTCTTTGATCTTCCTCAGAGTCTTCTTCATTATAGAAAGCTGTCCTTCGGCCTTGGTTACGCGTTCTCATCTGTCCTTTCGAGCTCTCATCCTCTCCCATATAAATGTCTGGCTCCTCACTTTGGGCGGTGCCCGGCATAGGGGGCGTGGTTTCTTCGTTTCCACGCCGACTGCTCCTTCTGAGAGCTTTGGGGCTTGAAGGAGCTGGGGTATCTGGCGTCCTGATGACTCGTGGTCTGCCTCGTAGTTTGGGGCACTCTGGAGTCACTGCCCCTGAATCTGAGAGACTACTGTCCTGGGCTGTAGAAGAAGCCCCGCCCTCATCACCAGTAGACAGATTATGCTCCTCCTCAGGGGAGGAGCTTCTTCGTAAGGAATCCAGCTCTTTCTTGCTTTTCCTCCCTTTCTTTTTTCCAGAGGTCTGGGACAGTGGGGGTTGTGGTACCGCTACTGGTGTTTGTATTTGTGCATCTAATCTGGGTCTGCCCCGGCCTCTTCGTACCACTCCCAGAGTCACTTGACTATCACCATTCAAATGCAAACTGTTTTGAGGAGAAGAGTCGCGATTGACTGGACCTAAGAAAGAATTTGAATATAAGTTTAGATGAAACATTCACATATATGTATTCAGTAGATGTTTTTTTCCCCCAAAGTGGCTAATAATGCATATTTATCAGCACGTGTGTTCCCTGGTAAACTGTTACTTGTATCTGATTTGGTAAATAATTTTTTTCTGAATAAAATGCAACGGATGCTCTAAAACCAGCAATATTAATTTATCCTGCATTTTTCTCATTGTTGCGCTTGTTGACACGTTGTAACAAAATGACAGTTGTGACAGTTGATCAGTGTGGAATTTGCCCCGCCCCTCCTGCACTCTGATTGGTCAGCTGACTAGAAAGTGACTGATGAACGCAGCGTTTTATCAAAAGTTGAACATTCTTCAACTCTCAGCACGAGAAAAAAACGCCCGGACGCTTAGCGCAGAAAAGACGCTCAGCGCTCGGCATGCTCCTGGCATTTAAAAAAACACGGCGCTCCCATTGAGAACAACTGAAAAAATACGCTAGCTGCGGAGAAAAACGCTTTGGTGGACACAGGGCCTAAGTATGTAATTCTCTAATAGCATTAATAATAGACTCACATCTAAATCTAACTCTAAAATTCTAAAGAGTTTCCCCTTTAAATAATTCCATAGAATTAGAATTAAAAAAATAATTATTTTTAATAATTATAAGTTTAAATCTATTCTCAGTTCAGTTTAAAATGTTTTACCACATTTAAATCTAAAAAAATCTACAGATTGTCCCCAACATTAGTGTAGAAAAAAAATGATTCGCTAAAGCATTCTCAGCAATTTTTAAAACATTTACTGCTGAAATCAGCAAAATTACACAGATTTTCCACAAACCCAGTGTAAGAGAAAGTTTTAAATCCATTTAGGAAAAAGTTGTAATGAGCAGAAAAAGGTGATTACTTTGAGCCTACAGGAACTACACTGTTTGTGCACCGAAGGTTTCCAGGAAACATTCCAAAATCCTCTTTCCTGTAATAACTTTAGTTTTCACAATAAATGCTTATCATCTGTTACTGACCTGGCGTGAGTTTTACAGGTGTCCGTAGTTTCCTGCGAGACTCTCTGGCCCCGCCTTCATTTGTGTGAGGAACTGCGGAGCTCTCAGTTTCTCTGGAGTGAGAGTTCTGTGTGCGCAGGACTCTAGAGCAGGGCTCTGCTGTCTTACTGTGGCTGGGTGGAGGGGGAGGAGCTGACTGTGTACAAGGTGCGTCTGTGAGTTGGGTTCCAAAGCGGGCCGAGCTTCGTGTCCGACCGGGGACGACAGGAGGCTCAGCCTTGCCGTTGAGCTGTGGATGTGTTTGCCGTAAAGAAGGTGTCCGGGACGGTCCAGCGGGAGTGGGTGGAGCAGCATTGTCCGATCGAGGAGGAGCGCGAGATGAAACCCGACGCTTCCTTTCTGGACTGCAAATCAGACAAGAAGAAAATGTGGCAGGCAACATTTAGAAACAGTGACCAATTCTAGAAGATAAATGTTCTGCAATGACCAATCAGATACTGTTTGTACCTAGAGGCGGAGCTTGAAGGTGAAGAGCTCCTCCTCCTCTTCACAGACTGTCTGGTCAAGCGCTCGGTGTGCAGCCGCTGACGGGTGAATCGCTCACTGTGCAGACTTTGAGCAGCTTTAAAATGGGTCAGGATCGAACTGATATGCTCTTCAAACAGAGCGGACAATCGCAGACTCATGCTGTAGATCTGCATACACAAAAACACACACACATTAAATAAACTAGATGAACTGGTTCAGCTACAGCATTACAACATGTCTGTTTTTAAAATGAAAGGTAATAATTGGACATGATCCCATACCCTGGACTTTTTGCTGGGTGTATAGGCTTTGGAGTTGCTGAAGATGAGGCGTACATCTTTACAAAGATCCATGGGAGTGTCATACTCTCCTTCTAACAGGCGGTTCAGGACAGTCCTGAAGTCCATAGGAGTGTCCACAATGTCCAAATAGTCCTGAGAGAGGTATTTTTGATGAACAGGGCATATAAGTAGACAGTGCACTGCAAAAAATGTTTTTCTTAATCTGTATTTTTGCTCAGTTTTCCAGTAAAAACACCCAAACATCCTTTAAACAAGATTTACATTACCGGTGAAAAGGTTGGGGTTTCTTATGTTTATCAAAGCTTCATTTATTTGATAAAAAAGTAATATTGTGATCTTTAAACAATTTAAAATAACTGCTTTCTTTTTTATATATATATTTTACAATTTAATTGATTCCTGTGATGACAAATTTGGCATTTCAGCAGGCATTACTCCAGTCTTCAGTATCACATGATCCATTGGAAATCATTCTAATATGCTGATTTGGTGCTTAAGAAAAATGTCTTATTATTATCAAGGCTAAAAAATGACTTTACTGTCACTTTTAATTAATTTAAAGCACTTCGCCCAAACCTTTAAATGGTAGATTATATTAGATTACCATAAAAATACAAGATAAGAAGAGAATATAACTTTAGTTTAATTTCTCCTACCCAACTGACATTTTGTTGTTTTTCTGGTTTGCGATTTTGTGACAATCAAGTAATTACTAGTTGATAGTTAATAGTTACTTATTTATCTTGATTCAGGCATGTATAGGTATTTTTACTGGAAAACAAGACAAAACAGTGTGTGTGTGTGTGTGTGTGTATGCTTGTGTGTACATATATGCTGTATATATGTGTAGCTCACACTGTTATAGTTACGCAAATATTAGTGGAAATATATACTCTGTCATGAGTTTTGGGATATTTTGTTTGTCCAAAGGTAATAAACATTGATATGTCAACAAACGGCAGGTGATGTGAGGCTGAGAATACAGCATCCTTCGTAATTCCCTGCTGAAGTTACAGGTATAAGCTACAGTTCTGTGTGTATGTTTTCTACATTTGTCTATGTGTTACCGGATACTCCTCCAGATCCACAGGCTGTCTGAAAGGCTCTGAATCTTCACACTGAAAGATGAGCTCCAGCAGCTCTCTGCAGCGCCCCTTCCAGCTCTGAGGGTCTGATGATGGTTTACTGCGCAGACTCCTCAGGATAGGCTGCTGCTGCTGCCTCTGAAACAGATACACACTCACAGTTAGCCAGATCTAAACAATCTTGATGTATAATCAAGTCTTATCTTTCTGGCCCTGTTTAAATTGTATAATATCAGGTAAAGTTACCTTCTTATTGAGGCTAGATGTACAAGGTGCCTCGTGTTCCTCATCCTCATCCTCATCTTCATCTTCATCCTAGGTTGGGAAAAAGGTGTCATAGAAAGTTATAGAAATACACAAATTTACATTTATTGACTGCAAGGCAGCAAAAGAACAGTCTTAAAGGCACTGTAATGCATTAAATCTCTTCCTCTTATGAGTGATCTACAGGTGTGAGTTTCACTAACACTTACATCGCTTGAATCTGAGAAAGCCGTTTTCTTCATACTGTTATACAGTCGAATAATATCTGTACAGCTTTGGTCCCTAAAGAACACAGACAGAGACAAGCAGTCAAAAACAGTCCCACGTATGCACCGATTAAAATCAGTTTCATTCAGTTGATTCAATTGGTTTTTGCCATTAATAAAAGGACAATATTAAAATTTATACTATTATGTCTAAATGAATAAAAACTACAAAAATAAAAAAAAACAAAAAAAAATAAAATTAATCTAATTTAAATGCTACAAGTGAACTTAGCATCAAATAATTATAACAATGCATTTCAATAATGGATATTTTTTTTGAGATTTGCTAACTTTTATATTTAATAATGTTAAATGAAAAGTGTTTTTTTACATATGAACTTTAAGTGAGCATTTGAAGAATGCAAAAGCAATATAAATGTAAAAATAAAGAAAATGAACATGCATAATTGACCATACACTATTTGGCAATACAGATCAATTAAAATTATAATGACTAATACTCAATTTGCTATCAGTATATTGTGCATCCCAAATAAGTTTTATTTCTGATTGACTTACTTGATAAATTGTAGCATGAGGTCAGATACGAATTTGGCAGTTTTGACAATGAATGCGCCTGGTTCATTGAAGGTTTGAGCATTGTGTTCAATGTAGCGTACCTCCCACATCAACGACGACATTCGCCTGACAAAAGCAAGCAAATAACAGATGCATATATAATTTGAAATAATCTACATTAGAAGTACACACTGATTTTTGTGCTGACCTATAGAAACGGTTCTGCAGTCTTTGTCGGATGGTGCTCAGATCTGTGACGTATGCAACTACGGTGCAATATGTTGGATAAGCCTGCAAGTCCACTGGCAGTTCAAATGGTGCAGCCACATCTTGAGGAGAGAAGGAACTACTGTTATATTCCATCGGCTTTAGACACAACCATAGTAAGAATTTTGAGATATGATAATGCCATACCCAAAGTGCAAAGCTGGTCGATGCCTCTGATGATGCGCTCACACTCTTGGTCACGTGTGCGTGAGCCCCACTCTCCTTCTAGGGGTTTGTACAATAAGGCTTTCTGCTCCTCCTCAGTTAGAGGCACACTCAGACCTAACTCGTCAGGAAATGCTGCTGCAGACAGACAGAGAAAATTAGATGGAAGGAAAAAAGAGACAGACAATCACAACCCTGTTTGGATTACTTATTAAAACAATGCCAGCTGGACATCAGAACAGCTGATACTCTCAATCTGATGGTTGCTGTGACGACTGCTAAACATTGTGTGTGTGCATGCGTGTCTTGCCTATGTTCTGGGAACCAAATGTCACCACGAGGACAGTAAAACCTGAAATCTGTAACATTTTGGGAACCTGGCAAGAGTTCCCAATAGGAAACGTATGCTCAATAAACATGCTATATAATGTTTTAATGGAAATGTAAAAAATAAAATACAAAATAAAACAAAGGTCACAAAGCCAGTTACCTAAAGAACTGCATTCAACGTCTTTTATCAGAGCTGAAAATATTTTAAAATATGGGAGTCTGGTACCCTGTGTGAAATCAGAGCAGCTTTTATTAGTGCTGTGAAAATGAATGTGCTATGAGATTAATTAAACATGTTTAACACCGTTCAGTTTAAGATCTAATGTGATCTTACAGCAGCTTCATTCTGTTTTGAGAGAGATTTCTTCAGACTAGTTGCTTGAGCACAGGTGGTTCAGTACACCCAAAACAATCTCATACTTAAAAATGATGGGGGGGGGATACATTTTTAATTGATCCAGTTAAAACACTCAAGTTATAATTCATAGAAAAGTTTGGGATCATTAAGATTGATTAAAGTTTTGAAAGATGCCTTATATGCTTACCAAGCCTGCATTTATTTGAGCAAACATACTGTAAAAACAGTAATATTGAAAAATAAAAATACATATTTTTCATTCTTTGATAAATAGAAAGTTAAAAAGAACAGCATTTATTAAAAAAAGTGTTTTTAAAATTATGTAATGCAAGTCTTTATGTCAAAATGTTTGTCACTTTTGATAATTTTAATGCATCCTGGCTTTCGTTCGATTTTATTTTATTAGTAGAATATACATTTCTTGAAAAAAGGATGAAGAGTAGTTTAGCTAAGAAAAGTAAATTAACTTGCAACCTTTTAGGCACAATTGTGAAATTTCCCCTAGAATCTCTCTCTATTGATTTCTAGGCAAATTAAAGTTAATTTACTTTGTATATATATAATTACATGTTAATTAAAATAGGCAACTTTGTTTTATTTTACTGACAGCTGTAATGATTGTGATCATCATACCTTCATTGGGAATCTCCTCCATGTCCCATGGGCTCATCTTTTCTGTATCTCCATTATCCCAGCTGCATCACACAATAATACAAATCTGTCAATATAATCTCATATACTATAATGCCCCCCCCATACACACACACACACACACTAAGCTCAGTATAGATTCATTTCTAAACCTCCATATAAACCATGTTTAGTCTTAAATTTGAAGTCGAAGAGGAAGTGAATTTACAGAGCAATTAAATCCAGAAAGATTTGAGATTGGTTTTAAACTGGCCATTTGTTAATGTGGTTAAGACGACATACAATAGAGGTTAATATAGAACTGACAGTGTGTGCTGTTTGTGGTCTCATGGCTTCACGTCTGGTTTGGACACAATGTAACAATAATTGAACTTCTCTATAACACGTGTAAAGATGTGTAGATGGACACAGTGAACTGACCAGACGTTGTAGCACTGGAACAGAGAGTCTGGATATTCAGCCTGGTAAGGCTCCTGACTCTCAATCGTACCAAACCACCAGGCATCATCTATCACCGCACGGAAACGATCACCTAACAAAATAAATCCATCTCAAATCAGACACAATTACACACACTCATCAACTCTGTATCAGGAACAAGCACTCATTAACAGAAAGCAATACATTAAGTAAAAAAAAATATTAATAATAAAATTCATGCAGACAATTACTTGAATATATCTTCTATGACAATTAAAAATATATGAAAAATGTGTGATAGATAAATAGAAAGACTGTGTCAAGGTCAGCAAGTTTTTAAAGAGGTTTTTATGAAATAGCAACATTATTTCAGGTAAAAAGGAGCGTGTACAATCACATACGTTCAATGTCTAAGACAATTATTTGAATACTTGAATAAACAACATGAATAAGCCTAGATGAACACAAAGATGATATTTTTAGGAATTTAGCACTTGGATTTTAAACTAGATTTTATGAAGACCTCTCCTTTTCATCATCTCAAACCTCCCTGTGTGTCATTGACCCATTTAAACATGTGTGCAGAAATGCACTCCATCCACACACTAACCTATCATCCAGTTCCTCTGTCTTGCATTATCAAACTGCTGCCGAAGTACCAGGAAGTCGATGACATCAGGCATGTCGTGGTATCTGAGACCACAACAGAAATGTGAGTCACAGGTTAAAAGCCACTCAGTGAAGATCATGGTGAATAAGTCACTGTGACTCATGCAGACAGTACTCACTTCACAGAGAAAGAGCCGCCCGTCAGTTTGCCAGTGTCTGGGTCCAGGAAGGCCAGCTTCAGACAGCACAGAGTAGGCAAACCCACCTCATACTTGATGCCCACTATCTTCAACAGCTCCTGCTCCTGCAGGCACACGATCACAAACCATTTCATATGTTTTATCATGTGCATAAAAATACTGAGGTTAAAGTTCATATCACTGAAAACTCACCCTGAGCTCTAACTTGTTCCAGGGCTGTTTTTTAGGATTTATACTGAAGATCTTGTTTTTTTTGGCCATCTCCACATAAGCTTCATGGCCTTGATGGAAATAATATACCTGTTCACAAACACAACAAGCAGCTTTCTGTTATAAGCATTGTGATGAGTGCGGTGGGGCGAGAGTCGTGGGAGTGGAGCGAGGACCAGGCCTGGACTTTATTTTGTATTTTTGTGTGTGTGCATAAATACTAATATTCCACATTTTATTACGCTTTAGCAGACTGTTGCACTGAAGAATGTGTTTTGTACCTCATCACCCATCTGTGGGGTGAAGGGGCATCTCCGTGGCATGGTGTCAGTGATCCAGGCGGAGGGCAGCCATTCCTCTAATGTCAAACCCTGGTTCTGCAGTTCAGGTATCCTCTGAACATATAAACACACACACACACATATACAGCAAGTTCAGACTAACTTAAAAACAGAGCAGGACTTTCACACAAAATCAAGATCAAGGTTTTCAACAAGGTTTTTCACAGAAAATATGTTTAATGTAATTTCCAGTCAAGATGTTATTGTAAACTTATGCAAATATTACTCAATTACGTGTATTTGGAATACATAAAATACTAGCTATGAAATTTGCTATGGCAAGAGAAGAGAATCTGTCATTTTATTCCAAACATTTTAAAGATTTTAAGATTCACATTTTATTACAAAAATGTTTCAAATATTATTTCCAGCTCAAAATGTAAAAAAAAAAAAAAAAAAAAAGTGAAAGTGATGTGACATACAGCCTAGTATGTTGCCCCATACTCAGAATTCATGCTCTGCATTTAACCCATCCAAAGTGCACACACACACACAGACACCGGTGAACACACACACACCTTGAACACACACCCGGAGCAGAGGGCAGACATTTATGCTGCAGTGCCTGGGGAGCAGTTGGAGGTTTGGTGCCTTGCTCAAGGGCACCTCAGTCGTGGTATTGCCTGCCCGAGACTCAAACCCACAACCTCAGGGTTAAGAGTCAATCTCTTTAACCATTAGGCCACAACAATGTATGGTGATATGGTGGAAATGACATCATTGCATAATGCAATTAATTTATGGAAACTAAAATAAAAGCAGAACTCTTCTGTCACTCATTAAAGCTGTAATGACCATTGTCAATGGACAAATTCAAGAAACTAGTGAGCTTGAGAAGTATGTTTTAAGGGAGAAATAGTTGAAACAACACACATAGGACCACTGACCTTCCGTTTCTCCTTTGGCTTCTTCTTCTTTGGTAGTGCTCCATCTTTGTCCTGCTTTTCCTTCCTCCTCTCCTTCCTGGAGTCTTTTTTCTTCTCTCCATCTTCTTCCGAGCTGCTGGCATTCTTCTTCTTTTTCTTCACGCTGGTCTTCTTGGGCGGTTCCAGGTTTATTCCAGCATCTGCTGTCCAGTCTGAGTAATCGCTGGAGTAATCACTGTAATTATAAAAAGACCCAGCATATATGTGTGGCTCTGGCTGATGTTTGTGAATGTCAAATATATGGCACAATGTCATATGAAGTTTGAGGGTGATGAACATTTACCTGGAGCTGCTGTTATCATCAGGCCAGGGTTCTTTTTCCTCTCTCTCCTCATCTGATGATTCTCTGCTTGGAGGTCTTGCTTCGTTTTCTCCCTAAAAAAACAACAGACACAATGAGACCGAAGATCACCACACACTTTTTATGCCATTCTCAAAACACACCAATGACTCCAACAAAAAATGTCAATGTATTTCAAATTGGAAATTAGATTTTCTAATATACGGAACAAGTCTGATGTGGTCTGTTGTGAGCGCGTTCACTGCAGTGTAGTGATATCCGGTTCGCAAACGAATCATTCGATGTAACCGGATCGGTTAAATAAGCATTAATCCACAACTTTTTTAATGTGGATGACACTCCCTCTGAGTTTAAATAAACCAATATCCCAGAGTAATTGGCTCGGTGTTCATCTTCAGTTCTCTCTTCACAGCAGTTCAGTCAGTGTACTGTTTGAGTAAATGGATCACTCCGGGATATTGGTTTGTTTGAACTTAGAGGGAGTGTCAGCCACTTTAAAAAAGTTAGCTGCAGTCATTTGTGGATTAATGCGTATTGGAGACGCGAACTGTTTCAAACAATTCAGTTCTATTTGGTTAACTGGTTCAAGAAGATCTGGTTACATCGAGTGATTCGTTCGCGAACCGGATATCACTACACTGCAGTGAAAGTGCTCACAACAGACCCGGAAGAGAAGACAATGCTGAATAAAGTCGTAGTTTTTGAAATTTTTGGACCAAAATGTATTTTCCATGCTTCAAAATATTCTAACTGACCCTCTGATGTCACATGGACTACTTTAATGATGTTTTTATTACTTTTCTGGACATGGACAGTATACCGTAGACAGCTTCAATGGAGGGACTGAGAGCTCTCGGACAAAATCTAAAATATCTTAAACTGTGTTCCAAAGATGAACGGAGGTCTTATGGGTTTGGAGCTATTAATTATATAATTTTTATATTTGAGTGAACTAACCCTTTAAGGCTCTATGAAAATCATTTTACATTTTTCCCAAATTCTGTTTGTGTGTGTGTGTGTTAAATTTTTTTTTTTAATTTTTATTAAGTTTTAATTATTGTATTTCATTTTTATTCATCAAAAAGTATGTCTAATTAATTGAAATCAAGAAACTTACAATATTAAACAGCAATTTATTAAAAGCCTAACAAAAAATAACATTTTAAGGCCCTATGAAATGTTTTTTTTTTTTTTTTCTTAAATTCAGATTATTTTTGACTAATTATTTTTTCCATTAATTTCCTGTATTCCATTTGAATGGTTTCATTAACTATTAATAAATCAAAAGCATCTCTATTAATTGATTTTATTTAAAGGGGGGGTACAATGGTGTTTCATGTATTCAGAGTTGTTCACAGTGTTAAAGAGATGGATTCTCATGCTAAACGTGGCCAAGTTTAAAAAAAATAATTTAGAAGAATGACTGAGAATTTCTGTGCCGAAAATCTTACTTCCGGGTTGGTACAAGTATCAGCTGTTTTTTCTTTTTCGATCGTGGATCTAATGACGTAGATGAGAACAGACTTTTAGGTTTCTGTTTCAATATGATATGATGATAATTTCACTCAAAAGAAACTTAAAAAGCTCATGAAATTACTCTCAAGCAGTTTTAGAGATTATATTAATGTGTTCATATACTCATATATTGAGGCAGCAAAGGCTGAAAACACTGTGAGCGTCACACGTTCTTCAGTATGTGTGTGTTAAATGAAACTGCGAGTCTGCAACATTCATTCACACATAGATACAGTACATGCAGGATTCATATTTAAATGGTATTTTTGTGGCTTAATATTAACAGACACTAGCGGAAATCATATGACCCTATATACTACTGATTAAGAAAAAAATAAATAAATGTTTTAAAAAATTGCCATGCATCTTTTTCATGCTGAAAATTATGATTTGGTGTTAGCAGGCATTTGCACTGCAGTTGACACTGAATCTGTTATAACTTGTTCTATAGATTGAGAAACTTGCTATGGATGCAACATTTAACACTGTGAATGGACCACTCACACTTCTAACAGAGTTTTAACACTACAGATGGGACAGTAACACTTTAGATACAATGGCAATAAAAAGACAGTCACCACAATAAATGAAACATTTTCAGTTTTAAATATGAATATAATATGAAGTCAATATGAATTTAAAACTGACAATATGTACTTCCGTAATACACATTCTTGTATAGTAAATGATTGATCTATGACAGTCTAAAGGTAATAACTTGCGCTGCATCTGAAATGGAACTTTCCATTTTAATTGGTGCCTCTAGGCCCTTTTACATTTCAACCACCTGCTGTCATACAGAAATAATTTTTTCCTAATTCACTCAAATCCTGGTGCCATACATTTTTCTCTTGAAGCATCCACATGTACATTAACTGTAAAAGTTTGGGGTCATTAACTCCGTGTCCTATCTTTTTCATGTTAAGTTTTTGTTCTAACTAGTCGCAAAGTCGACACGTGAAGTTTCTATTTTAGAAATGCTTTTTATTTCTGCAACATTAACGCTGGAACAAAAACATACAAACTATGACAATGGTAATCTCAGGTACCAATAATTATGTTTTTTATTCAAATTAAAACAAGTCTGAGTCTGAGTTTGATTATAATTTTGCGTGACCTTATAGCCATACTGAAAGCAACAACAGATAGTTTAGCTCAGAATTAATTCAAGTAAACGTACGCTAAAACTGAGAACACATTTGTGCACTACATGTCATTCACTGTACAGGAAATACTACACCGTGAACAAGTGACCGATCTCAGCCGGCACTTCAGCATCTATTTACAGTAGTGTAGGGCGATATGGTCATTTTTCAAATCATCATATCGTCAGCCGTGAGATCGACGATACACAATATTATCGTGCATGGGTGGAGCAAGAGAGAGACTCTTTGATTTTGTTTGCAAAATCAGTCAACGGTGAAAATAAATAGTAAATTTATTTTAAAGTCCAACTTTTTAACACTAATATTGGACATAAACAAACATGTTAAATATAAAGTATTCAAAACAGTTAAGTTCATATATTTGGAGTAAAGTTGAATTGAACTGATACATCAGTCATACAGTGCTCATGACGAGACCGACACACCGCCACAGAAACAAGAATGAGAGGCATTCAAACATAACTGTGGCATTAAACTCAGTTAGTGAGGGCTCGTTTAAAATATTGCACATATATAGGTCTTTCAGATTACTTGTTAAAGTGCCATGAAATACCTTATATCTGGAGACAATGTACGTCTGTTTGTGGATGGAGACTTTGTAATGGCCAAAACTATGAATTTTGCATGCATCGCATTATAGTGCGGTGTGCATGAAAATAATAACAAGGCAGCAGAGAACTCATCATCAATAGTGGTTCTCATGTAGTCCTTCTACTTTTTCACTGACTGCAGGTGCGTGTGTGTTTGTGTGTGTGTGTGAAATGCGGTGCTGAAGTGAAATAGCTGGGCAGTTTAATAGCCGACTTATAATAGGCCGCCTAGTAAAATAATAATAGCTATTATTTTTATTATTATTTAATACATTAATAGGAGAATGAGCCTAATATCGTCTTGACTATTGACAGAGACATCGGTTTACATTGATATCTCTGGCTATCGTTGATACACGATACTATCGTCTATCGGCACAACCCTAATTTACAGTGTAGCGCTTTGGATTCTAGAGAGCATTTGATTGGTCAGAAGATTTGATGAGAAGCTGAAGTAAAAGGTGATGTCAAAAAAATCACTGATGTGTGACGAACTGCAAGCTTTGAATGCTTATATTGGAATTAACATAATTTTTCACTGTTTTGAAGCAAACTGGGTTATAGATAAACTTGAGACTAACAAATTGATACTAATAAAAAATATTTTGATTTCATGGGGAATTTAGTGATCCATTTCACAGTGAGCTTCCCGAGAAAGCCTGCTGACACATGCTTTTGATTGGCTGTGATATTTGATTGATTCTGTCGCGTCCTGGTGTTGCGCAGTCTGGTGTGGACACCTAAATTTACTGTCGCTGAAATCTTTTATTCTCGCATGTATTTAGTAAATGGTGTAAGATGTCTTTTATTCAGCAAGGATGTATTAAATAGATCAAAATGGACAATAAAGACTTTCATAATGCTGTTTTTTGGAACTTCATATTCATCAGCTTGGCCATCACAGGAATAAACTACATTTTAAATTATTTTCATACAGAAAACAGTTATTTTTAAGGGGTCATATGATGCAGTTTCAAATGTTCCTTTCTCTTTGGAGTGTTAAAGCTCTTGGTACATAAAGAAGATCTGTAAAGTTGCAAAGACTTAGGCCGGTGACACACTGGATGCGTGGCATGTCCATTTTTAATTCGGCTCCCATGCTCCCATGTTACCAGGTTAGAGCTTGCAGACTGCCTGCGTGAGATGTGTGTCCACAAGGAAAACGCGTGCATGCAAGAAATAGAACCGACGCCTATTTTCATGCGACACGCAAGCGTATTGGAAGCATTTCCAGACAAAATAGGAAAATATGTTTATGTGTCATTTTGTACACAAATACATATTAATTCACTACCTTTTGATGTTTGAAAGTCTATAGGTTGACATAAATTCAGATATAAATGTAATTTAAATAAATAAATAAATACATAAATATCTTTTTTTTTTTTTTTTATATTGCATCTGTCAAACAGTCTATTTTGTCGTCAATACTGTTGACAGTGTCCTTTATCAGTAGGCTTTATATTTATGCTTAACATGAGTGAGTGAGTGAAGTGACATTCAGCCAAGTATGGTGACCCATACTTAGAATTTGTGCTCTGCATTTAACCCATCCGAAATGCACACACACAGAGCAGTGAACACACACACACACACACTGTGAGCACACACCCGGAGCAGTGGGCAGCCATTTATGCTGCGGCGCCCGGGGAGCAGTGGGGGTTCGATGCCTTTCTCAAGGGCACCTAAGTCGTGGTGTTGAAGGTGGAGAGAGAACTGTACATGCACTCCCCCCACCCACAATTCCGTCCGGCCCGAGACTAGAACTCACAACCCTTCGATTGGGAGTCCGACTCTCTAACCATTAGGCCACGACTTCCCCATGAACATGAACATTAGGCCACGATTCCCTTCTTAACATAAAGGTGTGTTGAAATTGTTGTCATGAAGACAAGAGCCTGTTCTGTCTGCAGCCTCCCTCTATGTCATCTATAGCAGCAGCAGCGCGCCAGCACCGCATCAGGCATGGTTCGAGTGTGTAAAGACACAGAAAACGCAAAGCAGCCACCACGCAACTGGCACGCAGCAGAAACGCCACGCTACGCCATGCATCCAGTGTGACACCGGAACTTAAGTCTCAAATCCAAAGAGATATTCTTTATCAAAGTTAAGACTCTGCCAGCTACTGTAAGTATGTTCTGTTATTAGTTTAAGTGTGTGCTATTGACTGCTCAAATGCGGAGTTTTATGCATGTGTTTGTGTATATATGTGTGCGCATGCATGCATGCAAAGGAGTGAGAGACAGAAAATGAGAGAAAGAGAGAGAGAGAGAGAAAGAAAGAGAGAGAGACGGTCACACAGTGGAGTCAGCTTTCTTAACTGTCTGTGGCTTGTGTACTGCAAACACATACGAGCTTCATCACTTTGTTTGTTCTCCTTTTGGGCTTGAACTGATGGTAAAACTAAGGACATTATTAACTGTCTTTACATTTATTTTGAAAGATGAAGCTCGCGAATATGGTAAGGGGCATTATATTTCCAACGAGTGCTTGCAGTGTTCGGCCAATCACAATGCACTGGGTCAGTTGGCCAATCAGAGCATACTGCGCTTGTCGGAAGAACGGACTTTGTATAAAACGACGCGTTTGAGAGAGACAGTGTTTTTTGAACAATAAAGCATGTCAACATTTTCTATTACACCAAATACACAAAATAATGATCTTTAAAAAAATCATCATATGAGCCCTTTAAATTGTAATAATCTTTTCAACTAAAAACTTTTGAATGGTAGTGTAAGTTCATTAAATGGGCAGTTACACTGACTCTCCTTTTCCCTAAAGGGACATCTTTTGACAGTACCTCAGAAGCACTGTGTTCTTCCTCGTTGGGTTCACTCTGACGACTCGTTTCCTCCACGGCCAGTCGTGTATGGTAGTTATGCTGGTTACCTTGGTGACGCCGCCCCTCCTCCACAGAATTTTCTGTAGCATGCTGGTATGAGAAATACACAAATTAATTTGCATGTTAAACAGCAACTAGGGCTTTAGCAACATTAAGTTGGATGTAAAAATTTGGTGGTGAATGATGCTGCACACAATCATCCCAATCAATCAGTGAGGCAGACAAGTTTATCCAGATTTGTATATATTTTCAAACTGATGATCATATATGATCATTTACCCGGTTTTCTCTGTGGTACTGGCTGTGCACGCTGCGTCTCCTCCTTTCTGACCTGTAGATGTTGATTTCCTCTTCTCCTTTAGCTGCACGCCAAATCTCTTGCTTACTGTTCTCACAAACAGACACACAAAACAGACAAACTGCATTACACTGTAAGAAACAATAGAAAGAAGACACAAGAAGATCTTGTTTGAGTTGCAGGTGTCCATCAAAATATTAAATGCATATATACAAATTTTTCCACATTTTACATCATAACTTTTGTTTGTTTGAATTTTTTGAATTCTTTCTGTTTTTTTCAAGGATTAAAATAACATTTGAAAGTTAGATTTGAAATTCATTCAATGAAAATCATTGTCAGACTTTTGGACTACACTGTATTTGAATGTGCGATTTACCAAGCTATAGCTGGTGATAGTTCAGGAACGAGGACCCTTCGACTCCATGCCACCAGGTCTCTTTCGGTGGCAATCTCACTGCGTGGAGCGTTACTGTGCATCTGGCGAACGCCTTCGATCTGTCCACTGCGTCTCAGACCCACGTTAGGTGGAGAAGAGACCTCTGTGGGAGAACTGACAGATCCTAGACACACAAACCAGACATCAACACAAACAGCATCAACACTACTGTTAATTGTATTACAATCACCCCTCACTGGTTTATAAAGATCATCTGATGACATTTTTATACTTTACAGAAGTGATAACTTTGTCTGGCTCACTGGGGGTAAGGAACTGTCGCTTTGGAAAACAATTGAAAAACATGGACAAATTTGATTGTCTGGCCCTTTAATTGTTTTAACTGTAGACTGCTGAATGCACATGTCATTGTCTTTTTTTCAGCTTGTTTTATTGTTTTTGTAGTATAATGCAACAATTTTCATTCTACATGTAAACACTTTTGGTATTTTTAATTTACTTGAATAATTGACATGGCTGAAAAATGTCAAGTGCTTTTTGCTATTTTAATTAGACATATTCAGTGTTATTGTTAACTAAAACTAAAATGAATAAAAAATTTAACCTGTTAACTGTAACTCACGTTTTTGAAGATAGACTTGAATGTGCATGATACCAACCTCAATTTTTATAATTCATGACTGAAAACATTTTGTAACATGATTTTGATGTACCATTTACATGGTAATGCAATGTCTGATTTTAAAATGGGTTTTGAAGGATGAATTTTGAGATTTTATGTTTTCAAGTGATATATAACTTCTGATGATTTCTAAAATGTGAGAGAGAAAAAGGCAATGAGGAAATCTTTTTTTTAAACAAAGGACAAAGCTAATTTTGTAATGTAGATTTCTGAGGGTGCACTCTTGTCATAAATTCATCTATAACTTTTCCTACATAATTTTTAACAAAAAATATTGGTAAAATATATATTTGGGAGTCTTAGACCTTTCCAACGATATATAGTTTGTCAAGATTAGATTAGATTTGATTGTAATATAGTATAGTCAACGTAGGCGTCCCGTATACGGGACGGGGTGACATTTAACAGGTTAAACTGAAATAAAGCTTGTAATTAAATATAAATATTAGGTGAAAAACGAAAAAAATTAATAATAATATATGAAACATTTCAGTATAATTTATTACACAATTGTTTTGTGATAATTTTTTAATTATTAAATTGTATAAATAATTATAGTATAAAGTACTTTTTAATTATGTAAGTAATTTGATAAATATTAAAATAACTCTGTATCAAGAATCATGAAATTTCACCATTGATACTGATCAAACATTTTAGTATTATTTCACTACACTACAAAAAAATGTGTGCATTACCTCTGCTGGCTCTGTTGTCAGATCCTAGTCTCTGGTCCTGCTCTTGCTGTAGTCTCTGGATAATACCATCAAGAGGACTAGAGCCTTCTGCAGCCTGCTGACTAACCACCTGATTCAGCCCTGAGTGAAGAAATACAAAACAAACACAGAGGCTTTATTAATGTTAAGTGACAGCTTGCAGGTGTATGTTTGCATACACAAATGGCCAATAATTACTTTAAGTAATAAAAACACAGAAAGGGACTAAAGAGACACTGTCTATCTGCATTTCTTACCTGATGACGTGAGCCCCATCTGGGGTATGAGCTGTTCCTCTCTGCAGTTCTCTCTGCCAGGAACCAGTCTCTGGTAGCGTGGAGGGTGAGGATTCCCATCCACATCCACCAGGAATGGTGGCGGCATGAGGTGAGGTGCCTGCTGGGTCTGTTCGTCCAGCACAAAGTTATGGGCATCACGGATAAGTGGCCGATAATCAGTGTGGAAGAACATCTGATCTGCTATCTAGAGAACAGATCAATAGATACATTCACAACAAATACACATATACTAACTGAGTAACACAAACAGGGCTTCAGACGGTTCAGAATCTTATTATTCGTATTACTTCTGCTCCAAATGCACTACATATTAGTATTATCTCAGTTACCGACTGATATTAGAAATGTACACAAATACTGACATCTACCAGTCCTGAATATGTATTTGTGCATGCTCATTTCCCCATTTTTTTATATTTATGCAACCATTTCTGACATCTAACACTTTAAAAACAATCAGTTAATAACACTTTTAAATATTATCTTAAGCAAATCTCACAATTAACATATTTTTCATACTGTACATTATAATTTTGTGAAGCCTAAATTTACTTGAAGCATTTAAAAGAATTATTTTTATTTGTCAGTGTTTTATTTATTTTTATGTATTCCAATTGAAATATAGAATATCAGCACTTTCTATTTATCAGTTTTTGATAAGTTATCAACTTATCTGTTGCAGTTGTTAACTAAAATGAAAACTATTCAAATCTTAGGATTTGTACCATTTGAAATAAAATAAAATATAAATATGTAAAATAAATTTTTAATTTATAAAACTAATTTAAACTGAATTAGCACTAAAACTAGAATTGAAATGAAATTACTGAATTAAACATGCAATGTGATGAGGTCATGTAACAATGTGACAATATACTATTCATTATAGAGAGAGCAAAATGGAGCAAATAGTATGCTAATATTTCATTCTGAACATAGCATCTGAGACAGACATTGGAATTCAGTACCTTGTCGTATCTGCTGCTAGAGCCGAACCCAAAGATCAGCAGGTGACCGTGGGAGTCCGTGCAAGCGAAGTGCTGCCCATCTGGAGAGCACTTACAGTCAAAGACCGCACCATGGCCCTGACCCTCGATCTACACACACACACAAGCAGAGAAAGAATGTTTGTGAGACACAATAAACACCAGTAAACCAAGAGATTTGCATAGATATTTTTTGTCAGGCATGTGATGCAATCTTATTAAAGAAATATAGTGTAGCCATTTAGTTTACCATGTTAAAGTATGAGCGTATTTTGACTCCTCTTGCCAGATCCCAGACGATGGCGTTTCCGTCGTGCCCAGCAGAGAAAAGCACTCTGGAATCAAATGGATGTGGCTCCAACACAAACACCTCGTCCTCATGGCCCTGTGGGTGAAGGCCATAATCACAACATTATATATTATCACATATTTCCTCCTTTCAGTCACTGTGGAGAGATCTTTGCACTCTTACCATCAGTACATGAATAAGGTTCCCTGTGTATGAGTTCCACACTTTCAATGTCAAGTTGTTCGCAGCGGTAATGACTGTGTTGTCATTGCAATCCCAGGCCACCATAGTCACCTTCAGTTTGGTGACTTTGTCCTCTAAAGGTGGAGGGTTGTACTTGCTAAAAAGACAGAAATAAGAAAAGTACTTTCTATAAAATAGTGTGACATTTATAACTTGCTTTACAGCTGGCCTACTTTTTAAAGAGCAAGAGCAGTGAGAGACAAACCAGTATACAAAAAGACATATGCATTCAAATGATTCATGATCCATTGTTATGATTCTGTTGGTTGCTTTACAGGTTTCATCTCAGTCGCTCCTGTGTGCTCAGAATCAATGGCCCTCATGGGGCTTCAAATTAATTATGTTGCTAATGATCAATTGTTTAGCAAACAAAATGTAACATTAATGCACAATTAATCAAGCCATACCTATGAACAGTGATTAACAGTGATTAAAATTTATCTTACCCAGGTAGCTTAGTGGCCATGTCCAGGAGAATGCTCCTCCAGTCCTGCTGCTGCAGCTGCCATATCCGCGCTGTGCCGTCTCTACTGCCACTCACAAACCTGCGCATGCATAGGTTTATGCTCAAAAATGTAATCTATACAAATACATACTCTGAGGCTTCAAGAAAAAGGAATTAATGAGGCACACTGATACAATTTTAATGCACTACATTTGAAAACTTCATTGCTGACTTAAAATGTTCAGTAAAATGTGGTACAACAATTATAAATTAATTCCACTTCAACCAGTTACTTACAGAAGGAAAATTTATTGAACCTCTGAAAACGTATACATTTGAGCAAAAATAAAAGTTAAATTAAGGATGATGAAGGGTTTTTGTTTTACAGTGTACTGAATGTGGTTCTTGTATTGTTGACTATGTACTACTCTATAAAGGTATCTTATGTTCTCATACAGCAGCATTATTATTCTTTGTTTTTTCTTGAGATAAAAACAAAACAAAAAACATGCATAACTGAGTATGATAATTTTCCCTCTTTCTAAAATGTTATGGTAAGTTTTTGTTACTATGCCTTTAGGACCTCGATAAACACCCGCTTCGCATTTGAGTAAAAGCGGTATTACTGAGAAGACGTAGTATTACTTTTTAACCGCATTATCCTCACAAAATAATGTTACATTTTATTAATTGTGTTATATTGTAATCTTAATCTTATCATACTTAAGTTTTAATATATTACACAATTCTTCTTCTCAAGTAAATTTATCTAGGGATGTAAAGATGCAAAAAAGGCACAAATAATGATTAAGAAAATTAATTCTGAAGCAGTGTCATACAATTTTACTATAAAAAAGAAAACTTGCATTAGGCTGTGACTCAATGTCATTTTTAAGTGTGCAACAACATAGATATGTATTATTCCATGAGGTAGCTTAATCTATAATTGAGTCTGAGTCTATTACTCTGGTAAAAAAGACTTGTGCATTGTCTGTTACAGTGTGCAATCTACTCATTTGTGACAGGGTTTTTTTCTTTTTGACAGTACACTCTGCAGTTCTAATGATTGGTGAGGTTTCCTCCCTTTCCTATATATGTAACACTGGATGCTGTCTCCTTCGGTGCAAAGAATCTGTTCATGTGAACATCCATCTTCTTAATTCCTTAGGGACCTGTTACAGACCTCTCCATCTTATTACTCTCCTTCTCTCTCTTACTCCTCCTTTTCTCCCTCTTCTCTGTCACACTCGCTATTTTCCCCCTCCCCCAATGCAAAAACATTTGCTCATTATAGTAGAGCGAGTGAGGAACATAAAAGAGCTTGCAGAGACTGAATAAAGAGCTGTTGTGTCACATGCCTGTTGTTTAAGTACAAAGACATTTCATCCACTTGAGTTCTTGTACGATGTGTATCTGAAACGCATGTTTGTGTGTGTTGGGAACAAGGGTGTTTTTCTGCTGACAACATCAGCTTGTATAATTATAGGAACCCCCAGGTTCCATTAATCCAACAAACCTGACATAGAAACACACACACTTTCTCTCTCACAATCTCACATGTACACAGATAAACGGAGCTAGTGTTGCTCACCGATCGCCACCATGGGAGAACTGGATGCTGTCGACTTTGTCCTGAGGAAAAAGATGAAGTCATTAAAAAACATGAGGGGAACCTCAAAATAATAATGAATTCCTGCAACAGTGAATCCAGTAAAGAGAAGAAAAATGAGACGCTTTAAACAATACATCAATATACGGTACACACAATTTGAAAAATTCTGAGAAGTGTGTTAGGTTGAAGTTGTTATATATTAGTGCTTTCAATCAATCAAAGAAGATGTTAGATGTTAAATGCATTTTTTTTATTTTATTAATGATGACAATTTTAAATGTCCATGTAAATACGTTTGTTTTCTCTGCGCACAAAATGTATTCTCGTAGCTTCATAACATTCCCGTTGAACCACTGATGTCACATGGACTATTTTAATGATGTCCTTACTACCTTTCTGGGCCTTTAACATGGTAGTTGTGTTGCTGTCTATGCAGGGACAGAAAGCTCTCAGATTTCATCAAAATTATATTATTTAATGTTCTGAAGATGAACAAAGGACTTTGGAACGTCATGAGGATGAGAAATTAGCGACAGAATTTTCATTTTGGGTAAACTATCTTAAAATAATAACCGAAGAAATTAATGTTATTTATACAGTATATTACACACACATACATACGCTGGGAGGGTATTGAATTGTATTACATAGTTCTAAACATGATAAAATTATCATCTATAATGTAACTATTAGACTTATAAAAGATGATAGTATACATGCTATATTTATTTTATACTATTATTATATATGTACAATTATATAACTTGCAAAATAGTGTAATAGTATAGTACTGTTAAGTATTTTGTTTTATATTTCATAGAAGAGTGTTTTACCATTCTGTTAACAGAGACATTAGACAAGGTGTAAACTTCAAAATGCATTATAATATTATTACACAAAAGAAACACATGCACAAACAAAATGGAAACAACACGCACAAAGCGTTACATACAGTGTGAGACTCCAGCTCAGATATCTTCTCTGGTTGTCCCTCTCCAAAGTAATAAACCCTAATGATGTGATCAGTGCTGCCTGTCGCGAGGAACATCCCACCTGAAATAATATCATAAAATATTGTTTAACATTACAAAAATTGCATCATCATCATCATCATCAATAACACAGCATTAATGAGCATAAAACTAGAAAAAAATTCATCATTAATAAACGTTTTGTCAATTTTCACGCAAGCACAATCCTGCAAGTATCAGCAATAATCACAATATTGCGTTCATAAACAAGAAACTCAAATTGCTCAAATGAATTCAGAACATGTATTAGCAAAGATATGAAGAGGAAGGAACCAAAACCTGTTTCTGTGTTTAATTGTGTATGTGTCTATCTGGGTAAAAGCCAGCTGAGTGTTTCCTTTCTTCAGTAATGTGTATTTGAAGAGCTCCTGCAGTGCTGAACACTATCTTTTTAAAAAGTCTGTGATATCTGTCTGACAACAGGATATTTATAGCTTCACTTGCAGAAAAATGTTTAAGCCAAAACGATCCGCTGTCATTCTATAATCCTCCATCAGCTTTCAGAACAATGAAAACATAGGAATAAATAATCACTTAATATCACATTTCATAGGAGCACATGAATTCATATAATCATGGGCATACGTCTTAAATATCACGGCTTTCAGCTGATCACAATTTGTAGTTGAATTACAAATTTGAAGATGTATTAATCAAATTAACTGCAATTAATCACATACATAAATATTTGCCTAGAGAAGCCCCAAAATTAAGGTAATAATGGCAAACAAAAGCATTGACAAAGTGAATTAGAGTTAATATTGTTTCTTTTATTTCCATACTGTTGATTTTAATTCTATCACTGGCCTACAGTCCACAGCAATCCATTTAATCAAATTTGTCAATCTGTCCAAGAAAGATTTAGGGGCCATTTACACAAGACAGTGCATTACGTTGACAGCAATAATCAATATAGATTTTCTCTCAAGATTTATTATATTTGCCATCACATACGATATAAAAGATGACAACTGTATCATATGTCATATGGTAAAGCAGTTATACAAACTGGCAGATACCACTGATCAGTTTCTCTAAACTCTAAAATGTTTTCTGTCCATTTCTGAAAACATCAAGTTTTACTACAAGCTCAGTGTCGAAACAAAAGCATTTGTCACACGGGCTCCTGTGGCAGGCTGTGAATGATTAAGTATAACTGATAAAACGGGAGCAGGTAGAGGTGAGAAAAGAGCTTTGACACTTCTGGCCTACCTGCACTAAAAGAGGAACAGATCATCTGCACGCCTGGTCTGGGCCGCTCGATGAATTTGCTGGGTCGCTGCCTGCACACACAGAAACATGATAAGTGCCAGAATATATTCTCTTAGTGACATTATTTAAAGGTGAAAGGTGTCATTTCTGCACTAAAATGGAATTGCAGAAATAATAAATAAAAAATTTAAACACTTAAACATATTTTAGATATTAGGTTCAAAAGAAAATGGTATGCTGCAATTCCATGTTTCTCAACTAAACAAAAAGAGCTTTAAATACTAGCTCTGTATAGCAAATAAAAGATTGCAATACTTAAAACCCCACAGATGAGAGCAAGAATGAAGGAAACACACCCGAATTTGAGCGTGCGTGCGTCCCACTGCCAGAAACAGATGGTGCCGTCAGCTCCAGTGGAGGACAGGAACCTCTTATTTCCACTGCACAGAGGAGAAAACTAAACGCACACACAGACGAAACAGGATTACAACACAATAAATGTTGTCTATGAGTGGGTGTGTGATTGTGCATGCCTATATACACTGCAAAACATACATTTTAAATTTAATGTGAAAGTTTGAGGTCATTAATTTTTTTTAAGCGAGAGAGAGAGAGAGAGAGATTAATTTTCTTCAGCAAGGGTGCGTTGAATTGATCAAAAGTGACAGTAAAGATAAATAGATACAAACAGATACATAGATTTTGAATTTTTGATTCATTAAAGAATCATAACAATAAACTTATTACAGTTTCCACTATAGATGCATCGATTGCTATTATCTTGTTCGATTTCCGATTTTTTTTATTAGTGTCATCTGCCGATACCGATTTTGGCCGATTTTTCCCTAAGAAATATAATTGACAGCATATACAAACAAAAATCTACTTTTCTTCAACACAGTTTCATTAAAAAACACACACACAAAGTAAAAAGTCAGTAATAAAATAAGAACAAATAAAAAAAAAAAAATGCAAACAAAACCATAAATAAATGCAATATAATTGTTTTTCAGGTTAAGTTTTTATTCAGGTAAGAAATACTACAAAATTTTATTAAATATAAATTTTTGTATCAGAGGTGATTTCTTAAGTCTTCACTGTAAAAATTAAATACAAATAAATGCTTATCATTAAAGTTATAAAAAAATCAGTCAAGAGCAGAAAGTGATTTTCTTAATGTTTTGTTCTTTGATTAACATGACAGACTTTAAGAGTTTATCCACGGACCCAATATACGGTTACACAGCATACCTTCTCTTTCTCAACTATTTAACGTTCCATAACTGACTGTGTTTAACTGGATACTTGCCAAGATGGGGATTTTGACATCATTTTGTATGTATTTTAATGTTTTAGCACAGCTGTTTGAAACTGAAAGCGGGCCGGCTTGTGGATGGCTGACGTGACGTTATTGCCTGTGCTGCTGGTAACAAGACGGATTCGGCTTGAAATCGGAAAGAAGTGAGACTGATCTCTAGTTTGCATCCATGCATCTCTAGTTTCCACATAAAGAAGCAAAACTGATTTCTTTAGCATATCAGAATGATTTCTGAATGCTATGACACTGAATACTGGAGTAATATCTACTTGAAATTCAGCTTCCAATCATATAAATAAACTACACTTTTAAATATATTAAAATAGAAAACAGTTAGTTTAACAATATTTTTGTTTTCACTGCTTAAATAATTGCTGTCTGGGTTAGCATAAGAGACTTTCTTTTAAAAATAATGTACATTTCTGCCTACTAGATGTTTCACAGTAATTTTTACAGTAGTTCTGCAGTTTATTATAATTAAGTAACACTATATTTTGACTTGACAATAAACAGGATCAGGAAGTTACTGTAATGCAACAGCACTGAGCTGTACACACAATAATTAGCCATGTCTTAATAATAACAATCTCTGTATATTGTGCCATGTATTGTTTTAGTAGTATTTATTTCACTGCTATGAGCAACATTGAAACAAGCATTTTCTGTAAAGCTGCTTTGAAGCAACAAGTATTTTGAAAAGCGCTAATCATATCAACTTGAAATAAACTATTTTGCTGGCCTGATTGACAACAGTACTATTTTAACCAGAGTATGATTAAGGTTAATTGCTCATAAAAGATTATGTCTTTGCATTATAACATAAAACAATAAATGGAAATGCTATGTTTATTTTCTCAATGTACAACAAATTGTATTCTGTAACACTGGCTGGGAGAAAATTAATTAAAAGTTTGAAGTTCCCGGCCAAAGGGAACATGAATCACCATAATGGTGACTATTTACAGTATCATCCTGGAATGGTGTGCAATATGGTCGTCTTTTGCAGTAATTTATTGTCTTACCACAAAAGAAAGACCTAGACTGCAATTGACTCACAGTAAAAATCTAAAAGCAACAACAACACTATTTTATTGTAAGAAATTACTGTTAAATTTTATTCAGAATTCTTTGTAATTGTTGAAATTCTCGTGCATGTCTCATAACATTGTGTCTGTAGAAATGTGAATGTAAATGTGTCTCACACCTGTAGTGACGTGATGGATGCCGTGTGGCCCTCCAGTACTGCCAGCGGGGCGCAGGTCTGTAGGCACCACACTCTGATCATTTTATCACAGCTGCCAGCTGCCAGCAGGGTGTTCTCATAATTCACAGCCATGTCTGAAATCTCTGCCGCATGACCTCTCAGTGTCGCCAGCAAACGCCCCTCATCCGTCGACCAGATCTTCACCAAACAGTCGTCCGAACCCTGAGGATAAACACCACACACGGTAACCCCTCAGACCCTTCCAAAGTCGTGCGTCAGACTGATTTTCAGACTTCCTTCAGAAGTTTGGTCTCTGTACAGCCAAATAAAATCCACTAGAATTTAGACAAGTGTTTTTAAATTAATTAACTCAAGCAGAGATTCCAGCCAAACGTCTGAAGTTAAACCAATCCCGCCTGGGCCTCTAAATATGGACATATCAAGTCATTTAAATTTACTTAATACAATTACATAGGCTCATATAACAAGTTCAGTCTGCGCCAAGAGAAGCACATTACATAAGAATGAGTAACAATAACCAAAAAAAAAACTGATGTCACACTAAATCAACCCTATTGTTTTATGTATCCAAAACCACTTTGGAAATTTACCTTGCTCATAAAGTCAGCATGAAATCAAAATGCACTCTATTTACTTAATTACTTGAATTCCTGTTCCTGGTCTTATTGTGAACAACTCATCAGTGCATGTTATACCAATAAAACAAAAAAAATTTACCTTCCCTCTTCCTCTGAAATAACTTTCCTTTTATAGCTTTTTTATCTTTTAGATTTCTACATAAAATGAGCTATAGGATAATGTTAAACAATAGCCAAATAGCTATTTGTGGATTGTGGATATTAATGGAAAACAGATGCTATCCTATGTAATTTTTTTACTAATATGCTTGTACTTTATTTTTAACAATATCTGACACTAAATATATTGATTTTTTTTTTTGTAATAATTTTTTTATCTATCACCCTGAATATTAATTCATTCTGAAACATGTAGTGGGACAAGTGTTGTTCAAAGGTTTGGGGTCAGTCAGATCTTTTTTTTTTTAATTGAACATTTTTCAGCAAGGTCACATTAAATTGCTCAAATGACTGTAAAAACATTTACAATTTACTCTTTAAAAAAAAAAAAAATACTGATTTTCAAAATTCCTGTTCATCAAAGAATCCTGAAAAAACTTTTTAATTAGCACAAGATTGATAATTATAAATAGATTAAATGTTTCTTGATTTCACCAAATCAGCATATTAGAATGATTTCTGAAGGATTGTGTGAAACTGAAGGCTGGAGTAATGACAGTTAAAAATTCAGCTTTGCCATCACAGGAATAAATGGCTTTACATTAAAATATTAAAATATAAAACGGTTTTAAACTGTAATTTACATTTTATTCATATTAATTTAGCTTTATATTTACCAAATAGAACTCATTTTTCAATATTTCATAATATACATATTTAATTTTCACTGTTTCTATTTTTGATAAAAAAAAAAACCTAATAATTAAATATGGCCTTGGTAAACTCAAAATACTTCTTACAAAAGCCTCAAATTCTTTCTGATCCCAAACATTTAAGTCTATATCATCCCTATGTTTCCTGCAGAAACATTAAAACTGCTACAACTTCCAACACATGTCACTATTTGTTGCTAATACTACATTAATCGAGTCTAATGTGAATTTACTGCAAAGTAAATAAAAAATGCTTTTAACCTAAAAACAGCACTGTGGCATTGCATTTCCATGACAACAGGCATAGGACCATAAAAAGCAAGCGCTACCAACAACAACCTGAACCCCATCTTTCATTCACAGCTTGATTGAAAGATGCTTTTCCCCAAGGATAATCAGCTTGCCATCTTCCTCCTTATTTCGTAAACGTGATTTTAACACCATGAAAATATCACAGTTGTTTCCAGAAACACTGGAATTAACTGTGATAATAACATTGATTTTAGCAGGCCACACATGCAAAGAAAAATGATCCCCAAGCCCCACACAGAGACGAACATTCCCGAAGATCTGTTAAACACAGACGGAATGCCAATGACACACTGGCTAATGGCTCAGGAATATGAAAGAGATGATTTTATTTGTGGCTCGCAGCCAATTCCACAAAAGAAACACTTTTTTCAACATGCATGCGCCCACAGACACGCCCCCCTAAGCCGGGAGAAAAAGACCTATAGAAAGAAAAAAAGAGAGAAGGGGAAACACAGAGAGACCCCGATCTAAAGAGGAAAAGACAAAGAGAACAGCAGTAGGAGAGAGAGATAGAGGGAAAAGGGAGGGAGAGGCAGAAAGAGGGGGAGTAATCCTTGCTGTTCAGCCATTTTTGGAGCATTAAAAACTTGCAGAGTAAAATGGAACCCAAGAGTGCACACTCAAAAACACACATCAGCAAAACACACACACAAGCCCGATCCTACAGAGCTCTGACAAACGTTAACTACAGCTCACTCCAACGGCTGAGGGTGAGGTAATGTCCGAGAAACGCATGAATCAAAACACGTGCACTAACCCACACACACTCACAAAATCTTTAGGAAGTTTGAGGACGTCATGATGTCACCAAGCGACAGTATGCTTCCCCAGGCGGGACATGTGAACAACCTTTGACCTGTACACTTATCCCAGAGTCAAAACATTATCTGTCCCTGTGAGATCAGAAGGCTCACGGTCTAAAAATACCCTTTTAGTCACTAGGAAATTAAGACAAGAGTTTCCAATGTTGCACAACATCAGACAAAAGAAAAGAACTACTCATTGAAATTCCAACAAAGGGCCATAGAGTCGGATTTATTAACGACACACACTAACTGTTCAAATGTTAGGAGTCAGTAAATTTTTTTGAAAGAATCTCTTATTCTCACCAAGCCTGTATTTATTTGGTCAGTACATCTCACTGACTCCCAATTCTTGAATGTAGTGTGCAAAGTCTTTAAAGAATCCACAGACTGTTTTTATTTTTCATTTTATTTCTTTATCAAACCAGTAAAAAAATTCAAGATTTTGAAAAAATGTCATCACTTTAATTAAAGGTCCAATTCTCACTATTAACAAACCTTTCCCGAAGACTTTTGCCTCAAACTCCTACTTTGCTGCTTATTAATAGCTAGTAAAGTACATGCAGTTTCAGTTTCAGTATTCGGTTGTAGAATATGGTCATGCAGAATATGTGCTTTCTAAATACTAATAAACAGCTAATATGTTCAAAATTTTCATGCTAATAAGCAACTAGTTAATAGTAAGAATAGATCCTTACTAAAGTGTTACCAAAAAGTAAAACAGAGTAAAAATTCTGATGTAAAATGGACATGAAATATTCCTATATTTCTACCCTATTCCTGGTTCACTGATCAAATACATACATTTCTGACAATGATCATGTGTATTTTTCCAAAGAACAATGTGTTTTTAGGATCATCCTCAAATCATGCAACGAGAACATGATCATCAGGTTTTACACAATCTTGTGGAGTATGCAGCTCAATAGCTGCTTTCACTGAAATAAAGAGGACATCCGAATACTAAGAGACTCATACTGATAATATAAGCTGTAATAAAAAAACAACATGTAAAATATAATCCTTTTCAGTAGTGGTCCCAAACGTTTTAATCGAAATGCATGCAAAACACATTATGTGCATGATGAATGACTCAGACACATCAAAACCGCAAATCCCGCGACACTTCAAAATATGATAAGAGAAATCTGCATTTACACATTTATTTATGCTTTTATCCAAATCATTATGCCATGTAAAATAAACACACATTAAGTCAATGGCTCTGTTAATGGTATCCCATGGTAAACTGTAGAACAGCACTTTTGAACCACACGACCTAAACACTGTGTGAACATATAACTCTCTTACGGGCAAGTCCCTGATCAACTCATAAAACCACAGCTGCTTTCAGAACCCTTAAAAACCAAAACCCACTCAGACATCTGGACCAAACAGCGATCAGATTCCTCCATTCAATGGGTCATTTGAGACCATTATGTTCTTTTGGGGATTTTCAGTGTTAAAGCTTTTGACCTTAAGTGTTTTATTATTATGATAAGTTAACAGCACCCTAAAAACTTTAGTGACATCCCTTTAAATTCCATAATGGATAGGCATATAGTTGTATGTATACAGTTTAATGAGGCATACAGACTAATTAAAGCCACACTGGCTTCAACACAAAGCTATTGAAATCGACTACATTGTACATCAGTTTTTCTTTCTTTCAGACTGCTTGATCAGTACACTAAATTTATGAGCACACAGATATTCCAGAATTTATTTTCATATTAAATATACTGGATATTATATATTGCTAAAAGAAAAACATAATCAGTAATGGTAAATGATGGAGCATAATTCCACAAATTCTGACCTGGTCTTTAGTGATCGCTGGATAAGTATTTAAAATATATACAATTTTACAGGGATTATATATCAAATATTTATCCTTTAAACAATAATCCTTAGTTAATAGTTAATAAGTAAAAATGAGCTTAGAATAGCTAGAAAAATGTATTAATTTATTTAAAAACTAGGCCTGGAAATCAAAATCCTGAATTTCCCTGAATGTCCATGAGAACCTGTTATAAACATGAGAACAATTCCTATTCAAAAGTGTTTTCAAACAAACTCTTGCAAAAAGCTTGCAATCATTCTCTGAATGTTTTTATTACTTAAATAAATCATTTTTAACGTTTATGAAACCTCTTTTGAAAAGATGATATTGAAGCAAACTCTCCAATTAACTCTCACGATAAAATTAATATACACCAAACATCTTATACCTGTGGTCAAACCTTTCAAATATTTTTCCAGATACACATGCAAGCACATACATACACACACACACACAAAAGCACAAGAACATGGCGAACAAATTAAAATTCCATAACCTGATGTAATACTACACTCCAGAATACTGTACTCAAAAAGGAAACAAAGGGAGGGCTCACAATTCAAATACTAATTATAACATTTCAAAAACATGCATACTCATACAATTTGTCCATATTCTCATTTTCAGAAAAAATAAAAGCTCATTTAAATGTTTTCCCCCCAGAATGAACTAAAATCATTACTTACTGTGAAGATGCGGTGACCGGTGCGGTCGAAGGTGACACAGTATACAGATGACAGGTGTCCCAGAATTCTCTTGTGCATCTTCATATGTTGGTAAACAGCAGTAGGAACCAACTGACCCATCCGATATGAGCCATTCAGCCTCCGACTGTATATTGTTTCCACTATAGCACACAAGAGCAAATACATTTGTATATTCAGCTTCCTAGGTAAACTCTTAATATAAACATTCCATTTACACATATAATGTTTTTTGGTACATGGTCCACATATTTCCAAATGTTCTACTTCCTTTATTTGAAATTTAAATTCTATTTCAATAATCAAATCAATGAAGAACTGTCTTTGAAAGGTATGAGGATGTGTATGAATGTTGAACTTCCTTACACTGGAATACATCAACAAAACAACCAATAAGAGGTGACTTACCAATATTGGGCGGGCTTCCAAAGATGACTGGCGGCTCGGGCGGCCTGCCACAGTGCAGGGCTGCGAGGGCAGACCCCTTCCATACCACGTGCTTACAACCTTGCAACAAACACGTGGGATTGTCATTAAACATACACTGTAGAACTGACTGAATCCCTAGGCACACTTACACAAACTGGTACTGACACACACATCCACTGCAAAGCAATATGTAATTCTATGCTTTTGTTTTATTTCTATGAAGGCCAGTTGCAGTATTCTTGATAATGTTATAGACATGCAGAAGTTTTAATTGCTATGGAATCGGCAGCATTATTATTAACCACCACTACTGATCAATTATCATTCCTCTTTCTTTCACATATTAACTTATATATCTGACTCAGTCGTGAGATGCAATTTGTAAACATTAAGCGATTAAGTTAAATCCTTTAATGAATTAGCCCGATGTTAAGATTTTTCCCTGTCATCAGCTTTTTACATAGAAAAAAAACTCTGGCACAAAATACTAATTTGATCAATTCATTTTTACATTGCTTTGCAGCAGTTATGGTGTTAATATTGTAATATTTTTGCTTAACTTGGCAGTAAACTGGTTTACATGCTTATTATAAATTGGTTGAAGAATTCATTTAATCAGCAAAAAGAAACACTCACTCTTGTTTGTTCGTAGCACTGACTGGCGTCCAGCTCCCAGTAGTGAGTTAACTCCAGGTACGCTGGCTGGCACTTCTCTCTCTAAAAGAGGACTCACTCGCTCACACACCTGCAACAGGTGATCTGGAGAAATGTGCCTATACAATTTGACCTATACACACAATCACAAAAGTGCATTAAGACCAATGGATCTATATTTGTATTTAAATATATATGTAAATATATTTCTAATATAACGTACAATGTGCTCAATTATTTTGTTGTAATAATGCATGCATAGAAATTAAATAATGAGAAAGGAAACAAAAATACAAGAACATGATTTTATACAAGTATAATGTAAACATTTTGCAACCTTGCAGTTAATTTACAATTTGAATGCTTATCTACATTAATACATTTTTTAATATAATTACAGTTAGATAATTCAATAATTACATTTTCTACTACTACTACATTCACATTTAATCAAAGCATGTCATGCGAATGCTTTCATTAAAAATAACCAACGTGTATTCGAAAAAACTAAATAAAGGCATATACTTAAAAAGGCATTTTCCAGACATTGACAGTGCTCTCGTAAAAAAAAAAAAAATTAAAAAACGTTCTCATAATAGCATAATTACAATATCATAAAGGATTATATTCGACACTTCGTTTTAAAACAATGCAGTGTTAATGTGGCATTGCAATGCGTTTTTTATCTTTCCATATTTTCCCTAGAGATTAATCTAATCTAGTGTAAAATGGTCTCCCCCCTGCACAACGCGTCAGTCCGGGCATCTTCTATCAAGCCTGTTCAGCAGACCCAGCTTCCGAAGGCAGACCAATAATTAATGTGGCTTTAATTGCATTTAGCGTCATCCTATTGGTCTAAACAAACGCGCGCGCACACACATTTCATATCTATCCACTCGCACACACGATGTTAACATTAAGTGAATCAGGGTATGCGTATTAAATACTAATTATAAATTAAAATTTAAATGTATCTACAGTTTTGTTAATGAACCATCGTTCCTAATTAGTATAGGCCTACTGTTTTGCTGTTAATGTATTACATATTTATTATTTTGCGGACGTTGTGAATGTTGTAATGCAATTAAAAATGCATATTATATATATATATATATATATATATATATATATATATATATATATATATATATATATATATATATATATATATAGACTAATTTTTTTCATTATAATGCAGTATTGTTATTATCATCATTACTTAATTAATCTTATGAATTATGATAATTAATGCATATTGCATAGCTCATTAACATATGCAATCGAGGGATCGAGACCTGACCAAAAAAAAAAAAAATTAATTGACAGCGCCAACATCAGGCGATAAAGTCTCGTGCGCGTTATTCCAACCCACAATCTGCAGACAAGGGCTTTAACATCTCCACACACGCAGTGAAATCATCCACGAACGATCACACACACACACAAACACACACACACGCATTCACTCACTATAATACACTGACGGGGATCTAGTGGCGTAGCGGCGCGCGAGATCGGCCGCGAGACGACCGCGAAAACAAAATAACAGATTATCGATACAATGTGTGTGAATTTCACCGTGTGAAAGAGACGAGGGCGATACATCAGTACAGTCTGCGTGATTAACAGACAGCTTCAGGGTCTATTAGTTACGCAACTGATATATATTGGGGGCTGGCCATAACAGGGGCTGGATCAAAACACACTAAGTTTTAAAATCAAGATATTTGTGTATCTCTCACTTCGAAAGCGAAATCAAACTGTCTTCTCATGTACTGTTTCTAAATGAAATAGCGAGCTACTGAAAAACGCAAATCATCCGATTAATCATTTATTTACATTTCTAAATACAGTGATTAATTAATTAATCAATACGTACTCATTTCGATGTACCTCTCATTTGTATTATCGGCCTCAAATCTCTCAGTGCTTTCTGTTCAAAAATCATTTCCTCCGAAAGAACAGATTGTCAGGGCCTCTAAAAAATCCCCCTGTACCCTGCTAAGATCCCCTACGACTCCGGCTTTGTTGCTTCCTGCTCCAAAAGCTTAATTTAAGTGAACTAAACTAAGGTAAAATGAGTGTTTTACCCTGACTATGGTTGTATTACATGGAGCAGAGCGCCTCCATCCCGCCCCGCTTTCAGTCTCTGGCGCACTGGTCCCTCCTCCCTCCGCTCCCTTCCCCTTACAGCACCACATTCATGACGTCTCTTTATTTCTACATCAATTTTAACATCTATTTACACCTTGCGGACGGCACTGTGACCAAACTCACATCCCCGAGGTCAGGCCAGGCTCTGGGTTCAGCCGTTGACGGTCCTTTCTAACCCGGAGGTGGGTTTTTGCCCGTGTGCTCGGGTTAAGTTTTTTTCCTGATTTAAAAATTGCGGGAAATTCAATTTCTTATTTTGCTCTCTAAAAAGTTTTCTCTCGGTTATAGGGATGCCTTACCAAATTTTCGTAACTCCCTGGGTGTTCTTTGCCAGTCCAGTCAATCCTTTTGGGTAACAGCTGAAATAGGAAAAACGGTGTAAAATATGTCTAGGTAAATTCTAAGGGGTCGATTTAGTGTTTTTAAAGCACAAATATGAAATCTGCGTGAAATTAACAGCCTGAAGTGCAGCGCAGTGAGATGCGACGCGAGTAGAGCTCGCGCTGCTTACCTCCTTCTCTTGAACCTCCCGTATCAAGGTCTGAAAAAAGCACAAAAATAGCAAATTACGCTTCAATCTTTTCCAGAAATGTCGTTTACAGTCCTAAATTACAAAATCACCCACCTCTGCCGCGTCCTGACAAGGTCCAGCTTCTAAAAACCGGGCTATTAAGAAGTACAGTTCTGCGAGATGGGGGAGAATGAGCTACATTAGCTTTCAAGAAGGACGTGGTGGGAAAGGCATATGTATATAAAAATATTCCAACGTCACCTTTCTTAATCCCTTTTACTCACCGGATTTGAGCTGCGCGATGTGTTTACGCTCAGCAGCCATTTTTGGGGGTAGAAGGAGAAGGTGTGTGTGGCCGTTCTGGGAAGCGGGTATGGCTAGGCTGCCCTATAGTTGTTTGTTCACCAGGAAGAGCTGCGCCTCCATTCACCCAACACACACAGAAAGCAGATCCGGCTCGTCGCGCGAGGCTTCCGCGCTCTCGCAAAATAGTTCGCTCTCAGGAACAACGCGCCACGCGTCGATGCGGACAAACATCCCGAGCGGAAGGGCGTTTGGGGTGGACAAGAAACGATGTTTTTTAAAACGTGTAGTTTAATGCACCTTAACGTGTTCGTGAATATTTTGGGTTTCAGTTTACGCTCCTCACGCCCCCCCCCCCTCCAAAAAGCACAACCCCTTTGCGCAAGAATACACGAGTAGAGTGTAGTACGTACGCGCAGGACTGTGCTGTCAGGCAGGCTGCGACGCTAACGCCGAAGGGGAAAAAGGGGCAATAGTGGCTTATTTTATGCAATAGTGTAACTATTAGTTCACGTTATGGTTATCTGTCTGTTAAGTCCAAGACCTTGAGCTTTAATGGCGCCTCTTGTTCCTCGGTCTGTCGACCTTGCAGGCAGCGAAGCTCGGATCTCACACCATGTTTCTCTCACAACAGCATATTGAAGCTCACTATCAAACACCTGAACACTACCCCCGTGTTCTTGTGGTTGTAAAGTGTCTAAAAGTCCATTCGTTTTAATGTTAAACCAGGAACCCAGCCCCTGTCTCGGTAGTGATTTGGATTGAGAAGTCCTCCATTTCTTTCCCAAAAGCGAGCGGGCAGTAAAATGGGGGAAGGGTTGTAAACAGGGAGAATGTAATGAATTAAACGTTGTAAGTTACAGGAATCCAGTGACTAATAACAACACCAGACAAAATAAAACATTGGTGATATTATTTATATATTTATATGTCATAATGGTTATCTATTTTAAAGAAACAACATACAGACTGCTTATCCGTGTCTGGTTAAAGGTTGTGTAAAACAGTTATATAATTTGGACAAAGTGTTTTAATGCTTCATAGATTATAATATAATATTCATAACATTATAAGTATAAGTATTATAAAAAAAAATTCTTCTTTATTTAAGCAATCAAAGGCATAAGCAAGCAGTGAATATGTCTGCTTTAAATGAGCCAACTGAAATTGTGCTTTATATGTCACACGGACTTAATTTAGATAAACTTATTTAAGAGTCATATGGCATTGAAAAGGCCTGTTGAGTTTTCACCTTCTGTAAGTATAGTCAAGCCAAGTCACCTTTATTTATATAGCACTTTAAACAAAATACACTGCGTAAAGTATAGTGCTGAATAAAGCAGTTGTGGAGTACATGATCTAACCAGTCTTAAGTTTCCTAATTAGTTATCCATGTTAAATAAACACCACCAGCTGTTTTACAGCCAATGCTTGTAAAGTTCAAGAGGCTAAACCTACTTTTTGCTTTGACCGCATTTTGCAAGGGATGCAAATGAGAGTTCAAACTGAGGCTTAATATCCCAGCAACCATTTAAGAATATAATAACATCATTTTATAAACTATATTTAACAGATTTTTGCATGTCGTTTTATATATTTTGAATGTATTTTCATGTGCATGTGATGCACATTTATATTTACAATTCACATATAGGGTTTGAGAATTGTGGAATGTATGCGCTTTCCAATAGCATCCTCAAAAGGTAGTCAAATCTGACAAAACTGTTAGTTTAGGGTATTCATTGTGTCTATTTTTGATTAATAATTAAATAAAAAATTAGAAAGCTTCAGAATAATATAATTGGAAATTTTATTTATGTATGTCTGCACACGCTAAAATTGCCATAATCACAAATTCAGATAGATTTACTGCACTCTTGGTTTAAGGGGTGAGGCATTAGACAAAGGAAGTGTTTGAGGTTTGCCTTTCCTTTTTTTTCTCTGAGCTAAAAAGGTGACTGATACAATCTGTGACTTTTTGCTATGTGCCCTTGCTAGAAAAATCCTGAGTTCAAGAGTTAGTTTTAACTGCATTTGGTGGTGTAACACTTGCTTAACTACTGACACTGGGAGTATAAGTGTGGAGGAGAAAAACAGTCAGATACTTAAGAACTACATGAATATAGCAAACTGATGCAACGTATCGCACTTTTGAGTAACTGTGGTGATCTGGTGAAGTGGCTGAGTAGGCATTAAACTTCACAAGTTGGTTCTGACAATAGAAAGAAAAAAAAAAGTTTTTATTTTGTTATCAGTGGCGTGCAGTATTTTTTCTTGCCACTGGAGGTCAGGACCATCATTTCAGAGGATGAGTTCAGGGGCCAAACGTGGGTCAAAGGTTATAAGGGTAAATAAATAAATCAAGTTGGAGGGTTCTTGGATCTCGGCAGATTCAACAGAGCATTCCAGATAGTTATAGTCTCCTAAAATAATAATTTTTAATGAAAGCGTGACCATTAAAAACATTTCACAAAGAGTAACCTCTAATAATAATTATTATTGGCTCTATTAAAATATTTAAAGTGAGGGATACAATCGTGTAAGCACCAACCACAACAGTTCTGTATCATAATCAATCAGTACATAAATGTGGGCTTAATTCTATACTTCAATGTATAATACCTAATATATCTTAAATTTGTTGATGCATTATTATTTGGTCTTACATATAGAGTTTTCATGGTATGTTTATTTAAACTTAAGCAATGTGGATGATAAGAATAATGTGAATAAAGTTTCCTGTTCCATTTTATTTAGAGCACTTTCAAACTAATATTCAGTGTTAAATAATTATTTGAAATGTCATGAAATTCAGTGGGTCTACTTTGTAAAGGCATCTTTATCACAAACAAGTAACAGTAACACTATAAAATGCACAGTGTTCCTGACAAGTGTAGATCCTCTAAAACAACCCGATCACTTTACAAAAGAAAGAAGCACTTTCATTTCTGTACTTCGGAAATATGTTGCTTGTGTGATCATTAAACAGATTATTACAATCTAGTGCTTTTGGTCTATTGGCTGGGCCTGCAGAAAGACAGGAGTCCAGACCAACGAGTGTTGTCAGTCCATTCATTTCCTCTTCTCTGTTCCTGCCTCCCCATGGCATTGCTGACCTTTCACTTTCTGACATCAGCAGTTGTATTTAGTGAGAGTGTGCATGTGTGTTCAGGGTCACATGTGTCTGTGTATAAAGAACTATACTGAATGGCTTTTGTAGCTTTAAACTAAACACCCTGGACCCTCAAGAGTTTTCCACAAATGTAACTATGTTACAGTGTTGCCATTTTTTTTTACTGTCTTTCTATGAACTGCATTTTTGTTATTAATAGCAGTCTTTAAAGTAACCAGTAATATGCTGTTTTAAATCATGTGACATTTGATAGGAAATTTCTAAATCTTTCCTGAGGAACACACATGCTGAAAGTGCACTACGGTTCTTTCACATCTGGATTTCTGATGCATCACTGAGAAGTTAAAAACCTGCTTTTGTTCACAGATGTATATCTAACCCAATATTACAATAAACTGAGAAAATACGAGCCACAGCAGAAAAATAACCATGTTTTTATGTACATTTCATCATGTGCAGTTTCATAGTGGCATCAACTGTTACTTTAAAAATTGTGATATACTTGTGTTTTTGAAGAAATAGCGTGCTTATTTAGATTTCATATGTTCACAAAAATGAAAGACAAAATAGGAGTAATATTCTAAAGAAAAGCCAATTGAGAGTGAGCTAGGCCTTTAAGAGCACTATTAAAGAATAATAAGTTTCACTCAATTCTAATTACAAATGTATGAATAAATCAATTCATGAAAGACATTAGTAAGAAAAACAGAAAAAAATAAGTTGAGCTACTTTGGCAAAAATGTTTTATTTTTTTTAATTTCTAACATTAGTCAAAAATATTAGACCAACACTTAACAACTGCTTTGAACTTTTGTATAAAGAGAGCGTAGTACTTATGGAGCATTAAAGCAACAACTAGTAATAAACACACAAGAGTCAACTGACCGTTTATTCATTTTTTATTTGAAAACATTTTACAGGGTATCTCAAACCAGTTCAGTGGACTTGTATATCTTTCTGAGATTCAGTTCTTGTAGAGAACCTAACCTTTTACCTAACCTTCTAGCACAAAGCACCACTTGTTTATTGCTATGGATTTCTGCCACTGTTAAGGGTCATGTTTAATTCAGCAGTTTTAAAAGAAAACGCCTGAATCTCAAAATGCTACAAAGGAGATAAATAAGCAAAGGGTTACAATTTAAATCTCTCGGCCACATTTGCTCCCTTTCTGTATCTCTCGCTCTTTTTTTTTTTAATGATATTTAACCAATTAAATAACAAGACTCAAAGACAATACACACCAAAGACTTGCACCTTAGTAACCATGTATATGGAGCTAAGGATATGTGCTCTGGTGGCAAAAGATGAATTGGTTGCTTTTAACAGGTTGGATGTGACAAGTTCCAAGTGGCTGTATTTGGCAGGCAAGCTGCTGGTGAAATTTCCAAGAGTAACTGTTGTTTTCCTTGAAATTAATCTATCTTTCTGTCAGATGAAAGAGAAGGAGACAGGTATGGTGCTTCAGTGGGGAGTGTGAGTTTTAGCTAAGGATATCTAGTACGGTAAGTCTAAAAAAGTTTGCATTTTATAAAATACTCAGTAGGAATAAAAATGTTCGTTGTTATTCCAGAAAACAACTTCAATCACTCTTTCGCCTCAGTCTTGGCCTCAGTTCCCTATACAGAGGGGGGGGAAAGCACAGAAGAAAAAGAATGATTTCCTAATGCAGAGAACGTTTTGATAGGATTTACGTTTTTCTAAAACTGTTAGATTACCTAGATTAGATTAAGATTAAGTCAGACAGACAGAACAAAAGCCACTCAGTTAGTATGAGTAAATCCACATACAAATGATGACCACAACTTACCTCAAATTAAAAAAATCATAAAATAATTTGTTAACGGAATAGTTCACTCAAAGATGAAAATGGCTGAAAATGTTCTCACACTAGATCCTTTTGATTCTTCATCAAAACAGATTTGGAGAAATGTATCACATTACTTGTTCTCCAAAGGATCCTCTTACGTGAATGGGTGCCATCGGAATGAGAGTCCAAACACCTGATAAAAACATCACAATAATCCACAAGCAATCTGCAAAGCTCTGGTGCATTGATTAGCATCCTGTGAAGTGAAAAGCTGCTTGTTTGTAGTATTAAGGTGTTTTATCTTTAACTGTTTTGAAATGTTGTCACTTGTAAATGGTGCTGGATCTCAGCATATTTCTCTCTTGATTCAGAATGTTTTCACTAGAGAAAGTAGTATTAGCCAAAGGGGACTTGTAATGGTTTTGATTTAAAAAAACGTTTTTTTGTACAAACATGCAGCTTTACACTTCACAAGATGTTAATTTACAGACTGGAGTCATTTGGATTACTTGTGGATTATTGTAATGCTTTTACAAGCTGTTTTAACATTTAACAAAGCCATTCACTGTAGATGATCCATTCATCCAGAAATTTTTCATTTTTTCGTGAATTATTCCTTTAAACTCAACAACTTCCCTTATAAAAAACAACAGGAAAAAAACTGATAAGAGTGCATTCATATACTTATGTTTACGTTATAATAAGTAAATCAACTTAAATTGTAAATTAAATTAAATTCAAGGTGAAGTGTGTATTTTTAAATAAATACTTTCTTCTATCCTAACTGGATGTGGATAGACTGAGCAATGACTGTTTGAAAACCTTTTTGAATACAGTAATTATTATTGCAATTGGGTACACTCTGGAATATCACACTTCAACTTCACAAAAAGTTGTGATCCATAATATCAAAATTAATGCACTCAACATTTTGTTAACCTTGGCTACCAGTCATTCACAATGTAATTAAATTCTGCTCATTTCTCTTTTTTCTATGGTCTCAGATAAAGAGATGGTTGAATATATATATCTAGATGTGATGGCGAAGAGCACACAAGCACACACTGCACTCTACAAACTCTCGTACCCTTTACTCTAACACTCTCACTCTGCCCTCGGATGGACAGGAAGGAGGGGGCGGAACTTCTCCATGATGACACACTGACAGATGAGCGTGAGACACAGATCTGCATGCGTGCGTGCGTGCGTGTGTGTGTGAGTGAGGGTTCAGGCACATGCAGGTGTTTCAGAAGCCATGAAAAGGGATATATCAAAAGATGTTTAGACATTGGTCAATATAATGTAATTCAAGTTAAAACAGAGCACTGAAAAATCTTGATGTGTAATGCTCCCTTATTCATTTTGACACACGAAAATTGGAAAAGCAAGGAGGAAACCAGGACAAATTATATGAGGATGAAAAAAACTTGCATTACTTTTTAAAACAAAGTTGCCATTGGCACTATCAACCCATCTGAACTTTGCATGAATACCACCAATTCACACCCAGTCATTTCAGTGCAAGACTTCCAGAATACACTTCACCACAACATGCCTGTAACTAGGTCATTCTTCCACATGTCTGCTCTTTCATTCTCGTTCACACAACAAATGTTCTATGAAAATTATTTTCATGTCCTAGAGGACGATTCAAGTAATCTCAGAGCATTTTGAGGAAGGGGAGACCAAACTCATATAAAAGCTACATAGCAACTTGATATGCCATATGCAATGTTAAATTACCAATGCTGCACTAAAAGTAGATAAGATTAATTTTTTTTTGGAGAAATTAATACTTTTATTCAGTAAGGATGCATAAATTGTTTAAAAATACCAGTAAAGACATTTAATATGTTGCTAAATATTTATATTTCAAATAAATGCGTTTCTTTTGAATTGTCTACTCATCCAACAATCCTGAAAATAAAGTATTCATGATTTTCAAATGAGTATATCAAAATGATTTCTGAAGGATCATGTAACACTAAAGACTGGAGAAATGGCTGCTGAAAATGTAGCTTTGCTATCACAGGAATATTTGTTAAAATATGTTCAAATTGAAATATTTATTTTAAATTGTCACATATCACAATATTTATTTACTGTATTTTTACATTTACATTTATGCATTTAAGCCGACACTTTTATCCAAAGCGACTTACAGTGTTCAGGCTATAATTTGTTTTTTATCAGTACCATGGGAGTTGAACCCACGGCCTTTTGCACTGCTAACACAATGCTCTACCACTGGGTCACAGGTATTTTTGATTTAATAAATGCAGCCTTAGAGAACACTTTCTTGAAAACGTCAAGATATCTTACCACCACCAAACCTTTGAACGGTAATGTGAAAACAAAGGCTTGGGAGTACATATAATTTCGGTCAAACTTCATTTGTGCTCTTCATGTTAAATTTCACACTCTTTCTCTATTAAGGCCACATAGATATTCCTATGAAACATTCATAAGGTCTTACTGCAAATGCAACACAACGGTATTAACAACCACAAAGAGTTAGCGCACCTCCTCTGGCTTGGTCTCTCCATTTGCAGTGGGCGCCGATTCTTTCTCCTCTTTCTTTCCTTTGGCTCCGCCCTTCTTCTCCTTTACCACTTTGTCATTGGATGGCTTCTGTGCAGAAAACACAAATGGGACAACGAGTTAAGTAATTCTGTCCCAAACCAGTTTAAATGCTCCAAAATACACCGGCCAGCACCAGATCACGCCAGTTCTCTCTACTGTGGAAATTCTACTAAACTGGCAACTAAAAAGTTAATATCGTCCATACAACACACAAGCTTCATCAACATGCTTTCATATATTCAGGAAAGAACTTATCTACAATGCAAAGCACATGCAAAAACATGCTAAAATGTCACAAAGACAGAGACAGAATACAGGAAAAGAGAGCTATTACCTTGGCAGCTGGCTTTTTGGCTTTTGGTTCAGCTTTAGGAGGAGCTGGTTTCTACAGGTTTAAAGAAGTTAAAAACAGTTTAAGGATATCAAAACCAATAATACAAAGGCAACAAATCAAGGCAAATTTATGTATAACACAAAAATAAAGTGGTTAGGTATTAGTTCAACTAAAGCAAACACATCTAAAGCGTATCATTGAATAAATACATAGACACTATGAATGTGTTTGTAGTTGAGAATACCTAGAGGGCATGTGATAGGACTATATTGCTCATGTTTATGACAAACTTGTTTCTAAAACTGGTTTCCACTGGTTTTTAACTCTTCTAGGGTATATGCAAATGACATCTGGGCACATGGAAAGAAAGAAAGAAAAGACACTTACTGAGGAAAGACGCTCTGACCTCCGAGTAGGCTAAGAGAAGAAGAAACATTGAAAGTGTGAAAAAGCTGATAAAATTGGAAATAGCTAAACCAAAATAATAACATGTTAATCGATTTTATTGACATCAGCAATGTCAGTCAAACAAATATGTACATAAACTGATATTTAGGGTTATTTTTTAGGGTTAAACTGCACTGTCAAGAAATGAATGAGAATGGTAGTTTACCTCATGTTTTGTAACTTTGGTGGCGTCTTTGGCCTCTGCTCCCTCGGGTGACTGTACAGACAAAACAAACATGCAAAATTTGTACATACAGACATTTCTTCACACAAATACATTTTTATTTCATGTGACAGATAGATTAAATAAGATGCAAAAATACTTCTGAGACAAAGTTCTTATCACCCTTTAGATGCTAACAGGTTAATGTTTTTAACTGATAAATGGACACTTGCAAAGATAATGCTAATTCAGCTCATTTCATAAACAATGTTCAATAGCTTTTGTCTGTCAGACTTCACTGGTATAATCAGATAGACTGCTTTTTGCCACAGATGTTACATAGGCCTACGGTGTGTTTGGTATTTTGGCTCTGGTTTTTTGCTGTTATATATATATAAAGTGGATATTATGAATCATTATTTAATAAAGTAGCTTCACCTCAGAGGTCTACATCTTCTCAATTGTATCCAAACATTAAATCATACAACGTCATTTTGACATAATCTGTTGAAAGTCAATTAATTGTGATAAAATATTTCATGAGGTTATTTTAATTACCAAAAACATTCTATTTATTTGTGTTCTATATTTTAGCTGCAATATTGATATACATACAGCCTTACAAAAAGAGTTGATAAAAAAATGTTGAAACCCAAAAGGTAATATCTACAGCATGGCAAAATTTTTGTGTGTTTCAATACATTTTGACTTATTCTATTTTGCTTATTGAATGTTTATAAATAGAGGGAACAAACAAAATCATTGTTTAAAAACAATACTATAAGCTGAATAAACCGCTCAAATATATTTTGACCTTCTGTGTTTGAACTTTGTCTGGATGGAAAGGCAGCTCAATTTAAAAACTTAAAACGCTCTTAATTTATTTTATTTTATTTTATATTTGTTGGAAAACATATTTTGGCGCCTATTCTTGTAAAGTCTTGTAAACTGAAGAGACACTCCCACTATGGAAACTCACCCTTCAGTGCCTCTATCATGAACATATCTCTGCCTGATAAAGCACGAGTGCAATCTCGATGGATTTTTAATTACTGGGAAAAAAAATGCTAGGCATTATTCGACGCCTTCCGCTGATGAAGGATAGTGAAGCTCGGTGGATCAATATTAATAAAGCATCATTTGAGCATTTAAAAAAAAGGAGAAAAAATAAACATATTGTGATGTTAGTATGATTTTTTGTTAATAGTTTCACCCTACTAAGTCCACAGTTCAGCCGTGTTTTGTTTTGTCTAACCGCCACAATCGCCTTTATAGAGTTGAGTGTGACTGAAAGAGCGCTCGGTTACATACGGGTCTGCCGCTCCGCAATGGGGGTGGAGGAAGAGCCTGTCGGTTCAAACATGGCCATACAAAAATAATGAGGACCTCTATCGATCGACGAAAATGAGCTAATAAAAAACGAACGTCTTAAAATGGAGGTGAGCGAGTATCGTACTCATTCTGCATAAGCAGATCGCTCAGTTTTGATTCCAACCGACTGAAGCATCACCGCAAAGTGACATTCAGCACAAGTGCGCACAAAGTGGCGACTTCACTGCGAAAGAGGCATCGGGTTATTAAACAGCGAACTATCATGGAGGGAATCAGCAAATGTGACGATGATCGAATGCAAAAAAGACCGAACGTTCCATTGCTGCTGCAGGATTCCATAATCCAAACCGCGGATTAGGATAGAACGCTTTTAAAAACTTGATCCTCGTCTTACCTGCTCGACGCTGCTGCGTACGTTCTCGTCGGTGAAACGCGAGCCGCTATTTATTTAAACAAAAATCAGGGAAAATCAAGGATATGTGATGATTTTAAAGTATAAACTGGCTTACCTTCCTCTTGGGCATTTTTACAAAATTTCCTGTCACTTGTTTTATTAAATTAGAAAAGCAGGTATGGACCTGTGAGGTGGGTGAGTGAGTTTAACTACCACAGACTACAGGATCAATATCTAAAACACCTCTGGTAATAACATGTTAATATTATGCAGACCTCAGACTCTACCCTCTTCTTTGTCCATTGGTCAGATCGGTCCACACTTAACAGTCATTCCTCAAAGCGATTGGTCTGCGAGGCAAATATGTAAATATAACGCGCTCACACATTGGTTTGAATTTTGGAAAACTCTTCAGCCGCTCAACATCATTGGTTACGCGCTCTGTTTATGCAAATGAGAGCGCTTTGTATTGGATAGGTTTAAAGGTCCGCGTGAGAGGGGATAAAGCGACGACACACCAATCCAAGCTTGACACCGCACGCTCGGCTGTGTGGGAAACGTATGCGCGGCCTCAAAAGAAATGCAAGTGTACACTGAAATAGATAAATGTTGTAAATAACATTTACTTGTATTAAAATAACATTTATTTACCTGAGCTGTTGCTTCTACTTCAGTATCACTCGTGTTAAATAAGCATGAATGAATTTAAATTTAAAAATCTCACAGAAGTCACAGACAAGGCCACATTTCAACCTAAAATCAAAAGATAAATTTTCCTTAAAACTTAAATTGTCTTAATATGACTGTAACACACAAGACCAAAAATGATTTAAATAAACATACATTGAAAGTAATACAATAAATACTATCATGTTTTAATAAATAATCATAATTGATGTATGTGGCAAAAATATCTTATTGGCTTCGATTTTATACAGGTCTAAATGTGCCATTTTGCATTACATCCAATTATATTATAATTCAATAAAATGATTCAAGAAAATTTAAATATATATTTTTGATTTGAAGTTATTTTAAGAAATGTTAGTAATATTGTTTTTCAATGCAAAAAATAAAATAAAAATTTATTTGGAATATATGCCTCAATGGCATGTTTTTTTCCTCCTATTTTGCCTGTTCTTGTGTTATGACATTATTTATCATGGCCAACATTGACCCACAGGCCCAGGTTTGGGCATCTCTGATACATGGCAAAACATCTTTATGAAATATAACAAAGAAATGTGACATTTTCTTGACAGGTGTCACAAGATTCACACTATAAACCTATAATTGTCTCATCATCGATATAACTGAATCACACAACATGTGATCGAGGTTAAATGCACAGAGCTATTTGCCCACGAGCTCACAACAGCATCCCTCCACAATGGCCACATCTCTGCCACGACCTTACAATGGATCACATTCTATGGCAACTTGACAATGGCTAACATTCTACCATGCTTCACAACACACATGTACCTCTGGAAGCTTGCTGCCACTTCAGAGAAGACAATCAGAGGTTTCCTGTAAATGACAGAGGATGTTCACATAGCAAACATACATTTCTAGGTCACACACACGTCTATGGATCTGATTCTGGAGATCACTCCATACACAACGTCATGTGCTGCTGACTAATGGTTATTCGTATTCCAGTGTGTATGATGTTGATAACATCTCTCTTTAAAAAAGCTTGTGGAAAGATGTGACAAACACACTTTAACCATAAAAACTGTATTTGAATGATCATCAAGAATCACCATTTCAAAATCTACTATACAATACAAAGTCAGATAACAAACAAAAAACAAGCACAAAATCAATCTCAAGCCATTGTAATATCATAAATAATATTTGCTTTCACAATGAACAATTTTAGCGCTACAGTAACATGCTGCAGTGCTTTGGAAAACTAATTGATGGATCACCATTAAAAGCATCAGTCAGTTCTCAGTGAGAATTTTGACAGAACAATAAAACTCATCAGTGAGTACGAGATTATTGCCGGAGTTTGTTCTTTTAAAAAAATTTAGTAATGATGGCCATGAGATGAAAAGTCTGGGAGTCTTTTGAAAATGAAACATAGTTAAGTATTTGATTCGTGTTTACAATAGATTCCAAATGTAAATCTAACTTGGCTTTAAGTCCATGTATAAATTGTGACATCCCTCATTAAAAAGTCACAATAAGCAACATCAACCACATCATTTCTAGAATTTCACAACAGATGTCTTAGTACTTGAGAAACCCCTGAAATGCTTTAATAAATACCAAATTACTACAGTTTGTATAAAGCAAAACATATTCTAATTACACCAAAATATGTAAAACAACCACCAAATTCTCAGGGATAACCCCGCATTTATAAAAATTGAAAACTCATTATGTGAAAGCAGGCAAACAAAGACGCTGTATTAGCTGTGAATTCAAGTGCAAGTCAAATTACTTCCAATTTTTTTGGTTACTAAATGGTTAATGTAAAAAGGATCATACCGTGCATATAAGCAAAAACATTATGTGCACATGTACCACACATAGAATCACTGTATTAAATAAAATATCAAACCAAGAGCCAATTAACAGCACAAGTTCAATTTAGAAAAATAAGCTTTATAAATGTTAAATAGTACAACAAAATCTCAAATTGAGACCAGTTTGTTTAATTTGAGAAAATGCCACTTGGTTAGATATTCTGATATTTTCGGTTTCCTGTATAGATAGAATTTGGGTATTTGTCTCACTGTTTCATCTATAAACTACAAACTCTACATTTAACATTTATCTAAAATGAGACAAGGGGAGAGAGACAAAGTGCTGTGTGGGAGAAGACGCAGGCCAGGCCTGAGTCAGCCGAGCCGCAGCGTAGCTCTCTGAGAGGGCAAAGCTCTGTCACACTCATATCAGTATTGAAAGTGCAGAGCATAAACCGAATCTTACACAAGACTATCAGCTAATGCATATCACCCTCTAGCTCGAATGATCACGTTCTTGTAAATTGTTCAGGAAATCCAAATGCAACATTAACTTAACATTAACTAAATTCCTTCCATGTGGTATGCAAGGGAGTTTCTCAACCGTAAAAACAGAACACAGAGGAAAAGTCCAAATTGACCTGGTCTCCCCCACCACTCAAGGGGGCAATGTACAGTTTTATAATCTTTAAATATTACTTACTCAGCATGAAAGTGTTTTATGAATTATTTTTATTAAACAAAATACCAGATTTTTTGCCCTCACTATTTTCTAAATGTTTAGCCACCAAAATCAGCAAGGTCACTATGTGTCAGATTTTTGACAAAAAAATAAGCACCTAAATGCCTTTAAGCATCTCTGATAAACTTCATAATTTTCCACTGAGGTATAAGTTGTTTAGACGACGTGCAAGTCACAACGGATGTTGTCCTTCTTTGACGGGTCGTACATTCTTGATATGAATCACTCTTTTTTTTTTTTTTTTTACATCAACAAGGGTTAGATTATCATTATTAAAGTTTGAACAAAACTAAACTGTGGTTCCTTAAAAGTTTCTTGCCTACAGGTGACCTTTTTTTACATTTAGGGCCATACAGTTGGTGTTTAAAAAAAAAAAAAAACTAATGTAAAGTATATCCATTTGTAGGAATCGCCCTACTATCCCCTAATCGAGTGGAGTATTTAAATATATCACACAGTGTGATACTTCAAGGTTTGCGGTAGTCAGTTTACCACTAACTGCCACCAATTAACCCATTTTGTATTTGACATGGCAGCCATAGTTGTTAACTGCCGCAGCTCTTGGTAGATTACTTTGGTCATTATGGATCTGAATGCGTCTGTGTTCTTTCTTTAATTTGCGCATTGTCAGTAGATCATCCACAGATTTGTCCAGTCCCTTCCGTGCTTTTACAGCCTTAAGTGTGCACCGAATGTTAATAATATTGGACCCTGCGCAAACCTAACCATGAAAAAAGTATCACTGAAAAAGTATTTTTGTGTGATTTTGCCGGAGGTGTTAGAAAAGAGAGGCATATTAGCAAACTAAACATTGTTTAATCAGCTATTACTTCATAAGGGAGCTCAGAACATTCTTTCCTTGTGTTTTCAAAAAACGGATTCTTTCTTGTTGGCTATAAAAGCTCCTTATTCAGAGTGTGACTTCTTCTATGTCATCATCAAATGATGCAATGGCCCTGACCGCAGGTCGGCTCTCAGAGACATGCAGAGCGCTCCTATTGTTGGGGAGGGAACTGATGTTTAGTTCATTTGGTGTGTCTGTGTCCCTCCTGCGTCCACCCACTGGTCCTGATGTCAACTGGCTTGTTAGAGGGGGGCTTAGGATCTCCATCCTGCTGGATGGATCAGAAAGAGGTGGTGTGGCAGAGGCACCAAAAAGCTGCTGCATGAGGTTGGACTTCCTTTCTTTAACTAGGCTCCCCAGATCCAGCCCTTCATCTATTGGTCGAGGTGGCTGGTTTGCATTGCGTGCACCTAAACCAACACGGGGGGCAGATTTACCAAAAGAAGGGGCGTAGCTGCCAAAAGCAAGATCAAGATCCTCACTTGGTCCATGTGTTCGGAGACCACCCACTCTTCTCCCACTCGCCAATGTGTTTGTGCTTTCTTCTGGTTCTGTGGATTTGAAAATACCATTGTGGTTGCGTTGTTCAGACAACCGTGGAGGAGAGCGGACACTTCCCGTGTCATCGGAAAAGAAGTCCGAGTCCTGACCTTGGGTCTGCATTTCGATCTCACGCATCTTAGCCAGTAGCTGCTCTTTGCGCTGACGTTCCTCTTCTGCACTCTCTTGACTGACGGCCTGGATCTCCAGATTTCTTGCTTTAAGTTGTTCCTCTTCCAGTTCACGCTGCTTCCTGCTCTCTTCCTCCTTTTGAGATATAGACAGGTCAATCCTCTTCCAATCTTCTTCCTTTCGGTCCAGGCCTATTTAAAAGAAACCAAATGACTGTAGATACAAACATGCATTTCAACAAATCCACTACTGTTCAGAAGATTCCCCTTGAGCAAGGCATCGAACCCCCACAGAGTTCGAAATGACTTAGGACTCTTGGGGGGTCCCCTAAAATGTAATTATTAAAGGTTCTGAAGACTGCCTTGCTACACGATATATTTTAGGCAAAATTATATGGACCAGTGTTGAAGGTGGTATAATGGTCTTGGGATGTTTTCCCTTGCCCTGCTGCAACTATCTAGACACTTACATTGCCATCAACCCCTGCCATCCCACCCCTATAGGCACATAGAGTAAAATGAAATTCTGAAAAACTATCACTTCTTCTTGCTTTACTACTCCTTCCTCTTCTTCCTGAAAACAGTTTCACCTGATGATTTGAGTAGCTCTTTTTGTAAAGTTCTAGGATGATTGGGTTAATTTTGTAGGGTAGGCCAAGTGCCTCTGCATAGAAAATAATAAACAAAGTACAAGCATATATAAATGCAATAGAACAAAAATACATGTGAAATAAAGCAGTGCTTTTGGTTTCTCGGGTAAATTAACTTTATTAAGTTACAGAAACCAAATAATCAAATGTAAAATAACACTGCCTTCACTGTATACATTAAATATAGTTCATACTATTAATACAGTTTACCTTTAGCTACAATTTTTTTTCTCTCTCTTTCTGTTTTGTTTTTTTGCTAAACTTTGGTGACACAAACAGCTGCAGGTATATTGGGTTGCTGTCCCTTTAAGACGAATGCATGTATCTAATACTGGTAATGACACGCATCTGTTTTCTTTCTCTGACTGCGTTTACGAGGAAACTCGTTGAAACAGACACTTTGACTTATTTTTTCGAGCACATCGTGTTTTGTTCAAACACAAATTGATAAGAAAGACAAGGGAATTCGGTATTCACAAACTTCACGTGCTGACTGCGACTGCGTGGCTCTGTGCGCTGACAGACAGATCAGTCTACATTTGGATGTTTAACATAAATATGTAACCTACTACTGATACAGCAAAAACAAAGTCGGCAGTATTGACGGCTACAGCATATTTCGTTCTGTATTGACAGGGAGTTTTTTAAGCAGAATTTCATGAGAATTTGATGCAGACACCATAGAGAGTAAAAGAAACACTAGGCGGGAGGCGCCGAAAAGCATGCTGTTTTTGCATCCCTGATATCTACCATTTCCCCCAACAACAGTCATGTTATCACATAAGCACAATTTACCCTAGAAAAAAACTTGGTGATATTTATTTTTCCTCTTTTTCTCTCCATGTGCAGGATTCCAAATTAAGAAAAATAATATTAGCTTCTTTACCAAGCTCTCATGTACATTCATGCTCAAATCACATTCACTTGAATCAACTCACAGACTTGAATTAAGTCCTGGTTATCTTTCGTAATCACTGACTGGACAATTAGATTGTTAAGCTAGCTTTGAATAACTTGTCCAGCTGCTCGTTCTGCTGTTAGCTGGCAGATCATTTGGCTTCATACACATAAGTTACAGCTAGCAAGAAACGTTGACAAACGTACTCTTCTAATCATTACACTGGGTATCTAGTTAATGCAACTTTTGATATAGGAACTCGAACTCCTAATATTTTACTATAAGCAATTATGGAGGAGATATAAACACAATCGAAGCACTTACAGGATTTTCATTCAGGATTTCACTCTTTGTGATGTCTCGTTTTGCCGTGTTCATTTAGTACGTGTCTGCGATAATAATCTGTGATGCTGAACTCACATTTAGCTAATAGCTGCCCTGATTGCTGCCTCGCGCTAGGAAATAAATTAATTACTGTTATAAATACAAAACGTCACTAAAACTTATAATTTTCACAATAATTTTTAATGTAAAAATATTTTGTGGGGGACCCCCCAAAATCCAAAAAGGAATTCTTATGGGGGGTCCCTATGACTTATGGAGGGTCCGGGACCCCCCAAACCCCCAGCCATTTCGAACCCTGAACCCCCAACTGCTCCCCGGGCGCCGCAGCATAAATGTCTGCCCACTGCTCCGGGTGTGTATTCACAGTGTGTGTGTGTGTGTGTGTGTGTTCACTGCTGTGTGTGTGCACTTTGGATGGGTTAAATGCAGAGCACAAAATTCTGAGTATGGTTCACCATACCTGGCTGAATGTCACGTCACTTTCACTATACATCTGTAGTCTGTACATGATTGAAAAATTTAGTTATTTCAGCTTCTTTTTTTAGTTCTACTATTTAAACTATATTTTAGCTAACTGTATTTAAACTACACAAATTGTTATGTTAATTATATCATTTATTCGTGTATGTCCATTTGTTTTAAACTTAGACAGCAGGATGGCATCTTTGACCAGTTGCTTTCCTACCTCTGTTTCCCTTTGAATTCTTCTGATTTGAGCTCTGCTGTTGATCTAGTCTTTGCTTCTCCTGGTCTTTCAGCAGCTCCATTTCTCTATTTCTGTCACGCATTGCCTTTTCTTCTCTCTCCTTCTCCCTTGTTGGTACCATCTCAGATTCCATGTCTCTTTCTTTCTCCCTTTCCCTCCAAAACTCTTGAATCTTCCATTCTTTCGCTTCTCTTGATCTCTGCTCCCTGCCTTGCTGGTCCTGCTGATAGATTATTGAAGAAAATGAATGACAAACGAAGGACTGGAATAACATTAATAATAGTTGTAAATGAAAATGTATTACTTTACCCAGTATCTGAGTATGATGTACTTTCATTCTCACCATTCAAAATCTATTGAAATCTCCTAAATGGAGTGCTATTTGTGAGCCGCTATCGAAGACAACAAGCAGCTCACTAGATTTTTAAACAAAGCTAAATACAGTCATGACATAACAAACTGAAGCTAAATCACAATTTTAATGAACAACAATTCTCTTATGTTTAATAAATAAATAAGATTCAGAAAATGAAACACAAAAAGACATGCAATTTATAAGACCTCTACTGAGCAGATTATACATGCCTTCAGAGAGAGGTAATCATCAGTCCGGTCGTCAGGTGGGAGTTCGTTGTTAACAGCTGGAGGTGGTGATGGGAAGTCCAGTGAGGATGTCCTGTCCTCTGTCTGTACTGCCTTAGTGCTGGTTGTATTGGAGACTTCAATACATGAATAAACAAACATGTGGCAAAATACATAGGTTAAAGTCGCACAGATATACATAATGTAATACTCCACCCTTTAGTGCCCCAACAATATCTCTTCAAACACTTGATTTGTTTGAATGAAGAATGTGATATAAATGTCAAAGTGATATATCTAATCAGTAGAACCACTGTAATTACAAATGGAGACACTAGTGAATCTCACGAGAATACAATCACCATAGTAAGATGTTTGTTGTGGAGTCATTACCTGTTTGCGAATAATAATTATGAACCTAATGTTAAGAAGGCCCTGGGAGGAAGGTGCCTAGTACAGCTGTGTAATGGGACTTAGATCTACCTTTGCGCTTGCTGCCATTCTCAGCTTCTTTTCTGGAAGAAGCTTTCAGCATCCTGTTAGCATATATATTCCGAGAATCCAGCTCCTTTTCTTTCTCCTGATATTAGATGCAAAAGAGTAATTAATCTATGACATGATGTATTGGTGATTAAATGTATCAAAATCTAATTAAAATCTGCATGTGATTGGTGTGTGTTTTATGTAAAGAATTTGGTACCTTTAGTTTAGTGCAAAGCCTCTCCACTTCCTCCTTTAGTGCTTTAACTTCCTGTTGTGCATCATGAGTTCTCTTCCTCTCATTAGCTAGCTGCCTCTGAAAGCTCCCACTACTCAGCTCGGTGTTCTTCTCCAATTCCTGATGACGCATTACATACATTACACACAGTCATGAAAAAAAAAACATATTGACTGATATAAGAATGATAAAAATAAACATATAAAGGAAATAAGAAGGTTTGCACAAAAAGGATATCACTTATATCTTATGGAAAGACATTATCTTAAGGCGCACACAAATTTTTTTACATTTTGTCCTGGGACAGTGGGTCATCCTTATTGTTGAACTCTGCACTGTCTGATTGATTGTCTTTTTTTTTTTTTTACCTTCACTCTGCGTTCACTTTCTTGAAATTTGCCTTGAGTGTACGTTAGTTTTCGTGAGAGTTCCTCCCTTTCTCCAAGATTCTGGTCATCTGCGAGTTGCTGCAGTTTCTGCAGCTGGCTGCGACAACGCTGGAGTTGGGCGTCCGTTTCCCTGAGGCTGCGCTCAGCTGTGCGCTGGTTCTCTTGACTGCGTCTCAGCCTCTCACGCAGTACATGAGTCTCATTGTTGTGACGAGACAACAGCTGCGAGATCTCGCTCTCCGTGTCATTGTAGCGATGCAGGGCTTTCTCTTGCCGCAGCTGCGTCTGTCGCAATAAACGGTTCTCACGCTGCAACTCATCTGCATGCAGCCTCAGCTCAGACAATGCATTCTTCAATTCGTTGATCTTTAGCAGACGGGCAGACAGCATGCGTTTGGTGACCGGGTCCACTTCTTTAGATGGAGCATCTTTACTCAAAGTTTGGGATCGGATGTCTCCTGACCGCTGCTGAGGATGATGGGAGTGGGGTGGGAAACGGCGTGACACACCTTTACGTACACCTGAAAAGAACAACCAATGTAAATACATATAAGTAATTAAATAAAGCCACAAAAAAAATAAATTAAAAAAATAAATAAATAAATATATATATATATATATATATATGTGTGTGTGTGTGTGTGTGTGTGTGTGTGTGTGTGTGTGTGTGCAGTTACAACAGGACTGCAAAAACTTTCAAAATATTTTTTTTGTGTCTTTAAAAGTAGTCTTACATATATCTATATATATATCGAATCCACTGTGAGACACCAATGTGTCCCTGAGCAAGACACTTAACCCCTAGTTGCTCCAGAGGCATGCGACCTCTGACATATATAGCAATTGTAAGTCGCTTTGGAAAAAACCATCAGCTAAATGAATAAATGATATATTAGGGCTGGGCAAGTTAACACATTATTATAGCGTTAACGCTTTAATTTATTAAAGCAGACAATTATTTTATCGCATGTTAACTCAGTTTTTTATTATTATGAGATTCTGTTGCTCACTGGCTCTGAATACACATACAGACAAATCATTGGTTACAGGAGGGGATGTTCCCGATAAAAATTATTTAGGCTAAGCATCAATATTCACATACCACTATCCACTGTTATTTTTAACAGAAAAGAATGTAAGGAGCTCGTAATCATGAGTTCATAAGCGGGAAATAGGAAGTTTCCAATAGCACGTGAAGGCAACAGAGAAGCGCTCTCGCTCAACACAGTGGAGTGCATCATTTTGTTAACTTTGTGGTAGATTATTCTGGGTCATATGGGATGCGGTAACACATGGCCCTCTCACAATTAGGGGTGCGCCGATCACGATCGGCCGATCGTTATGCGCATCTCATCAGTAAAGCCGGTTCTCTAATCAGCGGTAAATTCCATCAGGTGCGTGATTTCACATAGAGCCATTGTTAACTGAGAAGCTGCGCAAATCCACGTTCATTTTCAGCGTTTATTATTTATTATAATAAGTGTTGAAATCAGTTGTGCTATTTAAAGGGGGGGGGGTGAAATGCTATTTCATGCATACTGAGTTTTTTACACTGTTAAAGAGTTGGATTCCCATGCTAAACATGGACAAAGTTTCAAAAATTAAGTTGTACGTTTGAAGGAGTATCTTTGTTCCAAAAATACCTCTTCCGGTTTGTCACAAGTTTCAGAAAGTTTTTTTCAAGTATGACTCTGTGTGACGTTAGATGGAGCGGAATTTCCTTATATGGGTCCTAAGGGCACTTCTGCCGGAAGAGCGCGCGCTCCCGTGGAGCATAGACAAGACATTCACTGATCAGAGCAGAGACATTCACTGATCAGAGCGAGAGACCGAATTTTCACAAAAGAAGTGTGTTTTTGGTTGCCAGGGCAAGACAACCCTGCACAGATTACCAAAAAAAAAACAGCATTAAGGGACCAGTGGATGGAGTTTATTTTACAGAGCATCAACGGAGTTGTGCAAGTGTTTTTGTTTGTTCCCTGCATTTCGAAGATGCTTGTTTTACAAACAACGCCCAGTTTGACGCTGGATTTGCACATCGTTTATTTCTCAAGGATAATGCAGTCCCAATGAAAAAGGGGCACGATCGTGTGTTGGAACCGCAGGCGGTGAGTAAAACTGCTTCAAATATCTCTGTGTTGTTAACTTAGCTATCAGCGCATAAGCACATCAAGTAAACAACATGCGATGTTGTCATCAAACTGCACTTTCCACATGTACAGCTTAAAAAAAAAAGACGACATAGTGGAACTCAATTTAATCCAACCTTGCTGAACAAAAGTATTAATTAAAAAAATAAATAGTTTTTCCATTTACATGACACAACGCTAAATGTCTCTTCTGCAATCTGCTGGTCATTACTGGTACTGCACAACACAACATTATTCTGACGATGCTTCAGTCAATTTAAAGGTTGATATCCAGAATATATTTGACTTCAAATAACAAAATAAAAATAAATAATTAAATAAATATATTAAAAAATATAGATGTGAAATTACATTTTGCACAAAGAAACTGAAACCTATTTTTAGGATCATTAGGATGTGTTGCATCGATGCATTATTGTTTTGACAATTATGCACATCTACATTTAAATGTAAAAAAATATATTTAAAAAATCTGTTATCTGTTTTAAAATCTGTTATTTGTGAAGCATTATGGTATTCAAATCGTTCTGTAAATGTACTTACCTGTGATATATTTTTATAAGGCAAAAACCTTGGTCCTTAAAATTGGCTTTATATTGTTTAAGCAAAATATAATTATTTATTTTAGTTTTTGGAGTGAAATGTGATCTGGCCATGTCCTTCATGGGTTTCCTGAGATATATACACCAAGGACTCATTTATATGATTGCACAACATAGTATCTTTTGAGTGAGAAACTTACACTGCCGCCCATCCCTCAGCAATAAAAGAGTCTCAAGAAACATGATTGGTCACAAAAAAAATAAAAATAAATAAATAAATTGACACCACAGGATTTGGTTGCTGATGGCCTTGATCATCATGTTAATTACATTATACCTGTAAACTAATAACATGTGCTTAAGAAAATTTATACAAATTATTTGACCTTCTGAATTGCAGATGAATTTGTTCCATTATGATGTGTGAAAAGGAGAAGTAAACAAGATATTTAATAAATATGGTACAGTGCTGAGTCATATGTACTCAACAAGTTTGTTCAAATTGTGATGATCATGTTGAGTTCACATGATCAGTGTACTTACAAATGTACTTATTAGATTATTGACCTAGATATCTTACAGAATCTTAAATATTTATTCATCATTTACATCATGAAGTTTTTTTGTTTCAAAATCCTTAAAAGTCCTGTTTACTTTTCTACATAGATTTTGAATCTGAACTGTATGTTTACATATAACGCATGCGCATACCTGCTCGATGTAAGGGGCTGCTGGACACTCTCTTAGACCTCCCTCTTCTTTGTGGAGACGGAGAGGCTGACGGAGAGAGAGACCGGTCTGAGTGTGAGGCGTTTTCATAATCATCCGAGTAGAAAGAGGGACTGCTACGCTCTCCATCCGAACAGCGATCCCGGTCTGGGTCTCCGGCCGGCTTTCGCATTCTGGTTCGTGCATGATCCTCAACCAAGCTTTCGTTGTCTTTCCGGTATTTCTCCTGTTTTCCAGATCGAAAAGGAGATTCAGAGATCTTCCCGTCACTATGATGAGACAATCGGCTGTGCTCGGATTCCTGATTATCCTCATGCAAGTCCATGTCTCTCCCTGCAATACAGTTCACAATGATCGAGACAGATCAGACTGAGACTGGACCGAATATGTGCTTCACTCACAATTAATAAGTAGCAGACACACATCCAAACACACAAATCAGAAAAGGCATGATTGCTATGACACGGCATGTATGCAAATTAGATCGTGTGAGAGCCTTCAGCGAATCGTGACATAAAACCAGACACTAAACACTCAAGCTGTCTGAGAGGCTTCATCAAGTCTGCATCAAGCCACTGTCATGTTTGTTGCTCATTAACAACTGTGATGTGTTATTAATTCCCATCTAGCAATGTGGCGTGGGATACAGTGTCCAGCCACTACAACAATGTGTTCAGCCATAAAATTATGTACATTACTACAATTTAGTCACAACTGAGCAAGTCTCGAACACTAAGCCAGACTGCATATTCAATTTGTTGTTCTAACCAGACATTGTCTTATCGAATCAGGGCATACATTGTGTTTGTGAAGTCTAATAGTTGATAAAGATCAGAAGTACAAATAAGGAATCACCAAGTGTCACAAAAAACAACAAAGCTGGATAAAATAAAATCCTCATTAAAAAAAAAGCACAATTTATGACCCGTTTGTAAAGCTACTGGCAAGTCCGGCTCTTTCTGTCCCTGAACCTGCTGAATCCTGATATCCTCTCTGCTCACTGTCACCATGGAGATTGAGTCTGCCCTTTTGTAATTGGCCAATAATATCATTCATTCCCTAATGGCATTCATGCTAAACACAATAATTACTCCCTGACCTTTCACCTCCCTCTTGTTTGGTAAAATGTTTATTATGTCACCCATTATTGAAGAACCATAAATCAAAATCTTTGCACAAAGAAACGAATTATTTAAAGTTAGAGTCAAAAATTTTGAGTTAATATTCAAATATAGGAAAATTAAGGAAATCTTGAGTTAAATGAGGCCTTCACCAAATAAATATCAGCTCTATTTGCTTCTTGCGGGTACAGACTATTTCAAACATACCACTACTCCTAATAATAATAACCAAGTTATAATCAATGAGAGTTGCATTCATGTCTGTTTGGTTTATATTCCTATAAAAATGGACTAAATCCTGAGTAAATAGGAGCCTAAAGAGATTATATAAAAAATATATAGGCTATATTCCAAATATATAAAATATTATTTTGATGAATTTACAATAATGGAGTTATTATAGTTGCTGTTGTCAAATATAATAACAAAAGAGATTTTCAATGGTAATTCCAGCTACAGGTGTCCTAAAAAAAGCGGTCAACGTGTCTTCGTTTAAAACAAAACAAGGCTGTTTAAACTGCTGCTAGTATTTCTTGTTTACAACCTGATCGTTCGTACTTTGTGTTGATAAAAAAAAGTGACAAAAGCAATAGTAAACGCTGTACGTGCACTGCTGCTACAACAACGTCTGAGAAATAATTGTAAAAGTAACGTTACTTACCAGTTTCTTGCCTTTCTAAGTATCCATATCTAGACAGTCAGTTTCTTCATAATGTGGCTCGGTTAACGGCTCACAAACTCGCTAGCCAGCTAACGTTACATGAGCTAGCTGGGATTATATCGTGCAACTACGACAACACACAACACGCTCTGCTGTAGAGACGACGCCAAACGATTAGCAAAACCGTATTCGATTCGGTAAACAGAGGGCGAAAGCGGTTGTTTTAGTCGTATGTCCTTTAAACTGACAGCTCCTAAGGTCGATTATAGAGGCGATTGTAGCTTTTGAAGAGGAATCTGTGCTTTACTGAAGGAGTTGGTGAAATCTCTGAATCCGCGCCTCGCCTTCTGCTACCGGTGTCATAGTGACGCTTCGCCATGGCAACGTGCGCGTCCCCGTCCGTCACTTGTTGAGCACGGCTGATGTTACATCGACAGACAGGCGACAGGCGTCGGTGATTCTTTAAAGCAGCAAAAATCCGTCAGAAAGACATTTTAAAAGCGAGTTTCGAGTCTGATTGGTGTTATTATGATAGCACTCAGTGATGATAACACTCGCATGATAGATAAATTATAAGATAAAAGTTAAAATATCTATTTTCAATGGAAACAATGCTAAATGAAAATATATAAATATCTAGATAAAATCAAAATAATAAAATGCCATTGAGTTCCATTGATTTAAAACATTTTAGATTTTAAATATATTTTTGTCTTCACAGTAAGAACAAACATGCAAATGACCAAATAAATACCATGTTAATATAATAATAATAATAACAATAATAATAATAAATGAATAAATAGAACTTGGAAAATTAGCAAAATTAAGCAACAACCCCAAGTGGCTTGTTGATTTAAAATATTTTTATTTAAATTAATTTTAATACGTGTGTGTGTGTGTGTGTGTGTGTGTGTGTGTAGACACAAGACTGTGTTCACGAGAACGAAACGGTCAGTGAGGGGCGCTACTGAATGGAATTTTATACCTGAGGAGGTTAGACAGCTCAACACTTACAAGGCCTTTACAAAAAAATTGGCTCATTAACAGTAATGTCTGCCAACATTAAAAGCAGAGCCTATTGAGAGAGAAATTGCACTGTCCCCTTTTAAATAAACCATTAAATCAAATCAAATTTCATTTAGACTTTTTTAAAGAAATTTATAGGGACATTTATTTTATTCAACTGAAAAACACAAAATGCAAAATGCAAAAAAAGAAAAAAAAAAAAGAAAATAGTAGCTGCATTTTAAAATCAACTTGTACTTTATGAAATTATACTTATTAAAACAATGCACTATATGCAGCAATAAACAACATGTAGCCTAAACCAGAGCTGCACAATTCTGGAAAAATTGAGAATAATGTTGTTTATATATATAAATTGGAGATCACGAAACCAACTCAAATAAAGCCTTTTTATGTAGGCTACACAAACGCATAATGTCAACAATGATTTCGCTATATTCAGCAGCTTGACATATAATTTCATTTTGATAACACTTCGCAGCAACATCCTAACTATGGCAGTAACATATTTGCATGAGAGCAGGATTTACGTAGCTTTTCAGGTATTTTACATTATAGCCTTCGGATTTTTATAGGAGATGGAAACTACATTTCCCATGATCCACAGCTTCAGTTGAAGCCAGAGGATAAAAGCGCTGCGAGTCTCTCGCGCTCCCGGGTGAAGTACACTGATGGAGCGCGAGCGGCTTTATCATAGAACACCGGGCGCGCGCACACACTTTCATTTCAAAGGGTGGCGTTGACGTCACCGCATATCCAAAGAAGTCTATAGAAAGGGAGATCGCAACATTTCCAAGCCTTCAGTCTTCCGCGAGAGGGCAAGGACGATTACGATGGTCATCAGAGTGTTTATTGCGTCCTCCTCCGGGTCTGTCGCGGTGAGTAACATGTTTACACCGCGAATTTTAGAGTTGCGTGTTGTAAAACTGGAGACTACCGGGAATTACATCATACGACAGCAAATTTTTAATCTGTGATCTTTAATTTTATAATCTATTTTATATATTAAAAATGTAACGTAAGAATGTATTGCATAGATTTATACGAATAACTTCGTTTCATGATAGCTACATTTATGGCACTTTGTAAGGTTTTTATGTGCACGCGAGTTATACTGTATATGAATATGTCAATAAGAGTGTCGTTTATATTCAAGTAAGCCCTGTCCACTTCATAAACTTAACCCATCCAGGAAAACCCACCCTCTCTTTCAGGCGATACCATGGTACAGTGACTGAATCAAATAGCAATACTATGGTACTTTTAATAGAAACCATTAATCCTTTATCCATGTTCATGGTATTTACATGCCACTCCAAGAATAATTTTCCTAACACATGGTTTAAGGGTGTAACTGTGGTACGTTTTGGTATTTTACATTTACATTACAAGTTGATGCCAAACTGGGGCTGTTTTCAAGCCACACATGACAGAACATTCTGGGTAGATATGACTTATGGTGACTAAAATCTATTAGTTACATAACCACTGCCACACTCAGTTCTGATCTATATATTCATAAATTATTTCTATCAAATGCTTTTCAGTTTTTATGGTTTATGATGTATTTGAGATAACCCAAACTGTTGTCCACCTCGGTGCACTGCAAACAGCCACACGCTTAGGTTGGACAAAGTGCATGTTTACAGTAAAAGCCAACCCCACTGCCAACTCCAATGCCACAATCACTGGCGTACAGATCAGTTCGTTTTTAATCGCTCTGTTATACAGCCTGCAGGGAGAGCACAAGAAATGTCCTGATTCATTCAGAGCTGGGATTATATTTCAGCCTTTTAGCAGGCTGGTCCAGTGACATTGATTTTTAGTTCTTTAAATGAGGAGATCACAGTCTCTGAACGGAGACTGGGAGAAGGGAGGGGCGACTGTATTCATATTTTCATGTAATGTCATTCATTTGGCGTTTGATGGTTATCAGATGATGTTTGCACAGTGACTCACTGTGTATCTGACAGCTTTGATATGGAGATGAAGCATGTGTTTTTGGATGTTAGAGAAGCATGTACAGTTCAGTACTGTAACCTAATAGTACCAGAATGAGGTAATAGCCTAAATGCGTTATGCACAGATTTCTTACTTCTTCAGGACCAGGACTGCTTACCCAAAAAGAGCTATTTTTAAGTCTCCGTGGCCTCAGCACACACTGCTCTCATAGGCAAACATCTCCTTTATGCTGACATTCTTCTAGGATAATCATTAGAAAATAAATATGAAATGTTTCACCGAATAAGTGGCATGTGATGGGTTGGCAGACTTACTGTGTGTGTGTGTGTGTGTGTTCACTCTGTTTGCATATGTGTTTGTTAAATAACTTATTTTTTGTCAAGAGGATGTGAAGCAAGTGATGGCTGATGAAACCTGTACTAAAAAGCAGCCGATTTTAGGATCAAATGAGTAACGGTTAATATTTTAACTTACAGCTAGCAAACACTGATTCACATTAGCTCTCATAAACTTTGGTCAGAGGGGGATTATAAAGGTCATACCCTGACTAACCTTTTCCACCCGTTACACTCATCCACCTGAGTGAAAGACTGTGACTGAGAGCGCTCATTGAGTGATTTTCAGTCAGCTAGGCTTAGTGGAGAGACAGGTTCGACATTGATATAGGCTTAAGTGTGTTAAGAAAGTGAGTGGTAAGAGTGCATTCAGCTCATTGATTTAAAACCGGATGACACACACTCATGATTTGTCTTTTTATAAAAGTGTACGTCATCTTTTAACTGAAAGTTTTACACATGCAAAACTTCACAAAAACTCTATGTAGTATAATTTGTATTTTTTATTTTTAAATTAGAAAAAGAATGTACATTCAAAACCAAATCATATCAGTAGCCTAACAAATGTAATTTAAATGTAGCAAAGCACCTCGTGATCACATTAACAAAACCTCTGTAAACTATTCTGTAATCAGTTTTTTTGTTTTTATTGTTTAAACAATATTTTATTAACTAGTAAATCTATTAAATAAAAATTGGAAAGCTGGAACACAATAAAATGTAAATATTAAATGAAAATGTAAAATTAAAAAAACTAAAAATTTGTAATATAGTAATTGATATAGATCAGTTTTTTAAGTGCTAAATTACTAAAACTGATGCTACAGATGGATATAAATATTTTAAAAATAAACTAATACACATAACAAAATTACTTAAATTAAAAAGAAAAAGGTTATTCAAAGCATTAATGAATGGCATTTACTAATAAATAAAATAGCACTTATTGGACACTTTTGCTTTCTGAATAAATGAGTCATCACCATTATGCGTCTCACAGAGAGTGGCATTTTATTCCTTAATGAATGAAACTGCGTTTTTTGAACGAATCGGTTGAACGACTGATTCAACAACTTGCACTCAAAGACAGGTGAATGCTGTTTGTCCTTCCTGAACAAATAATTGAACGAATCAGTTGAATTAAGAAATAAGTCACTAAAAAGACAAGTCACTTGTCGCCACAATGTAACAATGTAACTTAATGATAGTCAATATTTACAGAAAACATTATTTATTATCTTAACTAACATGTTGTTGTAGACATAAAGAAGTTGAGTTCTTAAAGTGAATCATATAGACAGAGAATAGCTATGTCTGCAGTGTTTTGTTTTGAGGATAAAACAATAGCTGCATTGTGTGGCTGCCCTGCTTCGACACAAGGCTAGAGCTGCTATTGTACTGCTTTCAGTTTATCAGGCCGGGAGTTTTATAGAGCTTTTAAAAAGCACAGACAGGGTTTAATGTTTAATGGAGAGCTTCTCTACCTTTACAAAGAATCTCACTCTCTTTCTTGCAGTCAAACATGTGAGAGATATGTGATCCACTCATCAATGCATCACTGAGTATCAATCTTTAGTCACTCGTGCTTTTTATGTGCACAGGTGTGTGTATGTGTGTGTTTAGTGACAGAATTCATCTGAACAGCTCTGCATGCACTGGCCGCCCAGCAACACGCTCTGCAAAGTCAGCAGAGAGAGGGAGAGAGACAGGCGAGGTGAGGCAGGGGACTTTTTGTACTCCATCTGTCCTCCTCCACAATATGGATATGTCCAAAACCACACTTTAGTACTGCCAAACTAGGGTGTGTAGGTGTGTGATTTTGTAAGTCACACCCTCTCAACAGCTGTTGAAACTAGGCCTCATTTTCTGTAGTTAGGTGCGCAGACTGAAGTATTAGTTCTGGAGCCTGTTGAGGGAAAATGCATGTAGCTATATTATCAGCTAAAGGTATAGATATGGCTTAATAGTTAAAAGATTTAAGATTCTACACACATGTTTTTATTTTAATTTTTTATCTTAAATGGTTAAGCCATGAATGAACATTCTGTCATTAGTTACACACCAGTGTTATTTTAGTACCATTGATACTGTACTATCTATACAACCAGGCAAATAAACCAGCTTTTATTTTTAGTTTTCTGTTTTATTTTAATTTGTTTTTGTTGCTTTCTTGTCATTGTTTTTAAACTATGTCTGTATAGTTTTTATTCTTTTTTTTATTATTCAAGTTCATATTTGTTTTATTTCAAGTTATGACTTTATGGTTTTAGTTAAACCTGTATTGTTCTATGAAACACAAAAGGTGAGAAAATATCTAAAAAGACAGTCTGTTATATTTTCATGTAATGAAAGGTTTTTGCAACAGTGGTAAAAGTTCTTTAAATTTTAAAACTGAAGCATCAGTTGAAGGGATAGGCCACACAAAAATGACCTTACAAACCTGTAAGACTTTTGTTCATTTTCGAAAGTTGAGATCAATTAAGATATTTTTTGTCATGCATTCAAAGAGCTGTCTGACACTCCCATAGACAGCAAGGATCCTTAAACGATAAAGGATTAGAAACATAGTAAGGACATCATTAAAAAAATCCATGTGACAGTGGTTCAACCATAATTTTACAAAGCTACGAGAATACTCTTTGTGTGTGAAGAAAACAAAAATAACGACTTTATTCAACAATTCGTCTCCTCTGCATTACTCGATAGTGCCATTTTTGAGCGTATCACATACATAAACAACGTATGCAACGTATGTATGCAGATACATTGTTTACGTTCAGATCAAAGCGTAAATAACATAAACAGCGTATCAGTGTACAGTGCTGCTGACACAGAACAGCATTGGTTATGAATGTGATACTCTCTAAAATGAAGCTATAGGGAGGAGACGAATTGTCTAATAAAGTTGTTATTTTTGTTTTCTTTGCACACAAGAACTATTCTCGCCACTGATGTCGCATGGATTATTTTAATGATCTTCTTGCTATGTTTCTGAGCCTTGATCGTGTAAGGATCCTTGCTGTCTATAGGGGTGTCAGAGAGCTATGGGAATGCATTAAAAATATCTTAATTTTTGTTCTGAAGATGAGCGAAGGTCTTATAGGTTTGGAACGACATGAGGGTGAGGAATTAGAATTTTCATTTTTGGGTGAACTATCCCTTTCTGCTATGTTGTTCGTTTGAGGAAGCGGTTTATAAAAGGAATGTTATCATTTTGGAAATCGTTTCATCTCTGTGTGCCACTACTTAATGCATCATTAACCACAAGAGCTAGGAATTTAAAGAGAGACATGTTTATTCTTTGCAAAATGTACTTGTCGTTGTTGCACTGGAAGGGAACTATTGAGTTTTTAACAGTACAACGGAGAGCCGAGCGCAGAGGGTGACAGACAAGTGTGCAAGATAAGGACAAAATGTTTATTAATTGTTAATATGGGGAAGGATTCAGAAACACAGGACGCCAGACATAGAACAGATGTTAAATAACCTTTTGACCACACAAATAGACACTATGAAATATACACACAAAGTCTTTCATGGTTTGTGTGTTAAATTTGATGTGCTTTAAAAAAATAAAAATAAAATTATGCATTTAGCAGACGCTTTTATCCAAAGCGACTTACAGTGCATTCAGGCTATCAATTTTTTACCTAACATGTGTTCCCAGGCAATCGAAATTGAATGCATAGTCATATTCTATAAAGTTTTAGGGATTTTTTTTTAGGCGTGTCTGAAGTCTGAAGTCCCTGTGTGTTGTACATGTGGTTTCATATAAATCCTTTTGCTGATCAATATTCTCCTGTACATCTGACTAATGGGAATTTCACTGAGTGCTTTCCATCTGTGTGTTTTCAGAAAGGACACATAGACACTAATGCACACAGAAATCTAGAACAGTATATTAATACTTTATACTTTTACTTTTTCCCCAACACTGTCAAATTCAGAATGTTTCAAGGCTGGAAATTACAAGGTTGACGAGTCCAAAATGAGTTAATAACACTTTTAATTAGTTAATATCATTGCACCACATATTATTTCCAATCAATACTATATTTACTATTTTACAATTCTGTAAAAATGCACAAAGTATCAACATTGTAAAGAATCAACTACATAGTATTTATATGAGTGAATAATTACTCATACACTCATAAATGTTAAATCATACATTTAATAACTTTGATAACATAGATCATTTAATATCTATCACAGATCACTGACCAAAGAATTTTTTTGTGTGATTCCTCAGGTGAAGAAACGTCAGCAGGCCATCGTGGGCTTTCTGGAGGCCAACCGGATCAGCTTCGAGGAGGTGGACATCACCATGCTGGAGGATCAGAGGCTCTGGATGTACCAGAACATTCCTGAGGAGAAACGACCTGAAAAGGGCAATCCTCTCCCCCCTCAGATCTTCAATGGAGACCACTACTGCGGAGTGAGCTATCAATTATTCAATTTCTAATCCACATGCTTGATATGTCACACACTGGACAGGTGATGCACCATCTTTTATTAAAACACGCTCACTTAACATGTTCAATAATCTTCTTTCAGAAGCAAATTTATTGTTAGATACTCACACATTGGTTATATCTTCATCAATATACCGACACAGACCTCAATTCATGCATATTAATTGGTTCTGTAAGACGTCTGGGGGATTCTGCTGAAGTAATACTCTGTTTCTCTCAGACACTTAAATCAATGATAAGCTAAAAGCTCTCTGTCTGGCCAATGAGTCCACATTGGGTTGGTTTGAGAGAATGTTTATTAAAAATCAATGCATGTATACAAAGATCCATGGTGTAAGCTGTGTTCTCTTTTCCAGCCAATTGCATTCTAGTGTGTTATTAATTGTGTTTTTTCTAGCCAATCACATTAAAGCATGAAATGCCCTTTATAAAGTTGTGAAAAGGGAGAGGCATTTTAATAATAAAAAAAAAATCTTAAAGTTTGCAGGCAAACCACATTTTAATACTTACATTAACACCTTCACACTCTCTATTTATCAAATAGAGTTTTAGTGTAATATGCCACTGTGAATCTCTTGCCATAAATGGCTAAAGAATCGGAAAGATATTAACGAGTTTGAATCTTAAATTAGAAATGATTCATCACTTTAAACTTGAGTCAAAAGGTTTGTATATTTTGGGACTGACTCATGGAAGCGTCTGGATTTTGCTGAGTGCCCCACTGATGTAATCTCACAATAATCCTAATTACTCTTAGATACCGCCTCCAACAACTCTCTTAACCAATCAGAACAGCAGATCCGCTATGTAGAGCAAGACACATTTGAACTATCCTTGTGTATTTTTAAATGAATTTATGGGCAAGGTGCTTTTTTTTATATGGAGAATTGTTATGAATAAAGTTATATCATTAATAAACAATTTCATTTGAAGTAATTTGATTTTAGATTACGCTAATGGATGTTAAATAGCATAATTTATATAATCTGAATAAGCAGGTTCACTTATTAAGTTTGGTTTGATATTTATGGCAGATAAAATGCCAATATTATATACAATTTGAAAGACAAACGGCACAAAAAACAGTTACATCTGCTAAAAACTCTCCTCAGTCATTTATCATTTTGTCATTTTGCAGGATTATGAAGATTTCTTCCAGTCTAAAGAGACGAACACAGTGTTCTCGTTCCTCCGTTTGCCCCCTGTAAAGGTACACACTCCAGCTTGTCTTTTTATTAATAAAAAGGAAAAAAAAAATTCAACACATAATAAAAGGTTAATAAAACCAGTTTTCAGAGAATATATATTGAATTTATTTTATTTTTTTCCTCCCCTTCTGGCTGTTTATTTTCTTGTTTTATGTATTAACCATTAATGTTTTTAGATTTGTGCTTAAAAACACAATGAACACTATTCTATGAAACACTATGCAATTTTTATAGTGGATGTTTTGATTTTATTTCATATTGTGTTACTGGCTCTACACTGGTTTAATGTGATATTAATACGGATTACAGAATAGGATTGAGATCTAACTGAGTTAAATTCTTTTCTCTGCAGGACTCTGAATCCTAGAGCATGTCATTGACAGTTCCCTAGACTGAAACACTGTGCTTTTTCCTCTCTTTTTCCTGTGATGTAACTTTCGTTTCCCGGGCTGAAGCCCTCACTGCCAGCAATGCTTTTGCCAAACACACTCTGCCCTCCAGCTAACAAACTTCTCCTTATTCAAACACACACATACACAGGGTGAATAATGTTTTATATGGCCTAGTTAATTATTTATATGTGTTGCTGTTCTGTTTCATTTGCTGTACATGTGTTGCATGAAAAACCTATTCTGCTTTTTATAACGTGATACAGAGATAGAAAGTGAACTTAATGTCTGTGTGCATAGGACTTCTATTGTTAATCTAGACAAAGAGAATAATAAGCATGCAAGGTTGCATGTACACGTCTCTTGTAAGTTGTTCTTTGTTTACATTTCCAAAAGGAAATGTAGGGAACCAACAGAAGAATTCAGTATAATGTTGTCCTTTCCGCAGACTTTGATCCATTTGTAAAAAAGAAGTTCAGACCAAAAGCCAAAACAGCCTCAAAACAGGAAATAGAATCCTGACCTGAATTAAGAGCTCAGTGGAACAGCGCTGATCTGAGCTCAGTTTTTCCACGACACATAATGGCTCTTCAAAGCTTTTCTGAGTGTAAAACTGGTCCTGAATCAGTATTTAAACACTGTATGCTCTATTACTGGAATTTCACATCCCATTCCTAAAGCCTTTTGTTCCTTCTACTGAAAAACATGCTTAAGAACTCATATCTTGTTCAATCTTTTCCTTTTAATTGTGTGTTTTTCTTCTCAGGGGTATGTTAGCATGTAGCATGTAGCACACTGTGATGCCTCAACTTTCAGCTCACCCATTTATGTAGCTTATGTAGTGACTTACATAATAAAACGCTGGGGAAAATAGTTGGTTTTACTCACAAAGTTGGTTTTGTAGAACATATTTCATGTTTACAGACAGTCTATTCTAGATTTTTTCCTCCCAAACAAAACAGAAACACTTCTAAACCTACATTCTCTGCCATTTTCATGTACTGTTCATTGTGATATGTGCTTCTTGTCCACTCCTCCCTCCCATTCATTAAATGATTCCACATGAATAAGCATGTATGTTTTCACACACACACATACACACACACCATTCTCAGGACACAATTATGTTTTACGTATGTCTCACACAAACACACACATATACACACATGCTGTAAAATGCAATCATTCCTTTCTGTACTGATGTATGTATGAAGTTACTGTTGTTTGCTTTCATAATTGAAATGAATAATTTAAAAATCTCATTTTTAATAAAGTATATTCAAAAACTGCTTTAATGATTATTTCTTGTGTTTCTCAAGAGAGTCTCAATTTAGGCAAATATTATATATAAAACAATATAAAACCAACTGGCATCCTACAATCAAAATTCATTTAAATATATGTTTTTTTTTTCTTAAGCATGCTGTGCCGGATTAATTGTCCAAATATAGTGTAGTGTGTGCAACATACTGTAGCTTTTGAAGAAGCATGCTTTTGCATGTGGCAGTTTTACATTAGCAAGCAGAAGAGGCTGATGTAGAGAGCGTGAAAAAATGTTGTTCCTCTACAAATAGAGACAGATGTTTGCTACATGAGTTGAATACTAATAAAATAGACAGATACAGTGTTCAAATAACAATTTGACATACAGGACAAAAGTCTTTAATAGAGGGTCTTATTTGATTTCAAACTACTTTTGTATAATTAATTAAGAAGCATAAACAATAATATA